>NC_045428.1:363532511-365932511 GCF_902635505.1 Sarcophilus harrisii | reverse complement strand
TTGCATCCACCATAGGTCTTTCTGTTATTTGGGTTACCTACAATTTTGAGTCTTCTGACAACCTGATTATGATTCAAAACCATATATGATCCCTGATTCTTGAGTAATTTTTATCATTGGGAATATTCCTTGCAACAGTGTAATTACTACACCATATCTGCCTATTTTGTCTTCCCATACATTCATTTAGAATACTGGTGTTAAAACAAACAAAACAAAACAAAAAATCTAAGTATGGTGTTTTCTGGTAGGAAGCTATGCAATTTCCCCTTGCAGCTTATCCTACCTGCTCACTTTTTTAATTTTATGGCCCATTCGAGGTATATTCACTGATGGATTTAATCTTTGGACTGTTTATCTGAATCTGTGTGATCATCTGAACAATGTGCATTCTTCATCCACTCAACTATTCTTCTGTGAATGACACTGTTGGTCTCTTTTGAGTGGCCATGGATCTCATTTTTAGTAGGCTCTGTAATGTCTAATGCAAATTGATGGATCATCTCCAAATAAGATCATCTGGAGAACTTAGCCATGTATAGCAAATTATTTTCTTTTGGCCTTTGTAGAGGTTGTGACACTTAAATGCTTGTTGACTATTAACTCTTAATATTTTTTCCTGAAGGATATGTAACACAACAAATAGAATCAAATTATCAGTATGGATAGTCAGTAAAAATTTATTAAAGGCCTACTATGTGCCAGTCACTGTGCTTAGTGCTAGAGATAAAAAAGAAAGATAATCCTTGTCCTCAAGGAATTTATAATCTTAGTGAGGATAAGGATATCCTATTTTTCTGTCCTTTAAAGGAGACTATTTGAAATTTATTTACAGTGCTTTTCATTTTCTTAGTTCATATGTTTTAAGCTAATTGTTTCCTATCTAAACCTTTAGATAATGGATATTTCATAATATCCAAGGAATCAGAAAAATGTGGCTCATATACATTAAAAAAAACTTAATCCTTATATATTTGGGCCATATACATCATCAGCACTTGTGAAGGGAGCTTGTGGATTGTACTTTTTAGTTTTAGGGGGTTGTTTCTCATAATGTTTTTCCAGAGAAAATAACAAAATAAGGACTAGATGGTAGTACAGTTGAATAGAGCCAATAGTGGATTGAAACATACTCAGAGTATTGATTATAGGTCAATGTTAATTTAAAAGGCAGTCTCCTGTGGTGATCCAAAGTCTTGTCCCATTCAATATTTGTATAAATAATTTAGATGAAGGTAAAGATGTCAGGATTATCCAAGTAACAGATGATATAAATCAGGCAGTGATATCTAAGACATTGGCTGTCAAAATTAAGATTCAAAAAATCAGTAGAAATTAGGGGAAAAATGAACCAAACTAATATTTAATTATGTGTAGTCCTTCATTTGTTTTTGGTTTTTTAATCATTTACACAATACGGAATTGGAAAGAGTCTATTGAATTTCCTATCTCATGTATATTGCTGTAACTGTTTCAGAACTAAGAAAACTACATTTCCCTTCAGGGCTACAGAATACCCAAAGAAGCTTGTGGGATATCTCTTTTTCCTGCTATCTGCTCAAGCACTTGTTGGCCATGTTTCTCTATTTGTTAGGGGCTGGTGACTAATACTGCACTTTCATTTAACTATTCAACATTATTTAGTTTTTACAAAAAGATATTTGCTTCTAAGGTGTAGCAAGAACAAACATACATGCATTTTTCCCCAATAGTTCTCAAGGGTACTCTCCTTTATACTACCTTGGTCCCTAGAATAATAGGCTGAAAATTTATCTCATTTCCTGCATAGTATTTTATCCTCCCAAGTTCATGTCCAGATGTTGAATGAGTGCCACCAGATGGCTACTTCTGTGGACTGGAATCCTAGAAGTCAGCCTTAAAGACTGCTTCTTGTTTGTTGGAGCTTCACTAGCTGTAAAACTCAGCCTGGATTCTGACTCCAATTAATGTGGTTAGAGACTGCTGTCTTCATCACATGGTCTCCCCCGATCTCCCTCCCTAGACACAAGTAAGACAAACAGATAGCCAAAGACATTGGCAATTCTGTCTGTGTAACCAAAACCACTTTCCAAGCAATCAGTTAGCAAATGTCCACTCATGCCCCATGGCCTGCAGAGAGTGATAACTCTCTCATACTCCATCTGGAGTTGATGGGGTTTACATATGCATTGTCCCCTCATTCCATTTGTAGGAATGAATGTGTGTGTGTGTGTGTATGTATAAAAATGCATAAATAGATAAATGTTCAAATAAAATGGTTTATTTGAGCACAAATCCAACATGAGATACCATAGAAGCTAGGGTGATCTGAGGTTATATTATAAAAATACAGCATCCAGAATATATTTATATAATTTATATTTTATATAATATTTATTATAATGCTTTAAAGTTTCCAAAACACTTTTCATTTACTGTCTCATTTAAGCCACACAAAAGCTTGCAATATTGGTACTATAGTTATTATTTCCATTTTACAGATTAGGAGACTAAGGCTGAGAAAAAGTGAACAACTTACCCAAAGTTGCATAACTCATAAACATAAGATAGAGGATTCAAATTTGAGTCTTCATGACTCTGTGTCTAACAACGAACCACAATGGCTTTCATAAAGATAGTATCAACTTCACTGTATTCTTTGCTGACCTTATTATAGCCAGCTAAAGTTCTAAAAACATATCATTCAGCTCTGAGAATCATATATTAAGAGAGGCATGAGGCTGATTTCAGAGAAGTTTGGAAAGATTTATGTGAACTGATGCCGAGTTGTAAAGTGAACAAAACCAAGAGAACATTGTACACAGTAACAACAAGATTATGTGATGATAAACTGTGATAGACTTGTTTTTTTTTTCCTCCCCAAAAAAGTGATAATTCAAGGCAATTCCAATACTGTTTTCACTTGTTGTTGTTGGTTTGCTTGGGGTTTTTTCTCATGTTTTTTTCCCTCAATCTATTTTTTTTTGCACATGACAAAAATAGAAATATGTTTTAAACTATTCTACATATTTAACTTCTATCACATTGTTTATTGTCTTGGGGAGAGTGGGAGAAAAATTTGGAACACAAAAGTTTTACAAAATTTAATGTTGAAAACTATCTTTACATGTATTGGGAGAAAATAAAATACATTAAAAAAGAAATCAAAGCACCTATAGTCATATAAAAGGGGGGCAGAGGGGTTGTTACAGTGTGTTGCATACTCAATTTAGAGTAAGGAAGACCAGAATTCAGATTCTCCCTCTGACACATATTAATTATGTCTCTGGGTAAGTCTCAGAGCTTCAGTTTTTTAATCTGTCTGTGCTCCACTCCCCTTCCACCTCTAGCTCTTAGAACAGCAACCAAATCAATATAACACCATTTGGAAGAAGACATTTTAATCAATTTTCTAATGTCTCCACTGACTATCCCTGTGATTTCCCCAACCTAAGTACTCCTTCCTAATACATATTGTCTTACTAGAACATAAGTTCCTTAAGAGAAGGGATTGTCTTACTTTTTGTATTTGTATCCCCATCATTTTGTACAGTATTTAAACAGAGTAAGTACTTAATAATGTGTTTTCACTCATTTATTCATTCATCTATAAAATGGAAATAATAACATCTGTAGTGTCTGTCCATTGTCCATATGCTCAAATGAAATATTGCATATAAGAGTTCAAATAGCTAGCATTTATATAGCTCCTTAAAGTTTGCAAAGTAGTTTACAAATATTTTATTTAATTCTCACCAATTTTAGGAGATTGGGGCAATTAATATACCCATTTTGTAATTAAGACAACTGAAACTGAGATGAGATTAAGTAATTTATCCAGAGCCACATTGAATTCAGATTGAATTCAGATCTTCTTAATTCGGATTAAACTCAGGATTTCTTAATTCTAGATTTAAGGATTTATCTACTGGGCCACTTAGCAGTCTTATTAATAGGCACATGGACATAATCAGGATGGTGAAGGAATTTGAAATCATTCCAAATAAGGAAAAATAAAAGGAAATTGTAATACTGAACCTGGATAAGAGTATACGGGAAATAGCAAATATTTTTAAAAAGAGATTTGATTCTGTGAGGCTTCAAAGATTAAAACTAAGACCCTTAGAACATTTCTTTTCTCTAAGGTTCAATTTTCTTATCTGTAAAATGGTCATCATAATATTAACACTTCAGAAGGTTATTATGAACAACAAATGAGATTGAGTATATGAAAGCACTTTATTACCAAAGAGCACCTTTTAAAATGCTATTGTTGTCACTATGAACAATTAGAGCTTCTAAAAATGAAACATAAATAAAGACTGAATATGTGTCACTGGAAATACTTAAGTAGAATCCAGGAACCCAAGTGGTCAGGGATTGGTAGAGAGAGTCATACCATATTTACCCCTAAAGATCTTTTACAACTCTTTAAGTTCTTTGAGTCTCTATTTTCATTTTAGCAGGGAATTGGTGCTTAAATTAACTGCATGTTTAATTAGATAGGGGACAGCTAAGTGGCAAGTGCAAAATAGATAAAGTACTGGCCCTGGAATCAAAAGGACTCATCTTCCCAAATTTGGCCTCAGACACATACTACCTGTGTGATCCTGAGTAAGTTAGTTAATCCCATTTGTCTCAGTTTCCTTAGCTACAAAATGAATTGGATAAATAAATAGCCAAAAAAAAAAAAAAAACCCATCTAATATCATTGCCAAGAAAACCCCAAATGGGGTCACTAAGAGTTGGACATAATTGAAACAACTGAACAACAACATAATTTAAAAGTAAAAAAAGCTTTGCCTCCTTATCATATGGATAAATGCCTACTGTGACTTTCAAGGGGAGATGGATAGAGGAACAAGCCTATCCAGGAGAAAGGGATTTTAGTTTGGGGAGAAAAAAAATGAAATGTTGAACAACTCACACTATTCCCTTGCATGAAAGGCCATGAGCTGTATAGAGATTAGTTTCCCTAAGAGTCAGAAGAATGTTAAGTGCTAGAATATAGTTGATATTCCTCCAGCTAAAGGGAGGAAGCAATAGCTTGCCCAGAGGCACTTGGGCAAAGAAGGGCAGAGTGCACTACATGCTCACTTGGGAGGTGATTTGCTTGAGTGACAGAAATGACTCATCATGAGCACAGAGGTAGTAATGGACAATGATCTGGAATGAGAATATATAACTTTTGTAACAGTAATCTGACTTTTCTGGGCTCAGTTTCCTCAAAAGAAACTCACAATGCAGAAAAAAGTATGTGTTTAAACAGAAAATGCCTCCCTGCCAAATACTCTTAATTCACTCGATAAAGGAGTCAGATTTTATTTTCCCATCTGGACTTGTGAGTTCATTAAGTGTAGGGAAGTCCTGGAGAGGACATCTGTCAATGAAGATGAACACCAGTTTAACAACTTATAGTCATAAAGAAATATAGTTTTACTCACACTTTAACTGTTTTCAAGAATATCAGAAATGAAAGAGGTCTCAAAGGCCATCTAATCTAAACAGAAACCCCCCCTATTTTCCCAGTCTCCTCTGCTCCAGTGATCAAGGTCCTTTCTAAACTGAGCCACCCAGAGCTGAACACAGTAGAGCTTAGCTGTGAAGGGACCTGCAGGGCAGGGTTCAGAAGGACTCTCCCTCATTCTGAACACCAGGCTTCAGTTAATGCAGCCTCAGCTTGTCCAAAGAGTGAGGAAGCACAGTGGATAGAATGCCTGGAGTCAATAAGACATCTTCCCAAGTTCAAATCTGACTTTAGACACTTATCAGCTGTAGAACACCGGGCAAGTCACTTAATCCTGTTTGCCTCAGTTTCCTCATCTGTAAAATGAGCTGGAGAAGGAAATGGCAAATCAGTCCAATGTCTCTGACAAGAAACCCCCCCAAACAGAATCATGAAGATATGACTGAAACAACTCAACAACAAAGCTTTACTTGCTTTTCAGGCTTCTTTGTCTGACTGTTCATATTAAGTTTGAGGTTCAGTGAAACCCCCCAATTTTGTAGTAGAAATTGCCCTGTGGTCAAGCCTCCTTCAGACTGTACCTGTGAGGATTGACTTTTTAAAAATATACTCCAGTGGAGGAATTGGTATCTGTTCCTATTATATCTTAGGAGATTTATTTCATCATTCTAAGATAAAATGAGACCTTGATTCTATTTACCCACATGTTCATATTTTCTCAGCTTTCTATCTTCATCTTTGTAAGAAACATATCCAGGATGTCATATTTGATCTATGTATTCATCCAAATCTTTAATTTTTAAAATTTTGAACAGTCTAGGATCAAGCACAAATCACTACTAAGGCAACCAATTCAACAAACACCTAAGTGCCTACTCTGTGCAAAGAATTGAGAGATGTGCAGAGGATATAAGAACTCAAAAAAGTAAAAACTCCTTCCTGCCCCCAAAGAGCTTCCACAATGGAGATCTCCTTCCACATTCCAGGTCAACACTAACAAATTACTTGGTTAATAACATTCAGTTGTGCTCATCTCTCTGCCTCACAGAGTTTCTGGCTCCCTCTTATGCTCATCTCGAGTGCCAACTCATACATAAGTCCTGATTATCCCCACTACTAATGCCATCCTCACTGGAAATTATGTCTACTTATTATAATTTTTCATTTACTTTAATGTGTACATATTTCTCCTAATTCCCCCCTCCCCTAGAATATCCTGGAGCTCAGGAAACTAATTAGTTTTTATCTGCAACTTTGCAGGTATTTACTGAAAAAAAAAAAAGAATCAGTTTTAAACCCACATAATTTTACAACTTAAAACAGCTATCATTTATATAGTACTTCAGAGACCATCAGAGGTAGTTACTATTATTATCCCTATTTCACAGATGAAGAAATCAGGGTCAACTGAGATAGAATGACTTGTCCAGAGTCACATAGCTAGTAAGAGTCTAAAGCTAGGAACAGCTAGGTAGTACACTGGATAGAGCACCAGCCCTGAAGTCAACAGGACCTCAGACATTTGTTCAAATCTGGCCTCAGACATTTATCCCAAATCGCTTAACCCTAATTTTCTCAGGAAAAAAAAAAAGTCTAAAGCTGCATTTAAATTTCAGTCTTTCTAACTCTGGATCCTATATTCTACCCACTATGTCATTTAGCTGCCTCTGATAGGTAATGTCATCTAGCCCATTTTCTCTGCCTTTGTCTTAACATTGTAATTAGTTTCCTAGTTTTTCCTTCTTCTCTTTCAATGTATATATATGTGTGTGTATATATATATATGCATACAGACACAAGTCCCTTTAATTATGAACTCTAAATTCTGGCTTTTTATTTCTGACAAGTCTCTAAAATCAAGTTGATTCCTTTTATAGCTATAACCCACTTATATAGTACACCAAGTGTTTCATTTCTGTGAGGGTTTGTATTTGGAAGAGAAAGAAGCTGAAGCTTTTAATCTGTGTGGCTGAGTCATGCAGTATTACTAACACATGCTTCTCTGGTGTCATTATTTGATCTGAAAAAATGCTATTCAACAGATTGAGTCCCTGCGAAAATGACTTTTTGGTCAGTTTATAAGCTTTTATTGTATCTGGTTGTACTGAATATGGCTTTGATATCACCAGAGTGTTCCTGAAGGTGATGAATATTTTGGAATGAATCCAAAAGAACTTGATCACACAGGGTCTTCCAATGTGCTTGCAAAAGTTAAGCTCCTTGACATATTTTTGGTTGGATGATTTACCTGCCAAAGAAAGACAGAGTGCATTTTCTATACTAGCAACAGATGAACTTCCTTTCTAAAGTTAATGAAATTCTAAAACATGAAATGTTAAACCAAACTTTCTGAGTTTCTCTCCCATCTTTTTCATGAATACAGATCTTTTTATTTTCCCCTTTGTACCTCCTTATCTATGCTCACTAGTCCACTCAACTATTTCCTAGCACAGCTCACTCATCTTCCTTCTAGTGTTTTGTGAATTGTTTTTGGAACAACAACAACAAAAAGATATCACTGTACAACTCACCATTGGGCTTCTCAGGTAAACCCGGTCAATGCCATCTTTGTTCTTTTATCCTGTTATTACTTCCAGGACTTGTCTCTAAGGCAGCCTACACTTGGAACCCACTTTTCTACTTACAAACTACCACACTATCTCAGTCCTACATTTGAAGTAATTTAGGTAATTGCTACCTCCCTTATGATGCCAGGCCCTACCCTTATTAGTGGGAAGAGTTGTTTGATGTTGTTTATTCTATGTCCCAAATACACTCCCCCTCCCCCGAGATCTAGAATGGAACTCCTCAAAAGAAGCTCAGGAATTCAGTGATTTGAGAACAAAGTAGGGGTGGTGTGTGAAGGAGAACAAGCAGAAGAGCCAGTAAAAAGCATCCATTGTTGACTGACATCAGAATGTGTCTGTAATCTCATTTCTGTCAATGAGTTTTAAAAAAAGGAATTAATAGAAAGCATGTGGGTTTGAATATCTGAATAAAGAGAGTTTTAAACATGAAGCAGCCCAAGTCTTTGAAGCTCAAGGAAAGAGGCATTGTTGGCCTAAATTCCATAATATAAAACAGCCTCTAGTTACCCATCTAAGGCAGTCACTTAGAAATGCTGTTTCACCAATAAGAACTAGCCATTCTGATGAACTGTCAGAACTCTGAAACCTGTAGGAAGGTAGAGTTGGGAATTACCACTGTTAATTAACCTGGTGCAACAATGAGGAAAAATCTTAAGGACATATTAGGAAGGATTATTCTTATCCAAGGAGCCAGAGAGTTAGAACAGGCTTCTCTTCCCCACTTCCCCACACTGATCCATGTACAGGAAATCTAGGATAAGATGAGTCTCATCTGAGGGAAGTGGGGTTAAAAAAAAAGTGACTATCGCAAGCCTAAAATGACCATGGCCGGAGTTATTATCAGTGCATATCCTAACAGGATTAAGATATCGACAGTTTTCAGAAACCATCTTTACTAACTAAAAACCTAAAACTTTGTGTGATATCCAACCTAGACAGAATCAGACCAATTGACTCTTAACAATAAAACCTAGAAGAAAAAATAGGAAATTGCAGGATGGAGAGGGAGCTGGCAGAAGGTAGCAAGAGGATCGATCAGTCCAACAAAGAGGAAGAACAAGAAGGGTACAAGGCCCACTTGTCTATAAGTGTAACTTCCACTCAAGCAAAGGACTGCAAGAGAAATTATTAACAACTAATGATTTGGGGGCAGGTAGTTGGTGTAGTGGATAGAGCACCAGCCTTGAAGTCAGGAGGACCTGAGTTCAAATCTGGCCACAGACCCTTAATACTTTCTAGTTGTATGACACTGGGCAAGTCACTTAGCCCCAATTGTCTTGGGGGGGGGAAATATATACATATATATATATATATATATATATATATATATATATATATATATATATATATATGATTTGGAGAGATCCATGGTTCTTCTCACTTTTTCTAAACTCAATCTCTGAAGATTGAATTAATTTTCTCCTCAATTGTGGTCAGATTCTTTGCAACCTTACGTGGAATTTAATCTAAGGTGGAGATGTACTTTGTGTTTCACTCAAGCAAGTTTTCATGGAGGTAGATCCTTTGTTTGGATTTGGAAGTGGTCTGGGTATACACTTTTCATTGTAATATTCATTCTTCCATTACTTGTTAACCAGTCAGAATTAATTGCTGCCCTCTGGAACACCCACTTTTTGAAGAGTGAGCTTCCTTGTGGGTCTTTAGCATTCAAAAATGCCACTGACCTCTTTTATTAATAAAATGTCAGCTTTATTAATATATATGATTAATTATCCAGACACTATGTCTCTCAAACTCTTAAATGTCAGAGTTGCTCCCATGTATTTCCACATCTCAGACTACTATAATCTGCCTTTGTGTCTTTCTCTCCCATCTCCTAGGAAAACCTTCTTTAATAAGTCTCTTCTGAGAATCTCTAAAACTAGTTAAACAAGCAGGCAATATGATGGTCAGCATTCTCTCAGCCAATTGGGAGCAATACCTCCCATCAAACCAGTACAACAAAAGTGTTCCATCTAGGGTGGAAACAGGTTTATCTTTTCTTTCTATTTTTGACCCTTGTGTAATTCCTAGTTGTATAATAAGACAGGGTAAAAACTTTTACCCAAAAGAATGGTTAAGTATTTTTTTGTGTGTAGAATAGATCAAAGGGAAGGTAAAACTTGTGTGGGAAAAGAACCAGGCTCCATAGGAAGAGGCAGCAACTTTGAGATAATAGTGAAGAACAGGGAAATTAAATTAAGCTTCCTAATGAAGAATAGTAATAATATATCTACCATGATATTTTCCTGGACTATATGAGAAATGGGATGCTCCTTCCCAATTGTATTACTTTTATAGCCTTCTTAAAGGGGCTCTTTACTATCTTCAGTCTTAGAAAAGGAATCGAATGGGTAAAGGACAGGAACAGCCACTGGAACAGTAACCTCAGTATTCCTGGCATTGTAGACATACTGATCATACTGCAAAAGAGGATCAAAAAGCCCTTGGTCATACATACTAATATTTGATGTCCACCCTGAAATTACAGGTCAGAGTCAGACATTCAATGTCATAGGTCTGCACAAGACTGACTAATGTGCCATGCTGCATTCCTGTCTCCCAGTGATAGCTGTCAAGATAAAAGGAGGGTGTAGGGACAATGTCAGGAATTAAGGAGGGGATCCTCTCTCAGCCTTCATCCAAGGTAGGTCCCTAGTAGGGAAACTATATAGCCACACACTGGTTCACTTTTATGCATTTACAGGAACAAATACATTTACCAAAAGCTGTCAGAAATCAAACCATCATTCCTCTGTGTTTGCACAGCTCCTAATCTCAATGTGATAATAAGGAGCAAGACCCAAGGTGAAGGAAAATGCTTTTTCATTACCTCTGTTGTCTTCACTGATGGAAATGGAAATTATTTATGCCGGGAACCCTAACTATGCAGCTTCTCACTCATTTAAATGATTTATACCACTTGAGGGAGCCAGAAGGACTCAAAAACCGCATTTATATTCATTTGGATTCATTCTCCCCATGAAGTCCCACCCCCTTATTATCTTCCCCGTTTTCTTATTCTGTACAGTGACTGCAGGGAAGGAGATGTGCTTTCATTTCCTGGATTCTTCTCCCTGCCAATTCTCACCCCTTCTTTCTGTTTTCCTTCTGATTTCTGATATTATCTCCCCATTCTGTTTCCACTTGATAGGTGATGAGTTAAGGGAGGCTGACACAAAAGTCACTTTCTCCGCTGGAAGGTACTGATGAAATTGCTTGGGACAGAATGATCTCAGACAATTTCGCTCACTACAAACCTACTTCCTGAGAAAAACCTATCTGGGAGAGAATGTGGCCCTGGTTTAGCTCTAACAGGGAGATAGTAGTTGATGTGCTTCTTTATTTTAAACACCCCTTTAAATTCCTCTTTCTCTACCCCAAATCCATAAATGTAATGTGTCCTTCAGACTGGTAACCTTTATTGTCCATCTGTCTCAAGGAATCAATCCTCATTTATATTTTGGGAGAGCAGATTTCAGGGGGCCCACCCAGTACCTATTACCAATTCTTATTAGTGCATCACAGTTTTATTATATGTATCCATTATGTTCAGGTTGTAGCTAAAGGCTTTCATCAGAGGGAGTTTGTTTTTTTTCCATCAAAGTGTCTCTTTAGTAGTCAGACTGCATCGTATAGTGGAAAGAACACTGATCTGGAGGCAGAGGACTTGGATTCAAATGACTTACAACTTATGTTATTCCAAGCAAATTATTTGATTTCCTTGGATCACAATTTTCACATCTTTGAGGAAGTTGGACTATATGATTCTAAAGCACCTTCTACTTCAGATCTATTATCTTATGTGACATAGGATTAGATGGGCTCTCTTCTAGCTCCCAATTGATTTTTAAAAATCCTTATCCAGAAAAAAAGAACCATTTTTATAAAATGATCTTTTCCTAGTGTTTTAACTATATAAGACCCAGAAGAGATGGCATGGCATTCCTTTTTTCCTTAGGCCTTATTGTTTTGGTAATAAACACTTTTTTTTTTACAGCACCAAAATAAAACTTTAAAGATTATGTTTGGGAAGTAAAAAGGGCAGTCATCAGAAAAGTAAAGTCAATATATCAGCCCTACAGGCTTTGTTTATTAAAATATGTGTTATTGGATATCCCTCAAAATCATCAACTTTGTATTTTGATCTTGAACCCTTGTGCTATAGTTGGTGAATATTTAACATTATTGAACTTCGAAGATCTTTTAATGTTAAGTTAATGCTTCAAATTATATGATCATTTCTATATCCATAGAAAAATAAATTCCTCATCTTCTTTCATTGCCATGTGGTTGAGGATAAAACCCTACAGTTAGCAGGAAGCATAAAGAAATAGGAATAGCTTTCATATCATCCATGGAAGATGTGACCAATAGTCCCAAAGCTTTGAGAAACAGCTGCAATAATATTTCTGGCTAAAGGATTTAAAAGAATTAGATGATGGAATTCATGTACCTTGTAGAGAAAACCAGCCTATATTTTGGTGGTAAGAAAACATGAGAGGTAGCTGTGAAACCTGAGACAGAGGAGACAGGCTTTCAGATTCATGAAGCTGTATAAAACTCATTAAATAGTCAAGAAAACCTGAATTCAACTTTGGTTTCAGAAATTTACTAGCTGTGTGATCTTGGACAAGTCACTTAATCCATTTTCCTCAGTTTCTTCATCTATAAAATGCAAATAAAAATAACACAACCCAAGGTTGTAGTGAAGATAAAGTGAGATGTTTGTGAGGCACTTAGCACAGTGCCTGGCACTCTAGGTTTAATGAAAATCACTTTGTTGCAGTATGGAGGGTAAGCTGGAGTAGGAAAAGACTTGGGACCAGGAGACAAACTGAAAGCTATTACACACATAAGCAAGAGGTGTCAGACACTAGCTTTCGGAGTAGAAAGAAGGGATCAGGTGAGAGCAATATCAGGAAGGTAGAATTAGCAAGATTTGGCAGTTGATTGAATAAATGAGGTGAGAAAGTTTAAGGAGTCAAAGATAATGGCGAGGTTATGAACTTAGAGGATCAGAACAATAATGAATCACTGGTAACCTTGGAGAGATTTTTAGTCAGGTGATGGAGTCAGGAGCCAAGATTGAAAAGAATTAAGAAAAGTGGGTAGGGAGGAAACCCAGTAGGAGTGTGGGGGGGGGGGGGAGGAGAATGAGTACAGGCCTATAATTGGATAGTATTCTGCTTAGATAGTGAAATTCAGTGACAGCTTTCAGTTCTATATTGCTAATGAAACTCTTCAGTCTGATGCTATAAGGTTTCTTTGCTATAGGCTCATCTTTTTAGGGCTTATCAGTTCCTAGCTCTCCACTGACTCAGCAAAATCATACCTTCTTACCCAAGAGCTTTGAAAACAGAGTTATCTCTATGTACAGCTCTTGGATTGCAAAAACTTTTAAAACTGTTCAAGGTCTGTTGAATTTTCCAGAGGACTGGAAAAGTGTAATTTAACACCAAGTTCCATGACTTCATTTGCTTCCTCAAGTGTGCATAAAACATATCAACACTTCCCTAACTAATGCCATCTTGTACTCTATTGATGACAGGCAGTGGGTCACATATCACATCATCAACTATAACATGATTTGCAATACTATCAAGAGACTCTGTGCGGGTAGGAAGTAGATTGCCCATTTTGGAGTCAAGTATCAATGTACAAGAGTTTATTAAGCTCTGTGCATCAGGAATTGCCCTGGTATTGGAAATAAAAAAAAAAAAAATGAAAGTATCCTGCCTTCAGAGGGTTCACATTATATTTGTGAAGATCCAAATTTAAATCATACCTCTGACACTTCTTAGCTGCTAATTCTTAGCATGGCTAATTCTCTCAGCCTCAGGTCCCTCATATGTAAAGTAAAAATAATAATACCTTTTGTAACTACTTCACAGGTTAGGTATGATACTCCAGTAGAAAGTATATCCAAAATGCATTACAGACTTTAAAATGATATATAAATATTGTTACTAGGATCTTAGGACAATAGTTCTAAAGCTAGAATGGAACTTAGAAAGCATCCAGTCCAATCTCTTCATTTTACAGATGAGGAAACAGAATCAGAGAAGTTTAATATATTCCCCAAACCATCAGAAAGTAAGTGGCAGAGCTCAGATGTAATGCAAAACCAGATCTCTTGCCACTGTACTTTTGTCATTTTCATCATCATCATCATCAAATGAATAAATATTATTAATAACTAGGCAATCTTAGATATGACTATCTCACGGCAATCATGTATATCTAAAATGGATAGAGTCAGTGTTTTCTTGTGAGATAGATAAGCATAGTATTAACATGTTAATGTTAACATTGTTCTCCATATTCTTTCAGTCACAGCAATGATTGTATCTAGTCCATCATGTTTTTACATTAAGCTGTGCTATATTTCTGATAACATCCTATAGTTGTCATGCAAGGTATCTGACTAGCTTTTAACAGCTTTCCAGGAGAATTCATCACAATTCATATTAATTCTAGGACTCTTAAGTGGAAATAGCTTCCAAAACACCATTTCCAAGTCACTTGCTGCAAAGCCCCTACAGATGTCTTCATTCTCCAGGTGGTTCATGTTTAGTTTTCCCTATCAATCAGTTATCATTCTCAATGATTCCCAGCCATGATTTTGTGATATCCCACAGAGGCATCAATTACTGCAATGAGCTCTGCAAAATTCTCAAGAGAAAATTAATTTCAATTGACTTTAATTTTCAAAAGTAAATAGGTCATGTAGCACTTGTCTCAGAAAAATGAAATATCACCTAATCAGACCGTAGAAGGCTGCAACTTGAAGAAAGTTGAGGATTCCCTAACTGACTTAGATGATCTGGAAGCCAGATACCAAGGTGTCAGTTGTATTTTTAATAAAAACCAGATTTTCAATGGGTGCAATTATTCATCTTTGTATCTTCAACCCTTAACACACAATGCCTTATGTATATAGTATGTGATTCCTATTGAATTAAGTTCTGGTGGTATTGATAAAATATCATTTAGAGCTTACCTTCTTTCATTGGAGCAAGTAAAATAAATAGCGTGATAACCTAACACAAGCATTTGTAGTAGTTTTTTTGTTAATCCTTAATTTTCTTTAAAAACATATTTCTCTTTCACTCATTGTTCATCAAATTGTTTCTTTCCCTCAGAGTAACATAAGCTTCTTGAGGGCATGGAATTTTCCCTTTTTGATCCCAGGACCAAGTACAATGCCTGACAACAGTAGCTGATGAAAAACGTTTGGTCAGTCTTTCATTACTGATTTGTCTTTTTCTTTCAGCATCATTGACAAAGAAGTTTCATTAATGGCAGAAATGGATAAAGTTAAAGAAGAAGCAAGTAAGTAATGGATGAGTGCCTAATGTAGACTTTTGGGTTAGGAAGGCAGATGGGGAATTTCTAGATTGAATTACAGTGGTCCTTCTTACTCCAAACAAAGCAGTGTGGCAGATCATGAGAAAGTGCCAATAGAATTGTAAATGTTTTTTCTTCATCAGTTCTGATGACACACCCCAGCAAGTGTAGAGGCGTGTTAGCATGGTTTCACTGCCTCTGTAGTTATGACATGGTTGCATTTTCATGGAACATCATCTTTCTTCAGTAAAAGTGGATGAGCACAGTTTTTTGCATTTCTCAACCTTGGCTTGTTTTCCTCGTCACTTTCATAACCTTTCAGAAAGAGTGGTAACAGTGGATTTCACTGTATATAGTCTCTGGCAATGCTTTCTCATCACAATGCTAGGGCAATATCACATCATTTTCTCACAGGGGAAAAAAAAAAAGCCCTCGGGTTCTATTCTGACTTTCTTTTCTTCCCCATGCAATCATACCAGAAGCCAAAAAGTATTGATGTTTGAAGGATTTCTGAAGAGTATTTCTCTCCTAGAATAGTTTGGGACTGTGAACACAGTCCATTCTCACATAATTGAAGCAGTTATATCAACTGAATCCATCCTCCATGCATGTAACAGAACATCAAATTGATCTTTCCCTTTTTCCGAATTCCTGCTTCACTCCTGCATATGGAGTGAATAGACAATATCTTGAAATCGCCTGGATATTATCTTCAAATTGTTCTCCAGTTGTTTTGTGCATCTTGTTTCCTCTGCTTCTTCAGGAAAAAGATTGTATCTTCCCACACAGTACCTAGCATAGTGTTGAGCCTATATGCAGAGAAGAGAAAACAAATACTGGTGTGGAAATTCCATCATGATTCTTCTATAAAATCCTTAATCATAGGATCTGAGAATCAGAGGTGGAAGGAACCTTAGAGTCCATCCCCTCATTTTTCAGATGATGAAACTGAGGTCCAAAGAAATTAAGTCACTAGCTTAAGATTGCTTAGGTAGTAATTGTCAGAAGTGAAATGTGACCTAATATGCTTTCCATTACACCATTTTGCCATTTTTAGGAAGTTGTCTGGGACACATAGAGAAGGGATTTTGCTCAGAGTCACATAGTAAATAAATACCAGATTACCAGATGTAAGAGCTGAACCCACATTTTACTGACTTCAGGCTAAATTCTTTATCCACTGTACCACACTGATTCTATATATTGAGCATTCTTCTGGCTTCTTTTTTGAAGTCAAAAGTTTTATCCCATGGAAACTTTCTGCTCATGCAGATAAGCAATTTATTGCCTTAGAAAGTTGCCTGGGGCATAGAGAGCTTAAGTGACTTGTTTTTGATCATAAAAATAGTGTGAGTCTTTAGCTTCTGCTAACTTAACTAGGTTCCTGATTCCAAAATCTTTCTTCCCCTCTTCCTTTCCCTAAAACTTTTATCAGTATCATCCACTCAACCAACAAATAATAAAACCTACCATGTGCCAAGGCATTGATACAAATAAATAAATGAAGAAATGCCTGCAAAAAAAAAAAAAGAAGAAGAAGAAGAAGAAGCAAAATACCCTTTAAAGGGGAGTCATTCTCAATATATTGAATGTAGGTAGAAAAAAGAGAAAATCTCAACTCACGAAATATCATAACGAAGTTTCTCTAGTATTTCTGGTAATTAACTTCCCTAAAAGAGATTTAAAATAATTTATCTTTATAAGAAATCCTGACTCAATGTGTGGTTCATTTTATAAACAACAAGCATTAACTGCCTTTTAATACACATCATACAATACTAGACACTAATCATAAAAAGAAAAAAAAAAACAGAAAAGCCTTTGATCTAAAAAAAGTGTACACTATCAAAGAAAACAAGAGCGCCACATAAATATAAACAAAGTAAATTTCAGGCACAGAATTGGGGGATATACAAGCACTTTGGGAGATAAGAAAAGGCTTCATATAAAAGGTGGTATTTGAATTGTTTTAAAATTAACTAGGGATTTTAAGAGGTGGAAGTGAAGGTGGTATATTGGAACAAATACAGTACTGAGAAAAGGAAATACTCAATTCATGTCCCAATTCTGAAATTGACTAGTTATATGACTATGGACAATAATTTAACTTTTCTGGACCTATTTTCTCATCTATAACATAAGGAAGTTGAACTCAATGATTTCTAAATGAATTTTCATCTCTTGAAGTCTATGATTCTTGTATTCCAATGTATTCCTAAAATTCTAAAGGACTTTATCCAACAGAGAAAATACATTTCAGCATTCTAGATACTTTTAAAAAATATAGATAATAATGTAATATTAATATATCAGGTCTTAAATACAGTGATATATAAGGTTTCTCATTCAATAGTTCTTCTCTTTCATATTTCTGGGGAGAAAATGATAGTTTCAAAACTTCCTTATAATTCTATTTATACTGACATGATCAAATGAAACTCAGATTCAGTCCTGAATCTTTGACTGATGTCTTTGAGGTGATAATACTGGCTCCAAAAGAAGTACTGCTTTAGATCTGAAGTTTTAAGGCTTTTTCATAATGACTATCTTTGAAATGTTAATGTAGAATATATGTAAAATGCTTCCAAAGACTTGCTGATGCATGTCTTCATGTCTTCATTTACATGCACATTTACATTAACTTGAGAGTGGAAGGAATTGGCTGGAAACTCTGCACCTGCAATCTTATTTTGGGGCCCATTCACGTGCTTTTGTATGGAGTCTTTGGTTTTTGACTGTCATTGTTGTGAATGCTAAACTGCCTCAAAAAAAAGAGCAATGATATCTAATTGTCAGTTACCCTAAAATCACATATTTAAAAAAAAGTCAGAAGGCATTACTAGTTCTCTTTGGGAACTGACAATGCTTGGATTAAGAATGTTTCACTTGTAAATCAAGCTTCATGACCCTGAATGAGCTGTTTTAATTTCTCTAGGTCTCAGTTTCCTCATCTGGAAAGTGAGGAGGGTGGACTAGACACTCTGATGTGCTTTACAGATAATACTTTATGTTTTTATTATTCTAGCAGTATACCTCGTTTCATCTTGAATATTCAGGACCATCTCTTTCCTCTTCTGTGGTTCTGAAAAAAAGAACCCCTCAGTTAATCTTAATATTCTTTTTATTTCGCAAAAAATTGCTTCAACGACTATTATTTGACAATATGCCTTCTGGATCTCTGGACTTCCAATCCTACATTTTTCAAGTTGAATTGGCAAGAAAATTTTGGATCCCAGACACTTTTCTTTTTAAAATTTAAAATTTGTATTGATAGCTTTTGTTTTTATATTTATTTTTATTTCCAGTCACTGCATAGTGAATTATTCCTTGTAACAAAGAAGAGAAAGATAGGGGGAGGGGAGAAGTAGTTCAGCAAAATTCTTAAAATGTATGTAATTTTCTGTCTTTCACAAAGTCTTCCTTAGTCCTTCACCTCTACAAAAGAAAAAGGGAGCTGGATTTTCTCAATGTTTTCGTCAACCAAGTCTGATTTTTATAAATACATGGCATTCATTTGTCCATAGGATTGTAGGTTTAGAGCTGAAGAGAAATTAGAGGCCACCTATCTGATCCTCTCATTTCATAGACCTTAGGAAACTGGCATAAGAAAATGAAATTTGTCAAAGATGACAGACCTAGTAAATGTTATCATCAGGATTTGAACCCAAGTCCTTTGACTTAATGCTCTTCACTCCACTTAAATAGTTGTAGTTGATGTAAATAATTGTTTACCCTTCCTGTATCAATCAGTTCATATTACCTCTCTGATCCTCTCATTTCATAGACCTTAGGAAACTGGCATAAGAAAATGAAATTTGTCAAAGATGACAGACCTAGTAAATGTTATCATCAGGATTTGAACCCAAGTCCTTTGACTTAATGCTCTTCACTCCACTTAAATAGTTGTAGTTGATGTAAATAATTGTTTACCCTTCCTGTATCAATCAGTTCATATTACCTCCCGCCTGCCCTCCTCCATGTTTCTCTGAATACTGTACTTCAAATCCCTCTTCTCTCATGACTCAGTAATACCCCATGACATTTATGTATCAATTTATGGGCATCTATTTTGTCCCTAGTTCTTTTCCACCATAAAAGTGCTGCTATTGAGCACCAGCCCTGAAGTGTATGGCGAGAAATAGGCCTGTTAGGATTTGGATAACTAGACAGACTCCCAAATCCAAAATTTCATCAGGCAGAAATGTTAGAGGGTGCAGGGAGGTCAATGACTGAGTGGTTAATGATTTTTATCAGTAGGTGCCTATCTATCCACTGTACCACAATGATTCTCTATATTGAGCATTCTTCTGGCTTCTTTTTTGAAAGAGGACCCGAGTTCAAATTTGGTCTTAGACACTTAACATTTCCTGGCTGTGTAACCCTTGGGCAAGTCACTTAACCCAATTGCCTCAGCAAAAAAAAAAGAAAAAAGTACTGCTATGAATACATATGCATATGTGCACATAGATATATACACATGTAAACCTTTCTTTCCATTTAAGTTCTTTTTGAGATACATGTATAATCATTGCTTTGACCTCTGAGTAAAAGGAATTGGGGCATTTTAGAAAAAAGATCTTTTTTAGCCTAATTCCAAATTGTTTTCTAGAGTCACTAATCTCAAGAACTTTCAAGTGATCACTTTGGTTAAAAACAACAAAATACCCCACCCAAAAATAACTATCACTTTCCTCTAATTCCATCCTGGTAATAACCCAATCACCCAAAACATCATCCTTTCTCACATCTTTCATATAAATGTTTACCACTACCATCACCCCCACTCTTATCATCCCCATAAACAAAGGGAAAAGTACCAAAAAAAATTGAATATTTTAGCAGGTTTCTACATATTCTGAGAGGCTGTACAGCACAGATCAATCCCTCCTTGGATATATGCTTTGGTAAATCAGGGGAGGGAGGGTAAGTAATCAAAAAGGAATTTAGCAGCCCGACGACATTCAATTGGGCTACATGATTTATGGTTTGATTATTTTATTAATATCACAACATCACTATCACTGTTAAGTTTTATGAAAAGATATGTCTGTCACAGCTTAATGATATGGCATATGGGTTTATAAGGCATTTTAACTCCTTATTCATTCTTTTCTTTGTTTCATGCAAGCATTTAAATACCTCTTTTTGATAGTTTCTATTTTAAGCACTCTTACAATCAGATATTATGTTATTTGATCCTGTAGTCCTAGGGGTGAACCTAAGAATTTAAAATGATTGACTGTACATACATTCTCATTTATATATTTTCTTATGATAGTGTTTGTCTAATTGAAAGGGGCCCAGTGATTGTAGAACTTAAATGAGATATAAGAGTTTGTTAAAAGATAATATTGAAAATGCAGTCTTACAGTATGTGTTTTTATTCACTGTTTTATGGGCTCTAATATATTTTAGGAACTGTCACAATTCATATGAAATGCCTGTGGGCTACTAAGTCTATTTGGATCTGGAATTTAGCTGACAGATGCATGAAAATATAAAGGCTAAGAACTCCCTAGTGTCTTCTCCACATGTGCAGATGCTGAAGAATACTCTTCTTGGACCATTCCAGTTCAAGTTGGCATTGACTTACTCTAGCAAATGTGCCTTCTGGGACATTTACAATACAGACATGAAATGCTTAGATTTGGAACTTGACTCCTTTTGTGGAATGGAAGCATATCATCAGCAGAGGCATCTGGGAATCTTTTAGCTCCCTCAAAGTACTTGGTATCACGTCAAATATGGGTGTGTGACTCAAATAGCAGTTAATTGTCCTAAGTGAATCTGGATTGATGAAATATAGAATATACCCATCAATCAATTCTATTTTATTATTTGATGTTTCATTTATTTAATAAGTAGCATGAATACCAGATATTTTCTAGGTATTTTTCAGAATATAGAACACAATATTTTCTTCTTCACAATGAATTCCTATGCATCACACAGTGATCTAGATTTACATGGAATTTAAAGTTGCTTTTAAACAGTTTGCAATTTTTCACAATCTCTATTTTAAGATATTTGTTTCTCTTTTTTAAAATGTTTGTTTTCTCATTTGAAATTTGAGATCTTCAGAAAAGATTAGGTGAAATGCCTTTTTGAATTTTTGATAGAAAATGGAGAAGGTAAAAAGGTAGGGAGGGAAATTGTTAATTAGGAAGAAGAGGAGGAGGAGGAATAGTTTGTGAGATTAAAACATAGGGAAGTTTAGATAGTAATCAATAATAGTTTGCATAGGGAACCAGCTTCAGTGACCAGATCAGAAAACAGTATGACTATGTATTCAAAAGTCAATATAAAAAAGGAAAATTGATTTTAAAATGTGTCCTTTGATGTTTAAATTTCTATCCTTAATATATTATTTTTCCTTCTTTGGCAGTGGAAATTCTGACTGCTCGTCAGAAAAAAGCTGAAGAATTAAAGAGACTTACTGATCTATCCAGTCAGATGGCTGAGGCGCAGCTGGCTGAACTCCGGGCAGAAATTAAGGTAAGTTGTGAAATGTCAAAGCCTGAATGCTGAGCCTGAGATAAGATCACCATTATTTTTGTTTTGTACTCATATAGTGTTTTTCTTCTAAGGATCTGACATAATATGCTAGGTTGAAATGGAAGACTAGAGAGGGGTAAAAGTCACTAAATAACAGTATTTAAGTATAAGAAAGTCTGGAAGGATTTATTATCATAAAGGAGAAGGAATAAACTTTTTGTTATATTTACTGAGAACATGACCAGAGGAAGTGGGCTAGTAGAGGGGTATGTGTGTGTCTCTGTGTGTGTTATTGTGGCAAAAGAGATTCTGACAGAAACAGAAACAGAACTTTTTATGACTGAGAATTTTAAATTCAGATGTTTAAACAGAGCAAGGATTGGTGTAGAAGGGTTTGGGTTTTTTTTTTTTTTTAATAGCTTTTTATTTTCAAAATATACGCAAAACATTCATCCTTGCAAAACTTTGTGTTCCAGATTTCTTCTCTTTCCCCAACCCATCCCCTAGAAAGCAAGCAGTCCATTGTGTGCTAAACATGTGCAATTCTAGTATATTCATGTTTATCCTATAAATAAATTATTAATACATTACCCAGCCCCATGTCCAGAATATTTTCTTAAAATAGGAAAATAGTCTAAACATCCTGGAGTCAATGTTGTTCAAATCTCAGATTCAAGTTTAAATCCCAGCTCTGACTCGGCAACTTTGACCAAATAATCTAATTTGTGTACATCTTAATGTTGTCATCTTTAAAATGACGGAATCAAATGAACTGAGGTCCCATATAGTCCTAAATCTATGATCCTCCTCTCTACCTTACCTCTGCTTATGCTTCCCCCCTCTCCATGCAAAAAATCTCCAGAGTAGTCTTCTAGAGTGACTGAAGGAGTACAGGATTGGAATAAGCTCAAGCAAGGCAGATGAGTTGCCATCTTCAGAAGAGCTCATCTCTGCTTAGTTTATCATAATCCTAGTTTGAGAGGAGACTCTGAGAGGAATAAGAAGGTAACAGTTTTCTTCCTCCTTCTTTGGGTGGGTATGGCCTTATGAATAGGAGAGTCAGGACCTATTGACATAAGGTCATTTGGGGGGAGCATCAGGCAGAGAACATCACCAAAAACATATCACCTAGAGCCTGTAAAAATTCTTGAAAGTCTTCTGTTAGAGTCATCCCACAGAGTGCAGAAAGCTTTCAGAACTTCCAAAGTTCCTAATTAAAATGCAGGTTCTCCTAGAATGGGTAGTAATCCCATAGGATCAGCTGATCTCAGCTGTGGATAGAACATCATAAAATGCTAGTTAGGGACCAGGAGTCAAGAAGGAACTGAAAGCATTAGGAATAAAGTTGGGGCATGGGACAGGGAACCCGGACCAAGCTCAAGGAAATTCAAAACTAATGTTTCTGTGGCATTTTATTACAAATGAGTTAGAGCTGATTAATCATTGATGACTTGACTATTCCTGTATTTAGAGACACTGAAGAATATTTCCACTAACTTTTTTTTTTTTTTTTTTACCTTAATGTCTAATTGTCCTTCTGTTAAGCACTTTGTCAGTGAACGCAAATATGATGAAGAACTAGGAAGATCTGCCAGGTTCTCCTGTGACATCGAACAGCTAAAGACCCAAATCATGCTCTGTGGAGAAAGTGAGTCTTGCACACTTTATGAGTTCTGTGAACACACTTTGGGATTTTCAGTTATCTATAATATGCACAGTCCTCTTTGTACCAACTCTAAAACATAGATCAGTATTTTAATCATCCTTTTATCAAATTGTAGTTGGTGGTAGGGAATATTTGCATTTGATTATCTATGTATAAAGAAACTTACATTCTAAGTACTCATTTAATTCAGACCATCCTCTAAATGCAAAGTAGAATAGATTTAAGAGTATTTCTATAGGAGTCTCTTAAGGTAAATGAAACCCACAATCACATTTGGTCTCAAACATCCCTAACATACATGGTATTAAATGATAAAGTAAAAATTACATAGAAGAAGATGAAGTCAGGAGGAGCAGCTGCTGGACCATCAGGTTGATCATGTACTTACAGAAGAAATCATTCCTGAAGGGATCAGTTTTTTAAATTCCCACAAAAGGGAGGAAAAATCATGGACTGTTGCCCCCAAAAAGGTGACTGAAAAGACGTTAGCAACTACTAAGTGTTGTGTCTATTTTCTCACCCTTGTGAATTCAATCTGTATAAGAATGTTCTACATACATGTTGATGACTATATGAAAAGGGAAAAGAGAAGGTTTTGGTTTCCCATTGCATGCTACATCTTCAGTCACTGGATTGACATATACATATATACTTACATACATACATATATATAATATAATACAAGATCTGAATGGATTTATTGTTTGTAGATTTTTATATCTGTTCACTAGAGTATACAACTAATCCTTTCTTTCACAAGGTGTCTCCCGTGCATATATTACACACCTACAATATGTCTTGATAGATATAACAACACACATAACTGTTCAACAGGCCTCTGTTTCTGAATATCAAGTGAGGCATAAAATAGGTCAAAAACTTGTGTAGCTGTCAAAGAGAATATCCTGCACAAACACCAAATAGAAAAGAAGATACTCTATAATTGGTAAGGTCCTTTAGATGCTCCTATTATTAACTTATAATGTGCTGACTGTTTTAAGCCCCAGAATACTTATTGGGACTTTCTACAAATACTCAGAAGGAATCAGCCTGATAAAGCACATAGGAGAAATTAAGTGGAAGAAAAATATGTGTTGCCCAAATCACATCATGCAGTTAGATAAGTAGTTCGAGGAGTTACTCCATCTGGAAATATCTGTAAATTACTGAAGATAGATGAGTTAGGCCCATAATTGAATAACATGAAGAAAGCTAGCTGGACTGCATTTTGGAAATTATCACTTTGAGGATTTTAGCTGCGCATGTGTACACACACACATACTCACACACAGTCTTTTAAGCACAAACACTTAACCTGGTGATACTAAATGGCTACCAAAAATGGATTACCACAGTGTCCAGAACTGAACTGCAGCTGATCCAATAGACAATAGAGAAAAAAACATGGTCAGTTTATATAGAGTTACCATGTTACCAACAATGATTTGTGTGCTAGAAATGATATAAAAGATTTTTAAAATGTATAATCAAGAAAAGCTGATCCTGTAATATAGCAGGAGTAAGGAAGAACTACCTACATAGCAGGGGATCTTGACCTGGGGTCTGTGAACCTGCTTCATATGTATGTATATGTGCATATATGTATAATACATATATACTATCATATATATATATACATACATATATACATTTATAAACATATATATGTATAAACAATATATAAAAACACATCCATGTATTTTGATAACTTATTTAAATCTATCCTTTAAATCTTATGTATTTTATTTTCTACATTTCGATTATTCTAAGCAAGAGTTCTGAGGTTTCTGAAGCCAGATTGCCAAAAGGGTTCATGATACCTGCTTTAGAAGGGCACAATGGTAGATAATAGCTAAACTATTCTTCTGAGTTAAAACAGCTGTGATTCTACATTAGCCTTCCTAATAAATCTTATAATAGTCACTTGTGTTTTAAAGTGTTCCAGCTGCTATCTGTTCAGTGTGTCCTTGAGCTTAGAGTCTACTCTTTTCTTTGGTCAAAGCCAAAGTACAACTTCATGGTTGTAAATAAAGACTTAATAAAAAATAGCCCAAAGACTTCATTTCAGATAATTAGCCTATTTTATCCCTCATTAAATCTTTAACTTAACCTAACAGTCAAACTTCATACACTACTTTCCCAATTTCAAGCCACTCTCCAGTTGGAAGTGGGGAATGAACAATACAATAGATCAAAGAGCAGAAGGAGGGAAAAGGGAAAGCCAGTGGCCTGGAAGATCTACAAACAAGTAGATTTAAACTTGGATAACAGAATTGATCGCACCTTCAAGAGGTTATCTTTTCTTTACGTTCTCAATTTCTTTCGGAAGAAATCTGCCCAGCCCTCTCCATTCTCTTCCTGGCTTTTTTTTTCTTGAAAGAGAGAGCAAAGAGTATAATGTCTAATAGAAAGCCTGACTGCCTTGTCATAGTTTCTGCCTGGGCTTTCTGGACAAAAACAAAGTGAATGCTCAGTGACTGTGTCTTCAGCCTTCTGAATCTCCTGAGATGATTCACAGCTCTGCCTGAGGGATGGTCTTCATTCCAGTGCCATCTAGCGGGGAGATACATACCTTTGCCAAGTAGTCAAGACAAGAAAGAAGCAGCCCTCAGTGGATTGTTCCTTTCTTTCCTCAGAACTAATGAGAAAAAGCCCAGCAATAGCAGACTAACAGTGGGATTGTAAAGCTCTTACGTTGCACATGACACGGACCGCTAAGAAATGCCAGTTTTAGAAGGAAGCAAAGAAAAGTAACCAACATGGAATGGAATAATTAGCGCAGCCCATGACCAGGATTCAATCCAAACTGGTGATTATCAATCCCATGGGAAAGTCCTAAGTCATTGCCATTCCTCATTGAAGTCAAGAGAAGAGCTCTCTTCTAAGAATGAAAGAGAAAGCTGGTGTCTTAGGGTCTAGTAGAAAATATCCAGCATAGTTAATAAAACTCGAGTGAATTCTGAATTGTAAAGTCCTGCTTTTCTTTTCTTTTTCTTTTTTTTTCCCTTGAGGCAATTGGATTTAAGTGAGTTGCCCAGGATCACACAGCTAGGATGTGCTAAGTGGTATCAGAACAGATTTGAACTCAGGCCCTCCTGACGTTAGGGCTGGTGCTCTATCCACTGTGCCACCTAGCTGCCAAGTCCTGCTTTTCTTGCTCTCTTTTCCAGGACCTATAATAAAAGTCATCATTTGTCAGAAAAGTTACATTTTGGAAAAACAACAGGAACTACAAGTATTAGTTGTCTAGCAACTTAACTCCAAAGAGTGTACCAGCTTAGTTTCTCTTCTACTTAAGTGACCTTTGGAATCACCTGTGGTTACTGGTCAGAAGCTTTATTGTGAGAAGTACATAAAAAAGGGATTCTCTTTAATAAAGTGCCAGATAACCCAGCATTAATAAATATAAAACATTTCAGAAATACTGATCAGTCTGAACCTTAGCATCTAGAAAGGGAAGGGGTATTGAAGGTTGAAAATGAGCCCATCAACTGACAAGTTTCCTCATCTACAAAATAAGCAAAGAAAATAAATAATCGAGTGGTGATTTATTGAGGTACCAATGTTAATTTCATACCCTCTAACACAATGTTATGTGTTGTTGTTGTTGTTGTCGTTTTTCAGTTTCACATCCAAAAAACAATTATTCCTCAAGAACACCCTGTAGCTCTCTCCTGCCTGTGGTGACTTCACACACCACCACATCTGGAAAACAGAACACCTATAACCGAAAACCACCAAATCATAAGACCTCTGACAACAAAGCAGCTATCACTAAAATGCCAAGTAATCTTCCAAATACCAATGAAACCTCTCCCCAAGTCATACCAGCTACTAAACAGGTAAGGCAAATCTAGTCAAGGTCAGGGGCGGTGCTCAGTCATGTCTGGCTCTTCTTGGCAAAGATCCTGGAATGGTTTGCCATCTCCTTCTCCAGCTCACTTCACAGAGAAGGAAACTGAGGCACACAAGGTTAAGTGACTGAGAGTCACATGGCCAGAATGTATCTGAGGTCAGATTTGAACTCGGCTCTTCCAAACATTAGGTCTAGCACTCTACTATTGCTCTATCAAGGTCATGAGGGACTGCAAGTCTAGTATCATCTAGTCATTTACCTAATATCCAGGGGACTAGCTCATTTTTTTCTAGTTGTAGGGGGAGAAGAGACTGTTAAAACACTAAATTCTATCTCTCCCTGCCTCTTTAACTCACCCTTTAAGTAATATGACCAATTCCCATTATTCCCGTCTCCTTGAAGTTTCATGCTTTTGGTTACCATCATGAGAATTTTCTGGGATTTCCTATATTCAAAAGTTCTAACTTTACATGTGTTTTAACAAAGAGTGATGGTGAGCAGAGAAAATCTGCTTAGAGTTGGAAAAAAAACTATTAGCAAAGAATCCATTCAAATCTATTTTAATTAATTCCCCGTTACCACTTTTTTTGTTGTTGTTTTTGCTGAGGCGATTGAGGTTAAGTGACTTGCCCAGGGTCACACAACTAGGAAGTGTTAAGTGTCTGAGGGCAAATTTGAACTCCGGTCCTTCTGACTTTAGGGCTGGTGCTCTATCTACTATGCCACCTACCACCATAATTTTATTTCCAATAACTTTTTCATAGATGAAAGTGGCTTGTGCAAATACAGAATGGAATTGAAACTAGGACTACATGCACCTTATTTTATTTTACTGTATCATTTATGTCTGGTTTATAGCTAAGCCATATCCATTTTTCCTTTTCTTGGATATGAATTTTCAAGGAGGATCACATATTAAAACAGCATGAGCTGTTCTTATGATTACTTTTTCAATATATAAGCAAATGGTCACCCCCTTCCTATACCTTTCCAACACAACATAGAATCCTTAAATACTGGTTCCAAGGGGCTGTTTTCTTAACTTTCCTACTGTTCCTCTAATGCATCCTTAAAAGATGTGTCTCTTATTTTCACAGAATATTAAATGTAGTTTAATATTGATGTTAATCAAGTTCAGTCAAAAGAAGCCTTCTTATAGCTGCATAACACTGTATCTCTCTTACTTCTGCTAAATTGACTTTTTAGTGCACCTAGAATTACAGAATTCTTATTAACACTGAAAACAGTTCCTTTTTTTCTTAAATCCTTTTACAAGTTTTAAACCAGCATATTGACCTGGAACATTTCATTTATTAATTTCAATTGATGCAAATCTTTATTTGAATGTCTGATTTGTGCTTTAAATACAGCTAAAAGTTTTATTCTTTGAGATCCAAAATTTTGTAAGCTGTCATATTCTTCTGGGGGTGGGAGAGAAACATGTGTTGACTTAAGAGACATAATGACTAATAATATTTCTGGTTTGGGTTTTTCCCTGCAGTCTTAAAGCTAATACAAAGTCAAAACTGTCTAACAGCTAATTGTTTTCCTTCTTGGTAGAATGGCCCTTCAAACCAGAGACGAAGATTTAATCCACAGTATCATAACAACAGGCTGAATGGGGCTGCCAAGTCACAAGGCAACATTAATGAAGCAGATTATCCCATAAAGGGCAATCCAAGACATGATCATAGAAGACAACAGCACAATAACTTCCGGCCAAAAAATAAGGGCATCACCAAAAACCAAGAGTCACCCATGGCAACCAAGGCCCCTGAAAACCAGGCTCATTCAGAAAAGCCCAGGCGAAAGCAGCATACAGTAGACACCCCTGAGGCCAGGCCTTTCCGTGGGAGTGTTGCTAGGGTTACTCAGTGTAATCTCTGTCCCACAAGAATTGAAGTATCAGCAGATGCTGCAGTTCTCTCTGTGCCAGCTGTGACTTTGGTGGCCTAAACTATCATTCCTAAAAAAAGAGAAAAGCAGCTTTCACCCAGTTTTGGTTCCCTGCCCAAGGTGCTGATCTAATTGCTGCCAAGAGAGTTGATCAGAGTATGCAAATCCTATATCGTCAAGACATCTTCTCTTGATAATTTGTACCCATTCTAATAATCAGCTATAGCTTGCTTCATACCTTTCATGGCTTTGCTTGATGCGTTGAAGCTTCTTTTCATCAAGACATTGCATTTTAGCCAAGCAGTATTTACTCATTCATTAGACGAATCAAGATGTAAACTAAAGATCAAATGCCCAGTAGCAACTTTATTATGTCGTAGCAGTTGTATCAGTCTGTTGGTTGTTTTTAGAGAAGTTAATGTTGCAAAACAAATCCTGAAGATCAGGCAAAAGTGATCTATGATATGCGCTTTTGTAGAATTGAACATCTGGTGTTTTCTGAAAAATTATATACATATATTGCTTTATTAAAATTGCTACATTTGACATTTGCTTGGGTCTTATGTGGATATTCTTAGTTCGAGCTTAATTTTTATTGAATACACTATACATTGTGCTTTGTTGGCAACTTATTAATCATTTGAGACAGCACACAGTTACATATGATATTGTTTGGGGAAAGTACACTTAGTTTCTGCAAAATAAACTCCTCTTTCAGTATACCAGGATAACTTCACACATAGAAATACATCATCTATGCGTATTATCTTGGCCACCCTATCAGGTATGAAGAGGGGAAGCTGATCTAAGCTCAATGATTTATTGATTTCTGTAGTCTTAACAAACCTAATTAAGTTCATTTAATTAGACCTTCCTCTCATTATTCCCCAACTCTGACTGCTGTTTGTGATACTGCTTCAGTTAGGCTTCAATGTACCAGAAGCTCCCTTGCACAATTGCTAGCTTTCAGTTCCTGGTGTTCTACAAGTGTTTTAGCACTCCAAGTTCACCAGCTCTTCTCTTCGCAGAATCATCCTGCATTGAGTACAGCATCAGTACCCTTGCTTTGCTAAGCACAAGATGTTTGTTCTCTCTAGTAAGTTTTGAGAAGTCTCTGGGACACCCATGCAATTAAAAGAAATTCAGAATGTCAGAACACACTCAAGGAATGAAGAATAAACAACTAGCTCCTCAATTGGTGTTTTCCCATATTAACTTCCAGACTCATGTTTACAGGTTGCAATGTATATCAGTGTTCTCTGCCAACACCTCAAGTGCCCACTGTTCCTTATAATCTAACAGTAATAAAATACACAGATATACACATACAAATGTGTATATAGGTTATGCATACACATATATAGATATTGAAAAGTAGCAAAATTTATTACATTTATTCTAAGATATGATTTCTTAATCGATAGCTTGTAAATATTTGCTAATTTGTTTACATCAATTTCAATAATTTAATGCAAAAGTTACTTAATTAAAATGTCATTAAATGACATCAGCTAGTAAAAATAATTAATATGACTCCGGGAGCCTCTGCATTGTGTTTGTTAGAAACTTTCATCCACAACAACCAGTTTAAGGATTGTTTACATTTTAATTTTTTCCTAGTTCACTAAGGGTTAAAAAGTCCTTCCAAAAATACCTATGAAGATAAAAAAATACATATTAAATACCTTTTGTAAGCTGAATACTACCTTAGGCATTTGAAAATAATAATCAGCTAGAATGCTGGACTTTAAAAAGTTGGGAAGACTTCTAAGTCCAAATCCTGACTCACTTTTAGTAGCCATATGACCACAGAGGCAAATCATTTAACACCTTTGTCTCAATTATTTCCTCAGACATAAAATGGTGATAATAATAAAATGGTGATAATGATAACAAAGAATTGTTGTGAAGATCAAATACTTGCCAAATGCTTTGCAAACTTTTAAGCTATTATTATTACAATGACATTTTAAATTTTGCATAATTTGTGTTATATAACCTTTAGCCTTATAACAAGTCGGAAATGTTAAGTGCTTTATTACCTTCATTTTACATATGGAAACTGAGGCAGACACATTAAATGACTTGCCTAGGATCAGATGCCTTGTATATGAGGCAGGATTAATATCCAGTTCATCCTGATTCCAGGACTAGCACTAAGCTAATCAGTTGCCTAGATTTTTCATGGAACTTATGGTCTAGAAGAATTAAATAACCAATACTAATTGCTAAAACATGCAATATTATATAATAAGTGCATGTGAGAGTTATAAAACAAAGTGTAGTTTGAGATCTGGAACAGAGGAACAGGAAAAACAAACTGAAACCTTCAAAATATTTATTATAATTCATCTGCAATTTAACAGATTTTTTTTTAATCCAAGCTACACCTGTGAAATTTAGGGGTCTTTTGAACTTCAAGTTACCTTTTAAAGTGGAATTACAATGAATTAGAGACTCAAAAATTTCACTCATGTTCCTAGTAAACCAAAGCCTGAACACCTCAATACACTAAGTTTCAACAAACTAATCCAAAATTCACTGATTGATTGCCCTTAGAAGACAATAGCGTAGAGAAGAAAATGCAAATATATCCAAAAATATATGTAAAAGATTATTTACATGTCAGTATTACCCCTACTAATACCAACAGAAAAAAATCATTTGTCCATGAGGTGCCTGTAAATAAGATCCAATGAGATTAAGTCAAAGCTACCAAATAAGAGAATAAAAGTAATCAAACATCTTGACCAGGATGTCATTTGCGTGATTTTTGACCATACAAAAGTTGATCTTAATCTAGGTAAAATCATGAGAAGTCGAAAGTGGGCACCTGGGCAGCTTTTTTAGCTAGATCATGGATTATCAAGGGTAACAGCTAGGATTCATCAATAAAATGTTGTAAAAATGAAAATTTTAAAACTTTAATAATTAATTTAATAATTCTACTGAATAGAATGCTAGTTAGAGTCCCATTTGTATGCCTCTGATGCTAGAATGTTAAATTGTTAGTATGATTTGTGAAGATATTTTTTTTTTACTTTTACACTTGTTTCTAAAGCAACATGGAGCTTTTAAAAGGCATATGTGGCTCAAGAGTAGCAGATTTTATATCTCATTGCTTAATTTTGGTACTAAAAGCATATACCTAAGAACTATGATAGCAAACATAAAAGTTAGGAAAATTGTGTTAAATAGAGGTAAACCAAAATTAAAATTTTCTACAAGGGAAAATACAGTTTCACAAACAGTAAACACCTCTTCCTATGTGTAATACTCTTACTAAGTGCTGGGGAAAGAGGAATAAAATGTGATATAAGACATATGAATAAGACAAAATCCCTGTTCTGATGGAACTTCCACTCTTAACTACAATCTAAATAAATGAAGACTTAAATTCGTAAACTATTAACCCTCACTTGTTGCTTTACCAATAGGTTGAAATTACTCACATTTTAACATTCTTCATAATATAATATATATAGTATAAGGACATTTCCCCATCTTCTTCACCAAGCTACTAATCTCACTGACACACTAAAGAAGTTCTCTATTTTTTACTTTAATATGAGGAACTCACAGATCTTAGTTATGGTCTTAGATCATTCTACTGAAGCCACACTCCAGATAATGGCTCTTTTGAGAGGACTCCTGGAATTTTTTTTTCCTGAGAAAACCCTTCACGTAAATTTTATTACAACAACTTATTTTTTAAATTAGTTCTTTCACAACATATTTTCATATTTTTTTGAAAAATTCATTTTCATGAGCAATTCATGCTTTGTAATTTGGATTGTAAGCACTAATCCTTATTAAAACATAGGAATTTTCCTTTTATGTGATAAAATAGTATTCCAAAGGAAGTAAATTTTAATAATATCAAGTGAATTTCAAAAGAGAAAATGCCACCATTTTGAAACTGGCCAATCATATAATCACTGGAAAGGGTATATGGCCTAGACCAACCTCTTGGGAATAATTAAGTGAACTGAAATAAATTAGTTTGACAGAGCAAGTACATACATTTCTGCAATAAATTTTATTTCATTGTAGATGATTACTACACTAAACAAAATCACTTTCTACAGAAAATTAGAACACAAAAATCACTTTTTGGTAACAGAGTATACATTAATGTTTTGCAAGCCTCAATGAGACAAGGCTTTTTTCTTGGATTTCTGACATTTTAAAATTCTTGCCAAAAATCACAAATGGAAGAACTCAATTAGCCCACTTTCAAATTCTGGCTTTTCAAAAAACCTTTATGAAAGACTTTGAAGACTTGTACAAAGTTAAACTCCAGAGATGAGACACCTACATTGATCCAATCCAACAGATATTAAGCATCTTCTGTGTTTAATGAAGAGTGCCATGAATCAGGGATTCAAAATGAAGTTTGATAACGGTTCCTTCCCAATCTGAGTAAATTATGACATATAGAAAAAACTATGAGGTATGATTGTGATAAAGAACATAACGCTAGGAGAAAGTTGAGGAGAGGTTTTTGATAGGACCTGCCTTTTAAAAAGGCAAGGGGAGAAAGAAGAGGAAGAAAGATTACTTTAAATCTTATCTAGCTCATACTTATGAAGTGATACAGATGAAGAGCACATCTGTGTAGCATCTGTGCCACAGATATTCATGAAATAATATCTAATGTGTTAGTGAAGGCAGAAATGTTAAGTTCAGCCTCAAACAATATTGAAGCTCCAAGACTCCCTTCTCTCCCTTTTTACATGACTCTTTCCTACTTTCATCTTTAAAATACCAACCTTACCTGAAACCATAAGGTCTCTTCCCTCTCATTCACTTACTGAACCAGAGGAAGCAGTGGTTGAGAGAGGAAGGTACTAAGATCGCTTTACTTAAGAAAATTTTATCCAACAAGCCTTGGACATTTGATTGGGAACAATCTAGGAGATGGACAAAGGGATAAGAACCTTCAGGAACAGAAACAGCCTCTGGGAACAATGGCAAGCAAACAGGACAGGTAACCAAGATGACAATCTAATTCTGCTTTGTTATTTTTCAATCATAACCTGTTGACCTATTGAAAAAGGCCACATGTCAGATTTATAACAGGAAGGGTTCTTAGAAGCTGAGTAGTCCAGTCTTCTTAATCTTATATATGATGAAATATATGATGATGGAAGCTAAGAGAGGTTGAGGGCCTAGCCCAAGGTCATGTAAGTTGTATGGGTCAAAGGAAAGGCAGGTACCAAAGTCTGCTAGTGCTACTAAACTACATCACGACAGTCCTGAACATTTGAATTCAACAACTTAGGTTAAGCATTTACATTCAAGTCACCATCTGGGGTGTTAGAGGAATACAAAGGCCAAAACTTCTCAAAGAGCATACATTCTACTGGATGAGTTTCCTTCTCTGATTCCTTTACTAGAAAAACTTACTTCCAGAATGTTTTAGCTGCACTGACAAAAATAACAGATGCTGCATATTAATATCATTTTTTTCTATGTGATGGAAATAAATTGCGATGTAAAAAAAAATCCTTTTCTGATACCTCAACATATTGTGGTAACACATAGTAACAAATACTTGGTTCTCAAAAGTTATGCCAAGAAAGCACAAGATTCGGAAAAAAGTTACGGCTTAGGGACTATCATCTAAGAGCCCAGCAAGTTAAATTTTCAGAATGTCATTATTATAGGGCTGGTCATGCCCACAACAATTATGAACCTACCAATGGGCGAGAAAAGATTGTGATCCGCATAAGTGGAATCAACATTTATAATGACTCATTATATCTTTGATGTATGGTATAAAAAGTTTATTAGTATGTATCTAAAAAATTCCTCTCTCCTAAGACATTGTGCTCATTAGTTTTACATACTTAAGGGTCCATTTCCAAAAGGAAATGGAGAAATATAAAACAAAACTATAAAATAAAAGGTCATTATAGGCAGGTAGGATACGACACTGACAGTTTCTTTTAAAAAATTATTGGCTTAAAATGCAGCTGCCAGCATCAATTTTCAATATAGAAAATTGTAAATATATATGGTCTGTTTGGGGCAACATTTTGGATAACAAAGAAAAATTAGGTTCTCTGTAGCAATAGATACAGAGTGTATATCAGGAATTTGACAAGAATTTAACTGACAACATAGCTTTCATTTTACTAAAGACTGCATCATCCAAATTCTATGAACATGGAACTCTGGAAGAAGCTGGAAACAGCAATTTTTTATATTAGGTATTCTGGTTTCCTTTGGACTACACTGAATAAATGATGAATGTTCTGTGTACTAACTGCAAAGCCAACTTAAAGAATCATTCATTCACTATTAAAGAATACATAGCATTTAATTGATGATTCTTAATGGATAGTTTCAGTATAATACATATGGAAAAGCCTTGCCGTCATTATTAAAAGTTTTTAGACAACTAAAATACATCATTTGGAATAGAGTTCAATACTTAGAAGCACAGAAATACATATGAAAATCTCTCACCATCACCTTTAAAAATTCTTGGTTACTTGATAAACACAATGCCTGGGATAAGCCATTTAAAAATATTTTTCATATTTTGTAATAGTTTTTTACCCCTTGTTTCACTAAATACAAATTTGCAGAATATGGTATTCTGATCAAGATCATGTACTGTTTCAACATAAACAATATACATGAATCCTACAATATATCCCTTTGCAAAGTGATTCACCAATGAGTTCACTGAAGTTCACATAGTACGGTTAATATGTGATTTTATAATTTTTGAAACTTTTTTTGGATAAAGATATTTTTATACAGTAATTCTCTCCAAATTTTTATTTAAATAGAACCTGGGAAATACATAAATCTTTTTTGAATATCAGAACAAGGCAACTTGGTTAAACTTGTGGTGAATAAATTGCCTCCATGGGAAGGCTACTAAGAGCCCTATAATAGGGAATGCGACACATTTAATGTCCTAGAGGCAAGTCCCCAGCAGGCTCAAAACTCAGTGTCTGATCAATATATCAGGCCTATATGTCACCTACCTACTTCATTAAGATATAGTGATGAAGCTTTAGAGGTCTCCATATGGCTTTAAACAAAGGGGGGGGGGAGGGAAGATGACATCTAAGTATTAGTTATGTATCAGTTTTTACTAGTAGTAATTATAATAATTGGCAAAATTATTTAAAAAGCACACTATAAATGCCATTGGTCCTTACAATTATTTATATATTATCAGCTGCCTTACCACAATCCCAATCCAACCACAGCATTCATTCTCAAAACTCATTTTCATCATTTTTCTGCCTACAAAATAAAGTCCAAACTTCTTTGCCTGACATTCAAGACCTTCTATTTCTGGCTATAATCTACTTTTCCAAACATTGTTTACTCCTCGAAGCCTTTGCATCAGTACTACTCACCTTTCTCTGAATAAAGCTCACGTCTTTCCAGCTAGGAACTTTCACTGCTACTGCCATTTCCCCAAAAGAAATATTCTTCCTCTCCTTTGTTTCTACAAATCTTTTCCACCCTCCAAGGCCCAGCTAAAATCTCACCTCTTCAATGTAACCTTCCCAAATTACCTGTAGGTAAAAGTGATTTTTCCCTTGCTATTAATCCCTGTAGGAATTAGTGTTCAAATTAATCATTTGAAATTTGCTTTTTGCCCGTCTTTAACTTTTTAATTGTCATCTTCCCCAGCCACATTATAAGAGACTTCATTGTATTCCCTTTTGCAGAAAAGACACTCAACAAGTAACTAATCCCCATTTAACAAATGGAAACTTGCATTGTATAGGATACCAGAGTACTAGAATTCTAGTATCTTAAAAATCCTTGCCCAATGCTCTAGACAATGAGTCTGAAATTAAAATGTTTTCACTCCATGAGATACTGTTGTATTGACCTAACTGGTCCAAACACCAGTTTGAATCAACATAATTCACTGGGAACAATTAGAAGTTAGTCAAAACTCTCCTTAAAAAGACAAGTCTGATTCTAACCCCTATATATTTAGTTTATATTGGGCACAGCATTTCTTTTTTAACTATTAATAGCTATTTGCTGTGATTACTTAAAGCTTTTATTTATAAAGATCAATTTGAGGACTATGTTGGTAATAATTTGCAATTTTTTTCATGACTTAAAAATGAATTTTTCATTCTTGGTAAGCATACTCTTTTCAGTTTTCTTTCTTTTTTTTTTAACTTAACTGATATAATAAATGTTAAATCCATTTACCACCAGACCTCAATGTACCAAAAATCTCTGTGGTTTTCTCAAATTTTTTCTTTTTTTTGGCTACCTCCAAATCCTCTCCTCTAATGACTAGATGGAAGAGGTCTTTATGTAAAATATCATTCAAGAAGAAAAAAAGGTAAATTAAGATTATTTAGTCTGAAGGATACTGACAAATGTATGTCATTGTTATAGATTCAACATCTATCCAACTGGAAAGCTACTGGATTACTAATATCAAAGTGTCTAGCATCTACTGAATATTTTGGAATATGCAAAAACAAAAATATCGTTGTTCCACTATCTATAAGATATGCTTTCAGGTCATTTCACCCACAATGGTAGACTGTATTATCAAACCAATCACACACCCAATTTTCCTTATGAAGGTATTTACATTTGTTATATCACATTTAATTAAATTTTTGTACTTTGCTTTTCTGGGAATTTTATGAAACTAATGATTGTGTCAACATAGGAAAAAAGTTTAGTAAGACCAACACCCTCCATTTGACTTTGTTTTCTGGCAGCAGTTTTAACTTTCTCTCCCCACCCTTGGTTTCTTCATCTCCTTTACATTCTGCCCAAACTAAATTCAGAGAAATCAAAATTAAATATTGTTAAACTAAATTGGTTTCACTTCATATATTAAACAAAAAAGGCACAGGACTATTAGAAAATTCAAATAACTTTTGTCCTTTAAAGCAAATTATCTATACAGCTACAGTATATAACATACTGTCAACTTTTCAGCAATACAATCTACCTTATACCAATGGTCCCATGGGATAAATATGATAATTATATATATTCTTTAAATTTCTGAATACCCATATTATGATTAATATTTTTAATAGTATCGAAACCAAAAGTATTTTTTCAAAGACTGGATATTTTAAACATATAGAATGTGGTAGAATGTTATTTTGTGGCAGCACTGTCATAAAGCTTCAATATTCTACACCTATTAAAAATTCTAGCCAAAGAAAACTTCAACTGAAAGGCTTTGCCATATGTAAATAGATTGTGATAGCATATTTCTCTATTCATGTTTAAGTATTTTCTATATTATTTGTCAAAAGAAAAGTCCTCAATCTACATAGCTGCAAATGCGATTACTACCAAAGGGCAGAGACCTAGGAAAATGCACATTCACAAAAAATCATCACAATTTCTTTTTCTGGAAAAGTTTTATTTTATTTTTGTAAAATTAGTCCTCTTAAGGATCTTTAAGCTTACTCTTTCAGATCGATCCAAGTATTTTGATGAGTAGTTAAGTAGAAAGTATTCTTTTATGAAATTAGTTGTAAAAACACAAAAGGCATACTATTCCTTGAAGATAGAAAGAGTTCAGATATAAAATAAAAAAGGTAAAATATATGCAACTGAATATTCATGGAAAAATAGATGATTAATCCAAATATTCTGTAAAAAAAAAAAAAATCTTAAATTCATCTTCCCATGTGGAAAGTTATATGCATACAAATTATGCTGTGTAATGAATGTCTTTCTTAACTATTTGGTCATTTTTGAAAAATATTAGCTTTATTTTAAAAGATACCAACTTCCATTGTTTCAAAGAGCCTTCAAAATGTAAAAAAAAAAAAAAAATAAAAAAAAAATCCAAAAAAAAAATCCTGTTAACCAAAATAATAAAAAACAACTTATCAAATCATTCTAAAGAAGTACCCTAAAATTTATGCCCTAATGATCCCCTTTACATTAAATCCAAATAGATTTGCAAAAGGAAAGTATTAAGAAAGGCCAACTCTGTGTGTGTGTGTGTGTGTGTGTGTTGGTGTCGTTGGTGTCTGTGTGAGAAAGACAGACAAACAAAGAGAAAGAACACTTCTTTTAAATTTTAAGAGTCAAGGTATGATATCAAAGTATTGTCTTATATGTCTTCCCTTCCTATATTTTCCTGTCATAAGGCCAAGACTGGATGAGGGATATCTCCACTTGATCAAACTAGGAGTTCAACATTTTACTTTCCATTCTTTTAATACAGGATATATTAATACAAATCCAGCTGCTCTCCGTCAAGGCTGACATACTCCAATCCTTAGCCTTCAACAAATAGGAAAATATGAAAGTGCTCTAATCCCAATCAAAGTTTAGATTTATCATTTTGTTTTGCCTGAAAGTAGTTAGGAAAATCATCTGATGACTAGTTTTCTAAGCTGCTTTCTTACCTTTATGCCATAAAAAATTAAAAGAAATCCAGCACTTCTTTTTAAAACTTGAGGTTCTTAACTGTGCCTATGTAAAAACTAAATGCTGCAAAATTTTAAAAACAATAAATCTGTCCTAACTATTTAATCTTTCAGCCAAAACTCCCATTGCCCACAAACTCCCCAGTAACTTTCCAATTTGCAGTTTCCATGACTACTGTATCAGAAGATACTTATTATTAACTTCATTGTACCATATGGATTAGAAGTTCTATGAAACAGATACAGAAATTTTATTCCACCATTGGTTACTGCTAGTTATTCTCATTCTTCACATTTTGAGCCCACACACTAGAAGTATTGGGCATTTCAGCAGAAGAGGTTCCGGGGTGGTTTGTTTTATTCATTCCTGGAGAAGATAGCTGAGAAGGTGTTACTGTACACAGTGGAGTCCGCTTCAGTTTGATCACTCGAGTTGGCGTAGGCTTCTTTTCTGAGAGGGAAACCTTCACTGGGGATGTATGTGTTTCACCATTTTCTGCACTTTCAGTTCCACAGGATGCCTGTGAATTCATAGACACTGAAATGCCAGGGTCAGGTATGGTTTTTGACACAGTATGGCATCGAGCTAAATGACTGCCACTACTAGGCCGCTTAATTGTCATCTGGGAAGAGGTTTTTGAAGTATTAGATGTAATCACCTTTACTGAAGCAGAATTCTTGACTTTGATATGTGTGCTTGTTGAAGGACCCAAAAATCTAATGGGTTTAGGTCCTGCTTTACAGTTCACACCATCCTCTTCCTCTTCATTCAAGGCTATCAAGCGCCTGTAAATATAAAGGACTGTCATTTTCAAAATTTTACACAATCCATAATAATGAAATAATGTTTTCAAAGTTAATCTTCAGGTTAATCAAAAAGATTTCTTTCAAGTTCAAAAATTTAAAAAAAATTAACAAAGCTACTCTCTTGTATAAAACCAAACCCATTAGATAAAGTTAACAATCTCATAAATAGATCTGTCTCTTTATAAGAAATGTTCTATATGACAAGCTTCGCACAATAAACTGAATTATGAAATTATATTTAGAATTCAGAGCTAATGCTAATTTTTAAATGCATAATTTATTCACTCAAAAAAATCATCAAAATTTTGTCATTATGAATTTCCAATATTTCAGATGCAAAAATTATTTTATATTTGCATAATTCAAGAGACATGACCAGACTTTTCATGTATACATGTATCTAAACTTCCACTGTGTCAGAATCTTTAATATATAAAAAAAAAAATCTTCTATTAAAAATATATTGTAAACCTGGTTCAAATAAATCAAACACCATCTCCATAAAGTTATATAGTCTCTTTTGAGTAGTTTTATATCTGCTTCCAAACCCATGATTCAACTGTGTGGAAAACTTCCTCCCATCAATTCAGATAAGCAACTACTATCATGATAATTTGTAAGGGAGCCAGAGTCAGGAAGATCTGAGTTTACATGCTGCCTCACATGCTTATTAGCTGTGTGACCATAAACAAGTCATTCAATCTATCTTGGTTTGCCTTGGTTTCCCCATCTATAAAGTGAGGATAACAATAAATATCTACCTCACAGGGTTGTTGTGAGGATCAAATGAGGTTAACATTTGCAAAAAATTTTGAGAACCTGGAAGTACTACAAAAGTAGTAGCTATCACAAGATATGAAAATGAAGAGTCTTAGAGAGCTGCTTAGGGCACTGAGCGTTGAGTGACCAAGGATACACAACTCATGTTTGTCAAAGGTGGGACCTGAATCTCATCTTAATAGAAGCAAAATAGCCTTCTATCCACTAAGACAACATGGCTGCTCATTATTTCAAAGATAAATGAATGGAGTATACTGTTTAGATACTTGCTCTGTTTATAAAGCATATACTTATACATATAAAAGTATCATCTTATGTCCCTCTAAAAGAATATTAAAAATTTAAGACAGACCAAGGCAGTTCCAAAAGACTCATGTCAGAAAATCCTATCTATATTTAGAGAAAGAACTATGAATCTGAATGTGGATTAAAGCAAACATTTTACTTTTTTAAAAAATTTTTTTGGTCTTCATGGTTTTTCTCTTTTGTTTTGCTTCTTCTTTCACAACATGACTAATGTCAAAATATGTATACATGATTGCATATATATAATCTATATCAGATTGCTGGTTGTTTTAGGGAAGGATGAAGGGTAGAAATGAAGGGAAGAAGAAAAATCTTATAAAAATGAATGTTAAAAATTATCTTTATAATTAATTGGGAAAAAAAATACTATTTACTCAAAAAAACATCATCACCTTAAGATAGAAATCTTATTAATAAAACAGGAGTAGAGAGGATATAGGAATGAGTACCCAACTCTATGTCTTAATAGCTTTGTGACATTGAGCAAATCACTTAAGTCTTCTGAGTTTTTCATCTATAACATGAGAATGATAGTTTTGTAATCTACATTTAACAAGATTATTATTATATATGCCAGATTATACAAAACTATGCACTATAAAACACTCCATAAAGATGCAATTATAGGTATATAACTTAAACCAACTGAATTAACAGTATCTTTCAAAACAATAGCCAACATTTATATAGCACCTTAAGAGTTACAAAGTACTTTACATATATTATCTTATTTGATTTTTGAATCTTTCTTTAAATCCCATCTTTAAATTTCTCAAATAATTTTTAATGCTCTTCTTTTCTCTTTCCTGATCTTTAATGGAGGTGGACCCTATTTTGTTCAGTCAAAATAAATTCAAATGAATGTGACATGACATAAGTAATTTAAAAATAAATATCAAAAATTCTAAAAGATAATAAACACAAATTATACTTCAGTCATCTTTGAACTTATCCAAAGAGAAGCAAGAATTGTTTTCTCTTTTTAAAAACAACACAAACAAAAACAATATAGATCCTTGACTAGGCTAGTGAAGTATAATCAATGAAACAAATAACCTTTTTCTAATTGGAGCCATGTGACGGAGATTTCCCTGTAAAGGTCGCTCTTCAAGAGTCCAGCATTCTATTAATTCCTGTGGAACACGCCAGTAGCTAACACCTACAATGCAAAAGAAAACATTAGAATGATATCCTATATTGAAATATTTAGCCACTAAGAAGCCATATAAGATCAAGGAGAAGAATTGTTAATTTCTAAATAACATTCCACACAAGAGAGGTACAAATATATAAATGTAAATCTCACAAGAGATTTATAATGAAATCATTAATGAAAGGAAGCCTGGCATAGCAGAAAGGGGATTGGAATAGAATTATGAAGATTTAGGTTCAAGTTCCACTTTTGACACTTGACTATTTAAAGCCACTTTGAACAAATTACCTTCTCTAGGCCTCAGTCTATTCTACAAAATGAAAAAGCTGACCTATAGGATTTTTAAGGTCCTTTTCATAAAAGAGACTTCCGGAAGATACTATTATCAATTTCTTTCTGGAAGAAAAATACTATAAATGTTATTTTACAGTCATCAATGAAGAAAAGGAATAGGAATTAAACATAAACCATGTAGCCTCCATGAAAATACTTGAATATTTCCAAAGAGTAAGGAATATGAGACATAGCATGGCAGAGAAAATAGACACCTGGCCTCCGAATCTGGCACATAATGGCTGTAGGACACTAGGAAAATTTTCTAAGACTGTAAATTATACAGAAAGTGCCAACCTACATAAATAGAGAAAATTTCCTCATCTAATAGTTCCACATACAATGAAAATGAAGTTCTAGTTTCTTTTCCTAGGAAATATGATCTAAAAACAATGATTTGAAAAGGATACACAGAACCCTTTTTTTATTCACAGAAGTAGGCAGAAAGAACCATTAATATACTTGTTTCATTTTCTATGGACATACATGTAACAGTTAAGATTCAATTATACTACAAATTGTAAAAATAGTATCTTTTGTTCATTAATGATGCCCCTTGATTATGATATTCACTGTTTCCCAATTATTAAAAGAGAAAATAAGGACAGAATTCTTTTTAGAATTCTAAATCTTAAATGGTCAAACAGGATTAAGAAACAGTTTTTAAAAGCACTGTAAACTAAGAACAGTCATATAAAGATTATTTCAAATCATCAATAAAAAGGGAAATCAAAATAACTCTGAAGTTTTATTTCACACACAGTCAATTGGTAAAGATAACAAAATGTAGGCATAGTTAATATTAGAGCACCTACAAAAAGACAAGAATACTAATAATATTGTTTGAGCTGTGGACTGCTCCAATTATTTTATAAAGCAAGTGAGATTGCCACTTTAAAAAAGAATAAAAATGTCTGTGCCCTTTGATCCAGATATTTCATGGTAGGCATACATTCCAAAGGCATACATTCAAAAGTTGAAAGAAAGGTTCAATAAACATTTAAATATTTATAGCAGCACTTTCTCTAATAACAGACAAATAAAAATAAAAAGATTGCACAAATTGGTAAATGGCTAAACAAGTAAATACTTGTAATGTAATATTTATTGCACCATAAAAAATGATAAATATGAAGAATTCAGAGAAACATGAGATGTATATGAACTGATGCATAGTAAAAGTAAGCAATCTGATATGAACAATTTTCAGATGAAGAAATTAAAACCATTTCCAGTCATATGAAAAAAGTCTAAATCACTATTGATTAGATATGCAAATTAGGACAATTCTAAGGTACCACCTCCTCACTTCTCAGATTGGCTAAGATTTAAAAAAAAAAAAAGATAAATGGTGGAGAGGATGTGGGAAAACTGGAATAATAAAACATTTTTGGTGGAATTGTGCAGTTTAACTGCTACAATGGGGAGGGGGGGGGAAGGAAGGAGGGAAATCATTGATATCATACCTTCACCTTCCCAAGTATCAAATGCATCCATCATCTTCTTCAATTCAGCTACTGAGTAATAGCTCCAAATGTACTGAACATTATTTCCAGCCTCTCTAGAAATATTTTTAAAGGTGAGAAAAATAAAACATTTAGTATACTGTACATATATCAACCTACAATTTACATCTATATCTACCTTAGTGCCTTAGTGGTTCCCTACAAGAGGGCTGAGAAATTATTGGAAGAAGCCCTCAAATCAGTATATAGGCCAAAAGCATTATTATTACTTTGGTCATTATTTAGTGCCAAAAAAATGTGGTTTATAAACAATAAGTTTCTAAATGAAGACACGTGTGATCAGCACCCCTTCTGTTAATGTTAATAATGCCATAGTTGCAAATCTGACATCAAAAGAAAAAAACAGCTAAAAACTTTCATGTGGTAATTCTTTAAAATATGTCTTCATGGAAGAGGCAAAGGCAAGATGTCAAAGTAGCAGAAGTAGCACAATAAGTTCCATCATCCTCACTCCAAGAAAAAACTTCCTCTAAACAGACCTAGAAAATGCACCTGACAATCCTCATGGGGAAATCCAAGACAAAGTCACAGGGAGTCATGATCCCAGAACAGGGTGGCATAAATGCACAGAAAGTTCTGCAAATATTGAGAATGGTGTATAGCCAGGAACTGTGCAGAACCTTCTAGCACCCAGGCAAAGACTACAGTAGGGCAAGAAGAAGTCCCAGACCGGGACATTGATGCATTGTTGGTGGAGTTGTGAACGAATCCAACCATTTTGGAGAGTAGTTTGGAACTATGCTCAAAAAGTTATCAAACTGTGCATACCCTTTGATCCAGCAGTGTTACTACTGGGATTATATCCCAAAGAGATTATAAAGAAGGGAAAGGGACCTGTATGTGCACGAATGTTTGTGGCAGCCCTTTTTGTAGTGGCTAGAAACTGGAAACTGAATGGATGTCCATCAGTTGGAGAATGGCTGAATAAATTGTGGTATATGAAAATTATGGAATATTACTGTTCTGTAAGAAATGACCAACAGGATGATTTCAGAAAGGCCTGGAGAGACTTACACGAACTGATGCTGAGTGAAATGAGCAGGACCAGGAGATCATTATATACTTCAACAACAATACTAGATGATGACCAGTTCTGATGGATCAGGCCATCCTCAGCAACGAGATCAACCAAATCATTTCTAATGGAGCAGTAATGAACTGAACTAGCTATGCCCAGAAAAAGAACTCTGGGAGATGACTAAAAACCATTACATTGAATTCCCAATCCTTATATTTATGCACACCTGCATTTTTGATTTCCTTCACAAGCTAATTGTACAATATTTCAGAGTCTGATTCTTTTTGTACAGCAAAATAACGTTTTGGTCATGTATACTTATTGTGTATCTAATTTATATTTTAATATATTTAACATCTACTGGTCATCCTGCCATCTAGGGGAGGGGGTGGGAAGGGGTAAGAGGTGAAAAATTGGAACAAGAGGTTTGGCAATTGTTAATGCTGTAAAGTTACCCATGTATATATCCTGTAAATAAAAGGCTATTAAATAAAAAATAAAAAAAGAAGTCCCAGACCTATCCTGGGGCTATATGCATGATGAATATGGAAACATAGTTAGAAGAATTACATGTTTAACCTATATGGGATTGCTTGCTGTTTTTTTGGGGGGAGGAGAGGGAGAAAAATTTGAAACACAAGATTTTGCAAAGGTGAATGTTTCTTTGCATGTATTTTGGAAAAATAAAATACTATTTTTTTAAAAGCACTATGAGAAAAAAGATTAGAAAAAGAATTAACATCCTGACCCTTGAAAAAAAGCTTGCTAAAACAAAAAACTCTCTGAAAATCAGAATGGAGCAAATAAGTCAATAGATCTATGAGGCAACAAGAAACATTAAAATAAAGTTAAAACACTGAAAAAAAAAATAGAAGAAAACATATGTTATCTCATAGTTTTTTTTTTTAAATGACCTGGAAAATTGGCTGAGCAAACAAACTATTTTAATGCCATGATTAAAACAAAAACTTAGACATCTTATTTCAGGAAATCCTAACAAGAAAACTGCCCAGATCTCTTACAAGTAGAGGACAAAGTAAAAATAGAAAGAATCCAGCAATCATCTCCCAAAAGAAACTCCCCCAAATGAAAATTCCCAAGAAAATTAATCAAATAAAAAGGCTCAAAGACCAAAAAAAAAAAAAAAAAAAAAAAAAAAAAAAAAAAAAAAAAAAAAAAAAAAAAAAAAAAACTGAAAGTAGCCAAAAAGAAAGAAATCAAGTAGCCACAGTCAAGATCATACATAATTTAAGTTTACAGAAGACTATAAAGAAATGGAACTCGTGGCAAACCATATTTCAGAAGGCAAAGGGTATATAAGCCTAAAGCCAAGAATTACTTTTCCAACAAAATTGAATATAATCCTACAAGAGTAAAAAATGGACTTTTAAATGAAATAGAGGATTTTCAAGTGTTAATGATAAAAAAAAAAACTACAGAAAATTCTAAAGTTCAAATATAGGAGTTAAGAGAAACACAGAAAGGTAAAACTGAATATATAAGAATAAACTGCTTAGTTTTTAATATAGAGAGAACCCTATCATCATCAGGGCTCATTGAGTAAGATGAATTATAGAGAACGCTTGGGAATAGTTCTATTATGTGCTAAGATCTTAAAAGCACAGAAAGGAAATTTAATAAAAGAATACACTTTTGTTGACAAGGGGACAAGGGGAAGAAAAAAGATTGTGGGACATTCTCTCACATAATCACGGTATGCAAGTAGACATCAATTCAAACAAGGATGAAAAAATAGAAGGGAAGATAATGCTTGAACCTCACTCTCATGCAAACTAGCCAAAGGAGGGATAGAAAATACCCACAACTGAATACAGAAATAAATTTCATTCAAGAGGAATAGGAGGGAAAAAAGAAAGCAGAAGGAAGAAGTAGAGGGAGGATAGACTAAATAAGAAGGGAATTAATTAGTCCTTGCCAAAACAAAGCATGAAAATCTACCAAAAATTTATTGCTCTTTTTGAACTGGTAAAAAGTGGGAATATGAAGGTGCTCATATAGACAATTAAAAAAGACTAAAATGCCAATATAGTTTAATGGGGAAAAAATAACAAAAAATTTATTATAAAATACCTAACTATAATGCCAACCTCCCATTCTGGTATATATCATAGGATAAAAAAAAAAAAAATGCAAAAGAATGTCTTTTAATAAAGGGCTTTGACCTAGTTAGAGATTACTTTAGGCCTATGATGTCATTAAACCTTTCTACCAGTGCAAACCTGCAACACCTTCATAACTTAGGGTCTTAGGGCCTTAAGGGATTAAGTGACCTTCCTAGAGACTGACAAGTAGTATGTGACAGAAAGGATTCCTACTCAGGTTTTCCTGATTCTAAACTAGCTCTCTACACATTATGCCACACTACCTTTAACTGTATTATCTCCAAGAGGGTTGCTAAGTAAATCAGTAATGCAGGTAAAGGAGTTGTACAACTGTTCAAAGGATCACAGGAATCCTTTTTCTTGGCACTGACCATGCTCAGATAGTCTCAAGTCTCAGGGTAAAAAGAAGCACCAGCATACTAGAGCTTATGGCTGCAAGTGAGCAGGGACACTGGTTGGAAAATTTTGTGCTGTACAGAATGCTTGTGGTCACTCAAAGCTTTACCAAAGCACAGGTCAGAAGTGCAGTAAACACACCTATCCTCTCCTTGGAAGAACTGAAAGCTTACAGACCTCCAAAAATCATGGAAAAAAACATGGAACTTGAGACAATGCCTATACCACCCAGGAAGTTGAACCTAACATTAACATAATGTTAAAAGTTAAAAATAGTCTGGGGAAAGTGAGCAAGCAACATAAAAAGATCCTAAGCATAAAAAGTTACCATCCTAACAAGAAAGATCAAAACAAACTCAGAAGAAGATAAACAAAATCAAAAGTACTACATTCAAAGACTCAAAGAAAAATGTGAATTAGTCTCAGGCTCAAAAAGAATTCCTATAAGAGTTCAAAAAAAATTTTAAAAATCAAATAAAAGAGGCAAAAAAGGAAAAATTGGGAAAAGAAATTCCAGTGATGTAAGAAAATTATGAAAAACAAGTCTTGGTAAAAGAGACACAAGAAAAATCACACTTTAAAAAACAAAATAAGCCAAGGGTAAAAAAGAGGCACAAAAATCCAGTGAAGAAAAAAACTCATAAAAAGTAGATCTGATTAAATAGAAAAGGAGATATAAAAGCAGAAGCTACGAACTCCATGAGACATAAAGAAACAGTAAAACAAAATTAAAAAAAAAATTTTTTTTTGAGTAAAATACTCTTTGAAAAAACAATTGACCTGGAAAATAGATTGAGGAGAGATAATTTAAGAATTACTGGATTACTTGAAAGTCACAATCAAAAAAGGAGAAATAGAAATTGCAAAAAATCCATTGATTCCCTTCTGAAAGATATCCCAAAATGAAAATCCGAGGAATGTGACAGCCAAATTCCAAGAGCTCCTTTGTCAAGAAGAAAATATTGCAAGCCGCTAGAAATGAATAATTCAAATACGGTATCACAATCAGGATAACAAAAGATTTAGAAACTCCTATATTAAAGGAAAGAGGGCTTGGAATATGATCTTCTGGAGGGCAAAAGAGCTATGATGCAACAAAACTAAATATAATCCTTCAGAGGAAAAAATGGATAATTAACAAAATAGAGGACTTTCAAGAATTCCAGATGAAAAGTCCAGAGTTGAATAGAAATTATGAATTTGAAATATGTCTCAAAAATAAAAAAGTAAACCTGAAAAATCATAAAAAATTCAATAAAGTTAAAAACTATCTTCTTACATGGGAAGATGATGCTTATAATTCTTTTTTTTTTATTTTCTCTCTTTTTTTTTATTTTTTATTTATTTATTTTTATTTAATAGCCTTTTATTTACAGGTTATATGCATGGGTAACTTTACAGCATTAACAATTGCCAAACCTCTTGTTCCAATTTTTCATTTCTTACCCCCCCCCACCCCTTCCCCTAGATGGCAGGATGACCAGTAGATGTTAAATATATTAAAATAAAAATTAGATACACAATAAGTATACATGACCAAACCATTATTTTGCTGTACAAAAAGAATCAGACTTTGAAATATTGTACAATTAGCTTGTGAAGGAAATCAAAAATGCAAGTGAGCATAAATATGGGGATTGGGGATTCAATGTAATGGTTTTTAGTCATCTCCCAGAGTTCTTTCTCTGGGCGTAGCTGGTTCAGTTCATTATTGCTCCACTGGAAATGATTTGGTTGATCTCGTTGCTGAGGATGGCCAGGTCCATCAGAAGTGGTCATCATATAATATTGTTTCTGAAGTATATAATGATCTCCTGGTCCTGCTCATTTCACTCAGCATCAGTTCGTGTAAGTCTCTCCAGGCCTTTCTGAAATCATCCTGTTGGTCATTTCTTACAGAACAGTAATATTCCATAATTTTCATATACAACAATTTATTCAGCCATTCTCCAGCTGATGGACATCCATTCAGTTTCCAGTTTCTAGCCACTACAAAAAGGGCTGCCACAAACATTCGTGCACATACAGGTCCCTTTCCTTTCTTTATAATCTCTTTGGGATATAAGCCCAGTAGTAACACTGATGCTTATAATTCTTAAGAACTTTCTTATTATTAGGGAAGTTAGAAGGAGTACCCCAAGATACAAAGCATGGTAAAAGTTAAATACGATGGAATGATTATCTTAAAAAATAAAATTATGGGTGAGAAAGAAATATACTGGGAGAAGGGGAAAAGAAGAGGTGGAATGGGGGGAATTATCTTATATAAAAGATGAACAAAATAGCTTTTCTAGTAGAAGAAAAAAATGGGGAAGGTGGGAGGAACAGATGAGTCTTACTTTCATTAGAACTGGCTCAGAGGGAATAACATACACACTCAGTTAAGTATAAAAAACTATCTTATCCTATAGGAAAGTAGAAGATGAAAGGGAAAAAAATATTCAAGGAGGGGATAGAAGGGAGAGAGGATTGGGGAAGATGATAGAAGCAAAACATTTTTGAGGATGGAAGAGGTGAAAGGAGAAAGAAAGAAAAAGAGAGAGAGAAAGAAAGAAGGATTAAATGGGAGGGGAAATACAGTTAGCAATCATAAACATGAAAAAAATTTAAGTGCAAATTTCTTTGATAAAGGTCTCATTTCTCAAATATATAGATAAATGATTTAAATGTATAAAAATAAGAACAATTTCCCAGTCAATAAAATGGTCAAAGGATATGAACAGGCAACTTTCAGATAAAATAATCAAAACTATCTATAGTAATATAAAAAAAAAGTTCTAAATCACTATTGATAAGAGAAATGCAAATTAAAACAACTCTGAAATATTACCCTTTATCTGTATATTGGCTAATATAACAGCAAAGGAAAATGACAAATGTTGGAGATGTGGGAAAATTAGGACATTAATGTACTATTGTTGGAGTGATGAATTGATCCAACCATTTTGTAATCAATTTGAAACTATGCCTAAAGACTTACAAAACCATGCATACATACCCTTTAATGCTGAAATACTACTACTAGGTCTGTATCCTGAAGAAATAAAAAACAAAATGGAAAAGGACTAATGTATACAAAAATATTTATAATAGCTCTTTTAATGGTGGCAAAGAATTAGAAATTGAAGAGGATGTTCATGAATTGGGAAACAGATAGCCAAATTATGGTATATGATTATGATGGAATACTATGGTTTTTTAATAAATGATGAGCAGGGTTCTCAGAAAAACTTGGAAAGACTTACATGAACTGATAGAAAGTAAAATGAGCAAAACCATGAGAACATTGCATATAGTACTGTGAATGACCTGACTATTCTTAGGAATACAATAATCCAAGACATTCCAAAGAACTTTTGATGAAAAATGCTTTCTGTCTCTAGGGAAAAAACTGATGGATTCTAAATGCCTATTAAAGCATTTTTTAAAATTTTCTTTATTTTTCTTTGTTAGGTTTTTTTTTCTGTGTTTTCTTTCAAAACATAACTAATATGGAAATGTTTTACCTGACTCATATATATAACCCATATCAAATTTCTTACCTTCTCAATGAGGGGAATGATGAAAAGAAGGAGAGAATTTAAAACTAAAATTTTTAAAAATGAATGTTAAAAATTGTTTTTTAAGAAATTGGAAAAAGAAACAAATAATTTTTTTAAAAATATGAGTGCCAAGAATACTGCTAAGCAAAGCAGATGATATGAAACAAAAATCCCTGTTTTCATGAAGCTTATGTTCTAGAAGAGGGATAACATGCCCACAGTAAAGTGGAAAGAAAAGCAGATTTGGAACTGAGTTCAAATCACAGTTCTGCTGATTGGATGACTTTAAACAAGTCACTTAACTAAATTGGGTCTTGGTTTCCTTACTTCTAGCTATAAATTTATATAATAATTTAACACAAACACAGATAACCATAATATATAACATTACATGACAAGTACATTACAATTGCAAACAATGAGATTCCACGCGGAAGATTTGGAACCTCAAATAGAACTTCTTTGCAACTGTAATAGTAAAATAAGGTAAGGTACCATAGAAAGTTTCATTTGAGCTGTGTTCTAAAGAATGGGTAAGAATTCAATGGAACAAGACAGAGAGGAGTGAACATCTGAGACAAATGGAATAGTCTGAGGAAAGACACGGACATGGAGAGGATCACAAAGTATGTGAATTAGGATGTATGTAGAGAGGAATAATATGACAAAATGCAGCACCAGATTACAGACAGCCCTCAAAGATTAAAAAATAGATCTGAACAGATGATATCCACAGGATTTTTATCAGAAGAATAATATGGCCAGCATAAGACAACAGAAATATAATTCTGATAGCATGTATTGGAACTGAAGCATGGATGGGAGAGGAGGAAAATAAGAGTTGATAAGGAGGCTATAAAAAGTCACAGGATGGCAAGGAGAACTTATAATAGGGTAGAGGAAGTAGGAAATAGAAAAAGGGAGTTAGATACCAGGTGTAATATGAAGGTACAATTGAAAGGATTTAATAACTAACTAAATATGAGAAGTGTGAAAGGGAAAGGGAAAAATGTGAAGACCATGTATTTTTAAATCAGCAGGAGTCAGGAATTCAGGTTAGGGGAAAATCGCCAGTCTTTATTCTCAGTGAAGAAGGATCAGAGGTGGAAGAGAATCGGTGATAGCAATGTGTGTAGCTGAGTCAAGAAGCTAGCTAGACTAGCAGCCACAAGACCAGCAGCTAGGAGAACTGGAACCCAGGCCCAATCTCTCCCAGCTTCTCTTCCTGTCTCTCTCTGCCTCCACCCAACAAAATCGTCATTTCCTCTACAACACATCAAGACTTGCACGGAGAGTGGGCAGGGACCATTCTTTATCCAATCATGTATATTAATAGAGTATAGTCCAATTACTATTTAGCCTCATGTACTTGGGACCTCAGTGCATCAACTCAAACCTCAGCCCATTACAGAAAAAGACTTCAAAAGACAGATTCAGTAAATAAATGATGGTAAGTAAAAAGAGTAAAATCAGAAAAGAGACAAATTGAGGTGGAAATATAATCTTGATCTTGGACATGCCAAGTTTGAGAGGTCCATGGGAATTCAAGTAGAGATTTCTGAAGGCAACTGGAAATGTAAGTTTAAAGGTCCCAGAAAGAGTTAAGAGTAGAAATACAAAATCTAAATTTCCTCATTTTTATCCTTATACACCATGTGGCCACCTTGAGATAAAACTCATACCAAACATACATTCAGTTTTTTCATCTTTTGGAAGGGGGTGAGGAGGGAGATCACATGGTCTGAAGCTTATTCTCCCTCTAAATCTTATAATAATATGATTTCCAAAAACATAAAAAATATAAGGCTAATGACAAAGCATTTACAAAAAATACATTTCTTGCTTTTTTTTTTTTTTTTTTTTTTTTTGCTGAGGCAATTGGGATTAAGTGACGTGCCCAGGGTCACACAGCTAGAAGTGTTAAGTGTCTGAGGCCACATTCAGGTTTTCCTGACTTCAGGGCTAGTGCTCTATCCACTGTGCTACCTAGCTGCCCCAACATTTCTTAAAAGTATTCAGACAGAAACCCTATCCCATCTTATAAATTATAATCAAACTCCTTTAATTTAAAAATAGAATTTTTATTTTCATATATGTGGTAAAAATACAAACTTTAAATAGTCTGATGCCATTTATGATCAATGTCATTTTTTTGGCAGCATATATTGAAAGCAATTAATGTTATGCAAATTTTAATTATTTTTTCATATTCAAATCTGTACTTACCTTTTATATATGCTACGAATTCTTCCTCCTAGTTGTTTATCAATAGCATCAGTTCCATCTGCTTTTGTAGCATACACTCCAATAATTCTACTTTCACAGCTTGCTCCAGATGTGCTGAGATAGTGTAGAACCCAAACAGTAGGTTTGTTGCAGGATAACCCATAAGAATCACAAAAGTCTGTCAAAGCCTAAAACGGAAATCAGAAAATTTGTATTTAATTCAGTGAGAATGATTTTGCCATATGGACTTTTCAGAAAGCAATATGGTACAGTCAAAAGGGAACTGGACTTGGAGTCAGGAGAGACTTGGAGCTAAATGCAGCTTCTAATACTTAATGCTGAATATAATATGGACATCCAATCATTCTAACTCACTGAAGCTCAGAATTTTGGAACTAAAGAGTTCCAACAGCTTCAACTACCACAATAATAGGGATTATAGGAATAAACCACAATGCTAGGTTGTCTACATTAAAAAAAATTGTTTTTCATCTGTTCATATCTTGTCTACCCAAACCATTCTGAAAGCTCCTGGACCAAGGGTCTATATATGTCAATCTGAGTCTATGTGTATTTATTTATATATGTGTGTCTCTCTACATTATGTATGTACACATACACAAACACACAAGACACAGTCCAGATAGATAAGAAATACTTCTCTAGTTCCTAATATTGTATTATCAATATAGTAAATGCTAAAGAAATGTGTATTATATGAATTTGTATGTAGTCATTTCTTTCCTAATTATCAATTAAAAAAAAAAGAATCATGGAATACAAATCTAGAGTGCTAGATGTATCTCAAAAGGTTTTCTTTTCCAGCAGTTGGCTTTCAAACAGGTAGAGTTTTTATTCCCATTTTATAGAAAAAAACAACTGATGCCCATGGAGGTTAATTCATTTAACTAAATCAATTCCTAAAACAAATTCAGTAGCAAAACAAGAACAGCAAGTAAAAGGTCCCAAGAGCGTTAGTTAAAAGACAATCCTTACTGAGTTTTGAGTATGGCCTGAGCCTACAGCTCCTATAGCATTCCTTCAATAATACCACACTATGAGAAGGACTATTAACTTAAGAGTCTCTGATGCATAAGCTAAATAAAGTAGACCAAAGGAATTAATCTTACTCAATTTTAACTGATGCCAAATTCCCGTTTAACATCTATTACTAGAATGAAAAGCAACTAACAAAGCTCAGTGAGTCATGTTAAGGGCTATAAACAAGGTTAAAAAAAAAAAAACAAAAAAAACCCAACAACAACAATAACAAGCTATAATGATCACACAATAACATAAATTAATCTTCAAATTTACTGTTACATTCATTAAATGGGCTAAGATTAGGGTTTTTATTCAATATGGCAATTCTCCTAATATAAGGAGAGATTTACAGTAAAGTGATTGCTTTTTCATATGCTATAATATGTCACTGTTAATTCATAAGCAAAACATTCCTAAAAAGAAGTAATCAAGGAATACTGTACCTTCAATGAGGAAAAATATTATATACACCCACACACAAGTACATTTGAATGTTAAACTACATTTTCTCAAATTAAAAAGAAAAACCTTTAATCTCATGAGAGGTTCACCTCAAAAATAAGTTTAATATGTTTTTTGTTACAGAGAGTGGTATTTTCGTCAAATGCATAAAATATGCATGAATTCTAAAATTAGGAAAATGATATATCTTCACAATTTTTATATAAAACATGCTATTAAAAATATGTGCTTTCATTGTTCTGTGCTGATTGATATGAGTTAATAAATATTTTAAAAGAAACTTAAGAAAATGCCAAGACCTTTTTAAGTTCTATATTTGACCTTAAAGCATATGTCTCCATTTCATTGGCCAAGTGGTCAGATAAACTATAAGGGTAAGGGATGCCAAAGTAATCAGCCTCCTCCTGCAGTGCAATTCGAGTTTGCTCATCTTTAGGAATCCGAACTTCCCCATGAAGATAATCCAAAAGGTATTTAAACAGATTTCCATCACGATCAATTAGACAAGCCCCTAGAAATACACATAATACATAAAATAATTAGACAGATAAATCAGACCTTCAACAAAATTTTGCCAAGTCAAATATGTACCTAGCCAGTCTATGGATCTTTCGTGATCATATAGTATTTTTGCTATTTTTTCTTAATAGGCACTTTTTATAACAGCAGTTATTTGCTTTTTTTTTTTTTAATCTGATAATTATTTCACGTAGAGAGGAAAAAAACTCAAAAGATTCATAAAATATAATGGATAAAATCTTTCTTATTCTAATGCTGGGAAAACTGGGGGGGGAGGGGCGCAAAGGGGGAGAAATCTACTTGCTCAAATTCACAAAGCAAGTTAACTTGAAGTAGGAATTGCTTTCTTTATAAGGTAAAAAGAAAATATAGCAAATACACAGCCCCCAATTTACAAGTGGATATTATTAAAGTTCATTTTAAAGTCAGTTGTTTGATGTAGTGGCACTGCAACTCAGCTAGATTATGGGTTAAATAGATTTTTTTTTTTTTGAGATGGCCTTGGAATCTAACCACTTTTTATAACATCATTTCTATGGGAAGATGTATTCCAATTTTCAACCTGATACTGGGGACACTGAACACATTTCACCACCAGATCCAGCCAAAGAAACCTCTAGTTGCTGCTGTTCTCCAAGGGGACTTGTCCTTCACTTTTAGGTGGAGAAAGAAAGGTGTAAGAATAGATAATAGTTTTGTAGCACAAGGAAGAAGGAAGGATCTTCTCTAGCCATAAGGCAGAAATATTCATCCCCTAACACTAGGATAAAACACCCATTATGGTAATGATTTATATGCAAGGGACATTTTATGCTGGATACTCAAGGAACATCTGTATTTTAAACTTAAGTGCAACCATTTTTGCTGCTTAAACTGAAAAATGCAGAAAATATTGCTCTTAAATATTATATAGTTTGAAACATCAACCAAAAAAATCCTTTTCCTCACCCAATTTATACCAGCTATCATTCAGCTGGGAAAGTAATTTTTTTAAGACTTCACTAGCATTAGCACCAGGAATATCTCTACTTTTCAGAATCATCCAATTTCTTTGATCTAACAGGAAACATGAAACTGGTTCCATGAGCCCCAAAGGCAAATAAAGATGGTAATAATAGCATCAGAGCCCTAGAATTGGTTTTTTTTTTTTTTTTTAAAGTTTATTTCTGTATCTAGCAGTAAACTTTTGCATCTTTCTATTCTTCTGGATACATCACTGTACTGAAATGTTTCCTTAAGCATATGTCAGATCATGTAACAAGACTATGTAACAAGTCTAACACTAAATCTACACTTACATTAGTTGCTCTTTGTCACTTGTGCGTCAGACAGCTGCTCTCTCCACAGAAATAAGCGCTCTACTGTGAAGAACACAGGGAGAGACTAATACATCTAATCATCCTAAATACCTTTATCCATGAAGTTGCTCTAATGTAAACTGAGTTTCCAAATAAAATAAATCACATTTTTAGGTGTCTATTGTTCCTGATGCTTTCTTGTTTCTTCCCTAACTGGGCCAAAACAACACAGATTTTGGACATTGGCCTGAACTGAATAAAGGTGCACTTCTTTCATTTTCATATAAAATAACAAGAAAGAAAATGCCAAATAGCATTATGTCCAATGACATTATTAACCAATATATTTTATTATTATTAGCTAGCATTTATATAGTCCCTTAAGGTTTTCAAAACATTTTACAAATATTAACTCATTTTTAATCCTTACAACAACCCTAGGAAGTAGTTCTTTTTGTTATCATCCCTATTTTACAGGTAACTGCTGGGGCAAACAGCAGTTAAATGACTTGCTCAGGATCACAGAACTAAGAAGTGTCTAAGGCTGGATTTGAATTCAGGTCTTCCTGACTCCAGGCCCAGCACTCTATCCACTACATCATCTAATTTTGGAAAGTTTTAGTGAACCCACTTTAATGAAGATTTATAACAATATTTATAACTTTAATACATTTACCAGATTCATCCACCTTTAGAGGAAATCGTCCACTGAACATAGATGCAAGCATCGACTCCTTAAAGCGGCACAAGGACTCACGCCTGGCTGTATAAATACAGCCTCCCACATTAAGTCTGAGAATATCCAGCACCTCTTCTGCCTTGCTGCCTTCCATTGCTCCCACCAACTGTCCTAATTATTAGGCCACAGTACTATCCAAATCTGCAAAACAGTTGTGCTCATATGAATTTCCATGAGTGAATAAAAAATAAATATACAACTACAATTTCCTATAATACATGAGAAGCAATCTATTTCTAGGGCTTCAAAATCCATCTTAAGTGACAGCAACACTGCTTTAACACATAAGACAATTATGTATGCTAAAAGGTATAATATCGTAAGGGTTTTTATTTATTACTGATTTTTATGCCAAGTATTTTATGACTAAAAGGCTCATATTATAAAACTAAACTGAAATAAAAACAATGAACTATGGAATAATTTTATTTTCATAGATATTCTAAAGTACAATAACTGAAAGTTAACCTTGACAGAACTAAAGCTACAATTTAAGTTCAACTTAATAAATATTTACTAAAGCCACTATGGCTAAAATTAAAAAAAAAAAAAAAATAAACCAATCACACTGAAAACTGTATGAAAACGTGTGTGTGTGTGTGTGTGTGTGTGTGCGCGCGGGCATGCAAAGAACTTGAGGAAGTCTTCCTTCCACCATGGTAGATTTATGGGACAACATAAATAAACAGAATGTAAATGAATTGAATGGGCTACACTTTGTATCATTGAAAGAAGTACCTACCATCCCATATCAATGAGATCATATCTCAAAACATAGTTTTGGACAATATACAACGACTAAACACTTGTGATAGAAAAATGAAAAACTGCATAATCTCTGCTTCAAGGGATTGAGGTCCTTATATTTTAAGAGGTAAGTAAATGAGTCAGATATATATAAAAATAACTACTAAACCTTATAATATAATTAAATACACATTAAAGATCAAGCAGAGGTAAGAGAGATACAAAGCAGGACAACATAAATAAGCAGAAAGAGAAGAAGAGAAAGTTTCATGAACAAAGTGGCACTTTTGTCTCTTAGGAAGAGAATTATTTTAATGGGTAGAGATATTTATTTAAGGAAAAGGGGAAGAGCAAAACTAGATTGGGGAATGGAAAAAACTTCACTTGAGGTCAGTAAATAGAATGAAATGAGGCTTTAAATATATTAGTAGTTAGCTTCCAAGAGTTTGCTTGTCGAAAGAATTTAAACAAGAAAATAAAATATTCAGTTAAGTAACTTATAATTATTGCTGAACAGATAAGGTTAACAGTGGTAACCATCATTTAAAATTCATTAACTTAGGCCTTTTCTACTAAAACTCTACTTTAATGGCTAGCTCCAACATAGAAGTGCCACCAGAGCATCAAAAACTATGCCAACATTTTGCAAGCGTTGGCAAGTCTTAGCAAGCTGGAAAGGCTTCAGGTATAGAACCCAATGATGGCTGTCTATGCCTGACATACAAAAATTAGCTTTATTACCAGAACTGGCTCATTACCAGGTAATGAATGCTTTTAGTCATAGCAACTGATGAAAATGATCTTTTTTCTAAAACTAGTAATCAGTGAGAAAGCATTTACACCAATTTAAATATTAAAATAAGAAAGACCTAACCCTACATCCTATCTCACCAGATCAAAATTCTGAGTATGATGGCTGACAACACATCCTCCAAATCCTATTAAAAAAATCTTCAAGTCTGCTTCATTCTCTACTTTCAGGGTGGCATTAAGGGTCAACACTTAAAAACCATTTTTAAAAGGATCAAATGTAAGAAATCAATGAAATATCATTGATAGTGATAAATTTATGGAACCTAAAAGATTCCTTCATGGAAGTCATTCCTGGTTCCAATAATTAGATCACTTAAAATTAGACTAAATTTGAAATCTCTACTAAGAGGTTCAAAATACTCTTTTTTTCTTTATACTTTACTTTTTTTTTTTTGTTTGTTTAGCTATAAATTGCTTTTGGATTCTAAGCAAAATCAAAGAGAAGCATAAAGAATAACCATATTGATTAAAACAAACTAAACCATCATGTCCCAAATTAAAAAAAAAAAAAAAGATAGGACCTATGCATTCCTATAGGAACTACCTAAGTGAGGAAACACTCTCTACCAATTCATTTAGGTCAGCATGGTCTTTGCAAATTAGATTCTTAAAGAGTTGTCCAAAAACACTTAAAGATAGAGGTACAAGTCCAATATGTGGTTAGAGGGAGAACTTGAACCTAAATACTCCTGGCTTCCAAAATGTATCACCCCAAATATCCATCTAGAAAACAAATTCCTTCTTCTGTGTGTTTCTTTCCCTCTCTCTCTTCTTCTCCCTTCCCCCTCTATCTGTCTCTACCTGTCTCTCTGTCTCTATCTGGTCTCTGCCTCTCTCCAGGAAGCAGTCTGCAAAGGCATCCTTCCTGTCCCTCTACCCCATATAAAATCACCTGTGAGCCAAAAGAACATCCCAATAAAACTTTTAGGCCATTTGGTAGCAGGGACGATAAGAGAGTAAAAGGACATTTACTTCTAAACATCTTAAGCAGAAGCTGTCTCTTCCAGAAACCTTTCCTGATTTCTCTCCCTAGTTACTTTTGTTCTCTATCTCCTCAAATTTTTCTACAGCAGTTTGTCAGTCCTCTCCAGGGCAGTTTCTTAACCCAGAGTTTGTGAACTTATTTGTGCATTGTTTTTTGCTGTTGGGTTTGTTTTGATGACTATTTATTAATTTTTTGTTATAAGTGTATGTTTTTATTTTATGCATTTAAAAACATTAATCAGAGAAGTTCATAGGCTTTGCCATAGCAAGAGGAGTCTACTGGACTAAAACGATTAAAAAACCTACGCTCTATGAAGCTCACACAGTTAAGTTATATACTCTTTTCTCCACCTCTATTCCAAGGAGAAAGTAAGCCCTTGGAGGATAAGAGAAACTAATTCATGTCTGACTTCGCATGCTCACCTAGTAGGCGTTTAATATTTTCTGAATTGAACTGATAGCTTGAATCAATACCAGAAAGCTTCCCAAAGGTGGAGTCCATCAATCAATCCGTCTGTCTGTCTGTCTGTCCGTCCATCCATAAGCATTCATTAAGCACTTGCTATAAATGCATACTACATGCCAAGCCGGAGATACAAAGAACATTGCTACCCAAGAAGCTCAACTCCCCCATCCTTCCCAAAGTCACACTGGGGATCGTCATTTCTAACCCATTCAAATGACCACGGCAGGCCAGCGTAAACACCTCGGGCCACAAGCACCTCGGGGCGCTGTGGGGCGCGGGGCTGGGGATGCGCTCGCCTGCGGGGCGGGGGCGGGGATACTGTGCTTGCTCGCGCCCCCGCAACATGGGCGGGAGGGGCCGGCACTGAGAACTTTCCCTGTCACGCAGGGCTGCCCCCGCAGACGGGCTCGGGAGTCTCCCTGACCTCCGAGTCGGGAGGTCGAGGGGGAATCAGTCTCCTCGCATACCGCAGCGCGTTCCGGCCTCGCCCCCATCACCCTCCCGGAGTTCTCATCCCTCCTCTCTCCCACACCCCCCTGTCGTCGCCCCAACCTTCCTTACCTGCGTCCCCGCCTCTCCCGGGACGCCGGCCTCGGCCCGGAACCGAGGCCCTACCGGCTTAATAACTGGGGGCCCAAAAGGGCGTGGAGAGCTAAGCCGAGGCGGGGCAGCCGGGGCTGAGGCTTCCCTCCCTCTCTCTCCCTCCTTCCCCTACGTCGACCTCAGGCCGGCGGCACAAAGCCGGCCCAGACACGGAAGTGGAAGCGGCGGCAAGCACTGGCTTCGGCGGCAGCGGCTTCAGCAGCGCCTCCTACTCCTTCTACGATCTACGGGCTGCGCCCCCGTGCGGCCCCCGCGGGCCACTGCGGGCCACCTAGGGCAGCAGCGTGTGGGCGGGGACGGGGGCGGGGGCCGGAGCCTGCAGTCCCACCCCCTGGCCGCGCGCTTTCCCCTCCTTCCAGCTGGACTGGCGGCTGTTGGGACTGTGACCCCGTGTGAGGAGAAGAGTCTTCGGTAAAAACGCTATTAAAGGAAGAGAAGGAACATGCTGGAGCCCTGGAGCCCCAGCTCATCCAGCTTTTCCTGATCAGGCCGACCCATCTTCACTCAGGTGTATAAAGAGTAGCCATGACTTTGGCCCTGCCCTTCTGGACTGCCTCCAAGACTTTCTTTGGGCTGTCACACAAACTACTCATTAGACATACTCATCTTGAAAAACTGGTCCCATTATATATCTTCTCCAGCTGTATCTCTCCACTAATCTCTTAGAAGTAGAGTTTCCAGCATTATTTCCTGGTGAGTCTCTTTTAACGTGAACAATAATCAGCTCAGATCATTAAGATTTAGATCTGGAAGCAACCTTAAAGGTCATTTTCATCAATCCATCCATCATTTTACAAATGAGGAAATTTAGGCCCAGATATGTTAAATGACTTGACCAAGATTACAAAGGTAATAATATCTGGGATTCCAATTCAGCGGGTCCAACTTCTAGATCAACAGTAACAAGAAAGCAGTTCCTCTGATGAAATACTGACTATGTCTACTATGCTTATCTCAAGGACAGAATAGTCACAGTATCAAAAGATGTCAGAGCTGGAAAGAATTCCCAGAGTCCTTCACTTCCTACGAATGCTCTCTTCACCAAATTGGAAAGATGAATTTTCTCTAGCAGAAGAGAAAAATGAGGACCCAAAGACTGGAAAAAAAGAAGTAATGACATTATACAAAGAGCAGGGAAAACATAGAGCAAACCCTGGGCTAATGAACGCAAATGGAGCACAGAAAGCAAATCAAAGCAAAAAGATCCTCCAGACTCCACCAGGGCTTCTTGACTCCATATATAATTTGTCATTTCTCTCTACGCACACACATTTACCTGTCCCTATAATCAATTACCCAAGGCATAGTTCAAATCTATCTTTTCTCTGAATTTTTTCTGGTCACCCCCAGTCAGCAGTGATAAATCCCTCATTTAACCTTCTCTGTTACTTTATTTGCACTACACTTAGGGTGCATGCCTACTTTGCATTATGCATTAGCCTACTTTTTCACTCTAACAACTAGCCAAGCTGGCATTCTTGCTATTTCTTACACACAGAAATCCATCTTCCAAACCACTGCCTTGGCAAAGGTACTCCCCATGCCTACAATTCCCTCCTTCCTTATTCTCCAATTCATAGAATCTTTTACTTCTTCCAAAATTCATCTCAAGTGCCAGTTCCTACATAAATCCTTCCTGACTGCTCCCTCAACTCCTAACATCCTCCCATCCTAAACTATATTCATTTTGTAATTGTTCTGTGTAGACATATATACACACATTGTCTCCCCTGACGAACTGTAAGCTTACTGAATGAATACAGGTCGGGACTGTTTATTTTTTGTCTTTGTTTTTCTAATACCTGACATAGGTCCTGGCACATAGTAATCTCTTAATAAATATTTGATTAATTATTAGAATATAATAGATTTCCAAGCCATTCTACAATTGATAAATGGTCAAAGGATATGAACAATTTTCAGATGATGAAATTCAAACTATTTCCACTCATATGAAAGTGTTCCAAATCACCTCTGATCAGAGAAATGCAAATTAAGACAACTCTGAGATACCACTACACATCTGTCAGATTGGCTATGATGACAGGAAAAAATAATGATGAATGTTGGAGGGGATATCGGAAAACTGGGACACTGATGCATTGTTGGTGGAGTTGTGAACGAATCCAACCATTCTGGAGAGCAATCTGGAATTATGCCCCAAAAGTTAACAAATTGTGCATACCCTTTGATCCAGTAGTGCTTCTACTAGGCTTTTATCCCAAAGAGACACTAAAGAAGGGAAAGGGACCTGTATGTGGCAAGAATGTTTGTGGCAGCCCTGTTTGTAGTGGCTAGAAACTGGAAAATGAATGGATGCCCATCAATTGGAGAATGGTTGCGTAAATTGTGGTATATGAATGTTATGGAATATTATTGTTCTGTAAGAAATGACCAGCAGGTGAACACAGAGAGGCTTGGAGAGACTTACATGAACTGATGCTAAGTGAAATGAGCAGAACCAGGAGATCATTATATACCTCAACAACGACACTGTATGAGGATGTATTCTGACGGAAGTGGATTTCTTCGACAAAGAGAAGATTTAACTCAGTTTCAATTGATCAAGGATGGACAGAAGCAGCTACACCCAAAGAAAGAACACTGGGAAATGAATGTAAACTGTTTGTATTTTTGTTTTTCTTCCCGGGTTATTTTTATCTTCTGAATCCAATTCTTCCTATACAACAAGAGAACTGTTTGGTTCTACACACAAATATTGTACCTAGGATATACTGTGACATATTTAACAAGTCTATACTTGCTTGCCATCTGGGGGAGGGAATGGAGGAAGGGAAGGGAAAAGTCGGAACAGAAGTGAGTGCAAGGGGTAATGTTGTAAAAAAAATTACCCAGGCATGGGTTCTGTCAATAAAAAGTTATAATTAAAAAAAAAAAAAAAAAAAAAAGAATATAATAGATTTCACAGTATTTCCTGGAATGTCAGAGCCAGAACAAAACTTAAAAGTTTGGGAGATTCAAACTGAAAAGGAAACTGAGCTATTTAGCAGTAATTTAAATTTCCCTGAAAGCACATCTTGACTTAGAAAATCACATGTTAACATTATGTTCTATTGTATTTTCACGTTTTTTGTTAAATATTTCCCAATTACATTTTAATCTCCTTATAGCTGTGCTCAGGAATATTCCAGGCAATGTTGTTCTCAAATCCAATGACTTCTTTTTCAAAAAGAGGAAACTGAGGTCCAGAGAAGTAAAGCAACTTTTGTCCAAGTGAAAAAGCAAAGATACTAATGCACTTTCAAAAAAAAGTCTAATCTAGCACATTGAACATAGTGCCATCTCCCGATCTAGAATGAAAGTGTTTTTTGATGCATCTTACTGTTATTCATCTTTAGACACTGGTTAACCATGTTCATGGTATTAGATCAACAAACCAAAATAGTCAAAATACCTATTTGATTAGTAACTTATAAACAATACTCTTTTATACTTCATTCTCCTTCTAAACTATGCCACTGATGAAAGGATTACAATCCAGTGAATTGTAATCACTTGAAAAAAATTAAGATAGTTCATGAACAAATAAGCCTTGTCCTCTAATTTCTTTTCTGAAAGTATAATCTAGAATTCAGTGAATTAACTTTTACAACAAAGTACAAAATCCTATTTTTTATTCCTAGTGGGTTCCTTGTTGTTCAGTCATTTCAATCATATCTAATTTGCAATGATTCTTATTTGGGGTTTCCTTGTCAAAGATATGGCAGTGGTTTGCCATATCCTTCTCTAGATCATTTACAGATGAGGAAATTGAAGCAAATGGGGTTAATTTACTTATCCAGAGGTCACACAGTAAGTGTGTGAGACCAGATTTGAACTCAAAAAGATGAATCTTGCTGTCTCTAGGCCTGGCACTCTATTCATTGTATTACTTAACTGGGTTTAATGTTTGGGATTAGGAGGCAGTCCCCTATCTACAAAGTTCCTTATACTAACCCCACAACTTTGTTTTGAAGAAAGTAAAAGAAAGCTCTGGATTAGATCACAGTGCAGTTAGACAGATTCACAATTTCTTTAATGATTTGACTCAATCCATAAGCATTGAGGAGTCAATGTTGACTTAAAGAAAAGGAAGTCTAATAAAATCCAGGGATCTGTCCTTGGTCCTAAATTAATATTTTTTTTAAATCAATGTCTCAGATGAAAGTATGACATGCTTGTCAAAGTTGCATTTAATAATATTTTTTTCAAAAAGATTTCAACAAACTAGAATGATATTGTTCTAACAAAAAATAAAATTTATAGAGATCAATATAAAATTCTATATTTTTTAAAAGATCAATTCCTTAAATACAAGATGGGAAAACAAGAGCTAGACAATAATTCATATTTAAAAAATCAAGGGCTTTTAGTGAACAGTAGAATGCAAACCCAAGGAATTGATCATGTAACATGGCAGCAAAAAGAAAAAAATTAAAGCTAACCTTTCCCTTGGAAGGCACAGTTCCCAGAATGTGGGAAATAATAAACTTGATGTACTCTATCCTAGTCATATCATATCAATGGTATTCTATCTGAATCTGAGTGCAGTCTAGACATATTTAAGAAGAGCACTCAAAGTTTGAATATGTTCAAAAGATGAGAGGATGGTGAAGGAATTGGAAACCATGCTGTTGCAACTATATGATGCAGTTTTATGTGTGCAACTAAAAGTTGCAGATAGTGGTATATGCATGAGCATAACCCTTTTTTTAAAAAAAAAAAAACTCCAATCCCACATCACCAATTGCCCAACAGACATTTCAAATGGAATATATTATATTTCAAAAAACAATAACTTCATCTTTCCCATGAACAACATACTTCTCTATTGGGCTTTGTAATTTTTATGAAGGCAAAATCATCCTTTTAGCATCCCATAATCACAAGAATTGTTTTAGCTCGGAGCAGTAAGTGGCACATATAAAGAAGTAGATTTTGGAGTTTGCCCAGGGCTATCAATCAACCAACAAGCATTTAAGTACCTCCTATGTGCCAGTCATTACATGAGGCACAAGGATACAAAAACAAAAATGAAATAATCCCTGTCCTCAAGAAGTTTATATTCTATGTTGAATGGGTTACTTTGGGAGACAGTGGGTTCTCTCTCTTTCCAGTATTTCAGAGAGAGATTAGCTAATGTCTCAGTCCTCAGTCTCCTCAGATCTCATGACTTATTCCTTTGTTCCACCTCGGAGGAATGGTCATACTCCAGGTAGGATCAAGACTGAAATAAGTGAATGGTTAGAGTAATCTAGTTGTACTCTGGCAAAGCAAGAAAAGCACCAATAAAACAAAAGGGCAAGAAATTTTAGTGTAGAAGACAGTATGGAGTTGGATTGTTAAATGTAGGGGTGAAATTAAGAATGGAAAAATGCGACATTAAAGCAGTGATAACAGCCTGAGAAAATACTGAGTAGAGGACTCGAGATTATAATGAAGCCAAAGAAAAGATTGAGCAGGGGTAAGGCTTAGAGATAGTTGGAAGAATTGGTTATGATCAGATAGAAGAAAGCCAGAATTTTTTATTACGGAAATGAAATATTTGTAAGATGGGAAAGACCTATCTAATTGTGGTATTCAATGCATTATGTCCAAATTCAGAGTTTCCATTATCAAGACTGATGAAAGCAGCATACTAAAGAATTACCAGTTCTGTTCCATTTCATGATTGTATTGCTAATTTCATCCAAAAAGATTTTTTTTAAAAATGGATAAAGGGAAAATGACATCTGCCCTGAAATCAGGAGGTCAAATCTGACCTCAATTACTTAACACTTCCTGGCTGTGTGACCCTAGATAAGTCACTAAACCCAAACTGCCTCAGGGGAAAAAAAAATGACATCTTAAATATCAAATTATTCCATGACATGTTATAGTTATTTGTTATTGAGTCTCCATATATAAATCATTTGTCCACTTTGTAACTTGCCCTTTATGTGTAAAATTTGCATTCCTAAGAAAATAATTTTAATGTGTATAAAAATGTGTGTGTACATATATGTGTGTATATATATAATATATATAAATTGTCATCTTAACAAAAATATTTAATGTGATGCTGAAGAATATAAAGATTTAAATATATCTTTAAAAAGATAAAATTTATCAAAAAGAACTCTTAGTTGAAGAGTAAACAAACCTAAACTTATTTAAACTGGGATTTTTTTGGCTGAATTTTCAAGTTTGGTTCAACAAGTATGCTTTTTGTTGTAGTTACTCATGGCCTTATTCCTTTCTTCCATCATTGCTTTCTCCCTCTTTCCCTTCCTTTTCTTCTTTTTTTTTCCCTTCATTTCCTCCTTCCTTTTACTTTCCAAATAAACATTTTTTACAGGGTTTATTTTTTTCTCTACCCAGACTTGTAGCACTAATTACTATATGTTGCCATAACTTTGGTCAATATACATCATTTAAACTACTGTTTTATATTTCCTTTCAAAAGCAGTTGATGCTTAAGGGGAAATTCAGCTACCAGTAATAATTGATATGATGATGACTGCTGAAAGATTTCAGAAATAACTAATGTATTTTCAGAAGATATGTTTTGAGTCTATGTTTAAATGTCCTCGATCTGTATTATCAAGTTAAAATGAATTTTTTCCTTCCTTATCACTAATCATTTTTTAAAAGAATGACATTTAAGACCTTTTCAAGATATCTAAAACAGCATTTTGGCAAAAAAAAATTATTAATATTAGTAGATTTTACTACTACATATTTAATTTATTATTCTGAAGGATATGCCAAGAAGTCTGATCAAGCTTAACTCCTTCACTACTCTGTCACTGGTGTCCTCTCAGGGTATAAGGTCTCCTTATAGAGACATCATAAATACAGATAATTCCAAATCAAGTGAACTAATTCTGCTCACTAATTCAAAAGTGTAATCCCTTTCCCCTCTCTAACTTTCTGGAGTTTTTTTTTTTTTTTTTTTTTCAGGGAGCTTCCATCTAGTACTAACACCATGATGACAGGTTATTAAGGAAATTCACACTTACTTTAGAGTTAGGTTTTTTAACTTCCAACAACTCTGAAAGTTTTCTCCTGGCGGGAGAGAGGGGATCTCAATTCTATGATAATACTAGTTATCTATAGGATTATATAGGGTGTCCCAAAAGTCTTAATGAAGCTTAAGTTAATAAAGCTTTAATAACTTAGATGAACTACTAATTTATTTAATAATTTAGTTTAAATAAGCTATTAAAACTTCAAACTGTGCTAGGATTTTAGGGACACCCCATATGGATTCTACTGGTAGTAGGGGAAGGCAAAGTTTCATTTGAGAAGGAAGGAGAATTGTCTTTATTCTGAATGGATTCAAGTACAAGTCAGGTTTTTCTTAAACCTGCCTTTTCATCATTTCTTATTGCACAATAGTATTCCATTACATTCATATACCACAGCTTGTCCAGCCATCCCCCAAATGATAGACATCCTTTCAATTTCCAATATTTTGCCAGCACAGAAAGGGCTGCTATATTTTTGCACATAGAGATCCTTCCCCTCCTATATGATCTATTTGATATATAGACCTAGTAGTGGTATTGATGGATAAAAGGGTATATACACAGTCCGGGTTTTCATTCTTTTGAATTTGATTCTTGATGTTTCTAGTTTCCACTTGCCCAATTCTAACCTTTTAGGAGTTGTTTTCCTCAACTTTTGTACTTCATTTTCCTTTGGCTAATTGTACTTAAAAAGTACTTTTTAAGTAATTGTTTTCTTTAGTGGATTTTTAAATCTCCCTTTCCATTTGGTCAGTTCTCCTTTTAAGCAATTGTTTTCTTTTTCAAAGGCGTTTACTTTTTCCATAATTCTCTTGTATCACTCATTTCTTTCCACAATTTTTCTTCGTTATGATTTTTCTTTGAGTTTTTTGAGTTCTTCCAATGGTTCTTTCTAGGGTCAAGACCACTTCCCATTTTTCTTTAGGGTTTTGCCCATAGGTGTTTTGACATCTGTTGTCCTCTGAGTACGTGTCTTGAGTTTCCCTATCATCATAATAACTTTCTATGGTCAGATTTTTGTTGTTTTGCTTACCTTTTTTGGCCTTTTTTTTTTTTTTCTTTTAAATTTGAACTCCCAGGGTTGAAGAAGCCTTATCTTAGATTTTTTTGTGCTGGGGCTGTTCAGGCCCTGGATCTTTTACTTGGTGCTACACTGATATTGCCCTGAGACCCACAAGGGACTCTCATGTAGAGTATGAAGGTGCTACTGACAGCTTACATGGTGCTGAACTGGGGTCCTAGTGCTGGTATCTGATGTGTGCTGAAGTGCTGGGGTGTTTCTGAATTCCCTTCGATATTTCTGCTACACTGAAGCATGTGGCTGTTTAGCCACTGGATGTTGCCCATTTGGCTAAAGCTATGCATTTCTGGAGTCTGCCTGTTCCCCTGGCTATGCTGAGGCATGTGGAGAATGGGGATCCTGATGTTGGGTTTTGCCTGCTCTACCACCCCAGTTCAGGATTTCCCACACTGCTTTGCTGAGGTAGAACTTGCTGCTAACTTACTGGGTCCTTTCCTGAACTTCTTTCCCTTTTGCCTGAGAATCTGATCTTTCTTGGTGATCTTCCAAGTTATTTGGGCTAAAAAATTATTTTACCCCATCTTTTTGCTGGTTCTGCTGTTCTAGCTTGCTGTTTTATGTCTGTTATTGAATGTAGTAAAGTTAGTGATTTAGGACTTCCTCCACAATTTTGGTTCTCAGAAGTGTGTTTTTTTTAATAAAATAGTTTTTCCTTGAATTAAGTGTGTCCTACAGCTGACTATTGACTAATAGACAAATCTATTAAGAACTTGATTAAGAACTACCAAATTAGATCAATAGAAATCTAATTTTGAAGGTGTTAGTTCACCATGTGCTTTAATACTTTTGTTTCTGCAATGCAGATATGAGCATAAGGGAAGCTAAATGGTACAGTAGTTAGAGCACTGAGATTGGAGTCAGGAAGACTGGAGTTCAGATTTTGTCTCAGATTCTTACTGTCTATGTGACACTGAGCAAGTCACTTAGTGTCTGCCTCTGTTTCTCTTTCAGTTTCAGTAAATGGGGATAATAATAGCACCTTCCTTTCAGGGTTGTTGTGAGGATCAGTCAAGATATTAGTAAACCACTTAGCACAGTGCCTTGAACACAATAAGTGCTTAATAAATGCTAGCTATAATTTTTTGTAAAAATGAGCTGAAAAAATATTCAAAAGTTTGATAATTAGCTTTGTGGATAAATACTTAAATCATAAGTGATTTTGTTTGGGTGAGTTCTACGCCAATGAATATTAAAATTACATTGCTATAGCTGAAAAAAATCATCAAACTTGATTCTAAGTTTCTCTGAACTTAACTAGGCTGATTTTTATACCATAAAGTCCATTATCCAATTCACACCTGAAATATTTCCAGCTTAGTAGGACCTGGCAAAACTTAAATTTTTCCAATAAAGTGCTGGCTATCTAGAACAGAGGATCAGCTCCACATCATGTTGAATTATCAGAATCACATTATATTGGGAGAAAAAAGATAATCATTATTCTTTCCTACTGAAAGATATTAGTTTACACATGTACAAAGCCAGTAATATCTTCTATGACACATACAGTACTTATCATGTTGCTTTACAAATCATGGATATTCAATACAAGTTTGCTGAATTAATGTCTTCAGGATGAATTATTTGCACAATGTAAGTTGGAAAAACAAGATTCTATACTGGACAGCAAAGTTGTTAGGGATTACAGGCTTTTATCTTTCTAACAGAGATTTTTTTTTATGTCCTACTTTCTCTTACAATTGCCTGTCACAGGAGAAAATACTGCTATTTGAGAAATATGAATTATTATTATTTGAGTAAAAGTAGATGATACTATATCACATTTTCCAATAAAATACAATATATTACTTTTGTCTAATAGAAGAATATATTCTTTGGATGATTTTTATTTAAGTCCTGTTTCTTTTTAATGATTTAAAAGTTAATACAAAGGAGGAATTTATGTAGCATTTATATATTTTATTTATCTATCTGCACAACAAAAACTTTCATTAACTAATGCCCAAGTAAATTAAATTTTTTTTATTAAAAACCTACTATATATTAGTTGTAACATGTATACTTGAATAGAGTTTTGATCTCACTGATGCGTGTGCTTCCTCCAACCTTGTACTACCCTTGTGCATGTACTAACACCTTTAGCATGAACCTGCTTATCCACGTGTGGTGTCCACCTTCACCCAACTCTTACCTGTGGTTCTAAGAAGTTGTAGCAAGTATGGATTTTTACATTTTATTTACACTGTGATAAACAAGAGATGGGCTAAAGCAAGTTGAGGTAAACAAAAAGATTCAAACCCACCTCTACCACTGAGGTAGAGGAATGTGTATTCTAAGCATGTGAAAACTTTCCCACGGCAGAATGTACATGAAAATAATTTGTTCCAGTGGCCATGAAGGCAATTGAAGCAAGCTCTATGGAATCCTTAGAGCCTGGTCAGATATGGAAGACTTCAAAGTCATCCACTGCTTCCAAGGCCAGTGCCAATTATTTTGATTTTTATCCTGCTACTGGACTTGAATGACTCAGGAAGAAAGAGTTACGCTGACAACTTCATATAGCTTTACTTCATCTAAATCCATTTCCCTTGGAAGTCAATACAATGTCCATGAGGTCACTGGGTTCCCTTGTAAAACAAAGGACAAAGAACAACAACAGTGATGACAAGGAGAGCAACCACTGTAATTGACAAGTAGACAAACTGATATAATTCAAGATAGAATATAATAAGGATTAAAACAGAGAACAAAGTATTACTAAATGAAAAGGTATATACTTTTCATTGGAGGATCAAGAAAGGCTTTAAAGGAAAAGTAGAGCTTGATTTGAACTTGAATCCTTTTTAAAGATTCATAGTTTTAAATCTGTAGTTGTACACCTCTGCAAAGCACATAGTAAGTTCTATTCTCATTTCTCTTCTAGAACCCAAGGTTAGTCATTATGATTCCAAAGTATTCAATTTTGGTTTTATTGGTGGTGTTGATCTTTCCCCATTAATACTGTAGTAGTTACTGTGTATATTGTTTTCTTGTTCTACTTTATATTTATTTTGCATAACTTTTCCATTTATCTGTATTCATATTCATTGCTCCTTCATTATAATATTCAATAATATCCACATATCTCAATTTGTTTAGCCATTCAACTAATCAATATGCCTTTACTTTATTTCCAGTTCTTTACCACAAATGCTATTCCACTATTAAAGCTATTTGTATCAGGAAGCTAAACTGAGTTGGAACACAAAAAAAAACCAAAAAAAAAAAAAACTAATTTTTTTATGGGATACAAAAAAAAAAAAAAAGCAATAGTTTTTGCCTTCTTGACTCAAATTATACCTATAGGCTATAAGGCTAATACTTAGATTACAAAAAAACTATTCCAGAAGGTAAAAAAATATCAGTCAACAAGTGAGGAAAGCTAAGAATCTAGTAATGAGTCAATTAATAGATGCAAACATATTTGTATTCTGTCCAAAACAGCTAAAGGTCTTTTCATTTTTTTCAGTAGTACAGTAAAGGATCCTTATTCACCTGCACAAAACTTTGAGTATTTTATGACTGTCTATACGTCCACACACCTATATATATATTCACCAGGTAAATCTACCTTTCAGATCAAATCAGACCTGTCCAAAATAAAACAGGTTATTTAGGGAGGTAATGGACTTCTTCTCATTAGAGATCTGTTAAAGTAAGCCTGATGAATTCTTGTCAGAATAGACAAGAAGATAAAATAAGTGAAATTTCTTTAAAAAAATATATATATATATATATACACATACACATATATGTGTATATATATATACGCACACACACATGTATATAATATATAAAGAATAACAAACATCCTTTAAAGCTGTAAGTTCCTTTTGGGTTGAGGCTGTTTCATTAATTGTGTTTATTATTGTTAATAATAATAACAACAACACTAACATTTACCTACCATTAACAAAACAGTTTTTTGCAAAGGTTACGCAGCTATGATTATCCTTATTTTCTCATCTATAAAATGGGGATAACAGCACCTACCTCTCAGCGCTGTTGGGAGAGATAATGAGAGAACAATTGTAAAGCGCTCAGCACAGTGTAAGAACTATTTATGAGGAAACTGTGGTAAAGCGAGGCTGACTTGCACACCTAGTGTCACAGGCCCAGGAACCATCACATTTAAAAGCCGATCTTCCAGGCCACAAACGTAGCAACGTCTTCTTTAGGCCACAATGCCCCTCTGGTAAGCTACTGTTATCGTTAAATAGCTTTCTCTTGGTTTCATCTCCCTCAACTGGTCGTCCCCTTTCTTTGTTTCACAACAAAACAGCCAGGCCTCATTGCCGAGCGCCGGCTTCACACAAAGAAACTTTCAACCAGACCCAAAGACGAGCCCCGGGACGCGACCTCACTCCTCCACGCACGCCCTCCCAAGCCTCTGAGCCCCGCCCCATCTCAACAGCTGGCTGCCCTCCGCTTCCCCGCTTCCCGACGCTGCGGGAGGGCATTCGGAGGTTCTTCCGCCCCACGCAGACGCTGACACTTACGCAGCACCCTTCTCCCCGCCCCAAGTCCCTTCTCCGGCATGTGATTGGTTGACTTCCCGGCGACCCTTAACGGCTGGGAAGTTTGAAAATCCAAAAAAGGCCCTTGAGCCCGAGCTGCGGAGGCGGGCAGGCTGGAGCATCTGCTGCTATTGGCGCGGTGGCCTCTGCTTGGACGCAGGAGCCGTAGATAGATGCTGAAGGATAGGTAAGCGCGCTGCGGCGGCGGAGACGGCGACCGTCCGGGGGCGTCCTTCTCTGCCCCAGCGCAGGCTGGGTCGCGACCCCGGGCCCCTAGTTTCGGTGCTTCCCAGCAGCCCTCCCTCGGCGCCCTGCGCAGGGGGCGGCCGCCCTGCAGCGGCTGACCTCTCCTCTCTAAAGCCGGCTCGGGCAGGGAGCTGAGGGAGGGGAACGCTAGTGTGTCTGGGCCTGCTGCTGCGGGCGTGGCGGGTGAACGGCCTGGGGATGCGAGTCCTGAATCTCGCAGCCTTGGATCTGGCGTCGGAGGGCTCGGTCTCGAAGTCTGGGCCCAAGTGTCAGAAGCCGCGTCAGGGCTTACAAACCATTGCGCTGGGGCTCGGCTGTGCGCGCCTTGGCAGAGTTGTTCTGCGGAAGTAGCGCTGAGAAGTAGCCTAGAGCAGTGTGCCTAGGAGAAGATGCGGCGGCCGCAAGGAACGGCTCTCTGGAAGGACAGTCGCTCCGCCAGCCTCCAACTTGAGATGGATTTTTTTTGGGTGGAGAGCGCCTCTACAATGAGGCGAAGTCCAGCCCGTTAAAATTCCTGGCCTTAATCCCCTCACCGCCTAGGTAAATCTTTTGGCATGTGAATGAACAGATTGAAGCTCAAGGAAGAGAGATGACGTGACCTCGTCTTGCGCACCCTCTAACCCTAACTCGGTCCCGGAGATTCACTGCCAGAAATCACTGAAATGAATGGAAACTTTTTTGGCATTTAAGCTCATGAGGACACAGGATCACTTGCCACGGAATTGTGTCGATACTTCATAAATACAGACAATATCAGTGATTGAACGTTTGAGCATATTGATAGATTATGATTTATGGGTGATTTAGCAGTAGCAGCGTTGAATAGGATCTGCGCATCAGATTTACACAGTGAACTGGGAATTTGGTGGCCTCTGTCACCAAAAATTGTTATCTTGAATATGACACGTCTTTTTTTTTTTTTTCCAAGTGCCTCCGTAGATCTTTATTTTTTATTTATTTATTTTTTTAATTTAATAGCCTTTTATTTACAGGTTATATGTATGGGTAACTTTACAGCCAAACCTCCTGTTCCAATTTTTCACCTCTTACCTCCCTCCCCCAGATGGAAGGATGACCAGTAGATGTTAAATAAATAACAGTAGATGTTAAATATATTAAACTATAAATAAAATATAATATAAATAAAATATAAATTAGATACACAATAAGTATACATGGAATATGTCACGTCTTTAGACTCTGTTTCTATATTTATAAAATGAGGAGGTGGGCTACAATATGCAATTTATAAGGTTCTGTTGAACTGGGAAATTAAATCTCTTTGGCCAAATGCAAGTCTAAAAATGATTTTCTATCAGTGCTTAGATTTGGAAATAGATAAACAATTTCCTGCTAGGACATCAGCTTTAAAACCTGTTAAGTGATTCCTCATCTTTTTGGAGTCGTGACATTCTCTAATTATTTGATTTCTGGTTTTCACGCTCTAAAAGTAATGTATGACATGCTTTTTTTTTAAGTTACAAAGTTTTGTGGACATTTATATAATTTCACTTTTGAGATAACTACAGCAAGTGATGGGGGCATGGAAGATGATTACTGTAGGTGGTTTTTATTAGGAATTTGGCTGTGAAAAGGGAAGATAATTCCTTGATGGGATATCAGGGCCAAGTGAAGGGTTTTGTTTTTGTTTTTGTTTTTTATAGGGACTGTCTGTATAAATTTTTAAGTATCTGAGAAACAGCTGACTGATAGACTCAAGATTGGAAAGAGAAATGACTTGAAGGGACTAACCACTGTACAGCACAGGAAAGAGTGGGATCAAAAGTACAAATATAGACATTTCTTAAAGAGATTACCTTTTCTTTCTGATATTGTCGCAAGGAAGTGAGAATGGTGTATGATGCTGAAGGGAATTTGAGGTGTAGAACTGGGAAGCTTATATTTTCTTGATAAAATTTGGAGTAAGATCCTTTACTGAGAAGGAGAAAGGAAGATGGTATAGGTGGCTTGGAGAAGACAAGGGTTGGAGTAGCAACTGTGGGAGAGTGTGATAGGTATTCAAAAGGATTGGTTATATTAGCAAGAGCACTGTTAAAATTAGGTAATAAAAATTTTAAGAGTACAGAGGTTTTGTGGTTTCTTCAACTAGTATTCATCAGCACTTGAGGAAGCAAGAAAGGTAACTGTTGAAGGTAATCCTGAACTGCAGTTTGGAAAGCCTTACCTTTGCTAGTACAACTCAACTGTCTGCATTGTTATACTTCAGCTACCTTATCTTTCCAGGTATGAGTGGGCTCTGAGATCTTAGTAAGTCCTTGCCCTGGATCTCCATTTCTTGAGAATCTCTTCCCCTTTCTTGTTCCATTTGTGTATTGACTACTTCTTAGAATGTTCATGAGTGTAGGGATCATTATATTTTTCTTCTATTTGATAAATGTTCTAATATTCTCTATTTAATTCAACTTCATTTTTTTTTTGTTCCTTTTTGGTTTTTTTTTTTTGTTTTGTTTTGTTTTTTGTTGTTTTTTTTGTACTGCCTTTTATGTGTTCATTTGCTTTCAGGCAATCTTCTCAGAGGGCTTAGAATCAGGGCCTGAAATTTGCCAAAACTAAGCTTTGCCCAAAGGCAAAGCTCAAATTCTGTCTAGAAGCAGCCTCCTTGTGATTTCTGACTGTTGACAATGCCTTCTTGGTCATCTAGAGGCATAACAGATTACACCCTTTTATAGAAGGTGGTGTCCTCCACACTTGGTGGATGCCTGAAGACCATATATGAGTTGCTACATCCCCTTTGGCTGACCAGACATTTCCATACAGAGACTAGAGGGGACCTGTCTGCTGTAGTTCTGTGCTATTTTATATATCCTTGTTCTGTAGGAGTAAGTAAACCTTTTAAGTGAACTGTTTATTAACCTATGATTGCCTTGATTTCCTCCCAACAAACCTGGTTCAAACCTGAACTACCAGGGAGTTGACATTAGGTAAACAAGGTATAAACCTTTATTTGGAGGGAACTAATCTTGTCTTTTCCTTCCATTTTCAGTAACCAGCAGTGCAATGTTTGCTTCAGAAATGGAAGATCTGGGTGCTTCTGGAACTTCCTTGCTTTTCAATCAGAGAATTAAGAGATATGTAAAAGACAAGAAAACTTCAAAAGTCAATAAGTTAAATACTTCTCTTGCCTCAAAAATAAAAAACAAAATAATAAGTAAGTTTGTTGCTTCTTACATCAGCAATAAAAAATAAAATGTTAGCAATATTTAAACCATATTAAAGCATATTGTTGCTTTCACTGCCATTCATCTATTTATGTAATGTTTTTCTTTATTTTGTGAAGTACAAAAAGCCCTTATGTATATATATGTTTTTAATTCATATACCTTAAACCATTTTTAATTTCTTCTCTTCTAGCTCTAGCCTTACTTAGTAGGAGATTTTGTGTAATATTGTCTATACTAGAAAAATGGGAGTTAACAACAATAAAACAGACATCCAGACTATCTCAGAATAACCATTCCCAATATTGAAAAATAATTCAGGATTAATTTTAAAGGAGAAATTGGCATCACTTCAGAAGCAGGCTGCCACTTTTCTTCAGACATGCAATTATTTAAGGGTAATTTTGGAGCATTGGTTTCTTCAGAAGAAAGCAGTCCTAAATGGAGTACAGCATTACTGGATTAATTTAGCATGAGGCCTATGGGAGTTTTAGGGGAGAATAAAAAAAGGATGGTGCTGGTTAAAAGTTAGGAAAGGTCCAAAAACAAATTTTAACTATTCAACACTTTTGACTTCAAATTTGCCTGCCAAAGGGAAAACCTTTGGATTTCTCCAAATGACAATGAAAATTATTTCCATAAATTGTTAATTAAAGTCTGTTTTTAGAAGCTAAGGGAAAGTATCCTGGAAGCATCCAAGCCTTGACTCTTAGCATAGCCTTTAACTTTGGATGAATGAAGCAAATTTTGTGTCTGAAGTCTATTAATGACAGATAACTGCCACTTATTGTGGTTAAAAGCTTCATTATCACTAATTAACTCTAATCCCTAGGTAGCTTTATTTAATCCCAAATAGCTTTGTGGAGCAGCAGGAGTTATACTGTAATATAGTAGAAAGGATGCTGAATGTTAAATTCAAATTCTACCTGCTGGTGTATGAGTGGTCACTTCCCTTTTCAGAACCTTAGTTATGTTATTCTTAGGCTGAAGATATATATTTTCATTCCAGCTTTATACTACTATTGTGAAAAAAGCACTCTGTAAGCCTAAAGGTGCTATACAAATATGAATTACTACTTGGAACCTGAAGGATTACACTGGAAAAATATCTCATTCTAGCTTCCAGTAATTTTAGATTGCCTATTTTAGATGCCTGTTGGCTACAACTTCCAAGAGTACTCTAGAAAATTTATCCAAGTTCTCTAGTGTGTTTCACAGAATTGTTCAATTTATAAAAGGCCTGATTTACTTGATTAAAATTAGATTTTACCACAATGTAATTCATCTTAAATAATTTGTGTTCTTAAATAAATTGCCTATAAATAAGAAATCATAAATCTAGTTATACTTTGAATTCATTGCAAGAGTGCAATTTAAAGGAAACTTTACAAAGAATTCATACTATTAAAGCAATCCTACTAAAATAGTTCAGAATTTATTTATAATATTATTAGTAACTATAAATGACAAGTTCAAGGTTAGAATGCCATGAATCCCTAGAAACAGCCACTAGGTTATTTGGTAAAGGTAAAGTATCCCATGAGATTTAGATAGTCTGCCAACTTTGAAGTGAATACTCAAAACTCATCTCAACTAAGAGAATATAATCACTTAAATTAATTTTAAGAGTCAATTTTCCTTGGATTTTCATTCTATGAAATATCAATTCTTACTCTTAATTTGTACCTTCTTCCCCCAAACCATGTGTAAGGATAACTCCAGTATTGAAAAAAGTATTCTCTACATGACCTGCATTTCTAAATTATCACATGAAGTCTATCTTCTGGTGCCTCCATTCTGTTTTCACACATATTATTTCCCTTTGTGTGAGTGCTTTCCCCTGTTGATTGTCTCCAAATTATCTTGTTATGTAATGTCTTATATATACATAATTCTTTTCTTATTTTCTTGCCTATTAGACAGTGATCTCCTTGAGAACAGAATTGTTAAGAATTTTTTTTTTTGTCTTTCTTTGCTTCTTTAGCACCTTAGCACAATGCTTGGTACATATAATAGGTGCTTAATTAATGCTTGTTGACATTCAGAACATAAGTTGAGAACTAATATGTTCTTGAGAGAAATGGTCTCGATTTAGTGATCCATCTTTTTTCTTCAGGCTTCACCTCTAGACTGCCTTTTCTAATTCATATAGTTACCTCCTGATTACCCACTCTTTTTGACATTTAAATGTCATTGGACATAAATGGCAATAGTATATGAAAGAAATTTTAAAGGATAACATATTAACTGTTTTCTTCTCTCTTTACATAGACAATTCCTCTATCGTTAAGATTTCTTTAAAACACAACAACAGGGCATTGGCTCAGGCTCTGAGTATAGAAAAAGAAAATTCTCGAAAACTTAGAACTGAAAAAATGTTGTTGCAGAAAGAAGTGGAGAAATTGAGTTTTCGAAATGCTTTTCTTCGTCAAAAGCTAAATCGTCTGGTATGTTATCTATACTGTATTATTTTTTAATTTATGTGGTCACTTAAAACCATTTACTTGGATTTTGTAGAAAAAAAAAAGTGAGGCTTCTAAAAATATTATGGAAATTTCCTTCCTATACATTATTGAAATTTATGATGCCATGATAATTCTAGGAAAAGAGAGAAAGTTGCTATATAGATTTCTTTTAATTTTGCATACTGTAAATATATATGTGTGTATATATATATATATATATATATATATATACACACACACTTATGTGCATGTATATTTGCCACAGATTATCATCAGCACCACTTTACTATTTAGTATAAACAATATACTTTCCTAAAGCTGTAAAAATTTGAAAGAAAAGATCTCAATTGAGTTTGACCAATGTGAGAGGGAAGGAAGATTCCCAGACTACTATTTAAATGAATGCAAATCAAATAGAATGAAGGTTTTTATGATTGATTTATTAATCCTCCATCTCCAACACCTCTCTCTCTTTAGTCCCCAATATAGAAGGAACTTGTTTGGGGGAATATTTTGGAAAGACTCATGATTTAAAAAAAAAAAAAAAAAAAAAACTTTAATTAAACTGAACTATCAGATGAGGAAATTCCTTCTGTCAATGTAGATTGGCATCTTTTCTGCAACTGAATTTTTGAGAATTGCCTAAAGTTTAATTTTACACATTTAGACTTGTTTATGGCTTTTGATACTTGTGTTATGTTATGATAGAAGAAAGGCTGATGAATAGTTTGTGATTTCACTCTATAAAGCTACTTTTGTGAAAAGAATGCTGAATTTGTGCTAAGTAGTCTCAGGTTTACATCTAGGCTCTTAAACCTAAAGGTTATGTGAGCTGGACAAGTTACCTGCCTCAGAGTCCCCTCATCTGTAAAACAGGAATAATGATTCATAGAATTTTGAGGGAACTTTGTAAACCTTGGCTCTGTAATCATTAGACCCATTCAAATGTCTTAGTGACATGTGTGATATTGAATAAATCACTTAGTCTCTGTGAAATTCAGTTTTCTCATCTCTCAAAGTGAGGGAACTGGACTAGAGGGTTTTTAAGGCCTCTGTAAACTCCACATCTATAATCCTTGAACATAGATTTAGGGATTGAAGCTGTGATTGCATTGATTAAGGTAACTACCAGATGAAGAAGCTCCCTTTGCCACTGCTTCTTAGCACTTTTTCTGCAACTTAGGTATTAGAGAATTGCTTAAAGTTCTGAGAAGTGCCTTGCATGGGGTCACATGGCCAGTTTGAGTTCTTGAATCCAACTCTTTTTAATTAGAAGCCAGCTCTCTACTTAACCATACCAGTAGTGTAAAACTTAAAAACAGCCTTATAGACCCCAGATTGACTTAGAAAATTATAATTAAACATCATCTATATTTATATTGGATTTTTATTTATATGAGTTTGATATTTGTGTACTATACCATATTGTCTCTTGATCCTGAAAGTGCTATAACAATGTTAGTTGCTAATAATATTTCATTCTGGGTTATTGTTTATCACACCATTTAATTAGTACATAACACTAAAGTAATTTTGTAAATCTTCCACAGACTACAAAGACATACATATATATATATATATATATCACCACTAACTTTGAATTTTGTTTGACTAAAAAGTCTTTTTTATATCATAGCATAAAACTCTTATAGAAACAGAAGCCTTCATCAGCAGTAACTTGATATCTGCAATTGAAATGACAAGCCAACCTGAAGTAAGTATCAGTCTTATAAATGCTATATTGCTAAAACTAATAGCAAATAATTTTTAAGACTTTCTGGTCTATTCATCTTCATAATTCAGAAAGACTTAAGTTCTTAATTGTTTTCTAGTGTTCTTAAAAACTTTCAAGTGTTGTATATTTCTTACCAGAACAAGTGTGTTTTTCTTCTTTTTCTCTTTTGCATTCTTAGTGATGTATGTAAGTTTAGTATTCTAGTTGAGATTCTAACAATGACAAATCATTAATTTTTAAATATTTTGAGGATTTTTTGTCTTTTTTTTAAAATAAACTCATTACAAGATTACTCCATTGTTTTACTTACTTGTAAAATTTATGTTCCATTTCTATCTTGACATTTTTCTTTTATGTTACTACATATTCAGCTCTTTCTGATTTTGTATTTTTCAGTTATAGTTCCATTTATATGTTACAAATTGTTTTTTTTTTTTTTGAAGGTGGTGTGGTATAAAGGGAAAAGAATTTAGGGTCAGACTATCTGAGTTCAAATCCTGCCATTTACTTCCTTTGTGACCCTAAACAAATTGTCTTTTTCTTAGATTGTCCTGCTCCATAAAATGAGGGACATTGAATTATTTTGGGGTAGTAGGTGCTGTAATGTATAGAATGCTAGACCTGGAGTCTGGAAGACTCCTCTTCTTGAGTTCAACTCTGGTCTAAGACACTTACTAATTGTGTGACCCAGAGCAAGTCACTTAACTATGTTTCAATTTCATCATCTGTAATATGAGCTGGAGAAGGAAATGACAAACCATTCCAGTATTTTTGCCAAATCTCAAATGGGGCCCAAAAGAGACACAAATGATTTGACTGAGCAGTAATAGCAGAATTAGGTCACTGTTGAGGTATCTTCTACTTGTAAATCTCCAATCCCATAAAAAAAAAAAAAAAATGGGTTAAAAGGTTTATTTTCCAGTTTACAGGACATAGATGAAATGGAGCCGAAAAGAAATCCATTTGTTTTCATATTGAAACAATGCCATTTGCAATAAAAAATAAAAGTATTTAGAACTTTTAATATTAAAAAAGGAAGAAAAGCTATAAATATTACAATTTTTCTCATGGGACCTCTCTTTGCAGTGTGGAATATAAAGGCTCAGTGGAATACTTTTTTTTGGCTGAGGCAATTGGGGTTAACTGACTTGCCTGGGTTCACACAGCCAGGAAGTGCTAAGTGTCTGAGGCCAGATTTGACTCCAGAGCTGAGACTGGTCTTTTATCCATTGTGCCATTTAGCTGTCAGATTCATGTATTAAAAATAATAACAACAACATATAATCTTATATTATTTCATTAATATTTAATTATTTTAAAAAGTAATATTAACAATTTATCTTTGAAATGGTAGTCTTCAGATTTGAACTTTTTGTTATAGAAATATAGATATGAAAATTCTTATTCTCTAAGCTCTCTTTATGTAAAGTTAAGGGAAGGAAATATTACAGATTGCATTGCCAGCACATATTCCTGGATACAAAATTTACTTTAGAAATGGCAGACTAAAGAATGGGCCTAACTCTTTATGTCATTAGCTCTTAAAGCAAATTATCTTTGTAGATGCTGCTGTAAGCTAATGATATATTCATAATTGTCATAATTCATGGAATTATAATAATTATCCCTACCAAAAAACACCAGCTTCTTTACAAATTAAACAAAACTTACCCTCAATCTTAATAAATCAGTCTAATTTTAATTGATGGCAAACATCATAGCAGATAAGGTAGCAAAAGTATTAAGTTTCTTTTATATTTATTTGTTTGAAGATTCTTTTCTCTTCATTAAAATATTGTTCAGAAAATGATGCATTTTAATTTTTTGGATGTCACTATTTTTCCAGTGGCACTTGAGTTCTAAGAAAATGTCCTTCAAATTTTGTGGTACATTCCTTTTAGTACAATATGTTTTATGTTTAAGTTTGAACCTATACTGCGCTCTCTCTCTCTCTCTCTCTCTCTCTCTCTCTCTCTATATATATATATATATATATATTTATAATTTATATGCATTTATTACTCCTATTGTTAGGCACTGGATAGCAGGCCATGCTCCCCCTTCCCTTTTTCATTTGTGCAATTAGACGTGGAAAATTGAGTTTAAAAAGAAAACTTAAAACCATGAAGCTCTGACTCCCTTTTACATATATCAGGGCGACACAGTGAAGCATAGAAAAGAACAGTCTACAGGTGCTTGCCTCTCTGACTTCATCCCTGTCCAAAAACTACCCTGGGAATAGAATTATTGTCAAGGACAATCTCGGGTCCTGCAATTATGCAAGACTAATTGCACTCTACCTCTGTATTTTGCTTGCTTAAAGAACCTTATATAAACAGTGTGTCTCAGTTGCTCTGGACTAAATGCTTTGGAAGTATATTCCCATTTTGGAAAGCTAGCTTAAATACCACATTAAAAATTAAAAACAGTCTCTTCTCACCTCAGTTTCTCTGATATTACACTGTGACTTGTCAAATGCAAAACAAAAAGGAAGGTAAGGTTGTTACTACCCCAGATGATGTATGGATAGGGAGTGACTATGGTGGGAAAAATTTTCCTAATGGCATTTGTTATATCTAGCTGATGGTGTGACAGAAAGTGGGACGTTAAGACTTTGCACAGAATCAGTAAGAGGGATTTGTTGAAAAATAATGGAATAATAGGTCATGGTTGTGATGGTGATAGAGATGGTGAGACTCATCTTCTCACTGATCACATACCTCTTGGGGAACACAACTTTTGGGGGGACATACCAATGTCCTAAGAAGTAGAGAGATGTCAAGGGCATTGCAGCTGATTAGGAAGCTTTTGGTGTACCAAAGAAGATTTTTGTAAATCAAGGAACCTATCTTTTTCCTTCACAATAACCAAAAGGCTGATGTAATAAATTTATTATTATTCCTATCCTAATGATAATTAGGTAATTATACTGTGTCTGTCAAATGAATAAGAAATATTTTCTCTTAGAATGAGACCACATAAATGCAAAGTAAACAAACTGACTCTTAATCAATGGTCCTGAACCAACCCAACTCATTAGCATTATTTTACTACTTTCGTCAAATAGCATTTTTTAAACACTGCATAATACCTTTTTGATGCTATACCACAATAACCAAGTAGATAGAATTCTGAACTCTAGAAAGACTGACTAAAATAAAATATTTGGCTGTTAAAACAGAAAATGTTTTACTTTTGCCTAGATTGACAGACCTTGTTTGTGTTCTCCCTGAACCAAAATAATAACAACAAAAGAAGAAAAAGAATTTTTTTCCCTAAAAAAGATTCACTGTGAACTCCATCAGAATTTCCCAGTGAGTCTGCTTAGGCCACATTTCCCCCGCTCAGTCAACTGAAGCTGACCCTATATGACTTCAATGAGAATTGAACAAATAAGAAAGAAGTTGACCCTTGCATTTAAGGGGCAGTTTTCTGCAATGGGCAAAAATAACTTTTGTGTAAAGGATAGAAAAGATAAAGTAAAAAGAAAAGTTGTACTCTTTGTCTTCTCCCCTGCCCATTTGAAATTTCTAAATATATTTGTATTGTAGAAGAGTGATGGGTGGTATAGTCTGTCAAAATAACTCTAGTTTGGACTAGACCAAAATGTAGTATCAGTTATGCCACTAACTGTGATCCCTCAGTAGTAAAAGTGGTATGAATAGTCTCTTTTGTGATCGTGGACAAATTACTTAATCTTTAGTTACTTCAGTTTCTTTATCTGTAAAATGATGAGTTTGAGTTAAATTGCCTCAATTGTCCATTCCAGTTTTAATGTTCCTTAAGGAAATCTTAAATTCCTATTGGATTTCATTTCAAGAGTAGGTGACTTTAGTACTCATAGGAGTTTATTAAAATTCTTTTAGAAATAATATTCTCCCTCTCCCTCTCCCTCTCCCTCTCTGTTTTTCTTTATCTCTTCTATCCATACCTTTGAGTAATTTTTCAAATGTATATACATTATTGTAACTGATGAAACAGATGTAATATTAAAACCTCATTGAATTATTAGTGCCTTTTTATCATTTTAAAATTAATTGTATTTACTATTTTATAAATCCATTTTGAAATTTATTTTCAGAAAGAATCTTAATAATTGAAAATGGTTGGAAACACTTGTACTAATAAATGTTATCTTCTATCTTCTCATTTTCTTTTTGTTCTCTTTCTATAATAGGATTTTCAAAGTCCCTCTCTCTTGCTGACCAGCCAGAAGAAGAAAGGTATTGGCAATCAGCAAGATTTATTACACCATTCATTTGGGAGGTAATTTTTTCATAAGTTAAGTGGATATTGAAATTTGACCACCTGAACAAAATTAAATGTGGAACTACTATTTATTTTAGTTGTTTATTTATATATTGAGATCTTTCCACTTTCCTTTGTTCTGTTTCTAATTTGTCAACTTCATTGTGCTTTCAATTTCCATTTGAGTATTTGAGTTAAATACAACTCAATTAAATGTTTTCCCTCTTTATGTTGTTCATAGGAAAACAATGAAACATTTGCAGTATTATGTGAATAAACATAAGAATATATATATTTTTATTCTCACAAAATTGTTTCATGTAATGTTTGATCCTATCATCCTTTACATAATGATGGGTTTTTACATAAATATAATTTATCCACAACAAGGGGCGGGGGTGCGTTTCATAAAACGCCCATCTAATTGCATGGGTTTTCATGTCTGAAAAATTTAGGGATGAGGACTTTAATAAGTGTAGGTTAAATATTGTTCATATTAAGTAGATTCTTGTTTTTGAGGACCATGATATTAGTGAAGTGATGCCATGACAAGCTAGTGAATTGGATTTAAGTGAGGGAGGGCTGGGCAAGGTCACCTGCCTCACTTTGCCCCCCAGAGCCACCTGGGTCCAGTGGCCAGATATAGATTAAAAGGACTGGAGATGGCCCTGGATACACTGGGGAGACCTTGGCTTTTACAGATCTCAGTTTGATTGAGAGAACACCCATCCAGTGATTCAGGCTCAGAAGGAATTTAGGCAAAGAATGGACAAGAGGCATCCAATCAACCTTGTTTGAAGAACCCCTGGAAAAGAAACACTTTGATCCTGATGCAACCCAGAATCAGTTCTGGCTCATCATTAGTTAAGTTTTTCCCAATTTTTCCACCTGGCCTCCCTCCTAATAAAATACTTTACATGAAAATAGCAGTGTAAACACATAATCTATGTGGTTCTAAAAATGCTTTCCTATTTTCCCATCAATAGAATAATGAGAAGTAAAAGATTTATTTTGAAACTGATATTAGTTTCTCTAGAAATCATATTTCTCTTAATTGTTTTTCTTTTTTTTCCCTCTGCCTTAACTTTTCCCCCATCACTTCTCAATCCTAGAATAGATAAGACCCTTTTACTTTTAAGTCCAGTAATTGTTTAATTGCCCAATTGATAAATATATCATGAGCTTCCTGAATCATCAAGCTTGTAAAAATAGGACATGTTTGTTGAAGGTAGATAAAGAACATGAAAACTGAAACTCTGAAGCTGTTTCTGATCCATAATTATCTCTAGAAAACTTACAGAATGGGTTTACTTCATTAGAGGGAATACCCACATTAATGTGATCATAGATCCATTTGAGTTATCTCTTTAGCAATTCTCTGGTCCTAGGTAAGTGGCTCTTTTGAATACCATCTATGAAATATACTAAACAATAATCTCATTTGTAAAATAGAGAAATTCCTCACATCAGACCTACCCATTTGGCTATGAGAGTTCTGCTTACATCAGCAGATGATGATGACGATGGTGATGATAAAGAGACATTTCATGACAACAGTTTCACAACCAAGAAAGTACCTGATTCTCTCACTCCAGTAGCATCCAAAGTATCTTTATCTAATGAGTTCCATTTGGAATTATTGCAAAGTTCTGAGAAAAATGATCAGGAGATAAATGCCCAAGATAATCCAGGGAGAAATTTTTCTACGACCAATGTGCTTTCCACAGGTAAGATCTTTTTAAAACAATTATATTAAAGTTTATATGTGTATTTTTTTCTTGAAGTTATGGTTTTCCTTTAGGATCAAAGGAAATTTTATAACTGTCATTTCAACATGTTGGCCAAGTATCTTTTTCCAACACTGCCACTTGTTGGGGAAATGCTATAAGTGGCATACTGGCAATGGTGATAATGCCTATCCTTAACAGTTCTGTTCAGAAATAGTTTTGACATGTCTCAGTATCATCCCTGTAAAGTTGAATGATCAGTTTTTTAATTATATTACTGATAATGCTTAAAGTAATCTGTATTTATTTTAGCTATGGATTTGGAGGAATTAAGATAATTGACCACAGACTGTGTCGTCCTGGATCTGGAGTTTAGATTTGATTGCTTTCCTTCCTTCTCCCACTCCCCACCCCCAGGAAAAGCTTTAAAAGGAAATGAAGTCCTAGTTAGTTTCCTATCAGTAACTATTTTTGTTACTGTGATTGGTAGGAGTTATTTAAATGTCTGAAAATAAAAAAGTGAAGATTTTATTAGAGATTTCAGAAGTGTAATGTTTATGGGCTTTAAACTAAACTATTTAACTTCAAGTTCCTCATTTTTAAAAATAAAGGAAAGAGAATAGGGCACCTCTAATCACACAGAAAAAGTTAATTCAGGCTCAGAAAGTGAATACAGATTGGATAAGATCCACAAGTATGTTATTTTCTTTTAACCATTACAGAAATCTAAAATATCTACTTTTAGAAAAGAAAGTTTGACTTTTCTCGAGGCAAAAACCTGTTTTTTGTAAAGCTGAACAAATTTTCTCAAATTATTTTAATTGGTACTACCAAAAAAACTCAAAATTAATTTTTTAAATGGCTTTGTTTTTAATGAAGTTGAAGAAGGAAACAAGTATTTATTAAGCACTTCACATATATTATTTGATCCTTACCACATTCTGAGGGATGAGTACTTTCATTATCCCCATTTTATGGTTGAAAAAATGGAGTCAAACATATGTGGATTTCCCCAGGATCACATAACTAGGAAGTTTCTGAGGGTGGATTTTATCTATGTTCCAAGCCCTGTGTTCTATCTACTTGCTCTATCTAACCAAATATCTTATACATATTTCATGTCAGATTAAAAATTAGTAAACACAGTAAAACATTGCCTTTTATTATGGAGACAATTTGAATCCCAGTTCTGCCAGTTATTTCTCCCCAACTGTGTGTGTGGCCTTGGTTGTGTTCTATCACCTATTTGGTTTTCTGTTTCTTTATTCACAAGATGAGGAGCTTGTACTAGACCTCTAAAGCTTTATATTTTGTGATTGTTATAAAAGACTAGCTCATAATTTATATTTCCCTTGTGATCATGTAGGAATGTAGCACCATAGTTAGGAAGCATCCACATAGACTTCTCTGTTGTACATCATGTTGATGACTCTTCTCTAGGGGCCTTTAGGTTTTTGAAACATGTACCTTTCCTATTGGAGCATGCACAAGTAAAGAAGGTTTGCAGAAGGTGCAGGAAAACATCAAAAAGTCAAGTCAACTCAAGAATTCAAGTGTGCACTGTAAGCAAGTTGCTTCAAGTTTCAAAGTTCCAGGCAGTTTTCTAGCACTAGAAATTGTAGAGCAGGTATCTGTCTTTTGGCAGAGATTTTTTTTCCACTATTAAGTTATTCCTCATTCCAGTGAAATCACCAATTTGATCCAAAAAAGTTCTGTAGGCAAGGCATGTCCGAAAATATCTCTTGTGTTAGCATCTTTCCCTATCTTGTAAACCTTGGAGAGTAGCTTTGCTTAGGAAAACCTGCTTTGACATCAGATTAAAGCCAGCAAAAATATTCCTGAGAAATAAGGAATTGAGCCACAGTTGGCCACTAATGCCTCTTCTCAAAGTTTCAGAAACTTATGGCAATGGGATTAGGCCAAGGTTAGTCTCCTGATTCTTGACAACCCAGGCCATTGGTCATTGGTCATTGTTTATCTCTATGGACACCATTGTAAACATTTTGAGTAAACCTTTTTGTAATTTAATTTTTGTTTAAGCCTGTGGTCATAAATTCATGGGGTTTTAAGAAAGTTTCAACTGATGATAGAATCAGAAGTTATGCTGTGCTTAGGAAGTAATTTACAATCAGCTCTAAATGCAATAGCTCTTCTATTACTGAAAAAAATTTATTTCCATTTATTTTATAGAACATCAGTCCCATCCAGAAGAAAGTTCCAAATGTGAAAGTTCCTCAGGTGAACTAAATAATGTTCAATATGCTGGGCAAGAGAAAAAGAAAAGATCTCGTAGTAGTAGTCAATCTGGAAATGTGACTGAAAGAAAAAAGCGTCTTCCTTTTTGGGAATCTAATAATTTTTCTGCAGCAATTCCCCTTGCAGTGGATTTGGAACAAAAAGTAGTTTCAAATGACATGTTAAATCAGAGCAACAAGATAAATAACTCTGTGGATACAGATACTAAAACACAACAAAATGGATTATGTCATCTTAACTCACAGAATCAATCTGAAAGTGAACTTAATGGAGAACTCCCCACGACGATGCTCCCCAATGATGAGCAGCAGCTTCAGAAAACAATATATGAAGCTGATATGGATATAACTGCAGGTGAAATTAGCAAAATTATTACAATTGAAACAGCTGCCAAAAATAAAAGTAATCATAAAACTAAAACTTCTGGGAAAAAAGCTTTTAGAAAAGTGAAAGATTCAAGCACTGAAAAGAATAGAGAGAAGTCAAAAGTACAATCAAAAACTAGTTCATCTTTACACAGTGAAGCAAGGGATAAAGTTACAGAGGAAAGCAGTTCTCTTACTTTGGCTGATGGTAAATCAGAAGATCAGACACTCACTTTGGAGACTAAACAGCTTGATCAGTTGAACACCTTGAAGAATATGTTTCAGAAAACTCATGAGCAAAATGTAGCAAACATTTTACAGCATCATGACAAAAATAACAAAGCAAGAAAAACCTATGTTGTAAGTGATGAAGAAAGAGTTTCTCTTTTCCCTCCCATGTCAAATAAATCCTACCAGGACAACAATTGTGGCATGGGATGTAGTTTCCAAACTTTTGATAAAGGCAAAGACTTTAGAAAGACATTTGTGGTAGATAATTCAAAGAAAGATGCATGCTTTCCAAGTCAAAAGGATAATGAAACTGTCCCTGGAATATTAGAAAACTTGGAAAATGAGCTACAAACAGTTCTTGATTGTACCGAAGGTAGCCAAAGCTCCTCTGATTGTAGGACCCAAGATTCATTAGGTGTAGAAAAGCAGATCACTTACGTGCAGCCTTCCAAACAAAGGACAACAAATTTAAGCAGAATGTCTTCAAAATATAGCAAGAAAGAGAGAACATATGAATTATTTTCTGAAATTAACCAACTACATGAAAATAATGATGGAGTTGTGTACCACAAAGAGAGCCACGTGGAAGACCTTAATTCAGAAACAAACAAATCGGAAAAAAGCACTAAATACCAAGTGAACAGCATTAAAAATGCATCTTGTGTAGAAGTCAATAAAAAAATGGAAAATTATGATCAATGCTCAGATCTTCAAAAACTAGATAAAAAATATAGCAAGAATTCATTGGGCAAACCAATGAGTTTATTGATAAAATCTAAACCCAAAACCCTCATGCAGGCAACAGATCTCACTCAACATTCTGTCCCCGTGGAATCAGGTTCAAAATACTTGAGAGAGCTGAAAAATTATCCTGAAAGTCAGAATGACCATCAGAAGGGTCAGACACAAAGTACAACTACAACTCTGAATAAAAAAAAATCTCTCAATTCTTTCATGAACGTGACTGCAGGAAATGAATTACATGTTAAAGTATCAAATAAAAGAAGAGAATCCAAATCAAAAAAGAGCCGAAAGACTTATGTAGTTGCTCCAATTGAGCAAAATGAAGTCAGGGAGAAAGTACCTGACACTATTGAGGAAAGGTTAAGATCATGTGATTCTGAGCAAGTTAATCAGGAACAAAATTTGGAAAATGAGAAAACAGTCAAAGCAAAACCAAATCAATCCATTTGTAATCCAGTAATGGAGTCCAGTTCTTGTCATTTAAAGTCTTTAGCTCAGATGGATGATTCATTTAATACAAGGCAGTTTTCTCCTTTTTCCACCTTGAAAGAGGATTTATTAAACTCTGGCATTCCAATTGCTAAGGATCAGAAACTTTCAGACGATGTTACTCTGAAGAAACCCATCTTTCAAGTGGCTGACACTGAGCAAAAGCATGCTTTCCACGAGAAAACAGAAGGGACAATATTTCTAGTTGACAGAAGAACAGAAACAACTGGAAAAGGTAAGCATTAAGACACTTAAAGTAATAACAAGATAAGAACCTTCTATTCACTTGGAAGGTTAGTGTTTAGCTATGTCTCTGTCAACAAGCAGTTATTAACAACCTTTTATGTGCTAAGCACTGTTCTTGGCTCTGAAGAAACAGACAACAATGAAACAGTCCTTGACAGACAAAATCAGAAAGAATCTGTGCTTTATAGACTTGATTTTGAAAGACATCTGCATCTGTGGACTTAACCAGTGCTTTGCATATTCAACACTTGATAGCTTTGGGGTCTTTATCCCCAGTTCTTTTTTTTTAACTCATTCTCATCTTCCACATCTAATCAGTTGCCAAGTCTTGGCAGATTGTCAGTTCTTTCTAAATTATCTCATAATCGTCCCTTCTTGTTTATATATTGCCACTGCTCTCATTACCACTTACAGAGGCTATTAAATAGACTCTTTCCCCACCCCAGAGTATTTTTTTCTCCAATTACATGTAAAGGTAGTTTTCAACATTAATTTTTGTAAGATTTAGAATTCCAGGTTTTCTTATCCTCTACTCCCCTCCCTGAGACAGCAAGCAATCTAATATAATGATTACATATGTATAATCATTTTAAACATTTCCATATTAGTAATGTTGTGAAAGAAAAATTCTAAAAAAGGGAAAAACTATGAGAAAGAAAGAAAAAAGTAACACCAATCTGCATTAACTCTCTAGTTCTTTCACTGGATCTGATGGCATTTTTTTAATCACAAGTTTATTGGAATTTTCTTGGATCACTGTATTGTAAAGAAGTGCAAAGTCTGTCATAGGTGATCATATAAAGCACAGATTCCTTTAATTTCCAATTTCTTGTCACCACAAAAAGAGCTGCTACAAGCAGTTTTGCCCATGTGGGTCTTTTCCCCTTTTTAATGATTTTTTTTGGGGGGGTTACAGACCCAATAGTGGTGCCACTGGATCAAAGGATATTCACAGTTTTACACAAGTACAAATTGCTCTACAGGTTGGTTGTATCAACTTACAACTCCCAACAGTACATTAGTGTCCCAATTTTCCCACAGTTCTTCCAAAATTTATCATTTTCTTTTTCTGTCATTTTAGCCAATCTGATAGGTGTGAGATGATACCTCAGAGTTATTTTTATTTGCATATAATAGACTTTTTTGGTAGTAGAGCTCTACTACTGAGAATGCATTTTTTGAGACCAAGAATCTAGACAAGAATGCTCTTTTCTTGAGTACTTTCCAGGCTGAGAATCTAGAAAAGGGTACTTTTTTTTTTCCTGGAGTGAGGGTCTGGAAAAGAGTGCTTTCTAAATTGGGAAGCTGGAACTAAAGAATGCTTCTTTGAATGCTTTCATAGAATCTAGAAAGAGTTGCTTTTTCTAGACAGAATCTAGAACCAAAGAGTGCTTTCTAGCGTGTTCTTAACTAGAAAAGGGTTGCTCTTCTAGACTGAGAATGTCAAAAAGAGTTGTTTTTCAGACTGAGGATCTTCCCTGCTTTGTCTTCCCTATTCTGTCCTTCATAGTGCTGTCAGATTAGTCTAGGTATGTCACTCCTTGCTTAAAACCTTCAAAGATCTGTTGCCACAAAGCCTAGTTCCAACTCCTAGTAGATCTTGTAGATCTCTACAATTTGCCACCACCCAACTAACTTGGAAATGGGGTACTGTTTCTTTTTTGCTTGTATCCTCAGAACTTAGCACAAAGCCTAGCACTTAATTGAATGGACTTTTCAGTTTTATCTCATCATACTTAACTCTTTGTGCTTGGAGCTTCAAACCTTTGTGCGCTTTATGCCTGGAATGCCTTCCTTGCCTCTTTTGTACCTGTGAAAAATCTACCCATTTTTTTTTAAACTCAGCTCAGATTTCTCTACATCTGTTAAGCTTCCCTGATTTCCTTCTCTTGTCCAAATCAGTAACGACTTTCCCTTTTCCCTTATTTTGCAATTTTTTCACACTTCTCATTCATTTATTGTGTATTATATGGTATTGGCAGGGGAAAGGGGTAAGTCTTAACTTTTTCTGTATTTAGGGTAGTAGTCTTCTCCTAGTAGGTAAAAGGTCAATATCTGTTTAATTAGATAAAACCTGCTTTATGATCAAGATAAATTAATCAACTTTGTTTTCATTTACCTTTAAATGGAAATAACATTAAGCTGCATCAGTACTATTCAAAGTATTAGATCATGCATTTGATTATGATTATTAGATTCTGAGCATCTAGTATGTTGCATATAGTAAATAGGTGTATAGAACTGATTAACCTTATAAACTTTTATAATTGTCAGATGATTAAATTGATACAGAATTTATGAAAGCTTTTACAAGTACATTGTGAAAAATAATTTAGAACCTTTCAAAGCTTTATATTTTTTAACCTTTAAATATGTTACTTCAGACTAGTTAATATTGATGACTAGTGTGCTGGTTTGTGCTTCAAATTTATTATTTTTTTCTTCTCTGGTAGTATTGAAGGTTTTTTTTTTTTAACTATATAGCTCATTATTAAACATTCTATAAAATAATAAGATTTTCTTTATTTCCAGATACCAAAGTACTACAGGATTTGAGAAACATTAGTTTTGTTTCTTCTCCTAAGTCTCAGAGTACATCATCTAATGATGTTTCTTCAATTTTGCCAATTAAAAGAAGGCGAGTTGCTGTATGTTATAAAGAACCAAGTCTTGTGAGGTAAATATCAGTGTTGGGTTTTTTTTTTAATGTCTTAAGAGTAAAGTTTTTTCCCCATTATTATTTTTCAAGTTTGTTCAAATTAATTTCAGTATAGATGAGCCAAAGATCTAATTATCAGTTATATGTCCTGATTATTATTTTAATATGAAATTTATTAAACTGTGGGTCATGACTCCCATATGGGATTGCATGATTGAATGTGGGGGTTGAAAAATTATGATTTGTTATTGGTAAACATTTGATTTGTATACCTATTTTAAATAGTTATGCACTTGGGGTTACATAAAAATTTCTCAGACAAAAAGGGATTGTGAGTAAAAAAAAAAGCTCAAGTCCTCAAATAGATTCCCTGGTTCGGGTCTTCATTAATTTTCATCTGAACTATTAGAATAATCTCTTAATTTGGTCTTCTTGCCTCTTTTCCTTCTCTTTTTCATTTCCTCCCCCATACAGTTGTCAGACTATTCTTAAAACATAACTCTTAGGATTTAACATATTCACACATTCAAAATTTCTAACTATTCTTTAATGTCTCTGAGATCACATAATGGCTCTGTTTGACAGTTAGGTCTCTCTACAGTCTGATTGGCGCCTACCTTTCCAGTGTTATTTCATATTATTTGACATCAGTTACTCATTGTTCCAGTCAGAGTGGCCCTGTAGGCATTTCAGTGTGTGACATCTTTCTCTCACCTTCTTCATATTTTTACACAAAAGCGCTTCTGAGATGTACTTAGGAATAGAATTTTTACCTTCTTTCAAGGCAGAGCTTAGGAACCACCTCCTTCATCAATGCTTTTCTGATTTTCCCCATCTCTACCATCCTTAATAGCTACTAGTACTCATCTGCTTGAAATTACTTTGGATTACTTTGATGTATTTTGGCATTTCCTTATAATGTATAATTGTATCCCCTATTAGAATCCCAACCCCATCATACTGCTGTGCACCTAGGCTTTGGATTGTCATCATTGTCTGGGGTTTTTTTGGTCTGGACTATGATTTCATCCTTGTAGGAAAGAACATTTAGAAGTAAAGAAATTCCCTTGAGGTATGCAGATTAGCAAAGATCCTGTGATGTTTTGTCTTGAGATTACATCCACTGAGAAGTTGAGAGACTTGACTCCTTTCATATGACTAGTATGTACCAGAGTCCGGACTTGATTCTGACTCTAAGAAAGTCAAAAAATGTTAAGTTAGAAGGGGCCCAAATGACCACTAAGTCCAGCCTATACCTGAAAAGACTTCCCCCACTGGCCCCACTGGGGACAAAGAGATGGCTGTCCTTTGTCTGAAGGCCTCCAATTAGAGAAATAGACTTTGTCAAGTTATGCCTCTTATTCCACTTTTGGAGATGTCTAATTATCAGAAAGATTTACTGATAACAAGTCTTAATTTGCTTTTTTGCAGTGTTGGAGTTAGTGCAATTCCAACATGTGATAATGAGATCTAACATGTGACCATCTTGGTCTATGAAATATATGGGATAAAAAGGGCAGGCTTTTGCATTGAGGCTGAGAAATTGAGAAGTCAGTTTGTTAGAGAAGTCCCTGGGGGAGTGAGGAAGGTAGGAAGGCAATGGAGAAAATCTAAGATAACTGAGCAAAGTGTGAAAATAACTACAGAGGTTTGCTTTTCTTGTATTTATAAACTGGGCACTTAATTTTATTTAGTGCAAAATTTCAAATTTTGACATTTTGAAAATACAATTTCAATGAAGATTTAAAGAAATGTATTCTGTTAGTCATAGATTTGGTTCCTCTAAGTGGCTTTACTTATTTGATTTGTTCTAAAACACGTATGTAACATCTCATATTTATATCGTACTTTAAAGTTTTTCACTTTCTCCTGTGAGGTAGAAAACACAAGTGTTGTTATACAGTTAGACTTTGGTAGAGCATGACTGGGAGGAGCTAAGTCACTCAGATCTAGCTAATACTTGGGGATTGTATTTCTTCACCCTGCCACTATATGTAACATCTCTTCCCTCATCCACCTCTTGGCTCTGTGAATTGTAATGGAGCCAACATTAGAATTGCATTGGAAAGGGCATGTCCACTTGACTGTTCCCATCCTCCTTCTTGTGACTGCCCAAGCCAAAGTACTCTTCACTGACCACCACTCCACTATATTGTCTCCCTCTGTTAGAATATGAGCTTTTGTATTTCCAGGCTCAGAGCCAGTGTTCAACACATAATAAGTGCTTAATGAATACTAATTCATTCATCTTTTTTACAAATCAGGAAATCAAATCAGAGATAGTAACTGAGTTTGATAAATAATAAATAATTGTCCTATACTTTAGTTATCATATCAAATTTTAAAGCATTTATTCATCATATAAAATATATATCCTATCCTGTTAGCGTAAAAGAGTGCTTCCTGTTAAAAGATGAAAAGTAGTCTATTTTAGAGAATCTTGTCATATTTTAGAGAATACTTAAAGGTATTTTTCTATACTTAAAACAATCATATCTCAAAGGACTAATTAAAAGAACTTTAAATTTACTACTTTTAGTTTCTTGATTCTCTATTTGGTCTAATCACACATAATAGACATGATATTCTAATCAAGATCCAGTTGTGATAGCTAAGTAGAAAAATTACTAAACCAGCAGATGGCAGCAAAACTAGAGAAAATAAAATAAGCATAGTCATTGACTTGGAGCTTTTAAATTTGTGAACTTGTAACTTTGCTTATTTGGGGTAATTATATTAGGATATAATTGTTTTTCTTAGTCATATATTTATTTGTTTTTAAAAAACATTCTGAGAAGAGTTCTATAAGTTTTACTAGACTGCCAAAGGGGAATTCATAACCCAAAAAAGTTTAAGACCCTCTGAATTAAAGTTTATATTTTCCAGCTTATATTTTTATTATCGAAGATAACAGTTTTTAAAATGGTTTGTTCAATCTAATTTTGAATTTTTTCTTAATAATTGTTTTATAAACTAGAGTTGTTTCTTGATTTTTTTTCCCTTTATTTTTAGATACTTTTTGTTTTTATATGACATTATTTCCAAAAATACCCCTCCCCTGTTCCCTTATCCAGGTAACTGTTCTTCATTTACAAAAATTAATGAAGAAAGGAAAAAAGCTGAGCAGTAAAGCCAACCAATTATATTACTTATATCTGGCCATATATATAATAGTACATATCCATTATGGAGTAAGACAATTATGGATCCTCCACTCTTTTCTCAGTTTGTTTAGTCATTATAAATATGCAATACTCAGGGTATTTTTTTTTTTTTACCTATTCATATTTACATTATTGCTATTGCATGTACATTTTTTCTTTTGGTTTCTTTTTATCTTTTCTTCTAAGTAGAAGAACTAAATCTTCTCATTTTATAGATGAGGAAACTTTAGATCCAGAAGAGTTAAATTATTTATTCATAGGTAGGCATTTTTTCTTTGTATTTCCCACCTTAGTAGTAGATGTATGCTTACAAAGTGTTTAAGTTGAATTTCTTCATTACATATATATCTGAGATACCTAAATCAATTTTGCATTTTGAATGACAAACTTGAAATGTGTGTGATGTTGTCTTTTTCCCATGCTTCTATAGTAGCAAGTATTAGATTTGAGTTTTTAGATCATATATGTTCATTTAATTCTTTGTTCTGCAGAAAATTGAGACGAAAAGAGGAATTTACAAATTCTGATTGTGTGGATACCAGACCTAAAAAGTCAAAAGGAAGAAAAAAAGAAAATAAGGAAAACCCTCAAGAAATATTTTAAACAGCCACATTCTTTTTTTTTGTTTTTTTGTTTTTTAACATAGAATGATGCATTTTCCATTCTTAAGATTAAGCAAATGTATATAAAGTTAGCTGTTTTCTGATTTTGCCATTTATGGTTTTGATCAAGACAATTCATGATATATAATTTCATGTTTTTGCTATAAGTTTCTCTAAATAAAGTCAGATTATTATATAAATATGAGATCCAATGAAACATTTTTGTGTTTTTACAGCTGACATAGAAAATGTTCTGTTTTAATAAACTTAATTTTGTATTGCTTGTTTATAATTAATTGATTTGCTATGGTAGAGGAGTACAGTCTCTATGAGCTTCTAAAAAGAAATAGAAGACTATAAATCGGATTTCTGGACAAATCATTTAACTCTCTAGGCCTTTGTTTTGTCATCTGTAAAATTAAAAATGTTGGAATGATGATGACCTCTAAGGTTCCTTCCAGCTAAAGATCTAGGATCCTAGGATCCTATGAAGCATTATAGCATGATGGGCCAAAGGACAAGCCTTATCTGCTATGAGTGAACCAACCCAACAAAGAAAAAAAGTTCATTATTAGAAGTGTGACCTTTTTCTTAGGCAGTGATTTATGTGACTTCTGTGCCCCACCTTCCCATTTGAGGTGCATCTGATGTGTGATTTCCATATTTTCTATATATTTCTTCTTTTTTAAAAAATTAAATATAATATAAGTATATGTCTTAACAGTTATTTTGCTGTACAAAAAGAATTGGACTTTGAAATAGTGTTCTATTAGCCTGTGAAGGAAATCAAAAATGCAGGTGGACAAAAATATAGGGATTGGGAATTCAATGTAGTGGTTCATGGTCATCTCCCATTCTTTCGCTGGGTGTAGCTGGTTCAGTTCATTACTGCTATATATTTCTAATATAGGGAAAGGAGTAAGGCTAAGTGATGGACCAATCTTCTGTATAGAACTGGATCTTTTGTTGTTTAATATATATTCAAGCTGCAAATACAATTTCCTTTTTGTGTCATGAGTATAGAAGTTTCACCTCTACTTGTGTTTTAAATTAGAAGCGCATCTTCCCCTCTGTGCTTCTTTTTTTTTTTTTTTTTTTGAGGCAATTGGGGTTAAATGACTTGCCCAACCTCTGTGCTTTTTAAAAATAAAACATTCTGCTACCACCACCAGAGTACTTCATGTACTTTACAAATCCTCTAAGCCACTGGTATCTAAAATGAAATATGTGTACTCTAGGAATTGCACAAGACAATCCACTTGGAAGAAAATATTACTACTTCTATTTACTTTCATCTAAAAAAATAAAACCTTTAATGTTTAATATAGAAATTTAACACTAGTATTCTTATTTCATATGTCATAAAGTTTCATATCACATAAACCATAGACATGGACAGCTTAACAGTACCCTAGTTGTTCATTTATTGTCAGTGTTTCATATTGAGCACATTACAATTTGTGTGACTAGTTAAGTAATCTTACAGATTCTTGTGTCTTAACTAACTTTCATAAAATGGATATGTGACTTTAAAAGATTCCTGTAAAAATAACTATGAATTGGAGAAAATACTTTTGTAATTTTAAGCAGACAAAACAGCAGCACTGACACTCCTTTTCTTAAATTATTCTCTTCATTAGACACAACACAAGATAAAACAGTGAAGATCTAATATGAGAATTTGACCAAAAATAATTACAAGTTATCAAAAATATATTAAATATGAGTTTGTATCCACTCATTAACCTATGTATATATTGTGTTAATGATAGAATAAAGACATCATGAATTATCGTATAATGTAACTTGTTTGTACATAGGGTTTTTTTTTCCTTCTCAATTAGATTATAAGGAAGAACATTTGTATCCTCAGCTTTAAGCATAGCTCCTGGCACATAACATTTAATGTTTATTGACTGACTGTGGGAACAAGGGAGCAAGCCAAGCAGCAGCCTGAAGATTTGAATGCCAGCACTATTTCTTGTAGTATTTATGAATTTCTTAACCATATAACATGAATAAAGTTGCTACCATCTTTATTAGATTTCTCATTGACAAAAGCTTTAAGTGTGATACCCCCAACCCCATTTTTCCTTTAAGCCCTGGAGTTTTTTTGTGTAATTTTGTATAGCACAGTGATTTTTAGGAGTTCATATGTACAAGAAAAAAGAAAGGCAATTCAAGGCTATATTCCAAATAGGAAAGACAGTGCATAACATGAAACTGTAAAGCAGGAATTGGGCAGAATGAGAAACTATCTTCGCAAGATGGAAAAGTCCAGATATCCTAAGAGCAAAATATAGAAAGAAGTGAGCCATAGCTGTCCTAGGTACTTCCCCCGTGGAGGTTCTGGTCAATAAAGCAACATTAGGAGGAAAGGTGGAGCCATTTCTAGGTTAAGAAGTCGAACTGAGGCAGAAGTAGAAAAGCTCAGAATGATGAGTGGAGCTTAGAAATGGAATGCTATCCAAGAGCACTAGTAATACATTCTTGAATTCTGTCTTATTTTTCTATTAGTGTCCATTTGAGTGTTTTGGAATTTCTTTTTGTGTTTAGATAAATTCTTGTCCTATGCTTTGTTTAATAATAACTAGCATTTATAAAGCATCTTAAATTTGTAAAGTACTTACGTGTTACTTCAATCTCTACAATAACCTTGGGAGGTAGGTGCCATTAATTTTTTTCATATAAAATTTTTTTTCTAGTTATTCATGCACATTTTTAAAGTAACTTTTTTAATAAATCATATTAGGAGCAAAAATCAGAACAAAAGGGAAAAACTTCTTGAACAGAGCTCTCCAAAATGGACATTATGCCTCAAAGATAAAGCAACTTTCAGGACAGCCAAAAGAAGTTTTAAAAAACAAAAAGGCCATGAATTGAACTCATTGAGCATATCTCCCTCATCTCCCAGATATCAGCAACTTAGTCAACCAAATAATCTGATCCAAGGATACCCAGGGCACCCCAAAATGCTCAAGCCTATGCTCTAGTCCTATCTCACTCTCCAGTGCAATGAAGATCCCAGATCCAGGTTGTCAAAGTTTACTAGGTACAACAGACAAGCAATGTGGCCATACTCCAGGGGCAGAAACTTGTTAAATAATATGAGAAGAGAGTGTGAAGAGGTAGTTTTTTTGCTGCAAAGGGTCTCTATAGGATGGCCAGGAGCAAAGGGAAAGTACATGGAGCTGGGAGTGGACCTATACAGCACTCCACTAAACCTGAGGGAAAGAGCTCAACAAGCAAAACAGGAAAATGATGAGACCGTGGACCCTGGAGAATTGGAGAACAACCTGGACCCACAGAATGCTATTTCTGAGTGATTTAAAAGAGAAAGGAGAATAGAGCACAGTTTACAATCTGTAAAATTCTTGTTGGTTCATCTTTAATTAGGACTTTTGCCAGAAATATTTCATTAGGGTCCATTTATTTATTTATTTTTAAATTTTAATAGTTTATTTATATATATATATATATATTCAATAGCCTTTTATTTACAGGTTATATGTATGGGTAACTTTACAGTATTGACAATTGCCAAACCTCTTGTTCCAATTTTTCCCCTCTTTCCCCTACCCCCTCCCCCAGATGGCAGGATGACCAGTAGATGTTAAATATGTTAAAATATAAATTAGATACACAATAAGTATACATGAGGGTCCATGTATTTATGAACAGTTAACAAAAAGATAATTGAGAATACAGGATCTTGTTCTGCACTTTGAACAATTTAAGAACTCTAAATAAAATTACCAGTCATGTCTCCAGAGGACTGATAATGAAGTATGCTATCCATCTGACCAAGTGATAACAACAAAGTGCATAATAATAGTTGTAATTTTTTTTATATAAACAATATGGGAGTGTGTTTTACTTGGTTATACATATTTATTGCAAGTTTGTTTTGTTTTAATGATAGTGCGAGGCTAGAAGAGAACAGATTTTTCTTTATTAGAAAAAAATTACTGTATTATTTGTTGGCTATTAAAAAAAGCTTTTCATTTTGGTAAAGCAAAATACCATTTTAAAGGATTCTTACAAGGTGTCATGTAAGTGTCAAAATTTCATATGATCACTTGAAAAATATAACTTTTTAAAATCTAGATCATTATTAGCCCTCAAGTACTTTGGATACAACTCAGGTACTACCTTCTACAAAAGGCCATTCCTGATTTCCAACTTAGGTATTATAAAAAGTCAAATATGAACTATGAAGGAAGATGCTACCCGAATTTTGAAAAAGAGCTGATAAATAGATGGATAGAATGATTGCACACACACACATCTAAATGTGTTCATATATATTTTTTTATTATTATATTATATTATTATATATTTATTATATATATTACATATATATATTATATATATGTATATAATACATATTATTATATGTATGTGTGTATTTGTCTATTAATGTGTGTGTCTGTGTGTGTTTTTAATACATATACACACATATTTGTGTCTAATTGTAACCATCTCTAGGGTATTGGTAGAGAGGAAATACAACTTTAATCTATATTTAAAAGGAATAGAAAGTTGTAAACAATTTATAGTTTCATGTGCAATCTGTTTTCTACTATGTTATAGAAATTTGTTTTATTTCTTAAATTCAGGACAAAAATAAAATAAAATCTAAACTACCTTAGAGTTATTGTATGTGTGTATATTGATTTACTTATATTTTTCTGAATATTTTTATGTACTTATTACCTCCTTCAAGATCCTTGAAAGGAGGGATTGTTTCCTTCATTATATTTATATCCACATCACCTAACATAACATCAGCATATAGTAAGTATTTAATGATTATTTATTGATTAATCCTTACCAAGCTATAATATATGCTCACAAAGTATTTACCACTGCCATGGAGATGATACAATATACAGTCCAAGTTAGAGAGGGATTGGGATGAGTGGAAGGATCCTTCAAATGGTTTTACTTCTGGATGACATTAGACTAGGTACATTAAATCACATGTTTTAGAGTGTCCTAGATGAAATCCAAAATCCATCAAATGAGTTTGGCCTAAGGGTTCATCCAGGAAATCCAAATGGTTGAAGAATATTGTCCTGATATGATCCATAATTATATCTAACCATATAGATAGTGTGTATATATATATATATATTCATGTGTATGTGTGTGTATAAAAAAACATCCATTATTATAAACAAACAAATATAAAGGCCAGAAGTTAGCTAAGCAATACTGAGGTCACAGGGACAAATAACTTTTACCACCAGCTGTCCTTTACTTAGCCTGGATTCATTGCTTTGAGTTTTCTCAACAAAGAAACTAGATTCTCAGTGCTTCAGTTCTACTCCTACCTCTGAATCTTGAGGAGCAAATGGATGCTCTGAAGTTTTTTGTGGTGGAGGAGGGCAAAGTAAGAAAGGGAAGAGAAAATTTAAAAAGTACTCTGAGTTCAAACATGAATTAGATACAGGACATTTTATTCCCACACAGAAAAGAGAATATTAAGTCATAAAGAATCAGAATGATTACAATCTATGAAAAAATCATATTCATGCCTCAAAAAGTAATTTGTGAATAAAAGGCCTTCTCATATTTTACCTCTACTTGTTGTTGTAGCTCAGTATCAACTGGGCTCTTTCCTCCTCAGGTCTCTTTCTCTTTGGTTTGCTCCCTCTCAGTCTGCATATAGTTTTATCCCCTGCATTGCTTTATTAACCAATGCCCTAACGCATGAATGCTGAGGAAGAATAATATGTTGGCTACCTTTCAAAATCTCTCAAGGGTCTTTGCCAAAGCAAAGAAGACAAACAGGTTTCCAAGACAGATACAGGCTTGCCTATGCCTATGCCTTGATAGTATTTAATAAATGTTAATCGATGTACAGAATTTTTATCAGTTTTTTAGAAGGCACAGACTTGTTAATAAAGTGGGTCAAATGGCTATCTCAAGCCAATGACCCAGAGGAGTTGCAACTCCTTTTTTTATGAGCATAGAACAAAGAACAGAACTGAATAGATGAGGAACTTAATGTAATTGGCCCCAGGGCTAGCAGCATCTTGGAGGGTGAGGATGATATGACTGATTAAATTGGGAATGAAGGGCTAGCAACAACTTCCCCTCCTATGGCTAAGAAATGTTCATTGTTTGAGTCCACCTGCAGGAATAGAGAGAGTGGATCTGGCTTCTTTGTATAACAAATTAGACATCCTAGAAAAATGACTTGGTGGTATAAAGATACTAGATTCGCTGGAGTCTACCTGCATCCTTCAAGGATAACAGATTTTCTTGAGGCCAGAATAGAACAGTGATTAACAGGCAAAGTGAACTTCTAAACTTATCTAATAGATTAAAAAAGACAAATGTGGTTTGAGCAATCTTATGAAGTGGGGAAGTAATAGAGAATATGATTAATTATAGAATAGAATCAATTATAAAATGATGCAAAATCAATTTAATTTCTTCACCCAGGAGACCCTGTTTTATACTTCAAGGCTTAGAGAAGATAACACCTGAGGGACATAAATTGCCTTTTTAGTACATCCACTAATTTCCAGCTCCACCACGAAATAAAGAGCTATCATAATTGACAGAAAGAAGTCAGAGGGACTGGATAGTGGGGTTGGGGAAGAAAAGACCCCTCCATCAGTCCTGTCCAGCAGCAGGCTGACCCCAAATTTCCAGCGAGCTGACTAGAATGTTGATTGAACATAGTTTAAGACATGGGGTAGACAGTACTACATATATGTAAACATGCCACATGCATATGTGTGTATATCTTGAATAGACATTTTCATAGTTTGGCTCAAAATTGAAGAGGAAAAAAGTAGACAATTTCCTTTAGCAAATTTCAAAACTCCTTTAATGACTTTAAACTTCCTTTAAAAGGGCCATTGATAAAAATTAAGTCCCCATATCTACCAGAATATTTATACAAACACTTTTTTCTTGGGATAGCAAAGAATTGAAAACAAAATAGATGCACATTGATAGGGGAATGGCTAAAAATGTGGTACATGAATGTAATGGAATATTTGTGCTATAAAAATAATGTAATGAATACAGAGAAATATGAAAAATTGCATGAATGATGAAGCATAATGAAGTTAACAAAGCCAAGAAAACAATATACATATTGACATAAAAACAATGTAAATGGAAAACAGCCACACTAAAAAATAGTATTGCAAAACTATAAAGATTAAGTAAAGCTAAAAAGAAATGAGAAGATATTCCCGACCCTCTGCAGAGATGGGAGGTCTACAAGTGTTGCACATTCCAAATACTTCCAAATTTTTAAAAAATATTGATCAATTATGATTTTTCTTCCTTTTAATTAATATTTATTTTGTTATGGGGTGACTTTCTGGGAGGGGTTAGGAGGAGAGAAATCTGTATTGGGGAAAACTGGTGATACAAAAAAAGTAGCAAAAGACATCAAGAATACCTTACTTTAAAAAAAAAATACATAGGTCAGCTCAAAGCCTGGGAAATGTTATTACTGACAATGTGATGATTATAAAAGAAGCAAGACAATATTTAATGCTCTTTCATTCTTTATTAGTCTATTAACTTTTATATTTGTTCAGATTCAGTCATATGACATACTGAAAGCATCTTAGGAACTAGGGAAAACCATGAGGCACTAACCCTTGCCCCCCATTTTTTCATAGTTTCTTGGGCATCAGATTTTAAGTGACTTTGAAAGGCATGTGTGAACTGGTAATCAGGAATTAATAAAGAAGCCTCTAACTGTAAGTCATTGTCAGGTAGATGCTGGAAATAATTAATAAACATTTAACTTCTATGAGCCTGACATTATGCTAATTACTGCTAATAACTGGATTTACAAAGACAAAAGATATAATCCTTGCTTTCAAGGAGCTTAGATATAAATGGAGGAGAAAAATGTATATATAAGAGCATATTACATATATATAATATACAAATACAAGGTAGTTTTGAGAGGGTAGACACTAATGACTGAGGGGTAGGGGTTTTTGTAGCAGTTGACATGGGCCAAGTCTTGAAGGTGAGGAAAAATTGTCAGATTATCAAGATGATATATGTAATTGATTTAGTAATAATTTACATCTTTCAGAGCTGCCTTTTATGGCAAGGGTTTGAAGCTTAAAATGATCAATCAATTCTTGACAACACTCTCCTGTGTAAAGTGAAGTGAATCAAAGATTATAAAATCTGTTTATATTATAAAATTTTGTTCTTCTCCTCCCTCTCCACTACCCCCACTCCCATAGTGATTTGAAACAATCACTAATTATACCTACAGAACTGGAGAACATCTATATTGTCCTGTATTCATGGGCTTATCCTGAGGAATCACTCAGATTCTGAAAATGATTGCATTGTAATCATCTTCTCCTTTGCTTCCCACTTATGATTTGTGTGTAAAATCTCTCTACCTTTCCTGAAACAGCAGGAAATCTTTTGCCCAGGAGAACTTCCAGTTTACAAACTCTCTTCCTTACTCTGAAAGTAATAAATTGCTACTTGATTTCTAAAACCTGTTTCTGCCTTGTGTAATTCCAGCTACCCACAGTTTAGAGACCAAGACAGTAAAATTAAGATTAACAAAGGCAACTTGAGATTTGAAGAGATGGAGGTGAGGAGTAAATATATTACAGGAATGGAGAGAGCCATCTTTATATTGTGGAATGGAGAATGTCATTAAAATGTATGAGGAAAAAAGAGAGATAGCACATGAAGATGGCAAAAGTCAAATGGCAAGGCTGAGGGATAACTGATTGACAATTCATGCTGTTTTGGTTTCATTGTATTGTCAAGAGAAGATGGAGAATTCTGGACAAGATGGCAGAATGGAAGGAAAGATTAAACTGAGCACTATCCCACCATTGAACAACCTGATTATTAAACAATTTACCTCCTAAACAAACAATAAATTTGGTCTAGAGAATTCTTCATCAGTAGAAATTCTCTGTGAGGGAAGCAAAAGTAAATGACTAAAATCCTATATTGATAGTTGAGTCTCTGATGGACTGATATAAAACTGACAGACTTGGGAATAAAATTAAAAGAAAAACATACTAGGAAAAAGGAAATATCTTAGTGTGAAGAGAAGAAAACTTTAGTTCAGGCTGACAACTGATAAAAAAAAATCCTCAAGTGCTTCAGCAAAGAAAAATCTGAGGGACTGTAGTTAAAGTGACAGATTTTAGATACTAAGGAAGGGCTTCAAATAGGTCTTGCATAGCAGTGGAAGGTATTTTCTGATTTAACTAAGGGTTAAATAAAGGACTCCACTTCCACTTCTTGGCTAAATGAAAGAACTGGTGTCTGAGTTGATTTTTTTTTTTTAAAAAAGGCCTAAAGAAAACTCAGTAAGGTAAAAGGTTTTCAGCTTAGTGTGATGCCTCCAGAATTAAGGAGACCTGGAACTCAATTCCTGAGGCCTTAGTAACAAAAATCAATAAAACAAAACAAAAAAGGGGATTTTTATGATTCCAGGGAATGATCAAGGCACAAATTCAAAAGTGGAAAATAACTCAAAAAATACCTATAATAAAAACAAACAAACAAACAAAAAACTTCTTTACAAGAACAATCAGGTTTCTTTGGAAAAATGATGCAAGGTTTTAAAAACATAAATGAGATCTGTGGAAGAGAAAACTTGGGGGGGGGGGGAAGTATCAATTGTTTAATTGAAGAGTTGCAAACTCTTACCTTAGTACACAAACTCCATAAAACCCAAAAAAGACAAAATAGAAATTAGGGACTCCAGAAGATTAAGTTAAAAGAATCAGAAAATAGAAAAAAAAATATAAGGTATTTCATATATGAAACAACAGGCCTTAAAAATAACTTAAGAATCTTAAGATTTCCTGAAACCTTTGACCACAAAAAACCCTATATATTATATTTCAAGAAATCATTTTTTTAAAAAATTGTCTAAATATATTAAACAGAAAGGCAATATGAAAATAGAATTCACTATTATCTCCTGAAATTGAAAGTAAGAATTACTAGAAATACCATTGCCAAAATCCAGAGCCTCTATACAAAAGAAAGAATACTAGAAATATCCAGAAAGAGTGAATTCAAGTATCAATGAATCACAATCAGGATAACACAAGATTTAGCAGCTATACTTTTAAAGGAGAGAGAAATATAGAACAAAATATTCAAAAATGCAAATTAGAGAAGTCTATAACCAAGAATGATTTAATCAGGAAAATTGAATTTCATATTACAAGACAAAAAATATATAGCAAATGAAATAAGAGAATTTTCAATATTCTTCATGAAAAAACTGAAGTTGAAAAGTACTTCGAAATATAAATATGAAAGTAAAAAGGAGAATGAAAGAAATAATTTTAAGTGAACAGTCAGAAGAGATTGTTAAAGAGTGAACATTCCAATGGAGAAGGATGATACTAAAGCATTTCTTTAAAAATCTTGTCAGGAAGGGTCATAGAAGTAGTCAGTTGAAATAAAAGACCTATAAGATTTTTTTTTTGGCTGTTTTGAAGAAATAAGGAAAAAAAATGTAAAATGGCAGAACATATAGGAAACTTGTTAAATCCCATAATTGAGTTGTATAAATAGAATAATATTCAAACATGAAAGGATTTGGGGAGCAGGCATTACTAGCATTTTGATTTAAACTGGTCAAAAGAGAATAGATCAAATACATATACACACAGTTATTATAAAAATATATTCAACTGAAGAATACAGATAGAACAGGAAAGGGGGAAATTAAAACATTAGAGAGAGGGTAGATTTAGAGAGGGATTTGTTATAAACAAAATAAATATTAAGCTTTTAGAGCAGTTAGTGAAGAAATAATTAAAAAGTTTAGGGAAAGAAAAGGGAATAATGAAATAAATGGGGAGAGAAAAGTATAGGGAAGAAGAAGTATTATAAAATAGATTTGAAGGAAATAGACAATTAACTATAATAATAATTGAATGGGAGTATAAATGAGGATGAATTCACAGATAAAGCAGAAAAGGTTAGTCATTCAGTCAATAAGATTTTATTAAACACTTGCTGTTCACCAGGCACCATACTAAGTAATGGGAATAAATATGTAAGTAGAAAGAAAAACAGTCCCTGTCCTCAAAAAGTTGCATTCTAATGAGGGAGTGGGAAGGAGACAACATATTTAAAAGAAGTTGAAAAATCAGGGCAATAGGATCAACACCTGGGAGGAAAGCAGAGAAAGTAGGATGTGCAACTTGGAGATGAGTGAGATTGACCTGAGTCTCCCTAAATGAAGTCCTGGGTGAATCCCAATGAGAGGGAGATGCTGCAAGGTAAGAGGATACTTGTATTGTGTGAATTCCAGGGCTAGACTGAACTTCCAAGATGAGGTTTCTGGGGCATAGTAAAGAAAGTCTGGAGTATGGGATGAAGAGGAAAGAGAGATTAACAGACTGGATTAGGAAGCAAAATTCAACAATCTATTGCTTACAAGAACATAAAAAGGAAAGGGTTGTAATAAAATCTATTATGCCTCAGCACAACAACAAAAGCAGGGTTAAAAATTATGATTACAGCCAAGGAAATAGCAAAAAATAGTCTTCATTGGTCTATCCAGCTGTTAGCGTCTTTCCTTCTAAAGTAAACTATATTTATCTTTTATCATCTATCTATCTATCTATCTATCTATCTATCTATCTATCTATCTATCTATTTATCTATCTGTCTGTCTGTCTGTCTCTGTCTGTCTCTACAAATATATACACATGTTTATGTCTATGTATATGTGTGTGTGTGTGTGTATAATATAGAGAAAGAATTATGACGTTGGAGTCAAAAAGGCCTGAGTCCAAATCTTGTCTCAAACACTTAGATCATTTAAAACTGTCCAAAGAATTGAGATTGATTTTAAAATAAGATGAATCATAAACTTACAAAAATCCCTTTGACTAAAGAATCCAATGGAAAGCATAAATCTAGTTCCCTAAGATGTTTCACATTTTGAGAGGCATTTATAACAAGAACGAAACTCTTTATTTTTAAAATAATAATTGGAATCCTCAATTGTTGAATCATGTCTTTAACTCTTTGTGACCCCATTTAGCAAAGATCCTTAGCAAAGATACTAGAATGATTTACCATTTCTTTCTGCAGCTCATTTTACAGAGAAGAAATGGAGACAAATAGGGTTAAGTGACTTAAGTCAGTGTTTGAGTCCACAATTGAATTTAAGAAGATGAGTCTTCCAGAATCCAGATCAGGGACTCTATCCTCTGTGCCATCTAGTTGCCCCAGTACTTATTACCCACCTTCTGAGCCTAACACTTTTCTAGGTAGGGTATTTCTTTCTCTCTGTCTCTGTCTCTTTCTCTGTGTCTCTATCTCTCTGTGTGTATCTCTCTGTCTCTGTCTCTCTGTATCTTTTTCTCACACACAAAGATCATCCATCCGCCCATCTGTTGGTTGGTCTGTTTACCTAATGAAATAACCCCCTGCCCCACCCAAGGAGTTATATTCCTTATCACAGATTGCTAGTTTAGACCCTAAGTGCTCTGTCTTTCGAAGAAAGAGTATATTTTGGGTAGAAGTAATTAGACAAGTTTCTTAAAGATCTCATTATATATACTACGGTGAAAATATTCACACAATGTTATATTGCAAAGGAGGAGACACGCAACACGGGACCATTTTTTTTCTTTTTTTTTCCTTTTTAAAAAAAATTTAATAGCCTTTTATTTACAGGTTATATGTATGGGTAACTTTACAGCATTGACAATTGCCAAACCTCTTGTTCCAATTTTTCACCTCTTACCCCCCCCCACCCCCTCCCCCAGATGGCAGGATGACCAGTAGATGTTAAATATATTAAAATATAAATTAGATACACAATAAGTATACATGACCAAAACGTTATTTTGCTGTAGAAAAAGAATCAGACTCTGACATATTGTACAATTAGCTTGTGAAGGAAATCAAAAATGCAGGTGGGCATGAATATAGGGATTGGGAATTCAATGTAATGGTTTTTAGTCATCTCCCAGAGTTCTTTCTCTGGGCATAGCTGGTTCAGTTCATTACTTCTCCATTAGAAATGATTTGGTTGATCTCGTTGCTGAGGATGGCCAGGTCCATCAGAATTGGTCATCATATAGTATTGTTGTTGAAGTATATAATGATCTCCTGGTCCTGCTCATTTCACTCAGCATCAGTTCGTGTAAGTCTCTCCAGGCCTTTCTGAAATCATCCTGTTGGTCATTTCTTACAGAACAGTAATATTCCATAATAGTCACATACCACAATTTATTCAGCCATTCTCCAACTGAGGGGCATCCACTCAGTTTCCAGTTTCTGGCCACTACAAAGAGGGCTGCCGGGACCATTTTTGACCTGCATTGGTTTGAGTTTTTAAAAGCAGGTTTGATTCTTTTAGACTTAAATATGTGTCGCAGCTGAAAATCTTGGAGAGAAAATAAAGTTTTGGCGTTAGGCTAAGGGGAGCCAGAGACGAGAGAAGGAAGAAAGAGGAGGAAGAAGCAGGGAAACGTGTGGGGAAGTGAGTGAGAAAGAAGGAGGAGAGGAGAAAAGGGAGGAGGGAAAGAAAATCTCATTGAGAAGACTTGGGGAATAAAGGGGGAAACAGAAAAGGAGAAAGGAGGGAGGAAGAGGGGGAAACATGGAGGCTTTTTGTTCTAGAATGCTACTGGGAGAAAGGGAAGGGAGCGGGGGCGGGCATTGGAAGTCTCCCTGGCCCAGCCTGGGTCAGAGGAGAGCGGGGCGGGGCGGACAGTCAGAGTTTCACCCCTTGTTCTGGTCCTCAGTGGCAAGCGGGAGTCTTGCCTGGGGGAATCGTGCTGAGCCGTCCTCCGCTGACTGCACCCTACCCTGAGGCTTAAGCCCTCTCCTGGCCAAAGTTTCTGTGAATTCTTTATCAGCCCTCACTGACTGCTGCACTCATTTGCCATCATGCCTTTGGCCTTAAACGGACCATCAGAGCTGCTTTTCTATGTGAATGGTAGAAAGGTGAGTTAACTGGATGAAGGTGGATTTGAAGGTGGATTTGACTATGAGCTTGGAAATGGGAAAGAAAGACAGAGGAAACAAATATTTATTAAATGTGTGTTATGGGCCAGGCACTCTAGAAATGTCTCATTTGATCCTCCTGACAAACCCGGGAGGTAGGTAATACCGTTATCTCCTATTTTGCAGTTGAGGAAACTGAGGCACACAGATGTTCAATGATTTGCTCAGGCAGCTCAGCTAGTAAGTGTTGGAGACTGGATTTGAACTGGTTTTCCAGACTCCAGAGCCAGTGCTCTAAGAGGAGCTTTCTATATAAATCTCAGTCTATTGAAGTGGAAAGAGAACTAGATCCATATAGATGCATTGATAAATTGCTAAATTCATTTTAATATAATTCATTTCCTTGTAATCCTGTTAGTGTATGCATTTGAAAACATTCAGAGAAAGGTTTCATCGACTTCACTAGATTGTTAAAGGGGTCTGTGAACAAGAAAAAAGTTAAGAATCTTTGATTTAGTTCCTTCCTTTGAAATTACATTTCTCTGCATTTTCCTTAAATACACATTATCTCAAAGATATATTGGGAACTGAATAGCCTACTTGAACAGATTCATAAGAAAGCAGTCTATTGACTCTATAGTCAAATAACTATTTATTTATTAGAGTTGTATCCTTAATTCCTGCAAAAGGTCAATCCTTTTATTTAATAAGTACTATTTATTTTTGATTCCCTCTGATTGAAGAGCACTTAGCAAGTTTTAGTGGCAAGAGCAACTGAACCCTGAATAAAATCCCCCTTCCATGTGTTCTTGTACAAGTAATAGCCTCACTAAGCCTTAGTTTTCTCATAAAGTGGCCACAGAGTGTTATGTTATATAGCTAGCTATATTCAGAGTGAGGAAGACTTGGGTTATAGCTGAGCCTCTGATACATGGTTCTATGACCACAAGCAAATTCCTTGACCTCTCAGTTCTCCAGGCAACTCTCTTAATATTGTTAGTTGCAGAGTAAATCTTTGTGTTCCCAGACAACTTTCCAAGACTGTTAAGTTGGAAAAAAATTTTTTTTTTTCACTTCTGAAGTAAGGAAAATAATAACTGTACGTACTTTCTTCCAAGCTTGCCAGGAGGATCAAGTGAGATGATGGATATAAAATATTACATAATTATGAGTTATGATTACGTGATTATGTAACATTTAATTTCAAATAAGTTGAACCAAAAGAGTTTTAAAATATAGTTCCTCACAACTTTGCAAAATTATAGGAATAGTCTTTAGTTCTTTCTTTTTGATCTCAGTTACTTCACTAATAAAATTAAAGCATTAAAGTGACATGTTTAGAGCTACATAGATAGTTAGAAGCTGAGCTGGGATTTAAATTCTGGATTTTCTGACTGTGAGTCCAGGAATCTTGAACTGTTGCTTTTTCTATGTCTTCTGCAGGTATCCTTTTAAGACATTAAAAGGGTTATATAACCAGATAGTCTGAACAAGATGACTGTGGTTACCAAATCTGCCATTAAATCACATTTCTCTCAGATTCTCCTTGCCCCACTGTTGGTCTGAAAAATTAGAATGCTATTATTACTTTTATTAACAGCATGATTAAATACAGACTTGGCCTTGGAGTCAGTGAAATCAAGGTTCATGCCCAGCCTTTAACATACTTTGTCTATGTAACCCTGATCCAATTAATTAACCATTTCAGTGCTTTAGGAATAAAAGGGAGCAGAGAAGGTTCTAACTTGCATTAGCAGAGGAAACATCTTCCTCCTCCTGCAGATCCAAGAATATAGGATATATTTATTTTCCCTTATATTCTATTTTATTTATAGTCATTTATTTTTGTTAAGTGCTTTCCTCACAGCCTTTTTTAGATGGCATGAGTACTATCCCCATTCAACAAGTAAATAAACCAAGTTTCAGAAAGTTGGTAAACAAATTAGAGTTAAAATCCAGAAAGTAGGTGAAAGAGTATTTAAATACACCCTCCTTTTTAAAACCAAAACATTTATTTTGCAAGTGCCTGGAGTACATACCATTTCTTCTGTCCTTTTTTTATGACACAGGTGCTGGATAAATAGTAGGGGACTAAATAATGAGATATATAAAAATAAAATATTCATAAAGTAAGTACAGTTTACCTGGAGAAATGGTCTACTTAGTTGATTAAAAATAGTGAGTGAATATTGATAGAATTTTACTATTCAATTCCCTGCTTTTCATTAAGCTGCTATAGAAATATTATGATTGACATTTTTAGCACTTTTATAAATGTAATTTCTTCAAAACCCAAATTCTTTCAAAACTAACAATATTAAAATATTTCAGCAGCCATAATAGACTTCCATATGTCATTGGTCCTTTCTATCTTTGACTTCCTTGGAGTGTATGTCTGAGTAAGGGGATATCTGGGTAAAAAAGATGAACATTTTGTCAACTTTCTTAATGTCATTTCAAATTGCTTACCAGAATGATTGGGCCAGTTTACAACTCTAGCAAGATGAGCTGTCTTTGTGTACTGCTTCAAACGTTGAACTCTTCCTAATTTTGTCATATTTGCTAATTTGCTATCTGCCTATTTAAAAAGAGCCTTCTTATCTATCTATTTATTTATTTATTGCTGAGGCAATTGGGGTTAAGTGACTTGCCCAGGATCACACAGCTAAAAGAACTTATTAATTAGCTAAATCAAATATTTGATTGTTGGGTACTTCAGACAGTGTGATTAAGTGAAATGAACACTTTCAGGCAGCACAGGGAAGATATCAGTAGAAGGATCAACATTTACTGTGTTCAAGATAAGCCTCAGGAATTATTGTTCTACTTTATGGAGGGGAAAATTGAGTCACAGAAAGGTTTAAATAACTCCTCTACATCAACTGTAAAATCTTTAACTAATAGTCTTATTTATCATACAATATCCTACTATATTATTCTGTAGTTTTATTCCTTTATAAGCAATTTCCTTCCCCCCAAAACTGTTCTTCCAGGACATTGTATTGCATCTAGGTTACAAACTGTTTGTTTGTGTAATGTTGATTTTCAAAGTAAATATATGAAGTGAATTCAGGACCAATAATAACTAATAATAATAGCTCATTTCATGTGGCATTTTAAAGTTTGCAATTTATTCTATAAATATTATATATTTATATATATTCTATAAATATAAAAAATGAGATATCATTTTATCCTCACAACCTCACCATTAGGTAAGTGCTATTATTATGTCTCCTTTACAGAGGAGGAAATCGGGATAGATTAAGATTTAGTGAATTGTCAAGAGTCACACAGTGATTTTCAGATGTCAGATATTAATTCAGTTTTTCCTGATTTCTAGTCCAAAGCTCTATCCACTGTCCTTTCTCCTATACCTAGCTGCTTCAGTCTCCTGTTATTTAATCAAAATATACTTATCTGAAAAGGAAAATATTGTCTTTCTTATCCTATTATAAAGATAAATTTTGTCTTTTAAGATTATAAATATCCTTATTAAAATTGATTTTTAAAAATTAGTTATCATTCCCATTGATTAAATTGGCAAGTGCAGTTTTTTAACACAAATTCCTACCTCCATGTTGATTATTATTGCTAAATACAATATCATTGACATAGAAACCCCACAAATGGCAGAAATCTCCTTTTTTTATTCAGTCAATAATTCTTAAAGGCAGGAGTTATTAATTCCTTTTTGTGTCGTGGACCCTTTTGGAAATCTGGTGAAACCTATGAATATCTTCTCAGAATAATGTAAGTTTTTAAAAATTGATTATTGAAAGAAATACTAAATTTTACCTAGAAGTTAGTGGTAATAAAGATATAATTATTCCTCCCTCTAAGTTAATAGACTCTCTGAAATCTACTGATGGACTAAAGTTAAGAATCCCCATCTTAGAGAATCACTGGAGATTCAGACAGATTAATTGTTCCAAATAGTCACACAGTAAAATAAGTGTCAAAGGCAAGAGTGAGCCCAGGTTTTCCAATAGGCTGTCAACTTTTCCTAAATATTAAAGTAAAATATAAATATGAGTTATTTTGGGAGAGCAGATTTCAAAGGATTCAAAGAAGGATAAATAGAATCCATGAACTAATATTCAGCGAATCAATCCAAGTGAAATGGGAGGTTTCAAGAATAAAGTTGTGAAATCAAAAAGGCAAAAATTGTAGTGTGAAGGAAAAGAGAATGGGGTAAATACTACTGGATGCACAAGAAATATTATCTACATAATTAAAAAGAATGTTTTACATTCTATTTAATTAAATCAATACTTGCAAATCCCTTCAATGTCCCAGCTATCTAGTTGCACCACATATGGTCTCCTTACCCAAATGAAACTTTGATTTGGACTTTTGCTCCTCTAGGGCAGATGCCAAAGTGAGCAATAATTGCTTCCCTTGAAAATTTGTGTCTCAGAGCAACTTTCTTCTGGCAAGTATTGATTTTATCAATCTGTGACCCTGGATCAGTGTTTTAATATAAATCTCTAAATTTTTCTCTTTGATTTAGGTAAGAGAGAAGAATGCAGACCCTGAAACAATGTTGTTATCATATTTGAGGAAGAAACGTATCCTTTCATTACATCTGTGTCTCTCTATGTAGTTGTAATAGAAGTAACTCATTTTATATAGTTTTATATCAAATACTTTAAAGTTAGCTAACTCAGATTTGCAGGTTGGGAACCTTATGTTAAGTTTTACAATCAAACATTCTGGCTCATATACTTAAAGTACACCTTCCCAAAGACATGCATATGATCACTGGAGAGGATGAACCAAGGACAGAGATAGAACACGACAGGTTTACATATGGATAACATGCTTCCTATGTTTCAGACCTTTGGTGTCTTCTCCTGAATGGAGTTTGAATTGTGAACCAAATACTTAATAGTTATATGTCTCTGGGTAAGCCATTTACCTTCTCTAGGGGTCTGTTTTCTTATCTATGAAATGAAAAAATTATATCACGCCTCCCAACATTTCTTTCATTCTAAATCTAAGACCCTATGATGTTCTAAACAACAACCCAGTGTCAGACTATAAACTTTCTCTTCTCTTGAGGACTCTTGTCATCTTATCAGTCCCCCATTTATAAATTTAGTGACTCCATTTCATTCACATAAGTACATGATTATAAAAGTCCAAAGGCAAATCCCCGAGCCAATTATCAGCAATTTTCCTTGCACTTTCAAAAGTACATCAAAAAGGTCTTCTAGTCAGATTCATTTCAATTTGACATATGTTTATATTTTTATTTTCAAAATATATGCATAATTTTCAACATTTATCCTTGCAAAACCTTCCAAGTTTTTTCCCTCTTTTCCTCCCATTTCCTCCTTTAGACAGCAAATAATCCAATATATGTTAAATATATGCAATTCTTTTATACATATTTCCACAATTCCACAATTCCACAATGTGTGTGCAGCACAATTCATGCTGCACAAGAAAAATCAGATCAAAAAGGAAAAAAATGAGAAAGAAAACAAAAAAGCAAGCAAACAACAGCATAAAAGGTGATCAACATTCAGTCTCTCCCCAGTCCTCTGTCTGGATACAGATGGCTCTCTCCATCACCAGTCTCTTAGAATTGATCTGAATCACCTCCTTGCTGAAAAGAGCCATATCGATCAGAATTGATCATCACATAATCTTGTTGTTGCTGTGTACAATTTGACATACATTTATTAACCACCTACTAAAGTAGAGCATTGTCTTGGAATTTTGGAAGATACAAAGTTTAAATAAGACAGACTTTTTCCATATGAAGATTAGAGTTGTATAGAGAGATATGACTTATAATGTAAAATAACACAGAATAAATGTAAAATAGTAGTACAAAATGAAAATCTTATGTGTACACTGGAGCTTTAATTTAGAACTGGAGAGGACTCAGAAGTAATCTAATTCAAGGCTCTTATTTTACAGATGAGGAAACTGAGACAGAAATGTTAAGTTGACTGCATTCATACAGGTGTTAAGTAACAGACCCATGATTTGAACTCAGGTACTTTGTGAAGCTCAAAAGGGGAGAGGATGTTACTAATTGAGAAGATATAGGGAGGCTTCATATAGGACATTTGAATTGGGTTTTAAAGGATAAGGAGTTTTAAAAGTCTTTTAAAGGATTTCTTCCTGGGTTGATGGAGGGGGTAATGTGTAAAGACGAAGAACACAGACATCTATCAACAAAAAAAAAAAATGACATCTATACTCATCATTCAACAAAAAGTGACGTCTATCCACTTGCTGTATGATTTTGGCAAGTTGTTGGTATAATAAGGGGATTAGACTTGGATTAAATACCATAGATTTATAGCCAGAAAGGTCCTAGATACCATTATAGAGATGAGAAAACTGAGGCCCAGATAGGTCAAATCACTTATTCAAGGCCCTACAGGGTAGTAAGTGGAAAGCCAAAGATTCAGTCCCAGGTACTCTGACTCTCTAAAATAGCTTCTATTTTTAACCATATTAGTGATTTTGAGAGCTGAGTGGAAGATGCTGGATTTGGCATCAGAGGACTTGGGTCTGAATCCCACTTTAGAAATTTATTAATAGTAGATCACTGTAGGTAAGATGACTATCAAGTCACTTAAACTCTGAAAAGCTCAGTTTTTTCTTCTGTAAAGTGGGGATAAAAGAACTTACATTATTTACCTTACAAAGCTGCTTCTGAAAAAAAGCTATGCAAATTATATTCTCATTTTAAAATTATAATTCATAGAAACAGTCATGGGACAAGTCTTCCTTCACTTCACAATTAGGTCTTTGGAGATAGCTAGGTGGCACAGTAAATAGTCTCATGGAAATGAGACCACCGATAGAGCAAAACATCCTCATAGAGGGAAAGGGGGGAAGAAAATTGAGGGAAGAAGAAAATGAGATTTGTATTTCCAGTTATTGTTCGATAAAAAATATTCTCACTTAAAACAAAAAACTACTGATAAACAAAAAAGATTATAATGACCAAGTTTTATCCTGAAGAGTTAAAAAATGCACCTCCTTTCATATTTTTAGAATTGATGGATGGAGCCCCAATCGGTGAAAGCCATACTATTGTCCAAGAAGTGAAGGGAGAACTCTATTATAAGGACACTGTGCCTAGCAAATAACTTTGTGTCTGTCTAGGAACTTACTCAAATTGACCAGCATAAGGTCTTGTGAGGTACTATTCAGTTGAAAAAAAATCCATAACAAAGATATGTTACCAAATATAAGCTATAAGGTATAACAAAGATATGGTGACCAGAGCATAACTTTCACTCTGTCCACCACATAACCTTGAGTGTCTAGACATTGACCCAAAGGTGCTGGTATGATGCTCGAGCCCTGCGACCCAGGCCCAAAATTATAACTGCTTGCCAAACATATTCCAAAGTCTTAATGACATATGTAATTTCACTTTGCATCTTCTCCCTTTGTTTGATTTTTATAATTACCATGGGACTTTTGGATCTTTGTGGTGATCCATTGAATAGTTTGGCCAGACTGTATCTGCATTTCAGACTGCATAGTGGGGATCTGAGATCCAGTAAATTGTCTGACACTGGCCTTCAGATCATGTAAGTAACCCATTAAGATTATTAAACCACTCATAGAGTCATAACAGAGCTCACTGTCTCTTTAGTACAATTAGTATGCCCCTTGGTTGGAAGAGTAGAGGAAGAGGTATTCAATTCTCCTTGGTTGGAGAATTCCAAGACTCCCATGTGCAATATTGCATTTCCTCTCAGACACTACTGTTGATTGGGTATGGCGAGCTACTTCTGCCTAGCCAAATATTTTAAAATTTTGTGTGTTAAAGAGCTCATTCATTGGAGAATCTGGAAGAATCTATTTGGAAAAACCAAAAATATGAGCAAAAAAGATTTTAAAAAAGAAAATAGAATAAATAAGAGAGTAAGGAAGGATTGCTTTTTATTTAATGACATGAGTTTAAAGTTTTAAAATTACTCTATATTCTCATGTCAACTTAAAAATTATCTTTGATGAAACTACTCTATGGATACATAAATTTATTTGAAAGCCCTTGAACTTTTTTTTTAAATAAAGCACTATATAGTCAGTCAGTTCTCATCTCATTTCATACCAGAAATATTCTAGGTAATGGAATTGATCTGAATTCATTGGGCATTTATTATTTATCTGTGAAGTGTATCTATGTAAGGTATCAGGGGGTAAAGGTATAGATTATGAGTAAGGAGGAGAATAGACTGGAAGATGAGGATGTTTGAGGAGACAATAACATATATTGAAATACTTATATAGAAATGGAATTGAGATGGTCTGGAAAAATGTGAATTAAGGTATCGAACTTGAGAAAGAGGATTTGGTAATTAAAAACAGCTAGACTCCGGATTGGGTGATAGAAATGGATGGAGAGGAGAGGTTGTTGAGTGAAGTTGCAACCAAATATAGGTCTGGAAGTCGTAATGAGAAGGAAGAATTATACTTACTCCTTCCCCTGCTCCTTTATTTCCATAGGGGGAAGTGATAAATGTTAGAAAGTACATCCACTCTTGGAGAAGGTGTCTAGGAATGCAGTATCTTCCTTTTTTTCCTTTTTATTTTCTCAAATACATGTAAGGATGGTTTTCAACATTTATTTTTATAGGACCTTGTATTCCAAATCCTCCCTTCCTTCCCTTCCCTTGCCCAAGATACCAAGCAATCTGATATGGGTTTAATATGTGCAATCCTTTTAAATATCAGGTCTTGTGAGTGCAAGGACATTAAAGGAGTTTTATAGGAAGAGGTCTAAAACAAAAAGAAGTTGGTTAATAATAAAGGAGGATTCTAGAGGGTACAATGAGATTCTGAAGGAGTAAGCTTGATAGGAATGGGACCAAGAGAGTCTGGAAGGAAGTTGTTTCCATCCAGCATCCCTTGAATATGTGTCCAGGAGAGAGGACATTAGGTTGTTGCTCCTCCCTAGACAATAATGATATCTTTGTTTATAGACTCCTGGTTGAAATGTTGACTTTATTTCCTACCTCTGGGGATTGAGATAAATGGCAAAAAATAAAATCATTTATATTTATTTGTCTTTGGGACAAAGTTACATTCATAAAGCTTAATATTCAAGCAAATCCAAACTCAAATGATCAAATATCACAGGCTCTTCCCTCTTTCAGCCTAAAATTTTAAATTGCTGGCTGTTTGGGACTGAACTGCAAAGGAAGGGAAGGAGACTAGATCAATCAGAAAGATAATCAGAAGTTTATTATCTAGTCTGTTGTAACTAACAGCTTTTTTCCCTCCAAAATTAAGCCTCTTGAATTTTAGCTATAAAACTGGATATAAAAACTTGTTTTAGTCAGAATTTAATGAATAATTCAAAAAGAAAAACATCAGAAAAGAATTTTCTTTGACTACTGCCCTTCAAGTTCGTTTGACAGGGACAAAATATGGCTGTGGAGGAGGTGGCTGCGGAGCTTGCACGGTGATGATATCAAGATATGACCCAGGGACTAAGAAGATAAGGTATCCTTCCTCAAAGCCTTGAAAATGATGTGTTAACTTTTATAATTTGGAACTTATACTTTTTTATTTTGGATATTATTATCCAAATAATAGCAGAAATGGTAAAAATGACATTGTATAGGTGGCCCAGTGGATAGAGTGCCCTACCTGTAGTCAGGAAGACATCATCTTGAGCTCCTGACTCAGACACTTACTATGTGACTCTGGGCAAGTCATTTAAATCCTTGTTTTATTTGCATGCAGAAGGAATGGCAAACCACTTCACTATCAATGCTAAGAAAACCTCAAATGTTTAGTAAGTGTCTGGAAATACCAGATATTACTGAAAATTATTGAAAAATAATAAATTGAGACATAAGATCATCTACTGTAGGCTCTCTGAAAACTTCCTCAGTACAATTTCAGTAGCAGACAGGATAACCCTAAAACCCTCATCCTGTTTCCAGATTTTTTATCTGCTAGATCACGTTTTTGATTAATATTGCTTCAAAACTATGAATATTTGTAAGAGTGGCATCTATTAAAACCAATGTTCTTAAGTTTTTATGATTCAATGTCATATCTAGGCAACTGTGAACAACAGTTGATCTGAAATAATAGTAGATTCCTGTTAAATTAGTTGAATGTTTTTCTGGGATGTTTTCAGGTCTATGATTGTAATCTGGTGATATGTTCCTTGACTGTTCCTGAAAGATAGCACATTTCTGATGTCTACGTCTGACTATTAGGTCATATTTTGTTAGGTATTAAGTAACTATTCAATTTTTATAGCCTACAATAATTTTACATTCTCATTCATTTTCTAACATAATCTATTCTGATTACTAAATATTCACTTTAAAGATAACTTTTCTATAATTTCTGGTGGCAATTGACCTAGTCTCAAATTGCTATCACCAACGCCTCTATTTGCACAAACACATCTATATAAGTTACTTCTTTTAAAGACTGGCTCAACGTATTGTTGACTGAGTTCATACAAATATTATTTCATTGAGGGCCTTTCGATTCCACTCTTGGATTGTGTTAAGCCACTTGTGATTATATTTGAGAAATTTGATGATTAACATCTATTCTAAAACTTTTTTTTACAAGTTTTTGACCTATTTATCATGTTGATCAATAATTTTCATCCCTTTTAGCATGGAAACATTCATTTTTCTATAACTACATCATTGTTGTTCTTGTCAGTGTTGAGTTTGTTAAATTAGATATATCAGTTCATCTACAGCAAAGAGAATAATATCCAAATTATGTTACTGACCGATTTTTCCCTACCTAGTCCTCTGACTAGAAATTGGAGTTAAAACTGGGCTAAAGCAATGAATGTGCAAGGTTGACTAAATTAGAAATTGGCATCATAGCAAGTTACTTATAATATGATGATATCTGAGTATCTGTTTAAAGGGTACATGAAATAAATAAAGGTAGAGGAAATAGTACTTGAAGTTAGCAATTTCACTCAGACAAAGCAATTAAAATTATGTTTAGTTCATAGAAAGATAGTTGATTTATTTTTCCCTTTTGTGTTCTGAAGACACTATTCAGCCAATGCCTGTCTGCTTTCCATATGCTCTCTATATGGGACTGCTGTCACCACAGTAGAAGGTATAGGAAACACCAAAACCAGGATTCATCCAGTGCAGGTGAGAGGATATTTTTATAGAAGATATTTCTTGCTTCTTCTTCCACCACTAATGCTTTGATATTTCACAAAGTCACTTTTATTACTCCAGATACTATTTTCATTGAAACCCTACAATGCTTTCTTTATCCTTGTGATTCTTATCTATTTCATTTCACAAATTTTCCATGTTTGATCTACCCAATTCATCAGAGACCTTCCTTTTTTTTCCTTCCAAATACTGAGTAATTCAATGTACCACCTGGTTAGTCCATCTTTTCTCTTTTATTTTCAACATATCACTGGTCTACCCATTTTTCCATTCTTGTGACCTGGATTAAAATGTTGTCTGTGACTTATTATCTGTGTGACCTGAGGCAAGAAGCAGTATTTGAACTTGGATCTTCCTGCCTCCAAGTCCAGCACACAAACTACTGCACTTTCTGTTTACATATAAGCCAAATAACTCTGTACAAGAAAAAGACCCACCACAAGATTGAGTTCCTGATCCTGCCCAACAAAGCAGAATAAATCAATGTTTACTTCTTACAGATACTGATTCAATACCAGCATATTTGTGTGTGAAGGATATTGCAGCTATCTTGATTAAATTCCTTGCATTGACAGTAACTTGTGTTGTAACTACTGTAGTACTACTAGATTGTTTATTTTGGTGAGTATTTGTGAACTAGGAATTACACTCTCAAGTCTGTAAGTCAGTGGTAGAAAAGGGGGAATCAATGAATATTATAAGTTTTAAATATGAGCCACTGTTGTCTGTTATTCTAGGAAAGAATTGCCAAATGCCATGGGACTCAGTGTGGATTCTGTAGCCCTGGAATGGTGATGTCTTTGTACTCTCTTTTGAGAAACATTCCGAAACCCTCCATGGATCAGTTAATGGAAGCTCTTGGAGGTAGGTATGAATTCAAATTTTTTCAAGACTGGTCTTAGAAATAGCTCAGTATGTATCTAAGCTATTGCCTACATCTTCATCATCTCAGTTGCAGAAGGTAGAAAGCTAGAAAAATTCTGTGAGAAACTTAGTAAGACCATCCTAAGTCATCATCTGCTTTTTAATTTGATAATTCAATGCAAAGGTGGGCAAAAAAGAGGACAGTGAGAAATATTTTGGAAATTGTGGCTCAGAGTAAGGAACAAAAAAGTCCACAGGCTTATATACAGATGGCTATTGTCTATGTTATTAATACTTTCTTCAGAAAAGAGGCACTTAATGTGAGAGGTATAAAATAACTTTATAGAAAATAAAATTGAATACATCTAACAAGACAGAAAATGATTGATTACCAAAGTAGTAGTCATTTTGAATCAGTTCTCAATGTTCAATTAGATCATTAGCATGTTAGAGAAAAGAAAAATACATCAATAGCATAGTAAAAAAATAATAAAAATGAAAAGCCATGCTATGTAATTGAAGCAAGTTCATATTGACCTATTTTAAATATGCTGTTCATATTAAAATGGCAATTAGACCTAAAATTGTGGCCAGTAGGAGGCTGACAAGATAAAAGATAAAGATTTGTTTTGCATAAGGACTAATCCTTCTCTTATCTACCATTATTCCTTCTTTTCTATTCTTCTATTCTATTTCTCCTGTTCCCCTTTTGAGTAAAATACATTTTTCACATTCAATTGTGTGTGTATCTTCCTTTTTTGATCAGTTCCAATGAAAATAATGTTCAAATGTTAGCAATTTATCCTTGACCAATATTGTTTATTCATATTTGCTTAATTCATGTGTTTGAATCTGAAATTTTGCTTTAGTTCTGGCCTTTTCATGAGGAATGGTTGAAAATCCTCTATTTTATAAAAAAATCATTTTTTTCTCTTATAAAATTTTTTTCATTTTTTCTGAGTAATTAGTGGATATACTTTGGAATATATGGAATTCAAGTTGTTTATTTCTTTATAACTAGTGACTGGCAAATCATGTATGTGGCTTCTTCAATTGTTTCTTTCTATCTGCTTTCAGTACTTTTTCTTTTATCCAGAAGCTCTGTATTTTGGTTACAGCATTCCTGGGAGATTTTATTTTGGGGTTACATAAAGTGATTGGCAGATTCCTTCAGTTTTCACTTTGTTCTCTACTTTGTATCTGTTTCTAAGACATCTAGGGAGTTTTCTTTGAATATTCCTTGAAATATGATGTCTAAGCTTTTGTTTTGGTCATAGCATTCACGTAATCAGATGACTCTTAAATTTTTTTTCTTCCTTGATCTGTTGTCCAGGACATTGTTTTTGCAATGAGATCATATTTTCTTTTATTATTTTCAGCCTTTTGACTTTGTTTTAATATTTCTCATTATACCATTGAGAAATTGGTTTTTATTTGGTACATTTTAAACTTCAGAGAGTTTGCTTCATGGACAAGATTTTGTACCTCTTATGCTAAGTTAATTGTATCCAAGGTTTTCTCCAACCATTCTAATTTCCCCACTAGCTCTTTTATTTCATGGATAAAAGCATTTTTAACTCTTTATAACTCTTGCTTCATCTCTTTCAGGAATTCTAGTTGAATTTGTGCCCAAGCTGTTTTATTTTTAGATGTTTTGGAGTTATTCTCTTTTTGAGGAGTTTGTGTCTTGAGCATCTGCCAACAAAATAGCTTTTTTATTATAGGATTATTTTTGTTGTTGTTGTTATTACTGTGGCTGTTATTATTCTACCAATTTTCTGACTACAGATATGATATTAGAGCTAGGTTCCAAGTATTGCTGTAGGGAAGGTCTGGGCTGATCCTATTGCTGCATTCTTTGGATTGGTCTTATTGCTAAGTGCTTTGATTATTAGAATCTCAGGGACAGCTCACACTTGGGCCTTGCAAGCTTTCAGCGCTCCTAGGATGGCATTATACAGGATAAAGTCTGATTGCTCTCTCCTCATCCCCATCCCAAATCTGAACGTTGCAAGTTCTAGACCTGGTTTTATATTAGAACTAAAGCAAACTGTTGCTGGACTCAGCTGCTGTCAGCCACCTGGGAAGCTCTACTTTTTCAGTCTAATAGAACTAAATGTTCCCCTTTGTTTTGAGATTTTTGCCCTGGCTTCAGACTGAACTAGCCAGCTGGAAAGTAAGACCTCTCCCTGTTCCTGTATTGTAAACCACATAGTCATTTGCTTTTGGATTTTCTCATTTCTTAGTTTACTGCTCAGGGCTTGAGATCACTTTGAGTGAGTGAGAGGGCTTAGGACCCCTTGTCAGGCCTCCCTGCATCTGTAACCTGGACTAATAGAAAACAAAATTACAAGAGTGAGGGTGCCCAGGGTGGGTTTGGGACTCCTTTTCCCAGGTCATAAATTCTCCCTGAATGCTGCAATGTTTTATGGTAGTTATGTTCTTTTCTGAGCTACATCCCATTTTTGTCTTCCTACGCTGACCTGGGCTGGACACATAACTCACTGTGACTTTTTTTTTTTTTGATTCCTCCATCAACATTTGGTTGAGTGCATTTTTTAGACCTTTTTGGAGTTTTCCTGTGAAGCTCCTCACTGAGTCACTTCCTGCTACTCCACTGTCAACTGTAGTTTTCTTAGTAAAAGTGATTTAGATAAACCTATAAAGAAGATTTATAATAAAATATTCCATATAATATTATTAAAGCTTAAGATGTTTCAGTTTTGTTTAACTTGTTTTAAAATCACTGATTCAATTAAAAATACCCCAAATAAAAATATGGATTAGATAAAAGAACAGACTATTATTTTCACAAAGAATTTTATTCAGTGTAATTGAATACAATACAATAAGCAAACTAAAAGTTTCTAGAAACTTTCTAGGCTGCAAAGTATTGATCTGCTAGCTAAATTGAAAGTCCTAGCAGCCTTTGGCAGTACATGACTAGAGTGTTAATTCATTTGTTACATCTTATGAAGAAGGAGAGTAGAATTTCATGAGCAATGCTGCTTCATAAAAACAGCAAGAAATAATAGAGGGGAAAAAAGGTATAAAAAGCTTGATGAGAATTCTAATTAAGTGAAATTATCCTGAAAACAATGGAGCTAGGAAGTAGAAGGACAATGATAGACCAAAAGTAAAAAATAGTTTTCAAAATCTCCCTCTCAAACTCTTTCTTCTATCAACACTAGTGGAACAGTCAAGGTTAGATGCTAACATTCCAGTTCCCAGTGTGCTTCAGGAGGAAGTGTAAATGGCACAAAAAGCAACAAAGATGTGAAGAACAGGTAGATTAGAGTAGCTGTACTTAGAGAAGAAGATCCATCCTGAAAATGTTACTATTTTGAGGATACTGAGGAATGGGTGCTAATCATGGGCAATGATGATATTAAAGAAAAGGCAGCTGAGAAAACATCAGTACTGCCTAAATTCCTATAATTAAAAAAAATCTTGAGAATGATCTATACATGTATTGATGCATGTATGAGAAGGAAAGAGACATTCATAGATGATATGTTATATCTTACAACTTTAAGGTCAAGAAATGATTGAAAGATTAAAAAAAAAAACACATTGTGATATCCCAATGTCCTTTTTGTTATACCAATTAAAAGTTATTTGATTCTTTAGAGCAAAGTAGTGCCTTGAAACTTTCCTCCAATAATGTGCCTCCAATGCATATTAGAATATCATAAGTCCTTGAAAAATGCAGCAGAGGTAACATCCTTAATATAAAATTCTGTTATATAGAGCTATGTTCACCAAAGGCACATGCCACTGTCATGAAGTTGTGCACAATCCAAATGGAAAAATGATTCCTTATAGATGATGATGTCCTTCAGATTAACCTATTAGTGAGTGGAGATATACAGATTACATCAAGTCCAGAGACATTGCAGTGTTTCCTAGATTAAATTCTCAGTCACTCAAAATGATCCATATTAGAAAAACAAAAATGCCTCTTGTACAGACTATGATATATGTTTAGGTGAATAACACATAAATTGCTCCATTTTAGACAAATCTTGGACAGATAATCTAGATTAGGGATTCTTAACCTTTTTGTGGGAAATGAACCTCTTTGACAGTTTGGTAGAGCCTACAGGCTTCTTCTCAAAAAAATGTCTCTGAATAAAATCAATAAAATATATATATGATTTTAAAGGAAAGAAATTATGTGAAGTGCAATTATTGAAATACTTTTAAAAAGTGAATTCATAGGCCTCAGGTTAAAAATCTCTTCTCTAGATGGACAATTAATAGATCCAGAATGAACAGGAAAGAGCAGAATTGCATTCAGGAAATTGTACAGTGTTTCTAATAACCCCAGAACTTTTCTCTTTGACTCTCTAGTTGGGAACTTGCACTAATGGAGAAAGAATTCATAGGGATGAGATCATAGATCCATTGACATTAGAGAACAACATATATATTAGAGCTGTCAAAATATGTGGCCTTTGTTTATTTTCTTTCAGTATTCTCTATCAGACATTCCAGGTACTTGACAGAGAGGAGAGAACATGGGTTGAAATTGCCATTAGTGTTCTAATTTAGAATTACACGTTTCTCATTGTAGGTAGTAAAGTAGATGATATATGGGAAGAATGGAATACATGTTCATATGCACAGTTAACACAATTGTTTTGTTTTGTTTTGTTTTGTTTTTCTCATTCAGGTAACTTGTGCCGTTGCACTGGATATCGGCCCATAGTAGATGCTTGCAAGACTTTTTGTAAAGTAAGAAGGGATAAAAATCCTTTTATTTTATTTTTGCCAGTGAATTAAAATGCAGGAGTCAGGGTGGAGATGACAGGGTAAAAGATTTGGAGATATGGCTAGATCCATTATTATCATCCAATGGAAAAATAGAGATCTCATTGAATTTCTGTAAGTCATAACCTCTCTGAGTTTAATTTTGTTATGAATAAAATTGTAATAATAATATTTACGCTATCTACCTTACAAATAGTGGCTATGATAGCCAAATTATATATATATATGTATATCTATCTATCTATCATCTATCTAAATGCATATAGATCTCTCTATTGATTTGTAAACCTTAAAATGCTATGGCAATATAAGTTGTTAAAATTATCATCATTAATATGGTATTGTTTGTCTCACTTGGGACATTGTTAATCGACTTTAATGGAAGCACTTAATTCTTTTAAGATGGTTACAGCTTTATTTTTGGCTCTTTGCCTAGATCACTTAATATTATTATTTTTTGATTGCTGTATAATGAAAATTTATTTAAATTCTTTACATCATATATTTATTTTTTCAGATTGTATCTTGTGCCCCTGTTTTTGATTCAAATCCCTTGTACAGGAATGTTTTATCAATTAATCAGTTAATAAATAACTATTAAATATCTATAATGTATGTAGAATTGGGTACATAAATAACAAAAGTGAGAAAACTTTTTCCTGCAGGAATTTACATTTTACTGTTTTTTTCTCCCAATGGTATTTCATTCTCTAGGTACTCAAGTTCAAAACTCAACTCCTCACTTTCCTCCATCCCCAAAGAGTTTCTAATCAGATGCCAAATCTTATCTTTTTATCTTCACATCTCTTGTACCTATCTCCATCTTTCCACTCACAAGACCATTATCTATGTTTTCAGCCTCTCTTGCCTGGGCTATTGCAATAGCATTCTAGTAAGTATTATATTCTCAAGTCTTTCCTCTTTCCAATGCATCCTCTGAACTGCTGCCAAATAGATATTCCTAAAATACAAGTCCAGGGGTGTTCTGGAGCAATTTACACTGACCCAAGAAAATTTGACTGTTCCAACATGAGCATTTTATATCTCAGAAATCAGCAAAACAATAAAAATATTGTTTTGTTGAATATTTAGTCTTAAGAAAATGAGGAGGAAAATGCAAAAAAAAAAAATGCAGATAAAGCTTAGATGAATGTGTATGCATTTCTCTTCTCAGAGAACTGGTTGTTAAATATTCACCAGCTCACCAGTGTACAAGTCTGATCTTATCACACTTCTGTTCCATAAACCTCAATGGCTTCCCCACTAATGTTTAATGCAATCTTCCCTATTTCACATTTTAAATCTTTTACAGTTTGGTTGCAATCCACCTTTCCAGCCTTATAATACATCACTACTCCTCACATACTCTATGACTTGGCCAAACTTTCCTTCCGACTGTTTCTCCATAAAATACTCCCTCTCCTATTTTCAGTTGCATAGAATATAGTGCATAGGCACAGACTGCTTACTTTTAATATATGCTTTTTAATCTCCCAATTATTTCTTGTTTTTTATCTCAGCACAGTTGTCACCTTTTATATGAAGCCTTTCCTCATTGTCCCAACATGTTAGTTGTCCTTCCCTATTACCTTTTATTCACTTGATATATTTTTATATACACTCATGAGTATAAATATTATATATATATACTGTATAATTGTATATGCTTATTTATTTGCAGATTTTTCTTTCCTCTTCATCACTGTTTATACACAACTCCTTCAAGTCTCAAGACAGTGTCAGTTATTTCAGGTCAAGAATAGTTTCATTTTTAAAATTTGCACCACAGGTGCCTGTCACCAGTCCCTTGCCACATGGTAGGATATTGTTGTTTGTTCTTTGTTCTTGAAGAGCACCATGACATAAGGGAGCTGATGCCATGACATGCAAGTGAATTGGGAAATGAGGGAAGCTGTTCAAGGTCCCCTGTCTCACCTTCCCCTCCAGAGCCATCTGGGTCCAGCCATCAGATAGAGATTAGGATGACTGGGGATGGCCCTGGATGCAATGAACGACCTTGGCCTTTTTTTTTTTTTTTAATAAAATAATAAATATTTGTTGATTTATTATTTGGGGGCTACAATAAATTCGCATATTATTAAGTACAGGATTTATACCAAAAAGGAATCATACTACTTGAAGGGGGTGGGGTAAGGGATTTACAACTTGGGGAAATAATTAAGGTTTCTTAAAGGAAGTGATATTTGAACCAAACCTTTCAGGGAGCTAGTGGCTCCAAGAAGAGAAGACGAGGAAGGAAACAGCCTATGCAAAGCTTCAGAGGAGGGAGATTGAATGGCAGTGTCAGGGAGGATGAACAGAAAGCTGGATTTGTAGCAAGAAGTTGGCAAAGGCTTAGAGAAATCTCTTCCAAATTCTGATCAGAGATTACTGGTTTAAACAAAATGAAATGTGCTCCTTGAGGACTTTAATCTTATTTTAGATCACTTTATTTAATATATAACATTTCTTATGCTCTCTCAGCCCTGAAAGTGTAACTGCTAAACAATTTTAAAACTAAGACTTTGTTACTTTTACATAACACGATTCTTGAGCCAAACTGTGTATTGAATGGCCAAACAAAAACAAAAACCCTCCCTCAGACAATATTTTGGTCCTAATAGAAAAACCATGTGTTCAGTTGGCTTCTAAATATTTATTTTTCTGAAATCAGGATCAGTAACAGACCTAATAGAAAGCTCCTGCTTTAGAGAGAAGATTGAGAAGTTAAAGTTCATGCAAAGAATATGTATCAGAGATGGAATATGAGCCCAGGCTTGCTGATTCCTAGTCCAGTTCTCAATCCACCATGTCTTTTCTCTATTATTAAATGATTACTTCAAATTTCAGTAATTAAAAAATTAGCATTTGGATGTCAAACAGTATGCATAATCTATAGGCTTACATATTGGAAAATACAAAAAAGGGATAAGATATATTTCTCTCCTCAATTAGAATCATAAACACTGATACTTTTGGCGGGGTAGGCTTGGGATGGGATCTGTGATCTAGAAGGAGTATCACTAATTCAACAATTAAATCTTGACTAATAACTTAGCCTAGAGACTAAAAAAATCACCTAGAGAATTGAAAAGTTAAATGACTTGCCCATGATCAAAAAAGCTCATTTGTGTCAAAAGCAGACCCACTATCCACTACACTGTACAGCCTCTCACTTCAGTACATTACACTTTATAAATGTAATAGGGAAGCTTCTAGTTATTAGTCACTACCGTAATTCTTTTCCTTTAAGGATTCTGGTGATCAGCATTAACCTCATTGTTGCTTTTTTTTTTTTTTCCCCTAGACTACGGATTGTTGTCAGGGTAAGGAAAATGGCATCTGTTGCTTTGATCAAGAAGAAAATGAATTGCTGGATTCTGAACAAGAAAATATGGTAATTTAAATTAAAGCTTTTGGGCTTGCCTTCTAGGTAGAGGAATGGGTACTTATTTGATATAATTTGAGGGACCCCAAGAAGGTTCCTTAACCCAATAATATCTGTCCCTTCTTTTTACAGGAGCATTGCTTTTGGCTAAAGGACTGTTTCTTGTTAAAAATGCAAATCTCTCTGGTTAGAGAAATAGGGTATCTGTATTAACTGTTAATGAGTCTCATTCTTTCTTCTTCCTTCACTTTAAAACTATTAGCCCTTATTTAGAAAAGGTGCAAAGACAACTTTTGCATTGTCCACGGCTTTCCATTCAATCAAAACTCTATAAAAGTATTCCTTGATTCTGTATTTAATTCTTAATTCATAAGGTATTATGTAAGTCAATCAAGCTTGTTTTGTGGAATTATCTATAACCTGAATCAAAAAGGTGCTTTACTTCCTTACTTCTTTCAGTGTCAAGGGGGACTCAAGTCAGTTAATTTTCTTTCAAGAACTATAATCACTTCCTTCCCTTTAAATAGGCTTCTCTCAAATATCCCATAGAAAAATTTTTGACCCTTTTGATTTCACTTGAGGCTAATAATTTTTAAAGGACATAAAAAAAAAGGCCTTTTTACTTCTCTAGGTTTCTCAACAATGGCAGATGTGAGCCTGAGGCCTCTGGCTCAACCCTGGATACAAACTTCACCTGAAAAAGCCAAATCACAAATCTTGCTATTCATTATAATTCTTTGAAACATATTGCATAGATTCATCATTATACATAGGACAAGTGAAAATACTATGGCCTCAAGAGTTTATAGTCTAAAGGAGACAAAATAGCAAAGTAACTCTTGTAAGATTCCATCACTAATTTTTCTTTTTCCTATTTAGTTTTTCATTTTCTTTTGTGGTTGTTCTCACTTATTTCCCCATGCAAAGGAGATGAAATGGGGAAAAGATAACAGACACATAGTTAGAGAAAGAGAAAAGTAAAAAGAGAGCAGAGGATCAGAAGTAATTTAATTCAATTCAGTAAATAGTTGTGCAAATCATCATATGCAAATTAGGAATATTAGAGGAGATAGACCCAAAATAAAAGGGAGGAGGTACAGAGTAATTATCCATTCCTAAACCCATGCTATTTGTTTTGTTACTGATCTTCTAGCTGACCCTAGATACTCCCATCTAGAGATTAAGAGAAGGTGACCCAATAAAGGAAGAATCTTGGAATTAGTATTGGCTTTTGGGATTAATTTATAATTCTTTACTTATAGCCAACTAACGTACTAAAAGTAATCACTGGGATTTTTTTTTAAGACATGTGAAAAACTATTTCAAGAAGAGGAGTTTCTGCCATTGGATCCAACCCAAGAATTTATTTTTCCCCCTGAACTAATGGTAAGTCAAACATGGTTGTTACCATGCTGTTCATGATAAGGTGTCATGGTGTTGAAACAATGGATAATTTTCTAGACTCTTTCTTAGAGATGAATAATATCCAGCCAACATTCTGGTTCGTTGTGCAAGGGGAAGGAGAGAATGGAAAACTAGGCAATTCCTGGGTCACTGTCAATGGAAAATGTAATGAGATTATGTCACCCATTATAGCAACCACAATTCTAATTTATCTATATATGTTCCCTATTTCCACTTTTGTATCCTAAATAGGATTATTTTTCAGAAATGATTAACCTATATATATATATATATATATGTCATGCTATGGGAAACTTTTTTTCAGAAATATATTCATTGAAAAGACTACTATTTGGCACTTTGTGGGAATATTCCCTTGAAATAGGAAAAAAATCTTGCTATGCTTTTAGCCTAATACTTTTTGTTAAAATTTTATTTTCATGTTCCTTCAGAGAGTCAACCTGTTGTAATTATTACAAATTACTTTCATTACTCCTTCAAAGATGGTTAATAGTCTAAGAGTAGAATGAAAACACAGAGGCAAGATATGTAAATTACAAGATGATATTGAAGTTATATATTGTTTTTCTAACAGTTGATGGCTGAGAAACAAACTAAAACTACAAGGGTTTTCTATGGGGAGCGAATAACTTGGATTTCTCCTGTAACACTAAGAGACCTTCTCGAAGTGAAAGCCAAATATCCAGATGCACCAATTGTTATGGGAAACACCACTGTGGGTATGTAGAAGCCAGGGAACTTGCTCCATGTGAACATGGTCAAAATTTTTGAACAACCCTATATATACAATATGCTTTTAAAGGAAGCAATGAAACTACTTATGTTTTGGTCATTCATCAATTGTTATTATGATTTCAAGATTAGAAAAATATCCACTTTGTTTTTTAAGGTCTTATTCTTATTTTTGTACCTCTTTAGGACCTGATATGAAATTCAAAGGAATTTTTCACTCAGTTATCATTTCCCCTGATGGAATTGCAGAACTTAATGCTGTAAATTACAAAGACAATGGTGAGTTCTTAGAATCTTTGCTTATTGGCTTATGATATATTAACTATATGATTTACTCTGCCTAATGGGAAAGTAAAAGTAACAACTCTTCCTAATTATTATTATGTACAAAAAGAAGTGGTGGTTGAATCTTACTCTTCTTTAAAACACAAAAAACAACTATTGATTCCTTTTGTTTTTACACATCATTTCTTTTTTTCCTATTCAATTGAATTTTATTTTTCTAATTACACATAAAGATAGCTTTCAGCGTTCATTTTTGTAAGATTTTGAGTTCCAAATTTTCTTTTCTCCTTTCCTCTTTTTCCGTCCCCTTCCCCAAGACAGCAAGCAATCTGATATAGGTTATACACATACAATCATTTAAAACACATTTCCACATTATTCATGTTGTGAAAGAAAGATCAGAACAAAGGGGAAAAAAAAAACAAAAGAAAGAAAAAACAAACAAAATTTAAAAAGCATTAAAAAAATAATATGCTTTGATCTGCATTCAGTCTCCACAGTTCTCTCTCTGGAGGCAGATGGCATTTTTTATCCCAAGTCTATGGAAATTGTCTTGGATAAATGTATTCCTGAGAGGAGCTAAGTTTATCATAGTTAATGATACGATGATCATCATATAACCTTGCTGTTACCGTATACAATGTTCTCTTGGTTCTAAGCTCATTTCAGTCAGCATCAATTCATGTAAGTCTTTTCATATTTTTCTTAAATCAGTCTTATATGTCATTTTTCAGTATATCATTATGCCCCCATCAAACCAATCTTTTTAACAAAGAAATTTAAACAAAATAGTCTGAGACAAAGAAAAACCTTTGAGAGCATTTGCCAACAAGGAGTACTATCTGTGCAATGAAAAAAAAAATAACACTAAAAGGCAACTAAACTACAATTAATTATAATGACCAACATTAGTTTTAGAAAAGAGCTGATAAAATGCTCTTTCCTCCTCTGGGGCTATTTAGTGCAGCATGTATTCCCATGTTTCTCTAAATTCTATGTATATCTCATTTTCTCTAGGACAATACATTCATCCATGTAACTTTTTTTCAACTGTACTCCAGTCGTTAAGTACTCACTCTATATCTAATTTTTTGTTTTTATTTTTTGCTATCATAAAAAAGCACTGATAACTGTTCAAAGAATTCTTTCTGACTCATTTTCTTTGGACCCAGTAATGGAATTACAAGGTTAAAGGATTTAAACAATGTAGTCACTTTTTTCCTTGCCATCCTCCTCTTTTTAGAGATTGAGACTAATTTTGAAACTAACTTATCCTCTATTATTGAATAATCAGCTTATGATTAAGGAAATCTTAACTATAACTAAGCAATATCAACTAGCTCAGGCAGCTTAGTAGGTAGTGTTAGGTAAATCTGCCAGTCTGCAAAGTGTTAATTGTCCTTTTAATTTTCATTGAGTCTCCTCAACTACTGCATATCAATAAACATCATAATAGTTTTTCAGTTTTTCAGATCCAAAACTTTAAATTATAATATGTTTCTGTGATAAGGATAGGTAATTAATGTTGTATACATCTTATTGATTTGAAATATCTTGGTTTCAGGGCTGACGATAGGTGCTGGTTGTAGCCTAGCTCAACTGAAAGATATCCTGACTGATATGATCTTGGAGCTTCCAGTAGAGAAGACTCAAACATACCGGGCTCTCTTAAAGCATCTGAGAACTCTAGCAGGATCACAGATCAGGAATGTGGCAGTAGGTGTTTTTTCACACTAAATCTCAGCTATTAAGCCCTATGTTCTATTTGATTATGAAAAGATAGTAAAGATCCTAGTAGGGTTAATCTAGGTTCAGGATTCACATTCAACAGGCACAGACTTAAGAGAGGTGTATGCAAGTTTACTACTGTTCAGAACCTTGATTCAAAAAAGATATAAGGGAAGAGGAAACATAAGTATATAAGTAGCACACAATTAACACAGTGGCCACAATAGCAATAAAGACAATATAATCAACAAATAAGCAACATACAACATACATCATCACCACTCCAAGTAAGCACTAACACTTGAACTTCATGGTTGGGAGAATCCCTAGTCACAACCATTTAGAGTCTCAGAGAGGGAAAGTTCCCAGGCAAGTTGTACAGTCCATTCTGGGGGAGATTCTCAAAGTTCTTTCCCACTAAGGGATTTTTATAGATTGAGATCAAAGAAAGCATTGTACTGAGTATTTCATTTGATATGTGACCGATGAGATGAAGCAGCCTTCCAGGTGCAGGGTGTCCATCTCAAGGGACCCACGAAGGAGAATATTTGTTCATTCCTTTAGGATGACTGGATTTGCTCAGAGAATCTGGAGTTTCTAAGGCAAACAGGTCAGCAATAAAGAAAACATTAATCAATGCTCAAGGAGGATGGCCTTTTCTTCTTATATTTTCCTGACATTCCATCACATACCTACAAGCACGTTCTCATATTCTCAGCAAAAAGTTACACAAAAGACATGGCCGAGACTCACTAGAATTCCTTACTCGCAGGGTTCCTTACAATCCCTAAACTGAATTTTTTTTCACTTGTATTTTAAAGCATGTATTTCTAATGGAATAAAGAAATCAATTTTTATCTTCTTTACAAAGTCTTTAGGAGGCAATATCATCAGTAGACATTCAACATCAGATCTGAATCCCCTTCTGGCTGTGGGTAACTGTACCCTTAATCTGGCTTCAAAAGGTAAGTTATTAGAAAGGGTATAAAAGGTGTCAGAAGCAGAGCCTTGATAAATCAAACTGATAGAACAGAAAAGGACTTCAAATGATTGTCTAGCCTAGTTCCACTTCCTGCTTTCAAGTAGAATTGTATCTAAATTATCACAAAAGTTGACATTTTTGGGTCAAGGACCCCTTTTTCAATTTGGTCTCTTGATGTCTTTAATGTTTTTAAATGCATAAAATAAATATATATATATATAGGATTATAGAGAAAAATACTTATATTGAAATAGTTATGAAAATATTAAAAAAAAGAAACCCTGTTTATGGACCCCAGGTTAAAGACCTCTGATCTAAATGAACAAATCTGAAACAATCCTTATTTCACAGGTCCTGAATAAGTGTCTTTGTATTCCAGTGCCTAAATTTGTGCAATTTCTTTTTCCTTTTAGATATAGGAGATAGAGAACTGGTCTCAAAGTTGAAATTGTCACATATACTATGTGCCTAGGAACTGACCTCAGAGCCAGAACTCTGACTCATACCAGTTATATGACAATATATAACCTTTCCATATTCTAGGTAGAGAAGGTTCTGCATCTAGTTTTCCTAAATGAGATCAGAGTAGTAATCTCATCAAAAGGATTTCCTGAAATCTAAGATCTAGTATCTGTGATCACAGCATGGATCAGTAGAAAGTGACTAGCATATGATATTACTTGTTGATTTACAATAGAGTGCTAGTTTGGAGTCAGATTACCTAGGTTCAAATTCTGACTATAACACTTAATAGCAGTATGATTTTTTTTAAGGCAAATTACTTTCTAAATCTTAGTTTTTCATTTGTAAAATGAAGAGATTTGAATTAAATAGCCTATAATTAATTCCTTTTTAGCTGTAAATTTATGATCTTATGACTTTTATCAAGGTTTCTCTTTACTAAGCTAAATATCTTCAAATTACTTAACTGTTCTTCATATAACATGCTTCTGAGTCTTCTCACCATTCTGAGTGGTCTCCTCCTAGTGTCCATCTTGAAATGTGATACCCATTTCTTAACACAGTGCTCTAAAGCAATGATATCAGCTTTGTATTGATTTTGAACACCACAGATTAACATCATCTATGATGTATATGTATTCATTAAACATTTCCTTGTTATTTTGGGGGGTTTTGAATTTGACATCTCTACTGTAGAACAAGGCTGATAAGGACAAATTGTAAGCAGATCCTATCAACTTCCTTGTTACTGATACTGCACTTTATTAAGGCAATCTGAGATGACATTAATTTTCTTTAGCAACTATATGATATGGCTCAAATTAAGTCTCATATTAAATTTTATGATATATTTCCAAATATCTTTTTCCTGCATGATAGTATTTTTTTTTAAAAAAGATTGAATCTAAGAATGTTCCACAAACTTCAAAGAGAGAAATTAATATTATTAATGAGGATTATGAAACATTCAACTGGGGCTAAAGAAAAAAGCATAAGCATCCAAAGACTAATTGACCTACATATTGAAATGTTGAAATATATTGTTTAACAAATTTCTAGGTGATTGAGGATAGAAGATGATGAGGAAAGACTGTATTCTCAGGAATGGAATTAAAAAATTTCTTAGCTGTTGAACTCTCCTTTGGGTGGTAGCCCCACTGTAGCCCACCAAAAGAAATTTCATATATACTTAGATAATGATCATATATGTTTATTTGTATGTTAACAAAGAAGGGGAAAATCAAAAAGTTTTTTTAAAAATTTTTATCTGTATCTCAGAATAAAACTTTTCTCCTTTATCCCCTCCTCAAAGCAACTAATTTTTTCCTTTGAATGCAGTAGGTGACAAAGTGCTAGACTTGGAATGAGGAAGACATAAGTTCAAATGTAACCTCAGACTCTTATTAACTTTGTGATTTTGAGTAAGTCATTTAATCTCTGTCTGCCTCATTTGTCTTCACCTGTAAAATGGAGATAACAATAGCACCAATCTTCCAGTGTTGTTGTGAGGATAAAATGAAGTAATATTTGTAAAGTGCTTTGTAAAACTTGACACTACAGTAATACTGGATATTATTGTTATTTTTAATGGTATTTGGTTGCATGAGGTCCATCATTTATCAGAATCTGATGATGTGAAAAACTTTCTAAGTTTCAGAGAAGGTGTCCCTCTACATTGATAGAGGCAGTTCCTCTCTATAACCTCTCTATTCCAACAAAATCACAGGTTTATCCAGAAAGAAAATAAAAAGGAAAGGGCCAAAATAGAATTATGGAAATTGCCTTTTCCCACCCCTCACCCCCACAGATGGAAAACGACAAATTCCTTTAAATGACCAATTTCTTATGAGGGCACGGAGTGCAGATCTCAAGCCAGAAGAAATCTTGGTCTCAGTGAACATCCCCTATTCTAGGAAGGTAAGCAACTTATTGGTTTTATCAAAGAGGCTAATATGAACAACTTAATAATTTATCAGATCTAATTTGGAGGGGAAAAATGTAGGTTTCCTGTAGTCATAGGTTCAAACCCAGAAAACATTTCATTACAAATAACTTGTGCAAAGTTCAGACATTTAATTACCTTATATTCACGTTACATATTGTATTATCTGTTCCCATGTTCCTTTCCTTCTTTCTTTGTATTCTCCCTTTGTTTCTCTCCCATTCTTTAAAATAGAAAATTGCTTTTTTTTATTGAGACTTTCCTCTACTTGGTTCTACCCCATGTTGCTTTTTTTCCCCTTTAATAAAGTTTAAATAAACTTACCTTTTCCTGTTCTGGGGGGTTAAAAAAAGACAGAGAAAATGTTTCAATTAAAAAGTAATGTAAACTTTAATAATATAAGACTTAATTTCGTACTGAGCATTTTCATTGGCAACACTTCGGGCTTAGAACTCTCTTCCCTATCTGCCTCTTAGTCCCTCCAATTCTCAGCTAATATCCCATCTTCTGCTAGAAGCCTGTCCTAGTAGTCCTTTCTCTTAGAACCTTCTCTTTGGGATTAGCTCCAACTAGTCCTGTATATATCTAATTTGCACACCACAGTTTACAACTTGTCTCCCCTCATTAGAAGATGAATTTGTTGAAAGCAGAGACATTTATTTGGTTTTTCTGTGTAGGTATACTAATGCCTGCCCTATACTACGTGCTTAACAAATTTTTGTTGATTTGACTTGTGCATGGCAATAGTTTCCTCTAAGATTTTCCCTCCCCACAATAAAACTTGGTTCTTTTTACAATAGCAATAGTGACAGGCCCATGTTGACCCATCTGGGGTAGCTAAGTGGTGCATTTGATAGAGAGGCCTGGAGACAGGAAGATGCGAATGTAAATCTAGCCTCAGACTACCTCTGAAACACTGGGCAAGTTGCTTTAACCTTTTTCTCAGTTTCTTCAACTATAAAATGAGTACTTAGATGAAAATCAAATGAGATAAATTATAAAGAAGTCACTACTGTGGATGATACATAGTAGATGCTTAATGAATATTTGCTCCCTACTTCCTTTCCTCCCCACCTGGACACAGGAAAACCTGAGATATATCAGTGTAGGGAGACAGGGAAAAGAAATTGAGTTAAGTGGGAATTGGGAGGTGGAACGTTGCCATATTGATATATCTTGATATTTATATTTCTGAAAAATCACTTAGAAGTGAAATTATTCAATAATAATTATATTGAAATTGGGAATGTTGTTGAGTAGAGATGAGGTGTTTTGTATGGCTAGGATTGCATGGGTAGCTAATTACTGGCAAAACTTAGAACTCAGAATTGGCAGAGACCTAGAAGCCAAGTCTTCTGGCTTCACTTTTCATTGCACCATTTATAGTTTATATCCTCTGCAAAAGATGGCTATCTAAAGGAAATTTCTGTTGATTCTTTTTTGTACATCGAAGAACTCTTTTACAAAATGAATAAATACCATTTAATTTCTCTGTTTCAGTATCTCTCTCTCTCTCTCTCTCTCTCTCTCTCTCTCTCTCTCTGTCCCTCCCTTCCTGCCTCTCTCCCTCTCCCTCTCTGTCTCCTTCTCCCTCTCCCTCTCCCTCTCCCTCCTTCTCTCCCTCTCCCTCCGTCTCCTCTCTTCTTCTTCTTCTTCTTCTTCTTCTTCTTGTTCTTCTCTCTCTCTCCCCCTCTCCTTCTCTCTCTCTTTCCCTCTCTCTCTCCCTCTCCTTCTCTCTCTCTTTCCCTCTCTCTCTCCCTCTTTCTTTCCCTCTCCCTCTCTCTCTTTCCCTCTTTCTCTCCCTCTCCTTCTCTCTCTCTTTCCCTCTCTCTCTCTCTCTTTCTCTTAATAATTTTGGATTTAAAAAAAAAAAACTTTGCATGACTTTTCTAAAGGTGAAGGATTGTTTTTAAAAATTAAACTTTATTAACCAGCTTAATGACTAGTCATTCAGCAAAATCACATGCCTGTGTGTGTACAATGTATGCACATATTCTTAGCTACTGGGTAACCCTCAGTTTTAATATTTTTCTTTGCTTAATTTTTGTCCTTAGTGGGAATTTGTCTCAGCCTTTCGACAAGCTCCACGTCAGCAAAATGCCCTGGCAATTGTTAATTCTGGAATGAGAGTTCTTTTTGAAGAAGACACAAACATCATTAGAGACATCTGCATTTTCTATGGAGGCATTGGTACTACCACTGTCTGTGCTAAGAAAATTTGCCAGAAGCTCATAGGAAGGTATGATATGAGATCGATAGATTTAAAATTAGAGGGCATTTCTAATTTATTGTTATATAGAATCCTTTATTGCTTCAAAACAATTATTGCTGTGGGTTCTTCTCCCACAAATACTGATTGCAGCCCCTCCATTGTCAGACAATGTTAGAAAGCTACTAGGGCCAAGTTCCTGGTAAGGACCTACTTCACATTAGGCTAGTCTTTGGCCAACAGTAATGGTTCATTAGTTGGTTCTCTCTTCAATTCCCTCCAACTTTGTAGAACCTGCCAGAGCTGACACTTTGATATCTTGCTGTTAAAAACCTTCACTTAAAGGTGAAATATCAGAGTTGACTTGATATAGCATAAAATTCATTCATGCATTCATCCATTGTTCAGTTAAGACCTAAAAGTCATCAGTCCCCTACAGGAACTTCTGATGTTCCTATCAATCAATCCACAAACATTTATTAAGGACCTAACACATGCCAGATACTGTACTAGATTCCATGGATAATAGAAATAAATATGAGATGGTTCCTGCTCTCAAAGAGCTTATATTACAGCACATATTGTAAACCTTCAAGTTTCCTAGGATATTAAGAAGTAAAGGCTTTATCCATGGTCATATAGCTGGTACAGTATTTAAACCCAAGCCTTCCTTTCATCAAAGCCATAATTTCTCTGTTATTGCCAAGAAACATATACATGGGATTTATACTAAATTATATGGAATCAATTAAGGTTTCATTATTACATAGGGATGATATTACATATGGATGTAAAGTCCAAAATGACCTCCGATAGAGATATCAACATAAACCTTTGAGCTGGAAGGGACATTGGAGGATCATTTGGTTTAATTTTCTCATTTGATAGATAAAAAATAAAAAGTCCAGAGAGTTTAAGCAATTTTACTAAGATCATCCAGCTATTAAATAGCAGAGGCAAAATTTTAATGGAGGTTCTCCAAATCCACATTCAGTGATTTCCCTCCTCTATCATTCTTGAATATGTATTTGTTGTTGTATGTGCATGTATGTGTGCACCTTAGTGCTGTCTTGAAAATGAATACAAATAATTTGGGTGTAATGTAAGTATGTGTTTATCAGTCTGTTTCCCAATAATAGCTTTAAAGAAAGTAAAATAAACGAAATCTATTCTTTGTCCTGGGGTGACTGCTCACCAGGATGAAAAAGTATGTGCAGTTTAAAGATTGATTGTCAAATGCTCTCTCTCTGTCCCTTTGTCTTCCTTCTTCCCTCCCTTTCTTCTTCTCTCCCTCCCTTTCTCCCTCCTTCTATCCATTTCTCTTTCTATCTCTCTAGTCTCTTCCTCTCTGTCTCTCTTCCTCTCCTCTCTCTCCTCTCTCCTTCTTCCTTCCCTTTCCCTTTCTTTCCCTTCCTCCCCTCTCCCTCTCCTTTTCTGCCCTTCCTCCCTCCCTTTCCCCCTCACTCTTCCATTTTCTTCCTTTCCCCTCCCTCCCTTTCTCTCTCTCTCTCTCTCTCTCTCTCTCTCTCTCTCTCTCTCTTTCTCCCTTTCTCCCTTTCTCCCTTCTCTTCCTCTTTCTCTCTCTTTCCCTCTCTCTCCTTTTCCTCCCTCCTTCCCTGTCTGTCTTTCTCTGGGTCTGTCTGTCTGTCTGTCTATATCTCTCTCTCCTTCCTTCCTCTCTCTCTCTCTCATACTACCACTCCCCCCTTTCCCCAAACACTCCTAAATAAACATATATGTATGCATTTATGCATATGTATTTGTATGTATATAGAAGGAAAGGAGAGGGAATAAAAAGAGACAGTGCTAGCCAACTTCTTTTCAGCACATTTTAAATTTTGTTTTGCTCCCCCTTATAATGGGAGGAATGATACTTGATTTAGCGTATAATACAACATAATTATAATTATGACAGACTTTAGTTGTTTATTTTAAGAACCATGCTTTTGTTCCATAGGTAATGACTGGTATGTATTGAGTTCTACTTTTTTTAAAAAAATTTTTAAATCTATTTCTTATAGAGCATGGAATGAAGAGATGCTGGGAGAAGCTTGCAAGTTGGTTCTAGCTGAAGTTTTGCTCCCTGGCTCAGCTCCAGGTGGAATGGTGGAATACAAGAGATCCCTCATTGTTAGTTTTCTTTTCAAATTCTACATAGAAGTTTTGCAAAATTTGAAGATGATGGTAAGTTTAATATAGTGTTTAGATCTGGTTTCCTTCTTCTGAAGGATATTGTTATATCAGTGAAGAATGTAATCTGTGACTTACTAGATAAGATTATCCCAGAAAATTTTCTCATTCCATATACAAAAATGGTAAAATTACTCATACCGGTATCCCTTAGAATATTGAAGATAAAAGAGTACAAATTATACTCATGCAAAACTCATGTCCTTGATTTATGTGTTAATCTACTGTTTCCTAGGATAAGGCTGGATCATCAGTAAAATGGACATTTCTGGGAAGCATTGTTCATTGAATTGTGTGTTTTTCTGTAATGCAAGCAGATTTTTAAAAAAATGTCAGTATTTTCATTTTTAAAATCTCTGGCTACGTAGAATATTTGTGTTCTTTAAAAGTATGAATAGATTTTTTGTCAACAAAGAATCATTATAGTAAAATGGAAAGAGTGGCAATCATTGAATCAATGAAAATAGGTTTGACTCTTGCCTCATTCCTGACCTGTAATGACCAAGTCAGTTAATCTCAGGTTCCTCATCTTTAAAATGGTTTTAACTGTATCTGTATTGCTAATCTCACTAGGTAAGATAATATACCATGTAAATCCTCAAAATGTTATATAATTATAATCTATTATTATTTACTCATAAGGCTTATTTGTGATAACATGCTTTTCTTCATATAAATTTAATCTCTTATTATTTACTTAACTGCTTATTTACAGTGATATGCTACTCTTAATATACAAATATTAATCCTAGTGACTCATCTACAGAAATGGTGACTGATTTGTGCAGCTCCATCTATGCTAGAGGTCCTTAATCTTTTTTGGTTTATAAATTCATCCAGGCAAGTCTATAGACCCTTCCTCATAGGAATTGCCTAGAATTATAATTTTTTTGAAATACAATTATCAAAATATTTTAAAGAAGGGATCCCAGATTAAAAACTTCTGTTCTTCCCTTTTTCCATATAAGGGGAAACCTTTATGTGTATGAGACTGATGCTAGAAATGTTATGTAATAGAGGAGTGGAACTGGGAACTCTTGAGTTATATTCCTAGCTCTCTCCCTCCCTTGCAGTTTCATTTCTCTATACTTTCATTTTGTCATCATTATTATTTTAGATAGGGTAGTTAGGTGGTACAATGGATAGAAGGGTGGGTCTAGAGTCAAGAAGACCTGAGTTCAAATACAGTCTCAGATTCTTAGTAGCTGTATGACCTTGGGCAACTCACTTCATGCTTTTTGCCTCAGTTTCTCCATCTGTAAAAATGAGCTGGAAAAGGTAATTATAACCACTCCATTATCTTTGTCAAGAAAACTACAAATGGTATCTTGAAGAGTAGGATACCTCTGAAGTGATTCAACAACATCAAAATAGTGTTAGATATCAGATGGGATGGTACAGTAGAGTGAATGCTAAATTTGGAGTCAGAAGACTTCAATTCAAATCCTCTCTTAGATATTTACTGTTTGCCTTATTAGGCACAAGTCATTTAACATCTTAGATTTTCTCATTCATGTGGTGAATACTGTCTCACAGGGTAGCTGGAAAGGTAGCTCTGTTTAAAAAATAGAATTCTGTATGGATATGAATATGATTATACTCCCCAATACCCTTTCTTTTTTGATCACTGTGATCATTTCCTAAAACTGATCACATTGATTAAGAAATGTCAAGTTGCTTCTAGATTTTATCTTTTCAGTATCTTTTCCTACCACCAGTTCTTTGAAACTGGCAGGAATAAAAGATGTTATTTTTCCTTTAGAGGTGGGAAAACTAAAGCCCAGAGGAAAATAAAAATATATCTATAATATCCATAAATTATATCCATAAAATCCAAGTCTATGGCTTACTATTAAAATCTTTACTCTTATGTAAAACTAAGAAAAAAGAATGTTCTCATTCTTTGATGCATCTGTTATTAATGTGAGATGGACTCATTACAGATCACACACCATCTATAACTTCTCATCCTGCTCAGCTCTTGCCCATATCTTCCCAGAAATCCTCTATAGTTGTCCACCCAGTAAACTGGAAGCCATCTTCTAGATCAGTTGTGTCAAATTAAAATAGAAAGGAATCTCGGCAGGTGCATGTTAACTTAGAAAACCACAAAATGAACATTATTTATCTTATATTATTTGGAAGTGCAGCAAAATGGTGTAGTGAATAGAGTGCCAGGCCTGGAATCAGGAAGACCTGAGTTCAAATGTGGACTCAGAATTTACTAGCTGTATGATCCTTGGCAAGTCAAATAATCCTGTTTTGCCTCCATTCCCTCTCTCTGAAATGAGAAGGAAATAGCAAGCCACTACTATATCATTGCCAAGAAAAATCCCAAATGGGGTCACAAAGAGTCAGATATGACTGAAAGCAATTAGACAACTTCAGACAGCATTGTATTTTTATTTATTTATTTTTGTTAAACATTTCCTAGATTCCTAAAATTACATTTTACTCTGGTTCAGGCTGTTCTGTAAAATTTGGCAGCAGCTGACATCTCTGCTTTAAATCACCGATGTTATGTGGGTACTAGTGAAGTACGTGGGTTGGCCATGTATTATACTTTGCTTCTGAAACTTCCTTATTTCTGGTCATCCATATCAGGTTCATTGATTTAGAGCTAGAAGAAAACCTATAAACCACCAAGTCAAATTCTCTTATTTTGCAGATGAGAAACCTGAGCCCCAGGGAGGTTAAGTAATTTGTCTAGAGTGATTTTTAAATCATATTTTATGCCTCTTCTGGTATACATTTCTCATTTGGTAATATGCTTCAATCTTTTTATTTCTTCCATGTGCCTCTTAGGTACATTTAATGTACCTAACTTAATTTAATTTAATTTAATAATATACGTTTAGTAGCCATATAGTATCACCAGAAAAAAATAGTGATAGAAAGATGAACCTTTGGCTCAGGAAGAAGTGAGGGGTCATTAAGATCCCCAGAGTTGTTTTAATTGCGTATTATAGAGTAAGAACAATAAGAGTTTTTATTTATATACTGTCTTAGGGTCTCAAAGTACCTTTTATATTTTATTTGACCCTTACAACAACCTTTAAGGATAAGTACTATAGATTTTCTTTTCCAATTTTTATTTTAAAAGTAAATGTCTTATTGATTGTCTTTAAAAATTAACTATCAAACTGACCCCCCAACAGAAATTCTCTTATAACAAAGGCAAGGGGATAAAGCATTATAGAACAATATATTGGCTATTTCTGATAATGATTGCTTCATTCTAATACCTCTCTGCTGAGAAACCATTATCTCTAATTTGCAGATGAGGAAATTGAGGCTCAGAGAAATTAAATGACTTTTCCATCACCATATAGCATTTAAAGATAGGATTTAAGTCCAATTCCCTTCATTTTTAAATCTTGTAGTTTTTTGCTTTGCCACATTTTCATTTATGAACATAGTATGATCTTCCTGTAATGAAAAGCTGACTATCATCTTGGAATTTTAATTTTTTATTAAAATGATTTAAATAAGCATTGTAAGGAATGTTAGAAATTAGTGATACAAATTTATTTAAAACTATGCATATGCTATATTATTTTATTAGTTAATTTTCTATATTTATTTTTATAATCTCTAAAATGAGAGCTGGAGTAGGAAGTCTCCAATTTTCTGTGGTCTTCATTTTCCTTAGCTAGGTTGTTATTTATTAGTTGAGATCGATGACTGTGTCTTTTGCTGCTTTTTACCCAAAATTGCCCTACATATAGAAGAGAAATCAATGAATGTTTGTTAGTGATGATGGCAGTGAGCAATTGAATGTTAGGTTTGGATTAGAACTGTTGGTTATTAAGTGATTGAGGGCTTTACTTAGAGTTTATTTTAAACTAATTTTAGAGTTTATTTTATAAATAAATATAAATAAATAATCATATTTATTTATATAACATATATTAAGATATTATATTATTATATATTAATTAATTATATATAATTGTATATAATGTATAACATAATACATAGTTATAAATATTAATTATATATTAATATTATATAGTTATATTATAATTTATAATATAAGTAAATGAATAAATAAATATAAAATAAACTTAGAGTTTATTTTAAACAAAAAAACTAAAAAAACCTAAAATTATGAATTGTTTTCCTTTCAGAACCCTTCTCTCTGCCCTTCTTTACCAGATGGATATGGGAGTGTTTTAGAAGATTTCCATTCCAAACATTATGAGACTGTTTTAAGGTACCAGGTTAGTAGCATTTTTCCATTACCAAAGTGTAAAGGCACAAATTGTAAATATCATGCATGAATTTTATTTTGTTTGTTTGATTTTTGTTCTGCATGGGGGAATGTGTGTTGTAAAAAGAGATGATTATTCGGTAGGAAATAACTCTTATCTTAAAGCAATAGAGGCTACCCATGTTGCCACTATATCTTCTATGTTTTTCCAATCTCTTGTTTCCACTCTTGTGGCACTGAAATATCTCTATTCTTACTCTTTCCCACTTAGGAAAACCTACTAGTATCAAATATGGATAGGCACTGAGGGGAAGAAAGGAGAATAATATTTATTAGACTGTGGCTAAAAAAAAAAAAAACCAAAAACCCAAAACTAAAACTAAATTCAGTTGCTTAAAGGGTTCTTTACATGAATGATCCACAGATACACAACTCATATGTTTCCCTTGGAAATCTAAAATATAGTAAAATATTTACCTAGATATCATTTTCATAAGACTTCAATTCCCATAAAACTCTTATCTTATATTCTAACATTTTGCTAACTAGCATAGTTGGAAGTGATGATGGTCAATACTAGAAGAAATTAATGTATGAATTTACTTATGGTTACTTTGTTAGAAAGGAACAAATGAAAAGAATATAGGGATGAGATAAAGAATTTAGTTGTTTAATGAAATGATTGAGGCCAGATCCAATGATTTTGTGATGAAGAGAGCCATCTATATCCAGAGAAGACTGTGTGAATGTGGATCACAATATTCTCATTCTTTTTGTTGTTGTTCACTTGCATTTTGTTTTCTTACTCATTTTCTTTCCTTTTTGATCTGATTTTTCTGGGCAGCAAGAGAATTGTATAAATATGTTTTCACATATTGAGTTTAACATATATTTTAACATGTATAACATATATTGAATTGCTTGCCATCTAGGGGAGCGAGTGGAGGGAAGGAGGAGGAAATCTGAAACACAAGGTTAGGCAAGGATCAATGTTGAAAAATTATCCGTGCATATATTTTAAAAATAAAAAGCTTAAAAAAGAATTTAGTTGTTTTCTCTATTAATACATATAAATGGTTTTGTTTATTAAACAGAAGGTAGATACAAAACAGTTTCTTCAAGATCCAGTTGGGCGTCCCATCATGCACCTCTCTGGTATTAACCATGCAACAGGTGAAGCCATCTACTGTGATGACATACCAGCACATGACCAGGAACTTTTCTTGGCCTTTGTAACAAGTTCAAGAGCTCATGCCAAGATTGTGTAAGTAACATCATGATTTGAGGAAATCAATAATAATTTGAAGAGGGGAAATTATTTGCTCAGGTTGTCAGTGAGAGCCAGGGTTATGTAGAACTGGAGTTCAGGATTTGTTACAAATAATTTCATCATTTCTCATGAAAGAGTTTGAGTTAAAATCACAGAATTGAGGAACCTCAGAGATGGAAGAAATATCAAAGGTTCTAGTCTTGTCTAGTTTACTCCCACTCCAGTGTAGGAATTCTACTATAAAATCCTTGATAGGTACAACAGAAAGCTCTGTTTGAAGAATTCCAGTGAAGGTGAACTCACTATCTTCTGAAACAGCCCATTTCACTTTTGAGATGGCTCTATTAGGAAGTTTTTCCTTATTTGGGACTGAAATTTGCTTTCTTGTAACTTCTGTGCATTGATTCTGATTCTGTCATCTAGTTAGATTTCTGAGGTTCCTTTCAGTTCTAAATATATGATTGTGACTTGCATTTAGCCAATGTAGACTGGTTCCTAAAGTTCATTGCGTGTGTGTGTGTGTGTGTGTAAAAGCAAGTTTTTTCCTTTTTATTTTTCCCAGTCAAATCCAACATCATTCTGTTGTCTTAGACTAGGTGAGGAAAAGGTTGTTGGGACAAAGAATAGAAAAAGACTCTTATTCCAAAGACTCACTATCATCATCAGCTACTGGATCAGTTAGAATAGTGAGGCAAATAATGAGAATGGAGTATTTGTTAGGTATATTTTACCTTTTATATCTTGTCTTTCAATGACTATATTCTAAATAGGTTTTGGATTTCATATATGTTTCCCTGAAGAAATGTTGCAATTTATTTTTTAATTTAGGTCTATTGATACATCAGAAGCCCTAAAACTACCAGGAGTAATTGATGTCCTGACGGGTAAAGATCTTCAGGATGTAAACTCCTTCAAGAGTTTTCTTGAAAATGAGAAAATATTGGCAACTGATGAGGTATAATGCTTTTATTGTTTTTAAGTATTTTTTCCAATTAACATCATTTATATATTTTTTAAATTAGCAAAGGAATTTTAAAATGTATTAATTATCAAACTATTCTAACATTCCTTCATCTTTATTACCGAATTTTATGTTCAATTACAGTTACCAAAATCTGCTTAGTCATTTTCCTTATGTAGCTTTTGTTTAAGTGATTTAAAAATATTTATTTTCTAAAAACAGGAGTGGTCTTAAAGTTGGAAGATTTGACCTGTGGTTTGTTAAGGTGTGAGTGATAATATTTGAATTATTTAACTATACAGATAAAATTGAAAGGGAAAAAAATGGAGCCAGATTTGAGGGTGAGGGACTAGGAAAACAGGAACAGATGAAGAAACTGGACATCCTAGTGAGAATGAAGAATAAATTTAGGAGAAATTAGTTCTAGATTGAAGAATAGAAGACTATAACTAGGGAGAGATAGTTCAAGATCATGGAAGTGGCAAGTTATAGATAATGGTGTGACCTTAATTAGTGTCTCTCCATGAGTGACCAAGGCAGAATTAAAGTACAGATCATAGAAATTGAAGAGGTTGATGTATTTACTGGGAGGCCAGTTATGTCTGAAGGGACATTAACATGTATATTGAAGTCCTTAAAAATGAAGGTGGTGGTTGGAGTCAAGAAGACAATTATTAGTTAAGAAAGTTGTTGACATTGTTTGTTCTTCATTTTTGAAGTGGACCATGATATGAGGATTGTGGGTTGGGGGGTTCAGAGGTTGGGGCTGATGCATGACATGTGAGTTGGATTTAAGTGAGAGAGGGCTGTACAAAGCCACCAGCCTCACTCTGTCCTCCAGAAACATCTGGCTCCAGTGGCAAGGTATAGATCAAGATGACTGGAGATGGCCCATGCAGCTCCTTGAAAAAGTGGGAGGAAAAGACTTGGAAGCTGATGGATGATGAAAAGGATCTATACTGAGTGAACTTGGCAGCAGGTGGCAGCAAAACTCCTGAGTGCAGCCCAAATCAGATTAAAATGATTACATTTTAATGGGAAGCATTTAAGAAAAATACAAATACAGCACAGATGACGTTGATTTTTGTTTTTTAAATCAATGTGCAGCCTCTACTCTTTCCATTTGAGTTTAACACACTGATCTAGATGCATGGAGTAAATCTTTGAAGAAGGAGCTGCTGAGTATTGGTAGCGAAGTTGACTGAGAAGCTAAGTAAGCAAGCTTCTCCTGGCCTGAGGACATGAGAGAAGAAACATTTAGTATTTGAGACAGTGGCCAGTGAGGCAAAGGCTTCCTAAATTGCTTTCCATCAGCAAGAAAGAGTGAGAGAAGTACAAAATAAAAGGAAATTTGCTAAACAAAACAAAATACAACTGGGCTTTCAAAAGCCACTGTAGAAATAGAAAACTGGGAAGTGCTAGATACCTTAGGCAGATTGGAATGAGAGAGTGGTTCTGGTATTGGTGAAGAAGGTTTTTACTGTAGGAGATGGTGATGCTGAATTGCAAAAATTAGGGGAAAAGTGAATAGGAGTTAGTTAACCAAAGCATGGTGGAGTCTTACCCTCCAAGATTTTCTGATGATGAAGAATGATTTCAGATTATATTCTCTAAAGGAACAAAAGAGTTAGGCCTTGATTTTGGGCCAGATGTCTGGGTTAGTAAATGCCTAGAGGTCTGCTCTGCAAGAGCCTGAGGGAATTCATGCTCTTCGCCAGCTCTTCCTAGATGATGCACAGTCAAAAGAAATTTTAGACTTAGAACATGCATTTGACTCCTGTTTATGAACAGGGACCTGATGTTAACAAAATATCAGTGGCTTAGAAATTTGTATAGTGACAAATGTTAAAAGTGAGTCTTTTTAGCTAGGAAATATTAGTTCACACTCAGTACATATAAGGATTTTGCAGGCATTCTTAAACCTCCGAGCATTCCAGACATTAGAGTTCTCATTCAGTATCTAATTCAGTGTCTGATAGGAACAGTCAAAATTTAGCAGTCATACTTAAAAGGAAAAGATTTTTAAGAATCACTGGAGCTTGAACTAAATTTATCTTGAATAGAAACTGCTGTGAACTCCATGAGACAGCACCAAGGTGTTTTGGCAGAGTATGCTGAGAACTGTGGGAACTATGTAAATATTAACTAAAAAACAAGATTGTTTGATATTGCCCGAGGAGGAGTTTCCTTTGTAGATGAAATGGAATAGAAAGTGTTCAGGCATATGAAGTACTTTTGAGATATGAACTGTTCATTTTTACATTGCATAAGGGACAGTGATAATGTCTTTTGGATATTCTCTACTGTGGACCCCCTGGAAACAGGAATGTATACTGGAAAAATGTTCACATTGATGATACTATGATGATATATATATATATATATATATATATATATATATATAATAGATTAGCATAGTCTTAGGCTAAATTAAAAAGACAATCATGTTTGAGAGGTGGGAGGTGACTGGGCTGGTAAGGGGATAATGAAAGGAACTAAGGAAGTTTAGCCTGGAGAATAGAGGGAGAAAGAGTATGAAGTAAATAAGTACAAAGGGAAAGGGATATCAGTAGAAAGCAGAAGGAAAAACAATACAAAGAATATGTCAAAGTAACTTTTGGCTTTTCAGAAGTTGAATTGAACCAAAGTTAATAAAAGAATCAGACAGTAGCTTCTCATCTATCTCATTTTTGTCCCTTCTGCTCCTCATCCCCCCAAAAGTTCTAAGTAAGATACATAAGCTCTAAGTCAGAAGTTTGTTACCTAGACTTGTAATGCCCCTTCAACTTGCCAGTATAGACATATCTCTCATAGAAATATGAAAGAATATGTCTTAATAACTCAATGCTGTCAGAAATTTTGTTATCAAAGGTTGAAATTATAGAGAAGGAATTGGAATATGGTCCAACATAGGGCTACTGTGCTAAATTATATCTCTTCCTTTATTCTTTTTCTTGTAAGTAAGATTGGATTTAATTTAACAAACATTTATTGAATATTTTATTAAGTTCCAGGATCTGTTCTAGGTCCTGGAGATACAAAGACAAAACCAAAACAGTCCTTACCCTCAAGGAGCTTGCATTCTGTTGGGGATGGTGGTGGTGGTATAAGCATGACAGTTGCCCAAAGAAATAAATGCAAGATAATTTGAGGACATAGCAAAAAGAACTGGGGCAATCAGAAAAGACTTCCAGCAGAACATGGGGCAGGTGAACCAGGTCTAGAAAAAAGTTAGGAAACAAAAAGTAAAGAAAAAATAGCCTGTGTAAAGACATGCAAACAGGAGATAGCATGTTGAATTCAAAGACTAGACAACTAGTTTTGCTGGAATATGGAGTGTTCTTGTAGGGAAAGACTATGAAATAAGGTTAGAAAAGGTATCTGGGAGCCAGTTTGTTGGATGAACTATGTGTTTTTTGAAAACAACGACTAGTATAGTCAGACATGTGAATTCAGAATATTAATTCAGTGGGTCTGTGTTAAAGATATATTGAAGAAGAGAGAAACTAGAATGAGAGATCAACTAGAAGGCTATAAAAATAATCCAAATAATAGAAACTTTAATTATGCTAGTGATGATAAGATTTCATGATGGGGGATGGTTAACTCTTTCTTTCATTATAGTCCTCTTCCCAACAATATAGACAACAGACTTGGTCCCTGGTCAGGAAGCACCTTCTCCCAAGGACCTTCCCTCAAGCCCAGTCCTGGTCTGTTCTCAAGAAGCCATAGCTGTTTCTTCCCCTTGGCCATTGCTAATGCTGATCCACTTCCAAGGAGTCTTGAAATTTACTTAATCCCTTTTGAGCTGTCATCATTTTTTTCTAAGTATGTCTTGTTTCCAGAAGATTTGCTAATAATGGATATTACTTAATTCATTCATTTCCTTTTATTTGATGGAAACATAGGGACCTGCTGTATAATCAGGTCCCTGTTAAATTCTACTCTGATGTTACATTTCAGCACAGAGATTACTCAGAATTATCAAAAGTCACTCTAGTGGATTTGAGCTCTAGTAGATCCTACCATGCCAGAAGATCTTTCAAGTGCTGCCAGGTGACAGAATCTGTTGTTGGAGAGCCTCATCCTCAGAATGGTCACTGAGGGATGAAAGTATTTCAACACAACAGCACAAAATCTACTAATGCATAGAAAGGTTTCACTTAATACTGAATTGATCATCATCCAAACTGAGGATCTTTTGAACTTTGAATATATGTACCAGACACTAACTTTTAGCATGAAAATACATACAGAAGCTGTGGTGCTGATGTGCGTACCTAACTCTGTATAAGAATGTGAAGGTGATACAAGAAAAAAAAATATGTCCCTCTGTGGTCTTTGTGTTTTTTAGGTCCTTGGTGTTGGCCAGATTGTGGGTGCTGTGATTGCTGATTCAGATATTAAAGCAAAGCAAGCAGCTCATCTGGTGAAAATTGAGTATAGTGATTTGAAACCCGTGATCCTTACTATTGAGGTGATTATGAAGTTCTTCAGGGATTTTCCTTTCAGAAATTAGGAACAGGAACTTATTAATCATTCAGAGGGAATTGTATCACCCTTTGGCTTTAAAAACTGAGGTTTCTCCCTCCCTCCCTTCCTTCCTTCTTTTTTTTTCCTTCCTTCCTTCTCTTCTCTCTCTTCCTCCACAGGTGATAAAACTCTAGAAGTACAGTTAGATTAGTCAAATTCACTGGAGACTTGCAAACAAGATATGACCAGCTATGTCCTCTTTCTTCCTTTATCTCCCAGCACTATTCAGTCAAACTCTGAAAGAAGATTAAAGGAATTCTCTCCTGTGAAGTCCAATTTCAAGTTCCATTTTGGTACTCCCCAGGGTATATCTTTCAATATAAGAAAAAGGTTTTATAAGTTTAAATCATCATCTTATAAATTTATAAAATTTGAGAAGTTGAGAATCTTCAAAAGCCTATAGACATTATGGTCAGTTGCTCACATTTCATGATGATTTTTTGATTCTGAAATAACTTTGGGAGTTTCCAAAGGCTATTAGATTTCTCTCTGAAATTTTACATGTTCTTATATATGTTTTTTCTTTTACTTATTTCAGTTATCTTATAAAGTAATGAAAACATGTCACAATTTTTAAAAGCTAGGGAAACCAATTTTAATGTATCAGAAAAAAATTTTAAAAGATGTTTTGAGTGCTCTAAGGTTCTTTAGGAAATAAATTTATTTTCACAACAGGATTATTTGTCATAGGGGAAAAAAATCATCTCTGTGATGGGGAACTGGTTCCAAAACAACTGTGTATCCTGCTGCTCTCTGCCAAGGACCTGTGAATTTGTTTGAGCAATTTCTTTAAAACAAACAAAAAAAGCTAGTCTCTTTTCACCATCTAAATCATGCCTTTTTAGTGAGCTTATGATGCCATGCTAGTGGTAGAGAGTTGAGGTGTGAGAATCCCCTCTGGTTGGTGCACAGGTCCAACGTGAAAATATTCATGAACCTGAAAAGTCTGAATAGCAAAAGGGATTTTTAATGACACTGAGAAGCCAGCTTTGCTAGGAAGGCAGCCTTATTAGTGGCAAGAGGTCCTCTTAGGGAAATAAAAGTTATCACTGAGAAGAGGATATCTTCACAGCAGGCAAGAGTCCTGGCAGGCAGCTGTGCCAAGAGGTTCCTTGGCAAGGCATAATCCTGCTTCGGACTTCTGCAGAAATTTGGAGTTTAAAATTGTCTTTTTATAAGAAGTCTGAAACTGGGGCCTCTATTCAATGCCAGTTGAAAAGACAGTACTTATCTTGGAGTTTCAAGTCACTCAATAGGAATATCAGGCCCAGATCTCCAACTGAACGATACCACTGTAACTGGGACTTTGAGTTACTGGGAGTGATGCTGGGCTAATCTTCAACTCAATAGAGAGTGCAGCTAGTCCCTGCCAAGATTTCTGACTGAATGAAACCACCTAACTACCCTGAAGGGTGGGTCTCTGTCACAGGAGAGTTTCAGAGTTCACCCCCCAAAGTCAAGGGGAACACAATTTGCATCACTAGGAAGACATTCAAGTGATTGTTTTAGGGCTTTTGAGTTCCTGAAATCAAAACAGATGTTTTTAGAAGAATTGGGACCATTACTCACATAATAGATTTGTTTTGAATACCACTATACACTCTCCATTTCTTTTCTGAAAACAAAACAAAACAAAAGAATATTTGCTTTTGGAAGCTATTAGTATAGTTCTTTAGTACTTAGCAAAGTTTTCATAAGGATCACTGAGGATTAAATGAGGAGATTATAAAAATAATGATTAGTATTTATATAATATTTTGAGATTTACTCATTTAATTTTTACAATAACTCTACAAGGTAGGTGCTATTGTTATCTCCATTTTGCTCATGGACAAACTGAAGCTACAAAAGTTAGATGGCTTGCTTAGGGCAGCAGCTAGAAGTATCGAAGGCTAGATTTCAACTCAAGTCTTTCTGATTCCAGACACAGCACTTTATCCACTGTATCCATAAAATTATTTCACAAATCTTAAAACTCTATTTAAATATGAGCACTTCTTTTCCATCTCTTCCTTCTTCTTCTCCTCCTCCTTCTTCCAGTTTCAAAATGTTCCCATCTTCATCATCCAGAGAAAATAAGAATTAAGAAACAGCACACAAAGTCTCTAATTGACAAAAAAAAAACCCACCCAAAATAAAAAATCCAAACTTTACAAATGCTGCTTATTAGGGTGTGGAGCAGTATCCTTACTCCACCTCTGTACCATCTTCATTAGCAATTAAAATCTTAGACTGATTAAAACACAAATAGATGGATTAAAGGGGTGTGTGGAAAATAGTATAATGCCCCAGTCTAGATGGAAAGCAGGCTTCCCTCATCAAGAAATATTTGGAAAATTCATAGGCTCAAGATGAACACATGGTCTTAGAAAAATAAAAATTCCTCAATAGTTTCCAAATTAACTTTGGAAGCCAGTGCGCTACAGTAGGAAAATGTTTTGAATCTGGAGTCTTTGGACTTGACTTCAAAGCCTTTAATTGCTGCTTACTGTTTGTGGGATCTTGGACAAAGTTTCCTTTCTCTGGGCCTCAATTTTCTCATCTGTAAAATGGGGAGATTGGATCAGAAGCCTTCTAACGATTCTTCCAGTTTTAGATAGGTAAGTTTGTGTTTCTCTTTTTTGATCCAGGAAATATTATCTTTATTTTAGTTTGAAAATCAATGAGGTGACTAAATAAACTATGATGTACATTAGTTGTTAATTTGATATGATAAAATTAAAACCATTCATCATCAAATAACCATTAAAGCTGAGCATGGAAAGCAGTTTTAGAACATACATTCCTTCCATGACTTGTATGGCATCTATAGGAAGAGTATCATCGTGGGAAAGAAACTGGACTTTGATGTAATTTATGTATTCAGAGTTGCTTAATAATTAGAAAGCATTTTCTTTTTAGTTAAATTGTGTTTATCACCCTACCCCCCCCCCCAGTTTCATTGTTTATACAAATTTTATCTATTGGAAAATATTATGTAATTTTTTATGTAAATAAGTTTTTTTTAAACAATGTCCTTTAATACTTGGAATTTATCATTGTTACCATGGTAAACTGCTTTTCGTCTATCCTCCTAACAATGAAACTTCATTGTTTAAAATGGGAAGAGCAAATCTGTTCTTGGAAAATGATATCTGTGATGTTGACCTATTTTAAATGTACTCACCCCTTCCATCCTCTCTTCCACAGCCTCTTCTTCCCACCTCCCTTTTAGGAGATCTGAAATTGCATTATTTGTATAATCTCCTCAGGGAGTGGCTCTCAGGTTTCCTTGTCTCTGCAAGAATCATTTGTGGGAAAGTTCAGCAAGACCTAGTTTAGGAACACTGCTGAGACTCAAACAATGAGAGCAATGAAGCTGTCTTGTGTAATATTAAGTTCTTATGGATTAGCTTTTTTTTTCTTTTCCTTAAATTTTCTTCAATGAACAAAATTTATTCTTTCTCTTTCTTTTTCTCTCCTTTCCCCTCTCCATTTTATATGTAGGAAGCTATACAGCACAAATCTTTCTATGAGCCAGAAAGAAAAATAGAATATGGAGATGTTGATGAAGCATTTAAAGCTGTTGACCAAATCCTTGAAGGTAAAACATTTTTCTCATTAAACATTGGGAGGCAGTGTTGGGTAAGAGACACATAGAAGATTTTTGTATCAATCTCACACTGTCATATATTCTTGTCCTTTGTCCTTTGTTTTTGAAGAGGACCAATGACCAATGGTATTGTTGAGGTTCAGAAGGGACCCCAAAAGGTTGGGTCACATACCGGTGGCACAAGATATCTGAAAAGAATTTTCAAATTTGAACCCATCTCCAAGTCAAGGGGCAAAGTATTATAATTGTAACACCAATTGAAATGGGCTAAGTTCCAAAAGAATTTAGCAAAGAAACAAGAGAAAGATAAATTTATAGGAAAAAGACAGAGAGATCAGATGCTTTATGTCATTGATATGCTAATTTTATGGCTTACAGGTAGAATTGAGGAGTGTTCTTAGAGAAGGAGAAGAAAAATGGATTCTGAGATACTTTGTTATTACTGACCAACAGACTTGTTTGTTATCTGACAGGCAGCACTGTTTGTGGGACCACAGCCTTCCCAAGACCAGGTAGCCTTAGGGATGCTGCTATATCTCCCCTAGAAGCTGTACCCTAGTAAGATCACGAATGATGTGTTGATTTGCCACTTGACTTGGATTTCAGGGAGGCAGAGCTATGCTAAGTTGCCAGTTTCTGTCACTATCTTTGTGAGGACTGCGTGTTGCAGTGCTAAAAGTCAGAGGACTTGGGCTCAAATTCAGACTCTGCCACTTTACTATATAATGTGGAAGAAGCCTAAGGCTTTATTTATTTATTTATTTTCTGCACAATGAGGAGGATCAACTAGATGATTCTGAGGATCTTTCCAGCTTTAATTCTGTAAGCCTTTGACACTGGGTAGATCATTTCTTGGAATCTGCTTCCTTCTCTGTGAGATGAGAATAATAATGTTTGTAATGTTGACCACTTGAGGAATGTGCTTTGTGAACCTTTCAGTGCTGTGTGATGTGAGTTCTTATCAAACTGTGCTGAGAGTTCCTACGGGACTCTCCATACATCTCAGACATACAGCTTTCCTAATTGTTTGCTAGGAATCAATTTTGGCAGCTAGAATATACTGCCCTGTAGGCATCAATCTACCTGAAGCAATCTAATATCCTTGTCCACCTCAACCTCTTAAGATTTCTTCTAGCTCTAAAAATCTGTAATTTTCCAACCAGTTCTCCATATTTCTATATATCAACTCTACTTTCAGAAGGATGGAGTTGCTAAGTAAACAACCCGCAAGTCAGAACATTTGGATTTTGCTTCCAGGACTTTCTATCACCCTGTTTTTCCCAAATTTACCCAGACTTTTTTCTAACCAATCTAACTTGTATAAAAGGTCTTCTCTGCTCTTTATTTCAAAGGAGAGTTTATTGTCCTATGACATTGTCTATTTTTAGAAAAATATCCAGCTTATATCTTTTATCAGATCTCCTCCACTGTATTTATTTCTTGTTCATCACTTTCATAAGTCATGCTTGCAATTCATTACATGTGTTGCTCCATCTACCACTTCTAGATCTTGACAGGGGCTGGCCTCCATTCCTTGGATCTTTTCCTTTTAATATCTACCTCATGGAGTGGCTGGTTTTCTTTAAAACCCAGCCTAAATGCCCCTTTCCTGTAGCAGGCTTTTACTGGTACTGCATGTACTTATTGCTACTGCATGTATCCCTCAAAGGAAATCTTTCATGTATTTTGTACTATTTACCTGTTTTATTCACACACATACATCATACATACCATTTTGTATAAACATTTGAGGGTTTTTGATTTTTTTCTCCTATAATAGGTGAAATTCACATTGGAGGCCAAGAACATTTTTACATGGAAACTCAAAGCATGCTGGTTGTTCCATATGGAGAGGACAAAGAAATGGATATCTATGTGTCGACACAATTTCCCAGGTTAGCCCAGGTAATATAGAACCCTTTGTCTAGGAACATAGTCAATTCCAAAAATTTTCTAACAGAAAACAATACAACCAGCAAAACAATCAAAACAAACAATAAACCCCTCTACCTACTTAAAATATCCTGAATTTCATAACATTTTTATGGCATACCAAAATGAATATTCCTTTGGTTTTTGAAATATAATACCCTGTAATATTGCTTTTAGTGGGCAATCTAGAATCAAAGATTAGAGAATGTTACAGTGATATGTAACTGTAGTGGGACAAAATTTAAAAATGTCATTTATTAATATACTTTAAACCATTTAACTTTCTACATTTTAAAAAACCTTTTTAATATGTAATATATCTTCATTTTGCTTCAGTTACTTATATAAAAATTCACAAATTTTTGACATATTTTAAATTTTATCATGAAACTACATTCTTATCACATTGAACATTAAATATGCCTTTGACAAACAGTCCATTTTATTAAGACTAGCTTTGATAATCAATGAAACTTAAGTAAAGTGATTTCCTAGCCTTTTAAAATATGTTTATCTCCATCTTTTGGATACATTTATCAAATTTTGTGATATGTGGCATGATACAACTTCTTATTGCAGTATTCTGTCTCCATTTGAGAATTTCTATAATTATAAGATAATTGCTTATTGGTATATCAATATGCTTATTAGTATTTGTAATTCTGATAAATGGGGACAAGATTTTTGATACTACTGAAAATAAAAAAGAAATCCCCCAAATTTTTATTTAGGTGGGTATTTTATAATTTAATGAAAATACCCAGATTTCACAGGTTAACATGAATTGCTTCTGACTTGTTTTTGTATATCCTTGAATGAAAAGGAAATTTCTTAATCTCCTTACTTAAATCATTACTTAAAAATTACTTCTTTTTTCCAGTTTTCAATACTCTGGTATTTGTTTTCCTTGGTCTAGGAAAGCATTTTTTTCTCCATAGGAATAAAACTAGATAGCTGCTATCAGTTTGTACCCATCCTCTGCCCCACTATATAATTTTTATTTAAAAGGATTCAGATTAATTTAAATTAATATTTACAGGACATAGTAGCCTCCATATTAAAGGTTCCATCTAACAAGATCATGTGTCATGTCAAGAGAGTTGGTGGAGCTTTTGGTGGAAAAGCATCAAAAACTGGTTTCTTAGCAGCTATCACAGCATTTGCAGCAAACAAGTAAGTGGAAATTGTGTTTCATTTAACTAGAACACAAGAGCCAGCATCTTGAGAAGTGTTTTTGGAATGAGAATAATTCTGTTCCTTTTAGCTATGATCCTGGACAAACTACTTAATTATTCTGAGTATCAGATTTGGGGTTTTTAAATTTTTTTTTTTTTTTGGCTGAGGCAATTGGGATTAAGTGACTTGCCCAGGGTCACATAGCTAGGAAGTATTAAGTGTCTGAGGCCAGATTTGATCCTTCTAACTAAAGGGCTGGTACTCTATCCACTGTGCCATCTAGCTGCCCGTGTCCATTTTCTTAATTGTAAAATTTTTATTACAGTAATTCTTTCACTACCTATATACCTTGATTGTTGGAAAACAAAGTGCTTTGTAAATCCAAAAAAGCATTATAAATTTGAGTTATTGAAAGTAAAATGAGTTTAATGGAAGGAAAACCAGGAGACATAGTAGAATCCCAATTAATTTACAATTTACAACAATTTACAAATAAACAAATTACAAACAATTTACAAAACAAAAAAAACTAGTAATGAGAAAAAATTCAAATATCACAAATTTATTTTTCCTATATTAAGGCCATTAAATTGTATATATTTATAAATTGTAGAAACATAGTTGTAATATTTTACACCATAGCAGAAAATATTGTAATATCTAGAAAATAAAAAGACAATGGACTTGATTTAATAATTACTTGGTTTTAATACATGTTAAATGATCCATTGTTTAATGTAAGAATTTCTTTAAATAAATGGGAATTTTGTTTTATTTTTATAGTAAGTCATGTTCATTGGTTTTACACACACACACACACACACACACACACACACACAACATATCCAAAAGGCTTTAATTCTTTGTTCTTGCTGAGTAACAAAGTAGTACATTCCTCCTCTATAAGTAAAAGAAACAGGATGGTTTTTTTCAGTTATCAAACATTTTTTCTCCCTTCCATTCCTTCACACATCCCATCTCCCCCTTTTAAAAATGCAAAGCAAAACCCTTGTAACAAATGGGTATAGTCAACCAAAACAAATTCTGTTAGCCATGTCAGAAAAAATGAATTTTAGTTGATCACCTCTTTATCAGGAGGTGGGTATTATTCATCATTAATTCTCTAGAATCATGGTCTGTCATTGTATTAATCAGAGTTCTTAATTAAATCTTTTGAAATTGTTCTTTTCTGTAATGTTGACAAAAATTCTTTTCCTGGATCTGCTCATTTTATATCATTTTTGTTTTGCAAAAAATCCCAGGTTTTTTTTGACATCACTTCTTTTTTTCATTTCTTACAACCCAGTAGCATTCCATTGCATTCACTTATCATAAAGTTTTGTTTAGCCATTCTCCAATTAATAGTTTCTCCTTAGTTTCTAATTCCTTGTCTATATAATAACAGCAATAATAAAAATAATTGACATTTACATAACATTTTAAGGTTTGTTAAGCTCTTATAAATATCTTATTTTATCCTCACTACAGCCCTAGAATTTAGGTTCTGTTATTATCTTTATTTTACAAATGAGGAAACTGAGGCAGATATCAGTCTTAAAATGCCCACAGTTATGCAGCAAATAAGTGTTTGAGCTTAGATTTAGATTCAGATCTTTTGGACTATTATAGTGTCTGGTACTTTGTCGACTGCATCATTTAGTTCTTCTATAAACATTTCTAAATATGTGAATTCTTTCCTCTTTTTGTTCTTTTTGAGGAGTAAACCTAGTATAGATCAAAGGGTATTGTAGTTTAGTTACTATTGGGATATAGTTCCAAATTTCTTTCTAGAATGGCGGTACCAACACCCAATTCCATCAGCAGCACAGTACCTGTATCACCACAGCTCTTCCAACAAAAAAAAGGCATGGAGCAATTATTAAGGGCTTATTTTGTGCTAGGCACTATACTAAGCACTGGGGGGTAAAGAAAAGCAAAAAACAATCCTTGCCCTTCAAAAAAGTTGTGCTTCCATTGAGGAAGACAATATTAAAATAACTCTTCTGTATATGCTTCTTGTAGATATATACAAGCTAATTGGAAGTAATTTCAGAGGAAAGAGTACCAATACCGAGAGGGACCAGGAAAAGATTTTTTTCAGAAAGTGAGATTTTAGCTGAGACTTGAAGGAAGTTAGAGAAACTAAAAGGTGGTTATGAGGGGAAAACATTTTATCTATGAGAAGCCTGTGAAAAAGCACAGAGCAGGGAGAAAGATTATCTTGTGTGGGGAACAGCATGGAGGTCACTGGATTGTGAAAACATTTATAAAGGAAATAAAATCTAAGAAAAAAATTGTCAATTTCCCCTTTTTTTGTCAACTTTGTCAACATAACAAGTGTGAAATGGAACCTCAGAGGTGATTTGTATTTCTCTTAATAGTGATTTATACAATTTTAAAAATTCATTTATCAATTTATAAATGGTTCTGTTCTTGTAAATTTGAATCAGTTTCTCATGAATTTTGAAATTGAAAACTTTATCTTTTTTGTTCTGTGATCTCTTTTTATCACATGTTTGGTCAAGAACTACCTATGGATCAGAAAGATAATTTCTTGTTCCTCTCACCTCCTTATATGACCTTTGATATCAAGGTCATATATCCATTTGGAGATTATCTTAGTATATGATATGGGGTGTTGATCAAAGCCTAGTTTTTACCAGACTGCTATATAATTTTCCCAACAGTTTTTGTGAAATAGTAAGTCCTTATTCCATTATCTGGGGTCTTTGGGTTTACTGAACATTACATTACTAAATTAATTTACTCTAATAAGTTATGTACTTAATGTTACACTGATCAACCTAGTTTTAACCACTATCAAATCTGATAATTACTGCTATGTAGTAAAGTTTGAGATCTGGTACTGCTAGGCATTCATTTTTCTTACTTAAATTATTATTTCCCTTAAGATTCTTGACCTTTTGTTCTTCCAAATAAATTTCATTACTATTTTTTTTCTAGTTCATTTAAGTAGTATTTTGTAGTTTTATTGGTATGGCACTGTTTAAGTAAATTAATCTTGATAATATTCTCATTTTATTATATTGATTTGGTCTAACCATTAATATTTTTCTAATTTTTTTAGGTCTTTTTATTTCTGCAAATAGTGTTTTGTAATTGTATTTATAGATTTCCTATGTGTATCTTGTTGAATAGACTCACTTTTTTTGTACGTTCTGTATTTTTCTTTATGTTTTAAAGTTTTAAAATTAATTTTAAACTTAAACACAAAATAAGAAAAGAAAAAAAAAGTTGCTATATATATAGCATAACAAAGAGGATTGAATATGAAGCAATAAATTTATATGTCAAGAAAACCTATATAATAAATACCAAACATTGTTTTCAAACTGTCCATCTTTTCTTTATTTATTTGTAAGTTTTTTTTGTTTTTTGTTGTATACTATTTGCTTTATCTTTTTATACTCTTTCCTCACCAACCCAGGCTGCAATTAAGCATGGATACACACACACACACACACACACACACACACACACATACACGTACAGAAACCCATACATAGATATGTATAAATATGCATGTTTGTATAAATACTGCTAACATATATGTAAGACCATACTATGCTTATTTCCACTTGTCACCTGTTTTTCTGATAGTGGATGACATCTTTCTTCTTAGGTCCAAATCTTTCCACATTTTTCTAAATCAACCAGCTCATCATTTCCTATACCACAGCAATATTCAAACCCAATCAACATTCTTTTTGAGAGATTTTATAGAAATTTTTTTCCCCTCAATTTTCTTCATTCTCTTTATTCTTGGATGGATAGGTTTTTATTTGTACAAGAAAATTTTAATTTAAAATAATCAAAATTATCCATTTTGAACTTTAGTAAATGCTCTCACCTAATGTTATCGTTCTTTTAAATAGAATTTTCTTTCTACTATCTCCTGTTAGATTTTATTAGAAAAATAATAAAAATGTCACAGATTTTTGTAGAATTGTTTAATATTCTGCAGCTTTGCTGAAGTTATTGTTTTAAGTACTTTTTAGTCAGTTCTTTAGGCTTCTCTTAAGTACACTATAATATCATCTGCAAAAGTAATGCTTTCTTTTTTTCTTTGACTATATATATTCCCTCAATTTCTTTTTCTCATGTTATTGCTATAGCTAGCATTTCTAGCACTGTATCAAATAGTTGTGATGATAGTGAACATCTTTGCCTTATCCCTAATCTTACTGGAAAAGACTCAAGTTTGTCCCTTTTGCATATTATGCTGGCTTTTGATTTTAGATAGATATTATTTAGCATGTTAAGATAAAGTCCATGTGTTTCTGCAGTTTCTATTTTATTTGTTTTAATAGAAATGAGTATTGATTTAAGTTATTAAAGCTCTACTTGTCCTGAGATTTTTGGATCAAATTTTTGTCAATTTTTATGTGTCTTGATATAATCACATGATTTTTGTTGATCTTGCTATTAATATGCTTATAATTTCCCCAATATTGAACCAAAATTGCATTTGTAGTATAAATCCAGTTTATTCATGATATATAATTTCTGTAATATATTGCTATAGTTTTTTAGCTAGTGTTTTATATGGTATTTTTATCTCAGTGTCTGTTAGAGATGTTGATGCATGTTTTTCTTCCTTTCTTTTGATTTTCTCTGGTTAAAGTATCAAGGTTATCCATAATAAAAGAAATTTGGTAGCATTTCTCCCTTTTCTATTTTTGGAATTAGCTTATGTAATATTGGAATTGGCTATTCTTTGAATATTTGATAGAATTGGCTTATAAATCTATGTAGTCTCATTTTTTTGTTTGGGAGTTCCTTTTTGATTTGGAACATAGAATTTTAAATCTATATGACCCCTAATACGTTAATGCACTTTGCCTATTCATTTTTATGACTGAGGCTCAGAGACATCAAATGACCTTGAAAAAGTTACCCAGATAGTAGGTAGTACAGCTGTGATTTAAATTCCAGAAATTTAGCTTTAATTCATTGTTCTTTACACTACATTTAGTGTCTCTAGCCTTTAAATCTTGCCCCAAGATAGATTAGAGCAAAGAGATGACAATCTCTCTGTTCCACTTTCTTTAACAGAAGCCATTTCTTGCAGCATTTCCAGATGTTTTAATAGAAAATTAGTGTTTTGCAAAAAAAAAAAAAAAAAAAAAAAAAAGGAAATTGAATGGATGCCCATTAATTGGGGAATAGCTCAATAAACTCTGGTATGTGTTTGTAATGGAATATTATTGTTCTAACATAAATAAGATGGTCTCAGGAAACAACAACACCAACAACCTGGAAAGTCCTCCATGAACTCAAACAAAGTGAAGTGTACTGTATATAAAATAATATCAAGGTTCTGGGATGACTAGCTGTAAATGACTTTGCTATTCTCAGTAGTACAATCATCCACGATTATTCTGAAGGATTTATGATGAAAAATAGTATCCATACCCAGAGAAGGAACTGATTATGTCTGAATACAGAATGAAACATTCTCTCTTTCTTTTTAACTTAATTTTTCTTGAGGGTTTTTATTTTCATTAGGGTGGGAAATCCATTTTCTTTCAGAACTTGACTTTTATGGAAATGTTTTGCATAACTTCACATGTAGTTTTTTAATTGTGGGTGAGGATAAAGGAAAGAATCCAGAACTCAAAAGTTTTTAAAACAAATTTTTGTTTTTGAATGTAATTGGAGGAAAATGTTAAATTAAAAAAAATTTTAAAAGCCTGATGAATAAAAGGTGATTGAACTCGTATGGGAAAAAATAATTTTGATTTGAGATATACATGTTTGCTCTCCATTTGAATAAAAAAAAATTGAGATGGTTAATTTTGCTTTTTTTGGGTTGTGTAAAGTTACTTGCTTGATATTTATAAATCCAATAAAATTCACATTTAATAAATTTTATAAAAAGAAAATGCCTTGGATATTTGGCTTGACTTGGAAAACTTCAGATTCATAAATTTAATTAACTGTAAAAAGTATTTCCTGAATAACTACTTTGAGTCTAACATTATGGTAGATATAATGCAAAAGATATATGATAAAAGCCCTGAAGAAATATCTTGATATTCTTCTTTTACATGGGAAGTTCCTGAGAAGCTAGGAAATCTCCTAAAGTGTAGGCTGGCACAATGAAAACTCCTCTATAGTCAGGTTGCACCAAAACAATAAGCATGATCAAGGAGATGGAAGGTTCCTTGTACAAACTAGAAAAATTATGAATTAGATTAGATTGAAATATTTGGAATGAAGTGAAAGGAAATGATATGAATAAGTCCAAAATATTCATTTTTTTTTCTAATGTTGTATTCTTAGTTGGTATAAGTTGATGTTTTTCTGGTTTTAGAACTGGCTGTCCAGTCCGCTGTATTCTGGAACGTGGAGAAGATATATTAATAACTGGAGGCCGTCATCCTTATCTTGGAAAATACAAAGTAAGTAGAATCAAAAAGTCAAAATTACCTGAAAGTTGTGAGCATGGGGGAAAGAAAGGTGTAGGGGCAGTAATGAGCATGACACAAATATTGAGAGAAATTATGAAACTAGCTTGACTAAAGGAATGGGTGCTTGTTGAGTAATTGTAAAAATTTAAAGTTGCATGTAGATAAGGTGAGTCCAAGATGGTAGAAAATTTTGTATAAAAGCCAGCATAAGAAGTTTAAACTTGGACAGGGGTTTTTAATTTTTTTATGTGTCATTGATCCTTTTGGTACTTTGTTAAAGCTAATAAGAAAAACAAGTTTGCCCAGATTTAGACCACTTGGTGGGAAGAAACTGAATTCTTGAGCAGCAGAGTAGCATGGTAAAAGTGTTCCTTTAGCAGTTTTAATATGATTAATATCATAGGGTGATATTATATGGTGGCTCTGAGATGAAATGAGAATCTGGAATTAGGGACACCATTGGAAAATTATTGCAGTAATTCAGGCATATGGTAGACATCTGGGCTGGAATAATAGTCCTGGAAATGGAGAAAAATTGTCAAATTTAAGATATTATATAAGAACTGGTGAAGGATTGGATATAGCAGATGGAGGAGAAGGAGAAGTGGAACATGGTTTTAAGCATAAGTGACTTGGAAATGATGGTGTCATCAATCAGAAAGGGGAAGATTATTAGGAGGAGCCAGTTTAGGGAGAAGATAATGAGATTAGTTGGAGAAATACTTAGTGTGGTGGGTCATCCAAGAAAAAATATGCAGAAAGCAATAGGAATATAATATCTAGGTGAATGTCTAGATTTGGGCTGGAGATGTAGATTTTAAGGTTGTGAGCACAGACATGATAGCTAAAGTTAAGAGAATTTTTTAATATTCTGAAGAAGAGTCAGGGGAAGTCAGAAGGTAAATGAGCCTTTGGGAATACACACATTTAGGCTGTGGGATAAAGAAGAGCAGTAAGAGAAAGAGAATAAGAAAAATGGTCAAAATGGACAAATAATATATTGTAGCATTTTGGAAAGCAAGAGAGAAGAGTTCAGGAAGATTCATAGTATCAAGTACTGTTGAGAATATCTAGGAAAATGAGGATTGAGAAAAAGCCATTAAATTAAAAGGTCAATCCTTTTGAATTTCAGTAATTTCAGTTTCAGTAATATAATTTGGACTGAAATTGTGTCTAGGAAAAAAATAAATGATAGATCATTTGTTGAAGAAAGTTGGCAGTAAAAAATTTGGGTTAAACAAAGGATAAAAAAGAACCAGAGGAAATAAAAATGAATTTATTAGAGTGAAAAGAGTTAAAGATGAAAATAAGTTTTCAAGAAGGGATGGGACATAGGCCACAGGTTGAGAGGTGCCTTCTCATGTGTAATTTCCATAATGTAATTTCCATACATTATACACTGGTGTTTACATTTTGTTTCCTATCTTTATGTAATATTATTCTTTGTTATAAATTATTATTAGAGGTCATGTGATAATAGGGGAAAAATAAATATGTTCTAATTTCAAGGGTAAATTTAAGTAGACTCTTAAGTCCATACAAGAGAAGAATCACCTGCTTTCCCTTTAGAAGTAGCGCATTAAAATTTAAAGACAACATTTCCTTCCTTTGGTCTCTAAAGATGCAGTTCTATTCTTTAGGTGGGATTCATGAATGATGGTAGAATCATCGCCCTGGATGTTGTACATTATGCAAATAGTGGCTTCACGTTGGATCTCTCTCTATTTGTAAGTATTAAGGGATAAACATACATCCAATTAATTAAAAATGGAATTATTAAAGTGAATATCATACATACACATATTGTCTATGCAATAAGCATAAAGAAATTATTGCTTCTTGTGCTGTACTAGAGATAGGGAGTTGCCTTATAATTTCATTGATATCAGAAATTCTCAGATGAGACAACTTTTTTTTTTAACTAATGCTGTTATCACTTCTGAAAATTATAGTCTAATAAGAGAAATGTCTACAGTACTAAGAGATAAGTGATCTGTCTAGGGTCATACATCAGCAAGTATTAGAGATATAGTGGTCTTCTTGGAGTGGAGGCCAGCTTTCTGTCCACTACATCAGGCTGACTCCAAGCTCTATAATAATAGAAATGCTTATAAATATATATTTTAACATATTTTAATGTAAGGAACTGTTGGTAGAGAAATAGTTGTGATGTAGTAGAAAGACCACCGAATATGAATCAGAACACATAGATTGGGTTCTCAACTTTGCTTCACTGTCCAATCTAAATCTGGATCTAGGGTGGGTCACTTTACTCTAAATCTCATTCCAAATCTGCAAAATGGGGACATAATTAGCATGATTTTTGTGAGGATCCCATGAGATAATATATGTAAACATTTTGTAATAATAAATAGCGATAAATATCAGTTATTGATTATTTGTACACTAGTAAGATTAGAAGATCTTTAAAATGTTTTTGCCCTCTGACTTCAGATACTGATTGTATATCTTCTCAATAAAAGTCTCAGATACAAGTTTCTTTCTCAAAAATCCACTTTTAATACTCATTATGGGACTATAGACAACATATGGGCATTTGACAGATAGACACTTTTTAAGTAGGTGATTAAAAAATGCTTGTTGATTGACTGTCTGATTGATTCCTAGGTAATAGAGATGGGTCTCCTAAAATTGGACAATGCTTACAAGATCCCAAATCTACGCTGCCGAGCCCTTGCTTGCAAAACGAATCTACCTTCCAACACTGCTTTCCGTGGATTTGGCTATCCCCAAGTAGGGCTGATTATGGAATCATGCATCATGAAAGTTGCGGCCCAAAGTGGCTTACCACCAGAGAAAGTAACTAAATTATCCTATGGTAAAAAACGACCAAATATCAAACAGAAAAAAATTTTCCAAAGATTATATAGTCCAATTGTCCCATTTTATAGATAAGAAAGTAAAATTCAGAAAGGGAAAAGTCTTTACTCATTCAGTATTTCTATTGCACTGCTTGTGACTGCATCGCTGCTGGCTATTAGTTAAAACTACCTCTCCATTCTCAACCAGATTCCCCAGTGTTTAGTGTAGCCTGAAGAAAGGGACACAAGCTTTCCTCTTCTCTGCTTCATGACAGTAGTATTTAACCTTTCTTTTAAGTGTTCAATGGATTAGTTATAAGAAAGTTCTGGGGACGGATGTTCTTATAACCACCAAAAGGAGAAAGTGCAAGTTGACAGAGGTTTTTTATCAGTTACGGTTCTTTCTCTGCATTGCTCTTGATTTTCTCTGACCGACAAGCTACTTTTGCCAGATATCTAAGATGTCTTAAAGTCAGCTCAATTATACCTGGATTTGGTGTTTGATTAGTTCTTGTTCTATGTCTAACAGATTCAATCAGTAAAAACCATAGGGTTCATATCCTTCTTCTGATGTTAATTACTTTCTTTCTTTTTTTTGCTGAGGCAATTGGGGTTAAGTGACTTGTCCAGGGCCACACAGCCAGGGAGTGTTAAGAATCTGAGACCAAATTTGAACTCAGGTCCTCTTGACTTCAGAGCTGGTGCTCTAACCACTGCACCATCTAGCTGCCCCTGTTTATTACTTTCTGATCCCTAGTTATCTTGTTTTAATATGCAGCTCTGAGTGACATTCTGCAAGTCATTAACTTCTCTAGGATTAATCTCACTTGTAAAATGAACAGATTGGACTAAAAGGTTTCTGAGGTCTTGATCTATGGTCCTAGGTCTTAAATGGAATTTCAGTGGAAGAGGCATTTGATAGAAAAATATTGTTGCCTAGAGCAATCCAGAAAGGCCTCATATAAGATCTGAGTTGAACCTTATAGTTCAAAGAGGATTAAGAGAGAAAGAGAGGAATAGGAGAGAGATTATATTGTGTATCATTTTTTGAAATTTCTTTTTAAGGTGAGAATGATAAACATGTACAAAGAAATGGATGAAACACACTACAAGCAGGAGATTAATGCAAAAAACCTAATAAAATGTTGGAATGAATGCATGGAGATATCCTCATACTATGCAAGGAAAGCAATGATAGAAGATTTCAATAAGAAGAATTACTGGAAAAAGAAAGGAATTGCACTTATTCCAATGAAATTTCCTATTGGTCTTGGTTCACTTGCTGCTGGTCAGGTAGGTTTGTCCCTAGACTGCCAAAGAATGCTGCCTTTTTATGAGAAAGCTGACCTGGTAGAAGATGTAGTTTTAATAAAATTTTTTAAAAAAAGCTTTAGTTAAAATCAACTATTTTCCTTTAGGTCAGCTTTGCAGGTGTGTGTGTGTGTGTGTGTGTGTGTGTGTGTGTGTGTGTATGTTAGTTATGTAATTATTTTCTTCTGTCAGCCCACTGAGAGGTTCAGCAAATTCAGAGTAGCTGGACTGCATACAGGCTCCTCTTTGGTCTGGGACAACTGGTTATTTTATTGTAAGTATCTATAGTAAGCTAGAAGCTAGAACTAAATCCCTCCTCTAGTCCTGGGATCAGAGCCATCCAACTATGTTTTTCTGTCATATTTAGAAGGGATCACAGACATCATTTAGTCCAAAACTCTAAACTTATGGAAGAGAAAACTGATACCTTGAGAAGGGTAGTAAGCATGATCCATATTATAGAGAACTGAGTTGTTTCTAAGAGTGAATTTCATATTTTACCTTTTTCTTTCTTTCTGGTAATTCTAGAAAACTTGATTTTTAAAATTTCTGTCATGATTCTTTGCTCCTTGAATCCCATTTAAGTGATCCACTTGAAGTGTTTCCAATACAGTACTCCTAGACTTTTCCCCTAATATCTGTCCTATAATTATTTTGCTTTAATTGACCATGTAGTTATTAAATTAGCACCTTATTATCTATTTTCCTAAATATGAAGCCCTGAAAAGTTCTACAGTAATGACCACATCCCAGTAAGATGACTTGATTGGTATCTGCCTAATGTGGCACCCAAGGATTATGGAGGTGTGGCAGATACACCTGAGACCAAATTTGCGGGGCCTGAATCCCTTGATGACTGCATTTTTGGGATAAAGGCTAAGTGGTGGGTGTGGTTGGATTGAGGGGAAAATTTTATGCTGATACCTGAGTCATGCACTAAGACAATTAGTGTAACAATCCTGCCACTGGCCAAACTATAGTTGTGCAGATTTTTGTCTCAAAGAAAATTATTTAAATGAATAATTTTACAATAATAACATAAGTCAAAAGTACTGCCAAACCAGATTTTGTTTTTTTCTGTTTTAGGCAGCTGCTCTAGTTCACGTCTATCTGGATGGATCTGTGCTAGTGACTCATTGTGGCATTGAAATGGGGCAGGGAGTTCATACCAAAATGATTCAGGTAAGAACAAATTTGTGTGTGTGTGTGTGTGTTGGAAGAGAGAGGGAAAAATTAAAGGAGAACAGTTGTACACTTGCATTTTAATTTTAACAAATTAATATTTTAAGCTAGAGCATAAATAAGTTAATTCAATTCAACAATTACCAAACACTTTTTATTAAAAAGAGAAAGCATATTTCAAAGTAGAAAAAGCAATGGATTTGGAATCAGATGATCTCTGTACAAATACTAAAAGAGCTTGACTTATTTTGGGCAAATTTTTTTTCTTTTTTCTGGGCCTTTGTTTCCTTATGTGTCAAATGAGGGGTTGGAATACATCAGGGCTTCCTAAATTTTTTCTACTTCTTACTCCTTTGGACTAAGACATTTTTATAGGACTCCATCTCAAATGTGAAATAAGATATTTCTGGCAGTCCTTGTGCATGTGCAGTATAAAGCATGCATGCATATTGTGTGTTTAGAACCAAGACTGCAATAAAGTTGGTGATATGCAGAAATACATTCTCAGATTCATTATGTGTTTGATTTGAATTGATTTTTGGTCATTGTGGTTTTTTTTATTATTATTATTTTATTTTTGCTCAATTTTTTGTGATCCCACATTCAATTAGGCAATCCCATATAGGGTCACAAGCCACAATTTAAGAAGCCTTGGAATAGACAACCTCTAAGATCTCTCATAGCTCTAAATAATATGATTCTGTAATCTACTGTATAGAGTATACTATTCTAATTGCTAGGAATGCAAAGAAAAAAACAATAACAACAACCAGACACTGTCCTTGTCCACTAAAAATCCTTATTTTCTTTCATAGCTAAACTCAGGTGTTTCTTTGTGAAATTATATCATTTTGTAAATTTATCTATTTGTGCACATTTTGTATCTGGCTCTACCAGTAGAATATACTATTTTGCAAATGGGCTAAAAATATTTTTTTTCACTCAGAAAAAGACAAATTTCAAACTGATAAAGAATTACCACCTTATCATTCTGGTGAGGAGAAGAAGGGTTCAGGTAGCTTTAGTTTCTCTGTAGAGAAAAATAGTCTAGCTCAACTCATATTAAAATATATCAGTGTGTATACACACATATAGTGTATGTGTATATATATACACATATACACATGTGCATATATATTATGCATACATACAATTAATTTAAAATGTTAACATTCCAAAATAAAATCTGTTTATATTAATGTGGGTTGACAAGTATCTAGAGATCCCTATATACATATATATAAATATCTCTCTATATATATCTATGCATATGTAGCTATACAAGTATGTATATTATTTGTGCATATAGTATTTCTAATTTCAATTATTTTCAGACTCTTAATTTCTTCTTAGAATTAAAAAAATGATAATTGAAAATATATAACCTTACTTTTTTGGGCCAGACTAACTTATCATATCAGGGTATATGTCTTTTAAACAATAGTTAATCAAGTCTCTAATATTTCCTCCAATTAGAAATCATATTACCTAAACCTTGTATCCTGTTTTATATCCTTTTAATTGTTCAGTCATGTCTGATTTTGACCCCATTTGGGATTTTTTTTATTAAAGATACTGGAATGGTTTACTATTTCCTTCTGTAGTTCTTTTATAGATGACGAAATTGAGGTAAACAGAGTTAAATGACTTGCTCAGGATCCCTCAATAAGTCCTTCACTAAATAAAGAATGTCTCCAAAGTCTTAGTGTAGTCTTAAGTTATTAAAGCTTAGGCTTTTAATAAATTTAAACCATTCAAGTTTAAATCTGAGGTTGAATTTGAACTCAAGTCTTCCTCTCTCTAGGCCTAATGCTCTATTCACTGTGCCACCTATCACCTCAGTTGACATGCATTACTTAATAAATCTCTCTCTTAGAAACTTGAGCTATATTTCCTCAATTATTTCAAATTTCACCCATTACACATGTTCCTAACTAGACTTGAGGTGGCTGAATTTTCAGAGAATTGTTTGTATCCTCTTAAACTTACAAATAATACCTATATGATAATTTTTACATTTCAATTTTTTATGTATCTGTATTGATGATCCATAGAGTTAGACAATTTGTTATTATTTTTGTTACAATAACTAATAATAGTAAAAATTATTCTTATAATAACTAATAATAGTAAAGATTATTCTTATAACTCAAAATTGCTTTCCTTCTCATTTTGAAATTAAACTTTTGTTTAGGGCATATATACAATTTTTTTTTCTTAATACACATACACACACACAAACATAGAACAGATATATATATATATATATATTTTTTTTTTTTTAGAAATAAAGTATATGTTGGTCCTCTCAGGAAAATTCTAGTTCAAATAATGAATGTATGAGTATTTCATTAACAAAAATCAGAATTAAGTTATTTATTAACTTGTTGAACTTTGCTCTTAAAAGATTTTGATCAAAAATTAAAGACTACAGTTTTTGCTCTGAGACAGTGATAAAATACCTCCTTACTCAGGGGAAATCACTATTAATATAGAGTATGAAGGAACTTTTGTACTTTATAGTCTATCTCTAAAATAAAGACCAGGATTTTATGGAATCAGTAATGAGAACGTCAAGAATTTCAGAACTTGTGTAATCCTGGCCAAGTTACTTACTTTCAGTTTGCTTCAGTTTCCTCAAGTGTATTGATATAACAATAACACCTATGTTACCAGATTAATTCGAAGACCAAATGGGTTAATACTTGTAAATCACAAGGTAGCTAGTTGGCACAATGAATAGAGCACTAGTTCTGAAGTCAGAAGGCCCTGAGTTCAAATCTGACCTCAGACACTTAACACTTCCTAGAAGTGTGACTCTGGGCAAGTCACTTAACATCAATTGCTGCAGCAAAAAAAAAAAAAAAATATATATATATATATATATATGTATATATGTATATATATATATGTATATATATATATACACATATATTTTTTACATATATATATATGTATATACATATATATATATGTAAAGCACTTAGTACAATGCCTAGCACATAGTAGATGTTTAATAATTACTTTTTTCTTTTCTTCTTCATAAGATTGGATGCAGATATTCTGATTTCTATTTTCACAATCTTAGCAATTTCACTGGAGAAGTCAATATACATTAATAGCAGAAACCCAATTTTGTTTCCAGATAATTTCCATTTCATATTAAGATTTATGTCTGACTTGAATTTTTAAATAAATTTTATTCTTAGTCATGATTTCAATTCCTTTTCCTAAAACTTGTCAAACAGAAATTTTGATATCTCTTTTCAAAATGAGATCCAGAGCAATCAAATAATTTTCCCTTTCTTCACTCAGTGATCTCTCTCTCTCTCTCTCTCTTTATCTCTCTCTCTCTCTCTCTCTCTCTCTCTCTCTCTTTCTCCATTCATCCAACCATCCACCCACCTACCTATGTATCTATCACACATCAATCCATATGTATGTATGTATTTATATATACATGTATATGTATACATACATATATGACATATACTTAAGACAAACAGAAATAGTAAAAATTTTTTCAACATAAACAGCATTTTGATACAAAAGTTATCTTTTCTCAGATTCATATCAAGTCATATAATATTATTTACGAGGCTATCTAAATAAATGTATTGAACTATTTTAGCTATTGTTATCATCATTATTGTTATATTATTAGATTGTAAATTGCTAAAGAGTGGGGTCTGTGGTGCATTCCAAACTTTTAGCACAGAAATCTACAATAAATAGGCATTTGTTGTCTTTTGAATTAAATTAAACATCTGTTAATAAGAACTTCTCTTTATTAGGTTGTCAGTCGTGAGTTAGGGATGCCAATGGACAATATTCACTTGCGTGGAACGAGTACTGAAACGGTCCCTAATGCAAATGCCTCAGGAGGATCTGTGGTGGCAGATCTCAATGGAATGGCACTGCAGGTAAAATCAGAGTACTAACATCTTAATCCCTGGCCTTCCTTCATTAAATAAAGAATATCTCCAAAGTCTTAGCATAGTCTTACATTATTAAAGCTTATGTTTTTAATAAATTTAAACTATTAAACTTTAAAACTATACTAAGACTTTGGAACAGACATTATATAAGTAAAGCCCAGTAAATCCTGAAAGAAATATTTAGAAATGAGAATGAAAAAATATTCAATTATTTAATAAGCACCTAATTGTTCAGGTATGTGGGGGAAGGGGAGTAAAACAACACAGAGAAGTCTAAGAGAGATTTTCTGTCCTCTAGAAGTTTACAATCCAGTATATTGGATAGTGTTGAATTTAGAGTAAGGGGGATTTTGATTCAAATTCTCTTCTGAAATTACTAGTCTTGTGAACACAGACATATATATTGTCTGTAAGATAGGATGGATTTGGAGAGATGAAGAGAAGAGGGTTGGAATTCCAAGCTGTGGGAAATAGTATGAGTAAAGACAGAAAGATTATAATATGCAAAATGTTTGGGAATCAGCAAGATGACAAATCTGGTTGGAACAGCAAAGTTCCATATTGAGGTGTAGAAAGCAATAGAAAGATAGACTGGATTTTCCTTTTGGCAGTAGTCATATGTGGCAATTGCTTGTATATAGTAGATGCTTAATTAATATTTGTTGAATAGAATGAATTTCCCCCACCTTATTTTCACATGAATGTTTTTCTTAGAATGTTCGACTAACCTGACCACATTCTTTGAGATTAGTGTGCCTTGAGTAAATAAAAAATCCTATAGGATGCTCTAGGAAAAGTAGAGCTCATTAGAGTAAGTTAGTCGGTATCCCCTCCATTCCCAGTTAAACCTCTTAGCTTTCATGTAACCAGCTCCACAAAGTCCAGTCTCCCCTAAAAAATTATCTTCTGCCTTGAGTTAAGCTCCTCTCACTTTTGTCCTCATCTGTTGGCCAGCATCCAATTTGTACTACACATTCATTGTACTATATAGTTTATATAGAAATTTTTATTTAATTCCAGAATGTGTTGAATTCACTGACCTCGCCCTAATTTCCTTTAAGTCATATGCATGTCCTAGCATTGTATTAGCTTATATAACAATCACACTATTCTGCTGACTCATATTCAACTTATGAAAGTATAAGATTACCTTTACTCTTATTAGAATTAATAGTAGATTGTTTGATCTTTGGAATAAACAAATTGAAAGAACAAATGAAGCTCATTCATTCAACAAACATTTATTTAGCACTGGTAGGTACAAAACCCTGTGTTAGGCACTAGAAGAAGTAGAAGAACATCTCATGAGCCATTACATTTAGATCTACATATAGTTTATACTCTAATATATCAGACAGTATAAATCCATAGCCACTAGTGACAATAAACCAATTTGCACTTAATGGAGCTTTTCCTTTTTTTTTTTTTTTTTAAATTTTGGGTCACTTTCTGTCTCAAATATATAGGTATTAATTTTATTTAACAAAACTACTATTTCTTACACAACATTGATGATATAATTTTCTTTTTTTTTTTCATCAATTATAGGATGCTTGTCAAATTCTTCGAAAACGTCTGGAACCCATCATTAGCAAAAATCCTCATGGCACATGGAAGGAATGGGTAAGATTTTTTTTCACATGAAAGTTTAAGAGACAGTTCTTACCACAAAGAAAGTACCTACTAAGGTTTTTTATAAATCATTACAAGTGATTCTGAAAGGCACCACCACAGTAAATTGAATGATCAGTGAAGAGGAAACAGAAAAGGAAGTTTGGAATTGGATTTTGATAACTTTAGTGGATCAGTTTTAGATTTGTTTAAAGAGTCACCTACTTCAAGGAGTAGAAAACATAATATTCTAGGGTTAAATTGGTAAAAACAAAACAAAACAAAACAAAACAATGACATCTCTAGGAAGCAATTAGATTCATGTATTCTTAGCATCTAGAAAAAGAGGTTCCTCAGGATTATTCTGTGAAGTAAGATTTTTCTACACTGAAACACAAACTTTGGGGCACAGAATCCAAGTGTTTAGAGTTGACAGGGACCTCAACAGCCTTCCCCCTTCTTCCCCCGCAACATACCTGGTAAGTAACCATTAAGCATCTGTTTGAAGACTTCCAGGGAGAGGGGGCTAATAGCCTTTGAAGGCTGCTCATTCCACTTTGGAATAATCTTAATATTTGGAACTTTTCCTGACATCAAACCAAACTTTATATCTTTGTAAGCTTGACCCATTGCTCTTGATTTATTATCCCTGATCTGCACCAAATAGAACAAGTCTAATCCTTTTTTTCTTGTAGCATCTCTTCAGATATTTAAATATAGTGATGGTGTCCTTCCTGACAATTCTTTTCTCTATTCCAAAATCCCCAATTCCTTCAACTTAATCATCCTATACTATGGACTTGACACAAGAATCCAAACCAATCCTTATACTTTTGTTATACCCAGAGATTGTAAGTAACTTAGCAAAGGTCACATAGTTGGTAAGTTTTTGAGATAGATTTTGAAGTATATACTCAGATTCCAAATATTCTTTTCCCTGCACCACACCTTAGCCAGTAGATAGAACACAAGAATGTATAATAAAGACATTTTTACATCATGTACAATTTTTAAATATTAGAAAATTCTATTGGTCATAGTATATAGGTATTTATTTTATGTTGTCACCACATATGTAACAGTGATGAACACACAAGAAATAGAATTTTGGGAGTTTTTAGAAAACTTTTGGCTGTTTACAATTTTGATGGAAGGCGTTTTATATTTTCTAATAATTTAAAGCAAAACTTCTTAAATTGTGGGTTGTAACCCCATATAGGATTGCATAACTGAATATGGGGGGGGTCACAAAATTATGATTTATTGTCAGTAGATGTTTGATTTATATACTTTTTTTATATATCTATATACATGGGGTTGCATAAAAATTTCTTGGATTAAAAAGGAGTTTAAGTGGAAAAAGTTTAAGAAGTCTTAGTATAAAGTACTGATATTGAGCTTAGCTCTGCAGCTTGTTGTGTACATATTACAGCCAGGGGGATTTTCAATGCAACTGATGCAATTTCATGGAATTCTGTTTTTATGTTCTCATTTTTTCCTTTTTAATATTAGTACCTGTCCATAATATTGAAATAGAAAACTCATTCCCAGATACTATCATCTCTGCAATAGATTCTTTAGGTTTTTTTTCATTCTATAGCAAATACTAAGTAAATAAATATTTCTACAAAGTAGAGCAGAGAGTGAAAATTACACATAAAATCACAATTTTCCATTATGTACAAGTTACTTATCTTTTAAAGTTTATAATGAATTTAAAATGCTACTTTAAAAGTTATCAGGCTCATTTGTGTTTCCTTATGAAATTTCTTCTATTTATTCTGTGCTTTTAAAAATTCTTCAGGAACTCTCTTTTACTTTTTTTTTTCACAATATTATTGCTAGCCTCTCTTTCCCCCCAAAATGGGAAGAGTAACTGCTGCAGATTGTTTAAAATTACTTTAAACTCATAATAAGTTATTCATGATGTAAGTAGATAATTGTATAATATGAAAAGAAGATAGGATATCCATATGGGAAAGGTGAGAACTACAGAGTACTCTTTTGGTACTTTCACAATATCAGAAAATATGAGAAAGGCCTCCAGCATATGGTGCATAAACACCCCCATTCCCTATCCCACTTCTCATTACCATGGCAAACTCACGGGAGAACATGTTCATGAGCTGCAAAAGATGGTTTACTTGGGGCATTAACCTTGTATGAGTTGTGAGCTACATCATTGGAAGGAAATTTTACCTTGAGGAAGTTAAAGATCCATTTCCATACAAATATTCCAAATTTAAAAATCATGACCAATTTGGCCAGAAGGCAATGAAATTTTTGGCTACTAAAGCTTTAGAAGATTAAGGTGTTGAATATGTGGACTCTAAGGATAGGGGAAATGCCAGTACTGAAATTGGAATATAAATTATCCTACATGCTATTGCAGTTTGTTAGTTTAATTTTTAATAGGAAATAGCAATTACTGACCAGAAAGAGACTTACTGAACTTAGAAAAGAATTAGAAATGAAAACACAGATGAAATATTATATTTAGTTTTTGTTTCTTTTTAAATGCACTACTTTTGGACTGTATTCTACAAGAAAATGTGCTTTTTTTTTTTTTTTAGGCACAAGAAGCTTTTAATCAAAGCATTAGTCTTTCAGCAACTGGATATTTCAGGTAAAAAAGCCCTTTCAACCTTCTCCTAGAATTGTTAAAACTTGAGGTGAGATCATACCATGTAATGTTGAAGTGACCAAAAGAAGAACTTCAAAGATTAGGACTAATGTAGAATGTTTCAAACAATAGTTAAATAAAAATGCTTTTTTAAAATGTGTTTTTAAAAAATAGTGGAACCAAGGGAAACCTTTGGCTATTTACAATTTTGATAGAAGGTATTTTGTATTTTCCAATAATTTAGGATTGCATAACTGAATGTGGGGATCACAAAATTATGATTTATTATCAGTAGATGTTTGATTTACATACATATTTTATATACTTATATACACTGGGTTGCATAAAAATTTCTAGGATAAAAAGGGATTACAAGTAGAAAAAGTTTTAAAAGTTCTAGTATAGAACATTAACATTGAGCTTCTGTTGCTTATATATAAATGGCTGGATAGATTAATGGGAGAACTTATAGTTGCATTGATAATATTGCAACAAAAATAAAAGTTTACTAGAAATGACTACCAAAAATTCCTGAGAGGGAAGGAGAGCTACATCTCATTGTTTTTTAACAATTTAAAATAATTATTCATCATGCTTGGATAGTCTGCTAGAACAAATGGGAAACCTGTCATGTCCAGGCTAGGGTAAACACAGAGAAAGAAGAGAAGAATTTGTTCTAGCATATTAATGACCTTAATTGTCTCTGCTGTACCCTTATTCTCAATATGTCTCTAACACTGAAATAATGAACAAGGCATGGATGCCAGTTGTCTGGTCTGAAAATGGAAGTCCAGGTGATTGACAGAGAATGATAAGTAGAGAGGCATCATTACAGCATTATAGATATAGGTCATGGAAGGCTAGGGCTTGGCAAGTGAAACTAAGGACTTTGGATGTAAGCTTCTTAAATTATCTCTTAGTGGCCCAGTTGTTAGTCTAGAATGGAGGTGTTAAACTCAAAAAGAAATGAAGCGCCTTTAATCAAATTTAAGGATCCATGTGGGCATGTATTAATTTAGAAAACTAGATATTGTTTTATTATATTGTTATTTATTTTTCTAAATATTTCCCAATTACATATTGATCTGGTCAGGTCATATAAAAGAGTGTTTTGAACCAAATATTTGACTCTTCTGTTCTGGAAGGTATGGATAGCTTTGAGCATTTGTGAGAAGAAGCAAGTATTGAGATTGTCACATTACATTAAGCTTCAGGACAGACAAAATTCTTCTTGAGAGGGGAATACTTTTGAAGGGACATTCACATGACCTAGAACATTTGTTTAGTACTATTTCAAGGGGTTGAAATAAGAATCCAAAAAGGTATGTGTGTGTGTGTGGGGGGGGGGGTTATAGTGGTTTGGAAATGCCTATCTGGCATCAATAAAATCTTTCAGGATTTCTGCCTTTCAGTAGTTTAAACAATTTGCTACATCTTCCAAAGATGTGTTTGTTCTCTAGTTTTTGTTTTAAACACAGTTTACAACAGTTGTGAAATAAAATTCAATCAGAACTTTTACTAAAATAAAAATGGAGTACTTCAAAATAATCCACTTTTATATTGTTTTATAATAATGTGATCTCATAAAAACTGTGTAAAATAGTTAATGCAAATGTTAGATCCATATTTTACAGAAAACTTGGGAGCCAAATGAGAAAAAGAAGTTAAGGCCCATTATCATTTAATTTAAGTAAGCTGTTTGGTGGTCCAGTGGATAGAGTGCTCACCTTACATTGGAACATATGAATTCAAATCTAATATCGGACACCTCAGTGTAACTCTGGGGAAGTCATTTCACCCTGTTTGCCTCAGTTTTTTCATATGTAAAATCTGCAGATGGAAATAGCAAAGCATTCCATTGTCTGCCAAGAAAATCCTAAATGGGGTTTTGAAGAATTGTACACTGTTGAATGACTAAAAAACCCAGCAAATGTTCACTCAATTAATCTTATAAGTGACAGAACCAGTACCTGAACTCTGGCCTTCTAAGTGCTGTGATCTTTCTATCACTTTATGCTTCCGTTAAATCTACCCTTCTAAGATACTTAAAAAATTACATTTCCTACAGAGGTTATGAATCTGACATGGACTGGGAAAAAGGTGAAGGTCACCCATTTACCTACTTTGTGTATGGAACTGCCTGTTCAGAAGTTGAAGTCGACTGCTTGACAGGAGATCATAAGGTAATTGCTTCTTTATACAGTCCCCAAGCTAGACTTAAATTAAAGGCTGAATTCCATTTGTCCCTTAAAGCAGATGATACCAGGGACCTCAGTGGCTTTCTATACCAATATGTACCAGAAAAAGAATCCCCAAAGACTTCACACTGAGCAAGGGATATGCATCTTTTTGCTTAAAGACTTAAAGAAAAGGAACCTGCTTTCTCACTGAAGCTATTCGACTTTTGAATAGCTCTAATCATTGAGAAGTTTTTCCTTATTTAGAATAGAAAAAAGAGAGGAAAAAGGAAAGGGAGAAAGATTTGGGAACATTGAGGAAGACTTCATGGAATCTGGAACTTGAATGGGACCTTGAAGGAAAGGAGGGTCTTTAATGCATAGATCATAAAGTTAGAACCAAAAAGGAAACTCAGAGGGCACCCAACCCCTTATTTACTAGATGAGAAAATGGAGACCTTGTCCCAAGTAGGAAACAGCAGTAGCAGCCTTTGAACCCAGGTCCTTTGAATTCAATAGTCAGTGCTCTTTTACCTATACCATGCTGCCCTGGGTAGGTGACTTCATTTCAGGCAAGAATGGGAATAGGAGAATGGGAAAGGATAGGATAAGGATGGGGAAATAAAGTATACACCAGTACAAAGACTATATAAAGAGCAATAATATGAGATAAGGCTAAGTTGAAGCCAGACTCTTGAATGCAACATCCAGAGTTTATACTTGAATGTAAATGAAAAGCTCTTTAGCTTATATATCCTGACCCCCACTTCCTTTTTTTAAGCTCAAACAAGAATTATTTTTTTTCTCAGTAGTAGTTTATTTTTCCAAGTACATATGAATTTGATTTTAAATAGTCATTTTTGTAACTTTGTCTTACAAATTTTTTTCCCTCTTTCTTTACTCCCCAAGATAGCATCAAATATAATCTGATATAGGTTATACATGTAACAATCCTATTAAACATATTTTCATATTTGTTATATTGTACAAGAAAAATTAGATCAAAAGGGAAAAAAAATCATAAGGAAGAGAAAGAAAAAAAAAGGTGAAAATACTATGCTTTGATTCACATTCAATCTACATAGTTCCCTCTCTGGATGTGAATGACATTTTCTATCTGGAATCTATTGGAATAGTCTTGGATCACCACATTGCTGAGAAGAGCTAAGTCTATATTAGTTGATTATCACACAATTTTGATGTTACTATGGATAATGTTCTGGTTGGATCGTTTTACAACTCCACTAACAATGCATTAAGTGTCACAATCAAACAAAATTTTTAAGCCATTTATGCATAAATATATAGCCCAGAAAATGTTGCCAAGTTATTGGTGTTATCAGATCAGTATAATGGTGATTCTTATCTCTTATGTGAAAAATAATAATAGGCCTGCCAATTCAGTCTCAGGATATCAATCCAAATTTATTAAGTGTCAACCAAGAATTCTATTTTTTTGCTTTCAAGTAAGTGTCTTTCTTTATTTAGGTAATGGATCCCATACAATTTTCCTTTTGAATACTGGGTTACCTATATAGTTTCAGGAATTATAAAAGTTTCCCTTCTAGTTTGCCAATTTCCCTTGCTCTGTCTACCCTTTCCCTCCCATCTTCTTTCTGCCAATAAAATTCCTGGGTATTTCTCAAATGATATTTTTAGGCTAATCATAATTTTTCCCATCATATGAGGAAATAATCTTCTGCAGTAGAAAAAAGCAAGTTGACTGGTCAGCATTAGGAAACACATGTGGCAATCCCCATGATTATTGTGAACAATGATATGCTTACAGCCTTCAAGAGGAACAAGTTGTCAGGATAAGCACAATCAGTCCCAAGATTAACATAAGAATAATGTACCACTAGGTCAGGGCATTTGTTTTACACTGATTTGATGATATGCACTGATCCAAACAACCCCAGCATGTCTCATGGTAATGGTCTGGATTAAGGTTATCATCAGTGCTTGGCCTGAATATATCATTTTAATGGCATCCTCCTTTTTTTTTTGAAGATTTATGAGACCTTATTTATCTAATCCTGGGCTTTTGGGTTCTGGCCATGAAACTCAAGCAAGGTCAGCTCTCCAAGGAATCTATCCTGACATAATGCTTATCTCTGGCACTTGGTGTACATGTTAGAGAGATCTTCAAGTGTCATTATGCAACATTTCATCTCTCCTTAATCTATCTGACTTCTCCAGCCCTTTTCCCATGAGAAGAGAGATTAGAAGGCTTTCTGAATCACACGACTTTACACTTTTCCAGATTGTACCTAGTTCTGTCAAGGTCTTAGGACAAAGTTAAACATAATATAAACATGACAATTCATGGAGTTTTATTTTCTCATGTCATGAGGAAACCCATGACCAGCCTAAAAATATCATTTGAGAAATACCCGGGAATTTTGTTTATTGACAGAAAGTTGGCAATAGGGTGGGGAAAGTAAGAGAAGGTGACAAAGTAGAAGGAAGATTCTTGAAAAGTTACTGTCTTTTATCCTCAATTTTCTTAGCCATAAAATGGGGATAGTAATACTTGTACTATCTATCTCGTAGGGCTTTTATAAAGAAGTACTCTGTATACCTTAAAGTATTATATAAATATGAGCTATTGTTATTATTATTAAGCTACAGTCTCCCCCTTCTCCCATCTCCTACCAGGGCAAGCATCTTGAGTTGCCCAATAGTTTCTAGTGGTTGGGTAGTCATTGACCTAGCAAAAGATTATAATAGATTGAATGCTCCTTTAAGGGCTATGGTTGGTTTTGTGTCTTTGCATGTTATTTATCTTTTGGGATGAGCATTTGGTTTGTATTCTGTTAATGTTACCAGATACCCTTTTCATACTTAGGCTGTGACAAAGGGCAGGAGGTTCTATTCTGAGAAAAGACCATGTTTCTACAATAGAAGGTTTTGGGAACTATCCCAAATCCTCCACTTTGGGTGATGAGCTTGCTTGGCCTATTGGCATCCAGTAGAACTTTGTCCTTTTCGATTTTGGCCACCAAAACTGAGATGCTCATAACTGGAAGGAAGTTTAGAGAACATCAAATTGGACTTGTAGATGGGGAAACAGAGTCCAGAGAAGATTTGGTCAGGATCACAAGCAGTATCCTATATGCTGTTTCTATAAATGCAAAAAATGAAAACTCTCCCCGTCATTAAGAAGATTATATTCTAATGGGAGATGAAAATACATAAAAGGAAGAAGAAAGCTAAAAAGCAGAGCAGAGAGAAGAGATGAAGGCAAATGGCATTGGGAATGGTAGGGAAAGTTCAATTTAATGCTCATTCCACTATTTCACTTCATTGGACAGGTGAGATGATGTCTTTAAGTCTGTGAGAGTTTAGTATCTTGTATCACCAACTAATTTTCTTTTTAAGACAACAGCCTAGATTCATGATATCATACTCAAATAAAAACAGGAATTACCATAGAAAACTTAGAAAACCATGTGTTCACATATTTCTTTTATTTTTTTTTTAATTAATACACAAACCCATTAGAATCAGATAGAAACTGCACTTTATTCTGGTCTCTTCCTCTCTCCCCAGACACCTCGGGGTTTTTTTGGGGGGAGTATAGTAGATTGCATATTTGGCATCTCTGATCTATTTGATGACATACCCTCAAATATTGCACTTTTCAGTTTTCATACTTTCTTTTCCACCAATTACTATAACTAATCCTGTTCCCATGACAAATGAGAATCCTCAGGGCTCTTGAGGGAGACTGACCCAATACATTACTTTTCATTTGTAGATTAATAAAGAAGTTTTGGTTTCTAAGTTTCAACCTTGAGGTTCAGCACTTACTCTATTAAGAAATTAAAAACTAGAATAGGAGATGAAATATTTCTTGCTTTTGTTGTTATGGAACACCAAATTCAATGAACAGTTCATTAGCTATCTTGCTATGATGATAGAGGTATAAGAAAATACAGAAAAGTATAAGCTATTCCTAGTTTGTTGTCTTCTAATGAATTAGGATCAATTTAATTGATAATTTATAAGTATTGTATTTTCTGTTAACTACTTTACTGAGAGAATAGTGCCAACCTATTAAGTTTATTAACATATCTTTGAGAATTCTTTTCACTCAGCACAATCTTTTGTCACTTCTTTCTCTTGAATGAAATGGAGATGTGGTAGCACCACTCAGGAATGAATTAGTGCCAAGCAAGATGCACATTTTTCCTCTCTCTAGAATTGATTTTCAAAAAAGTATAAATGGAGCTTTTTATTTTTATTTTTAAACAGAACATAAGAACAGATATTGTCATGGATGTTGGTCACAGTATCAATCCAGCTCTTGATATAGGGCAGGTAAGTGTTACTATTTTTCAATATTTCTGCGCTTCTAATACTTGATAAATTAGATAAAGGATATGACATAGATAATGGGAACCACATAAGTGAAGACATAGGAGAGGACAAGCATTGTAAATGCAATTAAAATATTTCCAGTTGTTGCTTCCATTCTGACCAATCTCCTTATCTCCCTCTTAATATTAGAAGTGATAGTAGCCACTTGCTGAATATTGGAAGATATTATTGGACAAATATATCCTAGAATTAAAAACTTTGAATTAAAAATCCCATTGAGTGCTCAGTGGGATTTTGTGGAAAACATTGCCATTGTGTAGGAGATTTGGGAAGACTTTATGGAAAGAGATGCTATTTGGGACAGAATTTTTAAAGGATGGATAAAGATTCAGTAACTGAAGAGGGAACTGGGAGAATATTCCAAATGCAGGAAACAGATTACAGGAATAAACATGCTGATTTTGAACATGGATAGTAAAACAAATTAATAGTAACTAACATTTACATAGTACTTTTAGGTTTAACATAAGGTAAACTTTACAAACTATATGTTACAATCCTCGCCAAAAAACCAAACCAAACCAAAAAACCAACCTTAAAGGTGTTCAATTTTTGATAAATTAACAATCTGAGCGTTAACTAATTAAGTGACTTTCCCATATCATATAAGCTAGTGTCTCAGATGGGATTTGAACACAGTTGTTCCCGATTCCAAGTCCAACTCTCATCAGACTGTCTTCAGAATAGACAGTGAAGTAAAAAGGATGAACAGGTATAGGTGAAAAATAAGGAATTCACTTTTGTATAGGTTTTTTGAAGTGCCTGTGGGATATACAGGAGATGCCAATCTGGAGCTTAGAGGAAATTGAAATTGATCCATTACTTAGCAGGTCACCAGTGTTCTAAGTAGGGAAATAAAACCTATAAAAGTGATACTCTCTAGGGATTGGTCTGGCCATATTAGTAATATTTAGAATGATTCTACTGTCACCTCAGGCTGAAGTTTACTATGAAATACATCAAAGGAAAGACTCCTTGTCTCTAAATTGAAGGATTTAACTAGATGATCTTGAAAGTTTCCGCTACAAGTAGCTATTGTACCTCCCCATTTCTTCTTCGGGTTAATCATCCTCCAATTCCTTCAATCAATTTTCATATGGAATGACTTGCAGTTTTACCATTGCAACTGTTCTCCTCTGGACACCTTGTCTTGTGTCCAGAAACAGAGGATATTAGATGAGATGTGGTCTGATCACTGATTCTGGTACTGCTTTTACCAGGATAGCCTAAAAGTATATTGATTTTTAAATTTTTAAGTTTTGACTCAGCATCTATTAAAGGCAACATGAAATAGAAAATTGCTGATCTTGAAGATTGGAAGACTTGGATTCAAATTCTACTTCTGATACATATTGGTTGTATGTCTCTGGAAAAATAAGTTAACTACTCAATGCTCTAGGCAAGTGTCATACTATGAGTTGCAAAGAAAGCAAAGACCCCTGTTGGTAGAAATACTCTCCTATCTAGGAACACTCCATGCCATTTAAATCACAGGTCCATTCCTTATCCCATTCCTATATGAGGATAAGACATTATGATTAATAGAAAATGAAGGGACCTTACCTATCATCCAGTACAATTCTCCCATTTTTTACAAATGAGAAACTGAGACTTAAGAAAATATGGTGACCAGGCTATCATTACACACCTAATTAGGGCATAACCAAGTCTAGAACCCAGATCTCCTTACTGTAAATATTGTTATTATTTGAGGCATAGCTCAAGAGCATGTAGTTCCTTGCAAAATGTTTAAAATATCTTAAAAAATAAACAGTATCTTAAAGTTGTAAAGCATTTGCTTTAGCATGCATAGTGATATTTGATTGTATACAAAAAAAAATTTCTTATCACTTTTTCACATCAGGTTGAAGGTGCATTTATTCAAGGTGTGGGTCTTTATACATTAGAGGAACTGAAATATTCACCTGAAGGAATTCTCTATACTCGTGGGCCAGAACAATATAAAATTCCTTCCTTCTGTGATGTTCCTAATGAGTTCAATGTTTACTTTTTGCCTCCTTCTGAGGTTGCACAGACTCTATACTCATCAAAGGTAAGGTATACTGGGGATAATAATTTTTTAATGGAAAGTGTTTGAGGAGGCAGTTCAATTTGGTATAATGCAATTATTCATTAAACCAATGTCTGGGAAGCATTGTAGTAAATACTGGGAATAAAAAACAAAAACAAGAAACCTCACAAAAACAAAATTCCTTTGGCTTCAAGGAACTTGCATTCTACTGGGAGATTAATACTTCTTCTTTAGGTAAGGAGCACCTTATCAAATTAGTTTACTTTTCAGTTGTTAATTGTTTGTACTTTACAAGTTTAAGACTTACAAAGCATTTTGCATCTATTAACTCATTCTTTTTTTTTTAAACAGTAAGTGAGATTAACTCTAAGTAAAATATATATGTGTGTGTGTGTGTATAAAGTTGGATGTTTTTAGCCACTGCATTTGCTTTCTTCCAAGGGTCTGGGTGAGTCTGCATTATTCCTGGGATCCTCTGTGTTTTTTGCTCTCCATGATGCAATCCGGGCAGCAAGACAAGAAAGAGGATTCTCTGGAGTCTTCACACTGAATAGTCCATTGACCCCTGAGAAGATTAGAATGGCCTGTGAAGATAAATTTACAAAAATGGTACATACTTTTCAAAAGAAACAAAATTAGAAAAATGCTAACTATTTTTTCTTGAGGCTAAAGTTGAATGAAACCACCAAAGCAGTTTTCCCTTGTAAGCAAAGTGGAGTGAAAGGAGAGGGATAATATAATTTTTATTTGTTATTTCTATATTTAACTGTTATTTTTTAAGTAGAGCCCTGCAGATTCCTGAAGGTATGAAAAAGTCCCTGAACTCAGTTTCCTCATCTGAAAGAAGAGCTAGGTAAAGAAATTGCAAATCACTCTAGTATCATTGCCAAGAAAATGCCAAAATGGATCATAAAGGATCAGATGAGACTAAATTTGATTTTAGAAAAGAGGATTACATCTGACTTCTGAAGGGAACATGTAATTCGTATGCTTTTTTAGTCACAAATCACAAACCAAGAGGTTGTAATTTGGGTCAATTATAATTACTATTTAAATAAAAAAATCTTGTAGCTCTGAATATTTGAATCTTATGCCAGCAGAGTACAAGCACTGGAAATATATGAATATAGATCTAGCAATAGATTGAGCAGTACCCCTACTTCCTGCTCACCAATAAATCAACTAAATTGGAAACATTTATTCTCAGAGGGTTTACCAGTAGCTAGTATGTGTATTTGTGTTCATTATGTGCCAGGAAACTAGGAAAAGGGCATGATGTGGAGCAAGCTAAGAAGTGGTATAGAGCCCTGAACCTCAGGCAAGGGAAGGCAAAAACTCACCCATCAGAACCAGAGAAGCCAGGGTTGGTACCAATGAAAAGGAGATGGAGGCAAATGAAATGAATAAAATCAGAGCTCCTTTAAGTATTTAAGTCCTAGTAGTAGTAGAAAATGAGAAATGATTTGCTATAATTATAAGTAAAGTAAAAATAATGGTATCATGAATAAAATAGCAAATATCCTAATTTCTTCTTTTCTCTAGATTCCAAAGGATGAACCTGGATCTTATGTTCCTTGGGACATTTGCATATGAATAAACAACCAACTTGGGGAGAAAATATAATGGAAATTTTTATTATACATGGTAATGGGGAATCAATCTCTCCAATTTCTTTATATTTTATGGTAACATTTCTAAAAATATTAATTTCCACATAATACTAAGAATTTGGCAAGTAAAGAATTTTATCTGTTTTTAGGTACATTAAACAATCACCGGCTGTCTTCAGATTTTTATAACTATCTTTAGTCAGTAAAGACCAAATGAAAAGCCCAGCTTCTAATTTTTTTTTAGAATGTTTTTTTTTCTCCCATTAGGACTTTGCCTAAGATTGAATCATTTTTATTGCTTAAGTTTTGTGTTTTGGCAGTCAATTTTCTTAAATTAGGATATGCCATATTTTATAGGGATTTGCCCCATTCCTGAACTTAGTATATATTCTACAAAATTGGCATTCAATAAATCCTTGGTGATTAATGAGACTTTTTGAATAGTTTTTTAAAGATCTGAAAACAGAGGTAAAGCAAGTATATTTGATTCCATTTATTTCTGACTTACATTTAAGAAGTGCTAATAATGAATACTCAATTTTGCTTCTAGGAGAAAATATAATATTTCATACTTAAATGGGAAACACTCCTTTACTGCAAGAAATTAGCTTCTATCCTATAAACATTTGTTCATTATCATCTAAGACTTAAAGCTGTATGCCTATTAAATACAAGGTGAGGATGTGTGTTAGATGATTATTAAAAGAGTTTCTAAATTTATATAGTGCTTTAAAGTTTGGAAAGTGATATATATGAACATACACACATACATATATATGTAATCTCACTTTAGTCATGTAACATTCCTTCTAATAGGATTCTAACAGGTAAACTCCAAGATATATCAATTGGTTGTTGATGATTAATAAATACCATCTAATAATGATGATGATGTCTGATTTCAATTTTTTTGGGGGGGGTTCTCTTTTTTTGGGTTGGGACTAACTCTGTGGATGAGACCCACTTAGGAGTCCGTGTGTGTATGTGTGTGTGTATGTGTGTGTGTATGTAATTTGTGTATAGACAAACTTTCATGCATATGAGTTTATATGAAATCATTATCATTGGCAGATAGTTTGGTAGGTATACTTTTAGTAACTATCTAGTTGGTCCTATGTTTTCCTAAGGAGACATTTTAGCTTCCCATATGCATATTTTTTCTAATTCTGTCCCTTTCTCTATTGTTATAAGATAGAGATAGATTTAAGAGTGGATCAGACTCTACTAATATAAAAGTAGAATATAAGAATATCAAATGTGTCACATTTAGTTAAATCACTGGCCCATCTTACCCTGTATTGCGATTATGTCAAAAACATTGAATGATATTTTGTGAGAAGAAAAACAAAGCAATATTTTACCATAGCATCAACTTTAAAAAGCTAGCAATGACAAAAATCACTAATTCCAATTTTACAACTGGATCTATTCCCAAAATTATAGATGGATAAACAAAGGGAACTTGGTGAAGGAGAAGAGAAGTGGGTGATGGTGGGCTTTATTATTAAATATTATATTATTAACAAATATCAATAAATATTGAAAAATATTATTAACAAAATCTACTATCCTTTTGTGAACCTACAATCCCATTATCTATCTTCATTAATTTTATTTCAAAGTATTAACAGGATCAGATGATCACTGATATTAACTAATAAAAATATTAGACAATAACTCATATTTACATAGTATTTTAATACTTGCAAAATACTTTTCTCCAAACAGCCCTGTGTGATAAATAGAATTATCCCTATTTTAGATGTGAGGAAACTCAACTTTTCAGAAAGCAAATGACTTGTCCATAATCACAATACTAGTAAGTACCCAAATTGAATTTCTTACCTAGGTGTCCCAAGCTATGCAAGTAATTTTATTAGCTTTCTCATATTGCTTCTGTTCTTAGAAGTTATACAGTAGCTTCAATGATTCCAAATTGCTTGCTGCCACAGAAGTTATTGTTTTTAATATCAATATTCTCCTGAAAATGTGTCTATATCATAAACCAGCATAGCCTTAGAAGAGCCAAAATTACAGGTTACCAAAGAGTCAGTGGAAGAGATCCAGGAAGGATATAAACAGGCTATATTTTCATTTGTCACAAAGATGTACATTGCTATGTAATTTTTCCAGGCATGGGTGATTGAACTCAATAGTGAAGCAACAGATAACTTGTTCTGAAACCAGAAGAGCAAGGAATTTCATTACTGTTCAGATCTCTTGAGTATACTGTGTCCTTTCTCCCAATACAATAATGGGTAAATACCTTAAAACTTAAAGAAGCACACAGAGAGAGAAGAGAAAAAGACAGAGACAGTGAGACAGGCAGAGAGGTACAGAGAGATACAAAGAAAAAGAAACAGAGACAGAAACACATACATACAGAGAGACAAAAGAGACAATGAGATATATCTTTCCCCAAAGATATAGCAAGTAAAATCATATATAACAATGCAGAGGGAATACTCAGGCCACCATAGAACACTGAAAGTCTTAGAAAAATGAGCTTTTCTAACCAAGATTAACCAGATTAAATAAATACCCCTTCTCTATTAAGTAGGTGTGGATTCCCTGATACTTGTGTCCAATGAGCAGCCTCAGCTGTACTTGTTCCCAAAGGTGGCACCTACCCATCAATTGGGGAATAGCTAAACAAGATGTGGTATATGATTATGATGGAATGTTATGCTAAAAGAAATGATAAGCAGAATGATTTCAGAAAAACATGGAAAGACATATAAACTGATAAAAAATGAAGAGAACAGAATCAGGAGAACATTGTACACAATAATAGCAATATATTGTTTCATGAATAACAGTGAATCATTTAGCTATTCTGAGCAATATAAGAATCCAAAATAATTCAAAGGACTAATGATGAAGCATAATATCTGCCTATAAAGGAAGAAGTGATACTAGCTGGATATGGGTTAAAGCATGCTATTTTTCCCTTCTTTCATTTTTTCCTGTGAATTCTTTTTGAGTCTTCTTGTACAAATAACTAATGTGGAAATGTTTTACCTGATTTCACACATGGAATCTATATCTTATTGCTTACCATCTGGGCAGAAGGTAGGGTAGGGAGGGGTAGAATTTGGAACTCAAAACGAATTTTAAAAATGTTAAAAATTATTTTAACATGTAGTTAGAGACAAATAAAATATATAAAAAATTAAGGTAGCACCATGCTATTAATGATGACTTGTAAATACAATTTCATTCCTGTTCAAATCTCTTGGTTATACTCTGTGTTGTGGAAGTTGTGAAAAAGGTCTCATCAAGAACATGAAATACCAAAAAAGAATTTTAATTCATTTAATCTCTATGTACCTTCATTTACTTGACTGTCAAATGAAGGAATTAAAATTGATGTTTTTTAAGCTGTCTTTTAGTTATAGATCTGTGATCCTATGACCTTTCTGGGATCTCCCCTGCTGGTGAGTATTACAGTATGGAGTAGAGGGGGATAAAGTTTGTGATAAAGAAGAAGCTGCAAAATGGAATTCAATTACATTGAGCTTTGATATCTAACTCAGGAAATTAGAGTGTCTAGAATCACTGAATATTACCAGGCTGTCATTAGAGTTATGAGACCTCCTTGGGAAGGAGCTCTAATGAGCAGTATCATTTAATGTTTCCTCCTTCATTTCATAACCTGCTGTCTTTTTTAAAAGACCAAAGGAAAAAAAAGAAAAAAGAAAATGCTTGGGGTCAAATGCAATGTAGTTAGAAACATTTCTATACAGATATAAATTCTACCCACTGTGCCTTTCTAAACCAAGTACTATCAAAATACATTGATTTGTAATGAATTCTGAAGGGAAAAAGAAAGATTCATGACAAATGCTGCAAGGCCCTTAACAGAGAAATTTAGGTGTATGCTCACAAGGGAAATACTTCTTTGATTTAATTAGCAGTATATAAACTGGCTTGAAGCTTAACATAAAACCAAACCAAACCAAACTAAGATCTTGATAACTATTCCCATTGCTTTCTGACAACAGAGAGAGAAATGGAAGCAGTGTCAAATTACATATTCTTGGCCTTAAAGATCACAGCTATAGCAACTGCAGCCATGAAATTAAAAGACATTTGCTCCTTGGAAGGAGACCTATGGTAAATCTGGAAGGTATATTAAAAAGCAGAGACATCATCTTGCTGACAAAAGTCCCTGTGGTCAAAACTATAGTTTTTGTCATGGTATAGTATGACTGTAAGTGGAAAGTGAGCACCATAGAATTGATGCTTTTGATTTGTGATGGTGGAGAAGTCTGATGAGAGTTCCCTGAGCAGCAAAAAGATCAAATCAATCAATATATGAAGAAATTAATTCAGGGTATTCACTAAAATGACAAATACTGAAGCTGAAGTTTACTTGGGTCACAATGAGAAGACAACATTCATAGGAAATGTTGGAGAAGATTTAAAGCAAAAGCAAAAGGGGACAGCAGAAGAGATGGACAAATAGTGTTATGGAAGCAATGAACATGATCTTGCACAGACCAAGAAATAATGAAGGATAGAAGGATCTGGTTTGCTATGGTCCACAGAGTCATGAAGAGTTGGACATGACTGAACCACTGAACAATAATAGCAACAAAACTAGATTAAGGCAATGTAATTAAAATTGAAATTCAATTGCTATAGGACAGCTGGGTGGTGCAGTGGATAGAGCATCGGGTCTGAAGTCAGGAGGACTTGAGTTCAAATCCAGATTCAAACATTTAATGCTTCCTATCTGTGTGACCCTAGGCAAGTCACTAAACCCCAATTGCCTCAGCAAAAAAAAAAAAAAAGGAAAGAAAGGAATGAAGAAAGAAAGAAAGAAAGAAAGAAAGAAAGAAAAGAAAGAAAGAAAGAAAAGAAAGAAAGAAAGAAAGAAAGGAAGGAAGAAAGTAAGGAAGGAAGAAAGTAAGGAAGGAAAAAATTCAGTTGCTATTTGGGAGAGAGGATGCTCAAGAGCCAACTAAATTAAATTATAATTTGGAACTCTACATAAAAATAAATAATAGGCTAAATTTGTTGAAATCCTACATGGAAAGAGTATGCTTGATATTACATATGAAGCTGTAAAATATGGAAAGTTCCCATGAAGAGACATATCCAAAAACACTTCTATGACTGCAAAAATAAAAACAAAAAATAACCCTAAGACTTCATAAGACTTTTTCTTTCAATCAGAGTTCTTAACTTTTTAATAAATGTTCTGTACAAATCTTTATATTCCAGCTTGGGGCAAATCAGTGGCATATCCAACATTAGTAGACTACTATTTTTCCCTCATTTGAACCAATTCCTTTCTGAGTCATTGCTTTAGTATCAGTTGGCCTAAAAGTATGGATAAGAGCATATATGTTCCACCTCATAGCTACAAGCAAAACAGGATTTTTGCACAGATATCACCTTCTAATTGAATTGACTGCCAATGAAATTTGAGATGAATCCTGTCTTCCCTATCTTATTTAAAAACAGTGATTTCAAAATGAATCTGTGCCAAATATATACATTTAATAAAAAGAAACACTTGGTCATTGTTACTAGCATTTACTGTTTTAATAAATGAATGAATAAAATAGTCATTAAATATTTACTGTGTACAAAGTGTTAGGGATACAAATAGAAAAGCAAGACATTCCTTGCTTTCAAAGAACTTATATTCTAGTGGGAGAGAGAACACATATAATGTCATTATTTTAATTTACCTGTTTCAAGATAATACACTTGGGGAAATGCAGAAGTATCAAGTTGCAAGAACAGTCAGCACACCTTTATTGTTTCATCAAGAACCCTTCTATACTCAAATCTTATGTTATTATAATGTCCTCTAATTATAATTTTATCCTCCCAGAGCTATTTATGCATCATACAAACTAGTGGCTAAAATTCCAAGAAAATGAGTTAATTTTATAAGAATTGGTGGTAGGAAGACAGTTATTATGATAGTTTTAATTTACAAAGAATTTTAAGCATTCAAACAAACTTCAATTGTATTAAACAAAACTCAAATACTTCAGTGGCCCATAATTATGGATTGTGTCAGAGGACTGGTGACTGAACCAAGAAGAACCTAGGAGAGTATAATAGAGAAATTGGATTATAATTTATGTTTTAAGTTTGTATCAATGTATACTTGTGAAATTTTTGTCTTTTAAACATTTCTCTTATGATAGAGGGAATAAATAGTTGTTTTATGGCTAATTACTACTTTGTACATATATTTATCAAAGGGACTGTCAACACTTTTGGCAAACATATTAGACAAAAACTGTACTTCAACTTTTTTTTCAGAGATTTTTCCATTGAGTTTTGTTGTGGGGTGAGGGCATAAAGAGCCAGAGAGAATTAAAAAAAAATCCTTATTTCTTCCCTTTGGGGTCAGGTTCCATCAGAATAGAGTCCAGTCAGTTAAGGTTCAGAGCCTGTGGTGGGACCACACCCTGTCAAGGTAAACATATATAAAACACAACATAAATATTCATGTAGCAAAAGATCAAATGCCAAGCAATGTCCATTACACTGAATAATAAAATTAAGAGACTCCTGATCAAGAAACTGCTTACATCTATATTATTCATGATCATTCATTTATTCTTTGTTATTCTCTTTATTATATGTCCTGCTGTAATGGGAGCCATTTGTCCTTATCAGAAAGTGAAAAGTTATTTGAATTTTCATATTTAAATTACATATATCAGGAACCTAGACTCAACTAATATTTTTGTGAACAATCAAACAAAATAACAGACCTTTTTAATTTAAATTAACCAATTAATCTATTTTGTTATATGTCCATAAGAAGAATATCAGGTATTATATTTGCTGATATTCCTTCTGTTTTGTTGATATTTGTTTGTGTTTTGCCATTAATAGATATATCCACAAATATATGAACAATCACTAAGTATCCTGAATTAACACAACTAATCATTTTAACATAATAATTAGCATTTCAATATAAAAACATATGAAAGATATTTGCAGTTGACTAGATAAAGCAACAGAAAATCAAAACAAGAAATCCTAATAGTAGATATTGAACCAGTTATAAAATTGTTGAATGAAAAAATAAAAGTACTTGAAATAACCTAACCTAAAAGCATCCCAGGTGGCTATTTGTTCTGAGCTAGTTGGGTTCTGCAGACAGAATCCTTAGGCCATATTTCCATTTGACTACAAAATCTTTTTATTATTTAATTTTATGTCTTTAAATGCTTTTAAACACAGTTCTACATGGTGGTTTAATAATCTCTCTAATTTAGCACCAGTAGAAATGCAACTGAATGCACGTAGTTCCCATGATACAATTTAGCTTAGTGTTCTGAGTCATTTCAATTCCATACTACTGATTGCGATATTTTCTCACTGCTGGGAATATAACAGTAATAACTTTACCTTAAGGCAGGAAGCTGTGGGCCTTTTGTAAGAATTAAGTTTTAAATTTCATATTTGCTTAGGAGAAGAGGAAATAAAAAAAAAGGGTGGGGAATGAAAAGGGCTGGGAGATTTTTTAAGGACAGGAGGTGATTGGTTTATTGAAACTCAAGAGAGCAGATCAAAAACATATGAAATCTCTTCAGTCTGGTTGTTTATTTCTTAATCAGTGGTTAACATTTCTTCACTTGACTTGACACAATAGCAGATGCTAAGTTAGATCAGGTTCTTAAAAGAACCTTTTGACTTTTAGCTAATTTATTTGTTAGGATCTGGTTTGGGAGGCAGGATGTCTCATTCCGAGAAGACAGATGCACTGATATTCTTTGTGAATGGAAGAAAGGTAAGTTTTTTTTTTTTTTTTTTTTGTCATTATTGTTAAAAGTTGGATAATGAAGAGCAGAAGTGATTTTTTAAAATATTTCTTTGTTTTCCTTTTTTTTTTTTTTTTTTCCAAAGCTCAAGTGAGGCCAGAATTGAAAAAGTGGTAGATCCTGAATGTGTAAGCCTCAGCTTGGCTATGTGACTTTAAGTAATTCACATCTCTCTTTCTGGCTATGAAATGGAGATGTTCATTCTGTTTGTAGAGGATGTTAAGATGTACAGATATAAGCATTTCTGTGAGGGCTTGTTCTTGCATTCATCTGAGTAGTGATCTTGAACTTCTCATTGTGGGGCTCTGGGAATTTTAGGTTCTTTGGCCTACCCTTCTGAAGCAGGGAAAGTTCTGTATTAGCATATTTTCTTTTAACTAATGGCAGAATGCAGAGATTATGCAGTCAGGTTATTAAAATATATCCAAAAGCAAAACTAAAAGCCTAAAGAAGAAAAGAAGAAAAAAAAAACACTTTGATTTTACATTGCTGGAAGTTTTCTAAATTCTCAAGCAGTATTTTAAGAAAAAGGAGGAAAAAAGTCCCAAAGGCCTTATTATTGACAAGCTTTTTGAGAAAACAAAAAAACCAGACTGTCAGTGAGAGAAGTCCTGCTGATAAATGAATATCTTATCTAAAGGATTAGGTAGAAAAGAACACATTTTTCACTTGTAACTTTCACTCCTTGTTCTTTTTGGCACTTCGAAAAATGGGTCAGATTTTTTTTTTTTTACTTTTTTAAAGCTCTAACTTTAAAAAAAATTCTTAAGATCTAGAAAAGGAACTGTCTATTGTATACTAAGGTGAAGTTCTTTGTTTTTCAAGTTCTTAAAGCTTTTCCTGAGATGAAATCTTCTACAATTTCAGAATTTCTGACCCAAATGAGCAAGTAGAAAAAACTATAGAGGTCTGACTTGACCTGTCTCTCTTAATTCAGAGAAAGCATGGGAGTCCTTTCTCACTTTCACATAGAAAGTTTCTTTAGTTCCTACATCATTCTATCTGCATAGCACAATTAAATCATTAACAAGTTATACAAAGCTACAGAATTAAGTTAAGGGAATCAGCACTTCTTCATACCTCCAAGTTTTCTGAGTAATTAACATTGCCAAATCAAATGAAGAATTGTATTTTAAATGCACATTAAAGGTATTTTAAAAGTCGTCTTTATTGAGTGTGCCTACAATCTTTACTGTCTTATTATTTCTTTAGGGGCTAAAAGGACATTACAATACCAACCACTACCATCACCAATCTCTGTAACTTTTCAGATGTTCAGTTAAAGGACAGAGAAAATATAACATGATTTTTGCTGGTTTAAAACTCACTCAAACCCTTCCCTTGTTCTTCTCTTGGAGACCCCAGGACATATGCACAAAGACATTTGTATACAACATTTTAAAACCTTTTAGTTCCTCAGAGATTAGTCTCAATATGGAATTTGAATTTTTTTGGGTTACCACCTAATGTGTTGAATGTAAGCCAAATACAACACCCTCTTATGCAATTTCATTTTTGGAGGCATGTAATTTGATAGACTAGGTAAACAAGAGCAATCTCGCCCCCTGCCCATCTCCCCTCCTCAAAACAATGGGATGAACTATTGCAAAAAAAAAACAAAACACCAATCCCCCCACAAAACCCCAAAACTCTTCAATTAAATTTGAATTCAATTAATTTTGCATAATAATTTCCTTTACATAGGTGATTGAGAAGAATGCAGACCCTGAAATAAATTTATTGTTCTACTTGAGAAAAAAGCGTATCCTTTTGTTTATGGATTTTATTGGGCTATCTTTACATTGAACTTTTATATACTTTGATGACAAAGTCGAACAAAAAATTCTGGAAGACTTACACTTTCCTTGCATTTTCCTTGCTTAATACCTTAGTGACAATGCAATATCTTAAGGGAACCCAAGACTCAAGGGCTGAAATTAAAGCAGCATAAATAGCAAAGCAGGAGAGGAAGGAGGTAGTAGTGGCAGATTAGACCAAGGTAAGAGAAAGCTATACCTGGGGACATCAGATTCTTTCTCTTGTTATGACTGATAATAAATGAAACTATAGTAAAGTAAGAAGGGATTCCCAAGTCAGTCCATTCTTTCAGGACCTTGGAAGTCATCAAAAAAAAAAAAATGAAGTAATCAAAAGCCAAGAAACATTCCTTGACACCAGAAGAATAGTCTGAAGATCTTAGGTGGTCAATAGCCACATTTATATAGTGCCTTAAAGTTTGTAAAGTGCTTCACAAATGTCATCTCATTTTATCCACACAACAACCCTGGGCAGTGAGTGCTATTATTATTCCCATTTTACAGATGAGGAAACTGAGGCAGTTAAGTAACTAACTTGTTCAGAGTTGCATAGTATCTGAAGTCAGATTTAAAATCAGGCCTTCCTGATTCTATATTCAGAGTTCTATCACTTAGCAACCTTAACCCTTCTAGTTTTTAGAGACAGTTGATCATAGTAGACTTTTTTCCCCCCAGAAAGCACCCTAATCATGCTCAGGAATGAAAAGAAAATCTGAATTACACAATTAGAAAGGAATATGATCTGGGTCTTAGCTAGAAGGCTTTTATACTTAGCAGGAACTTCACAAATGTTGAATTAAACTCTAAGGTTCTTGATTCAAGATGAGCCTTACCTACTGGTAAAGTTATTTTTAAACTTGTTTTTTTTTTTGTTTTGTTTTGTTTTTTGGTGTGTGAGGCAATTGGGGTTAAGTGACTAGCCCATTGTCACACAGATAATAAGTATTAAGTGTCTAAGGTTAGATTTTAACTCTGCCGTCCTCCTGACTTCAGGGCTGGTACTCTATCCATTGTGCCATCGTTACCCCACAATTTTAAACTTTTGATAAGAGTATTTGCCTTTCCTCAAACTTATATGGATATATATATCCAGACAATGGATAGCTATAGTTCTGGTTTTGTGTTTCCCTAAATGTTCCATGGATCAACTATTGATACGTGACCATCCTTTAATACTTTAAAAATTGTTTTAGTGATGTATTTTATGTTTATGCCACAGTAATTTCCTAATACATTTTCTCCCCACATTGTATACTCTTATAACAGCCAAGGAAACAACAACATACCCAATCAAATAATCCAAAACAACATAGTTAACATATCTAACAATTGTTTAACAATAAAGTTAACATGCCCTATTGATTACATTTATAGTATTTTGTGCCTGTAGTTGGGCACCTTTGGTGCCAGTAGAATGTCAGTGAGTTTTATTGTCTTTTTTTCCTACATGGGTCAAAACAATTAATCTACCTGTTTCTTCCTTTTAGGCTTATTTTCATTTTTATTATTAAAATAATTGTGTAAATTGTTCTCTTGACTTTGCTATCTTTGATTGGCATTGGTTCATAAAAGAATTTCCATTTTCTCTGAATTTCTCATAATTGTTTTTTTTTCTTCCAATGCAATAACATTTCATTGGGATTGTATATAATACTTTGTTCTGCTAGGCCCCAGTTGATGGATACCACTTCATTAATAGTATTTGCTATTACAGAAGATGCGACTCTGAATATTTTGGAAAAGAGAGAGGCCCAGGGATATATATATGACCATTGCCAATTGACTCTTTATATATGACCATTGCCAATTGACTCTTTTGTCTCAGCTTGAAATATAGTTCTGAAAAGCCAGGATTTAATAAAGTCCATAGAGCTTGAAATGGAGCCTACTTTAATACCTTTAAATCCAGATCCTTCTGGCTCTCACTGACTGGCCAAGAACAGATCCCACCCCAGGATTCACTTGGTGATTCTTTGGGTTCTGGTGGCTCAGAATGGGTGTAAATAGAAATTGTTTCTGTTCTGGCCAGAAACTGAGGGTCTTCTCCTCCTAGACTGATTCTTTTGTGAAGGTGAACTAGGCCATCTTTTATCTCCATTCTTACCTAGCCTTTCATCACTGAAAGGTGTTGCCTACGACAAACAGAACTGGGAAAGACTTTAGCTTAAAAAGGCCAATGTCTCTCATTCTGTGGAGCCACTGCCAACCCTCCTGATTTATGTCTTTTCATTGGATTCTGATGACTTTGGGGGAGAGAATGAGACTGATGAGTTTTATACAGCTCTGCCTCACTTAAGTCCAGTTTACTTGTAGGTCAAGACATTACCCTCCTGATATCGTGGATCCTTTTTGAGAATGAAGAATGAACAACAACAACAAATAATAAGAATAACAATATTCCCAGTATTGGTACCTCTGAGTCAAAGGATATGATTTTTTTAGTGATTTTTCTTATGATTCCAGTTTTTTTAATAGAATAGTTGAGCCAAATCATTTCTCTGTTCTCTATACCAATAATATTAGTATGCAAGTCTTTCTACATCCCCTCCAACATTGACTGATTCTAGTCTTTTAATTATTTTTTTTACTAATTTAATTGCCATGAGAAACTACCTTTTTGACCACATTCTCATGAAATCCATGAATATGTCTATACAAGGTAGTGAAATAGAAAGAAATCAAACTAAGTTCACTATGCTTAATTCTTATGAAATAAAAGCTAAAGCTAAAGATGCTATCGGTTTGACCTTTCTAATTCCTTAGGCTCTTACTTGGTATCGAATGCCTGGTTAGGAAGAGGATTTGGATTTCTGGACTATGCCTTAAGATATAGAGAAGATGAGTTTTTATCTAGGCATATAGTACATTTAATGAGTTTCAATAAAAATTATTTGCCTGGAGACTTCAAATCTTATTACAAGAGTTTTAAACAGAAAATGAAGTAGAGAAAAGGAAATATCTATCAAGTCAGATGCCATAGAGAATCACAGGCAGGATATGGGAAGAAGAATTTTAGTAGAAAAGGAAGAGTAATTATTAAGAGACAATAAACAAGAAGAGGAATAATAAAACCATTGGCCTCATATTTATACAAGTGTACAGATTATAGGTAATAAGCACAAGGCCACCTTACCTCAAGGGAACTACAGATCCTAACAGAGAGAGCAAATGTAACCTCCTAGGTATTCCTGAGGCTTAGGATTTGGTAGGTATAGACACAGACATATACCTTGTGGTTGGTATAGATAAGATGTGATCTAAAGTCTGGCCCACCTTAGTGCAAAGTATGATGGGACCAGAAACTTTCAGCAGCCTGTCTGGGATTGGGCAGGATCCAGAACTGCAGATGATTTAGGATAAGTGATCTTTCCAATTTTTAAAAGGGATATATGACTGGAATAATATCTATCTGTCATTCCTCCAATATATTTAATTTAGAATTACAATGATTTAGAAGGAAAGTTGTTTTCCTGATTTCTCTAAAGAGCAAGAGAGACCCACAGCTTGCACTTAACAGTTTAGTCCTACTTTTTTTAAAATCAAACATTGGTTAAACAAAAGAAAGAATGAAAAAGAATTTGCCTTAAGTAGTGAGCAAGCCCATTTATTTATCCAAGCAAAACAACAAACAGAAATGTGAGAAGTTCTGCAGATTAAAATATATCACTCAACATTCAAGAATAAAAAAGTGAGTTCTTTAGCTAGGAGGAAATCTTGATAAGATTTCAGCTCAAACCAGAAGAGTGAAAATCTTCCTACTCAGGAGGAGGGCCACTATCAATCAATCAATCAAATCAGGTGCCACTTCTAGTATTGCAAGACTAGGAATATTTTGAGGCTGGTTTCATACACATACACGCACACACAGTGTCTCAGCCACCATTTAAAAGTTCATATCTCTGTGTGTGTATGTGTGTGTGTGTTTTATATTTCCCTCCCTGGAGATCTGCAATCAAATGAAGTCCCTTTTTGATTTAATATCATGCTCTATATTCTTTCAGTCAATTGGGAGCCCTGAAGCACAAAGTTCTTTTTCAAGACACCATTCATGCAAAGTTATACTAATAAGATGAATGAAATTTAATAAGGATAAATGTAATGTCTTACATTTGGTTTAAAAATTTCATTTATTAAGCATTGAATAGGGAATGCATGACCAAATTCAAATGAAAATGATCTAGGGAATTCATTCAATGGCAAATCCAACATGTGACACAATTTCCAGCAATTTGTTCAAAATAAGACTGTATTTTTCAAAGCTTACTAATAAGTAAATGAGAGTTGCATGCAATGTTTGCTTGAGTAGCTTCATACAGTTAACTGAATATTTCATTAAAAATTAAATGATTAGATTTCGTTAAAAAATAAATGATTGAGCTTCTTAGTTATTCTCCTTTCTTCTCCTGAAATGAAATCTGATAGAAATGACCTAGCAGTGATTGTGTAACAACTCCCAGAGAATTTGGCACCGATCATGGGGAACTGACTTAACAGCTCTGGGACTCCTTGTTCTGTCAGAATACTCAGGCAGAAGGCCAAGGAATTAGTGAAGATATTTTCTATTTATTTGGGAGATTAGAGCAACTGCTGAAGATGATGTTTATGAGGGACAGGGGAATAGGGAGTAATAGAGATAAATTACCTTCTTTATTGTCTCATGGATTAATGATTATTTTGAATAGAAAAACATCTAATATCTCTATATTTTTATATGGATATATATATGTGTATGTATTTTACACACATTTATATATAGATATAGATAAATACACATAAACATATATGTGTTATATGTAGGATAGTACAGCATAGAGATTTGGCCTTAAAAGTCAGAAAGAACTGGATTTAAATTTTGTCTCTGTAACCAAGGGTCAGTTAATTCAGGTGACTTTAAGATTATGGGTTATGGAGTTGTTGATTTGCATCTATTAGAACAGAGGTAAAAGAACAGGAAAGAGGGAGAAAGAGTTAAGCACACAGTAGCAGACTCTGGGACAAGCTATACCCATGACCCCCAGAATTGAGGCTGTTTTCCATTGTCATTGTCTCTTCCACCTGAGAAAAGGGAGGAGAGAACAGTCATATTGGCATAACTGGTGCTGAGACTATGCTTTAAGCACACCTGTGGGAGAGAAAGGGTAAAGGAGGGGCTGTCTGGGGAGAGGGGGAGAGAGAGAGAAAGAGAGAGAGACAGACAGACAGACAGGGACAGACAGAGAGAGACAGAGAGAGAGAGAATAGAGAGAGGAGAGAGGGGGAGAAGAGGGAGAGGGAGAGGGAAGAGAGAGGGAGAGGAGAAAAAGAGACAAGCTGTTTGTGAGACTCGATGATCCCATTCTCATTAGCTAATAGTGGCCAGAAATCTGACACCTGTCAGTACATTGGGTCTAGAATCCCTTATAATTCTCCTACTTCTCATTCATCCTAAATCCGAGTGTCCTAGGCTTCATGGCTCAAAACAGTCACCACTTATCCTTTCTCGAATTCTTCTACTAAGGAACTTGTCAATCTAAAATTGCATTTTAATCTGTTTCAGGGCTGATAGTCTGAGTACATAATACAATAACTGTGCTAAATTTGAAGGAGAGGCAAAGATAAATATGGTATTGCTCCTTTTTTTTAGGAACATATAATCTCATAGGGAGAATAGAATAACATCTCACATATACAATGTGTAAAGTTTTGTAATTAAATTTTTTAAAAAGATAGTTAATACAAGAATCTCCATTTTATCTCCATTTTACAGATGAGGAAACTAAAGCTCAGAGAGGGAATATGACTTGTCCAAAGTCACCCAACTAGTAAGGAGTATAGATATTACTAGATTTTTTTCTTCTGATTCCAAAATCATTTTCATTTTTCTATATTATCTCCACAAACATGTTTGCAAATGATAACTATATTATGATTTAAGATATCTAGGTATCTGAAAAAATTTCAACACATATACATATATATCTTATATATAGTATGTGTGTGTATATATATATATATATACACATATGTACCATATACACATACATACACATTCACATATGTAGATCTCTATAGTCATACATATTTATACAAATATATATTCATATTCGTGTATGTAGGACTATGTTCCTTTGTCCTCTCTTTCTCTGAAATTGGGTAACATCTTCCTTTATAAGTCCAAGTACTTCCATGTTTTTCTAAATCTATCGATTCATGCCAGTCTTTTAAAAAGAAGTAACTGAAGATTGATTTTTGTCCTTGCCAAATGGTTTTCATCAAGTGGTTTTTGAAGGAAATCTAAGGTACTAAGATCCCAAATTCTAATTGCCCGTCCCTGAATATGGAGCTTCTATGCGTGAGATAACTGGGAAACTTCAGAAAACTATATCTCCTTCTTTGCATAAATAACAAGGCATCATAGTGGTAAGAATTGATAGAAAGAGAATCTATATTCCAGTCAGCCCTCTTTTCCTTGACTACCTTCTTCTAGTCCGTCTAACAGGAACCAAATATGGCTGTGGAGGAGGAAGCTGTGGGGCCTGCACAGTGATGATATCAAGATATGACTCCAGTAGCAAGAAAATCCGGTATTTGGTTAATTATATGGAGAAAATGTTATTATATAGGATCACAGGGCTAAAGCTGAAAAACTACCTTCTAATGCAAATGCATTTAGAATAAATTGAGACACAGGGAAATTAAGTGACCTAGATCAGATATTAGTTAATAAATGCAATTCTTTGATTCTAGAGATAGTCAAAAAGATCTTGGTTCAAATTCTGCCTTTGATATATATATATTGGCTGTGTCATTTTGTTTTTCACTATTTCCAGCAACACTAAAATTATAAGTTATAGAGAGATTGTAGATTTGTCCCACCAAGTGTTCCCTATATTAAGGAAATCACAGATGTAGGTACACAGAAATGTGTGTATGTGTGTGTGTGTGTGTGTGTGTGTGTGTGTGTGTGTATGTGTGAAAGTCAGCAGATAACACAGCATATATAACCAAATACTTAACCTAAATTTTACAATAAGATACTATAAATACCCTATAAAAGGAAAAAAAAAATCAGACCTTCTCTGGTATGAAGGAAAAGTCAGAGGATTTTATGTGGATTTTTCAGATCGTGGGGGTGCTGTGCTTCTAACCCCCATAATGTGGAAGGGATAATATAAATGTACACACACAGGTATGTATATGTGTGTACATATGTACATAACAAACAATATGTAGATGAGTGAACATGTACATATATGTCTATTATTTTCAAAGCATTTCATTTTTAAGATCTTATGGCATATATCTTTACCTAGTTTACAGAAAACCTACGTCTCTCTACTCTAATTTGAAATGAAACCTGTCCCTTAGATTTCCAGATTACAAAAGAGAGACAGACAGATAGAACATAGGGAATAAAACAATAAGACAAAAGAAAAAAACCTTGCTTGGTATATCAGAAACGGTTCATCAGGAGTAAGGTTTTGCAATCCATGTTAAATGATTGTCTTTGTAGCAGTGTAGAAATGGTATCTGAAAATCTTGGGACTGTTATTGCCAGCAGCTCCTTTGAATGGCGAATAAAATTCAGAACAGATTTAGCTTGCATCATTCTTTTGCTCAGAGAAAGAGAAATTCATATGTATACCTTGAGGTAATGAGTATAGGAAGAAGATAATAGCCCCTCAGCTAAGGAACTCTTGAGGTTATTGTTATTTGAATTCCTGCCTAATTTTTCTGGATCTTCATTGGTTGAAGATGATATACTTTCAAAAATAACTTTGTGACCTGAATGGCAATGCCCATGTTAACCTGATGAACACAAAAAAAGAAAAAGGGACCATTTTAGTTTTTGAAAATTTCATAGTAAGATAACAGGAAAAAAATCATCTACCAGGTTTATGCAAATAATAATAGCTAACATTTATATAAATGCTCTAAGTTTTGCAAAAATATTTTTCACATACTATCTCATTTGATCCTCCCAGCATCTCTGTGAGGTAGGAACTATTATTACCCCCATTTTACAGATGAGAAAACTAAAACTGAGAGGTAGTCACTTGCTAAAATCATTCACTTAGGAAATAATTTAGCAGGATTTAAAGTTAGGTCTTCTTGATTTCAAAGGTAATGCTCTATCCATCATGCCAACTAGCTGCAGGATTAATCCTTTGTTCAAGGGGGTATGCATTTATTTGTTCTAGATGATTCTTGAGGCACTTTCTAGGTATGAGCCTTTGATTTTGAATATTATATCTATTTTAATTATCTCTGTTAAGATCTCAACCCCCCTCCATTATTAGCCATTACTACTTTCATTGTTCTAAAATTTCTTTTCTTTATGTAAAACCTGAAGGCATTACTCTGTCACAGCCTGCTTGATTCCCATATGTTCCCTCTATGGGGCTGCAGTCACCACTGTGGAAGGTATTGGGAGCACCAAAACCAGGATTCACCCTGTTCAGGTAAGAATACATCATAACACATGCATAACCTATCTCTGTATTTGTGAGTCTGAATGTAAAACATATAATTTCTAAATTGTTCGAGCATTGTAGTGAATTGCTGTAATGTTGACAGGTTGCAGGTGATGTATTTGAGATTTGGCAACAAATGAGATTGATGTAGGTACCCCAAATGTGGGGTTTTGGTCATGTGAAGAATTCACAATGGCCTTCCTCTTTGGCAAAAGGGGCTTTATTTAGGAGAAGAGATTCCTGAAAAAAATGAAGAGGTAAAATAGGCATCAGGAGTGGTAAATGTGAAATAGATTTGGGAGAGGATATAGTTAGCAAAAGAGGGGTTTTAACAATTAACAATGGAAAAGACAACCTCCTCAGTGGAACTCATAATTAACCAGGAGAAAGGAAATGCTCCATGAGATTGGAATATGCCCTTGACTGGCAGGCTAAATCCATAGAGGAGTTTGGTATCCTAAGAGTTAGCTATAAGAAGGAGGAAGACATCATGAGTTCCGATGGGGGATGAAAGGAAAAACCAGGAGGCAGAATGCCAGCCAAGATAGCATGGACCATGAGCAGATTTGTAGAGAAAATCTAATCTCAGGGATTTGACATAATTTAGCTTTCTATTGGATACAGTAAGGTTGGATTATACAAGATCTCCACAGAGAGAAGACCTGCTTGTCTCACCTCTTCTGAATGAGATTTCCAATCAGATAAACTGTATTTGGTACAATGGAAAGATGCTGAATTTGGAGGTACCGTCTGGTGTTTATTATCTGAATGACCTTAAATAAGGTCCTGGATGGGGTTAAACTAGATGACCTAGAAAGTTCTTTTCATCTCTAGATCAACAATCATCCATGTTTAAAATTCTGACATTTCTTTCCAAAGAGAAGCCATCGAATAGATGATTTTCACTAAGGTACTGACTATAAATTGAAAACTTAAAAAATGAGATTATTCTAAATGTTTATTGAAAATGTTGGATGACATTTTAAAATACTTTCAAAAGTCATTCATTCAACATTTATTAATATGTGAAAAGAAGCAAAAAAAATTTTATAGTAAATCTCAGGGACAAATGGATTAATGATTGTTGCTATATCCTGTGCTGTCACAGAATCATAAAAATGGGGTGATCAGGACACTGAAATTCAGAGGATGCTGACATTACTCATAGACCTTTAGCTAAGAGGAAAGCTGAAAGGTAACTCTTTGTAGACAAGAATAATTAAAGGAGAAAGCTACCAGATGGTACATTTACTTTCCCCCTTTCCATTTTCATGGCTGAAACACAAATGAGCTTCGCTTCTATTCTCTCCATCCTGGGATAGTTCCTCCAACAGTATCCTGGAGACTGTAATCTCTAGTAGCCTAAGAGTTTTAATTATGGGGGTTAGGATTCTAGTCCTTCTCTCAAAAAGGCCTGTTGTTCTAAGAGCAGAGTTCCTCTCTTGTCTCTGCTATCATAATTGCTAGTTATGGCTCTGGCTCTCCAAGGATCTGTCCCCCAGACTGGTAATTTAGTGAACAAGTTAGGGTTGGATGCTCTTTTACAGACTCCTGAATGGAAGGCAGCTTAACTTGAGGGAGAAGGACAAAGTTTATTTGTTGTTCAGTAATTTAGTTATGTCTGAGTCTTAGTGATCTGACGGTCCATTGTCAATTAGGTTATTGAATACTTGATGTAACTACACATGCATATAAACAATTGGCTAAAATTTTTAGGTACTTACTAACTTTATGTTATATACTTTCCCAGAAACTGAGGGTAAGGTGAGGGCAGTAATAGTGATAGAATTCAAAGATAAGTAAACATTATCCATTACTTCAAAAGATTTACATTCTATAATTGTATGTGGGGGGTAAGGTGGGATGCTAGGAATGATGGCAGTGAATGATATGTATACAAATAAACATACTGAAAATCAGAATATGGAATTACAAAGTGTGAATGTAGTTCATAGAAAGGAGGAATCAACCAGCCTATAAATCCTCACTTTAATTACAGTGCTTTTCATCTTTTAATTATTTCCCATTTATCCTGTATATAGTTTACTTTGTATATATTTGCTTTCCGCATTAGATTGTAAGCTCCTTAAGGTCAGAGACTGTCTTTTGCTTCCTTTTATATCCCCAGCACCTAACACAATCCTTGATGTGTAGTAGATATTTAATAAATGTTTATTGATGATTAATTTTGATTAAATCATATGATAAATCATGTAAAATAATGAATAAATCTCCTTCTTCCATATCATAAAGCTGTGTTTTATATTTTTTTTTTACAATTTTCCTTTTCATATTAATTTTAGACAGTATGATGTTCCTCACATCTTGCATCTCTTTCTCCCTCCTCATGCTTCCCCCAATATTCCTGTTAATATATAAATAATGATGGAAAGACTTGGCAATAAATTGTTCCCATTAATAGTAAAAATAGAGAATTTAAGAGACAAAATAGTTTGGTTAGTAGTTTTCCAGTTGTTTCAGACTCTTATCCCATTTGGCTTTTTTTTTGGTGGGGCAAAGATCCTTGCCATTTCCTTTTCTAGCTCATTTTACAAAACAGGAAAGTGAAGCAAACATGTAAGTGACTTGCCAAAAGACACATGGGCAGTGTCTGGGATTAGATTGTATATATTATATCTTCCATTCATTCATTCATATAATCATTTTTATTAAGAACATGTTATATACATGCCATGTTCAGAAATGAAATACAAAGATATTCATGGAAAATGCCTTCATGGAATTTGTATTTTCCTTCTAGCTAAGATTTTATATATGAAAATGTTTGAAAGTGAAAAAAAAGAGAGAATATACCTTAAAAGTAAGTAAGTCTGCTAAAGTCAGCAGGGCTTAAACACTGAAGGGGTTGGAAATTATTTTCATGGACAGATCTTTTTCTGATGGACTTCCAAGATCTACGTAGAAACAGGATGGAGGATAAGCCAATATTGTTGTTACTGTCTTAATCTGCCCCATATTTCCCCTGATTTGAAATGAAATAGCTATCATAGTCTCCTTGGAGAAATATCTTTCTGGAAATGAAGATCATACCCTTTCTGTATATACTTTACACTTATATAAATAAGGAACATATTTTGGATATTATAAACTGAAGAGTTATGGCAGGATTAACTATTTTCTTGGCTTCCAGGAAAGAATTGCAAAAGGCCATGGCACACAATGTGGGTTCTGTACTCCAGGAATGGTGATGTCCATATATACTCTCCTAAGGAATCACCCACAGCCATCCACTGAGCAGCTGATTGAAACCTTAGGGGGTAAGTTTTCCTCTTATCTTTTGAATGATAGTATAGAGAAGAAAAATATATTTCCTTTTAAAAAATCATAGGCATCTTTCATTTTTATATTTTCCTCTTTTCCATAAACATCCTTCCCATATCTAAATCTACATATTATTTAACTTTTTTAAAACAAGAATCAGTTTTTCTTAATTTATTCACTTTCATTCAAATAAATTTTATTCAGTGAATTCACTGTATTTTATAAAAGTTAATTTACAGTTAGTCTTTGCTTAACTTTCAATTAGAGTTTTGAAAATCAGGATTAATAAAATAATATTTAATTAATGTACTGAATTTTTTGAGGGAGTCTAGTCCTCAGATTTAGTTGGTATAGGCAACTTCCTTCCATGCTGACCAGTGACTCATTTGTCACATGATTATTTTAGAGACTTTCCTCTAAGTCCTATGTTCCTTTGACAAGTCTCAGAGATAGGATTTGAACCCCAATTTCCTGGACTTTTAGGCCAACTCTTTATCCCTAGAGGTGGCTGCCCAAGCAGAACTCCCATATAGGTCCCAAACAGGATTAAAATGTAATTGGGAAATGTTTAAAAAAACAAACAGAAATATAGTACAACATGACAACATAGATTTGTGATTTTCTAAGTCAACATATGGTCTACAGAGGTTGTTTCTATTTGAGTCTGACACCACTATCTATACCATGTTGATTTTCAATGCCCTTAATAAAATGGAATATATAGGAGGCAGAGTCAAGATGGTGGAGTAAAGGCAGATGAGTAGACTAGAAACTGAAAGAATCCATTGATCACCTCCTGAAAGAGATCCCAAAATAAAAACTTTCAGGAATATTATAGCCAAACTCTGGAATTTCCAGGTCAAGGAGAAAATATTGCAAGCATTAAGAAAGAAACAATTGAAGTATAGTGGAGCCACAGTCAGGATAACACAAGATTGTTTAAATTCTGCATTAAAGGATCAGAGGACTTGGAATATCATATTTCAGAAGAGCAATGAAACTAGGATTGCAACCAACAATCACCTATGTTTTCTCTTAAAATATGACTTTTATGGAACTCAAAAGTTTTAAAAACGAATGTAAAAAAATTGTTTTACTTGTAACTGAAAAAAATAAAAATACTAAACAAATATTTTAAAAATTAAAAAAATGCATTGGATATAAAATTAGAAGCCCAGGGTCATTCAATCAACATTTATTAATATGTTCCACTCTTTGCTACGTTATTAGTATTTGTAATCTTCTACATGCCTTTGTTATTGGCTCTTTGAGTTGTCGATTACTAGGTAAATAAGTGACCATATAACAATTAAGGCCATCACTATGGGTGAGTAGACATAAATGATTCATTATCTGTATCACTGGAATGATTTCATATCAATGATGTGAGATTCATCTACTTATTAAACTAACACTTTTTTATCTGCCTTGCTATTGATTGACAATAACACTGATAGGAAGATCTAACCCATTCTCTTAATATGTCCAAAAGTTATTATTGGAGGTTCATGGATATGACCTTAAGAAACAAATTGAATTTCTTGACAACCACCTAAAAGATTAATACAGACATTCCTATAAGATTGTAAATTATTAATCTTAGCTATATTTTCATAATGTAATATTCACTATAAATGCAATTTATAGTGGTATTTCAGTTAGCCTTACTTACTTTAGCAATTAACAAATATACTTTCCTAACTGTTTTCTCAAATATAATGGGCAGTCTATTTTTGAGTCTTCAAAGAATTCTGATGAAGATTTTGAGAAGAGTATTTTATACTCAAAATATAAAGATTCTGCTCCTTTTTCCTTTGGTGTCTCTTCCATCTCTACAATGTCTTCCTCCTACCAACCTTGAGTTATTCCAAAAAAACTGCTTTCTGCAATTTTCTATAGAATTCATAGTCTTTCTAGTAAGCCTGGTTTCATGACAAGGGAATATTACAACGCAGTGGTACAAAGTATGAGTTATAATGATATGCATTTCTTTCTCAATAAGGTAACTTGTGTCGCTGTACTGGCTATAGACCAATTGTAGAAAGTGGGAGAAGTTTCAGCACTGTAAGTATGGAAAAATTCTAGAAATAGATTCAACACCTCTCAAATTCAATAATATAACATCATATACAATAAGTAGAAAACTTTTGTTTTCTGGGGAAAACTCAATTTTGTTGGGGTCTTGTGGCTATTGAGATCTTTCCATCATTGAGATAGGTAACCCCATCTTCTCCCTTAGAAATTAAAAAAAAACCAACCCCAAAACAGATGATCTCTAGTTCAGTTTATTTGTACTGAATATTAAGAAATATGGTACTCAAGATCCATTCTTATAATGAGGTTTGTTGTCAAGAGAAGCTGAAGAAGCCATCTTGTTATAATGTCATCTGAATAGTACATATTGTTGTGTTACAAAAGTTTCCTTTGAATAGGACATTGCTGTTGCTCACAACACATGATTATGATTATGACTCTAGTTAACACAGATGGGAATGTATATGGAGAAGAGAAGAGAGGCCATTTTAAAAGCACTTATCTTCTAGGGTAACTGGCCTTAACAACTAGTTTACTCCATTTTGCAGTGGTAACTTAATTTTTCAGGCCTCCTAGGAACAACTTCCCCATCGTCTTCTCACAATGAGAATTTCAACTAAGTACAGTAAAATAAAAATCACTTATAAAGTCTGCTTGTAATTAGAACAAAGAGAGGAGGGACTTTATGCCTTTCCAGTTCATCTTGTAAGATTAATTTTCATTTTCTTAGGTAGTATGAAAATCTATCAACTTGAATCAATGAACTTGACTTCTTTCCTCAAGGTAGCACATCTAGTGGGTCACTAGACCCCAAATTCTAACCTCTAATCCAGGACTCTGTCCACTTGGACTATGTATCCATTCCAACTTCTATGAGCTACATTAGTAGTTCTTAGATTTTAAAAAAAAACCTCAAAGACTTATGAACTTAGAACTGGAAGGGGTCAAAAGTGATGAGCAGGTATGGAGGAGTCTCATCTATTTCTGTGGAAGAAGGATTTACCAGTTCATAAGTGGGAGTATTTTTTTGGTTGGAAGATTCTCTAGTATTGCTCAAATCTTGCTCTATAGTTAGATACCTACTCTATTTACATAGTCCTAGCTATATGGAGGGTACTTAATTAGGTCGTTGGTAGTAATCCACTGGGAGTTGGATGGCACAGTGGTTGGCATGGAGGGCTTCAAATCAGAAGGACTCACGTATCTGAGTTCAAATCTGCTTTCCTCTGATACTTATTAAGTCACTTAATTCTTTTACCTCAGTTTCCTCATCTGTAAATGAATTAGAAAAGGAAATGGCAAACCACTCTAGCATTTTTTTTCAAGAAAATCTCAACAGAGGACATGAAGAGTTAAACAAGAATAAGAAACAACCATACTATAACAACCAAGTGATTATTTTCTAGCTATAGATTTCTGTGATTTTTAAATAATCTGCTATTTCTTTAGGAGTCATCTTGTTGTCAAATGAAAGGAACAGGGAAATGTTGCCAGGAGCAAGAAGAAAATGAATCAGAGAATAAAAATGATGTAAGTGACACTCCCCATCTGATTCTCCTCTCTTTATTTTTAAATCATTTGTAGTATGTAGATGGCACTTATCTCTTATCATGAGTTGGACTAAAACAAAAGGACTTGGAACAGGATGAAAAAGAGAGGAAAAGATTAAAAACGATGAAAGCTTCCAACTTTCCAATTCTAGTTCAGTGACTCTCAAGCTCCATTTCTTGAGCAATTGCAGTTTCACAATCTCCTAGTTCCATTGCGCAACAGGACTATGGCCATGTATCTTGTTAGATAATAGTACCCACCCTCATGAAAAATATTTTATTTATATTACCTGTCCATTGTACCAACTGTGAACATATATATATATATATATATATATTTATATTTATATATATACACACACACACATAGATATAGATTTCTTAGATAAATATAATGTATATTTATATGTATGTCTGCATGTGTATATATATCTATATCTATACATATCTGTGTATCTGAAGCTCCACTATCTATTAGCCATATATGGAGTTGAAGCTCAGTAAATGTCTGATAATGAGTCTGAAGGAACATTTTTTTAAACAGACATCATGCTGACCACTTTACAAAAATTAGTAGGTTTTTAATAAAAAAAATTAATGAATGAATCTTGTGTCTTTGGGGACTAGCTTAGTATCACCTTCTAAGAAGGTCTTTCCAGATCTCAACTCCTAATGCTGACTCCTCAAATCGTTTTGTCTTTATTTTTATAAGTACATGGTGTTTCCTCTGATTGGATTCCAACCTATCTGAGGGCAACTGTTGTTTTCCCTTTTGTCCTTGTTTCCCCACCGCTTGGCATATTGAAGTCACTTAATAAATTCTTGTTGACTGATTAACTATAGTTTTTGCTATTTGTGACTGATTAATTTTTTTAAAGGTCTGCTCCAAACTGTACCAAGAAGAAGGATTTTTGCCCTTGGACCCAACCCAAGAACTTATATTTCCACCTGAACTCATGGTATGGTTTTTTTTTTTTATTGATTTCTGCTTTTAAGGATGATCATCCTCCCCTTCTCGGCAAAAAAAACAAAGGTTCCTGTTCTGGTTCCTACTTCCCTTTACCTTGAATGACTTTTCTTCAGTTCCATGGGGGACCCACAGTGTCAAAGACAATTGATTTTTCTTCCTTGCAGTTTCCCTTATAACATAGCCTTTCTCCATTCCCTTTTTTAACCCTGTGGTATCCCTCCACAGTTTACAATGTCCATTGTCATAAAGTATACTCAAAACCCATTCAGTTACAAAGTAATTAGTTCCTCAATTCAAAAGATCTTCAAAACACAAATTAAATGTAACTAGAATAAATTGGGAAAAGTCCCACAATCTTGCATTACTCAATTAGCTTGGCACAGATTGAAAGTTTCAACAATTTCTTCCAGGTGGTTCTTGTTTTCCATTTACCTTTTAGCCAAGGGACTTTAGTTTTTACTCTCTGGGTCACTGATTTTTCTGGAAGTCCAACCTACTGCTATGTCTAGACCTAATGTGAACTCTGTTCATCTCATCAGTCTTTAGACATTCATAATCCTTTCCTGTTTGGTCCCCAGTTCTACCTCAATTTCTCAGATCAAAATTAATATTTTAAAAGTCACTTTGTTCAGTGCCTTGGATAAAATGACACAAAACCTAGAGGGATAAATTTTGTGGGTGAGACAGCTAGGATTTAAAATGGTTTTGATTGGTTAGAATTTTTTGCTAAATCTAATAAGAAAGACTGGCAGCTACATGGCTTATGGCAGCTAAGTGGTTCAGTGGATAGAAAACCTGAGTTCAAATTTGACCTCAGACACACATTAGCTATATGACCCTGAACCAATCACTTAAGTTTTCCTTAAGCCACTGGAAAAGAAAATGGCAAACTACACTAATATCTTTGTCAAGAAAACTGCAAGGATTGATTGTATCATCCATGGTCTCATGAAGAGTAAGACATGACTGAAAATAAGATAAAATTTAATAAGGAATATATAAATTTTATACTTGGGCTAAAAAAAAATCAACTTCATAAGTAGAAACATGGTTAGATAGTTAATCTGGAAAAGATTTGTGGGTATTACCACAGAGCCAAACTCTATTTGAATTAGCAGTGTGAAATGGTAGACAATGAGGCTCTGTGCATTCAGTACTAAGAATCTAATAGTCCCTCTGTATTCTGCTCTGCTAAGCACACATATATTGGTGCTCAGTTTTAAGGAAGGACACTGAGAAAGGACACTGATCTAGATTTTTTTTTATATAATAACTTTTTATTGACAGAACCCATGCTAGGGTAATTTTTTACAACATTATCTCTTGCACTCACTTCTGTTCTGATTTTTCCCCTCTCTCCCTCCACCTCCTCCCCTAGATGGCAAGCAGTCCTATACATGTGAAATATGTCACAGTATATCCTAGATACAATATATATGTGCAGAACCAAACAGTTCTCTTGTTGCACAGGGAGAATTGGATTCAGAAAGTAAAAATAACCCTGATCTTGATTTTTCAAGAGAGGACCTGGATATGAAGAACCCAGGACAGTAAAGGACTTTAAGATCATCTGTTTGAAATTGAAGGAAATGAATATATTTAGTTTATACAAGAAAAGACTTAAAGAGACATGAAAACTTTCCTCAAGTATTTGAGGAATTGTCAAGAGGGATGGAGTTTGGTCTCAGGGGACCAATATGTGATAATGTAAAGAGTTACAAAAAGTATTGAGGCTTGAAATAAAATTTTTCTAACAGTTAATTGTAGTTTCCTTCTTCCTCAAAGTCTTCAAGATAAACTTGGATGACCACTTTTTGAATATGTTGATTAAGGGATTCTTGTTTAGCCCTGGATTAGCCCTCTGAACTCCCTTCCAATTCTCATTCCACACATTTACTCTAAGAAATGTTTCCTAAATTTATCTTTAAGAAATAGTGTACTTGGAGTCATTTGCAGGCTTTCTCAAAAGCTTTAAGCTATTAAAGCTTTCAAAGTACAATCTTTTGGAAACTCCCCCCACCACCACCAAAAAAAAAGTGTGATCTTGGGCAGACCCCATCATCACTCCAGTCTTCAATCTCTTAATGTATCAAATGAAGTTCTTGAAGGAGATTATTTCCAAAGTCTGTATAATTTCTTAGAATTCTAGACTTGGAAGGGATCTTGGTGGTCATTTGGTCCATGCCATAATTGGAAAAGAACCCCCATAATAACATAATTGAAAATTGATCATCTAATTTTTTTTAAAGACTTCTAGTGGAGAGGAACCTCTTACCTTTCCAAAGTAGCCTGTTACAATTTTGGACAATGGTAAATGTTAAGAAGTATTTCCTCAGAAGCAGCTTGGTACAGTGGAAAGAGCTCTGGGTCTGGTATCAGAACTTGGGTTCAAAGGAATGATCATTCTACTGTCTATTACCTTGAGCAAGGCAATTAGCTTTATGAGGACTCAAGTTTCCTCATGTGTAAAATGAGAATCGACAAGCAGGATAAGCTGATCTTTGTGGTGCTTTCAACTCTGCCTCTATAATCTTTGATCAATATATCACTCCTAAATATGACTCTGAACCTTCCACTCATTGTTTTTATTCTCCCACCCTGGACCCACAGCTAACAAGTCTAATCCCTCTTCACATGACCAAAAGATGTTTGAGTTAGAAAGTATCTCGCTGGATGTTTAGTCTAACCCTCAAACAGAATCCCTGGTCTAAACTATTTGAAAAGACATCGCCCTAACTCTACTTGATGATGCAGAAAAGCCCATTACTTCCCAAGATTATATACATGTAACTCTTCAGATCCTTGAAGACAGATCTATATCTTCCTGAGGATATGTAGGTACCATATGGATAGAGTTCTGGATAATGCTGTTACCCTGGGCAAATCATTTAATTACAACTTTAGTTTTCTTAACTGTAAAATTGGAATAATAATATCACTTTCCTTAAAGGGCTGTTGGGCATCTACAACTAGATAGAAAGTAGGGTCTGGAGTCAGAAAAACTTTTCTTCTTAGTAGCTTAGTAGCTGTATAACCTTAAGCAAACCACTTAACATTGTTTGCCTTAGTTTTCTCAGCTGTTAAAATAAATTGGAGAAGGAAATGACAAATCATCTAGTATCTTTGCCAGGAAAACCCCCAAATCGAGTCACAATCAGAAATGACCAAACAACAAAATAAAAGGTTGTGAATATAGCATATCAAGTGCTTTGCAATCCTTAAAGCACTGTGCAAATGTTGTTATTGTTATTGCTATTAATCTGTAATAGACCAAACTTACACAGTTCTTTCAAACCTGTTTCAACATTCTGTGATAAACTGGCAAAATTTCTTATTTTTCAACTACAGTGGAACTATTTAGTTTGAATTTTTGGTACATATTACCTTATTTTTAAAAAGAGGTCTCCCTTTGGAGTTTAAAATGAATAAAATCTTAGGAACTTTGGAGGTCATATAATTTGGCTCCTCTTTTGGCAGATGAAGAAACTAAAACTTAGAGAAATTAAATGTCTTGCCTAGAAGTTTACTATTAACATCAAGTTAATAATAGAAACAGGTTTAGAAAACCTGCATCTTCTCTGCTTGTTGCCAGTTTTTTATATGAAAAGAAAGCACAGATATTGTACACAGTGCCATGAACACTTAGTTAAGGACTTGGAACATAAAAAAATCAGCATGTCCTCCACACATGGCTAAAAGACTTGTTTACATTTCTATCATTATTTGTAACCCAAGCAATAGTTAGTTTGTAAGTTGGAAATATGGCCTGAAATATTTCATCCTGAGATAATGTTTTATTCATCTCTTTTCAAATAAGATTTAATTAAAATTTGCTTGGTTTTTATATCATAGGAGATGGAAATGCATACACAGTAGCAAGTTTAATTATAAATTGATTACATACATTCTTTGGATCAGTTTTCTTAACTTCATATTCCAGAGTGCATTCTTTTGATTTTTTATGTTGTTTGCAAGCCTCAGTCAAATGTTTACCTTTCATCATTTTTCTAGGATTAATGGGTATTATTACTTTGTTACCTGTAGAGAATGGCAGAAGAGCCAAGAAAGAAAACGTTGGTGTTCCAGGGTGAGAGGGTTACCTGGATTTCCCCTGCAACCCTAAGTGACCTTTTGGAGCTCAAATTGCAATATCCCCAAGCACCTCTTGTCATGGGGAACACCTTTGTAGGTAAATAGTTGAATTGTGCCTCATGTTCAAGATCACAATTTGGCCCAAAGTTTCTGTCTTTATGAGACAAAAGCTAGCAGAAGAAGATAGCATGTTAGCAAATCCAAAGTGAAAATATATTGCTGATAACATCAATATTGACCTGCCACAATGATAACACATAGCATACTAAATATTTAATATTTATTCTAAAAAGGGTACTATGTGTCCTACAGATCTAGCCCTGAAATGTTTCCATTTTCTACAATTAGCATTCTTATATTTTTGAACATCATAGAAAATGAAAATATCTCCAGACTTAATGAGTTCCTTCAGAGCAGGAATTGTGCCTTATTTATCTTTGTTTCTTAGCATCTAGAATAGGGCCTTGCATAAGGATGCAAATGTTAAAAGCTTGTTCAATAATTGTTTACACCTAATAAAAAGAATAGAGAACCACAGAACTTTTCATTTATTACAGTATGTTTGCCTTGTGACTGTTCCTTTTCTTGGCTATCGTGTCATTTCTAGAGGGATTCTTAACTTGCCTTCTTTTTATTAGCAACCTTTTTTATTTTTTAGGACCCAACATGAAATTCAAAGATGTCTATCATCCAGTTATTATCTCTCCCGTTAGAATTTTGGAATTGAATGTTGTGATGATTGATGCAAACCAAGGTATGTTTCCACTTAAATTAAGGCATTATGTTGGTGGTTATGCTAAGAAAAGCCATGTGGATTTGAATAATCATGGAACACCAAGATTCATCTTGGCCAGACAGAACTGCATTTAAAAGCATCCCAGGTAGGAAACCATTCTCAAGAACTTCCAGGGAAGGGTGTACAACATGACTTTAAAAACAATTTTATGTTCACATCTAACTTCATTCACATGAATATTTCTAACCATCTTCACCATCAGAAAAACTTTTGTATCTAACCTATTCTTCTTGTGCTATAGAAAATGTTTTTCCTTCTATTTTCAGCAAAGATGAAAGCAATAGATCATCATCTGGAAAATAACCCTTGCCATACACTATATACTAAAACATTGCCATTATCTTTTCATTATTTTTTCTCCTGATTATACATTTTTTATTTTATTGATTTGCTCTAGTTATCTAGCATGAAACAAAAGAAAAAAATAAATTTCATGAATTGTTTCCCAGTTCAGGATGTAATTTGCTGGATCAGTATTATTTTATGATTGTATGAGAATTCTAATATAATATAAAATGAAAAAAGTGGGGAAATTTTATTTAGCATTTATTGTTTTATTTCATTCACAGAAAAATCTTCATTCTTCAGTTACTGAATGTTTTCACAATTACATATTGTCAATATAATCTAATTATAATGATTTAGTATTAAAAAGAATCGGAATTCTTTTGGAGAGGCAAAGGACAAAGAAGCACTAGTTAGAAAAATTCTTAGCCTTTTCTAATATTACTCTACTTTGATTTTGAAGCCTGTTCGGGCTCCAAAATGCGAAGGTTTTTCTGGAGGCAGCCTTATTAAAATAAATAATTACTCCAAAATCTCAGCCAGCTGGTAAAAATGCAAATATTTATTTCTCCTTCCAAATTAGCCCGGTTAGTTGAGGCCTATCTGTCTGCTTGAGCTCTTGCAGCTTTCTCCTTGGCTTCTGCCTCTGCTTTCTTCAGCCTCCAGCTCAACTCTGACTCGTGGCTTCTCAATCTCCAACTGAGGCGAGTATGCTTCTGTATCTCCCAGAGTGCTGTCTCCAACCCCAGTTGAAGTTCCCCAGAACTCTCTCGAGTGGCTCATAGGAACTGAATTTATGCTACTTCTCTGAGAGTGGGATTGTGGGATATCTCCCAGCATGCTCTCTGAAATCTCCCAAACATGTGAACTCCATTGAGTTCTTAGATACTTATGAGCTCTCTAAAGGTGTGAACACAAGCATTGTTTCCATCAGTTCAAGTTCTGGCCCAAAATAACTCTTTCTAAGATTAAATCAACTCCAATGGCTTAACACTTTGTAAAGATTCCAACAGAAGCCAAATGTAGAGATGCAAACAATGGAGACATCATTTTTCCTCCATTTGGGAGAAACATTCTGATTGAATAGTTATCATAAGGGAACAGCCTAGACAAGGCAAGATAGACAACCCTGGGAACAACTCCATGGGGTATAAGGAAGGGCATTTCAAGATATTTCTTCTTATAATATGCATGTTTTAAAAGCTAGAAAATCTGGCTCAACATGTTCTTTAGGCATTTATTTTGAGATAAGCCAAGCTGCATTTAAAAAAAAAAAAAAAGTGAAAGTTTCCAATAGACAATAGCATAGAGTGATTGAAATTTTAAAGCTTTGCTTATAGTACATAGATAATGATACTAATAATAATAATGACCATTTGCATAGTGCTTTAAGTGAAAAGCAGTTTAAGTATATTATCTTATGCCTTTTATGATTCTTGGTAAGGATATTATTTAAGGGACATCTTCGGTGCTTCTTATTCATTCAGGATTTAAAATTCACAAATAGCTAGTTGTAAACCTTGCTCTTCTACATCATATTTATGATTATGTTGATTAGGGAAAATCACTCCTCCCTTTACTCTCACAGCACAGGGGCACCCTTGTCGCACCATGATGTAGATTCTATACGTGAATTCTGTGCTCTTGCCTTTAGTTTTGTTATCATCCAGGAAAAATAATGAGTAGCTTAAGCTGTACAAAGACAAGTTCTCTAAACTCACATTTGATTTTCTTTTGGATTCCTGTTTGTATAACCTCATTGTAAACATTCTTTGAAGTCTAAATAAATATCTGTTTTATAAGATCCAAAGAACAGAGTCCTTTCTTAACTAATTTCAAATATCAAAGTACATCAGGGATTCTTTTTAAAAATAGTCACTAATGCTGTACAACTTTCCAAAGTTAAGGGATGTGCTCCCTCTACTGGAATATTTTGTCATTTTTGTGATCTTAGAAGTAATAATCATAGAGGACTCAAGATAGCTCCCAACTAATGAAGATAGTAAGCTGGCTAATTCCATTTTCTTTGGAGACTCTAGTAAATGGTCATTATTGTTAAATAGATAATAAAAATGTACAAAAAAGTTCTGTTCAAAGAAGATAACAGTATGTCTTTTGAGTACCAACATAAAACAGCAGTATAGTATAGAGTTTATCTGCCTGGATCTCAGGAGATTTGTATAAGATCAAGGATTCTTAAATTTTTTCTAGTCATGGCCCTTTTTTGCCTAAGAAATCTAATAAACAAAATATTTTGGAAGGATCATAGTACCCAGGGGTTAAAAAGACAAAAACCAAAACCATCACTTACATTAAAGAGCATATACCATACTTAAGGGGAAATAAAGTATTTTTATCTATCTATATCTATATCTATCTATCTATCTATCTATCTATCTACAGTGTAAATACAAAGTAATTTTGGGAAAGGATAATAGGGAGTGCATTAAGATGTAGGGAAATCAAGAAAGGCTCTTGTAAGAGTTGATGCCTGAATTCAAAACCATCATTAACAATTTACTTATTTGAGGAATAAAAGATAGAGGATCACTCCATGAAGATGGGGGGAGACAGATTCTAAAAGAGTCAAGAAACAACCATTAGGGAGGCTGACAGGGCTGGTGATGATGGAGAAAGGAGAAAAAGGAAAGTAGCTATTTCAGTGAACCAAAGTACATTAAAGAACCACTGGCTTCCTTTAAAGCAGAGATTTTTAAATATTTTTGTATCACAGAACTCTTTGGTAAGCTAGTGAAACTTATGGATTCCATCTTAGAATAATGCTTATTGTCTCAGTAATGATTAAAGGAAATATTACATTTCAGTTAGTAGTGAGTGAAAATAAAGATACATTCCCCACCTCCAAATTCAAAGTTGGATCTCTTTGTTCCAAGGATCAAAGAATCCCTAAAATCTATCTACTCACCCCAGATTACAAAACTTTGCTCTGCTGTCAGCATTACAGTTATAATATCTCTTTTCTAATTGTCTAAATTGTTATATTTTGTTCATCCTGACTGTGCTCCACAGTATTTCAATGGTTTCTTTATGGCTGCTTGCAATATTTTCTCTTTGATCTGGGAGCTCTTAGAATTTGTTTACAATATCCTGACAGTTTCCATTTTGAATCTCTTTCAAAAGGTGATTGATAGATTCTTTCAGTTTCTATTTTATCCTCTAATTCTAAAATTTATGGGCTATTTTCCTAGATAATTTCTTGAAATATGATGTCTAGAATCTTTCTTTGATCATGAGCTTATATTATCTATCTCTCCTGGATCCATTTTCTAGGTCAGTTGTTTTTCCCATGAAATATTTGATATTTTCTTCTCTTTTTCAGTTATTTTGATATGATTTTTTCATTTCTGATTTCTTATGGAGTCAGTAGCTTTCACTTGTCCATTTCTAATTTTTAAGGAATTATTTTTTTCAGCAAGCTTTTGTACCCCTTTTTTCATTTGCCCAAATTCTGCTTTTTAAGGAATTATTTTCATCAGTGATTTTTTGAGGGGTCCTTCTTTTTCCATTTGGCTAATTCTTCTTTATAATATTATTTTCTTCAGTATTTTTTGTCTCATTTACTAAGCTGTTAATTGTCTTTTCATAAGTTTCTTCCTTAGCTTTCATTTTTTTACTTAATTTTTCCTCTTATTTGATTTTTTTTTTTTTTTTGGTTGAGATTTTGAGAGTTCTTTATTCTTTCCTCAGGTATTGGCAATGTATTACAGGTAAGATATTGGAATCATTATCTCAAGCAAAAGTCTAGTTTGTCATCATTCTCATCAGTGGTAACCTCCATTATTAATTTGAACCAGTGAAGCCAGCTTCCTAGCTTCTTTGAGCAACTCATAGAAAGACTTAGATGAAAATAACATTTATTTATAACTCTGCCCTCCAAGGAAATGCTAAAAAATGCCTTCATATTTGAATCTAAACACTTATTTTACAAGTATGTTGAGATATTGAGCTTATATACCCAGGCATTGGAACAATTTTATGAATCCTATGTTTACACACACACACACTTCTCAGTAATAAGCTTTCATCCATCTCTTATTGGTTGTTGTCTCAAGTAAGGGAAAACCAGTAATGAATAGCCATATTGTGAATCCAATGACACTTTCCTTTTTTTGGTATGCGTGTGTGTGTGTGTGTGTGTAGAAGAAAAATCTTTACTTTTCTTGGGGTAGACAAGAAAATGTTTTTATTTCTTTTCTTGTTACATCATTGAACTATATGTTCCTTGGTATTTTTTTTTTACATCAATAGTATTTTTTTCTAGTTACATGTAATTTTCAACATTCATTTTTGTAAGATTTTCTGTTCAAAATTTGTCTCCCTTCTCTTTTTTCCCTCCCATCTCAAAGACAATCAATTTGATGTATGTTATACATGTACATTATGTTAATGTTAATCATGTTAAATATATATTTTTACTTTTGTCATGTAAAAGAAGAACAAAATGGAAAAACAAGGAGAACAAAATCAATATGAAAACATTATGCTTTGATCTCTATTCAGACTCAATAGTTCTTTCTATGATGTAGATTAACATTTTCCATGATGAATCTTTTGGAATTATGTTGGGGCCATTTTATTCCTGAGAAGAGTAAAATCTGTTATAGTTGATCTTTGTACAATGTGGCTGTTAGTGTGTATAATGTTCTCTTGATTCTACTCATTTCATTCAGCATCAGTTCATGTAAGTCTTTCCAGGTTTTTCTGAAATCTACCTGCTTATCCAGTCTTGATTTTGATTTTGAACATTTTAGTTCTTCTAGGAATTCTTGTTGAGTTTGTGTCCAATTCATATTTTTCCCATGCCATTCTAGAATTTGATTTGAGGTGCTATTTTAAAGTTGTTTGGAAAACAATGTTGAGAGAACTTGGTTAAGTTTTCTCTATTCTACCATCTTGGCTGTGCTTCCAGAAGATCAAGGCAAGGGTTTTTAATCTTGTTTTCAATCATAGCTATCTATGCCATAGCATCTTTGACAATATGGCAAAAACTATCCATCCCTTCTCAGAATAATGTATTTCAATGAATGAAATAAAATAGTATAACAAAGGAAACATTATATTGAAATATTATCACAATCCATTTTTTAAAAAAGATAGATTTCAAGTTAAGAAGTACTGTTTTAGGGATCAAATGAGATAATAGGGAAACATGTTGTAAACCTTAAAATGCTTATAGTGTCAGCTGTGATTATTATTGCAGTGACTATTATGGGATCAGTCATGTAAAGCTCTTTAGCTATTCAAACAATACATATAAATATAAACTATTAATTTCTTCTAAAATTGGACTTCACCATAGGGCTACCAACACTGTTTTCAATGGTGATATGGATTATATTACATTTTTATTATTCCCCTACCAAATGGGGAATTTATGCACCAGCTTATAATATGATTATGAGAGGGGAAAACAAATGGCACCAGAAAGACTAGGGTACAGCTGACTAGTCAGTTTTATTTATCTAATTAAAATCTATTTGGTCAAAGCCCTCTATCACCTTTCACTTATTAATTCTGGTAATAAATGACCAAAGAGTCACAGAAGTTTTGCATATGCTGTTAACTCTAAAATACCAAAGAACTCAGGTTAAAAGCAAAAAGCTTTTTATAATTCCATTGGGAGAGTGAAATTAGAGACATGTATCAGGGCTTCCACAAGTAGGAGACCTGAGGCTAGATAAAGAATCAAACAGTATAGTGTAGAAATAGTGGTTAGGTATAACAGTAACAATGAGGCAAGGCTGTCTAGTGATTAAAAAAAAAAAATTCATTTATAGTAAGACTTCAGGTCCAGGCCCATAGGTACTTGTCCAACAGTACCTGTTGGTACTTTCTCGGGATTATCAGTTCTGTGATTTAGGAGCAGCAAAATTCATCCAGAGAGCAAAGGAAGTTGTTATGTCAAGCTCAGGGTATAACCTGCATGCTAGTCCTTATCTTTGGAAAACAGAGTGGGTAAAAAAAGAGAGTTGGTCTTAGATCCTAAAACCTTCCACTCCATGTTATCACCACGCCCTGACACCTCCACATGGAACTCTAAACTACACCATGTCCCCATCATGTTTATAATCAGAAGTCATTCACATTTTACTAATTGAAGTAACTTGTTTTTAGGGTTGACCATAGGTGCTGGCTGCAGTCTGGCCAAGGTGAAAGAAATTCTAACTGAAATGATTTTAAGGCTTCCAGTGGAGAAGACTCAAACTTATCGAGCTCTCTTGAAACATTTGAGAACTTTGGCTGGCCAGCAGATCAGGAACATGGCTGTAAGTATTCTGAACCAGGGGCCAGAAAATAGATAAATTAATCAAGGAAGAATGGATCATAAAATGATTCCATTTATTCATAAACTTATTCATTTGTGTTTTTCATGTGGGCTGGAAGAATTTGTCCACATAATTTTAGACCCATGTTTAGTCCCAGAATAAATTTGTCATAGCCAATATTGTTCTTTGAAGTCCTTCTGAGTTAGAAGTAAGTAATAGTTAACTAATTACACTAATTTCATGTTCATTCTTTTTATTTTGGAGGTAAAGGAAAGGGATGAATTGATCCTTGATTGTTTTAGTCTATGACCACTAAGAAAATCTCTGATCTATAGTACATTTCTAATTTGACAGTTAGATTAAGTTAAATAGAAATTGCAAGTTTTCTGAAAATTAATGTTATTTCCCTTCTATAGTTACTTCAGCTTTTATGAAAATAGAATAATCATAAAAGTAACCAAAGTTGTAAAATAATCTTATTTGTCTAGTCCTTAGGAGGACACATTATAAGTCGGCTGCCAACATCTGATCTCAATCCTATTTTGGGTGTAGGCAATTGTGTACTCAACGTGGTATCAAAAGGTGAGAAACTAGGCTCCACTGCAAATGTTGGTGTTTGTTATATAATGGTATGTAACCTTGTGTCAAAAACTATTGTGTGATGTAAAAGGCCTAGCATGTATTTGGGTTTTTTTCTCAATCTCCTGGCTCATAGGTTGTGTTAGGAAAACCTATCAGAAAATATAGAATGTAAAATCTTTGAAGTAATATTTCATTTCTATTCCTTGTAGAATATGATGAAAAAATCCCATAGTGAAGAATTTAATAAATAGTTAATTACTTTTACTTGGAATTGCACCAAAATTTTTGGTTCCTAAAACCAATGGATGACTATTATCCTTTAAAAGTGAGAAAGCCCTGGGTTTTAATCATGGGGTCAAGAATTAGCAGTTCTTGTAACTTTCTTGGGCATATAAGGAGATTTAAACTCCTAATTTCAGACTCACAATCTAATGTTTTTGTTAAACTATATTTGCAGTATGTAATGCCAAGAATGAATTTGGGGCAGATGGAAATAATTAGTAGGGGAAGGAGGTGTAGTGCTATTAGCATATGTTCTCTGTTTGATGGGGTATATATGGTGGGTGAATTTACCTCGTTGGGAAGTAATTAGTATGTGGAGTGAGTAGAGGGCTGTAATGACTGTTGACACCTAATAGGATGAGTGAGAAATTAGATCAGGAGAATGTAGTTATAATTACTATTAGTTCTCCTAAAAGGTTGATAGAGGGGGGCTGGGCTAGGTTAGCAAGACTTGCTAATAATCACCAGGTGCATATTAGTGGAAGAATTATTTGGAGCCCTCGAGTTAGGATTAGGGTTCGGTGGTGAATGCTCTCGTAGTTAGTATTGGCCAGACAAAATAGTATTGAGGAGGTGAGTCCGTGGGCGATTATTAGTACAGTGGCTCCTATAAAGCCTAGAGGGGATTGTATTGACTAAAAGTGTATTAAGGAAGCAATTCAGAGTATTAAAATTTTATTTAAAAAAATTATTGAGAAAAAATAAAACACCTTGATTATTGAGAAAAAATAAAACACCTTGAAATCTTTAAATCATCAGGTAAGGGTTAATAAGGTAATAGTTATCATTTCTCTTTCTTTACAACAAATTTTTATAATATGACCAGCAAGTGTCTTGTCTTCTCTAGTTTTTCAGAGCAGACTGGAACAAATTTCTATAAAATTCTCCATTAAAGAAAAACAAAACACAAAAAAACACAAGCTCCTTGATATGAAGATGAGGTCAAAAACCATATCTAAGGAAATTGGGATTGAGAGGTTACTAACTTGTCTAGGCTCATACAGATAGTAAGAATCCATGTTAGGACTGTACCATAGTAGGTAAGGAAAAAGAAAAGTAGGTAAGATAGGGAAGATATTGTCTTGTTTTATAGATGATGAAATTGAGGTTCAGTTGAATTGAATAGCTTGTCCACATTTTTAAAGAAACAATGAGAAAACATCCTTGTGAGGGTACTATAGATTATGTAGCTGCTGATTATTCAGTTTATGGACTAAGTGTGTTTTTTTTTTAACTATTTTTGGAGGTTAGCTTTGGAACTGTTCACTGCTTGTTAATGATTTCCACAGGAGGGCAGCAAAGCACAGAAAATGTTTTTTTTTAGGAAACAGTTAAACCAGCATGATTTCTTGGAGGCTTAGATTAAACATCTGAAGTCAGATTTGCTCTGTGTCAGTCACAAATTTATTTATATTTAGCCCTTGCAAAAGATGCCATTGACCATTATGTAAATACAGGTTGAGAATGGGAAATATATCAGTTTGATGGATCATTTATTATAGGGAAAATAGGTCAAAACTCAGAACCTGCTGAATGTGGACTAGTGGGATCATTTTCAAAGAAAGAAAGGACAGAATTGTCATAGAAGTAAAGCCTGTGATAAAAAGTAAAGCTCTTCTGCCATTCCCAAAGGATGAGACATAGTGATTCTCAAACAAATCCAAATGTGCGATCAAGGAGGTCTATGGCTGCTGGTCAGAACATTTTGGGACCACTTTTTCTGGAAGTACTTACCAAGGGAGGAAAAAGTGTAATGACTTTCTAGTCAGGTAATATGCTTGACTATGAAATAGTATTGTCCACGACTCCTCATCTTATTTATTACCTGTGCCTTTGAATGATTTTTTTTTGGCAGTTTTTAAAAATAAAATCTTTTTGTTCAGGACAAAGATACCACTACAGATATTCAAAAGAATGTACTGTGGGTTTTGAATTAAAATTCAGAACTAATTAAATTCTGAATTAAAATTCAGAATTAAAGTTCAGAACTATTTTGCATCTTTGGAATAAGTGTATAATTAAATGAGTACTTTGAAGGGGATAATGTGAATGTATATGTTTTATACCATTAGTCCCTTTCCTTAAGAAAGATACAGTCAAAAGAGAATGTTGGACTTCAAGAGAACTGGCTTTGAATCCTCACACTATAATTTGATACTTATGTGATTTTGTACAAGTCACAATCTCTTCTGCTGTACATAATAATGTTATATCTCCCAAGAATAATGTTATTCCTATCAGGAAACTTATGTGAATCAAAGGAAATGATGCATATAAATTACTTTGTAGTCTTAAATGGTCATAGAAATGTCAGCTGTTATTATTTAAATGATTTATACCTCCTTTTATTTATTATGGTTTTTGATAGTGTCATTTTCCTCTTCTATAAGAATGGATCATTAAATACCAGGTAGTAATTAATATATAATTATATATAATATATTATGTATTACAATATAATTAATATATATACCCTGAAAGCTAGTTGGCATAGTGGCTAGTTGGCATAGTGGATAAAAGTGCCAATCCTAGAGTCAGGAAGACTCTCATATTGAATGCTGTGAATAATTCACTTGCCTTGGGAGTATACTTTCCAGGGGTGTACACTTGGACAACGAGATCATTCATACATTGCCAGAGCCATCACAGTATGAGGCTCCTGAGAAAAGTGTAGAGAAGAAGAAGTATTAGATTAATTACCAATTGAAAGTCTACAGCAGTGTTTTGCTGACCTCATTGTTGTGGGGCTGTGAAATCTGGCCTATACCATGTATACCATGTACCATACTATGGCATTTTAAAAATCATTTCCATTTGAATTGTTTTAGGAAGGTTCTGAATATTAGCTGGTGTGACGACTGTGGTCCTTTCTCCAGTTAAAGTGCCAAGTATTCAAACTTTATTGGAGCATACCTCCAGTGGGCTGGCCACATTGATAAAATGGCAAATGTATGTTTGTCTAAAAGACTATTTTACAGAGAGCTCACTCAAGACAGGCTTTCACAGAGTCAGAAGAAGCGATAAAAGGACACTATCAAGATCTCTTTAAAGAACTTTGATATCAATTGTGAGACATGGGAGAACTGGCATAGGACTACCCAGTATGAATGATATGTCTACATAAAATAAATTGTGATGCTCTATGAGCAGAACAGAATTGCAGTAGCTGGAGTGAAATGTGAAATGTAAAAATGTAAAGGCAAATTTACTCCAAATGTTCATATGGACTATTTGTGCCCAACCACTGGTTGAGTCATCTGAGTTCATACATAAAACATTCAGGCTTCCTTGGATATCTTTTTATTTCAAATGCATTTTTCTTTATAAGATTGATTATATTTGGCATTATAAGAATGTAGCTTGTTTTTTTTTATTTTGGTGAAAACTTTATAAGAGATTATTCTTTTGCTTTACAGAAGGAACCCAACAACTCCCTTTAAATGATCATTTTCTTGCTGGGTCGCCAAATGAAAAACTTACACCTGAACAGGTTTTAGTCTCTGTTTTTATTCCTCTCTCTAAAAAGGTAAGACATAATGATGATCCTCTGTTTTGTTTTTAGCAAAGTTGTTGCTTTTAACTCTATACAACATTAGGCTAATGGGGTGGGGAAAGGGTGTTGAAAAATGCTAAATTTATAGCAAACCCCACACAAATACTTAGTATATATTTTGTACATACAAACATGAATAATAACATTAATTTCAAATATTAACAATCACATGTTGATTCTTTAGAAAATTTCATAACTTTTCCTGTCTTGAAATTTCATTAGTTTTGAAAAGATGATGATGCTTAGAATCATAGAATTTTAGAGCTTGAAGGCACCTTAAGGACCATCTAGTCAAGCTTTGTTTATTTGCATATGAGGAAGCAGGCTCAAAGAAACTCTTAGATAGAGGATATACTCATGATTACTTGACTGGTTAGAAAAAGACGCTAGACTTGAACCAATACCTCTATGGAGAAAATATTAAAGATAAAAAATAATTTTTTTCCCATTTTGGTCATGGTGTTCTAAACAAACAAGAATGCCAGCAAGGTGGTCAAATAACCAACTAAATTTTAAGTAATACACAGGAAATTGCTAGTATGTGAAAGCCTTATTCCTTTATTGATAAGATCTGAACAACAAAACTTATCTAAGTACCTTTTTGCCTCTCAACAAGGTAACAGACTTTATGCCTCATAGGGAATCTTAAACATTCATATCTTTATAAGCTTACTGTAGTTTAGCTAGATGGCACCCTGGATCAACCATTAAGTTCCATTTCAAATTCAAATACTTCTTAGATGTCACTGGGCAAATCATTTCACCTTGGGCTATTTCAACTTCTTCATCTGTAAAATGGGGACAATAATAGCACCTACTTCCCAGAGTTGTGAGAATTAGATAAGATAATATTGGCAAAGCACTGCAAACTTTAATGTGCTATTTAAGTACTAGTTATTATAATTACATTATGTATTATAATCATTATTATTAAAAAATACGGAGATATTGTCATTACTGAAAAAAACAGGTATTACTGGTATTCTCCTTTCTTAAAACTATAGAATTAGATCTCAAACAAGATCTTAGAGATACATTAGTACAGCTGACTTTTTTTACAGATGAGGAAACTGAGGACCATAGAGGTTAAAGGACTTGGCTAATGTTATACAGATAACATTTGGCAAATTTAGGATTCAAACCTAAATTCTTCCCTAGCTTGTGAATTCTCTTTCATTGTATTTAGCATGGACTAGGTGCAAAATATTCACCAGATGCAATAGAAAAACCACAGAATCATAGAATTTTAAAGCTGGAAAAAAACCCTAGAAATGATCTTGTCCAACCCCTTCATTTAAAGAAAAAACTAAATTCTAGAGAAGTGAAGTGATTTATCTAGGATCACACAAATAAGATTAGAGATAGAATTGAATCCTAAGTCTATGGTTCTATGATTCCAAAAAATGGAGTGGGTTAATGTAATAGAAGGAATACAGAAAAGAACTGCATTCATGTTGTTGTTTTTTTCCAGTGGGAGTTTGTGTCAGCTTTCCGACAGGCACAGAGTCAACAGAATGCCTTAGCAATTGTGAATTCTGGAATGAGAGTCCGTTTTAATGATGGCACAAACACCATTAAGGACTTAAATATTTTATATGGAGGAATTGGCTCTGCTACTGTCAGTGCAAACAAATCATGTCAGCAGCTCATAGGAAGGTACTGTATACATTCAACCAGTTTTTACTATGCTATATGATATAGAGAACACAAGGATGAAGGGAGAGGACATTTACAAATTACTAGAGTACTGACTAGAACATATTAAGAGCATTAGAGAAGTATGGATGAGATATTATGAGAATTCAGAGAAAGTTCTGCTGCATGGACCTGGGAAGGCTTCATGGAGAGCATCATTTCAATGTTGGATGGAATCAATTATGGAGATCCTTGAGTACCAAGTAGGTTAAGTAGTTTGTCCATTATTTATTGGTCCTGGGGAGCCATTATAGGTTTTTGAGTAAATGGCTCATATGACTAAGAGTTGCTAGTTCTAAAGAGTGTTCTGGCAAAAGTACATGTTGGATTGGAGGGGAGAGAGAGCTTAATTAGTATTCAAGTTCATTTCATGTGAGTAGTAAGTGAGAGTGCCCCTGACTGTTATCCCTTATCCAATTAATGTCACATATACATTAGAATGAAAGTATATTATATGGAAGCACCTACAAAATTGGCCTAAGAATAAAATACTTGTTTTTAAATCAGGGATCTGTGATTTCATTGATGTGGGTAACTCACAATCAAAGCTGATTGTGTCATTTCCCCTTCTTAGTAAATAATATTTAGGAGTTATGGTGACTTTCCAAAATTGTCGCCTAATGACCACACTTTCAGCAATAAACCTATCTGAGGTTTCTGAAATGGTTCCTTGGGCCAGTTGAAATTTTTGAAATTTGAAATTGAAAACTTTATATTATGTTTGAACCTGGAGAGTTCATATTTTATTGATATAGTTTTCAAAAGCATAAAGAAAGTTCCATGCTATGATGAAGCACTAGACTGGATTGAAGCTAAGCAGAAACAAAATTTGATGAATACAATTCATATGTATCATAGCCCAGTTGCATTACTGTACTATGGAGAATGATGGAGAGCTTTCAATGATCCCAAGGTGCTTCCTGACCCATTTTTTTTTTAACACTAATAGTCTTCTGATGGTGCAGTATGCTTGCAATTCACGAAACTCTATGATCTGAAGAGTAAAAATTATAGTTGATATAAATAACAATGAAAAATATATTGTGGACATATAGATTGTAGTATATTACCAATTATGATGTATTTAAAATTATGTGAAAGATGACATACATGAAAATAGCAAAAATAAAGGGATGAGATGTCCAGCCTACAGAGATATTCACAAAATATTAAAAATCTGCAGTATATTGGGTCGACCCTCTATGGAGACTTTGTGGGAAGATGTGGACACGAGCATATTTATGTTCATGGATAGATTATACCTTATATTATTAGAGTGAGAATCCACATCATTAAGATCATAGATACATTTAAGTTGACTGCAGAAGAATATGTTCTTATATTATAATTTTAACATAGGAATACTTTCTTAACATTCAATTAAAGTAATTTTAAAAAGATTTAAGTATATTTTCTTTTTCACAGTTGCTTTATGTGTATTTTATTGGCCTAAATTAGTATTTTTTTTTAATCTAGGACCTGGAATGAGGATATATTAGATGAAGCCTGTAGGCTAATTCTAGATGAAGTGACTATCCCAAGCTCATCCTCTGGTGGAATGGTAGAATACAAAAGAACTCTCATGATTAGTTTCTTCTTCAAATTCTACCTGGAAGTGGTGCAGGAATTAAATATTAGGGTAATGTATTTCTGCTTTTGTGTCTAGCATTAATTTTTTAAGACGAAGATACTTGATTACTGTAATCAAAATCATTTTTATCTAAGAGCAGAGGTTTTATTTTTGATAATTTTTGTTTTATTCCTAATCTATTGTTAAGAATTTGAATGACATATAATTGTGTTTATAATTTCAAAACTAATTCTTAGTTGTATTTTAAAATTATTTGCTATATAGCAAAAGAGGCTTTTTGAGAAAAAGGTTTGGATAAGTATCAAAATACTACTTGGGGTTAATCCAACACATATGTTTTCTCAGTGATTTGGTGGCTAATTAACTTCAAAAATCACCAGATTTATTTTAAAGCAGTTAAGATATCTTTTTTCCCCCGCTCCAGAACCCTGGATATCCTGATGTCCCAAACAAATTTCAAAGTGTCCTAGAAGACTTCCCCTTAACCATACCCTGTGGGACACAGGCTTATGAGGTCAGTGGGTTTAATTTTTCTAAAAAAGTAAGATGGCAAGTTAAACAATGGAAATATTATTCATTATGACTTTGGAGTTTTGTTTTGTTTTTTTAATATATAATCCTTCAAAAACTCATGACAGTTCACTCCAGTAAGCATGATAGAGCATGCTTGATTTTAATTAAAAAATTTATTGTCTCTAGATAGCAATTTAATTCAATATCTGTAATTATGATTATCAATGGAAGGGATCAGCACTGACAACTGAAAAAGGAAGTGGTGGTAGGGGGTGGGGAGAGGGTAACAGGAAAGTTTTCACAAAGAAGGAAATACCTGGATTAAATCTTGAAGAAAGACAAATGAGGAAGGATGTGCATTTCAGGCATGGAGATCAACTTTAGCAAGGAAGCAGTAGGATCAAATATTATCCTGAACTTAGAGTGGAATTTGTGAAGGGGAGTAATGTGAAACAAGGCTGGAAAGAGTGAAAAGTAAGGTGTAGAGAGCTTTTAGTATCAGGCTATCAAGTTTACATTTTGGTAATAGGAAGTTACTGAATATGTTTTTAAAAGGAAGTGATGTAGTCAGATCCATGCCAGAAGATTATTTTGGCAGATAGATACATGAAGATTATATAGAAGAGAAAAAAGAATGGAAGCAGGGAGACCAAGGTTATCACATGAGGGATAATATAAATTCAAAAAAATTTAATTTCACTAACATAAAATGGAATGAATGTGAAGACCACAATTCGTATGAGGAAAATTTGGGGATTCTAATTAACCTTAACCTCAAGATTAGGCAACAGTGTGATGTGACACCAAAAAAAAAAAAAAAAAAAAAAAAAAAAGCCCATGTAGGTTTAGGCTATGCTATGTTCATGTTTATAATGAAATAAATAATGGTCCTGCTGAGTTCTGCCCTAGTAAGACCACATTTGGAGTACTGGGTTCAGTTTCAGCCTTTACCTTTCATGAAGAATAATGATTCACCGGAGACTGTCCAGAGGATACTGTTTAGGAAGATACATTGTCTTTAAATCATATTATATGGGTAGATTGAAAGAACTGGGGATGTTTATCTTAGAACAATAGATTTAGGAGGAACCTGAAAGTTGACTTCATGTTCTTGAAGGACTGTCATGTGACAAAGGAAATGGTCTTGATCTTCTTGGAGTTGCAGAGTTTGGGGTATAGGGAGATAGATTTCATCTTGATTTCTAGAAAAGCTTCCTAAAAAATTAGAGTGGTTTATTTCAACAATCTATGTGTCAGCCATATTATAGAGTATATTCTTGATCAAATATGGATTGGATTAGATAATCACTAATATCCCTCCTAATTCTGAGATTCCTTGATACTGTAAAAACTTATTTGGGGAACAACAATAGAAATGAGAAATATACCTTCCAGAGAACTGCTTAAATTTTTTTTGTCTTTGTTTTGTTTTGATTTTTTCTGAGAAGTATGAACTTTTGTCTATATGCTACAAAATTTTAAACTTTGGGGTTTGGATTTTTTGTTTTTAAACATAGTGTATAGACTCTCAGAAGTCACCCCAAGATCCCGTTGGCCGTCCAGTCATGCATCAATCAGGTATTAAACATGCCACTGGGGAAGCCATATTTTGTGATGACATACCTGCTATAGATGAAGAACTCTTCTTAGCTGTAGTAACCAGTACAAGGCCTCATGCAAAAATCATGTGAGTTAATATAGAAAGTATTGGAAACCATCTACTGTTGACAGACACAATTTCATATTCAATTATCATTGAAGTTTTTTGTTCATGTAAATTGAACTGTTTTATATTGAAAAACAGTCCTGGGATGTTGCTTAATAAAAAGACATATTGTAAGAAAAACATTTAATAAATGTTTGTTCAATAAATACTTATTTTATGTGTATTGTGCTGGGGTTACAAAGATAAATTAACACATAATTTCCATTTCCAATCCAATATGAGAAAATGAAACATTTAAATAAATAAGTATAATGTAGATTAGAAAAAAGTTGAAGGTAAAGGAAATGTCAAAAAGAGTGGCTTTTGAGGTTCAAAGATGGAGGGATTTTTTTTTTCCTGAGGCAATTGGGGTTAAGTAACTTTCCCAGGCTCACACAGATAGGAAGTGTTAAGTGTCTGAGACCAGAGGCCACATTTGAACTCAGGTCCTCCTGATTTCAGGGCTGGTATTCTATCCACTGTGCCATTTAGCTGCACCAGAGGGTTTTTAATTAATTAATTAATTAAGGAGCTTGGGGCATTAAATAAAACCTATGGAGGAGGTGACACCTAAGGTCAATTATCCTTGAGGAAGAGGAGAGATATCATCAGACAGAAGTGGATGAAAATATAAAGCCAGGTAAAACAAAGGAAGGGAAGTCCCTCTTTAAATGGAGAATTATTACTTTAAAACTTTGAAGTTTTAAAGAGGGATGGAATATTTCATATAATCACCTTAGCTCTTTAGGTTTTCAGCCTGTTTCTCTAAATAAACATTTACAATGCATATTTTCCTATGATGTCAAAACTTAAGTAACTTCTCTCAAATTATATCATGACAATGGGAGCAATCAATTATTATGATATATTTTTCCTTTTTTTTTCAGCACTCTCTAAAAGAAATCATGAAAATGTCTCATGAAGTGAATGTTTTTTATTTTTTCTCTATAATTGTGTTTTTATATTGAATTCTCAGTATTGAATCAATCATTCACTGGTTATATGAGTGCATTTCTGGAATTCATAATGGATAGAGGTTTTGTTCTATTTACCCGTCTGTATCACTAATGCTTAGGTTCTTTTCCTAGTTCTATTGATGCATCTGAGGCTCTTGCACTGCCTGGAGTAGTTGATATAATAACAGCTCAAGATGTTCCGGCTGCAAATGGTGATGAAGAAGAGAGGCTGTATGCCCAGGATGAGGTACTTTGCTTGTCATTGTTCATGTCTACAAGAACATAGGATGCTTTGTTTTGTGTGTATCCCAGACCTGTAAACTAAGTATATTTTATTATGTCAGGAACCGAGTATAGTTCTGAATGCTCTGAAACTAGCCTAGCTTACATTGTTGGTTTGTTCTGCAGGTAATCTGTGTGGGACAGATTGTCTGTACTGTGGCAGCCGATTCATACTTTCATGCTAAGCAGGCAGCTAAAAAGGTGAACATTGTATATGAAGACATGGAGCCAGTGATTGTGACAATAAAGGTACTTTGTTTTCTACTATCTCAAGAGAATACTGAATCATTTAACCGTTTTTAGTCCCTCTGTCAAGATTCATATTATCATTTGAATTTCATGATAATCTACTTCTTGAAACATTCAAGTTTGTCATTTCCATTGTACTAATGAAACTACATAAAATATGGCAATAACCATTACTAAATTCACATAACTTAAAGCCTTTCAAAATACACTACATGTGAATTTTTTTCCTTTGAAACTTGCAATAATCCTTAAAGATGCAATTATTATCCTCATTTGGGCATTGGTGTCCATGGTGGACCCTACCTGCTCTCAAGAGAAAGGTAATGGGGGAACAAAAAAGTTATAACAGATAGAATTTAGGATTAAAACCAGGAATCTCAACAAAGTCATAGTCAGTGGGGGAGAGGAAAGTCTGTGGGTTTTTTAGGGGTTAATGTAAAGTTTTTAAGGTCAGTTTTTAAGGGGTCAATGAAAAGTTTCCAGCCTGGCTGCTGCCTTCATTGGCACCCATGGAACCTGTGCAGCTGTGGATAACTGTTCAGTTTGCTAGAGCAAACCAGAGAAAATAATTTGGTCTCCTTCTATGCCATTTGTGTTAAATCTTCTCAGGAAAGAACAATAGATTCACATTTAAAGAGATTTGAGATAAGTTTCATTTGTAGTCCTGTTTCCTCACTTACTCTGTGTGTGTGTGTGTGTGTGTGTGTGTGTGTTTCTTATTCAAGAAAAAATAAAAACTAAGGAAGTAATTAAATATAATAAAAGGAGTCTTCACAATGACCCAAGGCTGTGAATATATTGCCTACTGTGGTTTTATATGTTAGATGATAATGGGGCACATAAAAAGTCTGAAATCTTGAAGTATGCACCATTTTTGATTGTTTGCTTTGTTATACTTGTTTTTGTCTTCATAGGATGCAGTAAATCACAAATCATTCATTGGATCAGAAAGAAAATTAGAACAAGGAAACATTAAAGAAGGATTTCAAGCTGTTGATCAAATCATTGAAGGTAAGTTTCTGTATCCCAGTAGGTCAGTATGATGGGAAGGATGTTTTAATAAGTGGCTCTTTTAGAGCTTTCATACAGTTTTTTCTTTCATAATATGACCAATGTGAAAATGTGTTTTGTGTGATTGCACATGTATAACCTATTTCAAATTGTTTGAAGTCTCAGGAAAGTGGAGTGAAGAGGGAAGTGAGAGAATCTGGAACTTAAAAAAATGTCAAAAATTGTTTTTAAATGCAATTGGGGAAATAAAATATTATTTTAAAAATAACTTCAATGCATTTAACTGAATTCTAATGGAAGGGAATAAGGGTATGGATTATCCAAATTAAAAATTTTTTTAAATTAAATTAATTTATTTAAATTGAAAAAATCTTTAATGCAATGCTCCTACATGATGAACCTGGTTTAAACTGGAACTTCAGTCACACACCCCAAGAGAACCTGAATTCAAGAATGCACACTGAAAAGCTTCTTCTAGCTTTATTCAGCTAGGTATAGCTGGATATACCTATTCCTAAGGTATAGGAAAGATATAAAAAATTGTATTTTCATCACCAATAACTTGACAAGTATTTTTCAACTATCTCACTGTTTTAAAAAAAACATTTCTAACTTCCTGATTTTTTAATTCAATTTTATTTTTAAGTACCCATCATTTTTTCATTTTATGTTTATTAAATCATCATTTGTCTTATCTTATTTGTAAGATAAACATATTTCACAGTAGCTCATAGTATTAAGCATCAACATAATTTTTGAGTTGAATTGGTGTAAAATTGTTGGATAATTGTATATGTAAAACACTTTGCAAACCTTAAGCACTATATAAATATGAGCTATCATTATTTTGAATTATTATAAATATTGTAGACTGAGAGGCAATGTAGCACAGTGGAGAGGAGTCAAGATTTGAACCCAGAATACCAGAATACTGGTTCTTACAACTTGACTTTGAGCAGGCAAGTCACTTAATCTCTGTTTGCCCAAGTTTTCTCAACTATTAAATTGGAATCAGAATAAAATCTACCAGTCAAGGCTGTTGTGGGGATCAAATTTGAAAATAATTATAAAGGACTTAGAACAGTGCCTGGGACAAAGTAAGTGCTTTATAAATCTAAATGATTTATAAATTTATAATTACAATAATAATAATTATTAGTGGTGGTGCTGTTATTAAAGTTATTATTTTTATTTGTAAAATGAAAAGTTGGGTTAAGACTTATAAGGTCACTTCCAATTATAAACACATGATTCCACATTTATAATTCTATCTTTCAGAGTGTCAAGAGCTATTTGGATGGTAATACTAGTTTTCCCTATTGCTCAATTGTTTCTGTGCTCTTTGTTATCCAGATACTCATTATTTCTCATGCATGTTTAAAGCTTTATTCTTCTCTTCCCTCTCCTTCTTCTCCTCCCCCTCCTTGTTTTTGTTTTCTTTTGCATTGATTTGTGGTTAGGTGAAATTTTATGAAAATTTTTCTTATTTTTGCCCTATACTTCACCAGATTATTTTTAATTAACTGAAGTCATTGGAGGAAATTAGTTAACATAATAGATAGAACAGTGGGCATGGGTAGACCTGAATTCAAATATGGCCTTAAGACACTAACTTTATGACTTTGTGAAAGTCATGTAACATCTGTTTGCCTCATTTTCTTCAACTGCAAAATGAGGATAATAATAGCACCCACCTCCTAGGAGTTTTGTGAGAATTGAATTAGTTAATGTTTGTAAGTACTTAGCACAGTGTCTTGCACATAGGAGGAACTATATAAAAGCATATTCCCTTCCCTTTTGCTTCCCTACCTCCTCCAAGAAGTGAATGCATTTTTATTCTATGTTTTTGTAAATATCTTTATGGTTTTTCCAGTTGATGAATATATCAAAGATATATGGTTGGTAGACTGATGAATTTGAGATGTTCAGTTCTCCAGACAGTTTGAATGAAGGAATAATCATCATTTAACCAGAACACCCAATCCCTAACATCTTAGAAGTGATGTGTCCCTGTATTTGACTTTGGAGGGCAATTCTTTTTCTTAAGCAAACTTATCTTCTCAATTATGTCAAATGAATTCCAGAAGTGATTTCTAATCTTTCTGGAGATAATGGAAGGACAGTTTGAAGAATAGTTATGCTCTAGAAACAAGATGGATTGTCTTTAATTATTCTTTATACTTATTCCTTAAGCCATAAGGAAATCTCCTATTTAGGACCTGGAAAAAGATAAACTTTTTGAATTTTATAAAATGTATTATATTTTCTTTATTGTATGTCAATTTTCCCCCTTAAACTCCCAATATTGGCTGTTTCTCCTTGTGTAATAGGTGAAGTACATGTAGGAGGACAAGAACATTTTTATATGGAAACACAGACTGTTCTTGTGATTCCAAAGTCAGAGGATAAAGAGATGGAGATATATGTATCAAGCCAAGATGCCGCATCTGTGCAGGTGAAGTCCTTTAAAATGATATGTCTTGTGAATTTGAACTTTTAATGATGTGAATGTCATTTTCTGTTTGTGGATATGAAATAGCAATTGCTTTTGACCAAAGGATAGTGGAACTTTCCAAATTTCAATTTTCTATGCAGTTCACACAAATGAGGCTTGACCATTCTATTATTCTTTTATTCCTTATAGAATTATAGAATCTCAGAGTGTGTGCTAAGGGAATTAATAGAAATGAATTCACAGATGTAAGGGATTTTAGAGATCATCTGTTTTACTCCCTTTCCCTACAGATAACTAAATGAAAACCCCCCAAAATTATGACTTGCTCAGTCACCCATTGAGTTCATGATACATTGGAATTTTTGCAAATGTTTCCTTTTAGATATGAAATGCTAAGTAGCCTAAATATTTCACTTACAGATCATTTCCCCACTCTTCAGTCTAGTTGTTTATTTGTAGAGAGAGTATGTATATATGTTATCTTTGGACTAAAATATTGTTTACATTAACTGATATTTTGAGAAATCATGGATCCATAAAATGTAATTTGCAGTGTTCCTCAATTCTATTTACTACCCACCAAAAGTTTACCTTGTTCCTGATGTTAACTGAAACATTTACCTAGGTAAATAGACTGAAAATTCTTTTTAAAATTAAACTTTCTATAGAAGTTAAGTCAAATGTAAATGCAAAGAATAGGCAGAACATATTTTAAATATGCTAAATTTGCTAACAAATTTCTATTAGATTACTGTCTAGTTTTCATATCAAATCTTAGTTTCTTTAAGGTTTTGTGCATATAATCCACTAGTGACTTTTATGGCTGGCTGTTCTTATAACTATTCTTTCAACTTATTGGTCTAATACATATGTGTTTATTTTATTTTATTTTTAAAATTTTGGATTGAATCTGTGATTTCCCCTCTATCAGTGCAGATCAAGAACTATTCTTCAACTCATAGTCCCATAGTTCTCTGAGTTGCTGAGATTAAGTGATTTTCCAAGAGTCATAGCCAAGTGAATCAGACAATCTGTAAGCTTTATCATTATTATTATTATGTGCTTACAATGTGACAGATACTTAGCCTGAAATACTAAGATACAATGAAAAGCAAAAGCATAGTCCCCTGTTTCATTCTAATGGGGCAGTGACATGCAAACATCTACATATTTATACAATATATTTAGTGTAAATAAGCAGCAATCTCTGTGAAAGGTACTAACTTGGGAAGGGAGGCCAGGAAGGGAAAAGACCCCTTCCTTAAGGTAGGATTTTGAGCTAAGTCTGGAAGGAGGCCAGGAGATGAAGGTGAAGAAGTAGAGCATCATAATCATGGGGGACAACCAATGAAAAGAAGTAGAATTATGAATGGGGTAAGAAGAGAAAGAAAGCCAGTCCCTCTAGATTGTAGAGCACATAGAAGGGAATAAAGTTTAAGAAGACTGGAAAGGCAGGAAGGGAGAAGGTTGTGAAGGGCTTTAAAAAACATCTGTAGGATTTTATACTTGATCTTGGAAGTAAAAGGTAGCCCTTGCATTGTATTAAATGGAAAGCAGGGTGATGTAGCCAGGCTTGAAGTTTAGGAAGGTAATTTTGGTAATTGAATGGGGACTGAATTGTAGTGGGGGGTTACTTGAGATAAGGAGAGGGTTTGCACCTAGATAGTACCTATGTTAATGAAGAGAAGGATACACATAAGAGGGATGCTGTAAAGGCAGAAATATTTGGATTTAACAACAGATTAGACTTTTTAGGGTAAGTTCAAGTGAGGAATGAAGGATAGCACTGAGCCTGGGTGACTGCTAAAATGGTGATATTTTTGACAATAATAGGAAAAGTAGGAAGATCCAGCAAAGGAGACTCAGAAGTGATCAGACAAGTAGTAAAACGAAAACCAGGAGAGGATGTCAAGAGTTATGGAGAGGTCAAGAAGGATGAGGATTGAGAAAAATTCATTAGATGTGGCAATTAAGAGACCATTGATTTCTTTGGAGGGAGCAGTTTTAGTTGAATTATGAGGTTAACAGCTAGATTCCATGGGGATTAGGAACAGGAAAAATCAACTGGAGACACCAAATCTTGATAGCTTTAGTCCTGAACTGAGGCTGCTTCTATGTATGTCCATAATGTCACACTGCTCCTGTGTCAGTTTCAAGTGTATTTAAAGTCACTTTAAAGCATATACAGTGAAATTTCGTTACATCGTGGTCATTTATATTTTTCCACATTTATACCTTTTCCCTTGCTGCATTTACTGTAATTCAATATTTTTCCCCAATGTACAATTATATAAATCAATCAACAAACATTAAATGCCTACTATGTGCTACCCAAGGTGCTTGGCCCTGGGAATATAAAAGCAAAAACAAAACAATAGGAACATATATACACAAATAAATACAAAGTATATACTGAATAAAAAAGAGATAAAGGAAAGACCTCAGGTAATTAGAAGTGTCCCTTGAGATGAGCTTTGAAGGAAGCTTGAGATTTAAAGAAGTGATGGTGGACCAACTAAATGGCACAGTAGATAGAGAACTAACTCTGGATCAGAAGGATCTGAGCTCAAAAATGGTTTCGGAATATGATACTAGCTGAGTGACCCTGATTGCTTAAAAAAAAAAAGTTGTGGTGAAAAGAGAGCACATTCCTCCAAGGCTTTGTTGAATATGAAACTCAATGTAAAGAGTAGGTGAAGGCTTTTATGCAGGATGTTCAATTGTACTTTAGTACCTTCTCTAGAGACCAAGTTCCTTTATTGTAATCCCATGGTTTGAAGTTGTGAAGGATGTTAAGGATTTTCTTGCAGTTGCAGAAAAAGGCTTTTTGATTTGATAACCCAACGTAACAGGAAGGAAGATGATTACTCTTGTACAAGTTTTGAATTGACTGAACTGAGGAAAGCTTATTGTGATCTTTTTATTCCATGTTTTCACGTTCTATTATTATTGATGAAAAGAAAGTCTGAAAAGTAATGTTAAATGTTTCAAAAATCCCTTTTTTCCTTGGAAAATGGTTTTGGGGAATTTCTGTGGCCAAAACCATCACAGTTTCTAACGACTAACTTTTGAAAATTGAGTCTAATGGCTCTTAGCTTAACTGTGCCTCATACAAGTGTAAACATGTAAATGTGTAGCTTTTGCCTGTTTCCAGTTAAGTCAGTTCCACTTGGTATAAGGCTTTCCAGAATCAAACTTCTTTTGGAATAGCCAAGGTCATCTCTGAGTCATTAAGAAGTACAGAATAGGACTTTAGTGATATAATCATGATAATAATAATGTTAATAGCTTAATGTATTGCAAAGATGAAAGAAATATTTTAATTTAATCATTTTTCTGTTTATCTTTTCTTACACAAATCAAAGTTCCTTCTAATACCTAGAAAAATATAACTGGAGGGCTTTGTTTCTGTTTTTATGCATTAGCTCTGCATAAAAAAAAAGAAAAGATTTCTTTTTCACAAGTAAACAAGCAGCTTATCTGAAACGTGTGCTCTGGATGAATTATTATGCTGCATATAACAGATTATGTTCTGACTCATAGGAAAAAGTGGCGTCCACTTTAGGTATCCCCAAAAACAGAATCATCTGCCACATGAGACGGGCTGGTGGAGGTTTTGGAGGTAAAGTGACCAAACCTGCTCTACTGGGAGCTGTGGCTGCTGTGGCAGCAAATAAGTGAGTTTTCTTTAAGTTTCATAATTTTAAAAAATCTTATTTATGCTTTAATATTTTGAGCTCTAGAGGATTTGGTGCATAGAAACTCAGGAGCACTTTCCTTCAGATAATTTCTTGTCAAAATCATCTAGAAAGTTCTTATTAAACTTTCTCAGTGTTAGAGATCATGGGATATTAACAATTTAAAGGTTTACAAAATATTATTTTAGCAAAATCCTGTAGGTACTGTGAATTTTATTCTTATTTTATAGATGATAAAATTAAAGATTTGTCTGATGTTCTTTCAACAAAATGGTGACTTTTAAATAAGACTGCCTAACTTTAATATGCCATTCTCATTCAGTTTTAATTAAATCAGACTGACTTAATGATATGATATGTCAAACTTCTCATTTTGGTGCCTGCCTGAATACTTTAAATACTGATATACTGCTTTAGCCTAAATGCCTTCTGATTTCTCTGCATCATAGTACTTCACAATCTAGTTCAAACCTGTCTTCCTAGACTTATGTATTCTATGATTCATGTACTCATATGCCAGCCAAATTGGCTTTTTTGCTATTCCTTACACAAGAAATTCCATCTCCTTTCTTCATACTTTCACACAGATAACTTATATCTTACACCTTGAGAGAATTTCTTCTTTTATGTTAGCATATATATATGTAAAATAATGACATATATATATATACATATATATATATATATATAGGTTATTCCGTTAATAGAATATGAACTCCAAGAATGCAGAGATAATTTTATTTTTATCTTTATATCTTCATTCTGGCACATAATAAGCATTTGTTGATTGGTAGAGATATGTTCAATGAATCCATAAATGCTACGCCAGTATATAGAAATCTCTCAACCATAAAGGGGAGTCTGGGAAATTGAGAACAAAGTGGAGGAAATAAAAGACAACTTGTAATTTCAATATTAAATATTTTAGAGGAGAAAATCTCACTGGTATCAATAGATTCCCATAGAAATCTTATTTGCATTACATAGAACATTAAAGTTTCCTGAAGCAAAATTTTAGAAATGCTATACTAAAACAATTCTGAAATTATTGTGGGAAAATCAAACAGGATTGGATTACCCTTCCCCTCAAATTGGGTCACATTAATTACATTTTCATATTGTTGAGATTTCTAGGCAGATTTTTCAAAGATTTTGAGTTACTGTATACATATTGAGAGTATAAACATGCACACACAGATACAGATATATACTTAGAATTAATAGCCACCATTTTTTTCAGCTGACAATAGGGAGAAACCCTAAGAGCTCCAGAATACAGAAACCAATAACTAAATAATTTTGTAATCAGTTTGAGTCACACAATTATTGGTAGGGCTGCTATTACTGTTGAGAAGCTAAGAAGGCTTACCAATGTCTTTCCAAAATGTGGCATCCATAGGCAGACACAGGGCCAAGCACAAGTCCACTAGACACCTTCAAGTCTGATACCAAACTATTAAGGACTACTTTTTGAATCTAACCATTCAATGTGTTCCAAATCCACCTGCTTATAACACAAAAGTCTCTTCTCTTTTTTAAAAGGAAGAATAAAAACTCCATAAAGAACTTTGTCAAATGACTTAATGAATTTTAGGCAAATTACTTCAACTATTTCCCCCTGATTTACTATTATGGTAACCCCGTCAAAAAAGGGAAATACATTAGTGTGATTGTAACCTATTCTTTATGAAGCTATTTGGCCCATTATGACTTTTGGTTTCTTTTTGAAGTGTTCACTGACCTTTTAATGATATTTTAAAATTTTGCCAGAAATCAAAATAAAGTTAATCTTATCATAGTTTGCAGACTTAATTTTCTCTTTTTTTTTGTTTCTATTGAAAATCAGGACAACATTTACTATTTTTACTTCTATAATATTTCCACAATCATTTAACATCACTGACAATGGCCCAGTAATCATCTCTGACAGTTCTTTCAGTAGCCTAGAGTGTAGTTCATTTGGTCCAGGAGAATTGAACTCTTCTAGTGTAATAGGATAACTTATTACTTATCTTTTTATTATCTTGAGTACCAATCCTGTATAAGCTTTTTTTTTGGTCTTGTTCATTCCAGTCCAAAAATAATTTTCAGTGGCAGAAAAAAACACATTCTGATCAATCATCACTAACTACCTGGGACATCTGCACCTAGTTGTCCCATAGACATCTCAAACTCAACATCTCCTAAACAGAACTTCTTGTACTCCTCCAACTCACTCTACTGTTTCAACTTTAATCTTCAGAAGGGTTTTAACATTTCTAAAAAATCAGCCACTAATTCAAGTCTGATAATAGTTATAAGTTAGTTATATGGTTGTTGTTATTGAATCCTTTTTCAGTTGTGTCTGATTCTTTATGACCCCTTTTGAGTTTTTCTTCAAAAAGATACTGGAGTGGATTTCCATTTCCTTCCTCAACTTATTTTATAGATGAAGAAACTAAGGCAAACAGGATTAAGTGATTTGCCCAAGGTCACACAGCTACTAAGTATTTGAGACTAAATTTGAACTCAGGTCTTCTTGGTTCCAGGCCTGGCATTCTGCTCACTGAACCACCTATCTGCCTATTAAAAAGAACCTATTATAAATGCTACAGATTTTCTCACCCATAAGGAAAGCTTTAATTTTTTCCCTTTATTTTCAAGCTTAAATAAAACAAATTACTTTATAATATTTCTTGAGACTAACTTGAACAATGATTTCATTAGACTTTGGGCTTTTATATCATTAAGGGAAGAAAAAGTCTTCCTGAAATCTCCCCAGATCTTCAATTCGGTCCTCAATCTGAGACCAAGTATAAAATTCTTTGTTTGGTACTTAAAGTTCTTGATAATCTAAATTCCCTTCCTTTTCAACCCTTCCAGTCTTCATACATCTCATATGACTTCATATAGTCTTTTATCCAGTGATATCCTCAGCATCTTTGCTGTTTCTCTATTTCCTGATTCTGGGAATTTTCATAGATTTCTGCCTCTTGGCTTCCTTAAAGTCTTAACTAAAATTTCACCATCTCAAGTAATCCTTTCCAAATCTCTTTTAAATCTAGATACTGCTCTTTGTTGATTATTTATTATTTATTCTGTATATAACTAGTTTGTTTATATATAGTTGTTTGTATGTTATCTCCTTTAGGCTTTGAGTTCCTTTGGGGTAGGATCAGACTTTTGCCTTTCTTTGTAACTGTTACTTGATATAAGTATTTGACAAATGTTTATTACCTGAGTGACTGACCAATTGTTTATTATTCTCTTGATTTTTCCCTAAAAGTTTGATTCATTTCTTTCAGGACTGGACGCCCAATTCGTTTTGTTTTGGAGCGTGGAGATGATATGCTGATTACTGGAGGACGCCACCCACTACTTGGAAAATATAAAGTGAGTGAGCAAAGAATTGAGGAAGTAATAGAGAAAGTATGGAAAAGTGATGGATTTGTGATTTCAAACTTTTGCATAATGCTACATACATTCTTTATGGATTATCATGAAGGAAAGAATGGTCTCTGAAAAGACACTAAAAAAAATTAATATGTTATGTGATTTTACATGCAATGTAAATTATTCACTATAATGCTTTAAATGCCAATTGTTCTCAAATGTTTATGTATATACCAATTCTAGGTAGGCTTTATGAATAATGGCAAAATCGAGGCTGCAGATATTGAATATTATATTAATGGAGGATGTACACCAGATGAATCAGAAATGGTAAGCTACTTATATAAATGTGCCATGTCTTTCATTATTAAGGACAATCAACTTAAAACGATCTTTGTAAGTGTAGTGTGTTGGAGGATCTCTTTTTAGTGGGTCACCAGTAGATGAAATGTAGAGTAATAACAAAGTTAATTAGCAGAAGAAGAATCATATGGTATACAAGTTGAATATTTCCTCAATTCACTCTTTCTTATTTCTATTCATTCTAGTTCCAGCTCAGCTGCTTATGTGAACAAATAAATATCTCTCTTTCCTATTTCCCAGTCCCACACTTTCTTTTTGAACACTTATCCGGTTCTGATCTCTCACTGATTGTACTGCCACTGTTTCCATAAAGACTGTTTTTTGCATCTGGCTCATTCCTATCAATACTTTAATACTCTGAGTAGGAGAAAATAATGGAGTGATTAGTGGGGCTTAAAATTATTCCATTTACAATAAAAGAGAGCAAGACCAGATCTGAGCTAATGACTTTATATAGGAAGGAAGGAAGGAAGGAAGGAAGGAAGGAAGGAAGGAAGGAAGGAAGGAAGGAAGGAAGGAAGGAAGGAAGGATCAAACAAATGAATGAATAATTGAAAGAGTTAGTTACATTAACACAACTGGAAGTGGTCAATTGGGCCCTCAATGGGGCTGCTATGACTATTCACAGGTTGTTGTTTATCTTTCATTTTCAAAGAGGACCATGGCATCAGGAAGAAAATATCATGACTTGCAAGTGAATTGGATTTAAGTGAGACAGGACACCTGTCTCACTCTCTCCTCCAAAACCATCTAGGTCCAGTGGCAAGATATAGATCAGAATAACTAGAGATGACTCCCACATAAATAGTACATTTAGAAAGAGCTTAGAGCCCAGAGACCAAGTTGTAGCTTTTTTATTTACTCCCCGTTTGAATGTCTTGAGATCTGAACTTTCTCTTCTGTAAAGTAGATTTTATAATATTTTCATTATCTATTTTGTGGAATTGTTGTATGGACTGTACTTTGTGAACTACTAAGTCACTATAAGAAATGTTAGGACCATTATTATTTTCTATTTTGTGTCAGATATTCCAATCAAATGTTCAATGTTAATGTTTTTCTGTTCTATTGTTAAGGCCTTTAGCTGTTTCTCCTGGTGAGAAGAGCAAGGGTCTCTCAACACCTCAATGGTAATCATTGACTTTTCCCAAGTGTTTTATATAGCAACTATTTATCAGCTGCTTGATGAGAACTGAAGATAAATATCTGACACAAGACTGAAGATAAATTATAAATTTTAGAGGTCAAATTTTTATGAAAAGGATGATGTTCATATTCTTGGTAGTTTAAGTGTTATTTTGCCTTTTGGGAGGAAGACTGGGTTGCTTATCCTTTGAAATGCTATCTAATATTAATAATTTTATTCTAAACCAGTGTCCATCTTTGGAAAAATTTCAGGTGATAGAGTATGCTTTACTCAAGCTGGAAAATGCTTATAAAATTCCCAACCTTCGTGTTCAAGGCCGGATTTGCAAAACCAATTTGCCATCCAATACAGCATTCAGAGGCTTTGGTTTTCCTCAGGGAACCTTTGTGACAGAGTACTGGATAACAGCTGTGGCAGCTAAATGTAATTTACCACCAGAGAAGGTAATTTAAAAAGAAAAGAAAAGATCAAATGGAGACAAGACTTTTTTTTGCCATAGTTGCATAACATTTCTTCTTTTTAAAATACATTTTTTATTGAAAGCTTATTTTTTAAATCATCTTACTCTCTTCTTTTATTCTTTTCCTCTTTCCATCCTGATTTCAGCCATTCTATGTAAGAAAAGTTTTTTTTTCCACAGTTCCTTAAATGACTTTTTTTTCTTTCTAAGTTGATCCATATTGATAGAACACACTCATATATTAATCTCAAATTTCTGCAGGTCTTTGTTGTAATGTCTGTATATTTTTCATCAGATTAGGGAACTAAACATGTACAAAACTGTTGATAGAACAATCCACAAACAGCAATTTGATCCAAAGAATCTGATAAGATGTTGGAATGAATGTATGGAAAAATCTTCATACTATAGCAGAAGAAAGGCTGTAGAATTATTTAATCAGCAGAATTACTGGAAGAAGAGAGGGATTTCCATTATTCCTATGAAGTTCTCTGTAGGATATCCAAAGACATATTATCATCAGGTAATTTTTGAAAATTAATTTTAAAAGCGTCTTAATTCTAAACACGTTAAGTAAATTCATCTGTGAATTGTCATGTCAAGAAATATTCTACATGAGATCTTTCCTAATCCCCTCATTTGCTAATGTTCCCCTAATTATCTTATGTTTAAATATTTCACACTTATTTTTATATCTATTCTGTATTTACTTACATATGCTATAGCAGGAATTATTTATTTTTTAAACATCTTTGTGTCTCTCTTCAGTATATAGCATTGTGCTATTTCACATTGTGGGCAATTAATAAATTCTTATTTAATGAATTAAGCACTTACTTTCCCTCTTAATCAGATAGAAGGCAGTAAGAGAGAATTTGCCTTAATTTAATACTCTGTGTAGGTAGAGCAGCAATTAGGGGAGGGTGGTCTTATGACAAGAGACACTAGTCTGCCTATCTATTTTGGAATTCAGTAACAGACATTTTCTATCATGTTTGGAAGGAAAGTTAGTTTACAGACTCTCTAAGAAAAATCTCAGTGTTTTGAATCAAGAAATGGTAATGATCAATTTAATTCAGCACCTATTTATTGATAAACTCTTACAGGTTAGCACTATGTGTAGCAATGTGAGAAATGAGAGAAAAATGAAATACAAATCTTATTATCAAGGAGTTTATAGTCATATTGGGGATTCAGAAATCAACTAATATGAAATATTTAAATAAGAGCATAAAATCCTGGTGGATGGATACTCACCTGAAAGTACCTAGGAGTCCTGAAAAGGGATCAATGTGAGCTGGAGAGACTCCAGGAATGTCTTCATGGAAGAAGTAGAATGCAAGCTGTGTATGGAAGAGTGGGTAGGGTTAGAATAAGCAGAAAGGGGGAGTAGAGAAAGCATTGAAGGCAGAGAGATAACTTGAGCAAAGTCATTGATGCCAGAATGAACATGAGGGGGCAATAAAGAGACAGATATGTCTGGAAAAGGTTTGGTCTGGGAGACTATATTACTAATAGTTATCCCAAGCATGATCAAGGGAATGCTGAAGTCAATAAAGAACAATAAACTCTAAGATTAATAAGAGTATACTAAAATTTAGGATTCATCATTTATTTTTTGAAGGATAGTGTGCTATTTCCCCAAGACCAGCCCGGACTTTACACATATTTTTTAAACTAAGCCCAGAGTCTCATCTATTGGAGCTCAGAAGCTCACATAAAAGAAGAAAGAAGGAGAAAGTGGCCCTTCCTAGCACCCTATGTTTGCAAAGGGCCAGAGGTAAATGGGGTATTTTAGAAGTAATAAGAAATGACAACTCAGTAAATACAGAGTTCGGGGGGAAAAAAAGGTAAAACATATACCTGTATATCAAAATTCAGCAGTCATTGTAATCTGAGGCAACAGGAAGAATTAACAGTTCAATTGATAGTCAATAAAACCAAGTCCCAGATAGATCAGCATAAAGGGTTTAAATCCAAGCAAAGAGTTTCTCACAATTTGTTGCATCTAATGGACTCATCCTTATAGGTTTGAAGTCTGTGAGAGTATGGGGGTGGAGGGAGTATACTTGCCTTTCTCTTCTTCCAGATGGACCCTAGAGAAGGATAATTCTTGCCTATCTCTCCTTCCTCTTCACCTACCCCCCCACTTCTGATTGGTAGGCAGTGATATCAGTATGGTAGATAGGTGGTAGAAACAAAGAAATCAAATCTTATCAGGATACGATTTAGCCCTATATAAGACAAGCATTTATTGAAAGGAGATAGAGTTTAGTTAAGATATATTTCTAGCCCCCCAATTGACTTACAGTTAATAAGGTAATGAGACATCTCCACAGATAGCTGTAATATTGATTTCATGATGAGTGTATTAAAGAGCTACAAAACAAATTGGGATAACTCTTTTTTGATTAAAGTAAAAAGCAGCTTTGTGTTGGGTACCCAGCAAACATTTAATAAGTATTGGAAAAATATATTGAAAAAAATGGTTGGGACATGGCTAAATTCCAATAATTAGATGTACATTCAGTTTCTTTTATTTCTAAATTCTTCAGTAAAACTCATGCTATTCTGGATGATTCTTTCTATTTGTTGAGGACAAGTTTACTTCTATCATTGCTAGAATTAAATTATGCTAAATTTTACTTGATAAGTCACTTTGGTCCACATTGCCATGGTTTATAAAGATTGTTTTCAAGGTAAGAAAAAGAGTCAGTTTATATTTTTGTTTTCCAGGCTGCTGCTTTGGTTCACATTTATACAGATGGGTCTGTATTAATTACACATGGGGGAACTGAATTGGGACAGGGTCTTAACACCAAAATGATACAGGTGAGAAAAATATTTTCTGTACTCTAGTTAAATTCAGAATCGCACTATTTGAACTCATGTACCTTTGACAAAATTTAATGCTCTATAAAGATTAAGGGTTTTAAAATCTAAAGGTATTTCTGCTGGGGAGGGTGAGTAGGGAAAATGACTGTAATATAAGTTTTAAAAAATTAAAGTTAAAATGGAATGTTCTTTGATGTGTCTATAAATTAGGATTTATTATATATAATGATATATATTTTTTAAAAACCAGCCCTTGAGTATGTTAAAAATCATAACTGCAGAGGGAATTAAAAGTTATCTGTTCATTTGTCATTCAGGTGGCCAGCCATGAATTAAAGATACCAATGTCAGATGTGTACTTAAGTGAAATGAATACTGGAATGGTACCAAATACAATTGGGACTGCAGCATCAATTGGAGCTGATGTCAATGGGAAAGCACTGCAGGTTATGGGCTCAACTTTCAGATTTCTTTTAAATAGTTTTCATTTTTGTACAGATAAATCTTTGTACCTCGGAGTTTCTCCTGATGTTTTTGGTTTATTTTGATTGACATTTGGATTGAAACAACAAATAGCTCAAAGTTTTTTTTTTTGTTTTGTTTTTATTGTGAAATAGTAAATATTTTTCTTTTTTTTTAAACAGTAGTAAAATTTTAATTTTTCCACAATTAATTACCAAAAAGCCCAATTTACTCTTTATCTTCTCAAAAGAAGAAGCATTATATTTTTTCTTTTAACATCCCCTTCCCTGATGTAGAAATCTTTCCCCCCCCCAAAAAAAAGGACTGTTTCTTTTCTATTGGAAGGCTATATACTTTTGTCATTAACAAAGAGCTCTTTCCAAAATTTTTGTATAGAGACAAGTATAAATTTGCACTAATTCTTCTCTCTCTTTAAATTTAAATCCCTATGTTAAGACAAAATAAAGTTATGAATAAGACCTTGCCTGTAAATCTTATGGGTTGGTTAGGCATAAATATTTCCACAGAGAGCCTACTAAATATAATAGAGAACTTAAAAATTCATAGAAAACTGAAGAACCTGCAGGCTAACAGAGGCCGGTGGTTGTTATTCCTTTTTAAGGGTAGAAAGGAGGGATATAATTCATTAATTATTCATATGTTGAATGTTGTTATGCATTTTTGTATGGCCATGGTATGCCATTTAATGAGACATATTTCACTTCCAACTGGACTCATTCTCTGGACTTCATTTGCCTGGTCTCTCCTCTCCTTTCCTGGCCATCTCTTTATATGTTCTCTTTTTATATTAGAGTGTAAATTTCCTGAGGGACCCTGTCTCTTTGCTTGTTTTTAATATCCTTAGTACTTACATGATACCTAGTTCCATCCTTCCTCCTCCCACCCCAATCCCTCTCTGCCTTTATTTCTTCCTTGCCAATTTTGTTATGCAATACTAGGGAAGATGAAAGCTTAAGTAAGCTTTGTCTCTTTTGGAGTTTACAGTCTGGTTGGTGTTATAAGAGAGACGTAAATAAATATTTTTAGATTTAGAAGAAGATTGTCTACCTTTGTAGCTAGAACCTGATCCACATTTAAATTTCATTTCTACTACTTATTACTTATGTGATTTTTGATAAAGTTGCTTAGCTTCTTTAGCTTCAGTTGCCTTATCTATGTATAAAATGAAAAATGAAAAATGACATTAGTTTTCTATAAAATCCTTTTCACATCTAAATCATTTGATTTAGAAGATGGAAAGGTCTAAAATGTAAGGTACTCTGTAGCAGTGGTATCAAACTCAAATAGGAACTTCTTTTAGAAGCTACAAATTAGCATTTTCTATTTTCTATTGTATTTTTTTTATTATTTCCCAATTACATTTTAATCTAGTTCTACTTAGAAACTTTGTGAGTTTGACAACCTCTGACCTACAGGGATGCATCAGAGCACAGATGTATAGGTGGAAGGGAGCTCACAAGTGGGTAGATCACAGGGAATTGTGCAAGGCTGGAAAATAAAGAAGTGAACTTTACCTGCATTAACACATTTGATCTTCACAATGGCCCTTTGTGGAGGTAGTGGAATGTAGTAACAAAACTTTGCAGGTGGAAGTTTAGTGGCTATTTCACCCAGCACCTAATGAACTTTTCTACCTGGCAAGAATCAGCATATCATCCTTTTTTCAAAAAAATGTTAAGGGAACATGCTCAGAGAGTAAATAAATTTCTCATTATCTCATAGCTAACAGTTGATAGAATCACAGTTTGATGGACCAATACCTGTCAATATGATATCAGGAAATTTCGAGACCTTCTTGGTTTAGGCAGAAGTTATAAAATCATAGACAGAGCTAGGAAAAAAAAACCTAGATCCAGCCTTGTGAAAGAAATGCAAGATAGCAGAGGCAGTACCTAATCAGTAGCATAATTAGCAAAGAGATGACCTTACAGGAAGACCTGAGTCCAAACCTGCTTCTGATTATATTATACTGATTCTGTCACTTGAATAAGTCAGATAGTCTGTCATGCCCCAAATCACTCTAAGGTTATAATTTGCAGAACAGGTTTCATACGTTGCATTGATAGGGAAGTTTCCTTATTTGGAAACCCCCTTCCTTCTCTCTCTCTCTCTTTCTCTGTTTGTCTCCGTCTCTGTCTCTCTCTTCCCCCCTTTCTTTGTCTCTCTTTTTGTCTTTCTCCCTCTCCCTCTCTCCCTTTCTCCCTCCTTCTCCTTCCCTCTGGAATAGCGTATGGAGTATAATGGCCATATACAATGAAATCACAGGTCCAACCTGAAAAAAAATTTCATACAAAATAGTCTCCTGTAAATAGATATGTTTCCTATGTCTGAATGCATTGATAATCCCGTTTGTTCATTACATTTTCATATGTATTTTATGAAAATATGCAGTCTTCCGTGTTGGTTGCTAAGGGACTGGGCCCAGCTCTAGATGTACTAAGAGGCAGAGAAGTGACTGTCTTCTGTAGCTCAAAAGGAAAGTTTCCACATATTTACTAGTACCAGTGTTAGTATGTTAACTCAGCCTGAAAAATGAGTGAGGTGATAGGTGGAGCTATATGAGGATTAAGTTCCATATCAGAGAGCAAGTATATTTTGGAATTTAGGGCATGATGTATAGATTCCACATAGAAGAGAAAGGCCTAGGAACTAAAGAGGGAACTAACAAAGAATAAGAATCAAATTCTGAAGTTGTTGATGAGAACCAAATAAAACTAAAAATCTTTACAAGCTGTGAAACCTATAACATACCTTTTTCATCTGTTACTATATACTTCCCTATATGCTCTCTCCCCCCCCCCATAGTAGATTATGTTAAATCTTCTTTTAAGCTACTTTAGAAGTGTGAAAACAAGGAGGAGATTCTTTACTTACAGACTCTCTGTCTTTGGGATGGTTGTAAGGAATCCAATAAAGCTAGGTAGCAAAGGAAATCCGATAGAGTTGGCCTATAAGTTACATCTCAGGTAGACTGGTTGGTTAAAAAAAAAGTGAGGTAGTATCACCAGATTGGGTTGGCTATTCAATATACTGTATAGTATCTAAATAAGTTTATTTGTTTATAATTTATATTAATTTTAATTTTATATTTATAATATTTATATTTAATAAATATTTTAAATTGTATTTATTATTTAAATATTTATGATTTAATTTTATCACCTCCTTCATACTATTATCACCTTCAGACTGCATGTCAGACACTAATGAAACGCCTTGAACCCATCATCAGCAAGAATCCCAATGGCACTTGGAAAGACTGGGTGAGTATAATTGGCCAAAGAATAAAACCATTGACTCTATATATTTGTATTGGATCACCAGTTTAAAGAGTCTGTTCTACATTTCTGTATTTCTTATTGTTTAGTCCTCTGGATTAGGCTACATCCTAAGATTAGGATGTATCATATAAATAGTTCTTTGTAAAAACATTCTTGAATGCAGGTGATTGATCATCTATTCACAGTTTACAAGTGAAGAACGATCATTCTCATACCCAATGTAATAGCACAATGGATACTAAGGTTTCCTTTTAATGATCAAAATAATAGTTCCATGGTTCTATGTACTATATTTTTTTAAAAAAAGAAGGACTTTTACAATGACAAATAGTATACACTGTTAGGAGGGGGGATTCCAAATAAGGAAACTTATTTGTGTTATACTAACTCCTATTAGTGTGCTACTAGTAATTTTCTAAAAAAAAATTCTTGGTGTGATTTAATAATTTTGATACTCCCAATATATGTGATAGCTAGTCATGGAGAAAATCTTTTGGATTGATACTTTTTTTTTATATCTGAAAAAACACCTCAATCAACTTTCAAACAACAAAATCATTAGGAAAAAGCATTAAAACAGAATTAATTGAACAGGAGTTGAGAATAACAATGTCTTGAAAACACTGAATGCATCTTTATTATATATAATTTTCATAAGAAACAAGTCCTTAGAGATGAGGCTCTCAGTTAAGGAAGAATAAAAACTGGAAAAAACTGGATTGATTTGTAATGATACTATTAATTTATCAATAATTAAATACTTTCCTCTAAGGTTCTTTAAAATTAAGATTGTGCATTAACATATATATGTATATATATATATATATACACACTCATATACAGATATAGCTATAGATATAATTGTTGTTCATATAGCTTCTGTAGTGTGGAAATCCACCAAAGAGGGGATCCCTAAATTATATTGGGAAAAGCATTATCTCTGAGTGGTAGAAGAAGGTAAACTGTCAAATTTTCTTGGAGATTTTCAAAATTGATAATAATCACTGGAATTTTGCATTGGCTTGTTAAATAAAGCCATAATTCTATTGACTATGTTCAGACTTTGTAAATCAACAATTAATCTATCAGCAGGCATGTATTAACACATTACTATGTGCCAGCTATGGTACAGAGATAAAAATTAAATGATTGTTGCCTTAAAGGCACTTATATTTTCTTTGAAGTATATATATATATATATATATATATATATATATATATAAATGAAGAAATATATATGTATGTAAATTCAAATCCAAACATGTTGTGAACAATATAATTACAGAAACATGTTTGGATTTGAATTTCACTCAAGATTCATTGGCTTATTTCTCTAGAGAATTAATCTCCCAAATAATTATAGGGTAGTATGCAACCTAGTCATATTTTTGGACTTCTTATGTAATAGTGTTATTGTTTTATTATTTTGATAAAATAGCTTATATTCTTAGAAATATTATTTTTATAGGCTAATGAAGCCTTCGTCCAAAGCATTAGTCTCTCAGCCACTGGATATTTTAGGTAAGGAATATTTAAATGTTTTTCTTCTAAAATTATTCTCTATTTAAAGCTTCTTAAACTGTGGCCATGGGGTTTTGTAATTGAATGTGGGAGTCATGAAATTATGATTTGTTACCAGAAAATGTTTGATTTATATACCTGTTTTCTATACCTTTATACACATACCTGTGTAAAAATTTCTCAGGCAAAATGGGATCACAAGTGGAAAAAGTTTAAGAAGTCTTCCTCTATATGAGAGATTAAGTTGTAGACTATTTAATGATATAGGCTCTTTTTTTTTTTTAACATAGTCCAATATTTGTTTACATAAAATCTTTGTTTTTGAGTGTCCATTTTGTATATTTTCTCTTCCAAATTCTATTAGATGGAATGATATTTAATTTTTAACAAAAATATTATTGATGGAATACAAGCTATTTCAAGATGGATCCTGTTACTTTATACTTGTTTCAACTATGTTTTACATTAAAGTTTGTTGTTTTCTCTGTAAAAAAGAATATTCAGTCAATTTTTCTGGTTGTTTAGTCATTTTTCAGTTGTTTCTGATTCCTCATGATCCTTTTGGGGGTTTTCTTGGTAAAGATACTGGGTGGTTTGCCATTTCCTTCTCAGCTCATTTTGCATATGAGGAAACTGAGGCAAAGTTACTTTAAGATTAAATGAGTTGCCCCAGTGTCACACAGCTCTTACATGTCTGAAGTTATATTTTTCATAAATAAGCAAAATAATCATTAAGTATTTTTTGATGTTAATCTTTTTTTTTTTTTTTTTGCCTATGCTGGTTGTAGCCAAAATAATCATGGGATTTGGAACATATAAAGACCATAGTTTTAATATTAAAAGGACCCTTAGTTATCCTCCAATCTATCCCTACTTCACTATTTTACAGATGAGGAAACTATGAAATTATGACTTATCCAAAATTTCACAGGTAATGATGGAATAGGAATTTGAGCTCAAGTATTCTTACTCCATAATACAACTGCATTCTACAATACTGACTCAAAGACACTTAATTGATCTTATTAGAATATATATAAATGTGTGTATATTTGTGTATTTGAAATATATATATATATATATATTTAAATATCAAGAAAAAAATTTATTGATCCATATGTGTGAATTTATGGGCTTAGAAAAATTCTAGGTAGGAAAATTTCCTTCGTTGATGCAATTGATGTTTATAACTCATACTCTTAAAAAGTTGTTTGGGAGACACTGAGAGTTTAAATGATTTTCCTATAGTAACTGAGCTAATATATCTTCCTGACTCCAAGGCTAGACTTTTTCTCCACTATCCCAAGCTACCTCTCAGAAAACAACTGGTTAAATATAAAGAATAAAAGAAAAATATAAAGTTGAATTTAGGCTAGCGTTTAGCATTAAAAAGGTTTTTCTGTCTCCATTTCCTGCATGAATGAATGAATGGGGAGGAGGGAAAAGATCTGGACAAAGAGAACAGAATGGAAAATCTAGAAAACTAGGGTTCTCCTACTCAGTTCACAGTGTAATTTTGTTAATTTTGTTTGAACTTTTACTTCAAACTTACTTATTTGTTTATAGGTAAGTATAAAAACCTTTCAAAGTCAATATAAAAAAATTTTCGCATTATGTATACCATGACTTTCCTTAACATGAATGGTCAATAATCATTTAGAATAGCACTATCTTATCCATACTTATTGCCTTAGTTTCCTCAATTATAAAATAGAGTTAAAATAGCATTTACTTTCTAGGGTTACTGTAAGAATTAAATGATGTTTGTAAAGCACTCATTTGTATATTTGTAAGGCACTTAGTGCAGTGTCTGACACTTACTAGGTTCTAAATAAATTCTTGCTTCCCCCTTCAATTTGCCATCTCCTCAGGCTCTTTTTAATCACTACTTATCTGACTTCTTTACTATAACTTTTCTCTCCAAAGTTATTAATAATCTCTTAATTCCAAAATCTAGTACCCCTTTTCAGTCATCAACCTTCTTGACCTTTACAACTTTGGATACTTCTGAGCATACTTTGTACTGTGTATGCTATATTCTCTTATAGGTATACCTGTTGCAACCTCTCAGTAAGTTCTTTAAAGGCAGGGCTATGTCATTTTTATGTTCGTGTCTTTATTACTTAGTATAGTTTCTTGAACATAATATACATTTAATTAATACATGCTTATTGAATTAAATTGAATCAGGGGCTACAAAGCACACATGGACTGGGTGAAAGGAGAAGGTGATGTTTATCCATACTTTGTTTTTGGAGCAGCCTGTTCAGAGGTTGAAATTGACTGCCTAACAGGAGCCCATAAGGTAAAGAATGCATGTCATTTTATTATCTTATTTATTAAAATAAAAGTTTTTCATAAAAGAATACATAAAGTTCATATTTTTTAATGCATACGGTAAGAGTTCTCTTTCTTTATAGAAGAACATTGGCCTGTCCACTTGTTCTTAAATCTTTTTTTTCATTTCGGAAAGTCACAGGGCATGCCTAATTCCTAAGGTGGCCCACTCTGTGTTAAGCCACAGAAACCCTTTTTTGAATTCTGGGGAAATATTAAAGTCTTAAATATAGTCGACAAAAGAAGAACTTGCTTTCTAGATTATCATGTAGGTTTAAATGAGTTTTCAATCATCCTTATTCTAATCAAACTTTATTTTTCACTAGAATATAGTATAATTTTGATGGTAATATTTTCCCATTCTCCTTAATGTAGAAATGATTGTATTCATTAATTCTGGTTTCACTTTGTTCTTGTTCCTGTTTGCGTAGAAAGCCAGAAACAACACCTTTTCAATTAGGAAGTTTTAGGTACTCTACATATTGGACAATAAGTATAGACCTTAACCTTTTTTGTTTAATTATTTGTTTGGACATTGCTTCATTCAATCAAAGATTTATTAAGAACTTACTGTGTATAAAGCATTTGTCTAACATTTTGGGAAACATAAATTTATAAAAAAAAAATATATAGTTTCGTGAAGCTCCATTTATCCGAGGGATAAAACACAAATGCAGGTAATAATTAATCCTGAAGTTCTGACTTCCAGTGTTACAGGTAAATAGATGGTCATTCTCCTGAACTACAGAAGTAGAAAGCAAGTAAACAAACAGGAAACCTCTATACATCATTAGGAAATGGTGTGGCAACTGCCACATGCAATTAAGTACTCTATTAGGTTTTGTTTCTAGCCAAAGAAAGTAGGTGGCAGAGACTTTGACTTGAATTCTTCTGGCAACAGTTGAATTGCACAAAGATATCAGGTCTTGATAACCTTCTGGACTGCATGTTATGGTTGTCTAAGACCATAAGAGAAAGGAGAGTATTGATGAGTTAAACGTCAAGTGGAAATTGGAATTAAGACCTCATGCCCTTTACTGAGGGTACTACTTACTGTTATATACATATCATTATGTCGTGGTTTTGGATTAAAGGAGAGGGAGTGAAATTCTATGAACCAAATTTTTTAAAATTATGTATAGTGCTTACTTTTAAAATTATCCAGAATTACAAATGGATATGGTTTGAAGATTTTTTTTAATCTTTACTGAAATATTGCATTTTGTAAAGACATTTGTGAAGATTGTGTATTTTTAAATCAGCAGGAGTCAGGAATTCAGGTTAGGGGAAAATTGTCAGTCTTTATTCTCAGTGAAGAAGGATCGGAGGTGGAAGAGAATCGGCGATAGCAATGTGTGCAGCTGAGTCAAGAAGCTAGCTAGACCAGCAGCCACATGACCAGCAGCCAGGAGTATCGAACCCAGGCCCAATCTCTCCCTGCTTCTCTTCCTGTCTCTCTCTGCCTCCACCCACCAAAATCGTCATTTCCTATACAACACATCAGGACTTGCACGGAGAGTGGGCAGGGACCATTCTTTATCCAATCATGTATATTAATAGAGTATAGCCCAATTACTATTTAGCCTCACATACTTGGGACCTCAGTGCATCAACTCAAACCTCAGCCCATTACAACATTAATCTTTTTTTCTCATGTATACATATGTATGTTAAAACATTTTTAATTTTTTAAAAAAGTTTTTAGTAGCAAATTCTATTTCTCCTTCCTTCCCTCCTTCCCTTCTTCCCTCCCTGAGATTGTAGGCAATCAGATATGGGAATGACATTTTTGTTGATTATGAAAGAAACTTCTTTGCTCTTTCATTTCTTTTAAAAAATGTGAACAATATTAAACTGACAAATCAATTAAGAATTTTTTTTACAAGTATAATTTTTTTGACTCTTTCTTGTCCAGCCCTACCTTAATTCCCCCTCCCCAACCTCCCCATTGGCAGGGAAAGAAAATATTTGTATTACTTATTTAATTCAGTCTCCCCGAAAGTCCTACCAATAGTTTACTATGGTGTAGAGGAGATAGTAAGTTCTTTAAGTCTATGCCAGTGGAGCCCAAGCATCTTTGGCACATCCTACCAAGTGAGAAAGACTTTAAAGCCAGGCCTCATGATAGATTGCATGCTTATTGACCAAGGACAAGTCCAAGATATATTTGGAAATGTTCAATTCTGAGGTGATAGCTTAGGAAAAATATTTCCTAAGCTAGAGAGGGGCCATGGCCTGCATATTTTTAGCGTTCCTATACTGATAAAATTATAGATATTTGCTTTATTAAATATGGTTTACTGCCTAATATGTTAATTTGTTTTTATACAGAACATCAGAACTGATATCGTCATGGATGCCTCTTTTAGCATTAATCCAGCTATAGATATAGGACAGGTATGTACACTTATTATATAGTGTCACTTAATTTTTCATTAGTTTTGTGCATATTAATCAAATAGTGGCTGTGGAATTAAGGTATATGCATTCTACTTAATTGATTTTTCTTCTGTCTTCCTTTCCAAACACTACTAATATGTAACCCTTCAGCCTAAATGAGACAGAATATTTGATTTTCTTTTTCTCCCTTCAACCCCCAACAAATTATATCATATCTAATAGTCTGGAAGAAGACTTTTAAAATAGCTTTGTCTTAATGCTACGGTAAAAAACCTAGTGGTGATTTTTTTTTTAAAATATCAGTAGCATATAAGATGGATAAGAACAAAGACAATTTTAAATTTTTTTATTTCTTTGTCCAATATATGGCTGGTTTTAAATGATCTTGTTTTCTCAAAACTTAAGAATAAAGTTTTAGAAACACTGATCCCTCTCCTCATTCTTCTCCTATTTGATCACTCTTGTCTCCTTTGCTGATGTTCTCTAGGGATTTTTCTTGGACCCTCTTCTGTTCTCCCTTTATATACTCTCTTGCTTGGTGATCTCAGTTTAAATAGGTTAAATCTTCACTTCTGTGCAGATGAGTCCCAGATCTAAATATCCAACTCTATTATCTCTTCTGAGCTTTAGTCCCAACTGCCTTTTGAGTGCATTCTTTGTGCACTCTCCCTATTCTTTGTGATACAGCCCTTCTACTTTGTGTTCCTCTCACACTGATTGTTCTCTATGTTTAGAGTACTGTGCCTCTTCATCTTTATCTCCTAGGTTTCCCCAATTTCTTCATACACAGCTCAACTTCCATAGGAAGTCATTCTTGGTTCTGCTGCTGGTTTCTTCTTTTCATTTATATCATGTGTGTCTGTATATTTACATTCATTTTTTTATAACTATGATATATATATACATATACATACAAAAATTATTTATTTTTATATGTATTATATTTTTACAGTTATTTATCCTACTTTAGTATGTGGACTTTTTAGTTTAAAGACTGTATTTTGGCTTTTCTTTGTTTCTCCAATTCTTACTGGGAACATAATTGTTTAATGATGTTTATTGACTAACTAATTTAATCAGTTTTGAAGTACTTTGTCATGTATCATGTGCTATAGATTGATTGATTTGATTCTGGAGCTTTTCAGTTGTTTTTAGATGTGCCAGAATCAAAATGAAAAAATGAACAAAAAATTTTGACTGGAAAACCAAAAGAAATAATTACAACTCTATTTTATGATAAAATGTTGATCAGGGACCCCAAACTGAACACTTTGCAACCTTAGCTGTTCCTAAAGTTCTCCAGAAGTCAATGTTGTTGAGAATACTAATATGTTCTTAAAGAAGCAACTTCCCTCCCCCATTTATGTCTTCTCCAGTTACTCTTGTTGAACTCTAACTCCTTAAGTTGTGGGCATATGCTTCTCAAAAAACTGAACCTGAAATTTATTATATTGCCAACAGGGAGTTGTCCCTGGGTTACTCAATGAGTCCAAATTAACATATTCTCAAATTGTGATCCTAAGATAAATGGTTTGCTTAAAACATTTATATGAAGTTCTTAGATCCAGCTCCCACATATTTACAATTAGAAATTTTCCATAATAAGACATATAACTCTATTAACACAGAAGATCTTAGGATTTAAAGATGAAAAGGATCTTAGAAATCATCTAGTCCAGTCTTCTCAGTTTATTAAGAAAGAAACTAAGACTTAGAAAAGTTGTGTCTTTGGAGAAGTCAGTTAGTTAATAAATGGTAAAGTCTTGAAGAAAACTCAGATCTTCTGACTCCAAATCCAGTATTCTTTTCAACTTTTGTTTTGCTTTTCTTTTCTCTCTTGAAGAGGAAAAAAAAAACAACAAAAACATAACAACAGGGAGGAATAAACCAAAGATAAACCTTTGAATAAGAGAATACTTAATTTCCTTTAATGAGATTGAGTCACTAGACATACATAAACTACTTCTAAGCAGAAGTAGTTCTACTTGATTAAAGAAGGAACTGATTTGTAAAATTATAGAACCACTGTCATTAATATATGAAAGACTGCGGAAAATAGGAGAGAAAGGCAGAGTGCAGTTTTAGAGATGGACAATTGTCATTATGATTGTCAGGAAATGGAAGAGAATTCAGTCTGCAAAATAAAGACTAAAGAGTTTAAACTAAGTCTAAAAATGTCTAAAATGCATTATTAAAGGGATAGAAAAGGAAGCAGAGATTGAAAAGTATCAGGCATAGATTTATTAGGAACTGGTTTTGTCAGACTAATTCCATCTCATTATTTTTTAGACAGGATAATAAATCTTTTTCCTGCCCAGTGAAAGAACTTGAAAACTTATAAAAGAATTCAGTCTTAAAAGCAATAAATTTTATTTTGTCTCTTTTAACATTTACTACAAAAAGCATTGTTGGCTAAATTGAAATCTTCAAAGGTGGGGAAATGGTGGATATAATAGGAATATGAAGGAGAGAGTCTCTACTGCAGCAAATGACAAACCTTCAAAATCAGAGCAGTATCTGACTAATACTAGGACAAAATCCAACACTTCCAGACCTTAGTAAAGAAGAATAATGAAGGGATGAAACTAGGGATATTGCCAGAGACTCAGGAAGCATATCTTTGTATTATGGAAAAAGGAGGGAATCCATGATAGTACTATTCAAGGGAATATTGCACATGTAGTTTACTTTATTGCTAATGAAACATTAGACAAAGTCTCTTATGTTAGTCTATATGTTTGGGATTATATGTTAGGTAGATTCAGAACCCACTGGAGAGACATTTTCAGAGTGCTTATTAATGGTTCATTTTCATCTTCAGAAGAGACCTCTGGTAGAATGCCAAAGGGATTTGTGCTTGGTCTTCGCTACATGAACTTTTTTTTTTTATCAATAATTCTGATAAAAGAATGGTTGTCGTGTTTATTGAATTTTCATCTGATATAAAATTGGATGGCTTAGCTAACATATTAGATGATAAAAAGAATCCACCAAAATCTCAAAAGGTTAGAATGTTGAGCTGAATTTAATAAGAAAACATGTATTCTAAAAAATCAAATAGGGGTGATGATAGAAAAAAGGCAGGGACTTTCATGAGCTCTCCTAAATTCCCCTCTTTAAATAATGTCTCAAAATGAATTCAGGAGTGGTTGACCCCTCAAAAGGCTGGGGTGAAACAATTTTTCTAGCCCAAGATAACTCAGAAAGTTGGCAGGAAAGGCTGAGTAAAGGTGAGAATGGAGTACATTCCAGCACAGACTATGCCCAAGCAAACAAGCAGTGGTTGACTCAATCCATGCAGCAATAGCAGCAGCTTCCGGAACTCTCAGCCCACAGAGAGTAAGGGGGTCAGATAACTGGTCAGAAGGATCCATCAGGAAAAATGGATATTCAATGAAATAAAGGACTTTCAAGCATTCCTGATGAGGAGAAGTACCAGAGCTGAATAGAAAATGTGGTTTTCAAATACAAGATTCAAGAGAAATATTAAAAGAGAAACAGGAAAGAGAAATTAGAATGGATTTAATAAGATTAAATTGTTTACATTCATACCTAGGAAGTATTAAAAGAGAAACGGGAAAGAGAAATTAGAATGGATTTAATAAGGTTAAATTGTTTACATTCATACCTAGGAAGATGATACTTGTAACTCCTAAGAACTTTCTCATCATTATATGCAGTAAACATAAACAGATGACATGGGTGTGAGTTAAATATGATGAATGATATGCAAAAAATATTGAGGGATAAGAAAGAGAAATGTACTGGGAGAAGAAAGGGAGATATGTCACATAAAAGAGGTGTGAGAGAGCTTTTACAATGATAGGGAATATAGAATTGGCTCAAAGAGAAAATAATACACCCACTTAGTTGGCTATCTATCTTACCTATAGGAAAATAGGAGGGGAAAAAAGATGAGAAGCATGGGAAGGCCCAAGGAAACACAGGGAAGATTTGGGGAGGGAATATTCAGAAGCAAAACACTTTGAGGACCTACAGGAAGAAAGAAAAGAGAGAATGAAATAAATAAGGGGAACAAGGTAGAGGGTAATAGATAATTAATAATCATAACTATGAAAAAATGTTTATAGCACATTTTTCTAATGTGGAACCAATTTCTCAAATACATAGGGAATTAAGTTGAATTTATAAAAATAGTATCTACACCTCAGTTAATAAATGGTTAGGAGATAACTAGACACTTTTCAGAAGAGGTATCAAAGTTATCTATAGTTATATGCAAAAATGCTCTAAGTCATTATTGATTAGAGAAAAGGGAATTGAGGCAACCCTGAGGCACTACCTCACACCTATCATATTGATTAATATGATAGAAAATGAAAATGATAAAAATTAAAAAGCATGTGGAAAAATTGGAACACTAATGTATTGGTGGAGTTGTGAACTTAGCAGCTATCCTGGAGAGCAATTTGGAACTATGCCCAAAAGGTTATCAAATCAAACTGTGCATAACCTTTGATTTAGGATTATCACTACTAGATCTATATTCCCAAAGAAATGTTTTAAAAAGGAAAAGGATATATTGATACAAAAATAATTTAGCAGCTCTTATTATAGCACAGAATTAGAAATGTGTCATAAATGATTATGATAGAATACTATTGAGCTACACAAAATGATGAGCAAGATGATTTCAGAAAAATGTGTGAAGTTATATGTACTAATGCAAAATGAAGAGAACATAACCAGGACAACATTGTGCATAGAGCAATATTATACAATGATCAACTGAATGCCTCAAGTATTCTCAACAATACAATGATCTAAGACAATTCTAAAGTAATCATGATGAAAAATGCTGATAAGAGTCTGAATGCAGATTGAAGTATTTGTCACTTTATTTTTTGTATTTTTTCTGTTTTGATTTATCTTCTTTCACAACATGACTAATATAGAAATTTATTTGCATGATCCTACATATGTAACCTATATAAAATTGCTTAGTAGCCTGGGGGGGGGTTAGAAGGGAAGAAGGGGAGGGATTTGGAATTTAAAATTTGAAAAAATGAATATTAAAATTTGTCTTTATATATTGTTGAGAAAAATAAAATATCATTTGAAAAAATAAAAAAACCCAAACAAATCCAAACCCCAAATTATCCGAATAAAAACAAGAATTCCTGTGGTAAGACACCTGTATAAATTCTAATTACATTCTAATAGGGGATGATATTTGAAACACAAATATGTATTTCAAGGAAAATTGAGAAGGATAAGGCAAATATACAGAGAAAATGTGGCACTTGAACTTAGCCTTGAAGTAGTCATAAAAAGGATCATGTCTTTCCCTGAGTATTCCGGCTAGACTAGCAGACATATATCCTCAACTCAAAAAAAAAAAAAAAAAAACCCCGAAAAAACCAACAACCCTAAGTTTCATCATTATAATAGATTTCTCTTTTTACTGGATCCTTCCTTTATATCACACAAGGCATTCATAGTTCCTTAATTAAATATAACCTACATATATTTGATCTTAAATTGTACTTTAAAATTACCTAAACTGGATTTTAGTAGCAAAGAACAGAAAAATTGAGCAGATTAAGTTTTAATACTGGCTTCATCCTCTCTTACTCACAGTTGATGGTTGAAGACAGTAGCCATCTCTGCCTAACCCATGATACAATAATAGTTAATCCAACATTTTGTTATATCCCTCTTCCAAAAAAGAAGATGGTGCAAAGAGAAAAAAAGAGATTAACTGAAAAGGAGCAATAATGTACAAAAAAAGATTGCTAATATTGGGGCAACATGCTTTATTTTGTGATAATTCAGAATATTCTGAATACCTTTAATTTTTTTCCTGAAATAGCAAAATTTTAACTAGGAATGTGAAATTCACAGGAATTTTACTGTATTTAGCATTCAGTAGTATTATAGGAGTAGCTGTGGTATAGAGTTAGTGGAAATGGATTTGGTGTTAGAAGTCTGGGATGAAATCAAGGCTCTTTTACTTACTTTTACATCTCAGGCAAGTTATTTAATAGCTAACACATAATTTACTTTAAGGTTTTTCCAAGCACATCATATATGTTATTTCATTTGTACTTTACAAATAACTCTGTGAAGAAGGTACATTCCTACTTTGCAGCTGACAAAACTGAGGTACAGAAGAATTAGCTGATTTGTTCATAGTGATATAGCTAATAAATATCAGATATTAGATTTAAACTCATTTTCTTGATGGCTCTATAATCACATCCTTTCCTTGATTATTCTGAATTTCCTAGTTCTTCAAATTCCAATGGACCTTGTAAGCTCAAAGATTTCATGGATAGGTCCATTGATGGAGTTCATCTTTAATACCTGTAAACCTGATTCTCTAAATTCAAATAGACATATTACCGAATTAGTCATAGGATAATTAACATTTTTCATCATAACAACTTAAAAAATTGCTAAACAATTCAGGCATCCTTTGTCAGCGGAGGGAGAACTCATGTGGCAAAAATTATGGATTCCTGAAGTATATAACTATTAAAATATTTTGTGAGACCTATATTTTATTTGTTTCAGATTGAAGGTGCATTTACCCAAGGGGTTGGACTTTATACTTTGGAAGAACTGAAATACTCTCCTGAGGGAGTCTTGTATACCAGAAGTCCAGATGAATATAAAATTCCTTCAATCACTGACATCCCAGAGGAGCTTAATGTTTCTTTATTAACTTCAACAAAAAACCCAATTGCAATTTACTCATCTAAAGTAAGTACTAACACCTTTAATTTATTTGAATCTAAAAATGTCTATTTACTACATGAATCTAAACAAGAGAACTGTTACTTGCCACAAATACAGAAATAGGGACTAATCCTGTGATTTCCTTGCTATCAGTATTCTGAGGTGAGGAAATTGTTTTGAGTAGTTGCAATTTATAGTCTAAACTTGCTTAGAATCCTGAGAGGTTCAGTGGCTTGCCCAGGGTGACACAGCCACTGTATGTTAGGAATAGGATTTAAAGCTAAGTCTTCCTAGATTCCAGAGTTGCTTTTTTGTTCACAATGTCATGCTGCCTCTCATCTATATGAAAAATTAAAAATCTCTAGAAAAAGATCTCCAGAATGTTTGGTATATTATTTTGGGGGGATTTCTGGGAGGGCATGGACATAAAATGAGAAGGTCTGAGTGAGTTGTGATCTATGTTTTCAGATCACAGATCCTTTAAGCAATTAAATATGAGGAGTGAAAATGGCATTAGGTATATGTAGGAGTATATAAATATATCAGTATATGTAGGAGTAGTTCATAACTTAATGTCCTGGTGATAGATCTGAAATTTCTCTGCCAGCTAATCAATTAATTATTCAGGCTCTCCCATGTAACTTATTTGATAATTGATAACTTGTTTAATGGATATAATTCAAAAAACATGCTTCTGAGAAAGATATAATTTTGTACCCTTTAAGAAATTTGGACAGGTATACAATAATGAAAAGTATGGTTGATTCTTGTCAGCAAGATGGTGCAGCAGACAGAGTGCCCACCTTACAGTCAGAAAGACCTGGATTCAATCCAGACTTAGCCATTTACTATCTCTGTGTAACTCTGTGCATGTCACTTAACCCTATTTCCCTCAGTTTTTTCCTCTATAAAATAAGCTGGAGAAGAAAATGGCAAACTAGTTTTGTATCTTTGCCAAGAAAATCCTAGAATCACAAAGAGTCAGATAGTCTGAATTACTGAACAACCTGTCACCTGTCTGGAGCCCATACTGTTTCAGCACCTGCATTGCACAACTTTGATTTCTTTCCCCAGGGGTATCCAGAGTCCTTTATCTGGAGCATGAGCCAAAAGCTGTCTGGCATGTTCATTCCCCAGTACATCTGGCATTCAGTCTTCTGGCTTGGTCTTATCTTCCTCCATTAAGTCCAGGAGGAGGTGTTTCATAAAAGGAATCGAGGTGTTTCATCCTGTTGGTGCTATTTCTGTTGCTGGCTGCCATTTCTATTACAACTTGGCCAGCTCCTAGGCTGGCTTGGAGCAGAGGCTTGGCAAAGATAGGATAGACTGGGCTAGGCTAAAACTCCCTCATAAGCCCTATTATTAACCTCATTTTCATATATTGTTGCCCTGTGTTCCCATTTTGATGGAATGTAACATTTTTTACTTACCTGTCCTTTACTTACCTGTCCTTACTTACCTGTCCTTTACTTACCTGTCCTTGATAACTCAAAGCATACTAGTTCCTCAATAAATATTTATAAATTTGTTCAGGTTTTGGGGAAGAATTGTCTTTTCTAAGGGGTATGATCCTAATTTTTTACAACTAGAATAAAATCTGATTCTTGTGGTGAGGGAAAAGTACATTGGATTTGCAGTCAGATGGTCTAGGCACATTATTTTTGAAGTAGAAATCAAGGCAGGATAATCTCCATGTAGGTCAAGGGCAGAGAGAGCCAATGCATACAATATTTATATAAATACAAATATTTATATAAATATAATATTTATACAGCATGTTTTTGTAGCAGCAAAAGGCTAGTAGGAATGTTGGTTGCCCATTGATTGGGGAATTGCTTAATGAATTTTCTTTTGTGACAGTAGTGGAATATTATTAAATAAGAAATGAGGAATATGAAGATTTTGGAGACACTTGGGAAGAATTATATCAATTGATAAAAAAATGAACTAAGAAGAACTAAAAGAACAATTTATATGATCACACTATTATAAGAGAGAACAACTGCAAAAAAAATCAGAATTTTGATCAATGAAATGACTAATCTTAACTTAGAAGGCTGACAGTAAAATATGTCACCCACTTTTCAGGAGAGAGGTAGTAGACTGTGGGTCCAGAATGAAACATACATACATTTATTTATTTTCAAACATGGCCAATATGTTGGTTTATTTTAAATGTATGTCTTTGTGATGGGGAGGGTTATTTTAGCAGATAGGGTAGAAATCTATTGGAAAGTGATAATGATGTTACAAAAGAGCATCAATAAAGTAGTTTTTAAAATAATTTTAAGTCTATGTGTACTGTCTAGATCATCCTCAAAAGGTTGTTAAAGAAGTGGCTACCTGTGATTATATATTGCTTTTGATATTGATTAACTAGCATCTGTTTTAGATGTAAATGTGAGAAATTCTCTGGACTTCTTTATTTTTTCTCAGGGTTTAGGTGAATCGGGAATGTTCCTTGGATCATCTGTGTTCTTCGCTATACTTGATGCTGTGACTGCAGCACGAAAGGAGAGAGGCCTGACTGAAACTTTTTCAATGAGCAGCCCTGCAACTCCTGAACTGATTCGAATGATCTGTGTGGATAAATTTACTGACCTGGTATGGAGCTCTTTTTTTTTTTCTTTTTTACTCTCTATGGATTCTCTCCAGCTTCTTTCTTTTGTTATCAAAGCTCTCTCTGGGGACTTGTCAGCTTGAGAAGGAAGGTAGTAGTAGTTAGTGTCACATGGCCAGATCCCTTTATTAGTGGTTGTGAGGGAAAAAAGAGAAGCAAAACATTAAACAAAAATAAACAAACAAAAAGCGTCAAACAGTGACGTGTTCTGGAAACAAAAATTTGTATTTCAAAAAGATAAAAGATTTTTTTTAAACCCTTTCTGTCCATCAAAAGAGACACAATGGAATAGTAGCAAGAGAAATGGTGTTAGAGCAAAGAGATCTACATTCGAACCTTGTTTTTGATATTTATTAGCCTTGTAACCTTGGAAAGTCACTTAACCTCTGAAGCTAATGAGTTAGTTCTTGAATTGGAATACTAATACTTGCCCTACCTGTTTCAGATGATAGTGATTAGGAATGTCAACCTTAAAATTCCATGTATATGTGAGCCAAAGTCCAAAACAGAAAGTCATTTCCAAACCTATCCATAATGATCTCTCCTTCTCTGATGTTATAGCCCACATAGTTGGGCAATCAAGCATTTATTAGGCACTTACCCTTGCCACTTGTAGGCAAGGTGAGAGAACACAAAGATACAAATATTTTCCCTACCTATAATAAATACCTATAATAAAGTTATATTTTATCACAATTGTCAACATTTACATGAAGAAATGCATATAAAATATATAAAGAATAAAGTGGAAGGGTCATAAAGTGGAATCAAGAAAGACTTTGTGTAGAAAAAGTGATTACTGAACTGAGATTTGTAGGAAGCATTTTGGCTAGATCCTATGGTGTTGGGCAGAAAGTCATGTATAATAAAATTAGAAAGATAGCTTGGGGAGAGTTTCTGAAGGGCTATAAAAAAGGAATTTGAAATATCTTATATTTGATGTTGGAAGCAATTGAGGATCAATGGTATTTATTGAAAAGAATAATGGCATGGTCAAATTTGTACTTTAGGAGAATCACCTTAACAGTTCCATAGAATAAGAATTGAAAAGGGGTGAGATTTGATACAAAGAAACTAATTAGGAGGCTGTTGAAATATTTAAGCTAGAGATGATGATAATCTGAATTAAGGTGGTGGCCTTATAAGTACAGAGAAGGTAACAGATGGAAAGATATGGTCTAACTTGAAATGAAAAAACTTGGCAACAGATAAGCTATATGGGATGAGGAAGAATGAGGAGTTGAGGATATTATTAAGGTGGGGATCCTATTCAAAGGACAATGGGTCCCTCAACATAGCTAGAGAAGTTTAGAAGAGAGATGGTTTCAATGGAAGGCTGATAAACAGATTTGGAATTGCATTTGGAATGTCTGCAGAAAATCCAGTTTAAAATGGCCAAAAGACGGTTGGAACTCAAGAGAAACCAGGACCAGGTATATAGATTTGGTAGACAGCTACTTACAGAAGATAATTAAAATTATGGAAACTAAAAATGAAATCACCAAGTGAAAATGTCCATAGAGAAGGGATAATATCTAGGGCAGAACATTATGGCACACTCACAATCAAGAGGAGTGATATGAATACTAAATCAATAAAGAAACAAAAAAGAAGCTGTCAGATGGTACAAATACTAAGAAATGAAAACCCAGAAAAGAGAGAGAGACTCCAGGAGGAAAAAACAATCAACAATGTGAGATCGTGCAGAAAGATAGAGAAGGATGAAGACTGAGAAAATCCCAGAAGATTTGAAAATTAAGAGATCTTTGGTAACTGGTGAGAATATTTTTCAATTGAGCAATAATGTCATAAGTCAGATTGTAAGGTGGTTCCCCTAGTTGATTGTAAATTCAACTAAAAATTACTGGTTGAAAGATTTTCTATTTGTAAACCAGTCATACCCTGACTTGGGTTCTTTAGCTTTCCCAGCTCCCTAATTTTCCTTAGTTTTTCTAACACTTCTTCAAGGGCAGGAGGAAAAGTCCTAAGCCCAGGCTAATGGCAAAAACACTGTAGAATGAAAGAGAACCACAAGAAGGGGAAACCAGAAAAAGACAAATTAGATATTTTATGGATATATAGGTAACAAAAAGTCATTTAGCAGTAATCACACATTTTTTTTACTGGCAAAGGGATTAAAATATCCACTTATGTTAGGCAAAGACAAAGGCCATTGAAGTGTTTGATAGTGAGAGAACTGAGAAAGTATTTAGTGTAGCTTTTTGAAGACACATAGAGATTTAAAAGCTCTTTTATTACATGCCAGCCAAAATTATAAAGCTTTCATTGTTTCTAGGAATCAAAAATCTAAAGCTGTAAGGGACTTCAGAGGCCATCCAATCCATACCTTTCACTTTACATACTGGGAAACTAAGACCCAGAATCATCCAATATCATCACACAGGAAGTATCAAAGATAGAATCTGAGTCCAGACCTTATGACTCCACAAAAAGTGGTCTTTCCATTGTAGCCCTTTAGTTCATTTCCATATCATGTCATCCCAACCAAGAGCTGGGATGATTGGTACTAAAAAAAAGTTAAGTACAAGAGATCTCTGAATATAGTAGTGGGCAAAACTGTATTTATAATAATTTAGTTCCTAAAAGCATCTTCATAAAGTTTACTGAGGAAGATAATTCAATCACAGTTCAGAAAGAAAATACTTATTTCTTGTTTACTAGGGATACTATGACCACCATAATTTCTTATTGAAAAAGGTTGCTGAAGATCTACTTTAGCTACTCATCACATATGTCCTATTGATTCAGTCTGAGTCCCTGTTTTATCACCTATAACACATAGACAAGTCATTAGACATTTTCAGATCTGATGGCTATTAAGCCTGCCATGTTTACCTTACAAGCTTATGGTCAGGATCAAACTGTACCTGAAATGTCTTTTTGTTTAATCTGTAAAAATCACATAAAGTTATTTTTAAACCTGAAATTAAAGTCTTAATTTCATGAATAATATATTTTCAAAAATGCTAACAATATGGAATAACTAACAAACATTTACTACCTACTATATGCCAAACATTATGCTGAACATTTTATAAATATTATCTCAATTGATTTTCACAACTCTGGGAGCTAGATGCTATTGTTGACCCCATTTTTGTTGAGGAAATTGAGGCAGATAGAACTTAAATTACTTAGCTATAGTTACATGGCAAGTAAATGTGTGAGGTAAGATTTGAACTATAGTTTCCTTTGTTCAGATCCAGCACTCTATCTCCCATACTGCTAGCTAGCTGCCTCAGGTCATGAAATTTGGAACTAGGTTCTGAACTTTATTTATCACATCCATGAAATTAAAAAAATGATTTCCTTACAGGACCATGAAAGAAACAAAATAAGATAATATCTATGGAAGTACTTAATAAACTTTAAAATGTGATTATTATTACAAATTTTCTATATAGGCTAAGAAAAGAAAGGGAAAAATAAGATGATAGAACATTTTACATTCAGAGATTTAGTTTAACCTGAAGATAAAAGGGGCATATATAGGAGGGACAATGAGATGCACTGAAGAAAGTATCACTAATTTGAATCAACCTTCTTTTGGCTTCTTTACTTGAGAAATGTTGCCAAGGGTGTGAGTACTAATGGGAACAGATCCAAAGTGCTTATAATTAACATCTTACCTCAGTTACCCTCAGGAAGCCATTCCTATTCCTGAGGCCCTTTCCAAATTGCCATCTCTATACATAGAAGAATTAGATTACAGCTTCTATGGTGTAACCAGAACGTCTGAAAAGTCCTCCAGTCCTAACTGTGCCTTGCCAGTTTCCCAGTGTTCTGAAATTCCCAATCATTGCCTTGGCCTAAGGTTTTATGGTAACTATCAGAACCCTAGGAAAGGTAATATATTCCCATTAACAAAAAGATTCACAGAATGATTAACTGTTAATTTTGAAACTCCCAAGACAATGAAAATCAAAATAAGTGGGTTAAGAAAAGAGCCGCTCGTGTTAGAAGTGACCAGCAGTGGTGATGCTGTTATGATAAGGAAAATTTGGGTCACTGTTAATTTTGGAGGCAGAAGAATAATAATATGAATCTCATCTTGCTCAGAACTCTGGAGATGTTCCTGAGGCATAGTAATAGTTAAATTTGTCACACCATTGAACTTTTAATGCACAGATAATGAGAAATGGTATATTGTGGATCAGGATGTTTGAGTGTAATGGTCACTAGAGTGTTTTACATAAGAAAGTGGTAGGAGTACACAAGAGTTCCTGGTTGACTCTAGAAGGTATACCTGGTATTGCCCATACAATTGGTTCTGTGTCTTATTCTGCTTTTGTCTTCATTGTGGAGAGTGTAGGTATTCTAAGGTATAAGGGTTGGTCCTGACTCAAGTGCCCATTCAGGATACTCCAGAATTGGAGAGATAAGTAAAGATGGCACTGAGATAAAATATAACCTAGAGCTCCTCAACAAAAATGAAGTAGAGAATGTTTTATATTATCTCCTCAATGTTTTATATTATCTATAGTTATTTTAAATAGGATTTCTCTTTTGATCTCTTGCTGCTGGACTTCTTTTATGGATTTATTTTATATCTTGCAACTTTGCTAAAATTGCTAATTGTTTCTAGTAAATTATTTTTAGTTGATTCTCTAGGATTCTTTAAGTATATCAGCATATCATCTACCAAAAATGAGAATTTTGTTTCCTCATTATTAACTTTAATTCTTTCAATTTCTGTTTCTCCTTTTATTGCTAAAGCTAACATTTCTAGTACAATATTGAATAGTAGTGGTGATAATGGGAAATCTTGTTTCACACTTGATTTTATTGGAAATGGTTCTAGTTCATTCTTGTTATATATAATGCTTGCTGATGGTTTTAGAAATATTGTACTTATTATTTTAAGGAAAACTCCATTTATTCCTGTGCTCTCTAGTGTTTTTAATAGGAATGGGGGCTTGTATTTTGTTAAATGCTTTTTCTGCATCAATTGATATAATCATGTGATTTGTTACTTTGGTTATTGATATGGTGAATTATGCTGATAATTTTCCTGATACTGATACCTGCATTCATGGTATAAATTCTACTTGGTTATACTGTAGTTGATTTTTGGTTTCAGCCCAAGTTTCTTTGGGGACTAGACTATCATATTCCTGGTTCTTTGATTCTTTGATGTGGAAGCTTCTAGGTCTTTAGTAGTCCTCACTGTGATTCCTCAACATTTGAATTGTTTCATTCTGTTTGATTGCAATATTTTCTCCTTGATCTGATAATTCTGGAATTTAGCTACAATATTTCTTGGAGTTTTCATTTTGGGGTCTCTTTCAAGAAGTGATCAGTGGATTCTTTCAATGATTATTTTGCCCTCTGGTCCTAGAATATCAAGGCAGTTTTCCTTAAGATTTCTTGCAAGATGTTGTCTAGGCTTTTTGTTTTCATCATGGCTTTCAGGCAGTCCAATAATTCTTAGATTCTCTCTACTGGTACTATTTTCCAGATCAGTTGTTTTTCCCATGAAGTACTTTTATTCTATTTTTTGCTGAGGCAATTAGGGTTAAGTGAGTTACTCAGTGTCACACAGCAAGGAAGTGTTAAGTGTCTGAGGCCAGATTTGAACTTAGTCTTCCTGACTTCAGGGCTGGTGCTCTATCCACTACACCTACTAGTTGCCTCTATTCTATTTTTTCATTTTTAAAATTTTCTTTGATTGATTCTTGATTTCTCATTGTGTCATTCACTTTCATTTGTCCAAATCTAATTTTTATTGAATTATTTTCTTTAAATAGCTTTTTTACCTCCTTTTGCATTTGGCCAATTGCACTTTTAAAAGAATTGTTTTATTCTGTGTTTTTTTCCCATTTCACCCATTCTACTTTAAGAATTTCAATCAATTTCTGTGCTTCTTTTTCCAAGGTATTGGGTTTTTCCCAAACTTTCATAACTCTTCTGCAATACTTCTTCCTTCTTCCCACCATTTTTCTTCTCTTTCTCATTTAAAATCCTTTTTTTAAAAACTCTTCTAAGGGAGCCTTTGAACTGGAGACCAGTTCATATTCCTTTTTGAGGTTTCATCTGCAAGCATTTAGCCTTTGCTGTTCTCTTCTGGGTTCTTGTTCTGTTCTTCTCTTTCCCCATAGTAGCTCTCTTATGGTCAGAGCACTTTTTGCTTTTTTTTTTTTTTTTTTTTTTTTTTTTTTTTGCTCATTGTTAAAGGTTGAGGTTTGCTCTTAGGATACAGGGGAGATTTTCCTGAGCTTACCTGTGGGGAACAGGAACATCTTACTAATTCACTGGTGCTGGTGCTACAGGTTTCCCCACTGTGCTGAGTGGCCAGACCATGACCATGTGTGATGCTGTGGTTCAGGGGCTCACAGTTACAGCTGGCCCGCTGATCTGGCCTTCTGAACTAGGACAGAATAACCAATGCTGCTATATTTTGGCTAAGACCTCTCTGCCCTCCTGCATCATGTTTCCCCCTGCCCAGACCTTTCCTAAAGTCAAGGTACCTTAAGCTGGAAAAGTATTATACCGAATATTTGTTCTGTCACTCTAAAATCCATAATGAGGCTTGATTTATTGTTGATTCTGAGGGAGATCTCTGAGGGAGAGCTCAGGCAATGTTCTGTTTATTCTCTGCCTTCTTGGTTCTATACCAGGGGATAGGTAGTATTACAAACTTCCATTTTATAGATAAAGACACTGAGACAAACAGAGATTAAGTGATTTGCCTGGGGTCACATATCATATGATGGTGATATTGATTATATGGAGTTATTGGATCAAATTTCTTCCAATAAAAGAGGCATCGAATTTCCCATTTAAAGGAAACCTCCTTTTGTGAAAACCCAGCCACTCTTAGGAGAAAAGTTTGAAGCAGGAGACATTAATCACAAACCAAAAATATGACTGGCACTAGGTGATAAGGCGCAGGAACTCTAGATCCTGAAGTCCTCAGGAACAAATCGAGCAACATATTTTCCTTTCCATCTGGTAAGTCATTAGCTACCAAAATTCATCAGCACCATTAGAAAAATTACTTTGGTAGCAGTTGTCATGACTTTGAACTACTTTTCCCCTGGAAATTAAATAAAGACCTTTCTAAACTATGTTAGTTCATCTACTTCCACTAAATCAGTTTTACAACTGAGAATCCTGGCTAAAAATAGAAAATTGGAGTCGTAAGTGATCTTAAAAGTAACCTAGTTCAATCCTTCTATTTTCTGGAGGAGAAAATAGAGAGTAATGATTTGTTCAGACTCATATAAGTTGTATAAACCCACTTCTTCTGAATCTGAGTCTTGCATTCTTTCCATTAATTTACTCTTCTTTAAAAAAAAAAAAAACACTTTTAGGACCAACTTGAAAAACAAAAAAAGAAGCTATTCTTAGACACCATGCAAATGGGAGAATTTGGAGTTGGGCATTGAGGCCCAAGATGGATATGGTCTTCCAGAGAAATTATTTCCTTTTCAGGTCAAGAGGGATACTTCTACTAAGTCTTGGGGAGATGCTGATAAACTCTCCTAGATATTCATGGCAGCATCACTCTCATCAAGATTTACTGTTTGAATTGTTTAAAAAAAAAGACCTCTATATGGATAACAGCTCAGTTAAATTGCAATTAGTTATATAGATTGAGTGACTGTATTAATTTTCCCTTTTTAAACATTCTTAATATTTTTTAAAAAATTTTTTATTTTGTCTTTTAGATTCCACGAGATGACTCTAAATCCTATAAGCCTTGGTCCATCCCTGTTGCCTAATGTTTGAGTTCCAGAACATAATGTAACTTTCTGATTAATTTAAAGACAGCCATTAACCAATTTAAATGTTTCTGTTTTAAAATCTGTAGAAAAGAATATGTAATTCTTAAATATAATTATGCCTATCAGATGCCTTAGAATCTCAAAATATGTAAGTTAATTGAATTTGTTTACTTTTAAGACTAAATAAAAGATGATACTGTTTCTTTTCACCTATTATTTTTCAGTTGTGATAATAGATAAAAACAGGTTGTATTTGATTAGATGAATAAAAAAGAAAAAGAAGGCTCTTTGCAACATATTGTCACATTTCAGATAAAATTGTGAGAATAGAACACAAGCTATTTTCTTATAATTAGTGAAATTTTCCATTTGAAAAAATATTGTTAAAATGAAATATTTTGCTTGAATTTTTCTTCAATATATTTGAAAAATGGCCATTAGCTTAATAAAGTAGCACAAAAGTGTGTAATCAGAGATAATCTCCTTGCTCATTTTATTGTATAACTTGATCTGAAATAGTATATGACAACATATAATCTCTGTTTGTCCAAAATTTTGTGTTCCTGTCATTGATTCTCTCAATATAATTCTGTAGAGTTGCCAATTTGTAAATTGTGTACAATCAAATAGGATAAGAACTTAAGGAAAATATATATTTGTGTCAAGTTTAAAATTATATCTTTAAGAAAACAACATTTTGCATATTAAAAATGTTATTGATGCTTTTTTGTTTTTAAACCACTCATTTCCCATATCCCCTTTCAAACTGAACTTTCCTTTAAGACAAAGAAAAAAGAATTAAGCAAAAACATACAATGCAAAGAATGTGTCTAATAATATCTACAATAGTAGAAGAAGGAGATATGCCTCTTTATCTCTTCTCTAGCACAGCCACTAATTTTCCCATAGTTTAGAATTCAGCATTCTTTTAGTGATCTCATATTATTTTAGCCATTGCATTCTTGTTCTCTTGGTCCTGTATATTTTTAGTTTGTATTTGTTCATTTGTCATTAAAAAACAAACAGAAAAATGGAAAGCATATCTTGGGAACAATTTATACATTAGAGAAGTTCTTGGGGACAGTGTGTATAAAATGCAAATATTCAAAGTATATTAAGTACAATGAAGACAGCAGAAAGGAAAGAGGATGTTAGAATTAGAAACAAACTTTTCCTATTTCTGTAACGGCATCCTTATCCTTTCAGTTACCTAGGTTTATAACTTTGGCATTATTTTTAGGATTTTTGAGAAAGTTTTTTTTTATTAAATGCCCTATAGAAATATATTTACACTTGCCAGAATGATAGGATGCCAATCTACCCCTGCCTCCTCTCCATTCTCCTTTCTTTGACTCATATTAAATTATCTTTCTATATACTGATTGCTTTCTTGATGCTTAAAAACACCCTAGTTTCCATTCTTAAAAGTCTAAACTTAACTGTGCCATGCCATTGAACTATGGTCCAATACCCTCTTTTTTCCCAATCAAATTCTAAGATAGAAAATTTATATATACTCATTTTCTGTGCTCTATATCCTCTCACTCACTTATAAAGTCATTCCAGTCCAGTTTCTAGTTCTGTCACTCTCCTAAAATTGTCTTCTCCAAAATTGCCAAAGGATTCCTTAATTATTAAATCTTATATATCTCATTCTTTCATTTACTTAACCTCTTTAATTTTTGACACTGTCAATTACTCCCTCTTTCTAGATATCTTCTTCTCCCTTGGCTTTTGTGATATTGCTCTTTGCTGGTTTCCTTTCTACATCCAGCTGTTTTTTCATAATCTCCTTTGTTAGATCATTTATGTCTCATGTCCCTGAATAGATATTCCTTAATTCTTTGCCCTGCCTCTCTATATCTTTGCTCATTTAATCAATTCCTATGAGTTCGATTATCACCTCTAAGCAGATACTAAAATTTATATATCTAAAAACAGTTTTTCTCCTGATCTTTGATCACAAATTTCCAGCTTCCTATTGGACATTTCCACCTAGCTATTCTAGAAGCATTTCAAACTCATATGTCCCAAATAGAGATAATGTCCCATTGTCTTACCCCAGTGAAAATTTCATTTCTTTTACTCTTCTTTGCTTCTATTAATAGCACCATACTCTTCCATGTCATCCATGTTTGCAATCCTTGTTTCTACCTCCTCCCTTTTTATCTAATTTATTTCAGTTTTTTGGCAATTTATTGTCATTTGCACATCTATCACACAATCACCACCCTCATTTAGATCCTCATCACCTCTCATTGGGACAATTGCAATAGGCATTTGTTTTGTTTCCCTTCTTCCCAACTCTTTCCCACTCCATTCTACCTGTTATTCATATAGTCTTCCTAAAGCACAGATTTCTCTCCTGCTTAAGAATCTGCAATAGTTCCCTATTGCCTCTAGAGTAAAACACATACTAATTAGCTAGATACTTAAATCCCTGTACAATCTAAAAACTACCTTTTTAGACTAAATTTATACTACTTCCCTCCACATACTCATTATTAAAGCCAAACTTAGCTATTTGGTAACCTCAGTATTCATTCCATCTCCTGTCTTTGAGTTTTTGTCCCATTTGCCTTTAATTTTCTCCCTTCTAATCTACACTTCTTAAGATCCTTATCTTTCACTGCAGGAAGAAAAAATAAGGGAAAAACCCTTACCTTCTCCTCTTCCTCCTCCCCTCTTCCTTGTCTTTTTTCTCCTCCTCCTCTTTGTTCTTCTCTTTTTTCAAGTACTTGCATATGTGATATACTGTGCTAGATATAAAAATTAAAAATCTATACATAGATATGTATTCACACAAACTCCAGTTCCTGCCTTCAAGGAGTTTATGATCTATTGGAGGAACACAATATATACAAAAATAAATAAAATTTCCTCACTTTGGAGAGTTAGTTCTTAGATAATTACTGGAATACCCTTGACCCTGAAAGTCAATATACTATAAGGGCATTGAACCACTGGAAAGAGAGTGCCAAAAAGGGGCAATTGATGAAGATAAATGTTACTTAATTGTCTCACTTTTGAAGAATTCTAACAGAAAACAAAAAAGGAAAGTATAGAATTGAACAAATTATTGAAGATCAAACAATAGACATTTAAATAATACTAGCTATGTAATGTGAAGACCGAGTTAGCACCCTGAATACCTTAGAATCAGCCGGAGTCAGGATAAGCAAAAGTCCTTGGTCTTTATTTTTGGTCTTTAGCGGTAGGATTGAATTGAATGGACAATGACCACTTTCTTCCTTGTCTACCACCAAAGTGACCCTGGCTAGTCTTATTCCACCCCCTAGTCCCTCCTATAATTCTCTGTATACACCAATTATTGAGCCAGCACAGGATAGTGGAAAGGGCCATTTTCCAAACATATGCTTATAAAGTATTGTCCAATCGGTAGTTAGCCTTAAGTACTTGGTTGTCTGACCTCAGTGCATTAACTCAAAGAGTTTCAGCCCTTTACAGTGTACCAAGCATTGTACTAAATGCTGCGATAGACATAAAAGAATTAATGTGTTTCTAAGTAGGATGATAATATATACATTTTTCAGCATCATATGTGATGTTTTCTTTCTTTCTTTCTTCTTTATTTTTTTTATATAAAAATTGAACACATATTAAGGCACAGATGTATCACAAATAAATGTAAATGGCAGAAACAATAGGTATATTCCTTATCTTAACAATAAAATGAGTATTACTTCATGGAGCATAAATAAAATACAAATACAAATGGAGACAATAATTAAATCCTAAATAATAATAGGGCAAAGAATAACTCACAGGAAAAAATAATAATTATGTGAAAGATAATGATAATGATGAAACTGCATGGCAAAATTTCTGAGATGCAGCTAAAATAGTTAATCATATCTATACAAGTACATTTAACAAAATAGAAAGGAAGGATTAATGAACTAATTATGCACCAAAAAAATAGAAAGTGAATAAATAAACCCAAACTAGGAATAATAGAAAAAATAATAAAAATAGAAACCAAAAAAGATAAATGACAAATAAACTAAAATGTAGTTATTTGAAAAGACTGTTTTTATACTCAGCTAATTTAATTGAAGAGTGTAAAAATGAAATCAACAAACATCAAATGAATGAAGTAAAATCACAACAAAACTGGAATATAAAGAATTATCAAAATCAATTATAAAGTTATATGCTAACAAAACTAATGCAAAAATAGAATAATGATTTCAAAAATATAAAATACCCAAACTAACAAAGATAAAATAAAGTTTTACACAATACAGTCTCTGAAAAGGAAATAGAATTAGCTATAAAGAAAATACCAAAAACAAAAAGAAAAAAGAAAACAAAAAAATGAAAAAAAAAAAAAAAAGGCTTCAAAACAAAAAAAAACTATTTCTGGTTCTGATGGAGTTATAAGAAAATCTATTAATCTTTGAAAAGTTTACTACAACTATTACAGAAATTATTGCCAAAAGCTGAATAAGAAAGCATTTTATGGAACAAATGTACTTCTAATACCCAAACCAGTGAAGAATGATGCAAAGTAAAAAAACTAAAGAATTATATCATTAATAAATATTGATCCAAAAACTTCAAATAAAATCCTGTCACATGGATTACAACAATTAACTCAAGAAATCATTCAATTTAAACAAGTTGAATTTAGTTCAGCGACACTATAATGACAGCATTAGGAAAACAATCAACACAATTAATTATATTAAAAAATATCCGCAAATAATGTTATTATATTAATAGATTCAGAAAAAGTCTTTAAGAAAATAAAGAGTTCATTTAAACTAAACCCCTACTATGGCAGGATAATATTTGTAATTCAAGAACTTTATTGCTACAAAAATAATTAGGCATATACATAGAGCAGGTGTGGATATAGGGTGACTTTGATGAGATGCTCCAAAAAACAAAAGTGTAAGAAAAATGATGTATTGGAAGAAGAAGGAAAGTAGGGAATAGAATGGGGCAAATTATCTCACAAAAAAAGAAGCATGAAAGAATTAGTATAATGGAAGGGAAGAAGAGGAGTGGGACAGTGATGGCAGGCAAATCTTAAACCTTACTTTCATCAGAACTGGTTCACAGAAGGAACAACATATACACTCAATTGAAGGAATCTAAATTAACCTATTTGGAAGTAAAAAGGAACTGGTAAAAAGAAGGGATATGAATTGATAGAAGGGAGAGTAGATTGGAGGATATGGTGATCAGAAATAAAAAAAAAAAAACTTGTGAGAAGGGACAGGATAGGGGTAAGAAAGAGAGAGAGATAATAAGGGAAAATAGCATGGAAAATACACAATGATCATAAGTATAAATATAATTGGGATGAACTCACCCATAAAATGGGCATAAATAGCAGAATGGATTAAAAACCAGAATCCTATAATATGTTGTTTACAAGAAACATATGAAGCACAGAGATACACAGAAAGTAAAAATAAAAAACTGGAGCAGAGTATCTTAGGCTTCAGCTAAAACAAACAAAAAGCCAAGGATAGCAATCATGATATTAGATAAAGCAAGAGCAAAAATAAATATAATTAAAAGAAATAAGAAAAGAAACTATATTTTGCTGAAAAAAGACAATGAAACAATATCAATCCTAAAAACAAATACACAAAATGAAATTGCATTTAAATTTTTGAAGAAGAAAAGAAGAAATAGACAATAAAATTTTATTAGCAGGAAACTTCAATTTTCCCCTCTCTAAACTAAATAAATTTAACCAAAAAATAAACTAGGAAAAAATTAAGGAGGTGAATAAAATTCAGGGGGAGGGGAGTTAGATATGATAGATCTCAGGAGAAAATTGAATGGAAATATAAAGAAATATATCTTTTGTTCAGCAACATCTATTGCTAAAAATAAATTAAAATAAAGTTGTACAAATTGAATTCAATTTGAATACAATTTAGTATTCAAATAAAGAGGGAACTGAGAGAGTATATGTCATTTTAACTCAAATAAACTAAGGTATCACATTCTGGTGATACCTTACTAACTAAACTGGTCATAAGAAGGCAGAACAAACACATAAACATACAACAATTTTGTATAGAAATCCATTCAACTCATTAGAGATATAGAGAAGAACAGGAGGCTTAAAAAGGGAAATATAAAATAGAAGATAGTTTCAGAGAGGATTTAAGCATAAACAAAACAGGCTTTATGTTTGAAAATGTTTTGGAAATGTTTTTGAAGTGAAGTAGGACATCCAACATATTTGTTAAGCGATTGGCAATACAGGACAAGAACCCAGGTGAGCTATATAGATTTGATAATGATTAGGATAGAGCTGAAAATTGAAGTTATGAGTCTAATCAATTTCTTAATATTTCTTATTTGAAGGTAAAGCTTCAGGTAGGACATTTTTTATGTGGCTTCAGAACATTTTTCCTAAGCTTAAGAACTAGACTTTTACTTCCTAAGTTCTTTATCTACAGCTGATTATCAGTCATTCATTTGCCTTCCTTTCTTTCCCTAACTCACCAATTTCCTCTGGAAGATCCAGATTAACATTCACACAGACCTCAAATTTGTAGTGAAATAATACAACTAGATCAGTAACATTATGGCAAAAATTAGGAAGCATTAGATAGACATATATCTCATACATGAAACACAATATTTTAATTGTTTTTTTCAGTTCCAACACATTAAAGAAGCTGTTTCTTCTCCACCTCACTTTCTCATTTTGCCTTTTTTAAAAAACTTTTCTTTTCAGTCTCCTAAACTGTATGGGTGTGAGGGTTTTGTTTTGTTTTGTTTTGTTTATTTAGAAAAAAAAAACCCTCTTTTCTCCCAAACAAATAGAATTAAGAAAAATGGTTAAATCCATAGAGACTTGAGATTGTTTAAATTTTTTGAAAAATTTTCACAGTTTATGACAGTATAGAACTGTTTAAAGGCCCTCATTTCTTGGAAAACTTAATTGTTCACAACACTAGCTCATGTATTTGTTTATCCCTACAATTCTTTCATTTAAAAAGTCCAATGGTCCATTATTCTTCTTTCAAAAATCTAATATCAAGAAGCACTGGGGATAAATGTTGAATTGTATGTCTCATCAGATATGCAGGTACATAAAACATGTACTTCATGTTAGCAATCATGAGCTTATGTAGAAACACATATAGTGCATAATAGATAATGTATACGGTAAGCCAACAATACAATTTGTATGTACTATCACATAACAGAACATGTTATATATCTAAGCATTAGCATATTAACATATGGTTTAGTAGTTTTCCTCCCATCTGCTTGACTGTTTTTCCTGAGAGTTTTATTTATTTATTTATTTATTTGGCTAGATCCTTATGTGTGTCTTGCCTTCTAGGTATGGGTCCCTGAGTCTCTATCCTGTACCTCTTCTCCTTTTTTCTCTATATCATCTTTCAGTGATTTCATCAACTTCCATAGGTTCATGGAGATACTAAAATCTATATATCAATTCCTAATGTCTCTCTTAGGTTCCAATGTACAATCACCAATTCTTGTTAGGCATGTCCATCTAGATATTTTTATCAATAGCTCAAATTCAACTTGTTCAAAATGGAACTCATTTTCTTCCCCCATGAAGTGACATTCCCTCCAAACACATTTCCTTATTTCTGTTGATGGTATCACCATCTTTTTTGTCACCCAAGTTTGTAAACTTGTAATTATCTTTGAATCTTCCTGTATATAATGTCATGGCAATTCTATCTCCATCCCATAGTTTGTATCTGATCTTTCTCTTCTCTCACAGAACCACAATTCCAGTTCAGACCCTTATTACCTCTCATTTTTCATCTGTATTACTATGTTTTCTTGCTTCTAATCACTGCCTATTACAATCCAATCTGATTGTCCAACAATGAGCAAAATCATCTTCTTTAAACTCCTTCTTCCTTTTTTCCTTCCTTTCCTCCCTCCCTCTCTTTCTTCCTCCCTTCCTTCCTTTTTTCCTTTTCTTTGCTTCCTTCTGTTCTAACTCTAGGACACCTCAGTAGAAATATAGGCAATCTTGAGCTGCTTTTTGTGGAAATTTGTGCAATATAGAATTTATTCCTTTTAATGATGTTTCCATAGTATTGATTGTCAATTTCCATTCATGGGAGTGGGGCAAAAGGTTTTTTTTTTCCTTAAGAAATAATTCATGGGGCAGCTAGTGGTGCAATGAATAGAATGCCCTGAAGTCAGGAGGACCTGAGTGCAAATGTGACCTCAGACACTTAACACTTCCTAGTTGTGTGACTTAAGCAAGTCACTTAACCCCAATTGACTCAGCCAAAAAAAAAAGATTCATGGAAAATGTGAATTTTGTTCATCTTAATGTAAATAATTTAATTGGTAAATCTAAGCAATTTGTAATTTGAAATGCTCATTTTTTAAGTATAGTGGAGAAAATAAGCCATCTTTATAGAGATGATTCTTTATTAGTATTTGTAGCTCTGAATATTTTGCTTCTGGAAAGAATATTGGATTTGGAATCAAAGGATTGAGATTCAAATATCCTGTCACCTGATACATTATTGGTGGAATTGTGAATACATCCAGCCATTCTGGAGAGCGATTTGGAACTGTGCTCAAAAAGTTATCAAACTGTGCATACCCTTTGATCCAGCAGTGTTTCTACTGAGCTTATACCCCAAAGAGATTTTAAAGAAGGGAAAGGGACCTGTATGTGCCAAAATGTTTGTGGCAGCCCTCTTTGTAGTGGCTAAAAACTGGAAACTGAGTGGATGCCCATCAACTGGAGAATGGCTGAATAAATTGTGGTATATGAATATTCTGGAATATTATTGTTCTATAAGAAATGACCAGCAGGATGACTTCAGAGAGGCCTGGAATGACTTATATGAACTGATGCTGAGTGAAACGAGCAGGACCAGGAGATCATTATATACTTCAACAATACTATATGATGATCAATTCTGATGGACGTGGCCCTCTTCAACAATGAGATGAACCAAATCAGTTCCAATAGAGCAGTAATGAACTGAACCAGCTACACCCAGCGAAAGAACTCTGGGAAATGAGTATGAATCACTACATAGAATTCCCAATCCCTCTATTTTTGTCCACCTGCATTTTTGATTTCCTTCACAGGTTAATTGTACACTATTTCAAAGTCCGATTCTTTTTGTACAGCAAAATAACTGTTTGTACATGTATACATATATTGTATTTAACTTACACTTTAACATATTTAACATATATTGGTCAATCTGCCATCTGGGGGAGGGGTGAGGGAAAGGAGGGGAAAAGTTGGAACAAAAGGTTTTGCAATTGTCGATGCTGAAAAATTACCCATGCATATATCTTGTAAATAAAAGATATAATAAAAAAAGATTAAAAATTGAAAAAAAAATCCTGTCATAATTATTTCTGCTTGAATGACTCATTTCTTCTCTGTGGGTCTTAGTTTCCTGAGCTTGGGGGTGTCACTAAATGATCTCCAAGGTCCCTTTTAACTTCTTAAATCTTATGATTCTTAGATTTTAAATACTTTATTAAATTTATTATGAAGTCTTTAATACTAAAATACCTTTTTGTTTGAAATTACCATCCTCATGCCCATTAAGTGAAAATTTGTGTGAATATTGAATGTTAAAAGTATTAGAAGTTAAATATTGGATGTTAGAGATTTTTGTAATGGTTAATTAAAATAAAAAAAGTCTATTAAGAGTTGTATTTATGATACATAAAGTTTTTATTGTTATAGCTTCATTTTACGTAGATTCTCCTAAGTAAAGGAGACTTCTCATTTAACTTGGACAGGAATGAAGAATGTATAAATCATGGGAAGGAAGAGGCAGGAAACTTGCAATGAGAATTAATCATAAACCAATTATCAGCTGTGTGGGAGGCAATATGAATTGCTCAATTTGGATCCAAGGTGTTGATATAAATTACTCTTTACTATTCTCACTTTGATAGGCCTATATTTAGGAGTTGTCAGAGAAATTATTCTTTTAATCTTTTGGAATGTTATCCTACTGTTAAAAATAAAAGCTACGTGTTAGCAGCTGTATAGTCCTATAACGATGACCTCTACTAATCCTCCTCAGTCTGATCACCTGATTTTCTTCGTGAATGGAAAAAAGGTGAGCTTTGGATGTAATTCTGAAGAATTTCCATAGATTTTATATAAATACAGCAATATTTTCTTTAAGAAAATATTTTCTTATCTTTTTTTCCATTTTATTTCCTTTCCAACATAAGGAGATATTTCATATCTAGTCTTTCTATACTCAGAACTAATTTACTATTAGATGTGCTCTAGATATATTCAAGACAGTTGGATATGCTCTAGAAAGGTAACAAACTAATCAAAAGTGAATTTGACTTGTTTGTTTCCTTATTTTGTTTTTGGAATAGATAAAGAATGATGGATATTTTGTAATTTAGCAGATATGATGTAGTTGAAATTTCCTAAATTAAAGATTTATTTGACTGAGTTCACCAGGGCTATTACAATAAACATTTAATGTAACTATGATAGTAATAACAATGATAATCATAACAATCAAACTCTTTTGAGCAAATTTCACATGTCTTACTTGTCTACCAAGTTAAAATATTAATGTAGTAACTAAACTGTGGCTGTTTCTTAAGTTATTCAACTGATTTTTTTCAATAACTTTCACCTTATTTGCTGGCGTTGAGAAAGAATCTATTTCATAGAATATCCAAAGTTTTTCTCTACCATGTGTCAGGAGAAATTTTAAAGATATTTATTGTCTATAAAGTCTCATCTACCTCTATTTGCAATATATGGTATAGAAATTTTCTTATAAACTGAGTTGAGGGCAAAAAAAAATTAAGGAAAGAAAAATGGGTTAAGGTCTCTGAAGATTCAAGTCACCAACTTTTTCTAATGGACAAAATAGAGTTTCCTTATTTTCCTTTATTTTGCCTTAATGAAATTGTTCATGTGGCAGTTGCTTGATTAATGGATAGAATACTAGAAGACCTGGCAAATTCTGCTTATAGATTATAAAAACTCCTGGACAAATAACTTTACTTCTCTTAGCCTTAGTTTGGTTGCTGCAAGGATCAAATGAATCAGATAATGGATGGAAAATACTTTGCAAACCCTTGAAATAGTTGGATAAGTATTATCTATTTCTACTTTAACATTATTATAATAATAAAAAGCCTTTTCTAAGACAGCCAATATTTTAAACAGGTGTCATTTTTTATTTTCTTCTTTTGCCACCTTTGTTTTTTACATCTCTGAGGGAAAAGTAAAAAGGAAGAAATAATAGAAAAGTTATTTAAAGCAGTTTTAAAAAATACTTTAGAAATTATTGAATTTTGTGAATATATGTATATATGAATATGTGTGTGTATATATATATATATATATATATGAATGCGTGTGAGTTTGTTCATGTAAGTAGTGGAGAGAGCAATCAAATGTACAAGTTGTATATTTGTATATAGATATAAACATAGATGTACAGATTATGTTCTTTAAACTATTAACTGAAAAAAATTCATAGGATGATTCCTTCTCAAATATTCCCTTTATTACTGTAGAAAGGCAACTCTTATCCTTAGATTTTATATATATATGTATGTGTGTATATGCATATTTGAATGTATATATATATACATAAGTTAAAAATATATGTTAACTATAAGTTAAGAATAATTAGGAGTCCTCTATATTGGCTTATTTTCAGGACTGAAAGTGACATACTTTTATTAATTTCTTACTCTTTCCTTCACTCCTTCCTTTTTTGAAATTTTGTAAATTTCAAGTGGATTAGATATAACTTTTTCCCATGAATGGGTACTAGGATTGGTGTATATTTGTACCTATGGATATATTAGACTTTGGAGAGAGAGTGATAAAAGTGCATGGTAAAAATATAAAATCATTTGAACTGGAAATGCTGTTGCCATTTGTAGGAATTGGCAAAAATCTCTTAGAAAATGTAGTATTGGAGCTGACTCTTGAAGAAAACCAGAGAAAGAAGAAATGGTTGTGAGGAGGGACCACTTTCTACCTTAACAGCGTTCTATATATCCCATTCTCTTCCCTTACACAATCACCACAGTCACACACAGTGGTGTAGGCTCTAGTAACTATTGCAATAACCTTCTAATTGGTCTTTCTGCCTCAAAATTCTCCCTTAAGTCATTCTTCCATTCAGTTGCCATAGTATTTTTCTTAAAGCACAAGTATGGCCATGTCATCTTCCCTATTCAATAAATTGCTTAATTCCTAAGTAGTTGCTAAATTTCCAGATTCAAATATGAAATCCTTGGCATTTAAAGTCTTTCAAAATCTTGTCTGCTCCTATGTTTCTAATCCTCTTATATTTTATTCCTTTCCACATAATCTATTATAGATATACTAATGTATACAATACATTAGTACAGTACTTGCTGTACTTCCCACACAACTCTTCACATCCCAATTCTGTTTTTTATTGGTTGTCTTTTGTGTCTAAAATATTCTCCTGCCTCACAACCACTTTCTCTTTCTCTGGCCTTCTTCAAGAGTCTGCTCCAGTCCTACATTCTCTAAGAGATCTTTGTCAATTCCTATGAATTTGTTTTTGTAGAGTTATTTGCTTGTTGTATCTCTGATAAGAATGAATGCTCTGTGAGGGTAAAAACCATGCTCCCCCCCCCCCCTTTCTTTGATCATAAGTATTTAACAAATGTCTATATATAGTAAGCACTTCATAATCGCTTATTTTTTCTATTAATTGTTATTATGACTAGTAAGATCCACAATGTTATTCATTTGGAAAAATACCAAGAAACCAAAATCATGAGAGAATAGTTGTAGGATTTTATGGTATTATATGACAAACTTTGAGTCTTAAGAAGGCCAATTTTTCTCTTCAGGAAATCAAAGCAATGCCTAACATTGCAAGATTAAAATAAAGTAACATGGTTGGTTTGGTTTCAGCATATTATCATAATCTTTTTCTCATTTCTCAATGCAGGTAGTAGAAAAACATGCAGATCCTGAAGTGACTCTGTTGTTTTACCTGAGAAAAGTCCGTATCCTTACATTTTTGAAACTTCTTTAGCACTATGATTAATGGTATTTAAGGTAGTCTAAGAATCCCTAAAAGAATTATTAAAAAACAAGGAAAAAGGTATATTAAATTAATGCCACATATTAACATTTTTGTTGTATTTGTTGGAGAGGGGGTGTTCTATTGCATAGAGAAAATTCCTCCCTCCGTCATCATTTCTCCATCCCCTTCATCCCCCTGTCCTCTCCTTCCTTCTTTTCCTCCATTTCTCCCTTCCTGTCTTTCTTTCTTTCCTTCTTTCTTTCTCTCTCTTTCTTTAGAAAAAAGAAGATGAATAAATCGTATGAATATAGCATCTTAGATTATTAGAACAGATAAGGAAACCAACGCCTAGATAGAAGTAGGTTATCTAAAATAACATTTCAATCTATTTACTTTATTATTAAGGAAACTGGGGGAAAACCTTGCATGATTACATGACTTATTTAAAATTGTGTAAAGATTAAGTAGAAGAGCCTTAATTTGAATTCCATATTTCCTAATGCCAAAACCAGAGTTTTTGTCAACATACCATACCTGTGATTATGATATTTATATGCCACTGTGAAGACCAGAAACCCAAAGTCCTTATATCTTATTATCAAAAATTATTTCTCTGTGATAACAGTAACCATACATCCCATATTTATACTGATGACATCAAGAAAAAAAAACTTGATACTAAATGAAACTTTGAAAAATAGATATCTTTTGTTAGTGCTTATGTTCCAATTTTTGATTTTGTCTTTAGATCAATTTTATTTTAAATGTCAGCTTCCTATGAGTAGAGATTGTTTAAATCCCTGTTCTATTTCAAATACATAGTAGTTAGGTATTTAATAAATATTTGTTAATTGATTTGCATATTGACTTTGATAGTATGTATAAATGTATAAATTCTATATTAAAATTTATTGTCTCTAAACAACAGTTTAGTAGTGTGTGCAGGGAGGAGAAGTCAAGATGCTGGAGTAAGGCAGGGATGTACCTGAGCTCTCCCCCAAAGCCCTTCAAATACCTTTAAATAATGGATCTAAAAAAATTCTAAAGTGTCTGAACCCAGAAAAGAGACAGAGCAAAATAATTTTCCAGTCCAAGACAACTTAGGTCATAGAAGAAGTCTGTGTTCCTCTCTCACCTTGGTAAAGAGTCCATCACTGTCCATTCCAGTACAGATGGGGCCTTAGGGTGACTGAATCAGTAGCACTAGTGACAGCTTCCTAACCTTTAAACCCACAGTTGGTAAGAAGATTAAGCAATGGATCAGAAGAAAATATTCAGGGTTCCTTTTGCTGGCATCAGGCACCAATACAACAGGGCACTTCGTTGTATTGCCTATTGGATTTGGGTCACCATCCTGGATCTTAGTCCCAATTTGAAGAGTAGTTTTAGTACATAAGAACTTGTGGTTACAAATCACAGTTTCACAGCTCTAGTCACAGTTTTAGGGTTGAAAAAAGTTCTGGTGGACACTCACAAACCAATGCACAATTCAGGAGAGTAGTAAACACACCTCTGCTTAGATCATATTACCTTGGAAGTGGCAAAAATTTCTAGGTTTGCAAAAATACCTCAAAAAACAGCTGCACTAAAAATCCCTAAAGCTTGGAACAATGACTACTACACTTGGAAAGTGGAGTCTAAAAAGTTAAGAAATAGACTGGAAAATGAGAAAACAACAGAAAAATATTCTGATTATAGAAAGTTACTATGGTAAAGAGGAAGATCAAAACACTCACTGAAAAGACAATATAATCATTACTGGTTTTATCTTTAGATTAGCCTCAAAGAAAAATGTGAACTTTTCTCAGGCAATGGAAATGTTAAAAAAATTTTAAAAATCAAATAAGAGATAGGAAAAAGTGGGAAGAGAAATGAGTAATGTGAAAAAATCCCTAAAAAAGAATCAATATCTTTCAAAAGATGCACAAAAAATTACTAAAGAAAATAGCACCTTAAAAACCAGAATAGCTCAAATGGTTAAAACAGACACAAAAACACACACACACACACACACACACACACACACACACACACACACAAAATCCAATAAAGACAATTCCTTGAAAAGCAGAAATGGATAAAGGAGGGAAAAGATATTCAAAAATTCACTGAAGAGAATTCTTTCAATAGAATTTGTCAAATGGAAAAGAAGGTACAAAATTTCACTGAAGAAAATAATTTTCTAAAATGAAGAACTGAACAAGTAGAAGGTAATGACTTTATAGGGCAACAAAAAACAATCAAACAAATCAAAAGTATGAAAAAACAGAAGAAATTATGAAATATCTCATTGGAAAAACAACTAATTTGGAAAATAGATCCAGGAGAATTAGTTTAAAAATTAATGAACTACCTGAAAGTCATGATTACAAAAAATCTAGACATCATCTTTCAAGAAATTATAGAGGAAAATTGTCCTGATATTTTAGAACCAAAGGGTAAAATAGAAATTGAAAGAATCTACCACTGAAAGAAATCCTAAAATGAAAACTCTCAGGAATATTATGGCCAAATTCCAGACATTCTTGATGAAGGAGAAAATACTGGAAATATCCAAAAAAGAAACAATTCAAATATAGTGGAGCCACAAGCAGAGCAACACAAAATTTAACAGTTTCTACATGAAAAGATCTGAGGGCTTGTAATGTGATATTCCAGAGGGCAAAAGAACTAGGATTACAATCAAGAATCACCTATGCATCGAAACTGAGTATCATTGCTCAGGAGGAAAAATTGACATTTACAAAAAGAGGACGTTCAAGCATTTCTGATAAAAAAAAAAAAGACCAGGACTGAAGAAAAAAATTGACTTTCAAATAGAAGATTCAAGAGAACCATAGAAAGGCAAGAAAAGAAAAATAATAAGGAATTCAATGACATTAAAATGTTTATATTTCTACATGAGAAAGCAATATTTATAATTCCTAAAAAAAAAGCTCTCATTGTTAGGGCAGTTAGAAGTATGCATAAACAGAGGGTATAGACATGAGCTGAATGTGATGATTTGATTATCTAAAAAAATTAAGGGATGAGAGAAGAATGAAATGAGAAAAGAGAAAAGAGAGAGGTAGAATGGAATACATTATCTAACAAAAAAGAGGCCTGAAAGAGATTTTACAATGGAGGAGAAAATAGAGGAAGTAAGGAGGGGGGCATATGAACCTTATTGTCATTGGAATTATCTTAAAGAGGGAATAATATACAAACACAGTTCGATGTAGAAATCTGTTATACCGAAAAGTTGAAAGGGAAAGAAATGAGAGAAGAGAGAGTGGAGAGCTGACAGAAGGGAAAGCAGTTTAGAGAAGATAAAAGTCAGAAGCAAAATATTTTGAGAATGAACAAGATGAAAAGATAGAGAGTAGGATAAATGGAGGTAAATTAGGTAGAGGGAAATACATAGTTGGTAATTATTATCATGGAAAAAATTACAGTTTCCTCTGATAAAGACTTTATTTCTTAAACATAGGAAACTGAGTCAAATTCATAGAAATAAGAGTCATTCCTCAATTGATAAATGGTCAGAGAATATAAACAGAAAAATATCCAAAGCCATCAAAGTTATCTATAGTCATATTTAAAAATCCTCTAAATAACTGAATGATGAGAGAGATGCAAATTAAAACAACTCTTGAGTAACTACCTCACACCTGACAAATTGACTAAAATGACAGAAAAATGACAAACATTGGAAATGATGTGGGGAAATTAAAACATTAATAATGTATTATTGGTGAAGTTGTGTCACATAAGAATCTTAAAGTGTAAGTACAGAACTGCAATGTCTGCCAATCATAATAATTTCATATGAATGAAATCATGGATTCTTTGAAGTAAGTGATATTAATGTTCATTGTTCTAAAATCAATCTAAAACAAGAATGCCCCTAATGAAAATAACTTTAGTAATATAGAAGTATAAAGTGTAATTTCTTAGGAAGGAGGAAAAAAAGCATGAATTCTGAGATTTAATTTAATACATGGTGATTAGAATATCACTTGGCAAGCATATTGTGGTAAAGACTTCTTTTTATATTGGTTAGACTAAATTGTTCTTGAGATCTCTTTCAACTTAAAACTTGTAATTCCAGTTCTGTGTAAACTGTGTCCCAGATGGTATACTATATGGGATGCTTTCCTCATTGGTGGAGATCAATGCCCTAAATCTGTGTGAAGGGAAAGGCAGAGTTGGTGGGAGCAGGAAAGAAGATAATTATGGTCTCTTCCCTGGTAGTTTCTTTCTACTCCTTCAGTTGCCCACATTTCACTGAAGAAGTAATGTAGCTATTTTCCATTCATCATTAACCCCATTTTTGTCACTGTTATCATCTTCCCTGCCATCTACATGCAAAATCTTCCTTACACATTTTGAAATTCCTTTTATTTGTAGTCACCAATTCCTGTTAATAGTTCTGACTCAGTTTCCCTGAATTCTTACTACTTCATCTTCACTACTATTACTCTAGTTCTTTGCTACTTCCTAGAGGTATTCAGTGTGGAATTTATATTAGATAGAAATGGAGTCAAGCCTGATACACTAAACTTGAAACTTCCTTTCCCCATTAATAAGTAGCTTTTACAAGTTTAGCTTGAACTTGAAAAATCACATATGCTAAACTAATAATTTAATTTTTTTTTTTGCTGAGGTAATTGGGGTTAAGTGAATTGCCCAGGATCACACAGCTAGGAAGTGTTAAATGTTAAGGAAGTGGTAAATTTGAACTCAGTTCCTTCTGACTTCAGGGCTGGTGCTCTATCTACTGCATCACCTTGCCGCCCCTATGTTTTTCTTTTACTGTACAAACTATCCAACTTTGTTGATCCAGTAAAGATGCTCCATGCTCTGAAATTATAACTCCTACTCTTTTCCTAACCTTTCCAGGAAAACTTCTATTACTGAAAAAGAATAGCTAACTTACTGATTCAAACAGAAGTTATCTGCAACCCAGACCATATCCGTAAGATGAATTCTTTATAAAAATAAACATATAATATAATTTATAAGATTATATTCAGAGTCCCATAAGTCAGATTTGGAGGGAAGTAAAGGTGTAGAAATGCTCAGATTTGTAACTACTACCAATCTGATTAAAGAGATTCACAACTACATTGTCACTTTCTTTTACCCTTACAAGTTGGAGTGTTTTATAATTTTAGAAAGTAGCTTTGTAACTAAATAAGTTTCCAAGTAATGGGATAAATGTGGGAGATAGCAAAGTCAAAAAACTATTGGAAGAAAAGGGTTTTGCTACTCCCAAACCCATTCCTCATCTTTTTTCTGCTTGCTTCTCCATACTTTTATGGTCAGAAATCAAAATACAAATAGAAGTAGGTTAGAAGTCATCTAGTTTAAAGTTCTACTCCATCCAGAATTTTTTTCATAAATAGCCTTGACAGGCCTCTAGATTCATTTAGAGTAAGTCTAATCATTTTTCTTCATGAAAATTTTTCAAATAATTGATGATATAAATGACAATTTCACCTTCCCCTACTCCTCCATCTCCTTCTCACATTCTATTCTTACCCTAGTATTCTCTACTCCAGGATGAACATATCTAGTTCTTTCTATTATTCCTCATATGACAAAGTTTTCAGACTGTCCAATACAATATATGCCCTATAATTTGTCCATGTCTTTTAAATTGTGCTGTTCACAAATGAATTATTCAGATCCAGTGGTCTAGCTAGCAACTTCTTACTTTTATTGATCTGGCACTATTAATGGCTCTATTAGTAAAGCATAAGATAACACCTCTAAAAGATTCATCTGGATGCCTGTTCCTGCCCTGGAGAAAAGCCTGGGTTCTCACCAACTATGACAACAGAACACAAGCCTTGTCAAGTTCTAAAATGTTTGATAGATTGCTAGATGGTGCAGTGGATAGAGTGCCAGGTCTAGATTTAGGAAATTTCATATTTTTGAGTTTAAATCTGGCCTCAGACACTTACTAGTCACTTAGCTGTATTCCTCATCTATAAAATGAACTGGAGAAAGACATAGTAAACCACCGCATATACCTACAGTATACAAAAATAATTGATCAATTTAAACCAATGGTGTCAAACTCAGATAGAAGCAGATTCCTGAGGGATGCATATTTATTTAGAAAATCACAAATTAATAATATCTATATACTGTTGTAATTTATTTTGTTAACCATTTCCCAATTATATCTTAATCTGGTTCAGCCACATTTAGAAATTTTACAATACTATGGGGTTTGGGGTTGGGAGTAGGGTAAAGGAAGGGCTATGTTTGGTATTGCTGATTTAAGCGATTCATTAGGAGGAACATCAAGCAAAACAAATTAATTGGTTTAAGATTTTTTAAAAAAATGGTTGAATGGAAAAATATTTTGTTGTTCAACCAACTGTGGTAATATAAGTCCATAGCTTTATACAACTTTCTTCTTTGCCTCTAACTCATTAATTCAAAAAAGCACTAAAAGCCAAGGATTTGTCCAAAAAGAAAGGGTTTAAGGCCTGAATTGATCACAGTTCTTCCACTAACCAGATTGTAATCTTGGACAAAACACTTTATTTCTAAGGCCCTCAACTATATAATGAGAAAATAGGACTGAATAATCTTTAAGGTATCTTTTATCTCTCTAAGATCTGAGATTTGAAATAATGGGAAAGTTCGCCATTCATTCGTTACTTGTTAAGTGTTGGTGGAAAAATAAAATAAATCTGCCTATATCCCTATTTCCTTGACTACTTTCCTTCCTAGTCTGCCTGACAGGAACCAAATATGGCTGTGGAACAGGGGGCTGTGGAGCCTGCACAGTGATGATATCAAAATATAATCCCATCACCAAGAAGATCCGGTATCCTTTATAATGACTCATGTTGAGAGATTTTTGTGGTTGAAGGAGGGAGAGAAGAATAAATATCCTAGGGAACTTTGCCATACATTCTGCTTAGAATAATTCCCACTAGGCCCCCTGAATTCAGATGCTGCCTGACTGTTCAGATCCAGTATCCCTCTTGGACTTGATCTTACTAGTAATTCCCTTGGGCCATAAATTGACTTTGTTTTCAGTTACCATGATAATAAGTTATAATATTACACATGCCAGAAAAGACATATGCATTTTTCATGGGTGCTTTTTGGAAAGAGCATATTAACTCAACAACATCACTCAGGATTAAAGATTTAGGTTTCCATGGATTTTTTTTTAATTTCAGATAGTACTAAACTAAACGATCCTAGGGAAATTTGGCAATTTTTAAAAAGTGGTAAATGTGAACTTGCTAATTGAAATGGAGAAGCATTTGGAGCAGGCCATTCCCTTGCTGACCTTATGCCAGTCTAGAAATTAGTAGTCAGCCTCCTGAGTTCTGTGCTTCCTAATTTTTTGAATGAATAACCCCCATCTTTCCTGCCTGTGTTGCCCTAGGGTGCTCCGGATGCAGCCTATCTAATTGTGCTGTAATCTTCCTTCCAACCTTTGGTGTTAAAGTTTTATTTTTCAATGGCTGAGATGTTGCTGAAAGCTGAAATAATAAACTTTTGTTTTGGCTTGACCCAGGTCTCAGGGCCAAAAAAAAAAAAAGTATTGATATGTCAATGCATTCTACATTAGTGACTCCTGTAGAATGATAGAGAGTAAATTTGATGTCAGAATTCTGGAACCCCTGAATTTCCATAGTTTAGTTCATATTGTTATTTTGCATTTCAACTGACCTGGACTGCTTATCTTTAGGGACTGAGAGCTCAGCTGGGTATCTGCTTTATACTTCTGAAGTAAATATTTCTTTGTAAAAACAAACAAACAAACAAAAAGTTAGGCTGCTTAGCAGGTCTGAGTTTAACTTTTAGAGTTTATTCAAGCTGTTTAGGATCATAAGCATCATATGCTATTTTCAAAAGATATATCTCTCGATATAAATATATATACACATGTGTATTATTTCTGTGTATGTGTACGGCATAAAACAATTGCCTTCTCTGCCCTCCTTGTGGTTGAGCTTTGTGGTATGTGCTATTTTCCTTTCTTCCAAGAAAGCATGTTCTTTTGAGAATTCTGACTTATGTGAAACCTCCTGAGTCAGTCTAAAGAGCATTTTTGTGTTTCAAAGAGAATGATAATAATTGATAAGCAATCATAGGTGGGCAGCTATTTGCATGCCAATTATAGACTTGTCACTTCTCCCAATTCAATTTTTTTTATTGGATAGTGTAGTGTTTTAGGTAGCCTCTTAATTTTCATGTTCTTTTGTAGACAAACTGGAAAGTCCCATAGATTGTTCTGTGTGTTTCTCATTACATGAAGATAATTACATTTAACTTTAGACTAATGACAGGTTAATTTATGGAAGGTAGTTTCGTAGGTGAAACTTGGAATTAGAGGGTTCAGGATTATGCCTCTGTTGCATATTAGCTAAAAAGCAGTTAGTCATGGAATACCCACACATGCTCTCATTGGGGGTAAGGTCCATTTATTATCCAATATTGCATGCTTCCAAAAGCAGGACACTGAACTTTCCATATGTGTTGGTGGCAAGTAGAGATCCTTCCTTTGAAGACTGGATATTACTGAGGGAAATAGTCTTTATCCTTCATTACATTTATAGGCTTATAGACCATAATTTCAATTACACACATATTACTCACTAACCTGAAGGAATACTAGCCTGAGAAAAGTATTCTTTTGAATCTTGAAAATATTTTTGTTTCTAAGCTCAAGTCATGTGTTTTCAAAAAGAATTCTAGCAATTATCTAGTTCAAATGTTTCTTTTTACATATGACAGGCTATGTGATCTTAAATAATTCTATTCATTTCTTTAAGTCTTAATTTTCTCATTTGTCAAATAAGAAGGTTGTATAGTGGGGAAAAGATTAGGAGTCAAAAATTCATTTTAAAGCTTTACTCTATTGTCCTTTATTACCTGTGTTTTCTTGACCAAGTCAATCATTTATTCTCTGTACTTCAGTTTACTGGTCTGTAAAATGTAGAGATTGTACTAGAGGATCTCTATGGTCTGTTCTAATATTGGCATTCTGCTAAAAGTCAAATTCCCATTAACACTTCAGAAAAGATTAGAGTAGCAAAGTTCTTTGCTTCTTTTCAACAGGAACACAAACTGGTCTTTGTGTGAAAAGGATTTTTAATTGATTGGAAGGGTGACAAAGACAAAGTCGGGCTTCCTTATAATTTATCTTGGACCAAACAGGGTCACAACTTTCTTTAAACATAAATGTCTTGTAAAAGGGAATTCTCCATTCTTGGTGAGTTCTAAGATTTAGGTTTTAGGAAAGCTTAAGACTCAGGGGACTTTTTGTTTGGTCATATTAGTCATGCCCAAACATTCATGATTCTATCTGGGATTTTCTTAGCAAAGGTTTACTATTTACTTCTCCCATTCATTCAGATGAGGAACTCGGACAAATAGGGTTAAATAACTCATTCAGGATTACACAGACATTAAGTGTCTGAAAGCAGATTTGAACTCAGAAAGATGAGTCTTCCTGTCTTCACTCCTGACACTCTATCCACAGTGCCATCTTGGAGGAGAAAGACCTTTGCCCTGCTTTTTAAACACTGAATTATATTGGGGGTTTATGGAAAAGAATAAGTAACAAACTTCTGTTTCTTCCACCCAGAGATGTGACTATAAATTTTTAATACCTAGCTCTCAGGAAAAAGAAATGTCTTTTTGACACACTTTTATGTTTAGTTAATCTTATTACTTCATCACTTTCTTAAATCTAATGAATCAACAAAACAACAATTCAAATCTGATTTGGAAACATTTTGAGGTTTTACTACTGTCAAATATTTAATAATCTTCTTATACAATCCTGCTTCCACCCAATCTGATTCTAGTATCCCAGACCACATTTGCATATTGTTTCCTTAGCAATGACACTGTTTTGTTCAAAATAATGTGTCTATGACCTAATACTCCCCTCCCTGACAAATCCAGTTCCTTGTGTACTAAAAACAGTTTTGAAGAAAACTTCAGGTTCCCTTTGTTTCATTCTTCTCTGTATTATCTAGATTTAGATTTCTAGATAAGCTTGTTGCTAAACCATATTCTCCTAAATAGAGAGTTTCCAGCTGTCTGTGTGTATCTTGGGAGATATTATCTTTTCCTCCTTCAGTTTCATTTCATATAGATTGAAGAATTTACAAAGAGACAAGTTCAGTTTTTTCATAACCAAAGAGCATAAAGATTCGGGAAGGCAGGTCTCTAACTAAACTTCCTTAAGAGTAGCTGTTCCCCAACTTTGCCTCTTATCAGCAGTCGCCTCTATGCAAGAGCTGACAGTTATACTATATTGTAGTATAGCTAACTTAGTCTGTAACTTGAGACCCTCACTATATTAAAAGTGCCTTCTCAATGCTTTCTGCCTTTCTGCCTACTGTTGGCATCTTATTATTAAAAATATAAAAATTTTACACAAAAGAGGTGAATTGCCAATACACAAAACATTTGGAGTGTACTGGTAAAAAAAAGAAATTATTTACCATAATGTGTATATAATAAATTTGTACATGCATTGAGTTAACCTTGTTAACATAGTCACCACTAAGTTAGTTTACATTACACAAAGTCCTGTTATCTAACACATAGGGCCCTCTAGAATGGGGGAATCCTTGAAAACTTCTTACTCCAGTCTGAGAACCTTGGTTCTCTTGGGCAGTTTTAACTCTTTCATTCCTGGGGAAAATTGAATGAATACCTTGCACACACTTCTATACTTTGCCTAATCTTTTATCTTTTGCCCATTAACTACACAACTTGTCCCATAGCCATTGCCACAAATCTACACATCATTCTATATCCCATCTTATGCTATTGCCTTTCCCGCCCTTATTTCTTTATAGATTTTGGAGAGTGCTATGCCCTTCATACTACATGTGAAGTATTGCCTATTTAAAACATTCTTGCTATGAGTAGGTTTTCCAGAACTACAAGCTGTCCTTCCCCCTCCAATGCTTCTGTATATTCTTCTAATCATGGGGAGATATGCCTCTAGATTAATTTTGTAATGCCAGAGAAACTGATTTATTTACATATATATATTTATATATATATATATATATATATATATATATATATATATATATATATATATATATGTCATTGAGAACTCACATTCACTGCTGGATGCTTTGAGATATCAGCCCTGGGGGCAACATGCCCCCTGCACAATCTCTCTCTCAAAAATCCAAATAAAATATTAAAAACTCTCTAATCTCTATCTTGACTCAGTTTCTCCAGCATTACAAATCCTAGGGCTCCCCACTGGCTGTTTCTGTGCGGTTAGCCCAGAGGGGTTTTCATTTCATGACCTGAGGTCTTGTTTTGGATCTTCTGTTGTCTCCAAAGGATGCTGCTGTGCCCCGGGTCTTTGTTTTTCACCAATCTGTGTTCTCCCTGAGGCACATTTTTTGGGGGAAATCTGGAGAGCTTGAAATTTACTAATCCATTCTGCCATCTTCCTGGAATCCTCCTCCAATTTAGAGAATCTTAATGTTTTTCCAGGGAGCAGAGAAGGGAAAAGAATTTAGTCTTCTCAGACCAGGCTTGAATTGCTTGTGAGTAGTCAATTTGAGTGAGGTCGTGCCATCCCACACAGAGTGAATGAAGTGAGCAGAACCAGTAGAACATTGTACATAGTAATAGCAAGATTATGCAATGATCAACTATGATAGATCTTCTCAGAAATATGGTAAACTAAGACAATTCTAATAGATGGGATGGAAAATGCTATCTACATCCAGAGGAAATACTATGGAAACTGACTTTGTATTTAAGCATATTATTTTCATTTTTTTTTTTGCTTTTTCTTTCTCAATGGTTTTTGCCCTTTTCTTCTGAGTTTTCTTTCACAACATGACAAATTTGAAAATATATTCAAAATGATTGTACATGTATAATCTATTATCAGATTGTTTGCTGTTTTGGGGAAGGGGTTAGTAAGGGAAGAAAGGAGAAAATATTTGGAACTCAAAATCTTATAAAAATGAATGCTGAAAATATGTTATAGGAAAATGATATGCTATTGAGAAAAAATAATTTACACCAATATGAAAAGAATCAATTCTAACATCTTGATTTTTCAATAAATTTTTTTCTTGTTTTCTGTAGCTTGAGTTACAAGCTTATTTAAGCCCAATAACGGCCAATTTTGAAGTGATTTATTACATATTATTATTACATATGAGCAGACTCCTATGCACAACTCAAGAAATTATGAATATTAATGCTTGTTATTCAGGATAGTAGTGAGTATACCATCTGTTTTTATGACTTTTTATTATTATTGCTGTATTTTCATATGTTGCTTGGTAACCACTCTGTTTTATTCTTGTATCACTACTAAGCTATATTAGTTTTGACTAAATTGTCAGTCAATTTATACATTATTCTTTGTAAAGTGGTTAATTATAGGTTTTGTGGAATAATATTATGATCCTCTGAAAGTACTGATAATAAAATATTAGCACCTTACAAATAATGATGTCCATAGAGTATACTGATCCTCATACCATACTTTGTATATCAAAATGAGAGTGTTCTAAAAATCTTCAAAATCAATAGATTTTGTAGGAAAATCTATTTAGGAATCTGGCTAGGACAAGACACTATGGAAATATGAGGAGTTACTAGTTTTGAACATGACAAATCATCAGTAAGGAATGGTTGCTGGGCATTGATTTTCCCTTTTCCACCCTATTTGAAGAAAAGTTTATAAAATGATGACTCTAAAAAACAAAGGATTCATAACAGATTTAACTTCTGTTATGCTTGGGTCAGTTTAAAGACCCAAATTTATGATAAAACAAACCCCACAAAAAACCAAACAGTCATAGCTTATGTTGTAGTTTTAACCTTTATATAATTAATATGCAACATTTATGTGAGTATATGTATATGAGTAATATAATATATGAGTATATGTAAAAAAAAAGAACAAATAACTACACCAATAATGATTTCAGGGAATAATGATATAGACTATATAACAAAACTTCATTCTAAATGAAGGGAAATTGCCAAGTGATAGGGCAGAGACAGGGTCTGGCATTGGCAATAAGAAGAAAGAATTATGCTTATTTCTATTGACCCCATATGTCAGGGACATGAGGAGAACCTAATCCTAGAGAAGGTGACTATATTTGTTGACTTCTGGAGGAAGTTAGGTTTCAATGACAGCAGTAAAGGGGGGGGAAAGACTAGAATGAAGTGAAGTTTAACAATATATGTCTGATTTCAGAAAATATAATGGCAGAAAACAATAGAAAAGCATTGAGATTAAAGAAGATTAAGGCATAATAATGGGCAGATATGTTTTCTTTAAAATAAAAATAATAAAGAAATAATAAAGTTCTGAGGATTTACCATTTTCATAATCCCTTTTTATCATCTTTCCCCATTTCCCTCTGTTTCCCTTCCAATAACAAAACAAAAGCAAGAGCAACAAATCTTTTCACATCTCTCACAATGTAACATATATCACAATATAATACGTAATAATGTCTAATTTCTGAATGTCCACACTCAAAATTTTGCAGTTGATTCTCTGACTCTCATAAGTTTATTGAAGCAGGTTCCATCACATCCCTAAACATAAGGGATAATATGAGAAACCATGCAATAGTGAATTTAAGTTCTGTCTTGGAAATAGACTGGATTCAAATTCTACCTCTGATATACCTACTAAGAATATAACAGTAAGAAAATGGACAAAAGTCACATTGAATGGACATAATGGGAGAGTTTCTATATAACTGAAGTCACACCGTATATATATTTTCTACTTTATTCACTCATTTTTCCTAATTAGGTATGATTAATCACTATAGAACAGACTTGATTAAGTACTATTGTGAAGTTATAACAATCACTGATTTTTTTCTTTACATAATTTAAAACACTGTAGTCATTATTCTGCCACTGCTTGCTTGGTTCCCATATGCTCTCTCCATGGTGCTGCAGTCACCACAGTGGAAGGCATTGGAAGCATCAAAACCAGGATTCATCCAGTTCAGGTAAGATTACATTGTATCTTGTGGCACTGAGGAAAAATACTTAGACTTAAAAATCAGAAAATGTGGGTGCTCTTCCACTAACTTGTATAATCTCAAGCAAATCACTTCTCTCTAAACCTGTTTCTACATCTGTAAATGAGAAGATCAGAATAGATAATTTTAGATTTCTTTAGGCTCCAACGGTCAGTAAGTAGTAGAATTAAAGTTTCAGTATTTCTAGGCTCTGTTCAGAAATGAATATTCTCCAGTTGTGATGTTGAACTATGGCAATATTTTATCTTAGAAGGTATTTCATTACCCCAGATTCTTTGAATTGTTAGATTTATCCAATTTCTTTCCTCATTTAAGAGATCCTAGAAGTTTTACCTCCTATATTTCTAAGTTAAAATGAAGGTGACTTTCATTCAGTTTTACCAAGAAGGAAAAATGAGTGAACAAAGTAGAAAGTATATGCTATATGACCTCAGCAATGTAAAAACTCTCCACTGATGTGGAAAACTCATCCATTATGTCCATTTAGTGCGACTTTTGTCCATTTTTCATTTCCATTATACGTTTAAATTTTTTAAAGAGCTTTCAGTATTGTTTGGTAGAAAAGAATATTGTAGGCCCCAGTTTCAGATGGTCATTTTAAAAAACCTTAACAAGTTTGCAGTTTCCCAGAAGTAAGCCAACTCACTCTGTTCTTGGATATATCATTTATCCATCCATCCATTCATCCATTCATCTATCCATCCATCTATCCATCTATCTATCTATCTATCTATTTATCCATCCATCTATCCATCTATCTATCCATCCATCTATCCATGTATCTGTTCATCTGTCTATCCATCCATTCATCCATCAATCTATCTATCATCTTTTAATTTGTTCCATATTTTCACATTTTTATCATTGTGGTTAATTACTAATGTGAAAACTCCTGTTATCATAAAACAAATTGCCAATATTCCTTGTAGTCTTGAGGAGCTTGCCTGGAGCAATTTAAAACTCAATTATTTCCCTACTGTCACATTATTTGTAGGCATATCAGAGGTAGGATTTGAATCTAGGTCTTCCTACTTCCAAAACAGGTCCTCAATTCACCATTGCATGATATTTCTCATATTATTCCTTATGTTCAGGAATATGTTAGAGCCCACTTCAATCAGCTTATGAAAGAGAGTCAATTGCTAAATTTTCAGTGTGGACATTTAGAAATTAACAATTGTTACAAATCAGGACTTGATTTATTATTTGGTTAGATTTTAAGTCTTAATCTGCAAAAATGCAGATTTAAATGTGTAGATGTGTTATTTGTATATTTCCCCCCATACCTTCCCTGCAGAGACATCTAGTTGTTAAGCATTAACCATTAAACCCCAGTATATATTCCAAAATAGAGTCATTCCTTCTGATAGTGTTGCTGAAGACAGTAAAGTGATTGATATATAACTATACAGTTATAGGATTTCTGAAAAGGACCTTAGAGATCTATCACATATTTATTATTAGAGAATAGGTATAAAGGCTAGATTAAAATCACATTATAAATATGTTGAGGACAAATTATGCTTAGAGCATTCTTTTGCAAAAAATCCTGGTGTCTTAACAATGAGTCCCTGGATATTTATTCATCTTTCAGTTTTTTTTTCCTTAGCCCCTTCAAATTTGTTCTGAGATTAATGTTGCTTTAAATGTGCTGCTGGACCCTTTTGGGGAAAATCTCAATTCCAAGAAGGAACTGCTTTCTCCTGGATTTCTTTTCTTGAATTATAGTTTGAGTTGTCATTTTTAAAGTAGATACATGGTTTTTAATGACCAAGACTGAAAAATGATGTTGGTTTAAGGTATGAACTTTTTTTTTAATCCTCTAAGGAAAGGCTTGCCAAATGCCATGGCACTCAGTGTGGATTCTGCAGCCCAGGAATGGTGATGTCCATATATACTCTACTGAGGAACCACCCAGATCCATCGACAGAGCAATTAATGGAAGCTCTTGGTGGTAAGTTTCTTTTTCTATCATAAATAAAATTTTCTTCACTTTTCTTCCTTACTCACAGGAGGAAAGCACAGAATGGGAGAGACCTTTGAGGTATAGGTCATAATAGGAAAGAGTGTGTTTATCTAATCATTCTTGCTTTAGAATATTTTTAATGTGACTATTGATAGGTGTGATATCTCCTGAAAACTACCTGTTTATATCCTCTGGCCATTTATTTTGGGAACTGGCTCATATTTTGTAATTTTGGCTCATTTCTTTTATATTTGAGAAGGGAGACCTTTTCCAGAGAACTATGTAAAATTCCTAGCTCTAACCAATTAACTAATTTCCTTTTAATACTGGATGTTTTAACTTCCATGATCATTTCTGTATCTTTTTTGGAAAGAAAATTTTACTCAAGTAATTTTTTCCATGCTCCTCTAATTTACTTATGATATTACCATTTATATCTAAATCATTTACTCCTTTTAACCTTATTTTGTAGATTGTGTGAGATATCAATCTATATTTTTACAACTAATTTTGGGAAATGATGACTACTTGTTCCCAAAGTTTGGTTCTTTGCATTTATCAAATACTGAATTGCCATGATTATTTACTATTTATTATGTACTTAATCTATTCCACTGATCCACCACTCTATTTTCTAACCCATAACAGAATGTTATCATGATTAACAGAAGTGATTTTATAAATAGCAAAATGGATTAGAAACTAGAATCAATTATTATGTTGATGTATGAGTATCACATTTGAAGTAGAAAAACACACACAGAATTAAAATAAGAGGCAGAAGAATTTATTATGCTTTAGTCTAATCCTGATTTTTGTTGCCTCTGCTGCTGCAGAATTCAATTTAATGTGTTATTTTAAAATTATTTAGAGTAGAATGTTGGGAGAGTGTGACTATATTGCTTATTCTCTGCCACTATCTTGGTTTTGCACTTCCATATATTTTAAAAAATAAAGATATATTGTTTACTAAAATAGCTGAAAATGCTAATTAAATTATCTTGCTCACCTTAAAATGCATTTTTATGTTCTGAATGATTATTTATTTTGAATGATATATTAGCTATAATATGATCTTAATTATATCATAGGAATACTTCATTTCTAAATATACACATTTTCCCTCATTACATGAATCATGCATATTTTTTGGCAACTTAAATAACATATTTTCTTTCAATTAACCTTTCTTCAGTATGTATTGGATCTAGTTTTTTTTTTAATAATCTATTGAACTTTATCATTTGCATTTTTAAGGAATTTTAACCTATTTCAGTAGTGAATTATTTTAACTTTCTTTCCATTCTGAACATTTGAATTAAAATTGAGCATTTTCATACCTCCCTGATTACTCGTAGTGACTGCGGGAAAAAAGTGTTTTCTGATGGCCCGGTGAAATAGTGGTGTTTCCCTTATATCACTCCCATATTTTGGTATCTGAATTTTTCTCACTGTCAAAGAAACAGTCAATAAATATAAATCAGGTTGAGTGTAAAAAGTCCAATTCATTTGCAACAGTAAATGGTCTACAGGAATGTTGGAAAGCATTCCTTCTTTTTTTCCTTCTTTTCTTTTCCTCTTCCCTCCCCTTCCTCTCCTCCCTTCTCTTCCTTCCTTCTCTCCCTTCCTTCGCTCCCCTCTTTTCCCTCCGTTCTCTTCCTTTCTTCCCTTGCTTCCCCTGCCTTACTTCCCTTACTTTCTTCTTTCTTTCCTTCCATTCTTCTTTTTTTTCCCTTCCATTCTTCTCTGAAAACAGTTGCTTCAATGAGTGAGAAGTTTTAAATGTATTTTTAAAAAAGCACATGGATTGGGATTTTAAAAAGGTGAAACTCTGAGGTATAGTCAATAAAAACAACATCAATATTAAATATATATGCACTAAGTGGTATAGCATCCACGTTATTTTTAAATGTATTTCTTTATTTAAAACTTTAATGAAGAAGAAGAGAAAACAAAATAGAAAAAGACAGAAAAAGAAAAAAAATTGTCATGTGCCTAGTAAAACATGAGAGAGTATTTAAAATATGTAACAAATTTCCATTTTGAGAAAGTATATATAATAATAAAAGACATTGTATTCATTCTTGTCTATCTTTTCTTTCCTTCCTTGTAGATTTTTTTCTGTTCTCCATTATGTGCTTTTTACTTTATTTTTGTTCTCTCCTTCCTTTTCCAACTTCCTCCAAGCAGTTAAACATACTCTGTTTATGAGTATATTCATACTCATACACACAAACACATACATACACACATATTCTTCTCAACAACACAATTATCCAAAATGAGTACCAAGGATTTATGAAGGAAAATGCTATCCATAACCAGATAAAGAAGTGATGCACTCTGAACAAATTTGGAAGCATATTTTTTTCACTTACTTTATTCTTTCTTCTTGGTTTCTTTTTCATTTTCATCTGTTTCTTCTTTCACAATTGTGATTAATATGGACATGTGTTTTACATGATAAAACATGTATATATTATATCAAACTGCCTACCATCTTTAGAAAAATGGAGAGAAGGATAGGAGCCCGCCTACCCCCCAAATTTAGATCTGAAAATATTGTAAAATTGAATGCTAAAAATTTTCTTGATATGTTAACTGGGGAAAAGAGAAAATAAAAAATATTTTTAAAGTTTTACACTAATTATCCCTTTAACCTATTAATAGATATTAGAGAGATGTTGATTACTTCTTCAGGATTCATTTTTTCTTTATAATCATTACTGATATTAAATATCTTCCTTTCATTTTTTTATGTAATATTGATAATTTTTATTTCATGAAAGGAAAAGAGATTATTGAATTTTTTTTGTTTATGTATGCCTATGTATATATACTAATTTTAACGTTTGTGTTAATTATAAAATTATTTCTTATCAAATTATTAAAGATTCATTGCTAGAATTATCAGATTAGTAATTTTTAAAATAAATGTAAGGCTTCCCAAACCATTAGAATAGTTTATTTTTTTGAATTAAAAATTCTTTTTTTCAATTTTTATTGAGATTTTATAATTGTGTACACACACACACACACACACACACACACACACATTTATCACCTTCATTTGTGAACATATACTTCTCCACCCTGGTTAACCATCCCTTTTATCAATAAATAAGTATTAAGGGAGAAATCACTTTAGTAAAACTAACCAGTGCATCAGCTGGGTTTCACAGTTTACCCAATATTCCTCATTCATATTTCCCTATCCTTTAAAAGATAAGGAGGAAATAGTTTCTTTGTTAAATGAATCATTTGAATGTCAAGCTAGTTCTCCCCCCACCCCAACTCCAGATGATTAGGGTTAAGTGATTTGCCCAGGGTCAAGTGTTAAATGTCTGAGATCAGATTTGAACTCAGGTCCTCCTGAATTCAGGGTTTAATAAACAACCATTATGCATGTAATACACCCATTAGATATCTTGAGGGAAATAAAAATGTGAAAAGTAAAGCTTCCTTTATTTCCATAACTATGTTAGGGAAATAAGAATTACAAAAATAATAACTTCAATAAATCAGGAAGCGATAAGCCCATATATATTATACAAACAATACTGAAGATTTTAGAAATTTAGTAAAGAAGAATTTTCATTACCATTCTATTCATTCCATTAATAATGAGACAAGATATAACATGTTTGCATTTTGTTCCTTAAAATATATGCTTTTATTTAAAAAAAAATTATTGACATTTTTTTTTAATATTGGTCCCAATATTCCTCTCCTTGCCCCTTCAAGAAAGTCATTCCTTAAAGCAAAGAATAAAAAAAAAAATGGCGGGGGGTGGGATACTAGCAAAACTAAGCAACACATCAACCAATTCTGACATTACATACAAAGTTTCATATTTATATACACTTTCTCCTTATTTAGGTAATCTGTGCCGATGTACTGGATACCGACCAATTGTAGAAAGTGGGAAGACTTTCTGTGAGGTGAGTAAAGTAAAGAAAATTGTGATTATAGAATAGTTAATAGTTTAGCCAGTGGCTAATGATGCACAGGAATTCAGAGAGGTCATGTCTGGACCTGGATTTGGACATGATAAATAGCATTAAGTCCCACTAGGTTTTTGTCCAAGGGGAGGGACATAATGGAAAGAACATTTTACAAAAACAATTCTTGGAATCCAAACATAAGCTAGGGTAGATTGAGGGAACTGGAGTTAAAACACCAAGTAGGGTATAATTAGAATAATTAAGACAGGAAGTTTTGAAGACTAGACTAAAATGATGGCAATGAGAATGGGAATATCTTGTTAAAATTTGAGAGCCATTTCAGAAAAGCAATTGATATAATTCGTTCACACTTGAATATGGGAAGTAAAGAATAAAAAGGAGTAAATGAATTCAATGATTTTGAACCAGGCCATTAGTATTAGGATAAGTTGTTACCAGGCACTTACAAGGGAATTTGGGAATGTATTACTGGTCAAAAAATTACTGGAGAAAAAGCAGGCAGATAGTTTGATTTTACAATAAATAAAGTTTTACATGTAGAGTAATATATCTTTGAAGCTGTTCTCTAAGATACAACTTAAGTAAGATGCCAATGATAGGATACATTGTCTAAAAGAAGTAAATTCATCCACATATTTTAGCAGGCTAAAATTAATAAAGATGTATTAAATCAAAGGAATCCTTAAAATAATATGCATATTTAACTTTTAAAACTCAAATTCTGTTCAATTATTATTACAAATAAAATCTTCAAAATTAAAAGACCTTACTATGGATTTTACAGTCAATAAAACTATGTACTACCAAATCTATAGAAAATAATGGAAATTGCTAGATTATTTTCACTTTGGGTATCCTTATTTAGCTGTTAATGTAAGCTTCCCTATTATATAGTGAAGTTTCAATGCAAAGATTATCCTTATTGCTCTCAAGGAGTATAGTGAAAGACTCTTATACATGAAGAAATAGTAGGTATTTATTAAGCCCCTACTATATGTTAGGCACTGTACTAACTATTCGGGATACAAAGAAAGTCAAAAGATGATAGACTATAAGCTCGTTGAAATCTGGGACTCATCATCTTTGAACTGTCAGCACTGAGATAGCGACTGGCTCCAGATAGATGCTTAATAAATGCTATTGAATGAATAACATATTAAATTAATTTTTTAATAATTGAAATTGCTGATTCATACAACAGCCTACACTGTGCAAGGAATTTGGTTGGGCCATGGGATATAAAGATAAATAAAACAGATCCTACTGACAAGCAGTTTAGTTGGTGTAGTAAGACTCCCTCTCCGAAACACACATACTAAATAACAATTTCTATGATTGAATTATCAAAATGTTCTACACTCTTCTTGTGAGTATAGTAATGAATATAATCAAGGAAGAACTCCCTCTTTCTTCTTCATGGATGCTATGAAAATCATAAATTACTGAGTGGAGTAAATTCTTGAAAGACTACCAATTGTATGGTTTGTTCTAGATTTTTTTAAATGCACATTTTATTGGTACTCCAGGGCAAGATTCACTTCTCTCGGGAACATTTCCTTGACTAATTGAACTCTACTAAGACCAATCCATTATTGTCTTTCTTCATCACTTAGAGATTCTTCTGCGTGGTACTATCATTTATGTTTCCTCATTATAGTTTCTAGTTGTTTCATCCATGTGAGCCTTTTCCTCCTTTTCTCATTCCTCACTCCTCACTGTAAATTATCTGAGGGTAGAGAACATGTCTTGTACTTCTGTTGTAGTCCCTATGGGACCTAGTACAAGGCTAGACACACACTAGACTCTAAATAAATCCCTGCAGAGTTAACACATGAACATATTTCTAAAGGATGCCATTTCCACAGGAATCAACAATTTGTCAGCTCCAAGGAACAGGAAAGTGTTGCATGGAAAAAGAAGAAAATCAATTCTTCCTGGATAAAGAGGAAAAGGTATGACATGAATTTCCCTTTCATGTGGTAATTTGATGATCAAAGTAGCTGAGTAATGAATACATAAATCCAGATAAATTCTATTTTCTTTTTTTCAATGATTAAAATATGTGGTAACAAAAAACAAGCTATACTATACCCTTGTAAATCATTCCCCAAAGAAACCAGCCCACAGTTGATCATGTTTGTGGCATGTGGGGAAAAGATTGGCATTAGTGGTGGAGGATGAAGCATTCTTAAGGGTAAAGATTATGAATTCTCTTCTCTTGCAATTGGGGTCATTTATTCCATAAAACATTAATTTATTGTAATTCAATTTGATTTGTTTTTGAGATGTGTACAAAGCTGTATGATGAAAGTGAATTCCGGCCCTTCGATCCATCCCAGGAACCTATATTTCCACCTGAGCTAATAGTAAGATATTTTAATTTTGTTTTCATTGCTTGTTTATGTTAGTATGAGGAAAATATCAAATAATGTTTATTTGACATTTTACTCATTTTTTTTAAAAGAGTGAACATCAGAATGTAACAATCTAGCACCATGTTTCCAGATGTCCTATAGCATTCCAAAACATTTGGTTAAGTGCTACTTTAAAGAACTGGGATTTGACACAGAATAATGTTCAATGACCTGCAAGTCTGAAGACCTTCAAAACCTGGCTTTACCACTTATTTGTTCATAGAATCTTAGGCAAATCCATTAAGTTCCCTGAACCTCAAGATTTTGAAAATGATTCATCTTCCTTCTGCTTTTTTATGTAATGAGGTTTCAGAGTGGTGAAAGAAGGGACCAAGGGTGCAAAGAATGATACCATTTTAAATTAAGCTATAAACATTCATTTAGCTGACGGTACTCTATAAAGATGATATCCTTTCCCAGTGACTAATGAGTGAACATTCTACTAGAGAAATGGATTCATTACAATCATAACATTTACAGTAGAGGCCAATATTCTCTTCCCAGTCTCTCACACTCACAACCTAGGAGTCATCTTGGATCTCCTGGATTATTGCAATAGCCTGTTACTGGGTCTTCCTGCTTCAAGTCTCTTCCTACTCCAATATTTTTTTTTATTTAGCCACTAAAGTGATTTCCCTAGAATGAAAGTTTGATCATGTCACACACACTCCTCCAACTCTGACTCAATAAACACGAGTTGCTTTCTGTTGCTGCCAGGAGCAAATAAAAAATGCTGTTTGACATTAAAGACATTCATAACCTGTCTCCTTCCTATCTTTCTAGTCCACTTATATCTTATTCCCCAATACATATTCCAAACCAGTGACATTGACCTCCTGGCTATTCTATGAACAAGACACCCCATCTCTCAGATCTGAGCATTTATTTTTTGGATATCTCTCATGCCGAAATGGTCTTCCTCCTCCACTCTGACTTCTGACCTTGGTTTCCTGTAAGTCTTAAGTAAAATCTTATCTCCTACAGGAAGCCTTCTCTAACCTTTCTTAATTGCAGTTCTTTCTTTCTTTTAACTATTTCCTATTTATCTTATATATAACTTAATTTGTATATATTTATGTGAATGTTATCTTTCCCATTAGATTACAAACTAGATTACAAAAGGCAGGTATTGTATTTTGCTTCTTTTTGTGTCCCCAGCACTTAGCACAAAGCGTGGCACATAGTAGGTTTTTAATAAATGTTTATTTTTAATAAATGTTAAAAAATAAAGGAACATTTTAAAGTGTTTAATTTTTTAAATTAAAATGTATTTTTCCCTTAGGAATTATTCCACCTTATTTAAAAAAATTTTTTAACTAGAGTATACATAGCCAAGTATAACAAAATATGTTTAAAAATAAGTCTCCTGTATCCTAAAACCATCACTTTTCTGTAGAGAGAGGAATACCAGAAAACTAAAAGAAGTTGTTATCCAATGGAATGATTAATTAGAGGTTCTTTTAAAGAGACAATAGAATTGTTTTTATCATAAGTACAAAAATAACAAGAAAGATAATTTCATAGAACACATAATTATCATGTATGGTATTATATAGTCGGATCATTTTTTAAAAAGATGATAATGAAAATAATAATTATTAGAGTTCCCAATATCTACCAGAGTACAAGAAGGTAGAGACATTCTATAAAGAACTTTATGATACTTCCACATTCATCCAATATGTATTTAAACTTTTTTTGCTTTGGCAAAATTTTGTTTTTATAAAGATGATTATATGATAAAATTGGGACAAAACAGGTTGTTCCTTTTTCAAAAGTAAAAAGCCAGTCTAATAAATGTTTATCACAAATAGTTTTTTCTTTTTTTAGAAAAGAGTTAAAAGGTACTTGGTAAAGTAAAAAAAAAAAGCTTACACTAAAAATGATGGAAATGATTATATTTTAGCAAACAACAAACTTTGGGAGACTGTTTTGAGAGTCACTTAGTAATTACCATTTCCCTATAATCAAACCAATTTATAAGAGAAAAAAAATCAAAGCCAAAACCAAATGAAAAGAAAATATGAAAATAAGATGTCTCAAGGGTTACTTCTATTTATTGTGGAAAATGAAAATGGATAAAAAAATACAATCATGGACACAGACTATTGTCTTTTCTAAGTAATTTTAACAAATGTAAGTTAATCACCTCAATTAAGAAGCAAAAGATCCTAGGAGCTACTTTACCTAGCAAATATTTCACTTGAACAAGAAGAGAGAAATGGCACTTAAAGGTAACTACCTATTCATGTAATTTGACCATTTATCAATTACTGAACGATATTTTTAAAAATAAATGTGGCTCAGTTCCTTATGTATTTGAGAAATGAGAACTTTATCAGAAAAAATTGGTATAAAAATCTCCTGTTTTCTTTTTAAAAAAGAAATTTGATTATATTGCTTTTGTTTTTGCAACCCCTTTTTAATTTCAAGAATTGAATTTATCTGTTTTATCCCTGTATTCTTCTCTGTTTCATAAACTCTTCTTTTATTCATAAAACTGAAAAGATAAGTTTTTCCATTGTCAAGTAATTTCCTTATAATGAATGATCCTCTTTATGTTTAAACCATGTATCCATTTTGGTATACTGTATGAAATAGTATTTATTCTATGCTTAACTCTCCTTTCATGTTTCTAGTAGTTTTAGGAAAATGGTGTGTTCTTATCCCCAAAACTTGTATCTTTGGTTTCATCAAATACTAGATTACTGTGGTCATTTACTATTTATTCAATGGGTACCTAATTCCACTGATCCACTCCTGTATTTCTTAACCAGTACAAGTGATTACCACTTTGGAATAAAATTTAAAATCTGCTACTGGTAGATAGACTTCCTTCACATTTTTAAAAATTCCCTGATATTTTTGATCCTTTGTTCCTCCAGATAAATTTTGTAATCCTTTTTTTCTAGCTCCGGGAAATACTCCTTCAGTAATTTTATTGATATGGAACTTAATGAGTAAAATAATTTAGGTAGAACTGCCATTTTTATTGACTCAGCCTATCTATGAGCATTTACCATTTCTTCAATTATTGGTTTCACTTGCTTTGAGTGAAAAGGTTTTGATAATTGTATTTTCATAGTCCCTGGGTTTGTCTTGGCAGATGGATTTCCAACTATTTTGATAGATTTTAAATTTCTGGACTTATTTTAAATAGAAACTCTTTTTCTAACCTTTCCAGCTGAATTGCATTCATAATACAGAGAAATGTTGATGCTTTACATGGTTTTACTTAATATACCTTAACTTTTCTACAGTTGTTAATAGTATTCATTCAATAGTTAAAAGTTAATAGTTAATAGCTATAAAGTTGATTTTCTTGGGTTCTTTAAGTGTACCATCATATCATTGCAAATAATGATAGTTTTATTTCCCAATTGCCTATTTTCATTCCTTCCATTTCTTTTTCTGGTCTTATTCATTTCTAATACAATATTTAATATGGTGGTATATACTTGTTTCAACTCTAATTTCATTGGGAAGACTAACTTATAACAATTATAGATAATATTTACTCTTGGTGTTAGAACTTGTTATTATTTTAAGAAGGGCTCTATTAACACCTGTACTTTTTAGGGTTTTTGATAGAAATGGATATTGTAATTTTTCAAAAGCTTTTTCTGCTTTTTTTTGAAATAATCATATTGTTTTTGTTATTGACATGATCATTTTTGCTTATAGTTTTTCTAATACTAAACTAGCCTGGATTTTAGGTATAAATCCCACAATAATGTATAGTCTTTATGATATATTTCTTCAATCTTCTTGCTAGTATTTTATTTAAAACTTGGTATTGTTATTCTTCAGGGAAATTGACCTATAATTCTCTTTTTCTGTTTTTGCCTTAACAGGTTTAGGTATCAAAACCATAATTTTATGTTAGAAAGATTTTGATAAGAGTATTTCTTTACCTAAATTTTTTTCCAAATAGTTTATATAGCATTCGGGATTAATTTTTTTCTTAAATATTTGGTAGAATTAACTTGTAAATGCCTCTGGCCCTAGGCATTTTTTTTAAGGATTCCACTGATGATTTGCCCAATTTTTTTTCCCATGATATGGATATTTAAGTATTCTATTTCTCTTCTGTTAATATGGGCAATTTATATTTTCATAAATATTTATCCATTTAATTTATGTATTATTAGCTTTGCTGGAATATCACTTTTCAAAATAATTCCTAATAATTGTTTTAATTCCATCCTCATTGATGATATATTTACACTTTTCATTTGGTTTTCTTTTGCCCTTAAAAAACCCCAAAGTTTTACAGCCCTTTGAGCATAGTTTTAAATTATTCTCCAGAATGGTAGAATGAATTTACTATTCCATCAACTGTGAATTATCATCCCAATTTTTCCATATCCCCTCCAACATATATAATTTTCCTTTTCTGTCATATTAATAAAACTGATAAATATGAGGTGGTACCGCAGGGTTGTTTTAATTTGCATTTATCCAGTTAATAGTGATTTAGAACACTTTTTCATATAACTAGAGAGACCTATGATTTCTTCATCTGAAATTGCTTATTCATATCTTTCAATCATTTATCAATTGGGAAATGTCTTAGATTCTTGTAAATTTAGCTCAGTTCCCTAAGTATTTGAGAAATGAGACATTTATCAAAGACATTTGCTGCAAGTAATTTGTTTCCCAGCTTTCTACTTTTCTTCTAATCTTGCTTGTTTAGTTTTGTTTGTGCAAAACCTTTTTACATCTAATAGTACACTTTATCTTGTATTTGGTCACAAATTCTTTCCTTCTATGTTGATCTGATAGGCTTATGATAGAATTTTATGTCTAAACCATGCACCCAGTTTATTTTTATTTTGCTATATGGTGTAACATGTTGATTTATACCTAGTTTCTGCCATACTATTCTCCAGTCTTCCCAGTAGTTTATGTCAAATAGTGAACTCTTATCCCCAAAGCTACGATTTGGGGGTTTATAAAACATTAAATTACTGTGTCTTGTATACCTAATTTCTTCCTCAGATTCACTCTATTTCTTCACTAGTATCAGATAGTTTTGATGATTATTGCTTTATAATACAGTTTGAGATGTGGTATGACTAGGTCACCTTCCTTCATCTTTGTTTTCATTAATTTCCTTGATATTCTTGACTTTTATCTTTCCAGATTATGATTTTTTTCTTGCTCTATTACAACTTTTGAAAATTAATTTGAATGATACTGAATAAGTAAATTAAATTAGATAGAATTGTCATTTTCATTGCATTGACTTAGCCTAGCCATGAGCAATTAACAATTTTACAGTTGTTTAAATCTCAATTTATTTGTATAAAAGGTGTTTTATAATTGTGTTCCTGTGATGTCCTGGCATGTAGATACCCAAGCATTTTATATTATCTATGGTTATTTTATATGGAATTTCTTTCTATATATCTTGATGCTAAACTTTATTGGCAGCATATAGATTGCTGATGATTTATGTGGGTTTATTTTGTATCTTGCCAATTTGCTAACATTATTAATTATTGCAATATTTTAAAATTGATTCTTTCAAATTCTCAAAGTATACCATCACATATATACAAATAGTAATGATTTTATTCCTTATTCTAATTCCTTTATTTCCTTTCTCCTCACCCCCCCCTTTTTTTTTTTTACTGCTATAGCTAATGTTTTTGGTACAATATTGAATAATAGTGGTGATAATGAGCACCCTTATTTTATCCTTAATCTTATTGGTAAGGCTCCTTGATTATCTCCATTAGAGATAATTCTTGCAGATGGTTTTAGATAGATATTACTTATTATTTCAATGAAAGCTTTGATTCATAGTGCTGTTGATGTCTTGGTCCCACTATTTTTGAATTTTATTATTTTAAGCTAGTTTTGCTAGTTCCAGGGGCATAAAGTGCTATCTCAAAATTTGTTTTATTATGTACTTCTCTTGTTAGTAGAAGATTTGAACCATGTTTACATAATCACAGAATGCTAGATCTGAAAGGGTTGAAAGAGGTCATATAACTCAATCCTTTAAAAATGAAGTATAATGAATTGGTGAGACTGAGACAACATCCCACAGTTAGGAAATTAAGGAGTAATAATTCAAGTGGTTATTAACAATTTGTGTTTCTTTTTCATGAACTACCTATTCATCTCCTTTGATCCTTTTTCTATTTGGAGAATAAACATTATTGCAAATTCATATAAATTCATCAAAGTTTTAGAGATCAAATTTAGCTCTCCAAATATGATAATTTTATCATATGCATTTTATAGATGATGGCACTGTCTTTGGTCAGGAAGAAATGATATTAGCACACTTTTCACAGGCTACTGTGAATCTGAACAGCTAATAATTCTCAGTACTTATTATTATAATTAATTAATCAAAATTAATTAAATAATTAATATTAATTATGGGATGGGTTTAAATGATTTTTGAGACCCTTTCCAACTTTAATAAACCATTATCTTAGGACTGCAAGACTCAGAGTTTGTAACTACAAAATGGTCACTTTTGGTAGATATTCTTGCTCTAGGTTTTTGCATCCAAAAATTATTCCTAAATTTCTCCTGTGTTTTGTTTCCCTTAGAGGATGGCAGAAGATCCCCAAAAGAAAACTCTTATTTTCTATGGAGACCGGGTTATATGGATGACACCTGCTAACTTGAATGAACTTCTGGAGCTAAGAATGAAATACCCTACAGCACCCCTTGTTGCGGGTAACACCACAGTGGGTGAGTGGAATCACAAAGCACCTTTTGGCGCTGAGTTCCTTGAAGAGCACTGAATTTCTTATCCATTATTATCCCTTTTAAAGTCAGTCTTTCATTCATGTATAATGGCAATAAGGTTGTGTAAGACAGTATTTTAAACTCCCTGGAAAGGCATAGCTATGTAAATAGAAGTTTGTTACTTTAGAATCCATAAATATGGTCTTTTAGAATGGTTTGTGGGATTGGTTTGTTTTTGTAAGTGAATCCTTAAAGTCACAGTCAGACCCATAAAATCATCTAATTTTATATATTATGTAGCTACTAAAATAGAGTGTCAGATTCCTTTATTTAAACCTCTAAATGATTTTTTATTAAAGGACCAAATATGAAATTCAAAGGAGAATTCCACCCCATTATTATCTCTCCAGTTGCACTTCAAGAATTAAATTTTGTGGATTTTACAGATGATGGTAAGTACTTTGTTTTTATAGTATGGTATTAGTAATGATTATTGATGAAATCTTCATATTAGAATGTTTATGCTTCACTATATTATTCCAAATATTTAATTTGTAAACTCATAATCATAAAGTGCCAGTCCATTGGCTCTTTTTAAATTGGATCACTAAGTACAATACTAGGTATTACATTATTAATAGTCGCCTAAGTATAGAAATATTCTCATTTTATCAGACTTTCTATACTTTATTTCTCCATCTGACAGGGATCTATTGGACAGGAATTCTTCAGCAAATTTAATGCAACACACACTGAATATATACTTTACGTTAAGTGCTGAAGGCACAAGAAAATGGATCTCCCACCCTCATGCTCCTTATATTCTAATAATGATACAATATATACTCAAATATAATTCAAAATAGAAGGTAATTGCATAAAATATATTCAATTAAAATGTTATGCAAGTAAGGTTTACTATCCAATAGGAAGCCTATTCTCTGCTTGGGGGTATAAACAGAAATCAGAGAATTTATGCAAATTAGAATATACTATACAATATTAATACAGATAGTAAAATTTTCCCTTAGTAACAAATTAACTCAGTTCAACCAAGAGAGTGTCCTTTATTCCAAGAAAAGATGCCAGTCCCTCTCTATGTTTGCCTGCTATTTCTCAATATGTCTTTCTCTGACTCTCATTTTCTCTTTCATGTGTCTGGAACTATATGAGTTCTCTCTTGAAATAAGATGAGAAATGTCTCTTTCTCCAAAGTTCTTATGCCAACTCCAGGCCTCCCACATATTTTCAACTTCCAGTCAAATCAGGACAAGTCAAATTTGTTAAGTGACCACTATGTGCCAAGCACTGTGTTAATATCATTTTCTTGAATAGTGAGGAGAGTCTTGTGCAAATGTTCAAGTTTTGCAGTTGGATTGTATATCTAAGGAAAATTTCCAATTATTCTCCTTAACTAAAGCTCCCTTTTAGAGCAAAGAAGCAATATGAATATTTTTCAATGTGAAAATAACATATTACATTCTTTTTTATTATTATTAGAGCTTTTTTATTTACAAAACATATGCATGGGTAATTTTTCAACTTTGACCCTTGCAAAACCTTCTGTTCCAACTTTTCTCCTCTTTTCCCCCATCCCCCCTTCCCTTAGATGGCAGGTAGTCCAATACATGTTAAATATGTTAAAGTATGTAACATATTACATTCTAACTTCAAAATAGTTTTCGTAAAAACTAACATCAAAAATAGCATAATGTCTTGTCATTGATGGATGCTCCACAAATACTTGTTGAATTGATTTGAATTGAATTGCATTATTTTGGAAAAAATAACTAACATATCTATCTTACAGATAGATTTTACTCTTTGAAGGTTAAAGGAGAATTTTATTTTTAAATCAATCACTTAAATATTTTGGCTTAACTTTTCCAAAAATTGAGATAGATAAAATATATACATGAATAGACAAATATACATGTGTATTCTTAGAGACAGAACATAAGAGATTAATCTTCTTTTTTAGTATGGATTTTTTTCAAATAAGAAAAATTATATGACTTAACATGTTTTAGTCAATTCTTAATTATACCTAGGTAGATTTGCCTCATTGTAAGTGTTTTTAATGATTATCACAAACTTAAGGACAGAAGTAAGGATCTTTTTATTTTTCATGGGGTCCTGACTCAAAAAATATCATTCACTGATCTTATACACAGAGTATGCTTTATAAAAAAGCAGAACATATAAAGTTGGAATTGTGGTTAAAATAAAGATTCAGTTCTTTACTTAACATTCCCTACTCCTCTCTCTACAATCTACATCATTTCAATTTAATTCAGCATATATTCATAATGCATTTACTATAGATTAAAGCCACTGGTTCCTGTCTTAAATATTTTATGTTGCCTAGGGGATACAACACAAACACAGTTAAGAAAATACAAGATAATTTTAAGAGAGAGGAAACTAACAGCTGGGAGATGAACAATCAATTAATCCATCAATAAGCATTAGTAAGCAGCCATTATGTGGGAGGTACGCATGTCAAATACTGGTAATATAAAAATGGGAAATAAAATTTTCTAGCCATTAAAAAGCTTGTATTTTGTCAGGGAAAATATATACACATATAAATGAATATAAAATAAATAATAATTTTTTTTGTTATTTATTTTATTCTTTGATCAAAGGTACTACTGCTTGGAGAATTAAGAAAAGCTTTATGCACAAGATTGTATTTGAGCTAAGCATTGTTTTTCAAAAAATAAAAACACATAAAACCCATAGATGCATATGTACATGAAATGTATTCTATTCTCAGAGGCAGGAAAAATAAGAAAATTTTCTTTCTATTTTTTTAAGGAGAAAAGTCATTTCAAACGGTAGTCATTGCTCAATTATGCCCACATACATTATCATCGTGAATAGTTTCTACTATCATGATCTGTTGAACAAATAAATGATTGAATAAATCTAATTCAAATCAACCTCTTTCTTTTTCCCTTTCCCCCTAAAAACTTAACTTGAGGGATCTTTAATCTGACTACCAATATATCCATTTATCTTAAGTGCAGGTGTGACAATAGGTGCTGGGTGTAGCCTGGCTGAAATGAAAGAAAGTTTGACTTACACAGTTTCAAAGGAACCAGAAGAAAAGACTAAAATATATCGTGCTCTCCTAAAGCACTTGCGAACATTGGCAGGACAGCAGATCCGGAACATGGCTGTAAGTGTTGTTTTGTTTTTGTTTTTGTTTGTGTTTTACAATGAGCAACTCTAGTAAGAGATATCTAGTCCTATCAGAAAAATAGTGATGCAGATTTTACATAAAATTCAAATCAATAATGACAAACAACCATCATGATTTGATTGGTCCTGTGTTGCCAAAATAAGAAGTAGGAAATGTAGTAGGAAGAGCACTGTCCTAAGTTTTAATTCTAGGTTTCTACAAACAATTCATCATGAAATCTTGAACAAGTCACTTCCCCTTGGGATATGGTAGAAAGAGCTGGAGTAAAAGAATCTGAGTTCAAATCCTCCTTCTGAGGAGGAGGAATCACTCAAATATGTGATTCTGTTACATTAGGTGACATCATATTGTTAAGATTTCATAGACATGAGCCTATATTGTCAAAATCTGCTGTGTTTTTCTTGGTCTAGCACTTTTTAGCTTGAGGCCAAGGGCTAGGTATACAAGTTGAGCCCTTCCTCTTTCAGTGCATCCTTTTCTTTCCCTTAAATCAGAATTGGTCACTTTAGGATCTGGCATAGAAGCAAGACCTTTGCTCATCCTACTGTATAGATTTTAAAAAAGACGAGACTCTTCTCAGCATTTAGAGGACAGCCAGGTGGTTCAGTAGACAGAACAATAGGTCTGTAGTCAGAAAGATTTGATTTTAAACCCCACTTTAAACTCTTATTGTGTGACCCCAGGCAAATTATTTAACCCATATTTGATTCAGTTTATCATCTATAAAATGAGGACATGCTGAAGAAGGAAGTGGCAAACTACTCCAATGTCTTTGCCAAGAAAATCACATGGCCACAAAGAGATAGAAACAATAAAACAACTGAACATGTTCTTTCCAAGAGTAACTCAAGGCCTTTTAGGAATGAAAGTGACTCTCAAATATGCTCAGACAGACATAAGTATTCACTTCAGCAATTAGAGCTGAAAATATGTACTTTCCTTTCATTTCATTTCTTTTTAGACTTTAGGGGGACATGTGGCAAGCAAACATGACTATTCTGATATCAACCCCATCCTGGCAGCAGGAAAGGCCATCCTCAATTTAATCTCCAAAAGTAAGATACCAAATTATCTATTTCCTTTGAAAATGCTATTGATAGTTAGTCTCCTTAAGCAGATAAGAGTTGGCACTGATTTTTGCCTTTACTAGTGCTGAGCTTAGTATAGTGACACAGAGGTGGCACCTGATGAATATTTGTTGAATTGAGTGGCATGAATTATCTACCTGAAACTACAGACAATGTCTAATCAGATCATAAATTTTGGAACAATTATCCACGTTTCACTATTTTTCCCATTTTCTTTGTGCATGTTTATGCTATAGCCTAAACTTTGCCAAAATGCTTTTATTAAAAAAGATATATTAGTTATCATATTTTCTATTTTTAAAAAAATTATTGCTTCTTATCTTAAAATATCTATGATTTGAAATAGATGAAATTCTTCTACCAACATAAATTACAATTTCTCTATGTCTTATGAAACAATATGATTGCTATGTCAGAAATAAAACAAAAGAAATTTCTGAGGTTGTAAATTTTTTGTATAAGGGACAGTAGACATATTCAGGATACAGATTACTGAGGACTGTACACTCAAAATTCCTTTATTTACAAGTAATTTTTAAAAACATAGATTCAATAAATTTTATTCTTATAAAGTACAGGATGCTCTGTGATTTGTTAAATTCTTTTTCTAACAAGTATCATTTTCTCCAGCAGAAGGGGAACGGCAAATGCTTATAGAAGAACTTTTCACATCAACATCTCTCAAAGAAGAACTTCATGAAGGAGAGGTTATCTATTCTGTTGTTATTCCCCAACTCCCGAAGGTAAGCTCTTTACTGATTATCCATGTCTGTGCCATTACAATTGGCCATTTGAAAAAAAAAAAGATTGATAATTGGTCAAAGGATGTGAATAGACAATTTTCAAACGAAGCAATTAAAACCAATTCTAGTCATATGAAAAAGTGCTCTAAATCACTATTGATCAGAGAAATGCAAATTAAGACAACTCTGAGGTACCACTACACACCTCTCAGATTGGCTAAGATGTCTGGAGAAGATAATGATGAATGTTGGAGAGGATGTGGGAAAAGTGGGACATTAATACATTATTGGTGGAGTTGTGAACTTATCCAAATATTCTGGAAAGCTATATGGAACTATGCCCAAAGTGCTATCAAACTATGCATACCATTTGATCCAGCAGTATCTCTATTGGGCCTGTATCCTGTAATCCCATAAAAAAGGGAAAAGGACCCACATGTGCAAAAATGTTTATGGCAGCCCTTTTTGTAGTGGCAAGGAACTGAAAAGTGAGTAGATGCCTATTAATTAAAGAATGGCTGAATAGGTTATGCTATATGAATGTTATGGAATTTTATTGTTCTATAAGAAATGATCAGAAGAATGATTTTAGAGAGCCTAGGGAGATTTACATGAATTGATGCTGAGTGAAGTCATTAGAACTGCCAGAACATTGTACTCAACAATAATAAGATTATATAATAATAAGATCAATTCTGATGGACATAGCTCTTTTCAACAGTGAGGTGGTTAAGGCCAGTCTTGTGGTAAAGAGAGCCATCTGTACCCAGAGAGAAGACTGGCACAGAGTGTGGATCATAGCATAGTCTTTTCACTTTTTTGTTGTTGTTTGCTTGCATTTTCTTTTCTTTCTCATTTTTTTTTCTTTTTGATCTGATTTTTCTTATGCAACAGGATAATTATGAAAATGTGTCTAGAAGAATCACACATGTTTAATGTATGTTAAATTACTTGCCATCTGGGGAGGGGGTGACGGGAAAGGGAAGGAGAAAAAAATTTGGAACACAAGGTTTTGCCAGTATGAGTATTGAAAATTATCCATGTATATGTTTTGAAGATTAAAAAGCTTTAATTAAAAAAAAAATAGGCTGTTGCTCTAGCAGTAAAATCAGCTAACTAATTAGAGAGGCATTTTAGTTCTTTCATAGAGAAGTACTGGGGCGGAGCCAAGATGGCAGAGAAGTCACACGCGACTTTCTAAGCTCTTCTCTTACCCTCTTTATCAATATTATATCGAGCCTCAAAAATAGTCTTGACTGCTACAATTCGTAAAGATAAGAAGTAGAACAACTCACCTTAGGTTCCGAGGAGAGTCTCAAACCGAGGGTGAAAGCACAGATCTCAGCACAAGCGCGCAGCCCCAACCCGCAGTAAGGGGCTTTTCCTTGGGGCAGTTGTGATCCTGCACGGCAGGAGGACGCAGCCCGGGTTAGCCTCCAATCTGCGCAGTAGGGAGCTCGGCTTGGGGCCATAGAGCTTTTCCAGGGCCGACTTGCATCAGGCAGAGACCCTAGGCAGAGTTTGTGGAGGTCTGAGTTCTGCAGTCAGCTGCTAATACTCACAGTCCCACAAGAGGCTCCGGCCTGGGGCGGTGACACTTTCACCACTTAGTCTCTAGCCGAGGGCAATCGATAATCCACTCAGCCCTACTAAGCAGTTTGATAGCTCGGCCAGTGCTGAATCCACTTCCTGTTGGGGGAAGGGAAAACTCTCACTCAGAGCACTCCCATACCTCGGAGCCGGAAATCGGTTTACATCTTTCCCTGCTCTGCAGAGGAAGCTGGTAACCCCCTTGCCTAGGAGACCTACCCTAAAGGCTTTAAAACATGAATAAAAAGATGAAAAGAACGATCGACAGCTTCTATGCAGAAAAAGAGCAGGTCAGCAAACCTGAAGAGACCTCAAACAGCAAAAATGCATCAGACTGTCCTCCTTTACATAATGCTCTCATAGAAGAGACCATTAAAAGTCTCAAAAGAGAGTTAGAAGATAAATGGGGAAAGGAAAGAGAAGCCTTACAAGAGAGCAACAACTTCCTGAAATATGAATTGGAAAAAGTAAAAAAATCTCAGGAAAGTAAGAATTGTGAATTGGAAAAAATAAAGAATTCACTAGAAAGTAGGATTTGTGAATTGGAAAAGACAAAGAACTCGCAAGAAAGTAGGATCCGTGAATTGGAAAAGACAAAGAACACGCAAGAAAGTAGGATCTGTGAATTGGAAAAAGAAAATAATTCACTAAAAAAAAAAATTAGTGAAATGGAAAAAAATTCCACAGACCAAAACAATACATTCAAAAACTCAATTGGACATATACAGAAAGAAGTAAAAAAAGCTAATGAAGAAAATAATTCTTTAAAAATTAGAACTGAACAAATTGAAACTAATGATTCATTGAGACAGCAAGAATCAGTCAAGCAAAAACAAAAAAATGACAAACTGGAAAAAACCATGAATTATCTACTTGCAAAAACGACAGACTTGGAAAATAGATCTAGGAGAGATAATCTGAGGATTATTGGACTTTCTGAAAACTATGATGAAAAAAAGAGCCTAGATACTATTTTACAAGAAATCATCAAAGAGAACTGCCCAGATGTAATAGAATCAGAAGGTAAAATAGGCATTGAAAGAATTCATCGAACACCTTCTGAAAGAAACCCTAAAATAAAAACCCCAAGGAATATTGTGGCAAAATTTCAGAACTATCAGATTAAGGAAAAAATTTTACAAGCAGCCAAAAAAAAACCATTTAAATACCGAGGTGCCACAATAAGGATCACCCAAGATCTGGCTGCCTCTACATTAAAGGAAAGAAGGGCCTGGAATATGATATTCCGAAAGGCACAAGAACTTGGGATGCAGCCAAGAATAAACTACCCAGCTAAGCTGAGCATTTTCTTCCAGGGAAGAAGATGGACATTTAATGAAACAAATGAATTCCATTTGTTTCTGAAGAAAAAACCAGAACTAAACAAAAAATTTGATCTCCAAGAATAGAACTCAAGAGATGCAGAAAAGGTAAAAATAACTCTTGAGAATTGTATTTCTGTTGTGGATATACAAAAAGAATACATGTATAATTTGATTGTACTGATATAACATAAAAAAGGGAAGTAGATATGGAAAAGGGATGATGGCAGAATAAGGTGGGAAGGAGGGATAAAAAGAGGGAAACCACATCCCACAAAGAGGCTAAGGAAACTTATCATATCTGAGGGAATTTAGAGAGGGGGAGGAACATTGTGTGAATCTTACTCTCATCAGAGTTGGCTCAAAGAAAAAATAATTGACATTTGTTTTAGAGAAAATTCTCTCTCGCCTCATTAAAAACGGGGGAGAGGAAAAGGGAAAAGAAAAAGAGTAATAAGGGAAGGAAGGGGGAAAGACTCAAAGGGGGGGAGGGAGGGATTATAAAGAGGATAAGTATCGTGATACAAGAGGGGTACATAAGTTTAAAAGGGGGAAAGAGGGTTGGGGGAGGCAAGAATAAGTAAAGCACAATCTGGGGTTATTAGGATGGCAGGAAATACAGATTTAGTAATTCTAACCGTAAATGTGAATGGGATGAACTCCCCCATAAAGAGGAGGCAGATAGCAGACTGGATCAAAAGTCAGAACCCTACAATATGTTGTTTACAAGAAACACATTTAAAGCAGGGGGATACATATAGAGTAAAGGTAAAAGGCTGGAGCAAAATCTATTATGCTTCAGGTGAAGTCAAAAAAGCAGGGGTAGCCATCCTTATCTCAGATCAAGCAAAAGTAAAAATTGATCTAATTAAAAGAGATAAGGAAGGAAACTACATCCTGCTAAAGGGTAGCATAAACAACGAAGCAATATCAATATTAAACATATATGCACCAAGTGGTATGGCACTCAACTTCCTAAAGGAGAAGTTAAGAGAGTTGCAAGAAGAAATAGACAACAAAACTGTAATAGTAGGAGATCTCAACCTTGCACTCTCAGAATTAGACAAATCAAACCACAAAACAAATAAGAAAGAAATTAAAGAAGTAAATAGAATATTAGAAAAATTAGGTATGTTGGATCTTTGGAGAAAATTGAATGGAGATAGAAGGGAATATACTTTCTTCTCAGCAGTTCATGGAACCTATTCAAAAATTGACCATATATTAGGACATAAAGACCTCAAAATTAAATGCAAGAAAGCAGAAATAGTAAATGCTTTCTTTTCAGATCATGATGCAATAAAAACTACATTCAACAAAAAGTTAGGGGGAAATAGACCAAAAAGTAATTGGAAACTAAACAATCTCATCTTAAAGAATGATTGGGTGAAGCAGCAAATTATAGATACAATTAATAATTTCACTCAAGATAATGACAATGATGAGACATCATACCAAAATTTGTGGGATGCAGCCAAAGCGGTAATAAGAGGGAATTTTATATCCTTAGAGGCTTACTTGAATAAAACAGAGAAAGAAAAGATTAATGAATTGGGCTTGCAACTAAAAAAACTAAAAAAAGACCAAATTAAAAACCCCCAATCAAATACTAAATTGGAAATTCTAAAATTAAAAGGAGAAATTAAAAATATTGAAAGTAAAAAAACTATTGAACTAATTAATAAAACTAAGAGTTGGTTCTATGAAAAAGCCAATAAAATAGATAAGCCTTTGGTAAATCTGATTAGAAAAAGGAGGGAGGAAAATGAAATTAGTAGTCTTAAAAATGAAAAGGGAGAACTTTCCACCAATGAAGAGGAAATTAGAGAAATAATAAGGAGTTATTTTGCTCAACTTTATGCCAATAAATTTGATAACCTAAGTGAAATGGATGACTACCTCCAAAAATATAGACTTCCCAGACTAACAGAGGAGGAAGTAAATTGCTTGAATAGTCCCATTTCAGAAAAAGAAATAGAACAGGCAATTAAACAACTCCCTAAGAAAAAATCCCCAGGACCAGATGGATTTACATGTGAATTTTACCAAACATTTAAAGAACAATTGGCCCCAATGCTATATAAATTATTTGATAAAATAGGGAATGAAGGAGTCCTACCAAATTCCTTCTATGACACAGACATGGTACTGATACCTAAACCAGGTAGGCTGAAAACAGAGAAAGAAAATTATAGACCAATCTCCCTAATGAATATTGATGCTAAAATCTTAAATAAGATATTAGCAAAAAGACTACAGAAAATCATCTCCAAGATAATACACTATGATCAAGTAGGATTTATACCAGGAATGCAGGGCTGGTTCAATATTAGGAAAACTATCAATATAATTGGCCATGTTAATAACCAAATTAACAAAAACCATATGATCATCTCAATAGATGCAGAAAAAGCATTTGATAAAATCCAACATCCATTCCTATTAAAAACACTTGAGAGTATAGGAATAAATGGACTTTTCCTTAAAATAATCAGCAGCATCTATTTAAAACCATCAGTAAGCATCATATGTAATGGAGACAAACTGCAACCATTCCCAATAAGATCTGGAGTGAAACAAGGTTGCCCACTATCACCGTTACTATTTAATATTGTATTAGAAACGCTAGCTATAGCAATAAGAGCTGAGAAAGAGATTAAAGGAATAAGAATAGGCAATGAGGAAGCCAAATTATCACTCTTTGCCGATGACATGATGGTATACTTAGAGAACCCCAGAGATTCTGCTAAAAAGTTATTAGAAATAATCCACAACTTTAGCAAAGTTGCTGGTTATAAAATAAACCCACATAAGTCATCAGCATTCTTATATATCACTAACAAAATCCAACAGTCAGAGTTACAAAGAGAAATTCCATTTAAAGTAACTACTGATAATATAAAATATTTAGGAATCTATCTGCCAAGGGAAAATCAGAAACTTTATGAGCAAAATTACAGACCACTTTTCACACAAATTAAGTCTGATCTAACCAATTGGAAAAATATTAAATGCTCTTGGATAGGGCGAGCAAATATAATAAAGATGACAATATTACCTAAACTAATCTATTTATTTAGCGCTATACCAATCAGACTCCCAAAAAACTATTTTAATGACCTAGAAAAAATAACAACAAAGTTCATATGGAAAAACAAAAGGTCAAGAATTTCAAGGGAATTAATGAAAAAAAAATCAAATGATGGTGGCTTAGCTGTACCAGATCTAAAATTATATTATAGAGCAGCAGTTACCAAAACTATTTGGTATTGGCTAAGGAATAGATTAGTTGATCAGTGGAATAGATTAGGTTCAAGGGATAAAACAGTCAACAAATATAGCAACCTAGTCTTTGACAAACCCAAAGATCCCAGCTTTTGGGATAAGAACTTACTGTTTGATAAAAATTGCTGGGAAAATTGGAAACTAATATGGCAGAAACTAGGCATTGATCCATACTTAACACCATACACCAAGATAAGGTCAAAATGGGTTCATGACCTAGGCATAAAGAATGAAATTATTAATAAATTAGAGGAACATAGGATAGTTTACCTCTCAGACCTGTGGAAGGGGAAGGTCTTTATGACCAAAGCAGAACTAGAGATCATTACTGATCACAAAATAGAAAATTTCGATTATACCAAACTGGAAAGTTTTTGTACAAACAAAACTAATGCAGACAAGATTAGAAGGGAAGCAATAAACTGGGAAAATATTTTTACAGTCAAAGGTTCTGATAAAAGCCTCATTTCCAAAATATATAGAGAATTAACTCTAATTTATAAAAAATCAAGCCATTCTCCAATTGAAGAATGGTCAAGGGATGTGAACAGACAGTTCTCAGATGAAGAAATTGAAACTATTTCTAGTCATATGAGGAGATGCTCCAAGTCATTATTAATCAGAGAAATGCAAATTAAGACAACTCTAAGATACCACTGCACACCTGTCAGATTGGCTAAGATGACAGGAAAAAATGATGATGATTGTTGGAGGGGATGTGGGAAAACTGGGACATTGATTCATTGTTGGTGGAGTTGTGAACGAATCCAACCATTTTGGAGAGTAGTTTGGATCTATGCTCAAGAAGTTATCAGGCTGTGCATGCCCTTTGATCCAGCAGTGTTGCTGCTGGGATTATATCCCAAAGAGATTGTGAAGAGGGGAAAGGGACCTGTATGTGCACGAATGTTTGTGGCAGCCCTTTTTGTAGTGGCTAGAAACTGGAAACAGAATGGATGTCCATCAGTTGGAGAATGGCTGAATAAATTGTGGTATATGAAAATTATGGAATATTACTGTTCTGTGGGAAATGACCAACAGGATGATTTCAGGGGGGCCTGGAGAGACTTGCGCGGGCTGGTGCTGGGTGGGGTGAGCAGGACCAGGAGATCATTGTGTACTTCTGTGGCAATACTGGATGATGACCAGTTCTGATGGATCAGGCCATCCTCGGCAGCGAGATCAACCAGGTCATTTCTAATGGAGCGGTGATGAACTGAACTAGCTATGCCCAGAGGGAGAACTCTGGGAGATGACTGAAAACCATTACATTGAGTTCCCAATCCCTATAGTTGTGCACACCTGCATTTTTGATTTCCTTCACGGGCTAGTTGTACAATAGTTCAGAGTCTGATTCTTTTTGTACAGCAGAGTAATGTTTTGGTCATGTATACTTATTGTGTATCTAAGTTATATTTTAATATATTTTAACATCTACTGGTCATCCTGACATTTAGGGGAGGGGGTGGGGGGGTGGGAGGTGGAGAATTGGAACAAGAGGTTTGGCAATTGTTAATGCTGTAAAGTTACCTATGTATATATCCTGTAAATAAAAGGCTATTAAATAATAAAAAAAAAAAAAAAAAAAAAAAAAAAAGAGAAGTACTATTCTAGATTCTCTGTTGGTTTACACTGATTTCCACAATATGGTTGTCCACTTAGGATAAGAACCATTCACTCCCAAACTTAAAGTGCTATCCTATTGATCCTTGACAAAATTGTTACTTCTACCTGTGTCACTCCATGGCCGGGGTCTCCCGAGGTGTAGGCCTCGTTATTTTATGGCTATTTTCCCCAGACTTCCTCTCTCATTCTGGATCTCCTCTTTCAAGTTTCCTACTCATAACTTCTCATAACTAGCTGAACTCAAGTGACAACTGTATGATAACTGAACACTGTATGATAATCTTCAGAGTCCTTAGGAATCCAATCACTTCCTCTCTAATGCCCTTGATATTATACTCAATGGCATGAGACAACTGCTACCATTTCATTTACTAACTGCAACAACATCCACTTAAAATGAGAATTCTTTGAGTTTTTCCTTCAAGTATGTTATCACTTGCCCTTAATTACCTCGAGGAATTCAGATTAATATTGTATCCTGGGCACTGAGGATAATCAGGATGATAGACTATTCATTGTATGTGCTTCCCTTGCTATAGGATAACAATCAGAGCTTTTCTCTTTTTAGTGGAATGTTATAGCAGCCCACCGACAAGCACAGCGTTTAGAGAATGCCTTAGCAATTGTTAATGCTGCAATGAGCGTCCAGTTTGAAGAAGGAACAAACAGTATTAAGGACTTTAAGATGTTCTTTGGAAATGTTGGTTCTTCCACAGTCTCAGCAAGTAAAACTTGTGAGCAGCTCATTGGCAAGTATGTTGAAAGATGTGGGATGAAAGGAACATTTAAAAATTTTTAATAACTACTTTTAAAACTGCCTATCTTCTGTTTGTAAAATGTTTTAATTAGTATATTGCACTTCAATATGTTGGGGGTCATTCATTTCAGTAGTGTGTCACCTTTTTTGTGGGTCAGAACTTCTCTGTGAATCTATAGGTTGCTGTAATAAAAAGAAAAATCATGATCTTCTTGTTAATTTTGGGGTGATAATTCTCAATTGGTTCTCAGAAAAGAGGCATTTTAAATGGGAAAAGGATTATAGGTCTTCATTTCAGATATGGAGAATGGGAAGGACAAAGAATTGGAGATGGAAGATAGCATGTCACAAGAGACAGTGAGGTAGTACAGTGGATATAGTAGATAAATATGTCTTCTTCAATAGTTTTATTAGATTAGGCGTTACAATTTTTAGTTTCAAATTAAAATCCTGATAGTTGTTCTTTAATGAGAACTGAGACTCTTAAGCCTTATATTAAAGACTTGGCTCCCTTCCCCCCAGATATACTCTGTGAACACATATGGCGAATAGCAAATAAATAGATAACAAATAGAAATAAGAGAAAGTAAATAATGAAGAATATATACCAGACAATACAGCATGAAGAATCTCTCCCATTCGGAGCAAAATAATTAGGTTATTTGAAAGAGACAGAGGGACAGGGACAGATTCTATATGTATGTATGTATGTATGTATATATATATATATATTTAGAGAGAGAGTGAGAGAGAGAGAGAGTGAGAGAGAGAGAGAGAGAAAAGAAGAGAAGAAAAGGGGGAGGGAGGGAGATAGACAGACAAATGGACAAAGATATAAGAGACAAAGAAAGTCCCAGATATCATTCAAAGGGAAAATTTTTCTGAGTATCAAATGTAGCTGATGATGGAAGAGAATGCCAGTTCCTCTCATATCCGTTTCTTTTCATTGTCTTTCTCTCTCTTTAATAACCTAAAAAGGAGATTGGAATTGAAATATCTCTTGAAGCTAGAAACCAGAAGAACCCTAGATCTCTCTTCTCACCCATTCTCATCAAATCCACTTTACCCATTGCACATGCACAGGGCATTGAGTAATCAGTCTCTACCAATGGTGTGAAAATCCCATATAATTGGTCTTTCTAAGGGACACACAAACACATACACACACACACACACACATCATTTTGTGGGAAGAAAATTTGTTAAGGATTTGAGAGAAGTACTCTGTCTTTCGTTTTCAATATATTGCATTTTATATTGCCTAGTTAAATAGATTTATGGATTATATTATCTAGTTGTCATTTCAACTATGTCTGACTCTTTGTGACCCCATTTGAAATTTTCTTTGCAAAGATCCTGGAGGGTTTTGCCATTTTCTTCTCCAAATCATTTTACAGATTAGTACCTGAGGCAAATAGGGAAAAGTGACTTACCCCACATATCTAGTAAGTTTCTGGAGCTATTTGAACTCAAGAAATGAGTGTCTTCCTGACTTCAGGCCCAGCATTCCATTTACTATACTGCCTAGTTGTCCTTCATATTACCTACTTATAAATTAATCTTCAAAAAATGAATAATGGGCTTTAAAAGATAACTGCAAATTTCTTGTATAGTGGAAATAACACTCATAAAACAAGGATAAGTGAAAAAGAACAAAATGAGAGACTATTCCCAATGTAGGCTCTTCTTCAACTACATGATGAGGTCAAAGCCATGATCCAACTCAGTCCATTATTTTTATAAAAATTATAAGAAATTTATAAATATTTTACTAAACTTAATAATCAATCCTTAGAAACCTCTGTTGAGGTTCTTTACTCATTATTGAAAGGCAAAAAGTCATATGCCACTGGAGAATACTTATTTTTTGGTGGTAAAAATCAGTACTGTCATATAGGAAACATATGACAACAAACCAAAATGTGTACTATGTCAGATTTTGTTGAAAGATATGTAGATAGCATTATAGAAATTTGGAAGACAAAAATTTTGAATAAGTTATAATGTGTGGGAAGTTTAGAGATAAAAATACAGATGTTTCTATTAAATCTCAGTTTACAATATATATTAAGTTTTATTTTTAAAATATATGAAAAACCAATTTTTTGTAAACCGTTAAAGGCAGATTACATGTGAGCATCTTCCATATGAAGCAAAGTAAAAGATGGATCCTCCACATTAAATTATTTCTTTAATAAAAACAATATTTTATGGGGAAACTGTTTAAGTGTAGCCAATACTAGAGCTGTTTTTTTAGAATCCACAAGGTTATAGAGATAAATTTCAAATATTTCAATTAGGAAGGGAAAAGAAACCTGTAGCAAAGATGAGAAAGGAACCAAAAAGAGAGAAAACAAATGTGCTTCTTTCTCCTTTCTACAGATCCTACTCTCTCTACATAAAATTCATTGACTATATTATTCACATGACATTCTACCTATATGATTCTGGACAAATCACTTAACTTGTCTCATAATCGATTTCCTCATGTGTAAAATAGTGATGATAATGGCATCTACCTCCTAGGATTATTTTGAGGATCAAATATTATAATATTCAACAAAGAATTTATTTGCCATTGAAGCAAAGAAGTTAGAGCTGGAAATGCATAAAATTTTATAGAATTTATAATAATTATTTATTTTTATTTATTTATTATTTATATTTTATATAAATTTTATAATAGATTATTATTTATATTTATAATAATAAAATTTATATTAAAGTGTCCAAAAGTGTCTTTTGAAAGTGGAAATGAAATTATTGGCACTATTGTACAGGTTACTAATAATTTGTTTAGTCATTTCAGTTATATCTGACTTTAAGTGACTATATTTGGGGTTATTTTTGCCTAGATGCTGAAATATTTTGCCATTCCTTCTCCAGCTCATTTTATAAATGAGGAAACTGAGGCTAAGAAAAGTAAGGGACTTAAGTGTCTGGGGCCAGATTTGAACCCTATCTTCTCTGCTCCTTAGCTTCTCTTGTCAAAGCATGCTAATTGTGTCTACTCTTTTCATATAGACAATGGAACGACATTATGTTGAGTGAAGCCTGCAGATTGGTGCTGGATGAAATTCAAATTCCACCAACAGCAGTGGGAGGCATGGTTGAATACAAAAGAACCCTGATGATAAGTTTCATCTTCAAATTCTACCTTAAAGTACTAAGAGAACTACATAAGCTGGTAAACTGCTTTTTTCCATCTTGAAGTTTATTGATATTTGTGCATGCTTTGTGAGCCTGTTTTCCCCAGAGAAGTCTTTAAAAAGATTTTTTTAAGCCTAGGTTTTGCTATCAGATAGCATTTTTTATATTACCAGGTTATTTAAAATGTCTTTTTATTTATTGTATTAAAAATGATAAGGAAAAATAGAAAAGAAATACAAAACAAAACAAAACATTGTCATGTGCCCAGCAGAACATCAGAGAAGATTCAAAATATATAACAATAAATTACTAGCTCAAGAAAGTATATATGATAGTAGAAGAAATTATATTCCATTTTTTTTTAATTTCCTCATAGGGTGTTCTTTTGTTTTCTGCTGTGCAACTTTTTTACCTTATTCTTTTTTTCCCTTTCATCCTCCACTTCTCCCAAGCAAACTATAGTTAAGCAAGAATATATTTATGTATACATATATAAACACACACACACACATACATGCTTAGGTGCAGTCAGAAGCAAGATATTACTCTTCAAGTTCCTCTCACTTTGTTATTACTAAAGAAAAAAAATGCTTCCTACCAAATAATCTTTTCAGTGGCATTCAACCTACAAAAGCAGTCTTTTTCTTATGAGATTTCTTCTTAGGGATTCAGATTTCTTCTGCTTATTTATTATTTATTCTCACCTACACTCTTGATCATCATAGAAATCCTCTCCTCTCCTTTTATAAATCCTTCAAGCAACCATAATTTCCCAAATACCAGCTTATATCAAATACAGAATGTATATGTTCCATTTTTTTTCCTGGACTATCAAGTGAATAGTTGTAAGTATCTAATTTTTTTTCTTTTTTGAATTGAATTTTCTTGTGCAGCAAGATGCTTATATAGATATATATATGCATATATTGGATTTAACATAAAAAAACAACAAAAACAAAACTAGAGGAGATATTTACAAAGATAAAAGAACCCAATTAAAAACCAACAATAACTTCCCTATAAGGAATTATATCTGGATATAATTTGCTATGCCCTAACTTGTTATGCCCTGAACAAGATTATTATGGCTACCCTACCCTTCCTTGCCATTAGGACTGGGAGAATTGAGTCAGAAAAACCTTGGAGCTTCAATCACCTTTACATACTATTGTACCATAAAATGCAGGTACATTATCTGGATCTTTACTAGGATAATTCCTCTTCCTTTTGAGTTGTCCCTAGCCTCTCTTTCTCCTGTTCTTGACTTTCTTATCTTGACCCTTATCCTGTCAGTATTAAGTTATGATCCTTTCCTGGCTAAAACCCTTTATAAGTTCTTTGTCTCAGTTATTCTGAGCTGGAATGATTTTTGAACATGAGTTCAAAAATCTGGTTGGCTAGACTAAAATTCTCCACATTAAAAAATTAAAAACCAATCTCTGTCTTGCCTCAGTTTCTCTGGCATTATATATTCAATGGGAAAAATGGATATTTAATGTTATAGAGGATTTTCAAGCAGTTCTGATATAAAGTTCAGCGATGAGTAAGTCTTTTAAAACACAAAAGTTCACAGCAAACAAGAAAGGTAAATTTATTTGATTAATTAGACATGACTATATGATTATGTAGGTAGCATTGAAATAGCCCAGGCAATAAAATTCAAGACAGCCAAGGTGGTTCATAATTTAGAGACAATTTATTTTACCAGCCTAGATGGCCTGCATGGCCGGGATGGACCTCAGGTAGGGCTCCCTGTCGAACTGAAGTAGGGACAGCCTTATAAGCATTCTTGGTCACCCTTGCTGTCACATTTTGACATTAAACAATGACTCAACTTTACAAAACGAAAAATACAATGGCAGATGTTTAACATAGTTTATAGATCAGGGTTATGGAACAGATATCCCTCATTGTTGATCAAGTACTTTGAAGTGCAAAACACCTCCTTTAATTTAGCTGAGCAGACATTTCTCTGTGAGCCTAAGCCCTTTAACCTAAAATTGAGGGAGGGGAAGGGAGACCAGTCCTTTGTCCATTTCAGCATAATAATAGAGAATGGAGAAACAAGAAAAACAAGGAGGTTGGTGGTGAATTGGTTCTGTTCTTGGGCTTTTAAGAGGAAAGTAAAGGAGGGAATAAAATGGTATGAAAAGGTAGAAGAGGATGAACTTACTATTTGTCATTTTGGGGGTGTGGAAGAAGAATATACAAATGTGAAGGAAAGAATGAGGGCAAAGTGGACATTGGAAAAACCTATTATTTGAACTATACAAAGAAAGGTTCAACACACAAGCTTATGCAGAAAAACATGAAAGTCAACAAGGAAACAAGTGGTCATTGGGCAGGCATAAGCATAAGATGAGAGGATAATACCAGAGAGTTTATAGTCAAAAGAAAAACAAATTTCTTAATCCTGAAGGATAACTAAAGGGTTGGGAATAAGAAAAGCAAAGAATTAGAATGTATGGCAATTTTTAATTACTTATGAAGTAATGACTGAACAAATTATGGTATATGAATATATATTCATGTATTCATGAATAAATATGTACTAATGTACTATAAGAAATGATTAAAGAGAAAACTTCAGAGAATCCTGGGCATAAAGTGATGTAGATTAAAGTGGGCAGAATCAGAAAAAAAAATTATACAAGTACTCAACATGGTAAAGAAAGACAATTTTGGGAGATTTAAGAACTCTGATCAAAATATTGACCAACCATATCTTAAAAAACAAAAACAAAAACAAAAAAAACTATGATGAAGAATGTTGCCTATCTAACTTCTGATAGAAAGATACTGGATACATTTTAATATATGGCCAATGTGTTATTTTATTTTCTTTGTTTAAGCTTATTTGTTACAGTTATTTTATTCTTTTTTTTTTTTTCATTTTTAAATAGAGGAGGTAAGTTAGCAAATGTAATCTTCTCCCTACTCCAAATAAGGGCCATTGTAAAATTTAAAAAAAAACTCACAGAAGAGAGCAAGACAAAGTTCAGAAGGAAGTAGAGTCAAACAGTTCAGTCTTGAACATAATAAGAGATTTATGGTTTCAAACAGAATCCTCTTTTCTATGTTCATGAATATAAACCTTTTGGTGTTTGTTAATAATAAAACACATTTTAAAACGACAAGTTATTTTTTAGCAATTCTGATAATGAGTTTCCTTATTTGTAAAATAGAGATAAGAATAATACCTGTACCACCTTATTACAATACATAGGTTTGTTGTGAAGATTTGGTGAGTTAAGACATGTAAATCCATTTTTGTAAAATTTGAAGTGCTGTTTAAATGTTATTTACCCTTGTTATTGTATAGCTCCAGGGCCTAGCAAAGAGTCTGGAACTTATTAGGCACTTGAAAATGATGGTTTCATTGAAATGCTGTATGGGACCAGATAAATCGGTAGAAATTAGAGGAAAAAAGAAGCAAATCAAAGACAGAGTGAGAAGGAGGCTTGTTTTGCTTTGTGACTCTACCAAGAGTTTTTGGAAATTAGGAGGGAAGGGTACTTTAAGTGACTTGCTTTCAAACTCATATTCAGTCACCCCCTCCCCCCAATATCCTTCATTTCAATTAAGTAAATATGACTCCTTGACCAGTATGTTAGGGTGGGAAACTGTGGCTGATGCCACGGACCACAAACTCTATTCTCATTGTACCTTGCTCAAAGTTCTCTCGAGATTAGATTTTATTCTTTCAGTTTAATGAGGAGAACCCTGAAACTCTTTCTCTTTCTCTCTCTCTAACTTCTAGGTGAGCCATGAGGTAAACCACTTGAGAAGCTCCTTGAAGGAGAGATTCTCCTTGAACCCTGCCTCAGCAAAAGACCAGAGCCAGGGAAACAAGCATTCTGTTATCTAGGTGGTACTGGTTGAGTTCCACTCCTATTTAGCTGAGTTGGAGATTCTAATCCCATTGAATTGGAGATTAGTCTAGAGACACTCATTCAATTCCAAGATTTTCTATTCTGATTCCAGCCCAGGCTGCACCCAACCCCCATCAAGAGCTGCTAGCCTAGGCTTCTATTATAAAATGAGCCAATTTGGGGCTTAGTCCTTGCAGAGAACTTAACCTGCCTAGGAATCTCTCTCTCTCCCTGGCATAGCAGCAAACTTTGCCCGCTGAAATGATATTCTCTTTCAGCATTACCTCCTCTTTTATTTCTTTCTCACCTATTTCCCTAACAAGAGTTTATACCTCTCTGGGGGATTTCTCTGCTAGAAACTTTGCTTCTCTGCCAGGACTCCTCTATTAGAAACTTTACTTCTCTGTCTGAACCTTGCCACCAAAGAATTCCCTCTGTCTCTTCATGCTTAGCAAAGACTGACTTCCCAATGCCAATAAAAAACTTCTTTTACTAGTCTAGCTTTTCAGATTTGTAAATTCCTTTATGAAGGACCTCTGAGCCTCCAGAAGGGGTTCCTACAACTCCCTGCCCTGTGCTGAATCCTAGGGGAATCAAAGGGACCCTGTGCCGAATCTCACCATTTGGGGACACAACCCCCAACCTCTTCATTTGGTTCCCTGAACCTGCCCCTAACCTTATCATTTAACTCTCTGACCACCAGGAACCCTAATCTCATCAAGTTTAACCCATGGCTTTTTCACAGTGGAATTGTCAACTGAAGCCTTGGAAATAAATGGAAAATATCATTTTTAAAGCTACCCCCAAACTGTGATAATCGTGAAACATAAAAAAAAAACTTAATAAGAATTAAGAAAACATTTTTTTTTTCTTTTTCAGAATCCCAGGATGTACCCAGAAATTCCAGAAACTTTTATGAGTGCTCTGGAAGAATTTCCCCTTAATATTCCAAAAGGAATACAAATGTTCCAGGTTGGTAACACCGGAAACTTCATATTCCTGAGGCTAGCAAGAATTCCTCATGCCCTTTCCCCATTTTCAGCAAGCATATTTCTTTTTAGGGACTCTTCTGCAACTAAGTAGACTTGATCACTGTCATCTACACGTGATTTTCTCCATTCTGGTTCCATGCTTTTACCTAAGGAAATTTTATCTGAATTTCTACTTTGAGATTTTAATTAAAAATGTCCTTTTTGTTGTTTTGTAACATTTCATGTTTTTCCATTAATATTCGATGCAAATCTCATCTCCAGGAAGCATGCCTTGATTAATCTCATTTTATTTTGACCATTCTTTTATGCTTCTCTTCATGCTCTCTGAGCAATGCCCTATTGTGTCCTGCTTTTTAAAGCCCCAAGTTGAGGTGACAAAACATACCATTGCTTTCTAGAGCCCCCATGCCAGGGTGATTAAAATATATATTCCTAGTGGGAAAAGTGATATGAAGCAGGACTGGTGAGGATGGTGGAAAAATGGAGTCCCTTTATTTCAAGGATTTTCCCCTTTATATAATGTAACAAAAATAACACTGTGCACATGGGACTACATAAACAATTTGCTATTGTGCATAGTTTGCCATCTGGTATCATTCTTCCACCTGGTATCACTCTGCTTCAATCTCAACACAGGTTGTCACCACTCCCTGACTTCTCAGGAAGGCTAAGAGTCCTCAGGGGAAATGGAGAGCCTAACCAGACATTATTGACAGATTCCCTCTGGGTTGAAGGGTCTTACACCTCATCCAGAGTTTCCCCACTGATTGTGACCCGCTACACTACCCTGTCCTTTAATTAATGTACAATACTAAATATATTACATACTATATACATTCTATATAGAGATATATATTATATAAGATATGTATGTAACATGAATATATATTATAGGATATATACATATTATATACTAATATATAAAATAGTATATAATATGTCCAATATTAATATATACTCTATATAATATATATACTATTTATTACATATATACAAATTATATGTGTATATATGCTATGTTTTATATGTATATGCTTCACATTAATATGATAATGTATATATGAACATATAGTATTTATATATAGTATATGTTGTATATATGCATATACATAGGTCTCTATATTTATGTTTGCATATAACACTCTATGTAATAATATAGCATATATTACATATGATATGATATAGGCTATAATATGTTGATACACAAAGCTATCTATTTTACTGTATATAATACCATATATATAATGGTAATAAATTGCTGTATATGTGGGCAAGGATGCAATAGTGAATAGAATGTTGGTGTCAGAAGACCAAAGTCTGAAACTTTTTTTTAGATCCTTATTCTATAACTTTGAGCTAGTCACATTAACTCTGTCTCAGTTTCCTCATAGTATAATAATAGCATAGTGTAATAATAGCAAGGGGTTACTGCAAGGATCAAATAGGACAATGATAAATATTTAGATAGGTATCAGTACAAAAGAGTTTAAGGAAACTTAACATCTTTAAAGATATTAAAAGTTCAAATGGCTTAAGACTTATAGGGATACTTTGTATGTGGAAATTGTTTGGAAATCTGAAAGCACTATATAAAAGTTAGCTATTATTATTACTGCATAAAAATACTAAATAATTTGCAAGTTTATGTGTTCAAGATTATACAATTAGAGTGTAAATGTCTAGTACTATGTTCAGCACATAAGTGTTCATAAACAAATACCTGATGGATTGATAAGAATATTTAATAAATCATTGCCTCTATATTGTTTTTCTTTTCTTAGAGTTTATCAATGGCTCAGAAATATTTCTATGATTTTTTTTGATGGATAAAAATGTCTAATGGTAGATTAATTTACTTTTTTACATTTGACAGTGTGTAGATCCTCACCAATCTCCCCAAGATCCAGTTGGACATCCAGTCATGCACCAGTCAGGGATTAAACATGCCACTGGGGAAGCTGTCTATAATGATGACATCCCCCAAGTTGACAAAGAACTCCACCTGGCTGTAGTGACCAGTACCAGAGCACATGCAAAAATCTTGTGAGTAAATAAAAAAGACATCCTACAAAGCAATTGAATATTTTTACAATGAAAAAAATATATTCTCAATTTTATATTAGAGTCCTTTTATATATCTTCAAGTCTTTAAGTAAAAAGTAATTGCAGAATAAAAAAGAAATATATGACTCATGAAATTCAATATCTGTTCAATATGATACAATCCAGTAGGGAGAGGGAGAGAGGATAGGGCAAAGTATGGCTGAAGGATAACATAGTGGCTATGAAAATATCACAATACATTATATGTGATTTCATAAGTCCACTGTGGTTTCTTTTTCTTATTTGGAATTACTTAAAATACTGTACTGCAATAAACACATACTACAATTAACTTTGCAGCAATCATGTAATTCTCTGGACCCATGTCACCCAGGAGTATGCTAGAGCCAGTTTTTCTTGGCTTTGCAAGATGATAGTTAAATGTGAGCCTCTGCACCTGAAAAATTGGTAAATAATACAAATCAGGGTTTGATTTTATTGATTAAACTTAAGATGATGGAAAGAATGTTAATATGCAGATTACACTTAAAAGTATGTTGTGAATCCATTTTGGAGGAAGAATAGTTGTTAATCTTTAACTAGTACATCCCAGCTATCCCATTCTCCTTTCTCCTCCCATGATTTCATGAAAGCTTCAATTAAAATTCCACCTTCTTTTGTAAGCTGTCTGTAACCTCTCTAAATTTCAGTGCCTTCCCTATGTTAATTATCTCTTATTTATCTTCTATATAGCTTGCTCTGTATGTATTTTCAAGTTGTTTCCCCATTATATTATAACCTCTTTGAGAGCAGGGACAATATTTTACCTCTGACTATTTCCAGTATTTATCATAGGGTCTGGCACATAAAATCACTTAATAATATTTGCCAGTTGATTGATCATTACTATTCCCTAGTACCCTCATGACTTAGGTTACTAATGTCTTTTGATAGTTCCTTGCTAATATCTGTGGATATTACTGAGCTAGTTGTTAGATTAGATACTGGGTTTATAAAGCATAGATTTGGGTTGATCAAGGTGCCTCAACTTTTCCATAAGCTACCTACTCTACCTTTAGCTTTGACTGTGTTAGCCTACAGGCCTGAGGGAAACATACTCTTTCCTGTTTCAAACCACACTCGAAATAATACTTTATATCTGGCTTTCTAATATGCAAGGAAGGAACTTAGAATTGCCTCCTTTGTCCTAGAACCATTTGATAAGGAAAACTTTTACTTTTCTGGATTCAGAAGTTTTCATTTTGAACTTTGGGTTTTTGGTACCAATATAGTAGTCACTTGTTACAATTTCCTAGAGATTCCAAACTCTGCAATCTTGGAAATTTTTTCTTGCTCTTCTCTTTATCCTCACTTGAGGATTAGAGGAAAGAGAGCATTTGAGAACTTTTTGAATGGCTAAGGATTAGAATGAAGTACAAATAGGTCAAGATTTGAGAATTGGACAAAGTGAAAAGCTGAGATGTCCCAAAGTGAAAGTCAGCATAAGGAGCAATGCCAATAGCTGCCAGGAACTCATTATGAAATAGTCCTTCAGGTTGTAAAGGTTTAGTATGACACATATTGTGTTGTAATCTCAGCACTCTGTTTGTTCTACTTGCTGACTTCTTCAGAAGTACAAACTAAAAGCAGTTCCTACCTCTCTTCCAACACACCCAAATTCACTTCCCAGAAGAGTTCACATCATCATCACCTGCTATGGTAATGGAGGTAACTGTGTCAATAGGATTGTCAGACTGACCTCTATGACTTGGGTTCTTCTTTATGGTTTTCAAGATTTCTGGTTTCACAATGAGAAATAATCATTAGCACACATCTATAATTCAATATTAAGATCAAGATCATGGCATCACAATCTATATTGTTAATTCTAACATTTTCCTTCCAAGGTCAATTGATTTTTCAGAAGCCCTAGAATTACCAGGAGTCGTTGATGTGATAACTGCTAATGATGTCCCAGGAGAAAATAACCATGAAGGAGAAATATTTTATGCAGAAAATGAGGTGTGCTATCTTTTTCAGGACCAATGAGGAACTTAATATTCAATTGATTATTTTTATGTATGATTTAATTGTCTAAATATGCTACCTTAATTATCCAGAATAGTCATTTGTTTCTTTGACGCAATCATATAGATTAAATACATCATATACAGATACTCATAGGCAGAAAACTTATGTCTGAATCCTAGTCATAGCACCATCAGTGAATTTCTTACTTTTTCTATTTATATTCCCAGTTTAATATAGTACATTAAGTGTTATATTTATTTTGTTTCTAGCTGTGTAACTGGGAAATTTATCTTATTTCTCCAAGATTCTCTGTTTTCTTAGCTGTAAAATGGATGTAATAATATTTTTTGCTATTTGACTCAGTTTTGGAAATCCAACAAAATAATGGAGGGAAACTAAATTCTTTTCCTGGATGAGTTGTGGGGAAGGGTGTTGTGTCCTGCTTTCTAGAGCCCCCAAATTGGGATGATTAAAATGTCTCATCCTAGTGGAGAAGTGATAAGGTGGGACTCCTGATGAGGAAAAATGGAATCTGTTTATTTCAACGACTTTCCCCTTTTTATACCCTCATACCCTTATATAACAAAAACACTGGGCATGTGCCCAATATATACTGAGCATGTGGGACCACATAAACAACTTGCTATATTGTACATAGTTTTCCACCTGGTATCACTTCCACCTGGTATCACTCTGCTTTAATCACAGCACAGGTTGTCACTGCCCCCTGACTTCTCAGGAAGGCTGAGAGCCCTTAGGGGAGATGGGGAGCTAAACCAAACATTGTTAGCAGGTTCCCTCTGGGCTGAAGGGTCTTATACCAGAGTTTCCCCACTGTCTGTGACCCAGCAGTGGAAAAAACAATGAATTTGGAAAAAGAGAATTTGGGTTCTAAGCATGCCTCTGGTCCTTATTACTCATGGATTGTAAGCAAGTCTCTTCATCATTCCATATGTCAATTTTCTCACAAGAAGAATGCATGAGGATACTTTACCAGATAATAGCTGAGATCTCTGCCAGCTCTGAATTTATAAATTGTAATTTTATTTCCAGGAATAAGGAATAATAATAGTTAACATTTATATAACACTATATGTTGGGCACTATGCTAAGTATACTACTGATAATAATGATAATAGCAGCTAACATTTAAATAGTCCTATGTGCAAAACACTTCTGAAATGAATAGAAATGCTGGACCTGGTATCAGGGATATTCACTTTCCTTAGGTCAAATCTAACCAGAGATACTTATTGATTGTGTGGACATGTCACTCAACATTGATTGCCTCAGTTCCTTATTTGTAAAAATGATATGGAGAAGGGAATGGCAAACCACTTCAGTCTCTGCCAAGAAAAACCTTTATAAAGTCATGAAGGGCTGATAGGGAATGAAATGACTGAAGAAAAACATGTGCTGGGCTATTATAATTAGTATCTTATTTGATCCTTATTACAATCATGGGAGGTAGGTGCTATTAATGTTTTCAGTTTACAAATGAGAAAGCTGAGGAACACCATATTATCTACTTGCCCTGTGTTTTTTGGGAAATAAAATAAACTCTTATCAACAGAGTATAAAATTTATGGTGACTACTCTCATGAAATAAAAGATAACATTTGGTTGTATTATAGGTGATTTGTGTGGGTCAGATTGTCTGTACTGTGGCTGCAGATACATATGCCCATGCAAAGCAAGCAGCTGACAAAGTGAAGATTAGTTATGAAGATATGGAGCCAAGAATCATAACCATAGAGGTAATCACCCTATTTCCTATTCTTGCTGGTAAAAATGTTCGAGGTTTTCTCAGAAATTAGCACATCACATCACAAACTGGTCTTATTCAGGATGATTCCTCTACTAGCAGCTCATGGCTGCTTTATCCAGTGGGTGCACTTCTTTATCTATCTACTTCTTATCCTTTTATTTATTTCTACCTACTTCATGCTTTGTTGGCAACCTCACCTTAGTGTTTCTTTATGCTCAGCTCCACCCTACTGGTAATGGTGGCCTTTCCCTTTGCAAACAGAGCTGGGTAAATTATGGTAGACTAATTGCTGATTCCTATTTTATATAAAGAAATAGAAGGTATAGAATTGACTGTAATGGATTGCCCTTGGGCCCTTAGTTCAGGCTATAGCTTTAGTGGTAGAAGCTCAAATAGAGGAAAGTTTTTTTTTTGTTTTTTTCCTCATGAGGTTCATTGTGTTCAATGTGAAGTTACTATCTGGCTCTTGGGAAGATGGTGTTTGACAGAGTCAATTATTTCCATTATACTTGATATTGTTGGTTCTTTGTAGGCAAAACCCAGAAGAGCCTTCACAGATTCCAAGGTAGTGCTGGAGGAACATTATACTGTTTAGTATGTATACCAATGGAAATAGTTGTGATAAGGAGCTGCAAAATTAGATTCTCTAACAAGGAACATATATGAATCCTTGTTTTTCTGAATTCCCTCTACTTCTTTTGGGAATAGATTGACAAATAGATTGTACAGTGGGACACCACAAGGTAACTTTGAGTTATTTGGGTAGTTGTGATATTTTATGACGAGAATAAATACTCATTTCTTCTGTAATCTTCTTCCCAGAGTATATATTCAATAAATTCATGGAATGAATAAATGAAGTAAATGATGTTTATGAACAAATCAAAATTATACCTCTGTTTACTGTCACTGAAATAGGTCTGTGAGGATTTGAGGTGAGGACAGCTAACAATGACATTAAAACTCCTCTGAAAAAAATCTTAATGTGTCTGCTTATTTTTTTTCTCCACAGGAAGCCATAAAGCATAATTCCTTTTTATATAAAGAGAAGAAAATAGAAAGGGGAAATGTAGAGAAAGCATTCAAATATGTAGATGAAATAATTGAAGGTAAGTTTTTCCTTATGTGGGATGGGTAATTTGCAGGTGTCCTTCAGAGAGCTAGTAATGTTAACTGAAAATTAGGATAGAGATTGGATCTGGATATATAGATCTGTAAGTAACTATGTATAGAAATTATAGTTGAAATTATAGAACCTGGGTTCTATAAATCCAGAGAAAAGCAGAAAAAGCAGAAAAAAGGCTCAGGACAAATTTTTGTCAGATATTCATGATCGGGAAAGTGGGAATTACATCTAGAGTGCAGAATATGGAGGAAGGAAAGAAGATGAAGGAATAATCTTTCAGTAGAAGGAGTATCAGAAGACAAGTACCATCAATGTTCTATATAACCATTTTTTTGGTCTGGAATTGTGATTAAATGTTTGTGAGAAGCTTAAGAGTAAGGAAACTCTGCTAATGAAGTTGCTTTGCAAATTATTACCTTAAGCATATGGAGGTTAAATTATTACCCTAAGCATATGGAGGTTATTGTCTTAAGCATATGGAAGGCTACAAATCTAATATATATATATATATATATATATATATATATATATATATATATATATATATATATCAAAGAAAGATTCTGATCCCATCTCTTCCTAACTCCCAGTCTAAGACTATCCACTATAGCAAAGTGACTCAATAAACTAACCCAATGTAAGGAACTAAATATTTAATTCAATTTATTAATATTTCAATATTTAGAAAGTGATTTTATCATGACATATAAGAAAAGTATTATTATATCCATTCCAGAGTTGAAGAAACTGAGATTCAGAAAGATAAAATCACTTATACATGGTTACAAAGCTAATGATCCATAATGGAATGAAAATTTGAACCAAGAGCTCTTGATGTTATTGAGTGTTCCTTCTGCTTCATCATACTGCCTCTCATCATAACAATCAAATGCTATCCAAAGTGCCCTGCTTCAGTGGTTTGATAAATTCTGTCTGGAAATTCATGAAATTGGTTCATACTCTCTTTGATATCCTCTCCATAGTGGATGTGTAGAGAAGAATAGAAGAGAATCTAGTTAGGACTCCAAATATAAATTGACATTTATCTTTTTTTAAATCATTTTTTTATTATCTAAAAATATATTTTCATGATCCTAGGGAAAGAAACTTTGATAGTCATTTTTGTTTTGCTAGTTTAGGAAGATATCTCCTTGATATCTTTCTCCTTGAAAGAGACAATCAACCTTTCCCCTTTCAAAAGTATCATTCTTTTTTCAATGAATGCAGTTCAAATCCATCCTAAAAATCAAGTAAATGAAAGTTTAGTTACTTCATATTACCTGATCTAAACATCTAATCCCTAAAAAATATCTGGAAGTTGTTTTTAGACAAACATAAATTTAGAGTATGTAGAATATAAATCTAATCTATATGCATATATATGTGTGTGCATGAATATATATGTATATATACACACACACATATGCATTTGTATACACATTCACACATACATGTATATATTTGTATGTATACCTAAATCTATTTCTATCTCTATCTATCAATCCCAACCTAAGGTCTCTATATCTTGAGGCCCTGTCAGTATTGGATATATCTTGGGGACAATTCAGACAAATCCTAACAATCAATTTCTCAAGGCCATTTTTCAGAGCAATGTGAAAATTATAATGGCAGGATGTTGGTTCATTTACATATATATGTATATGTATACATGTGGGTATTTATGAAAAATGCAAATAAAGCATTTTACTACTTCAGTCTTTTCCCTAGGAACAATATCTTAGAAGAAAAATGTTTATGGTTTGAGGATTCTTAAATCCTCATTCCTACTTTTTTAGATAAAATATTCATTCATCTTTGTATATTATTCCTAACCAATAGAGGTATCAGCAATGTGTACTAAATATCAGTTTCTTTTCTCATTTGGGTTGACCATAAAAAGGCTTTAAAGTCAGTAATAAAACTAAAACAGCATAATATATTCTAAAGCTAAGATTCAGTTTCCCTTCCATCCATAAAAGTGATAAGCTAAACCCTGAGACAGAAAAAGGATAATCTAAAGATCCATTGGATAGCATTGCTTAATGACCAAAAGTACACAAGAAATAACTTTAGCTCACTCCATCACAAAGCTATGCTTACTGACTCAGATATTTTAAAACTTAACAAACTACCCTAATGAAGCAGGATACTTATCTTCTGAAAGAGAAGGGAGGGACTTTGACTGCAGATTGAAAAATAAATTTTATATGTGGTCAATATAGAAATTTGTTCTATTTGACTATATGTATTTCTTCCAAAGGTTTTCTTTTTTATTTTTTTTTAACTAAGGGATATAGGAAGAGGAAAATAAATTTATGCTAATTGAAAAAAAAGACTTAAAACTTATCTTGCATTGCTGAGTAGTTAGGATGATTAATATGTAGCTCAGCCTAATTTTGGTCCCTTTTAAAGGAAAATAGGAATATGGGCAAGCTAGGAAGAACTCAAACATAATATTAAAAAACCGTGTGTGTTAAACTACATTTTAATGTTGTCTCTGTCTTTATTCTATGAGGTTATTTTGAAAAAGAAAACAAGTTTACCAAGCAACATTTTCAAATAATAGAATAAGTTAGACTGAAAAGAAATGGATCCTGATTCTGAGAATAATTTTACCTAAGAAGGAATTGAGAAATCATCTAGACTCAGGTCTTCATTTTATAGATAAGGAAAATGAGGTACAGAGAGGCTATATCTTTTGTCCCTTGTCAAAAAGATAGCTAAAGATGTAGTCAGGACTAGAATATATAATTTTAAATCAAAAGAAGGAAAGTAACATTTCTAAGCTAATATATGTTTTTTTCTGTATCAAGTGAATATAATAAATGATTATGTAAAACTTTACTTTTCCTTTCCTTATAATTACAACAGGTGAAGTCCATGTTGAAGGGCAAGAACATTTTTATATGGAAACACAAACTATACTGGTTTTCCCAACAGAAGATAAAGAAATGATGATATATACAGGAACACAGCACCCAACCCAAGTTCAGGTAAAATGGGGACATTTTCAGAAAGCTTTGTCTTCTTTCCTCTTTTGGATCATGCCATAAGTTTGTTATTGATAGATGCCATCACAGTATTATAGATGGAGCATAATGGTTCTATAGTCTTCGAATATCAAATAATCACCTTCCTTTCTAGCACACTGTTCATGAAATCCAGAATTTTAAAAACAAACAAAAATAGAACAGATGGCTCCTTAAACAATTAGAAGGTTTTTTACATTCCCAAATCCTAAGTTCTCTATCTCTCCAAGAACATGATTATATAGCTAAATTAAAAAAAAAGAAACTGCAAAATTTACATTATTCTTTGAAAGTTGTTTTTCAAATATTTATTGCTATGTATGTTTCCTATCTTAGCCAATTATGAATGTGTAACATTAATAATATGATAGAATTGTGGAGCCACTCTATTTAGTAAAATAACTTGTATCATTCTGTTTTATGAAATGTAATAATATTTCTCCAATAACAGAAAAAAATCACATTCATTTACTCTCAAAAATGCAGTCTCATATCATTCTATGTAGAAACAGATGTAGCAAAAATAATTGAAACTAGTGATGAAATTATATGTTAAAAGACATTCTACCTGTATTTTCATTATGTATTAAATTTTAGAGCTGTATTAAATGAATACTTAGGAAAACAGTATACAGTAGCCATAACAATGTAAATGAAAAGAATAAATACCAACCTTAATACCAAGGAATTAATATGAAAAGATATCTTCCCCATTATTAGTAGAGATTGGGAAGTCTGGGTGATGAACACTACAAATAATGCCAGTCATTTTTGATGTATTGATTAGTTTTCCTGAAATGAAAAGTTTCAACCTTGATTCTAGAGCTAATTGCATGTAGATTTAACTTTCTATAGCAGTTATAATTTCTAATTCATTTTTATTGTCTGCTTATTCGCTTTTTTGTTTGTTTCTTTTTTTTGCTGAGGCAATTGGGGTTAAGTGACTTGCCCAGGGTCACATAGCTAGGAAGTGTTAAGTGTCTGAGACCATATTTGAACTCAGGTCCTCTTGACTGCAGGGATATTGCTCTATCCATTGCACCACCTAGCTGCCCCTGCTTATTAGCTTTAAAAAATTAATTGGTTTATTTCACTTCTTTATGTCTAGGCTAACCATCTTTTCTGAGCCTTAATTCCATATCACCAGCATTTTGGTCATCTAAAATTATATATACCATAGATATCTCAAGCTCAATATGTTTAAAACAGAATTAATTTTCCCTCTCACCCCTCCTCCCCCCAGCACTTGCCTCTTCCTAATTTCCCTAATATTCTTTAGGGTACTAGCATTCTCAGTCACCCAGGTTCACAATCTTGTCATTCTTAACTCTTTACTCATACTCACCTCATATATCAAATTCATATATAATACATTGTCAACTTTTGTACTTTCTACCTTCATATTTTTAGTATATGTCATCTTCCCGGCACTCAGCCTCAGCCCTGGTTCAAACTTTCTTTATGTCATGCTTGGTCTTGTACAATCACTTTCTAATTGGTCTTCCTCCTTAGTTTTTCTGCAATCCAGTGGCACAGGCTATTCCTTGAATAAGACAGACTCTACATCTCCTGAGTATACCTTCTCCCTGACCACTTATACTTACACACTTACTTCGCTCCTTACTTCTACTTCTTAGCTTTCCTGCACTCCTCTGTTGTCACTTTTCATTTACTCTGAAAGTATTTTGATCACAGTTAGTTTTTTTTTGTGTGTGTGTGTGTGTGTCATTCCCATTAGAATGTTTATTTTTGGTGGGACAGTGACCATGTTTTTTCTTTCTTTGTAAATCTAAAAGTTAACACAGTGCTTGGTATATAACAAGCTCTTAATCAATAAGTACTTAACTCACTGACCTAATAAGTTTTATTATTCTAATTTTCGTCTTATCTATAAAACTTAAATTTATTCATCATAAAAACCAGACATTGCCTCTTGTAGAACTTTGTAGCTGCAGCTTTGGGTGTCCCAAGGAACAGGATTATGTGCCACATGAAACGAACTGGTGGAGCCTTTGGAGGGAAAATGACCAAGCCTTCTCTGCTGGGAGCTATTGCTGCAGTGGCTGCTCACAAGTAAGTTTTTTTGTAATTAAAAAGATTAATAATTATTTATATTAAAGACTCATTGGAGAGAGTACTAGATTTAGAGTCAGGAAAGTCTGAGTTCAAATCCTGCCTTAGACACGTAATAATTATGTAACTCTGAGTGAAACACTTCAGTTTCCTCATCTGTAAAATAGAATCATAATTATATTTACCTTCAAGTGTAATTGTAAGGATCAAATTATATAAAATTACATAATAAATACTTGTTATATGAATACTATCATCAATATGAAAAATTATAATACTAAATATGATCTTTTTGTCTTGCTTAATAATTCCATCTAGACATTTTTATTTTTTTAAATTTATTTTTTTATTTAATAGCCTTTTATTTACAGGTTATATGCATGGGTAACTTTACAGCATTAACAATTGCCAAACCTCTTGTTCCAATTTTTCACCTTAGACATTTTTATTAAGCATATTTCATGTCATTCATTGTCTTCAGAATATTGAATTTGTGGTTTCTAACCAAAATTGTATTTTAATTTGTAAGAATAATTCAGAATGTGAATTAAAATTATATCGTGAAGTTTATCAACAACACATATAATTCAGAGGACATTGCAATGTTTGTTCATGAATCCTCCTAGATCTGTAGTGTCTTTTTTTGAAAGGGAAAAGAGGACATTACAAAGTTTCTAACAATCACACATGTTTTTTCTAAATGAATGTGTCTGGCATTTTCTGTAAGACATTATACAACAGCAGAACATAGAAGAAAAAGCATGAAAGTATATAGTGTGATATTAATAAAATTGCTTCCATGTCAGATATATGTTTTTTTAATACATATATGGAATTAGAGAATAATAAACTTGAAGTTGTTTTGGATCTGTGAAGTAGGGATTGGACTACACTTTTATAGATAGATTGTTCCCGACAATTCACACTCATATATTTTCTTCCTTGAAATAAGAGCCAATTTATTAAGAATATATATATATATATATATATATATATATATATATATATAACTGCTTTGGATTACTTGTCCTCGGTCTTCGTCCTCCTCACCCCCAATAGCAATTTATGTAAACCACAATTAGAGAAAAATATATAGAGCTAATTAATGCTCAGAGAAGAAATACATATTCACACATACAGATAAAAAAGTGGGAAGAGAAATGGAATCTTCAGTGTTCAGTAAAAATAGTTTCTATGACATACTTCTGAGTCATGTGAACAAAAAGATGGAGAACTACAAATTTTCTCTGATCCCTACCACTTCTCAAATCTTTCTAAAACAGAAATTATATATGGAAGATAAACCAATTTAAGCAATCTCCATGATCTAGAATCCACCTTCTTAAACTGTGAGTCATGAAGACCCACATGTGTTCTTAAACATCTTCTTAAACAAGGGGGTCATTACTCTTTACATAAAAAAGTAATAAGAATTATAAGAGAGGAAGAAATGGGAAAATATCTCATGAAAGAGGAACTCAGAAGTTTTGCAGTGGAATGGGAAATGGGGAGGAGGAATGGCAAGCAACATCTCATTGGAATTGGAATTGGATCAAGGACGGAATAGCATACACACTCAGTTGAATATAGAAATCTATCTTATCCAGCAGGGAAATAGGTGGGAAAGAGGATAAAAGAAAGGAAGAAGGATAAGAAAGAGCAGACTAAATGAAGCAATGGTCAGAAACAAGCCAGACTTAGGAGGAACAGGATAAGAGAGGGAGAAAGAGAAAGATAAACAGCATAAAACTAAGATGGAGATAAATACATTGTAATCATAATTGTGAATGTGAATGGAATGAGCATACCCATAAAATGTAAATGGATTAGCAGAATGGATTAGAAACCAGAGTCCAAAAATATGTTAATTTACAAGAAATACACTTGAAAAAGTATATACAGAGAATTTAAATAAGGGGCTAGAATAGAATGTACTATGCTTCAGCTGAAGTAAAAAAAAGGCAGAGTGTGGGAGCATGATTACAAAGCAAAATGAAAAATAGACCTCATTAAAGAGATGTGTTGGAAAACTACATTTTGCTAAAGAGTACCATAGGCAATTAAGTAATATCATAATATATTTACACATACACACACACACATACACACACGTACAACAAATAGCATAGCTCCCAAATTCTTAAAGGAAAATTTAAATGAGTTATAGGAGGAAATCGACAGTAAAACTATACCAGTAGAGAGGCTCAACTGTGCTTTTATCAAAACTAAATAAATTTAGCCATAAACAAATAACAAAGAAGTTAAGAGAATAAATAGAATTTTTAAAAGTTAAATATTACTGGATCTATTTTATTTTAAAACTGTTTTGATTCTGAATAATTTTGGACATAAATTGTTGGGTTATGCAACATATTCCCATGCTAAATTGGGAATTTAATAATCATATTTGTAGGAAGCTTCTTTTTTCAAAGAAGGAGCAATTGTAGGATCTTAAGAAAAAATCTTAAACCTGACTTTCTGAGTCCTAAAATTAATTTACTAATCTTTTCTCCTGCTCTTTGATCTTCATTCACTTGTGAGAAGAGATGTTTAGACAAATACTATTATGTATATATATACATATTATATACAATTATAATTCATAGCTCTAATGTGTACTTCTAGGAAGCAACATATCCATAGTAATTAACAGTGTTAATTTGTTTTCTTCAGGACTGGCCACCCAATTCGTTTTCTTCTAGAACGAGGAAATGACATGCTAATAACTGCTGGCCGCCACCCTTTGCTTGCAAAATATAAAGTAGGAATAATAAATTCTCCAAATTATGGTTTAGAGTCTCAAATATTTTGTATTACTACTACTACTATAATGATTACTACTACTAAAATGACTATTACTATGACTATGTCTACAACTATTACTATTTCTACTTCTACACTATTACTATTTCTACTATTACTACTTCTACAAAAAATTACTATCTTGCTATTTAGACAAAATTTTCAGTTACTAAGTATTAATGGAACCATATTTGTCTAACAAATCAGAAATGGAAAGAGTTACAATTATATTCAATAGGATGTATAATATTTAATATTATTGATTGATGAAAATTAAAAATATTTAATTTAGTTATTGGTTTAAATAAAATCTCCTAATTTGTATTTATTTCTTTAAAGACATATCCTTATTTGTTCATTATATATGTATAATATTGTAACATCTCAACCTAGATTCACAAGTTTAACATTGATACTATATTATAGTTAAAAAGTCACATGATATAAGGAGCTCTCTGTCTCTCTGTCTCTCTTTCTCTGTCTCTCTGTCTGTCTGTCTCTCTCTCTGTTTCTCTCTCTCATATGCCTGACTAGATATAGAGATCTATAGATGTGGTTGCCTCTAACTATGTAGATATAAACATACAGATATAGATATATTTATAGCCGGATGATATGTATATATAATATATGTGTGTATGTTCTGTATCTAAAACTCTCTGTCACAAAATATCTGTGAGAGAAAAACAGAGAGGGAAAGGAGGAAGAGAGAAAAACACACACACACAGAGTGGGGAAGGGGAGAAAGAAAGGAGAGAGAGTAACTGAAAGCAGAGAGGACATAAACCCCAAAATGATAGAAGTAGCTTATGAAAGATCACAGAGTCATTCTCAAAACAGTTTCCGTTCATCAACTCAGGTCAGCAGGAAGATCCTCACACTTTCACAGGACAGGAGCTTTTCTCTGAGCTCTCTCAAAACAAAGAAGTAACATATCTTCAGTTCTTGACTAAAGTTGTATAATTCATTATTTATGAGCCATTTACTGCAATTTATGACAGCTATGCTATGTAATTTGACAACTATAATCAATTATTTTTTAGTATTTTAAGGTAAAGCTATTAAATTCAAATATTTACAATTTACTAACATCCTTATTAACATATTACAGATAGGATTCATGAAAAATGGCCTGATCAAAGCTGTTGATCTTCAATATTATGTCAATGCTGGGTGTACTCCAGATGAGTCTGAGTTGGTAAGTTTCTAATAAAAAGATAAAACATGACTTTAGCATGTTTGAGTTTAGTTCTATATTATGCTTTTCTACATTCATATATTATAAAAAAATCATTTCAGTCCAGAGTTCAGTTCAAATTTATAATATTTGAATTTCTAATATATGTATATTGTCTCTTTTCAATCTAGGTGATAGAGTTCATTGTACTGAAATCTGAAACTGCTTATGATATTCCCAATTTTCGGTGCAGAGGTAGGGCTTGCAAAACAAATTTGCCATCCAACACGGCCTTTAGGGGATTTGGTTTCCCCCAAGGAATTTTGGCAGTTGAGAATTACATAACAGCTGTGGCATTCAAATGTGGCTTACCAACAGAGAAGGTAATCAAGTAAACTATCAATGATTGATAAGAGTATCAATAAAGACTTTATGATCAAATAAGGTAAAACTTCTGGTTGTACATATAGACATGAAAACAAAATCGGTTTTCACATGTTTTCTTTGCAATTGTCTCTTTCCTCATAATATTATTCAACGTACATTAAAGATGACATAAATATAATAGTCAGCTTCTGTCTTCATTATTTAATTGTCTTCCTTTTCTTTCAGGTCAGAGAAATGAACATGTACAAAACAGTTAATAAAACAGCTTACAAGGAACCATTTAATCCAAAGCCATTGTTAAAATGTTGGAAAGAATGCCTAGAGAAATCTTCATTCCAGAGCAGGAAAATAGCCATAGAAGAGTTTAACAGGAAAAATTACTGGAAGAAGAAAGGAATTTCTGTTATTCCCATGAAATTTACAGTTGGAGTGCCTACTGCATATCAAAGTCAGGTGGGTCATGAAAGGACCTATCATCATATTAAAGCCTTCTCCAAATTGTTGAAGATAAATATAGCAATAGACCCTTCAAATAGAAAGGAAAAAGAGAACAGATGATTTAAAAAGAGAGAAAGCAAAGAAGACAGAAATTTGGGAAAATAGGAAAGTGGGACAGCAGGGAGATAGCAAGTAAGAAAGATGAGGAAGTGTGATGTCAGGAAAGAAGGCAGTCAGGAAAAAAGAATGAAAAATGAAGGAAGAAAAGAAGGAAAGAGGGAAAGAAGGGAGGAAGGAAAGAAGAAAAAAACCAATGAAGACAGGGAAGACAAAGGGGAAGAGAAAGTGACCACCATCTTGGCTCCTTCCTTTCCAATCTTCTTAATTTCTGAGTGACAGGAGGAGGATGTGGTGCTAAGTTTCACTTCTTTGGGGATTTATAAAGTACTACTGTGTTTTAAAAAGTTATAGGCCTATGGAATATGCCCTAAAATATGAGCAAGCATTATTTAACTACTAAATAAGTGTGGCACTTTTTTCATTTCAAAAATCACTCAGACATATTTTGATTTATGTTTATCACCACCAGCAAGGCAAACAAACTAGGTGTTTTTTTTCTCCATTTTGTAAATGAATAAACCAAAGTTTAGAGAAGTTATTGTCCAATACCCAAAGTATAAAATCCCACAGATAGTAAACAAAATTACAGCTCAAATCTCAGGCTTCTTATACTTTGACTAAGGGTTTTACCACAAGTGCCAAGTCAATCCCCAATAATTTGTGTCTTTCAGAAATCAGGAGGGAAATAATGCAGGGAACACTAAGTCAAGCTACTTTTTAATTATAGAAGACAGCTGTAGTGTAGTGGAAAGTGTACTAGATTTGGGGGAAGCTTTAGATTCTGGTTCTTTTATTTACTAGCCTTGTAACCCTATAATAGTCTGTTCACCTTTGATCTTAGCTTCCAGATCATTACAAAGGAGAATAATATTAGTACCTAACTCATAATGTTTTAGGGAAGATCAAATGAAATAATGCATATAAATTTATAGAGTTGTTGTGAGGATTAAAGGAGATAAAGTATCTAAACACCTGCAAACCTTAAAACACTATAGAGAAATATTAATTATACTTTGGAGTCGAAGTACCTAGCATGAAAGCTTGCCTCTGCTATGTTCTAACTTTATGATTTTGTGCAAGCTATTTGCCTTGTATAGGCTTCAGTTTCTTAATCTGTAGAGTGAGGATTTTGGACTAGATGAATGTTAAAGTCCTTTCCAATTCTAAATCCTATGTCCATATGATATGACATTGTATTTATTCCTCTCAGAAAAACAGTGTATAAGAATAACTCAACTCCCAAATGGGACAAATTCCAAAAATTACTGTGTAAACTGGTTGCTTGGAACACATTTTCAAATAAAAAATAAGATGTTCATTAAACAGTTTCTAAAATCCCATTTGACCAATAAAATCAGAAGTATGTTGTTCACCACAGATTCTATAATTCAGTTAATAAACATTTGCCTTCCTCAATTGCTGTTAGAGGCAAAAAAAAAAAAAAAAACTGCCACATATAATAATTTACCTCTCAGATTTGTAGAGGAAGAAGGAATTTGTGACCAAAGAAGAACTGAAGATCATTATTGATCACAAAATAGAAAATTTTGATTATATCAAATTAAAAAGCCTTGGTACAAACAAAACTAATGCAGACAAGATTAGAAAGGAAACAATAAACTGGGAAAACATTTTTACAGTCAAAGATTCTGATAAAGGCCTCATTTCTAAAATATATAGAGAGTTAACTCAAATTTGTAAGAATTCAAGCCATTCTCCAATTGATAAATGGTCAAAGGATATGAACAGGCAATTTTCAGATGAAGAAATTGAAACCATTTCTAGTCATATGAGAAGGTGCTCTAAATCATTATTGATCAGAGAAATGCAAATTAAGACTATTCTGAGATACCACTACATACCTCTCATATTGGCTAAGACGACAGGAAAAGATAATGATGAATGTTGGAGGGGATGTGGGAAAACTGGGACATTAATACATTGTTAGTGGAGTTGTGAACTGATTCAACCATTCTGGAGACCAATTTGGAACTATGCCCAAAGAGTTATCAAATTGTTCATACTCATTGATCCAGCAGTGTTTTTATTGGACTTATATCCCAAAGAGATCTTAAAGGAGGGAAAGGGACCCACATGTGCAAAAATGTTTATGGCAGCCCTTTTTGCAGTGGCAAAAAACTGAAAACTGAACGGATGCCCATCAATTGGTGAATAGCTCTATAAGTTTTGGTATATGAACATTATAGAATGTTATTGTTCTGTAAGAAATAATCAGCAGGATGTTTCAGAAAGGCCTGGAGAGACTTACGTGAACTGATGCTGAGTGAAATGAGCAGAACTAGGAGATCATTGTACATAGCAACAAGAAGATTATACAATGATCAATTCTGATGGATGTGGCTCTCTTCAACAATGAGATGATTCAGACCAGTTCCAATGGTATTGTGATGAAAAGAGCCATTTGCACCCAGAGAGAGGACTGTGGGAAAAGAGAAGACTGTGGCAACTGAGTGTGGTTTACAATATATCATTTTCACTATTTTTCTTGTTGGTTGCTTGCATTTTTTTTTCTTTTTTTCTGTTTTGATTTGATTTTCCTTGTGCAGCAAAATAATTGTATAAATATGTATGCATATATTGGGTTTAACATATATTCCAACCATATTTAACATAGGTGGGACTACTTGCCATCTAGGAGAGAGGGTGGGGGAGGGGGGAAAATTGAAACACAAGGTTTTGCAAAGGTCATTGTCAAAGAATTAGCCATGCATATATTTTGAAAAATAAAAAAAAAAACTTTAATAAAGAAAAAAAAATCTGTCTAAAAATGTAAAGGCAAGAGGAGATAGAAATGCATCCTCATGTTGCTGATGGTGATATACTAGTGAGAAGTGAATGTAGGGAAACAATTCCTATTAGAGCCTTATAGAATCTTCAGAAGTGGATAATGGGCAGCAACATATCTTACAGAGTACTCTTAAGGTGGTAAAGGGAGAAAAAGAGTGGGGCAATCTTCACAAGATAGAGACAGAGAGAAAAGAGTTTTATTCCAGTGCATGAGGGTGACTATTCATTCGTGCATTTGTGTGAGTCATAGTTAATCTAGGTACTTCTGTATTAGAAACTTCTTGTAGTCGTGGAGATTATGATTTTTTCAGCAATACAAAAGGAAGAAACTAGTGAAGACTGCAAAATAAAAATGGTCTCTCATTGGCCATTTGTGCCAGACGTTTAGAAGCACCTGTTTGCTCCTTCTATCTTATCATAATTGCTATTTGTTTCTTTTTCTAGGCTGCTTCTCTTGTTCATATCTATCAAGATGGGTCTGTGTTAGTGACTCATGGTGGCTGTGAATTGGGGCAAGGTCTTTACACCAAAATGATTCAGGTAAGACATTTTAGGCTGTGCTATAGGACAATAATATATGCTTCATCAGACAAGAAAATTTATCCACATCATTGGGGTTAGATTATCTTCTCTTTTTAGGAAAAGAATCCAAATCCGTTAGAATGTAAACTTTTTGAGATCAATTACCTCATCTTATCTATTCTTATATGTTCTCCCAGTGCCTTACACATAACAAACCTTTAATAATTTTTTTTTTTTTGCTGAATAAACTGTTTCAAAAACATATTGGAGAACTATTACATGCAACGTTATGTTAACTCTGATAAACTGAAAAAACCATGCATTTTATATATAATGAGAAATAAAATATACTTTGAATTTACAATCTCAATATGGGAGCCTGACTTAATGTTAATTAATTAATTAATGTTAGTTAATGTGTCAATTCAAGAAAATGTTTCTATTTCAGTTGATAGAAAAACAAATAATAATTTGGTCACTTTTCTTATTTTGCTTTTAAATGACTTGAAGATTTTAAATATATGGTTTTTCAAGATTAAAAACAAATTTAAGAACTCATTACTTGAATAGAGATTAACATAAGTGTGGCACAATGGACAGAGTCAGTGCAATCACAAAGCTGTGGTTGCAAATCTGGCCTCAGTTACTTACTAGCTGTGTGACCATGGACAAATCACTGAATCTCTCTTTGCCTCACTTTTCTCATGTGTAAAATGGAGATAATAATAGTACCTATTTATCAAGATTGTTATGAGGATCACATAAAATAATAATTATTAGGCACTTAGCACAGTCCCTGCCATGTAGCAAGTTTTACATAAATATTAGATATTATTATTAATTATTATTAATTTTACCATTTAACTGTAGATAATGAAAATTTCCCCATTTATTTTTTTATTTAGTTATTGGCTTACAACATGTTTCTTTGGGGCTTGGGTAGTGAAAGATATTACCATGACAGTCAGTAAAATCAGAAATGTATTGTTGTTGTTGTTTTTAAATTCCTTGTGCTACTCCCAGGTTGCTAGTCGAGAACTGAAAATACCTTCATCATACATACATGTTTCTGAAACAAGCACCACCACCGTGCCCAATGCCACTTATACAGCTGGATCTATGGGGACAGACATCAATGGAAAAGCAGTTCAGGTTAGATATCTTTCTATTTTGAGGTCCCCTTCTTTGTCAAATCTGTCTTTTTATATGGAAAAACAAGAATAGTATAAAGTGTCTCTTTAAATATTACATATTCTACATAATAGTACCAATATGAATTCCTTATGACTATCCTCAAAGTAAACAATGACTAAATGAAAACTGAACAATATATGTATCACCAAGATAGCTCCAAATATCTTTATCTTGAATAATTTTGACCAAAAAATAAAGATCATTGACTCTATTTTCTAATATGTTTTCAAGTTTCTATGGACATTTTCTCATTCAATTCTTTATTTGGGGATTATGGGATTAGGTCTTTTAGGTACTATTTAGGAAAGGATCTGCTAAAAAATGATCATCAGTGCATTATTAAGTGAAACCATTTGGAAGTGATAACATGAAAAAAAACAACTTATTTTCAGTCCCTATGATTTCATACTAGTGTATCTTAAAAGTTTTAGTACAGTTTTAAGCCATTCTTAATAAAATTTCAAGTTTTAACAGCTGAAAACTTCACTAAAATTTTCATAATACTTTTTATAATCATTGGTCCATCTTGGACTGTCCTAGCATTTGACCTTTATCTTGATCATTTTGCATTTCTAAATGACTAAAAGTTCTTTTTAAGGAAAACTAGAGTTAGTTATCTATGAAATATGTAGATTATGTACATAGATTACTAATAGATAGATTATGTACATAAATTTTCTTAAAAGTGAATAAGTTAGGGGGCAGCTAGATGGCACAATGGATAGTGCACTGGCCCTGAAGTCAGGAGGACCTGAGTTCAAATCCGGCCTCAGACACTTAATACTTCCTAGCTGTGTGTAAGCCCTGGACAAGTCGCTTAACCCCAATTGCCTCAGCAAAAAAAAAAAAAAAAAAAAAACTAAACCAAACCAAAACAAAACAATCTAACCATTTTAGTATAATACATGAGAAGTCTAACATTATTAAATTATATAAAAATAAATTACCATTTGGTCTGAAAACACTGTTTTAAAAATAGTAACCATTATGGAATAATTGTATTAAAATGTTTCACATTGTCACAAAATTGTGGTGAATTAAATTTGACAACTTGTACTTATATTGGGAGGTGATATTGACCTTTTCTGTTGTTGAGGATATCCATGGTTATCTTAAATGCAATACAATGAAATAAAACAAAATATAACTTTATGTTCCATGTCTGAAACTTTGTTCATATGACTCTTTCAAATAGATCATTGTTATATTGTTTTTGTTTTTTTCAGTTAAATGGAAAGTAGAGAAAGATAGTCAATTATAGTGGAAAAATTATAAGACTAGGAGTCACTTGGGTTCTATTTCTGACCATGCTACTAACCATAGTACTGACCATGCTACCTCTAACCATAGACAGCATCATTTCCTTCTCTGCATTCCAGCTTGCTAATTTCTGAAAATAGAATATTTGGAAGATATTTAAGGCTGACCTTCTTAAGGATCAATATTTGATTATTCTGTGAGAGAATGTCATCACACTGTAAAATCACTTTGAAGCCTGGACTAAGATCTTGATCTTGCCCCAGAGAACAATAGAGATCTTTGAGTGGGTGATCAAAAGTGTGAGAAAATACCCTTTAAAAATATTATAGATATTCACTAACATAAAATGTTATGCTCATTTGAGATTAAATATATTAAAGGGCAAATTTCCTTGTCAGGAAAAAAATGTAAGCTCTAAAGTGAAGGATGTGAGATCCAGAGAGGGGCATCATGTTTTGATAAGATCTGGACTAGAAATGAATGAAAAATTTGGATGGTTTCAAATAAGGCAATTGAAACTAATTGAGTAAAATGTGAAAAACTTTTTGAAGTAGAGAGGAAGACAGAGAAGTTGTGAGTCCCAGCTTGGCTTATTTATAATAATATTGTGACTAATATGTATGGAAATCACAGCAGAGGTATGTATAGAATCAAACTTACATGTAAGTTGAGGTGGAATTAAAGATGACAAAGAAGTATTGTAGATAAATTTCAATGTACTTTTGAATCAGAACCATTTAATATGTTTTTTTGAAGTATCATCTTTTTGATACTATTACAAATCTTTATCATTCCTAGAATGCCTGTCAGATTCTTTTGAAGCGCCTTGAACCCATCATCAAAAAAAATCCAAAAGGAAAATGGGAAGAATGGGTAAGTGTTGCCACCAATAAAAGGCAACTAACCAAATGAATGTTTGAGGTTGGTGATTTCTACTATCAAGGTTGAAGAAAAGACCCTTTTAAAATTTTGTTTGTAGTTGGGGATAGATGTATACTTAATCAAATGCAAAACTTATTTGCCAAACTATGCCCATCTTACTTCACTGCAGGTAAAAAAAAAAAAAAAAAAAAAAAAAAAGATTAAACACTTTTGTCATTCTAAATGACAGAGAATTATACATAGTAATTTCTCACTCTTATCCATGAGTATGTTGATGCCAATCCCAACCATGAGAGGGGACTGTTAAATTTTCAGTGTGAGCATTTACACCATAGAAATCAAACTATAAATCAGTTCTTGATTCACTCTTTTGCTAATTATCTATATTTAAGAAAGTATTAACAGTATAGATTATTATTAAAAGTGTGTCCTGAACAAAGATGCTTATCAAGACATCAGTATTTTTATATCTTACAGACTCCTACAGAAAGGAGGAGGATTTAGATAGTACAACCGAAAGTGGCTGTTAATCATTAATTCTATCCTTCATTGTTCCCTATTAGATTTTGTGATGATCAAGTGAAATGATGTATCTAAAGTGCTTTTAAAAATGGAAAGTACCAAATAAATACTAGTTGCTGTTGTCACTATTGTTATTGTTCATAGACTTAGAAAAATGCCAACAATAGGTACATACATCCAATTTAGACTCAAGTGGAGAAGATAAGGATAATGATAGGTGCAAAACAGAGAGCAAATCTCAGACAGAAAACATTTAATTCGTTTCCCCACACACTCACTTCTAAAAATAGTCTCCTTTTGCAGACTTCTCAGGCTTTTAAGGAATCCATCAATCTTTTAGCTGCTGGATATTTCAGGTAAAACATATTTTTGCTTTTCCCAGTGATTGTGGAGGTTCCATAGACATCTCAAGCAGTGATACATCCCAGGACATTTATGTCCTAAAGGGAAGGTTGTTCCCACTGGCCCCATACATAGAACTCCTCCCCACTTCTTCAATAACCAAGGGATTTTTTCACCAGTAGCCCAATCACCTGCAGTGAAAGAAGGATAGAGGGAAGGGTATCATATAGCCACAGAAAACAAGACAAGCAGGGCCTGTAGGCAAAAATCATTTGCAAGAGTTAGTATCTCTGGCTGGGTATGAGCTAAGCTAGGAAAAAAGATTTATGCCCATGAGATAAATTTTTTTCTTTTTGTTTCTATCCTGATTTATATGCTATTATTTTCTCAGGGGCTATCAGACAAATATGGATTGGGAGAAAGAAAAAGGTCATCCATATCCATATTTTGTTTATGGAGCAACCTGTTCTGAAGTTGAGATTGATTGTCTGACTGGAGCTCATAAGGTAAATACCTTCTTACAAATATGCAATGCAAATTCTTTAGGGCATTTTCTCATTAAGTAAATGAAATGGAATATATATATATATGCACACACATATATATATGCACACACACACACACACACACACACACACACACATATATATATATATATATATATATATATGATATAGTACATTGAATAAAAAGAACATTAGAATTAGAGTTGGAAGACCTAAGTTCTAGTTCCAAATCTTCCCAATTAGCTGTGTTACCTTTTATGGTTCCTTGGAAGCAACTAGTGAATAGAGTGTTGGATCTAGAGACAACATAAACCCAAGTTCAAATCCAGCTTCAGATACTTACCAGCTATTTGACTTTAGACAAGTCACTTAATCTCTCTTTTTCTTAGTTTCCTGATCCATAAAATGGGCTTGTTCTAAATATAAAATGAGATAAAATTTATAAAGCATCTAGAAAACCGTAAAAGTGCTATAGAAATGATCATTATTAATTTTTAACTCATTGCAATCAGAATTCCATCCTTACCAAGTTCACCATTCTCTGCTTTATTACTGTATCCAATGCTTCTTTTCAGTTCTTATCCTTCTTTGCTTCTCTTTTCTGTTTGACATAGTTGATTCCTCCATTCTCTTCTAGTTCTTTAAAAACTAGGGATTACTTTTCATTTTCTTTTCAGGGATCATCAACTATGATATTTCCTTTATGCCTGGAGATTGACTTTGGTTCTGTCCTTGATCCTCTCTTCATTCTATATTTTGGTGGTCTCATAAACTCCCATGGATTAAATTATTACCTTAATGAAGAAGGTTCCCAGATCTATATATACATCATTCCTATCTCTCCTGAGCACCAAATCCAGCATCTCCCCTTAGTTTCCCACAAATATTTCAAACTCATAATGTCCAAAGTAGAAGTTATTATCTTTCTTTTTTAGTATTCTCTTTTATTATTACTTCAACCACTATGTATTTGTTTTGCAAAAATATTGTACTTATTTTTCCATATTGTATCTTCCCAGTATATGCACATGTTTGGGTGAATGTGGATGCACAAATATACATAGACAGCATGCTATTTGAAAATATCATCCCTGTACAAATGTGCTATTCAATAACCTTTAGCATAATGGATAAAGTCCTGTCTTGTATGACTTAAGGCTGAACATACATTGTGGGTGTTCCTAGACAGGTTTGCTTAGCACATGTGAATTTCAAGGATTCATTAGGAAGTTTGTTGACTCTTTCCCCAACATATTCCCTATTGTTCCTTATCTAAATTGAAGTTTTAGAGACTAAATAGGCAAAACTGTGAGCATAATTTTGTCCAAAATAATCCACTTTCAAATCAAAGTCTTTCAGCTTATTTGTTCCCTGATATTTTTTTCCATTTTTTTCCCTCAGCTCCTCAGAACTGACATGTTCATGGATGCTGCTGTCAGCCTAAATCCTGCTATTGACATAGGACAGGTTTGTAACAACTAACACATGACCTGAATGTAACTTTTTTCCCATTCTAAAATTTTGATAGTTATTTGGTAGTATGATAGATATTTGGTTCACGATATTACTAAGTTGTTTCCAAACCATGCTCTTTTCTTGCCTCTTCATCCAATGAGTATTATTATTTCAAGTTTAAATTTTAAAACAAAATGACCCCTGAAATTCTTATATTCCAATATATATGAACACATACTGGATTTTTATGAACATGGGCATCATTGATTATTTCCATCCTGAGGCCACCACATTTTCCCATCTATCTATCTATGTACGCTGCTCATGGATAAGCATATGAATTATGTTCATTTAGCAAGAAGAATCTTAGTTGCTTCATTTCCTCTTTGCCTTTTACATCATGGGCATTCACTATAGGAGTAGTTACGGGGAGCCACTACTTCCTTTTCTATGCTCCCTTCTGGTAGATAACATCTCTCCAAGGTGATTTCTTTCTATATCTTGGTCAGGCTGCTACTCCTTTTGTAGCATGGAAAATGGCATGGTAAACAAAAAAGGAAACTTAAGAATCTTTCTAAGTCCTAAATAGACTACTGTGATCATTGAAAGAACCACATGATTTCCTACATATAAGCTTCCTAGCTCCTTTACTCCCTTTCAGTTTTCAGTCCAATTTGTTTCTTTCCTTCCTTCCTTCCTTCCTTCCCTTCCTTTCCTTCCTTCCTTCCCTTCCTTTCCCTCCTCCTTCCTTCCTTCCTTCCTTCCCTCCTTCCCTCCTTCCCTCCTTCTTTCCCTCCTTCCTTCCTTCCTTCCCTTCTTCCTTTTTTCCCTTCTTCCTTTTTGCCCTTCTTCCTTTTTGCCCTCCCTTTCCCCTCCCTCCCTCCCTCCCTCCCTTCCTTCCTCCCTTCCTCCCTCCCTTCCTTCCTCCTTCCTCCCTCCCTCCCTTCCTTCCTCCTTCCTTTCCTCCCTCCCTCCCTTCCTTCCTCCCTCCCTCCCTTCCTCCCTCCCTTCCTCCCTCCCTTCCTCCCTCCCTCCCTTTCTCCCTCCCTTCCTCCCTCCCTCCCTTCCTTTCTCCCTCCCTCCCTTCCTTCCTTCCTTCCTTCCTTCCTTCCTTCCTTCCTTCCTTCCTTCCTTCTTTCCTTTCTTCCTTCCTTCCTTCCTTCCTTCCTTCCTTCCTTCCTTCCTTCCTTCCTTCCTTCCTTCCTTCCTTCCTTCCTTCCTTCCCTCCTTCCTAGTAGAAAACACCTCTGTCAAGCATATATCTCCCTATATTAAACAAAATATTAAACAAAGGGTATGAAATAGTTTCTTCCTAATTGGAGTTACTGGGAGGATTTATGTGTGATCTTTATATTTATATGAGAAACTATGACTGAAAGAGAGTTTTTAGATTTACTTTTCCTGAGTCATTTGAGGATGAGAGATTGTAGAGTGGTAATTAATAAAACAATAATTAGAGCAGAATTTTGTATTATTGGAGCCATTCAGAAAAAAAGAGAGTGTTGGTTAGTTCTATCTCTCCTTTCCATGATAATTTGTAAAAAAACAAAAACAAAAACAAAAAAAAAAAACACAAAGTTTTTATCTTGGTACAGTATCTAGTAAACAATATTCTATCAATGTCTTTTAAAATAAGCATATTTTATTTCATGTCAAATGATTAAGAAGGCCCACTATTTTTAATTCAGTATTGATTAAAAACTCATTTTTCATACTAAAACCATAAAATTTAGCACATTTCAATCTTCATAAGCCTTATTTTTTTTGGAGTAGGTTGAAGGTGGATTAGTTCAAGGCATGGGATTATATACAACTGAAGAACTGAAATATTCCCCAGAAGGTGTTCTTTATTCTAGAAGTCCAGAAGATTATAAAATCCCTATAGTTAGTGAAATTCCAGAAGAGTTCTATGTCACTTTTGTGCATTCCCGAAACCCAATAGCCATCTACTCAACCAAGGTAAGGATGTCCATAATTTTATTTTCTTCTCCACCATTACCACCAAAAAAGAAGAAAGTGGAAAAATAGGTCTTGATCCCATTAACAAACTAGGAGACATTACTAAGTAATTGGAAATTAATTTGTAAAATAAATTGTGTCGTAGATTATCACTAAAGTTTTTTCCAGCTTTAACATTTTATGCTTTCATTATTTTAAGATTAATGAATAATTATATCTTTGAAATTCAGATGGAAAGACTGAATTTTTTATTGTGTCATTTTTCTAGTGATTTTGAGGAGGGAGCATATCTTTTACACTTGTAAAAAGACGGAATGAAAGAGACAAGCTGCCCTGACATTTTATCTGGTGGCCTGGCCTCTTGATCTGTCATGGTATATAGCACATTATAGACATTTTGGATATGCTTTATAAAGAATGTCCTTTGTTGTTTGGAGAGGAAATGAAATTTTGATCATTCAGCAAATTCTTAGCAACTAATAGTGAGACAGAATGCAGATCCGATATAAATGAAGAATGACCTCTGATTCCTTCCCTCTTCCCTCTTAGGGCTTAGGGGAGGCTGGAATGTTCATGGGATCATCTGTGTTCTTTGCTATTACTGATGCTGTTGCTGCAGCTCGCAGAGAAAGAGGACTGACAGAACTCTTCACTTTGAATAGTCCAGCAACTCCTGAGATGATTAGGATGTCTTGTGAGGATCAGTTTACTAAACAGGTATGGGGGATGGGTGGGAAGGAGTAATTGTTATTTGATAACTTCCATGCATTTTCAGATCCTTGATCTTTTCCATTTGTTGACTAAATTTAAATATGTCCAGTTACACTATAGATTATTTTCCAAATTATACTGAAAGTTTTTTATTTTCATCTTTTTTTTTTCTGCAGGGAAGATTTTGATTCACACTAACAAATAGTACTTTAATTGTCTCAAACTCCAAACAAGAATTGTCTCAATGGAGATAATGCTGGTAGTTTTATTTCTCTCTTTTAGTTTTTCTTTATAATTTAAATGGTTCTGTAGAGATAAAGATTTTTCACAAAAGTATATCATGTGAGATGTTTCACACAGAAAGGGGACTCAGATGATTCCATAATGGTTTTCTTCCTTCCTAAAATAGCTGTGCCCCTCAACATGCTATTGTGGTGGCCTTCATACCTTTGCTGTTTCCAGTCTCTAGACTCAGCTCTTCTGCCTGATGTAATGTCACTGCACACTTTATGGTGTCCCTAGCTCTTTCTCAGAATTTAAGCACTAGCTGGATCTTAATTATTCCTATAACATTTGTGGTATGAAACTTTTAAAAAATCTATACTTGTTCCTTGAGTAAGCTCTCACTCAGTGACTCAGACAGACTACTCTGACCCTATCTCTGGTTACAAGTTAAGAAGAAACTAAACCAGATAGGAAGGGAGTCTGATCCCATTGTTCTACATATGTTTTTTTTTTCTATTTTGTTTTTACTTAACTTGGTCTTTAAAGACAGAAGGGGTCTCCACCTCAGAAATGTCATTAAAAAAAGTGAGTTACCAAAAGAAAAAATTGACTACCTATAGTGTTTGTCCATTGATATGTATATTTGTGACAGTACAAGTGTATACCTGATATGGTGAGAGGGCCAGAGAAAGAGAGAGCAATAGGAAGAGAAGGAGAAGAAGAAGAAGACAGAAGAAGGAAGAGGAGAGGGAGGAGGAGGAGGAGAAAGAGGAGGAGGAAGGAGAAGCAGGAGGAAGAAAAACAAAGGGAGAAGAAGAGGAAGATGGAGAGGAAAAAGTGATACATATAGATAATAAGAATCAGATGAAGAAGAGAAAAAACAAGAGGAAGAAGAACAGGAGAAAGAAGAGGAAGAAAAACAAAAGGAAGAAGAGGAATAAGAAGAGTAAAGAAAAAGAAAAAGGAAGAAGAGGAGGAAGAAAAAAACAGGAATAAGAAAAACAAGAAGAGGAAAAACAAGGAGGAGAAAGAAGAGGGAAGGAAGAAATAGAGAGATAGAGGAGGGAGAAGTTGGGGGAAAGAGAGAAACAGAGAAAGAGCTTTTGTTAAGTGCTTATATGTGCCAGGTGCCATGCTAGAATCTGGAGATACCAAGATAAACAAGCAAAACAGTTCTCATCCTTTAATATCTTACATTCTAATAAGGGAACTGGGAAGTAAGAGGGGAAAAGTATGCATGTAAGGACAAAGTTGCTAGGAAGGAGATAGAGAAGAAAGAAGAGTGGAGCAGAGATGACCTGGTTATTTTGAGGAAATTGCAAAGATTTCTCCAAATATTCAGAAAGTATTTCTTTTTAATGCCATTAATTTTAATATCAGATGGGTAGGAATGAATGGGTCTTAATTGATTTGAAAAGTTAAATAATTTTATGCTCTTGTTTTGCTCTTTTATCTTTCCTTTTAGATTCCTAGAGATGATCCTTCAACTTTCAAACCTTGGTCCATCCACGTTTCCTAAAATGTGAGAAAATAGTAAAAGATTACATCTAAGATTGATTTTTAAAGTTTCAAATCAAACCAAAATGTTCTTTGGCTTCTAAACTTTGCTTGTTTATCTTTGTGTAATTATTTTGGGGGGATTGAGGGATGCAGATTTTTCACCAAAATATATAGCATATGTAGAAAATAAAATTCAGTCTATATTTAGAATTCTGACTTTATTTTGCAGTATTGTAAAAATCCATCTCATAACCATTTACAAAACTTTCAGACATTTTTGACTAAAAAATGATGTCATGTTTTAGTGCAACCAGGGCAACAATATAATAGAAATAGTACATAGGTTACATAGTTCAGGGGATTGCATTTTCCATTTTGCACATATAGAAATAAAGTCTCAATAGGTCTTAGTGACAGAGTTCAGGTCACAAAGCTCATTTGTGACAAAATTAGAAATCTAAATATTCTCACATCTCTCCAATATTCTTCTACTGTAATAAGCCACCTCTCTTTACTTTTCTTCATTTATTTATTTCTGTCATTTCTAGTTACAAATAGAAAATACATTTTGATATTAGGTATTACCTTTAGGACTAAGCAAAAATTACTTTTTGCTTACTAACTTTGACATTAATAAGCAGGTCAGATCACACCTGAATAACCTATTTATAAGAAATCAGAATCCATTATTCACAGATAAAAGTATGTTTAGCAACAAGCATATCATAGAAGATAATTGCTTGAGTTCATAGAGGATTTTCTGGATTTTTACCTCATAGTATTCTGATAGTCATTTCCATAGAACAAAAATATTCTATCATATTCACAAACCACAATTTATTCAGTCATTCTCCAAATGATGGACATTCCCTCAATTTCCAGTTTTTTGCCCTGAAAAGAGAGCTGCTATAAATATTTTTATACATATAGGTCCTTTTCCTTTAAAAGAAAATCTAGTAGTGGTATTGTTAGGTCAAAGGGTATGCATGAATTTATAACCCTTTGGGTATAGATTATGGCTTTTGATCTTTTATCAATTACAGCATGGCTCTTATATTTATGAATTTGACTCAATTCCCTCTTTATTTGAAAAATAAGGCCTTAAAATTACAGACCACTTTTCACACAAATTAAGTCTGATCTAACCAATTGGAAAAATATTAAATGCTCTTGGATAGGGCGAGCAAATATAATAAAGATGACAATATTACCTAAACTAATCTATTTATTTAGTGCTATACCAATCAGACTCCCAAAAAACTATTTTAATGACCTAGAAAAAATAACAACAAAATTCATATGGAAAAACAAAAGGTCAAGAATTTCAAGGGAATTAATGAAAAAAAAAAAATCAAATGAAGGTGGCTTAGCTGTACCAGATCTAAAACTATATTATAGAGCAGCAGTTACCAAAACCATTTGGTATTGGCTAAGGAATAGATTAGTTGATCAGTGGAATAGGTTAGGTTCAAGGGATAAAACAGTCAACAACTATAGCAACCTAGTCTTTGACAAACCCAAAGACCCCAGCTTTTGGGATAAGAACTTACTGTTTGATAAAAATTGCTGGGAAAATTGGAAACTAATATGGCAGAAACTAGGCATTGATCCACACTTAACACCGTACACCAAGATAAGGTCAAAATGGGTTCATGACCTAGGCATAAAGAATGAAATTATTAATAAATTAGAGGAACACAGGATAGTTTACCTCTCAGACCTGTGGAAGGGGAAGGACTTTATGACCAAAGAAGAACTAGAGATCATTACTGATCACAAAATAGAAAATTTCGATTATACCAAACTGAAAAGTTTTTGTACAAACAAAACTAATGCAGACAAGATTAGAAGGGAAGCAATAAACTGGGAAAATATTTTTACAGTCAAAGGTTCTGATAAAGGCCTCATTTCCAAAATATATAGAGAATTAACTCTAATTTATAAAAAATCAAGCCATTCTCCAATTGAAAAATGGTCAAAGGATATGAACAGACAATTCTCAGATGAAGAAATTGAAACTATTTCTAGTCATATGAAAAGGTGCTCCAAGTCATTATTAATCAGAGAAATGCAAATTAAGACAACTCTAAGATACCACTACACACCTATCAGATTGGCTAAAATGACATCATAAGAAAGTTGCAAGAAGGTTTTCAAGCCTATCTATCTGCTCTGTTCCTTCTGCTCCCTTATACTTGGGCTCTCTAGTTTCTGTAGAAATCTTTGGAGTGCTGGGAGTGAGATACTCATACCTTGGCAACGATGAATACAATCGTGCCAGCCGGGAAGGAAAAGGTGGAAGCAGAGGTAAGGTTTCTAACTCTGGTTCTGCCACAGCTTCTTCTTCTCCACACAGAGATCCTCAGTCTGACACTGTGTACTCAGCATGAGGGGACAGCGGGTGGGGCCTTTAAGAGCTGCTCTGACTATCCCAAAGAGCGTAAAATCTGTGTCTTCTAAGACAGCAAGAGTTGTGTCCTCATAAGAAGCCATTTGGTACCCTATGGTGTCAATTTTTTCAGGGTCAAGTCCCACATGTTCCAACCCTAGGGACACTATCAGAAGGAGTTTTACAAACTTTCTGCATTGTTTAAGATATACTGTGATGTGTTTCTATTTAGCCAATTTATATACCTGTTTACTGTACACATCAACAGTCAAGGGTGTCACTAAAGGGAAACTGAAATCAGATCCCATCCTGGAAGGTTTATAGCACTTCCTTGGACTCAACCTCCCTACATAGCTTAGGCTAAGTGGCTACTCTGTCTCTGGGTGCCCAAAACCTGGATTCCCCTAACTTCTGTCCCTGTTTGGACACCAGTTGTTGGGGTCCTCAGCTAGTGCAGACTTGCTAACACCAGCTGGGTCTGAGCATTTACCCAATTATTGTTGCCTCTAAGATCTTTGGACATCTCTGGAGCAGACTGATGCTCCTTATGCAGTTAGAGAAGCTTTATTGCTTGCTTACATCATCTTGTCTCTCCTCCTGTTTCCTCTGTCTCCTGCTTCCCTGTTCTTATACCCCTCTCATCTCCCCTGTCAACGTGCCCCAACAACAAGTATATGTGTGTGGCTTGTGTATCCAGGAACCTCACTTCTGAGATGGTGGGAGCAATCTCCATTTGCTGCGTGCTTGATGCCTGTCCTGTAGTGTCTACAGGGTGTGCCCCGGACCTTTAGCCAGTGAGGCAGAACTCACACCGAAGCCTCAACATCCATTCCTGACAGTGAGCTGACTGAGATTCAACCAGTCAAAGACCACAAGAGTCAGCTAGCACAAGACTTATCTTTGCACAGACTTGTTGCCTATGTAAATGGGGCATTGTGTGCAAGGTACATGATGAAGGGTCTCAAGATTAATGCAGACTCTTGTTATTCTGTTCCCTAGCACTCTTGTTGCTAAGTACTCTAGCACTGGTTTTTACCTGAACTTATATAATACAGGAATTAGAAAAAAAGGAAGTTGAGTGGAAGTCCCTAGAATTGAAAAGAAATAAGGCTATTGTTAATTGATTAGGAGAACAAGGTTTAAAATAGAACAGGATTGGGATACCTACATATGACCACATCATATGAGATAGAGATACTTTGACTAGGGAACCAAACTGGAGAATGGATAAAGAGTAGAGTTTGCTTGGTAGAACTTTCATCTGCCATCATATTTAATTCTGGGTCATCCATAGGTCAGATGTCAGCATAAGATCTGTTGGGGACTGGACCATTCTGTCTGAAATCAAAATCAAGGTATCTTTATTTCTTGGGCCCTCAAATTGTAGCTTTCAGTGAAATGAATTTCACCTGTTTTCCTAAATATTTTGAATATAGGGGATATAAGAAGCATTTGCCTCTCTTGATTATTACTAGAAGACATAGGATGAGTGTTGTATATATGTGCATTTGGAAAAAGTAAAGAGGTGAACTTGGTTATTAACATGATACCTTATTATGATCATAAAGATGACTGACCCAACTTGAACAATGCACTACTACTTAGAGTTTCTTAGTTATTCCTTTTAAAATGTTAATTTCTTGAAGGAAAAGAATTTTTGGTCTATAATAGGAGGTCATTTCTCTTTTTCTGTTTGAGTTGATCAATAAATGAGAATCTTAATGGCAAACAAGACACAAGATAAATATTTTGGATCTTTTCTCTGAATTTTGAGTAGAGGTATAATAAGCATGAATTTGTGAAAAATGTATCAGAATTACCTTATGTTTTTAATTTATGAAATAATTCCATAACAGAGCATTAGGATTGTACATGAAATTGCAAAATCTCCTAATAACAACTGTAATTTCTTTTAAATATATAATAAAGTTCTCAAGCAGAATTTCTTTCTTTTTCTTTTTTTTCTTCCCTCCCACTAGACACTACACTGCCAATAGATGCAGAGACATACATACACACACATATATAAAAATCTATCCATATACATATATATCCATATATATTTATTTGATGCAGATAACATCTTTATTCATATGTTGTTTTTGGTTACTTTATAATTAATTATAGTCAAAATTGTTAGTTCATTCAAAGAAACTCAAAATGCTGCTGTTACTCTATACAATATTTTCATGTTATCCTCATTTTGCTCTGTTATTTGATGCAAGGCTTTCCATGTCTGCACCAAGAAACTGTCCAGTCTTTTCTGATTTTTCTCAGTGCATCCTTCACATCCTTATTCCTCAGACTATAGATCCAGGGGTTTAGCATGGGGATGACTGTGGTGTAGATCACTGAGGACACTTTCTGTTGAATAATGTGGCTGCTTGATGCAGGCTGACAGTACATAAAAATGATGGAGCCATACAGGACAGCCACAGATGCCAGGTGGGACGCACAAGTACTGAAGGCCTTGGACCTGCCTTTAGCAGAATGGATGCTTAGGATATTGGAAAGGATGAAAATATAAGAAATCAATATAGATAGAGTAGTTACCAATGAGTTAATCACAACCAGAAGCATCACCAAAAGCTCATTAAGGTGGGTGCTAGAACAGGAGAGTTTCAAAAGGGGTGGAATGTCACAAAAATAATGATTAATTACATTGTTTCCACAGAAAGATAGTCTGGTTAGAGCACTTGTGTGAGTCACGGCTCCAAAGACCCCCATAGTATACACTCCTACCACTAATAGGAAGCAGGTTCTCTGGGACATGGTGATGGTATAGATAAGGGGGCTACAGATGGCAACATAACGATCATAGGCCATGGCTGACAACATGAATAGATCAGCAATGCCGAAAGTACAGAAGAAAAAGAACTGGGTCAAGCACCCTGGATAGGTGATGACATTCTTTTCTGATACAAAGCTCACCAACATTTTAGGAGTAATGACAGAAGAGTAGCAAAGATCAATGAAGGACAAGTTACTAAGAAAATAATACATAGGGGTATGAAGATGAGAACTAGTTTTGATAAGTAGGAGTAAGCCCACATTTCCCATCATCGAAATAATATATATTTGTAGGAAGAGTAAGAAGAGGGGGATCTGGAATTCTGGCTGGTTTGTTAATCCCATAAGAATAAATTCTATCACTGTGGAATGATTTCCTGTATCCATAATCCTTTTATAGTTGAAGTGGAAATCTGAGGAGATGGGAGAAAAAAGAATCTCATTAGAGATAACTACTTGTAAATGTCTAGTGACATAAGATCTAATGAATGATATATCTTCTTAAAGTAAAAACCAGCACACAAATTTCCACATGTATTGATAAACTATTAATATACTATTGAATCATAGCATCTAAATCTAAGATTTGAAAATAATTTAAAATATCTTTTGATATAATAAATATCAGCATATTAAATTTTATTTAAAATAAAACTACATTTCATGAAATAAAGAAAGCATTACCTTTAGTAAAGTAATCTTACAAGATGACAATAGAACAATCAATTGTTATAATATAGAGTAAATTTTTCCCCAAAAGTCAGAATGATGAAAATAGTATCATAAGGAAAAACAAAACCTGAAATTTCCTCAAATGAAAATATTTAGAAAGAATGAAATAATTGTGATGTATCTAAAGGAGACATGAAAGAGAGAAAACAATGATTATTGAATTTCCTGAAAACTATAAAAAAGAAGAGAATCTAATTTCTACATTTCAGAAAATATTAAGTAATGCTTGTTCCCATTCCATGGAGGATAATCTAGAATTCAATTCTTTAAGGCACAAGATTATTGAGTTTCCAGAAAATAATACCTTAAAATGGCAATATAGCAATTAAGATTCATGATATCATGAATATGATGAAATCATAGACTCATAGGAAGAAATAAATTGATGCAAAGTGAAATCAGTCAGGACAAGTAGGAGAATAAAATGCAATACTGATTACAACAATGTCTGGAAGAGTTATTTGTGAATTTATATATGTGAAATAATTGAAATTGTTGAATGTGAAAATATAATGCTCAAATTTGCCTCAAAGATGAAATCTTGAGAAATTCTTACTCATCTTTGCATATGCTGTAACTAAGAATGTGAAACCAAGGTGGGTTTTTATTTTAATTTTTGAATTGTCTATTTGAAATTTCTTTCCCCCTTTCTTTCTCTCATTTTTATGACAAATGATGGTTTTTTGAAAGAGATAGGAAAAAGAGACATTCCGGGAAATTTGGGTTATATGAAGATGAATATTATCCACAAAATATATAAAGGCAATATACTCCAAAAAAGCCAATGGCATGTTATAACATTTTTCCAGAAGGTATGCAATCACAGAAAAAGTGAAAATGAAATATTTTTAAAAATCCACTCCATACCCACCATTCCTGAGAGTGGTACAGAAGTTTTAAGTCAGCAAATAAGTAATTAATATGTAAATTATTTTACAACACTTCCTGGATCCATTATGAAATTGGATAACTTGTCAGTCACAGAGTTAACATGAATCACAGACAGATATGAACCCAGGTATTTTTCACTCTATGCTTGGCCCTCTATGTGACTCTGCACCTTGTCTTGAAGTTCTCATTGTTCCCATAAGAATAAAAGTTGAAATGATGATTTTTATTGACGATTACAAAAACCCAGTACTAGTTTTTCTTTTTGATTCTCTCACCCCTGTAATAAATTCTTCAAAAGATATCAAGAATAAACTTTCTAAGTTTACACCTGGCCAAGTTTATTACTCTTCTTAAAAATCATTAGTGACTTAGTATACATTAAGTAAATTTTAGATACCAAGATTGATAAAGTTCATTCACAATTTGTAGGCACTGCCTTTCCAAGCCAATTTCATGTTCTTTGCTATGCATTCTAAAATTCATTAATTTTTTTTGACAAGAATTTATTGATTGAGGAGCTCCTATTTGCTGAGCACAGGCAACATTATTGAATTTTATATAAAACACAGGATCTTAGTCAACCAATAAATTATTATCAAGCACCAAGTGCCAGGCACTACGTGTGCTAGTAGATGGAGATGCAAATGACAAAGAATAAAACAGTACTTGAAAGGAACTATATTTAAACCTCCTAAGTTTCCATTCTAGTAGGGATGAAAGTCCCTGAGAAAAACTGATGTCTTTGAAAGACCTTAGGTGGAAGACCTGGATTTTAATCTATTTAACTATTGTGACATCCAACAAATAATTAGACTTTCAGGGTATCACAGTTCTCATATGTAAAAAGTAGGGTTGGACATAATGAGCTTAGAGTTCCTTTCTGCTTCTAAATTTATGATACAACAATCCAATGGGAAAAATTTATATGTTTCTAAGACTATTCTTTAACTCTGATAATTTCTGATAGACAAGATTTCTAACACATTAGCATGAATATCGCAGACCTTTTCGACTTTCTCATCCAGAAAGCAACCAATAAAGGAAATTTCTCTTAAAGATTTAGGCAAATCAAAGTCTAATCAGACAGTAAAAGAACTTCTGAGTTTGGTCTAATATGTGTGTTCCTCCTGGTCATTATGTTTGCACAGGCAAATATGGGAAAATGTTGTTTCTCCCTTTTGTCAGAGAAGTGATGTTGAAATGGATGATTTACCAAGTTTTGGGTGATCTACATAATGTACCCCAAGACCTTCATTTTAATATAACATATACCGATGTGTTAACTAGAGTTCATTGGTATCCCTTGGAAACACATTCTTTGAAGATCGTATAAACTGAGTTCACCACCATGACAGATATTTGTTCTTAGATGGCCAAATAACCATCCTTTTCTTAATAAACATGCTGAACTTAATAAAAATATTAAATTGTCCAGAAAGTGTCTTTCAGAATTTTTTGATAATCATACCGTCTCTTTTGAAGTTAGACCTTTTGAAGTTTTAAAGTTAGAAGTTTGTGAAGGGCAAAAATTTCAGCTAAATCGAGGGAAACATCACAAATAATATTTTCACCTTTTTTGTTGTTTGCTTGCTTTTTTTCTTATTTTTTGATCTGATTTTTCTTATGAAGCATGATAAATGTGGAAATATGTTTAGAAGAATTTCACATGTTTAACTTTTATTAGATTACTTGCTGTCTACGGGAGAGTGGTGGGAAGGGAGGGGGAGAAAATTTGGAACACAAGATTTTGCAAGGGTGAATGCTGAAAACTATCTTTGCACATATTTTGAAAATAAAATGCTATTATTAGAAATAAAATTAAATAAGAAACCAAAAAAGTAAAACATGCAAGGTAGCATTTTAAAATCTTTTAATGTTACATTAAAAAATAAAATATCAATTTTTTTATTGGCTAATTTCATTGATTATTTCTACTCTTCTAAACAAATTCTCTTTTGATAACTTTTGAATATCTTTATTCTTCTGAATATTGTTAGCCTAGTTTTGAGAATGATATTGGGAAGATGCAATTTTTGTTCAAAGATTAGCAAGGAGGCTGGTTACTGGATGAAAGAGCACATGATAGGATATAAGTATATGAATATTTGAGTTGGGGAAGGTTAAAAAAGATTTTGAATACCAAATGGAGAATGTTATATATTGATTCTGGAAGTGGATAGTGATGCGGGAAAGATTCCTTTCTTTGTGATTCCCAACCCCCCTAGTTAATGTAATTACCCTTTAACTCACAAATCCTGGTTTCTTTGTATTCCAATAGAAGATCCATGCCTGTTCCAGCCCCTAGCCAATCTGAGCCAACTCAGGGCTCCACCCCAGAGCCCCTCTAGCTAAATCTCCCATTTTAAAAGGGACACACTGGGCCTCCCTCTTTGCAGAAGTCCCAAACATAGCAGTCTTACTTACACCTGGCATGTCAGGACTTTCTGTCCCCTGGAGCTCTGTGTCCGGTGTCCTTCTTATCTCTACCTTTGCCTATTTCCTTAACTATACTTTAACCTTGCATCCAAACCCAATAATTAACCTATTTTATAGACCTAGCTTTTCAGACCAATAAATGCTTTTATTGGGGACTTGCACCACTACTAGACCTCATTTACCATCATATCCTTGCGCCAAATCCAATGGGGTTGCAGGGAAGCTCCGTTTGACTTCCTGTATCCCAAACCTGCCACTAGACCTCAACCAAACCCTAATTTCATTTAGGTACTCCATATCTAGACCTCATCAGTAGGGAACCACAAGAGTTCTTTGACTGGGAGAGCAAAATAGCCATCTGATAATAGGGTTTTAGATGAAAAGGGATAGAGATATTTGTGACAGACAAACCAATTAGTAGACTTGCTGTAGTTCTGATTTGAGTTAATTAAATTAATTAAGACAACAGCATGTTGACAGTGTCAGACAGAGAAGAGGAGATATGTGATAAATGCAACAAAGGTAAAAGCTAAAGACATTGGCAAAATTCTGTCTGTAGGGATAAAAAAGTGTGAGGAGTCATAGCTTTTATTAATCTATGTGATGAACAGGGGTGTCTAGGAAGATACTGATGCTCTTGATGGAATACGCTTCTAGAGAAAATGTGGCAGTAGCCCTGAAGTCACTGAGTCTTGGCAATGCTTAGTTCCACAAACAGTCTGGCTGTCAGATACAAGCTGTTGGTCAGTTATAACAAAGTTTCTGTGATAATAATGAGTTGTATACCAAACCACTCTTCTTCTCCATGTCTAAGACCACTCCTCAGTTCTACCTCTAAGCCATAAAATTAGCCTATCAGTGACATGAAGCACCTGATCTCTCCGTCTTTTTCCTAAAAATTTATCTTCTTATTCCAGGTTCTTAGCTAAATCTTTTGGGAATTGGCATTATAATCACAATAAACTTCGCCCCTTGACTTGGAGATGTGTGCAAATCTTTAAATCATTTTTAAGGACCTTGAAACACCCGTCTGTGACCCCTCCCCAACCTTTTGGGGTCTCCTTTCTGAACCTTAACACTCTTAACCAGGAATTTTTTTCAGAAAAAAAAAATGGTTTGAACAAAAGATAATGAGTTAAGTGCTGGTCACATTGAGTTAAAGATAAGTATTGACTATTCAGATGAAGAGGTCTAATAGAGAGGAGAGAGTGATTGTCAGCAGAAAATTAACACTAGATAAATTAATCTAAGAATGATCACCAAAGAAATGATAATTGAATTCAGGGAAATGATGAGATTATAAAGTAAAATATTAGGGAAGAATGAAAAGAAAGCAAATTATTAATTTTTTAAAAAAAGATTTTTATGGGAAACATTTTAGGCAAGAGTTTAGTATATGAATTGAGGAAAAAGTTCCAATATTATTTAATACTTGGGTGAATTTTATCTTTTAAGAACTACCAAAGTAGACTATGAAGTCTATGTTTTTTCCTGAGAGAATTGCAATGCAGATTTTACACACAGAGTGGAGGAACTCTGATATAATAATGCCAAAATAAAGCAAAATGCTTAATGATATGTAGATTCTGGTTTTCTAGGGTGTCAAATGTTAGTTATTATCTTCCTTAACTACATTTATAAACTGCATCAGAGGAAGACTTTGGGAGGATCTAATGTTGAGGGAACACTATCAATCCAAAAAAGCTGAGGGGGTGGGGGGGAGGGTAGGGAAGAGAGGGGTGATGTCTGGCTTAAGGTTATCTCAGACATAGGGTTGATGTCTCCCTGATCTTTGAGTGGGTGGGCCTGGGTTGGAAAAACCCTGAATCTCAATCCCTCCTGGTTTTTGGGAGCATCCCCACTTTCCTACCTGGTTCTCATGTGAAACTCCCATCTCCAATTGATCTGGGAATCACTTTGGTTGGGTAACAATCACCATTTTATTGATTTGGAAATTAGCACCTCAATTGCTCTTTAGCCCCAAGCCATAGAAGGCTAACTAAAATCAAAACTCTTTATCCCAATCTTTACTAACTTCCTAATCAGGAACTAGCCCACTGAGACTACTCAGTGAAAATAAACCCATTTTTGCCAAACCTCTCTTGGTATCTGAGAATGTGAATTCTTTTGCAAAACCTGCAACACTGGCCTAGGGACGCCCATCGATGTTAAGTATCTCATCTCTCAACAGGGTGACAGCTGCATTGCAACACTCACTTCTTTATATGTACTGTCTTCCACTAACAGAATGTAAACCCCTAGAAGGCAAGAACTCTTTTAACTTTGTGTTTGCATTATCAATATTTTGTATCCCCCCCAAGCATTGTACTTGGCTCATTCAAAGTACTGAATTTACTATTTTTATTCATACTTTTGAACCCCTGAAATTCACTGTTTGTCATAGATTGAAACAATAAAAAACATAAGATTTCACTTCTGCCATGAAAAAGCCCAAAGACTTTTCTGAGTCAAATGTATGTCAAGAACAAAGCATAGGCTGGGGAAATTACCATTAGAAAGTCAAGTGATAGTGGGAGTGGAGTGAACCACACTGATTTGTGACTCAATTCTGGAGTTAACTTTCTATTCAATGATGCGTGTGATCCAACTTCTGTCTTATAAGAAAACTTTATTGAATTGTGAATTGTGGGAACCATGAAAGGACTTTGCTGCATTGTTTAAACCTAGCCTTGCATGACTGGGCAGCTGGACCACCTTTTCCCATTGCATCATGATTTTAATTAAAGAACCAAATTAAGCTAACCAGAAACCCAGTCAGATACAAAAATTGGTGCAGGAAGTTTTCTCATAATTGTACATCTCAACAGCTCATATGTCTTATATGAAAACTGACATGAGTGAACTCTGTAAAATTTGTGTAAAATAATCACTGAAAAAGAGCCCAGTGAACTCTGTAAAAAATTGTGTAAAATAACAAAAATCATGTCCCTTTTGATCTGCAAAAACACAGGCTCCAAAGTGTCTCACATCCTCTTCCAGTGAGATAAGCAGTACCATTCAAGGGCAAATCAAACTCCTATTGATCTTTTAGGAAATCACATCCTCAGAAAAAAACTTCACATACAATTGAGAAATCCTGGTCTGATTATCAAACCTCCCCCAGACTTTACCCATAAAATAGGTCTTTTGCTAACCATTCTTTGCAGATTTTCTTCACTGAGAAAATAGACCTGCTAAAGGAGAGCTTCTTAGTGCAAAATAAAACCTCCTATTTTTGTCACAGATTTTGGGTTTGCAAATTCTTTCTTCTGAACCTTAGTCTCCAAGCAGAAGGAATCACACTCATTCACCCACCTCATCAAAAACTGGTTCCATACAGATCAGTCTATTAGTATTTCCTGATCTTTTGGTCACTTAGAAATGATTAAGGGAAATGGTAAATCCCTTTTTATGATTTCCGGGAATTGTATCTATTCACTCTCCCCCTCCCAAGTGGAAAGTCACTCCTCTTTCCTTCAATTGGAAATCAGATTACCAAATTGAATATACTGATTTATTGTTTTCTTTTAATTAATTGGTGCTATTTAATTAATTTTTTTTAAATGTATACATGAAAATCAGCATTAGTCTGCCTTTTAGGTCCAGGGCTAAAGCTCAGGAGACTTTATCCAGTTTGTTGAGCAGTTGGCATTTTTGCTTAATAAATTGATAAATTTGGAAACATACATGTTTCTTTCTGCAGCAAAGAAGTGATGGGCACAGAGAAGTATGTCTATTTGTGATCCTACCATAGGATTTACTTAGCCTGGGGAAAGGGCAATCAAATATACAGGTGTTCTGCAAGATTTGATTATCTGATCCATCTTTATTTTTGCCATGTAGTGGTCTTAAACCTTTACAGTAACTGGTGTGCCTTGACAAAAAAATAAATACCAACTTACCATGGAGAGCTGGAATTTTATCATTAAAAATTGGACTTTTATAAAAGCTATCATTATAATTTATCCTTCATTAAGCTGATGTCATTAAAAAACCCAATGATGTGGGTGATGTAGACACTAGATGATGGCAGGCACCCAAAGCTGGATGAACATTGCATATGAATGTGAACAATTCATAATGGGCATTCTCTTTGACAAAAAGTAGATTTATTTAGGGGAAGAAGTTACAGACAAGATGAAGGGATACAATATGACACCAGGCATGATAAATATGAAATAGAGTATAAAAGAATAGAAAGACAAGTTCCTCAGTGAAATACACAATTAACTAATAGTAAAGGACATGAAGTTGTGATGCGGGAAAGATTCCAATCTTTGATTCCCAACCCCCCTAGCTAATGTAAACTACCCTTTGACTCACAAATCCTGGTCCCTTTGAATTCCAATAGAAGATCCAGACTTGTCCCAGCCCCACCCGGATCTGAGCCAACTTTGGGGCTACACCCCAAAGCCCCTCGAGCTAAGTCTCCGACTTAAAAGGACCACACTGGGAACCCCTCTTTGCAGAGATTCCAAACATGGTCGCCATGTGAGGACCCTCTGTCCACTGGACCCTCTGTCCAGTGCCCTCCTTATCTCTACCTTCACCTATCTCCTACTTCTAAACTCAGTAATAAACCTCTTTTATTAATCTAGCTCTCTGGGCCAATAAATGCTTTTATTGGGAATCTGTGCCGCTACTAGACCTCATATACCGCCGTATCCTTGCGCCGAATCCAAGGGGGTTGCAGGGGAACTCTATTTGACTCCCTGTACCCCAAACCTGCCACTAGACCTTAAATAAACCCTAATTTCATTTAGGTACCCCAAATGTAGACCTCAACATGTGGTCTACACCTCAACATTCGGTTCCTAACCTCAACAGTTGGGACATGTCCTTAACTGACTGGCTAAATCCTAAAAGGAACTTAGCACCATAAAAGAGTTAGTTGTAAAGAGAAGTGAAGCTGAGAAACATAGTGGAGTTAGAAGAGATAATCTGTGGCATGGGGGAGGGATGAGGAAAAAGATACCAAGAGGCTGAGCCCCATGTGTGGACCTCAGGAGTTTGACATAACTTGGATTTCAGAATGGAAGATCTTACAGAGAATAGGACCATGGAACTAAACTGATCTCTATTAGTGCCTTCTCATGCCTACATCAGGGATTAATTTTTTTTTTTTTATCAATTTCTCTGCTAATCATACCTAACATTGAAGACTTAATGCTAAATGCATAGTTTTCACTATGTTCCTTCCTTAGATGAAAAGACAAGGGGAAGAAATAAGAAGGTGGGGTCACTCTTTCTCTCCATCACCTAAACATAAGGAAGGGTACAGAAGTGAGTTAGCTTCCAGTGTTATCTCTAAGTTAAAACAAATCATAAGTGTGTTTCTCAGACATCACTATTAACTCTTCAATTCACAATGACTTTATCATTCAAGCATATGAAATTTGGTTACTTGCCTTATTCCTGCCAGTATTCAAAGAGTCAGTAGACTGATGATGATTTTCCTCAATCTCTTATAAGATTAATTTATCAAGGTTACTACCCCACCAACTTGATTTTCATAAAATGCTTCTGGGGTGAGTTTGTTGAAGATTACTCCTAAAGTAAAAGATATATAAACAAAACAAAATAAAGATAATGTTTTCAATATCAGGCAGAAGCATGAGAAACAGACACCTTTACTCTGAGATGCTTAATGTAAATGAAGGAGATTTATTTGTCCAAAGAACATCTCAAGGAAAATTTCTCCAAGAAAATGAATAAGTATAGCTGGTCTCTCAGCATTTCTTCACTCCAGAGATTGGTCTCCCTGGGAAAGAAGCAATTTCAAGGTATGTTTTTATCTCTAATTAAGTTCATTCCCATGGGCATTTCTTGAAGTCCTGTTGGTATTGGGAACAGGAATCATGGTTAAGTTTGGTGTTGAAGGTAGGCACTGGAATCAGAAAAAAACAAACAAGTAATCCTCTTAGACAGTTGTATAAAATCTTCTCACAGTTCAGTGTTTTTTCACTTTAGGAACTCAGGGTTCCTATTATTATTATTATACTCTTACAGAGTAAGTTTCCTATTCCTTAAACAGTTTTCATTCTTTCCTTCCCAATGAAGATCAGCTGTTTGCATTTTCCCCTCTTCCCTACTATTGTGATAAATATATTTTTAATTAAACTAATTCAATTAAATATAATCCATCAATCATGTACCAAGGCAAGAAGTATATAAAGAGAGAGGCAATAAGCATTTTCCAGCACTCCTTATGTGTCAAATCCTTACAACAATTCTGGGCTGTAGGCATTATTATTATTATTCCCATTTTACAGTTGAAGAAACTGTAGTAGGCAGAAATAAAATTATTAAAGACATAAATCACAGAGCTAGTGTCTACATCCAATATTGAAATCAGGTCTTTCTGATTTCAGACTGAACACTCTATGTACTGCTCCAGCAGCTGCATAATAACACAAGCATAATAAATTTTTATCTTCAAGGAATTTACTTTTTTTTTTAAGGAAAAAGTTCATGGTTATAAGTAAATATAAAATAATCTAAGGAAGAGGGGGAAGAATACAGTGATATGAAACACTTCATGATTTTGTGTGTCACTCAATTGTGCTTAATTCAACAAGCATTTCTTAAGAATGTATGTGAAGTTCATTATTAAATACTAGGGGAGCTAATCAATTTCCTCTTTGACTCCAATTGATTTATTCTAATGATTCTCATTAAATGAGAAGAATAGTGAGAATTCTTTAGTTGGTTTACTTTTTTGTCTTTTTAAAAACAAAGTCACACAAGACTTCCAGAGTTGGAGCCAAGATGATGGAGTAAAGTCAGAAAACTTCTCAAGCTCCCTCAGTTTTCCTCAAAAAATATACAAAACTAAACTTCTGAACAGGGTCTCATAGTATGAAATCACAGCTCAAAATAGGCTGGAAAAATTTCAAGAAAGATCATTGAGATGAAAAGAGTGGTAAGCCCAATTCAAAATTCTGAGAAAGCTGGTGAGAGGGTCTTAATCACAGCAAATCAGCAACTGAGATGCTTAGTCTTGGCTCAGTAGAAGAGCAGATCATTGTGGCAGCTTCCAGTCCCAGCTCAGAAGACAAATTCTGAGAAAGCAGGCTGTTTCCTGAAAACAGAAGGCAAAACTACTCAATGCAAATACTGGGACCCTGTGCTGAAAGCCATGGGTCAGACCTGCACAGTAAACTTGGAACAATGCTATTTTTACCTAAAGAGCATAATGGCTCAACCATAAAAGTAAAAAAGAGGAAATGCCAAAAGAAAAGGAAAGAAAATAAGCAAGAATTAGAAAAGAACTGTAATTACAGAAAATTACTTTGGTGCCAAAGAAGACTAAATCACCAACTCAGATGATGACAAAATGTCCACAGAGGAAATCTCAATGATATAAATTAGTCTCAAGACGAAAGAGGCTTCTCAGAAATACTATAAAAGATTTTAAAAGCAAATAAGAGAAGTAGGAGAAAAAAATGAAAATAGAAATGACAGGTATGCAAGAGAGAGTCAATAGCTTGGGGAAAAAAGGGGGAAAAAATGACTAAAGAAAAAAACTCCTTAAAAAATACAATTGTTCAAAGTCTGATCTAACCAATTGGAAAAATATTAAATGCTCTTGGATAGGGCGAGCAAATATAATAAAGATGACAATATTACCTAAACTAATCTATTTATTTAGCGCTATACCAATCAGAGTCCCAAAAACTATTTTAATGATCTAGAAAAAATAACAACAAAGTTCATATGGAAAAACAAAAGGTCAAGAATTTCAAGGGAATTAATGAAAAAAAAAATCCAATGAAGGTGGCTTAGCTGTACCAGAATTAAAATTATATTATAGAGCAGCAGTTACCAAAACTATTTGGTATTGGCTGAGGAATAGATTAGTTGATCAGTGGAATAGATTAGGTTCAAGGGATAAAACAGTCAACAAATATAGCAACCTAGTCTTTGACAAACCCAAAGATCCCAGCTTTTGGGATAAGAACTTACTGTTTGATAAAAATTGCTGGGAAAATTGGAAACTAATATGGCAGAAACTAGGCATTGATCCATACTTAACGCCGTACACCAAGATAAGGTCAAAATGGGTTCATGACCTAGGCATAAAGAATGAAATTATTAATAAATTAGAGGAACATAGGATAGTTTACCTCTCAGACCTGTGGAAGGGGAAGGTCTTTATGACCAAAGCAGAACTAGAGATCATTACTGATCACAAAATAGAAAATTTCGATTATACCAAACTGAAAAGTTTTTGTACAAACAAAACTAATGCAGACAAGATTAGAAGGGAAGCAATAAACTGGGAAAATATTTTTACAGTCAAAGGTTCTGATAAAGGCCTCATTTCCAAAATATATAGAGAATTAACTCTAATTTATAAAAAATCAAGCCATTCTCCAATTGAAAAATGGTCAAAGGATATGAACAGACAATTCTCAGATGAAGAAATTGAAACTATTTCTAGTCATATGAAAAGATGCTCCAAGTCATTATTAATCAGAGAAATGCAAATTAAGACAACTCTAAGATACCACTACACACCTGTCAGATTGGCTAAGATGACAGGAAAAAATAATGATGATTGTTGGAGGGGATGCGGGAAAACTGGGACATTGATGCATTGTTGGTGGAGTTGTGAACGAATCCAACCATTTTGGAGAGTAGTTTGGAACTATGCTCAAAAAGTTATCAAACTGTGCATACCCTTTGATCCAGCAGTGTTACTACTGGGATTATATCCCAAAGAGATTATAAAGAAGGGAAAGGGACCTGTATGTGCACGAATGTTTGTGGCAGCCCTTTTTGTAGTGGCTAAAAACTGGAAACTGAATGGATGTCCATCAGTTGGAGAATGGCTGAATAAATTGTGGTATATGAATATTATGGAATATTACTGTTCTGTAAGAAATGACCAACAGGATGATTTCAGAAAGGCCTGGAGAGATTTACACGAACTGATGCTGAGTGAAATGAGCAGGACCAGGAGATCATTATATACTTCAACAACAATACTGTATGATGACCAGTTCTGATGGAGCAGGCCATCCTCAGCAACGAGATCAACCAAATCATTTCCAATGGAGCAGTAATGAACTGAACCAGCTATGCCCAGAAAAAGAACTCTGGGAGATGACTAAAAACCATTACATTGAATTCCCAATCCCCATATTTATGCACACCTGCATTTTTGATTTCCTTCACAAGGTAATTGTACAATATTTCAGAGTCTGATTCTTTTTGTACAGCAAAATAACGTTTTGGTCATGTATACTTATTGTGTATCTAATTTATATTTTAATATATTTAACATCTACTGGTCATCCTGCCATCTAGGGGAGGGGGTGGGGGGGGTAAGAGGTAAAAAATTGGAACAAGAGGTTTGGCAATTGTTAACGCTGTAAAGTTACCCATGCATATATCCTGTAAATAAAAGGCTATTAAATAAATAAGTTAATTAAAAAAAATACAATTATTCAAATGAAAAAAACTCCATTGAAGAAAACAACACTTTCAAAAGAAGAATTAACCAGGGCTAGGCCAAGATGGCAGAGAATAGACATGAATTTCTGTGACCTCCTCTGACTTCTCAAACCAACAGCAGATTAAGCCTCTAAACTGGTTTTGGAGGCAAAGAATCCACAAGTATTTGGAGTACAACATATTCCCAGAAGAAGATACCTTGGAAGAATTTCAGAACAGGTCTGTTTTAAATGGGCAGGGGGACAGTCTGCCAGAGTCTAGACTGTAGCATGGGGAGACCAGGGCAAGGAGCTGGGCTGGGGAGTCAGAGTATTGCAGCTTCCAAGCAGCTGGGAATGTTCTGCAAGCCACTTAGGCTACTCTGTCTTGGTTGCAAGCAGATGATTTGGCAGATTTGCTACAAAAGGCAAATTGTAAACCACTGAGCCCAGGAAGAAAGATCTAGCAGCCATTACCCAGCATTAGAAATCAATCAGCAGAACTGCCCCAGGGCAAATTAAAGCAGCTGTTCCTCCTTTGTATTGAATGGAATTCAAGCTTTAAAAAAAAAAATTTAAAAAGCAAATAGAATTCACCACAGACAGCTTTTATAGAGAGAGAAAAGAACAGACCTCAAATCCTGAGGTTTATAAAGGCAAAGCAACTCCAAATGAAGCCCCAAAGTGAGACATAAGCTGTTCTCCATTCTACAAGGCTTTCTTGGATAAAGGAGCTTAAAAGAGAGAGAAGAAAAATGGGGAAATGAAATAAGATCATTGCAAGAAGGCATGGAAAAAGTATATAATACTTACAAAAGAGATATAAAAAGACACCAATTCACTGAAAAACAAAATTTGTAAATGGAAAAAGAATGCAATGAACAAAAAATTCAATTGGCCAATTACAAAAGAAGCTAAAAAAGTAACTGAAGAAAATAATACACTAAAACTTAAAAATGAACAGATGGTAGTGAATGACTCAAGACTTCAAGAATCAGTCAAGAATCAAGAAAAAATAGAAGAAAATATGAAATATCTCCTAGGAAAAAACAACTGACCTGGAAAATATATCTAGGAGAGACAATTTAAGGATTATTGAACTTTCTGAAAGCCATGATAAAAAAAAAAAAAAAAGAACCTAGACAATATCTTACAGGAAATCATAAAAGAAAACTGCCCTGATATTTTAGAATCAGAAGGTAAAATAATCATCGAAAAAATTCACATGTCACCTGTTGAAAGAGACCCTAAAATTAAATTCCCAAGAAATATCATGGCTAAATTCCAGAACTATTGCAACAAGGAAAAGATATTGCAAGCAGACAGAAAGAAACAATTTAAATACTGAGGAGTCACAATTAGCACTACCCAGGCCCTAGCAACTTCCACCTTAAAGGATCAAAGGAACTAGAAGCTGATATTCCAAAAGTCAAAGGAACTTGGATTACAGCCAAGAATAAGCTATCCTGCTAAAATGATGATATCTTTTAGGGAAGAAGAAGGACATTCAATGATATAGGTGGATTTTACCTATTTTTAATGAAAAGAACAGAACTGAACAAAAAATATGATCTCCAAACAGAACTCAAGACAAACATAAAAAGGTAAAAAGGAAAGAACTCTTGAGAACTATATTTCTGTTATGGGCATGCTTAGAGAATGCAAGTATAATTTTATTTTATTATGATAACATGAAAAAGAAACGAGATAGAAAGGGATTGTACTGGAAAAAGAGAGGAAAAAAAGGTAAAATAAGGGAAATTACATCTCACGAAGAGGCAAAGGAAACCTATTATAATTGAGGAAAAGAAGGGAGGGAGGATGAGCATTGTGTGAATTTTACTTTCATCGGATTTGGCTCTAAGAGAGAATATCAGACATATTTGGTTTTGCAGAGAAATTTGTCCCACCTTATAGGGAAGTGGGAGAGAAAGGAGGAAAAGAAAGAGAAAGACTAATAGAAGGGAAAATAGAAGTATTAGGGGAAAGGTATAAAAAAGGGGGAGTGTAAAGGGGGAGGACTGTTTGAGGGAGGAGCTTATCAAAAGCTAAATACTGGGGAAGGGGAAAAGGGAAAAGAAAAGAGAAAAGCATAACTTTGGCTAAATAAGATGGCAGGAAATACAGAATTAGTTATTTTAACTGTGAATGTAAATAAGATGAACTTTCCCATAAATTGGAAGTGGATAGTAAACTGGATTAAAAGCCAGAATCCTACAACATGTTGTTTACAAGAAATACATTTAAAGCATAGTGATACATACAGAGTGAAGGTAAAAGGCTGGAGCAGAATCTATTATGCTTCAGGTGGAAAAAAAAAAAACAAAAAAACCAGGGGTAGCAATCCTGATCTCAGATAAAATAAAAACAAAGATAGATCTAATTAAAAGAGATAAGGAAGGAGACTATGTTTTACTAAAGTGTACCATAGATAATGAAGCAATATCAATATTAAAGATAATATGCACCAAGTGGTAAGCGTAGAAATTCCTAAAGGAGAAGTTAAGAGAGATGCAAGAAGAAATAGACAACAAAACTATATTAGTAGGGGATCTCAACCTTGCTCTCCCAGAACTAGATAAATTGACCTACAAAATAAATAAGAAAGAAGTTAAGGAGGTAAACAAAATGCTAGAAAAATTATGAGATATCACTACATGCCTCTCAGATTGATTAAGATGACAGGAAAAGAAAAGGATGAATGTTGGAGGGGATATGGGAAAACTGGGACATTAATACATTGCTGGGGGATTTATGAATAGATCTAGTCATTCTGGAGAGCAATTTGGAACTATGTTCAAAAAGTTATCAAACTGTGATTGACCCTTTGATCCAGCAGTGTTTCTATAGGGCCTATATCCCAAAGAGATCTTAAAGGAGACAAAAGGATCAACCCATGCAAAAATGTTTGTGGCAGCTCTTTTTGTAGTGGCAAGAAACTGGAAACGGTTTGGATGCCCATCATTTAGAAAATGGCTCAATAAGTTATAGTATATGAATGTTATGGAATATTATTGTTCTATAAAAAATGATCAGGAGGATGATTTAGAAAGGCTTGGAGAGACTTATATGAACTGATGCTAAATGAGATGAGCAGAACCAGGTCATGATTGTACATGACAGCATCAACATAATACTACGATCAATTCTGATAAACATGACTTTCCAACAATGAGATGATTGGTGTTACTTCCAATGATCTTAAGATTAAGAGGGTCATCTACACCCAGAGAGAGAATTGTAGGAATTGAATGTGGATTACAGCATAACATTTTCACTCTTTTTGTTGTTGTTGGCTCGTATTTTGTTTTCTTATTTATTTACTTTCTTTTTAAATCTGATTTTCCTTGTGCAGAAAGAGAATTGTATAAATATGTTATATGTATTGGATTTAACATATATTTTAACATGTTTAACATATATTAAATTGCTTGCCATCTAGGGGTGGGGGTGGGGAAAAGGAGAAGGAAATCTGAAACACAAGGATATGCAAAGATCAATGTTGACAAATTATCCATGCATAAATTTTGAAAATAAAAAGCTTTATTAAAATTTTTTAATTAAAAAGATTTTGAAAATTAGTTGGAGAAGGAAATGGCAAATCATTCTAGTATCTTTGCCAAGAAAACTCCAAATAAAGTCATGTAGAGACAGACAAACTGAAAGGTGACTGAAAAAAGGTTGGTATTAAGAATATCCTTTTTGTTCACAGTGAAGGTAGATATTGCTTAAAAATACATCTGTGATGAAATAAGATATTAGATCTTTGTGCAATAAATTTAAAATTATTATTCATGTCATTTACCAAATGAAAAAAAGTAGAATTAACCAAATGAAAAAGAGATATAAATGCTAACTTAAGAAAATCACATATTAAACACTAGAATGGGACAAATGGAAGCTAATGACATTATGAGACAGCAAAAATCAGTCAAACAAATCAAAAAATGAAAAAATTGAAGAAAATGTCAAATATCTCATTGGAAAAAGAGTTGACATGGAAAATAAATCTAGAAGTGACAATTTAATATTTATTGGATTATCTGAGGGCTATGACCAAAAAAAAAAAAAAAAGTCTGGATAGCATTCTTCAAGAGCACATTAAGAAAAACTGTCCCAATATTCTAAACAGAAGGGGAAATAGTCAGTGAAAGAATCAATCTATCACCTTCAGAAAGAGATTTTATAAGGAAATCCCCAAGGAACATAGCTGTGAAACTCCAGACCTACAATCTCAAGGAAAAAATGAATCTGAAACTATGCCCAAGGATAATCAAACTGCACACATCTTTTGACTTATTTTGGTTTTAACATTGTCAGAGACCATGACTGCTACCCCTGCATTATTTCTTTTTTTGTTGAAACTACTAAATCTCATATTATCATGGCTGTAGTTCTACAATACTTGAATTGTTTCTACTTGCTTGGATTATTCTCTCTTTTACCTTCAAGACCTTTGAAACTTTCCTGTGACTTTTCATTTGGAAATCTCTTAAATATGGTGATTGGTGGATTTTTTTTTCAATTTCTATTTAATCCCTAGTTCTAAAAATTCAGGGCAATTGTCTTTCAAACTTTCCCGAAATAAAACAGCCAAATTATTCTTTTTTATCATGACTTTCACAGAGCCAAATAATTCTTTTTTCTCTCCTAAATGTTTTCTAAGTCAGCTGTTTTTCTAATGAAATATTACATTTTCTCTTTTTTCATTCTTTTCATTTAAAAATTTTTTTTCTCGATTTATGTCTTACAAAGCCATTAGCATCATCATGTCCAATCCTAATTTTCAAGGAGTTCTTTTCTTCATTACATTTTTGGACATTGTTTTCTAATAGGTTAGCTTTTTATACAATTTTCCTTTATTACGATTGTCATTTCCTGATTTTTCCTCTTCCTCCTTCATCTGATTATTAAAATCCTTTTTGATCTCTCCCAATAATTCTTTTTGAGCCTATGACCATTTTGCATTTTTTGAAGTTTTGCATGTTACTGTTTTGACTTCATTGTCTTCTGAGTTTGAATGTTGATCTTGTCTATCATCATGGAATCTATCTAATTTCAGGTTCTTCTTCTTCTTTTTTTTTTTTTTTCCTGTTGTTTACCTGTTTTTTTTAAAACAATCGATTTCTGGTAAATTAACTTTATATTAGAATCTGGTTTTGTTCCTAGGGTATGGGACATAATGTCTCAATCTTTTAAGCTTTTTGTGTTGTTGCTTTAAGAGTTCTATGGGGGGTTAGTGTCTTCAATTTTTCAGGTCTTTGTGCAGTGATCCAAGCCCATGTGTCACTCTTATAAATTCATGAATTACCTCAGGAATACCTATCCCTCCCTGAGATGAGAAGAGGAGTCCCTACACTTGTGACACTGCAGATTCTCTCACCCCCAATTGACTCAGAAACTCATGACCAACCTTATTCTCCCAGTGATGCAAGAATCAATTCATCCTTCTGTCCTAAAATTGAAATCTAGGACTCTGCTCTCCCCTATGAATGACCACAATTAATCCTCTGCATCTGGAAATCATGAATAGAACCCTCATCTCTGAAAGGGAATGTTGCAGAATGTGCTTACTTTCCTCACCTGTAGCTCAAGCCTGGGATTTGGTTGGGTCAATTTGCCTGGACTTTGTGTACATTGTCACCAAAGAGCATTGCAAATTATTTTCCAGAACAGTCACCCAAAAAACTCACTGAAAATTCCCAAAATCAAAGCTTCTGGGAACAGATCTGTCTTCAAGGTCTGTTGTTTAGTGACAGAGTGTTATCTGAATTTTACTTCTAATCAGGCCATTACCTCTGTAGGTAAGGTCTTTCCTAATGTCTTCCTAAGCTGTTAGACTGGCTGACTGCTTTATCACGATTTTCTATTATTTCTGCCACTCTCAAATTCATTTTGAGAAATTGTTTTAAATTATTTAGATGAAAGTTTGGAAGAACCAGGTATTTCCATCCTTAGGATTTCCATCTTTATTGTTTATCTTCCCCAAATGTTCTTGTTAACTATTTTCCCCCTAGCTATCCTGAATCCATTTCATTTATTTCCTTCATTTTTTCTCTACAATTCTTATTTGACTTGCTTTTTCTTTACCTTATCTAGGAAAGCTTATAGGATCATGTACAGTCCACTGTTTGAGCTTTTTAGTAGTTTTCATGTCATTGTTATTTTCCACTTTGTGCTTTGATCTTTCTTATTACTAGAGTAGCTGTTTATAGTCAGACCCTTTTTTATGTTTTGTTAATTCATTTTTCTAGCTTTCTTTCTTTTTTTTCTCCCTGAGGCAGTTGGGGTTGTGACTTGCTCAGGGTCACACAGCTAGGAAGTGTGAAGTATCTGAGACCCTATTTGAACTGAAGTCCTCCTGGCTTTAGGGCTGATACTCTATCCACTGCACCACCTAGCTGCCCCTCTAGCCTCTTTCTTAATCTACTTAATCTATTTGGGTTTTTTCATACTGCCATTTTTAGGGCAGGGTGGATGGGAGGAGGGAGCAGGGAGGAGTGGTTAGCATTTGGGTTTTTTTTAAGTTTTTTTCAAAATTGTGTAATGGGAGGTAAAGTTCTGGCTAATGCTCTTCTAGTCTGCACTCTGTACTTTGCCTAAAAAGTATTTCTGCTCTCCAGAGGCTACAGTCATTTTTTCCCTAGAATTGTGACCTGAAAATGAGTGTGAGCCATGCAGTCACTTATCAGTGCCTGGTCCTGTACTCAGTACTGGTGACACTTGCAATAATTTCCTGATCAGTTTTCCAATCCCCTGATTCTCTGTGGCATGAGTGCACCAAAATTGTACCACTACCATTGTAACTGTTTCCAGGCCCCATATCTAATCTTGCTATCACTTATGGGGCATCCCATCTTTCATCTCAGTGTCATATACATTTCTTTCTAACATTTTGAGTTGTCTTGAGCTGGAAAAAAACCTCAGCATGACTCTCGTTGGTTATATCAAGAATTCAGTGTGTTTTAGAGAGGAATGTTGGGGGAAATTGGCTTTACTTTTCTCTCTGTTGTCTCATCTTGGTCAACCCTCATGAAATCTGCTTCTTATCATGAAGTTGACTATCTCAACTTGAATAACATACTGCCACTTGGAGTTTATTAATTATTTCTTAATTAATTCTTGAAAATTTTGATATCTTGAAGTAAATGAAGTTAAGTATAATGGAAAATCATTTCTATTATTTGTGCCATTTTAGGTGAGTTGGAAAATATTGATATAAATAGAAGAGATATGTTATATATTTTGGAGATTTGTTGCTAAATTTTGGGAACCCAGAAGAAATTGGATTAAGTTAGAGATATTTCAGCTCTTAGGAAGACTTCCTAAATTTTATGCAGGTTATGATATAAGCATTAATATGTTATGGATTCTCATTAATCTAAATGTTGGGATCACAGTACTCCTTGTTTTATCATCCCTATGTAACTGAGGTATACATTCTTCTCAGTTACCTTTGAATCTCAGGATTCACTCAATCCTCAGTACACTATTTTTGCAAGGAAGAGTTGGTGAGTGTGGTTTCTAACACTGTCAACAGTCTGAGATGGAGATCATAGACAATGGGATATGCCATAAATCAGTTTAGAGAGAAAAACCTGTTGTCATATATTTCTTTTGGATGTTTTAGTGAGGAAACAGCCTGGTGACATACATACTTGAGAGTTGGGTAGAGGAGGCAGCCAACTAGGAAGGAAAATTTAAAAATATGATATTTTGAAATTTTCAATGTTCAAATCTGACTTCTGTCTCAAAGAATATAAAAGTTATTAAGAAGAAAAAAAAATAAATTTAAGGTCTCAGTGACTTAATTGTGACGCTTATACCAGTCCTTCCTGATTTTCTTCACTGCATTCTTTACATCCTTGTTCCTCAGACTATAAATCCAAGGGTTTAACATAGGGATGATTGTGGTGTAGATTACTGAGGCCACTTTCTGTTGAGTGAGGTTGCTATCTGTTGCATGTTGACAATACATGAAAATGGCAGAGCCATAAAGGAGAACAACAGTTACCATGTGAGATCCACAGGTGCTGAAAGCTTTGGACCTGCCTTTGGCAGAATGGATGCTGAAGATATTGGAGAGGATGAAAGCATAAGAAATTACAATAGGTATAGTGGTTATCAATGTGCTGACCCCAACCAGAAGCATTGCCAAAAGTTCATTGAGGTGGGTGCTGGAACAGGAAAGCTTCAAAAGAGGAGGAACATCACAAAAATAATGACTAATTACATTGTTTCCACAGAAGGATAGTCTGGTTAGAGCACTTGTGTGAGTTGTGGCTCCAAAGATCCCCACAGTATACACTCCTACCACTAGTAGGAAGCAGGTTTTCTGGGACATTGTGGTAGTATAGATCAGGGGGCTACAGATGGCAACATAACGATCATAGGCCATAGCTGACAACATGAAGAGATCAGCCATGGCAAAAGAACAGAAGAAAAAGAACTGGGTTAAGCACCCTGAGTATGTGATGATATTCTTCTCTGATACAAAGCTCACCAGCATTTTGGGGGTAATGACAGAAGAGTAGCAAAGATCAATGAAGGACAAGTTACTAAGAAAATAATACAAGGGGGTTTGAAGATGAGAACTAGTTTTGATAAGTAGGAGTAAGCCCACATTTCCCATCATGGAAATAATATATATTTGTAGGAAAAGTAAGAAGAGGGGGATCTGGAATTCTGGCTGGTCTGTTAATCCCATAAGGATAAATTCTGTCACTGTGGAATGATTTCCTGTATCCATCCTTTGAAAGTTGTAGTGGAAATCTGAGGAGATGGAAGAAAAAAAAGAATGTCATTAGAGATAACTGTTTGTAAATGTATGTGACAATCTAATGAATGATATAATATCTTCTTGAACTCAGAAGCAGCATACAAATTTCCACATATATTGATAAACTATTAATATAATATTGAATCATAGCATCTAAGTCTGAGATTTCAAAAGAATTTTAAATATCCTTTAATCTAATAAATACCAACACAATAAATGATATTTAAAATAAAGATAAATTTCATAAAATAAAAAAGCATTTCTTTTTGTAAAGAAATGTTACAAAAGATGTTAAAAGAACTTGTTATAATGTAGAGTAAATTTGTCTTTTCCCCAAAACAGAATGATGAATAATAGTATTATAAGAAAAAAATAAGACCTTAAAATGTCTCAAATGGAAATATTTAGAAAGAATGAAATAATTGTGATGGATCTAAAGGAGACATCAAAGAGAGAAAACAATAATTACTGAATTTTCTGAAAACTGTAAGAAAGAAAAAAATCTAATTTCTAAATTTCAGAAAACATTAATTAATGCTTGTTTCCATTTCATGGATGATAAGCTAGAATTCTACTCTTCAGGACAAGAATATTGAGTTTCCAGACATTAATACCATAAAAATGGCAGTAAAGCAGTTAAGATAAATAATACCATGAATATGATGAAAACAAAGACTCATAGAAAGAAATATATTTATTCAAAGTGAAATCAGTCAGAACAATTAGGAGAATAAAATACACAGTGATTCCAACAAGATTTGAAAGAGCATAAGTAAAATAATTAAAACTGATTAATGTGAAATTATAAATATCTTACAAAATCATTAGCTTTACCTTGTCCAGTTCTAATTTTCAAGGAGTTCTTTTCTTCATTAAATTTTTAGATCTTTTCCAAATCAGTTCCAATTGATCAGTAATGAACAGAACCAGCTACACCCAGTGAAAGAACACTGGAAAATGAGTGTGGATCACAACATAGCATTTACACTCTTTCTGTTATTGTTTACTTGCATTTTTGTTTTTCTTCCCAGGTTATTTTTACCTTCCTTCTAAATCTGATTTTTCTTGCGTGTTCTTGCATAGCAAGACAACTGTTTAAATATGTATACATATATTGTATTCAACATATACTTTAATATATTTAACATATATAGGACTACCTGCCATCTAGGGGAGGGAGTGGAGGGAAAGAGGGAAAAAGTTGGAACAGAAGTTTTTGCAAGGGTCAGTGTTGAAAAATTACCCATGCCTATGTTTTGTCAATAAAAAGCTATAATAAAAAATAGAAAAAAAGTTTTTTTGGATCTTCATTTCTAATGAGTTTGTTTTTTTCATAATTTTCCTGCATTACTAATTTCTTTTTCTGAGTTTTTCTCTTCCTCTTTCATCTGATTATTAAAATCTTTTTAAATCTCTTCCAATAATACTTTTTGAGCCTGCGGCCATTTTGCATTTTTTGAAGTTTTACATGTCACTGTTTTGACTTCATTATCTTTTGAGTTTGAATGTTGATCTTGTCTATCACCATGGAATCTATATATTTTCAGGTTATTTATTTTCTGTTTACTTATTTTTTTTAAAAAAACAATCTATTTCTGGTCAGTTAACTTTATATTAGAATCTGGCTTTGTTCCCAGGGTGTGGGAGATAATGTCTCAATCTTTAAGTTTTTGATGTTGTTGCTTTCAGAGGTCGATGGGGGCTGTGTCTTCAATTTTTTGTATCTTTAACTGAGCATTGATCCAAGGCCATGTGTCACTCATAAGTTCATGAGTTACCTCAGGAACTCTTATCCCTTCCTGAGATGACACCAGGGGTCCTAACACTTGTGACACTGCAAATTCTCTTACACTTAATAGACTTAGAAACTCATAACCAATCTCATTCTTCCAATGATGCTAGAATCAATTCACCCTTCTGGCCTGAAACTGAAATCAAGGACTCTGCTCTCCTATGAATGACCACAGTTAATCCTCTGCATCTGGAAATCATGAATAGAGCCCTTATCTCTGAAAGTGAATGCCCAGAATGTGCTCACTTTTCTCACCTGTAGCCTTAGCCTGGGATTTGGTTGGAATAATTTTCCTGGATACTATGTCTAGTGTCAGCAGAGAGCCTTGCAAATTATTTTCCAGATTAATCACCCAAAATCCTCACTGAAAATTCCCAAAGCCAAAATAGATTTATCCCCAAGGTCTATTGCTTAGTGAAAGTGTTATCTGAATTTCATTTCTAATCAGACCACTACCTCTGCAGATAAGGTATTCCATAATGTCTTCCTAAGTTGTTAGACTGGTTGACTGCTGTTTTTCTATTATTTCTGCCACTCTCAAATTCATTTTGAAAAATTGTTTTAAATTATTTAGACGAAAGTTTGTAAGAACTATGTATTTCCATCCTTATTCTTTATCTTCGCCAAATGTTTCTATTAACTATTTTTTTCATAGTTATCCTGAATCCATTTCAGTTATTTCCTTCATTTTTTTCTACAATTCTTATCTGACTTCTAAAATCATTCATTGCTTTTTCTTTACTTTATCTAGGAAAGCTTATGGGTTCATGTCTAATTCATACTGCTTGAGGCTTTTAGTAGTTTTCATGGCATTGTTATCTTCCACTTTGTGCCCTGATCTTCATCACTATAGTAGTTGTTTATAATCAGACTCCTTTTTATGTTTTGTTTGTTCATTTTTCTAGCCTCTTTCTTAATCTACTTACATCTCTTTGAGCCCTGCACACATTTGGATGAAGAGAGTGAAATTATTTTTCTAAGCAAAGACTTTTTTTTAAGATTTTTTCATGTTGCCCTTTTTATAGACACTTCAAGGCAGGGTGGAGGGTAAAAGGGAGCAAGGCATAGGGGTTAGGATTTAGATTTTGTAAGTCTTTTCAAATGGGAGGTATAGTTGTAGCTCATGTTCTTCTACTCTTCACTCTGGACTTTGTCCAGGAAGGACTTCTGCTCTCTAGAGGCTACAAGCACTCTTCTTTTCATAGAATTGTGATCTGAAAATGAGTCTGGGTCATGCAGTCAGTTATTAGTGCCTGGTGCTATATTCAATAATAGCATCTCTTGCAATAATTTTCTCATCAGTTTTCCAATTCCCTGATTCTGTGTGGCATGAGTACATCAAAACTGTGCCACTACCATTGTTACTATTTGCATGGCCAATATGTAATCTTGCTATAGCTTCTGGGTTAGCACATTCTTCATCTCAGTGTCATATACATTTCCTTCTGACTTTCTTTCTGAGTTGTCTTGCGCTGGGGAAAAAGCCTTCACCTGCCTTTTGTTGATTATATCATTCAAGAATTCAGTGTGCTCTGTAATTTTTGGAGAGTAATGTTGGGCGAAATTTGTTTTACTCTTCTCTCTATTATCCCACTTCGGTCAACTCTCATGATATTTGCTACTTATCATGAAGTTGAATGTCCCAACTTGAATAACGTGTTGCCACTTGGAATTTCTTAATTATGTCTTGAAAATTTTGATATCTTGAAATAAATGAAATTGATTATAATGGAAAATCTTTTCTGTTATTTGTGTCATTTTAGGTGAGTTGGTAAATAATAATATTAATAGAAAAAGAGACAAGTTATATATTTTGTAGACTTTTTGCTAAATTTAGAGATATTTCAGCATTCAGAAAAACTTCCTAAATTTTATACAGGTATGACATAAGCCTTGATATATTATGAATTCTCATAAGTCTAAATGTTGGGATCACAGTATTCCTTATGTTGTCATCCCTATGTTATAGCTGAGGTAAAGTTTCTACTCAATTATCTTTGAAACTCAGAATTCAATTAATCCTTAGTACATCATTTTAGCAAGATAGAGTTGGTAAGCTTGATTTCTAACACTGTCAGCAATTTGAGCTGGACATCATAGACAGTGGGATATGGCATAGATCAGTTTAGAGAGAAAACATGGTGTGTTATATTACTTTAGGATGCTCTAATGGAGAAAAACCCTGGTGACATGAATTGTTTGGTGTTGGGTATGGGGGGGAAGCCAATTCAGGAAAGGAAATTGATGAGAAAAATGTATGACATTCCCAATTTTGTAATGTATTCCAAATCTGACTTCTGTCTCAAAGGGTATAAATGTAAAGGTTATGTAGAAGCAAAAAAGATAAATTTAAGTTCTTAATGACTTTTAATTGTGCCACTTATACCAGGGGACTGTCCAGTCATTCCTGATTTTCTTCAGTGCCTCCTTTACATCCTTATTCCTCAGACTATAAATCCAGGGGTTTAGCATGGGGATGATAATGGTGTAGATCACTGAGGCTACTTTCTGTTGCATGAGGTTGCTGTCTGTTGCATGTTGACAGTACATGAAAATGGTGGAGCCATACAGGAGAGCAACAGTTACCATGTGAGATCCACAGGTGCTGAAGGCTTTGGATCTGCCTTTAGCAGAATGGATGCTGAGGATATTGGAGAGGATGAAAGCATAAGAAATCACGATAGGTATAGTGGTTATTAATGAGCTGATTCCAACCAGAAGCATTACCAAAAGCTCATTGAGGTGAGTGCTAGAGCAGGAAAGCTTCAAAAGGGGAGGAACATCACAAAAATAATGACTAATTACATTATTTCCACAGAATGATAGTCTGTTTAAACCACATGTATGAGTCATGGCTCCAAAGACCCCCAAAGTATACACTCCTACCACTAGCAGAAAGCAGGTTCTCTGGGACATGGTGGTGGTATAGATCAGAGGGCTACAGATGGCAACATAACGATCATAGGCCATGGCTGACAACATGAAGAGGTCAGCCATACAGAAAGTACAGAAGAAAAAGAACTGTGTCAAGCACCCCGAGTAGGAGATGATATTCTTCTCCGATACAAAACTCACCAACATTTTGGGGGTAATTACAGAGGAAAAACATAAGTCAATAAAGGACAAGTTACTGAGAAAATAGTACATGGGAGTGTGAAGCTGAGAACTTATCCTGATAAGTAGGAATAAGCCCAAATTCCCTATCATGGAGATAATGTATATCTGTAGGAAAAGCAAGAAGAGGGGGATCTGGAGTTCTGGCTGGTCTGTTAATCCCATAAGGATAAATTCTGTCACTGTGGAATGATTCCCTGTGTCCATTGTCTTCTGAAATTTGAGTTGAGAATCTGTGGAGATGGAAGAAAAGAATCCTATTAGACAAGAATGACCATATGCCAAAATCTGCTGACCTAAAAATCTTATGAAAGATGCAATATCCTCTTGAACTCTCAATAATTCAAACTATCCACAATTATTCATAAATTATTAATGTAAAAGTCTAAGATTAAGTCTAAGAGTAAGAGGGATTTCTATTATTCTACAATCTGATCCACAACAACACTAAAATTATGTTTACGCTAAAAACAACAGTTTGATGAAAGAAAGAAAGAACTGCATGTAAATTTAAGCCTTATAACAAGAAGAGGATAGTGAAATAAAATAATGGATTTAATATAAAGTAATTTTATTATATAGAAAACAAGATGTTAAAACAAAAAAGGAAAACCTGAAAAGTATTTAAATGGAATGATTTACAAAGTCATGATAGCTGTGACAGATCTAAGGGAAAGATGAAAGGCAAAATTAAAAATGGATTTCCTGAAAATGTAAAAAAAAAAAAGAAAAAATACTGATTTCTACATTTCAGGAAACATGAAAATACATTTTGCATAGAAAATCAGAAATATATGAAAGATTAAATATGTAACATAAGATGTTAAAGAATATTTTGAAATTCTGTTCTTAAAGAGAAAAAAATCATTAAGCATCATGACTATAAATACAAGGAAATGATATTATAGAAGTTAGGACTAAAAATACCAAGAATATGATGATTTCTGGGGAATATAGGAAGATATAAATTTATTGAAAATGGAACTAGAATACAGCCCCTCCCTTCCCCCCCACAGACAACAATGATTAGAATGCTATTGAAAAGGACAACAATAAATAAAATGAAATTGAGTGATGTGCAACTCTAATGACCAAGTTCAGCCCCAAAAAAGAAATATGAGAAAATGCATATTTGCCATTGAATATGGGCATGAATCATTATTGGATTTTTAAATATGATTATTTTATGAATTCTCTCTCTCTATGTCTCTCTCTCTCTTTCTCTCTCTCTCTCCCTCTCTCTCTCTCTCTTTTCCTCTCCCTCTCTCTCTCTCTCTCCTCTTCAATTCTTTGGACTGGAAAGAAAAGTTTTTTTGGGAATTATAGATGATGTAAAAACAAATATTAAAAATTACATCATTTTCAACAAAAAATAAAATCATCATTTCTTAAAAGCAGACAAATCAATTTCATAATACTTTTGTAAAAAAAAAATGAATGACAGAAAAAGCAGTAATTAAATACTTTTTAAGGTTCTCCATACTCCTACTTCTGGGAGATGTATAGATCTGTAATGTTACAACTTTGAGGAACTGAACAGAGACTTCCTTTGAAAAAGTAGATAAGCAACTAATCTGCAAATTCTTCTTTTCAAGGTTGCTTAGGACTAATAAGAAATTAAATAACTTCTGTAGGAACTCAAAATTAGAATTTGTCAGAAATAGGTTTGAACAAAAGTTTTCTTGATTCTGAGAATGGCTTCTGTTATAGTACTTCTCATTTTGAAATTTTCATTGTTTTCATAGTGATACAAGCCCAAATGGTTATTTTTTTTAGACTATTGCAAAAGTGTCCTACTGGCCTCCCTCTAATTATGCCTTCATAAAATTTTCAAAATAATCTTCCTGAGCATAAAACTGGTCATGTTGTTGCTTTCTTAAAAAGTTGTCAGTGATTCCATATTGTACATCAAGGGAACTTCAGTTAACTTTTCTTGGCAATCAATGTAACCCATAGTTTGGAAGCATTATTTTCCCAAGCTGATTTCATATTTCATAAAAGGCACCTAAATATTAATTATTTTATTTAGTCATTCAGTAAACATTTATTTAAAAACTACTATTTGCAGAACATAGTATATATTGTAAGAATTTAGATAAAACACACTGAATTAATCTATCAACCAACAGGTTTTTATTAAATATCTACATTGTGTGCCAGGCACTATGTGTTTTAGTAGCTGGAGACAAAAGTACAAAAAATGAAATAATCCCTATCTGAAAGCATCCTATCTTTGATGTCATAAGTTTCTACTCTGGTAGTGATGACAGTCATTGAGAAAAACTGGTATCTCAGAAAAGTCATGGTAGAGTAACTAGATTCAAATTCTCATCCTGCTACTTACTACTTGTGTGACATCAAATGATTAATTAACCTCTGGGGACTTCAATCTCCTAATCTTAAAGATAAGACTGAACTAAATTAGCTTTAGGTTCCTTTTCAAGTCAAAATCTGTGATATAAAAGCCCAATGAAATAAATTTTTTTTAAAATTTGTCATTTCCCAATACTTAATTTTAATACCTTCTTATAGGAAAAGGCTTCTAACACATTAGCACAAATATCTCAGCCTTACTCATCTCCCTCTTAAGTTGATTATGTTGCATAAAGACAGCCATAAAAACATTTAAGAACAATTAACTTCTCAAAACTCCACTTCCCCTTTTCCTTATTAATATGTGCCTCAATCATTCAGAAACTGTAATTCTGTCCCTCTATGTACCACCCCATAACTTAGACCAAAGGTAGGTAAAGTTGGCAGCCTCAGAAAATGCAACATGCAGGTAGTATAAAAAGACATTTTTTAGAATTACTTTTTATAAAACAAAAATATTTTGATGTCTTTTTATTTCACTATTTCATTGGATGTCTTCCCCTCCTAAAAAGAATTTTATTTTTAAAGAGTTTTGGACATCTCTATTCTTTGGGATATTATTATTATTTTTATAACTTTTGAGTGTGATGTCAGATAGATCCTTTCCTAATGTCCTCTTTTAATGCATCATAATAGTGTGAGGTGACTCTGAATATAAGCAGATATATGTAGTGCAAGGTCAGAAAGGTAGTAATGAGCAGAAGTTTCAAGCATGAGCCTAATAGCACATTACATATGGCACCTAAGCACCAATTTATCTAAGTTCAGAGTGGCTCATCACTAAGTTAGAATAGCTACTTGGTACTGCAGATATAATGCTGAATTTGGAGTTAGACAATTGAGTTCAATTCCAGATTTAGATATTTATTATCTGAATGAGCCTGCATAAGTCAATTACCTTATGTCAACCTTGGTTTTATCATCTGTAAAATGGGGATAATAATAGCACTTGTCTCTGAAGGTTGTTGGGAGGATAAAATGAGATAACTTTAAGTATCTTATAAAATACAAAATGATATATAAATGCTAGGTATAATTTTTATTATTATTGTAAATTTGACAGAGTGTATAATTTTCAATGTATAAAAAATTTTAGTGTACAAAAAACATTTGAGAAAGTTATTTCTTAACATGTCAGTTAGCCAAAAAACATTTATTAAATGTCTGCTATTTGCTAGACATTGTGTTAAGAAATGTGGACACAAAGAAAGGTAAATTAAAGTTCCTGTTCTTGAGGAGCTTAAAATGAAATGATATAGATAACCAGCAAATAATTATACTAGTATATACAGGTCATATACAGGAGAAATGCAGGCAGGAGAACCATCAGAGGAAAAGGAATAGAATTATGAAAGACTGGTAACAGCATCCTATAGATGGTGGGATTTTATCTGAGAGTTGAAAGAATCTGGGATATCCAGGAAGTAGAAATTAGGAAGGAGAGTATTTCAGGCATTGTAATACCATGAAAATCAGTCAAGACATGTAGTGTCTTATTTGAGATACAGAAAGGAAACCAGTTTAACCAGATCAAAAAGTATGTAGTATAATTATGTAGATCTTTGAACACCAAGTGGTGAAATACATTTGATCCTGAAGATGACAGGGAATCAATTGAGTTTATTAAGACTGAGTTATGTGATAAAATATGTGTTTTCAGAAGATCACTTTGACAACTGGTTGGACAATGGACTAGAGGAAGAAACTTTTAGCAAGCAGAACAACTAAAGGGCATTTGTAAGAAAAATTATAAAGGTAAAGGCCTTGGCAACATAATAGACATGGGAGAGAGAGAGGAGTCAAGGATAACATTGAAGTTGTCAACTTGGATGACTAGGAGGAGAGTGATACCCTTAACAGGAAAAGATGTTCAGAAGAAATTGTTGGAGGAAAAATTAATGAATTCCATGTTATATTTGTTGAATCTAGTGAATATTTAGTTGAAAATGTCTAATTGGCAGTAGAAGATTAGAAACTGAAAGTCAATAGAAAGATAAGGGCTGGATAAGTAAGTTTGAGAATGATATGTGTAAAGAAATAATTAAATACATTAGAATTGATGAGATTAACAAATGAAAGAGGGGAGAGAAAAAGTACAGGTTGCTTAAAGAGTTATAAAAGTGTCTATATCCTTTGACCCAGCAATATCACTGCTAGGTCTAATTACCAAAGTGATCAGGGAAAAAGGAAAAGAACCTTTATATTCTAAAATGTGTCTAGCAACTCTCATGGAGGCAAGGAAGGTGAAACTGAAAGGATATCCATCCATAGGGAAATGGAAAAACAAGTTGTGGTGTATAGTTGTGGTAGAATACTACTCTGCTATAGGAAACAAAGAGTATAATGATTTTAGAAAAACACTGAAAGAACAAAATAATGTAGACTAAAATTAGCAGAACCAAGATAACATTGTATACTGTAACAACAATATTGTTCAAAGTATAACTTTGAATGACTAAGATATTCTGAATATTTTAAATATGAAATAAATGATAAAGGATTCATGAAGAAAGATGCTATCCAATTCCAGAAAAACAGCTGAAAAGTAGAAGCAAGGTTAGTGTGGTTTAAATTAACAAATATGTATAAGTGTGTGCATGTGAAATGGTGGCTTTCTCCAATGTGGGGTAGGGAGGAAGGGAAAAAGATTGTTCAGAACTGAAAATGGAACAAACATGAAAAAATATTATATATATATATATATACAAAACATAATTTTTTAAAGATTAGGGGGAAAACAAATAAAAAACAGCTAATAACAACAACAGGATTGATTGGCAATATTTTAGGAATAAATTTACTGTATATATTGAGGAAAATCTCCAATAATAAAAAATACTGGGATGACTTTTATCTTTAGAGAACCAACAGACTTGGGAAGTTTAAAAATTTAAAATGCAGATTCCAGGTTGAGTGTAGATGATAATGGCTCAGAGAAATAAAATAGTTGATTATATGTTGATCCTGGCACTCTGGGATGACATTTTCTATCACTGCCCTTAATCACTTTTGGAAACATCAACAAAGAAAGCATTGATAGAATTGGTTCTGGAGGAGACTGTCAATCTAACAATAGCTGCCAGGATAGCAATGTCAGGAGCTTCCAGGATAGGAATGTCAGGCTTAACATTAGATCAGGCAAAAATTGTCTTGCTGAGTCTCTTCTCTATCTCCTTTATATGCATTACTGTTCCAGTTACATTGTAAGCTCCTTGGAAGAGACTATTTTACTTTTGTATTTGTACATCAGTGCATTGTGTATCCTAAACCCAGAATTTAACATGTTCTAATCACTTACTTTATTCTTTTAATCATCTGCCAGAAATCCTAGAGATCATTTACTATGAAAAATTGAAGTAGCAAAAGTCATAGGATGCTACATCTGCATTAGAAAAGCCAGGAGAGCTTTGCTGAACCTAGTTTGTGACAAGAACAAAAGGCAGACAATGAATGGGGACATAGAGAAGTATATCTGTCTATAATCCAGGATCATATAAGCCGTAAGCAAGATATGAATATTATACACACTTTTGTTTTGTTCTTCTCTTAGTTTTAAGCTTTCACAATAAACACTTAAACCTGAACATCAACAAAATAAATATTAACACCAAGAGCTGAATGTTGTCACTAAAATTTAGTCAGTTTAAAAACTAATATTGTAAAATATTTTCATTATGTTACCTATATATTTTTTCACAATGTTCTAAGTATTTATAAAAAGGAAAGTAGAATCAATAAATAAGCAGGGCCACTCTTCCATCATTTAAGGACATACAGAAGTATTGCAAAAGGAATTTGATTCTAGTCTCATCTCTTCAACAAAGCATCAGTGTGTCTTGGGCATCCTTATGCCTCATCAGTTCACAATTGCTTTTGAGTTTAAGTTTATGAAATCTGATTACTCACCTTATTCCTGACAAGATTAGAAGAGTCATAGGACTGATGATGCTTTTCTTCAATTTCTTTTAATGAGAGAAAAATTTATATAGGTTATTGCTACAGCAGTAGTCAACCGATGGGATTTTGATGATAATGCTTCAAGGGTGAAATTATTTGAATATTTTTGACCAAATTGTGGATTATTTTAAGATCACAAGAAGAAAAGAAGGTCTCTCTTCAATACTTCAAATGCTACCAGGCACAAGCAGGAATAATAACCTTTTCTCTGAGCTGCATGATCTATATGAGGGAGGGTTTTTATTTGTCCAACAATTGTTTCAGAGAAAATTTCCCTATGGAAATGAGTAAGAATAGATGCTTCTTCAGGATTTCTTCACTCTAGAGGTTGGTGTTTTTGGGAAAAAAGCAATTGCCTGAAATATGTTTGTCTCTACAAATGATGTTATTCCCGTGAGAATTTCTAGTAAAGAGAGAAAAACAGAACTTCTCTGATAGTGGGAAGAGGAGTCAAGCTTATATGTGGTGATAAAGTTGTGAACTGCTGTCAGAAAAAAAAAAGTCTTTCCCTAGGCAGTTTTAAGAAGTGCTCCTCATTGCTCATTGCTTTCCTGCTTCTCTTAATTTTAGCATTTTAGAACTTTTTTCTGCAGAATATATTATCTCCTGTTGCTTAACTCCTTTCATTCTTTTCTTCACAATTAAGTCTAACTGTTTGGGTTATAAAAACCTTTAGATAGGACCAATATTTCCTTTTAGTTTAAGTTGTTCTTTAAATATAATTCAGTATTTATTAAATGTCTACTATACACCATGGCATAGGGATATAAAGAATAAGGTAATAAACATTTGAATAGTAACCACTATGGGCCAGGCAATGTGTTATGCATATTTAACAAATATTATTTGATTCTCATAACAAATCTGGGAGATAGTTGATATTATTATTCTCATTTTTTAGCTGAAAAAACTGAAGTAGGCAAAGGCTTCACTTACTCAGGTTGGATTGCTGGGACATGTGTTAGATCAAATTTTAATTTGGGTCTTCCTGATTCCAAACCTAGAATTCTAAATATTGTGTTACCAGCTGCAAAAAGAAAGAAAAGCACTATCTTCAAGGACTTTACTATCTGCTCAGAAAAAAGTATATGGTTACAGATAAATAGATATAAAAAAATTTCCAACGACAATAGCAAAAAATTATGGAACACAATATGACTGTGTGTCATTAAACTGAATTCAACAAACATTCTTAAAGGATTAATATGCATGAACATACTATTAAATATTAAAAAAATCAATTTTTTTGGTTCAAATACTTCTCTTGAAAGTAGAAAAATAGGGAACAGGTCTTTATTTTATAAATAATAAAGCCAAATGAATAACTTGACATCATTGCAATATAATCAGAGAACTTAGAAGGGTTATTAAAAGTGATTTTATTATTCCTCTAATTTGAAATCAAAGTAGTCATTACCATGATCTTTCTGTGACAACAGAGCCTTGAAATAATTTGAAGCACAATATAGCAGTTCAATGGTAGCACAATAGGATACAATTACAATAGTTCAATAGAAGTACAATATGGAGCAAGGATGAAAGCTGACTTAGGTATGCAGTAGGAGGCTCTATGTATCTGGAAGCAGCCTGTGGAGAACACTCACCAATATCAGCAGTACTAGAAAATAAGTCATGTATTTGCCTTCATTACTATGTTTTCCAAGATAAGAATTATTCTGAATGGGAACCTCTAAAGTCTAGGAAGAATTAGAAAGAAAAATCAATATTTTAATAATCTATAGATCTGTCCTTCATGAATTTCTTTAATGCAGGTGTCATATCCTTGTAACTCAGGCTATAGATCAAGAGGTTCAGTGTGGGGATCACTCTTGTATTAAATGCAGAAACTACTTTCTCCTGGGCCATGCTATTGGATGCAGGTATATGATACATGGCATTGATAGAATCACAAAAACAGAAACAGCTTTTAAAAGAGAATCATAGATTCTGAAGACTTTATAACAGCTCTTTACCAACTTTATGTGATGTTTAGAAGAATAAAATGTTAAAAAGTTCAAGATGGGCACAGTTGTGACCACCAAATTAAATCCATCAGCAATCATTACCATCAAAACCATTTGATTACTGAATCAAATTAGTTCATTGATGTAGGTGTGGGAGCAGGAGATCTTCAAAAGTAGAGAGAGCATCACAAAAATACTGACAGATAATATTCTTCCCAAAGAAAGACAGTCTGGCTAATAAATTCTATGAACAATAGCCCCAATGTCTTCCCACTACCATCACCATTGTGTACACAGTTGCCAGCAGCAGGGAAAAAATTCATGGCACATTAGAGACATTATAGAGCACGAGTTCACATTTGACAACATAGTGATCATCGTTCATAGTTATATGCATGTCCAAGGTAGCAATCACAAAGAATAAGAGAAAGAATAAATTATGCAATCTGGATAGGGAAATAATGTTATTCTCTAAAATTAGTTCTCTAAAATTTTGTATGTAATGACAGAAAACTATTAGAGATCTAGGAATGGTATATCATTGAGGAAATAGTACATAGGAGTGTGAAACAGAGAACTGACAGATGAATAAAATGAAGCCTCTGTTCCACAGAATGGGATTAAATAGATGTCTAGAAAGAAAAAGAAAATCATATTTGGAGCTTTGTTTGGTTTGTTAAGCCCACAAAAATAAATTCTGACATAATGTGGCATTTCCCTTTGCCTTTCTCCAACAATTATCTCCAACAATTCGGTAGGAAATGCTCAGGTTCGCTAGAGAAATAAACAAATATAAAAAAATGATTAATTAACAAAAAAATTTCTATATTCTCTTTCTCAATCACTTGATCTATCTTCTTCCGTCTCTATCTGTTTCACTCTTTGTCTCTTTCCATCATTCTTTCTCATTTTTCATTATGGAAAAATTTGACAGAAATGGCCATTAATTTAAGGACACAGTAGTAAGAAAAGTCAGTCAATTGCCATCTTTTCAAAAAAAATGTTTTTAAAATTAAAATTCAAATGTAAATATTTTTGATTAAGGGACAATACTAAGAATAACAATGAAGCACCATGATTTAAAAAAAGTTTTAAAAAGCAATTTATACAAAGTCAGAATGAATTTCTTACAATAAAAAAGAATGTTTGTTGGTTCATTTGACAATAAACCTCACCACATGAGCATATTATGAATGCTAGTAGGGAGAAAAGTTAAAATTAAGTTTTGGTAGATTAAACTCACTATTTGACAAGAAATACTAAGAAAATTAAAAAGTAGTTTGGCAAATTAGATATAGACCAATATCTTACATCATATAGCAACATAAATTCAAAAGGATACATTATTTAGACATAAAGGATGATACACAAGCAAATTAGGGGAGCATGGAATATTTTTATCATAAAATCTATGAATGAGAGAAAAATTTTTGACCAAACAAGAGATCAAGAACATTGAGAGTTATAAACTGGATAATTTTAATTATGTTAATTTAAAAGTTTTGAAACAATGAGTGCTGACACAATAAGAAATTAGTTATTTATGTGAAATCATGTGAAACATTTCCATATTAGTCATTTTGTGGAAGAAAACTTAAAGAAGAAAGAAAATGAAAGGAAGAAAAAAGAAAGAAAAATAATGAAAAATAGTATGCTATATTTTGTATTCTGATGCCATTGGTTCTTTCTCTGGGGATAGGTAGTATTTTTCACTGTGAGTTCTTTAGGAGTTTTTTCAATCATCATGTTGCTGAGAATGGCTAAGTAATTCACATTTGGTAAGTGTGTGATATTACTGTTACTATGCACAATATTCTCCTGGTTCTCACTCTGTAGTAGTTCATGTAAGTCTTCCTAAGTTTTTCAGAAATCATCCTACTCATCCTATCTTATAACATCACAAAATTTCATCATAATCATATAATTTGTTCAGCTATTTTGCAATTGATGAATATTCCCTTAATTTCCAATTCTTTGCCACCTCAAAAAGTTATTACAAACATCTTTGTACAAATAGGTCCTTTTTCCTTTAAAAAAAAGATCTCTTCTGGATATAGATCTAGTATTGGTATTGCTAAACCAAATCATACACACAACTCTATATTTCTTTTGACATAATTTCAAATTGCTCTTCAGAATGTTTGGATCAGTTCACAATTTAGCCAACAATGTGCTTGTGTCCCTATTTTCTCACATCTCCTCTAACATTTGTCATTTTCCTTTTGTTATCAGATGAGTCAATTTGAGAAATGTGTGATTGTCTCTCAAAGCTGTTTTAATTGGCATTACTCTAATAAAGAAAAAGAAGCAATTAATAATAGCTTTGATTTCTTCTTTTGCAAACTAACTGTTCATATCCTTCCATCGCTTATCAAATCAAAAATGACATGTAGCCTTACAAAGTTCTCTCTAGAGCCATATAATAAGGCCTTTAACAGGTAATGTACTATTAAATTCTTCTCTAGTTTCTTATTTTCTTCTGATCTTGACTGCATTAGTTTTGTTTGGGCAAAGACATTTTATTAATCAAGATTCTCCATTTTATATCTTGTAATGCTTTCTATTTCCTGTTTTGTAATAAAAATTTCACTTTTACAGAAATATGAAAAATTAAGTACTCCATGTTCTCTTAATTTGTTTATGATATCATTCTTTATGTCTAAATTTTGTTTCCATTTTGACCTCATATTGGTTTATGCATGAGATATTGGATTATACTAAGTTTTTGCCAAACTCCTTTCCAGTTTTCCCAGAAATTCTCATCAAACTGTGATATCTTATACCAAAAATCTTAAGATCTTTGACTTATTATTGTGTGTTGCCTTTATTTCATGGATATGTTACTCTGTCTCTTAGTCCCTATCACATTATTTTGATGATTACCACTTAGTAATACATTTTGAGATATAGTATTACTAAGCCATCTTCCTTTACATGAAAAAAAAGATTGCCTTCAAATTCTAGATTTTATTCTTTGGAATGAATTTGTTATGTTTTTTCTACCTTTATAAAATAATTTTCTGGTAGTTTTAATACTATGGCCCAGAATAAATAAATAAATAAATTTTGGTAGAATTATCATTTTTATCATGGTAACTTTACCCAGGTATGAGAATGTATATTTCTCCAATTAATTAAAATTTGATTTTGTGTGAAAGGTTTTATAATTGTGCTCAATTTGATTTGTCTTGGCAATTGGATTCCTAAATGTTTTTATTTGTCTGCAATCATTTTAAAAGAAATTTCTCTTTCTCTGTCTTCCTGCTGGACTTTGTTGATAATGCATACAAATGCTGATGATTTAAATGGATTTATCTTGTATCATTAGCAACTTTACTGAAATATTTCAATGATTTTATTGTTGTTGTTGTTGATTCTCTAGGATTCTTTAAGTATACCATCATATCTTCTGCAAATAGTGATAATTTTGTTTTTCCATTCTCTACTGTAATTCCTTTCACTTATTTTTCTCGTATTGCAATTGCTGAAATTTCTTCAAGAATATTGAATCATAGGGATGAACATGGACATCTTTGCTTCACTCTTGATTTTACTGGAAAAGTTTCTAGTTGATCTTCATTATAGATAATGCCTCCTACTTGTTTTAGGGAGATACTACTTATTATTTTAGTGAAAGTTTGACTTATTCTTCTGCTTTCTTATATTTTAATAGGATTAAATATTGTATTTTATCAAAAATATATAATGGATGGATTTAAATTATCATATGGTTTTTATTGGATATATTATTGAAAAGGTCAATATAATAAATCTGCCTCCCTATTATTGAAGACTTCTAAATTCCTATTATATGTTCCAACTGGTCATATTGTTTGGTCTTTGTAATTTATTGCTGTAATCGCCTTACTATTTAAAATGTTCCTTAGGGAATTTTATCCATGGCATTTTATCCATTCCTTCTCCATTTTTGCTCTTTCTGATTTTGGTGTTAGAGCCATATTTATAATGTAAATAAAATTTGTGAGGACTCTTTTTTTTGCTTATTTTTCCAAATAGTTTATAATAATATTGAAATTGATTGTTCTTTAAATGTTTAATAGACTACATTCATGAATCAGTCCAGTTCTGGAATGTTTTTCTTAGGGAGCTTATTGATTCCTTGTTAAATTTCTTTAAGATTGAGTTATTTATGTATTTAATTCTTCTGGTAAGCAAGGTAATTTATATATTTTTGTTAATTTGGCTTCTTTCTTTGTTTTAGGGAAATAAAACAAAACACATGATTTATCTATTTTATTTAGTTTTTACAAAACCATGTCCTATTTTTATTTATTACTTCAGTGCTTTTCTCCTTCCAATTTTATTAATTTTTTTTCTTTCATATTCAGGATTTCCAGTTCTTTAACTAAGGATCTTTTATTTCTAATTTTATTTTTAAGTTGCAAGCCAAATTCCTGATCTGCTCTTTCTCTAATTTATTGACAAGTATTTAAAGTTGTTAAAATTTCCCTCATTTGCTGCTTTAGCTGCATCCTAAATTTCGGTATATTTTTTCATTGCTGTCATTTCCTTTAATGAAATTATTTACTATATAATTATTTGCTCTTTTGTGTTTTTATTATTTAGCATTCATGCCCCTTTATTATAATATTTATTACATTATGATCTGAAAAGGATATATTAACCTGTCTATTCTCCTGACTTATTTTATTAAGGTTTTTGTATTTTGATAAATTGTCAGTTTTTTGTGAAGGTGCCATTTATCACCAAAAAAGCATATATTTTTTTTAACTCCATTTAATTTTCCCTAGAGTTCTATCATATCTAAATGTTCTAAATTAATTTTCAGCTTTTAAAACTTTATTCTTATTTATTTTATGGTTAGAATTATTTAATTCTAACAAGCAAATGTTGAGGTCTTCCACTGGCAGAGCTTTACTGTCTATTTGCTTCTCTAATAGGGTAAAATTCTTCTTTAAAATTAGAATGCTATGCCATTTTCTCATTTTTAATATTGATATTGCATCATTGTTTATGCTAAATTTTGGCAATAAATGGTTTCCCAGATTATCTTTTCTAAATAAATCTATTTTGTCTTTGCTTTGTCTGAGATCATAATTGCTACCCCTACTTTTTTATGTCAGTTGAAGCAAAATAAATTCTGCTACAGCCCTATGTTTTATATATATGTTTCTCTTATTCATTTGTGTTTGTTGGAAATACCAAGTTGTCGGGGTTTTTTTATTTGTATCAGGATTCTAATTTTTAAAATTTTCCATTTATTAAAAAAAGAATAGAAAACAGAAAGACAGAAAAGAAAAATAAAACAAAATAGAACAGAACATTATCATGTACTCAGCAGAACATCAGGGAAGATTCAAAATATGTAACAATAAATTTCCAGTTCAAGAAAGAATATATAATAGTGGAAGAAATTATAGATGTGAGTTTCCAGCTTTTCTTTTCTTCCTTGTAGGTTGTCTTTTTCTTCTCTGCTGCACACTTTTAAAATTTATTCTTTTTTTCCCCTTATCATCCTTCCTACTTCCTCCAAACAGATTATAGTTAAGCACAGATATATTTATATATACATATATGTATGTATATTATATATACATATATTTACAACTACTCACTGTCACATATATAAATATATGTGTATGTATATATGTATATATAATATACATATATGTATATCTATATAATCATATGTATATCTGTATATAAACATGCATAGGTATAGAACCATACATATAAATGTACAGAAATATATATATACATTTCCAATATACATAAATATATGTATACCTATAGAAACATATACATAAAGCAATATGCATACATATCTACATATACTCAGAAACACACACATCTACCCGTATATAACCATGCATCGAAAACAGTATTATTATGGTTGACATATAGTGTTGATTTCTTTCTTGATTTTATCTTTAAGTTTGACTTTGTCTAAGATCAATGATTACTAGAATTTTTTTTCTAATATATGCTACTCCTAATCCTTGTTGTAATGTTTGTATATATCTCTTCTTTTCTATCCCTGCTAACTCTTCTACTTTAATTCTGCTCCTTAACTAGCCTTGCTATTACTAAACCTCCCCTACACATGGATTCCTCCCTTGTCTTCTTTCTTTACTCTTTGCTTCCCCCTCTGCCCATTTCTCTCTCCTTATTTCTTTATAGATTGGGGGGGGGGTGCTATACCCTTCATGGTGTGTGTGTGTGTGTGTGTGTGTGTGTGTGTGTGTGTAATATATATATATATATATATATATATATATATATATAAGGTGCTAAGTCACTGGAATTGATAGAGACAATAATTATCTAATTTTGTGGTACTTAACAGTTCTCTAGTTCAGAGTTCACACCTTTCACACCTTTAAGAGTTCACACCTCTAAGAGAACATATTATAAGGAGGAGCTCCCACAAGCCCACTCTCTCAGAGGCGGAGTCAGATTCATTCCAACTTCTACCTTTGTGCTGGCTGGGGACTTTGGGGAGATTCAGAGCCAGGAGTCAGTTTGGAGATTCACGAGTCCAAGAAATTCACAAGCCAGAGAAGGCAGCTTAAGCTCTCGCAACCAAGACTACAGAAGGCCTCCAGAAAACTAGCCGAGCCCCAAATGAAGGAGACAATAAAGAATTTTGACTTTAATCCCTGGCTGCATTTGAGGTGATTATTACTTTGAACTGAAATGAAGGCTGCCTCCAGAAGCCCCCAAGAAATCTGCTCTCAGAGAACATTATAATTTAGAGAAGAATATATATTCATATATATATATATATGAATGAAAATAGTGTTGCCTATTTAACTAATTCCAATGTGAGTAAGTTTTCAGAACTATCAACTCTCTTCTTCCCTTTAATGCCTCTGTAACTACTATGCCTCTGTGGCTTATTTGTATAGCATATTTACTATTTTTACCTTTTCTTAAACAGTTTTGCTTTTTAAAGTCAGATCAGAATTATTTCTGTCCCAGTTACTACCCAATTACTGATGTCAATCTTAAATATATGGTATACATTTCCACATTAAAAAAACATAAACAATTTGTCTATCTCAAATTCCTTGAAATTAATCTTTGATATTGGCTCTATGTTAAATTTTCTATTCAGTTTGGGTTTGGTTGAGACAAAGTCCTGAAAATCTGCAAATCCATTAAATAGCTTTTTTTTTTTTCATTCAACATTATGGATAATTTTGCTGGGTATATTTTTGGCCACAGGCCTAGTCCTTTTGTTGCCAGTATGTTTCCAGGTCCTGCGGACTTTTATTGTGATTGCTGATGAGTCCTGTACAATTCCAATTGTAGTTTCAGTATATTTGAATTGTTTTTTCTTGTTTCTTCCAAAATTTCATCTTCCACATTCAAGAGGAATAAGTATGTGCTATTTTCAATAAGAGTAGGAGACTATTTCTGAAATATGAAGAACATCTTTCTCTTCCCTTTCCTATTATAAGAATACCACTAAGTTTTGCTGAATTTCAATATTCTGGCTCATTGTGTTTTTGATATACAGAAGAATATAATACAATAACATTTTTAAAAAACAGGTTTGGGACAACCCACGCCTGGCTACAACACATGAAAGAGAGATCCATTGATCAGAGAACGATGCCAGAGAAGTGCAGGTATAGTAGTGTTTGCTTGGTGGAACACCTCTGTCATCTTTATATTTGATTCTGGTTCATCCATAGATCAGAGGTCAGTCTAAAATCTGTTAAAGGTTTGGACATTATGCCTGAAACCAAAGTCAATATGCCTTTAATTCTTAGGCCCTCAGGTTGTAGCTTTCAGTGAGATGAATTCAATACTTTTTCTGAGATATTTTGAATATAGAGATCTGAAAGAACTTATGTAAGAAGCATTTTCATTTGATCATCACTATTGAAGACATAGGATGAAAAAGAGAAAGATAAAATGGTGCTGCTTACATGGTAATTTGGAAAAAAATTATGTGAATTTGACTATTAACATGACATCTTTTTCTGATCATAAAGATGATTGACTCAACTTGAACAACACATTATCCCTTAGAGTTTAATTATTCCTTTTAAAATGTTGATTTCTTGAAGGAAATGAATTCTGTACTGTACTGGGTGGTCATTTACTTTTCTGCATCATTTGAGGTTGATAAGTAAAGGAGAATCTTAAAGGCAAAAGATATACCAGATAATGTTTTGAATATATGTAAAATTATGCCATACATCTATCAGTTCTTTCTCTGGATAGAGATAATATTTTGCTTCATACTTCTTTTAAAGTTAATTTGGATATTTAGAATAGTCAAATAGTCTGATTCATTCAAAATAATTCTTAAAAGTATATTACTGTTACTGTATGCATTATTATCATGGGTTTACTCATTTGTTTTTCATTTTTCCCTGAAAGTATTTTCAGCCTTTTCTAAAATCATTAAGTTCACCATTTGTTATGACACAATGCTACCTCACAATCATTTACCACAACTTGGGTTCAATCAGTCCCCAGTTGATGGGCATCCTTGCCCATCTCGGTGGTGGCACTGAGAGAGATGTTAAAAATATTTCAGAGATTATTTGAATTGAATTGAAATAGACCTACTATTGACATTGCTGGATCAAAGAATATAGATAGTTTAATAACTCTAGGCATAATTCCTGATTGCATTCCAAAATAGTTGAATTGATTCACAATTCCACCAATAATGAATTAATGTCCTAAATATTCCTTATCACTTTAAAAAATTTTGCTTTCCCATTCAATAATTTTAGCTAATCAATAAGTTTAAAATGAAATCCCAAGGTTGTCTTACTTTGCTTTTCTCTAATCAATAATGATTTAGAGCATTTTTCATATGACTATAATTGTTTTTTTGTTTTCTTCTTTGGAAAACTTATCCTTTGAGCATTGATCAATTATGGAATGACTTGTATTTGACTTGTATTTTTATAGATTTCCTAAAGTTTCTTATCTGAAAAAGTATTCATAAATTTCTCTACAATTTTCTAGTTTCCATCTAATTTTGGCTGCATTTGTTTTATTGGTACAAAAACTTTTAACGTAATATTATATAATTGAAATTATCCATTTTACATTTAACTTTGCCATCTCTTGTTCATTCTTAAATTCTTCACCTATCCATAAGTCTGATAAATAAAATGTTTCATACTCTTCTAATTTTCTTGTAGGTCATGTATCCATTTTGACATAATGTTGGTAAATGGTATAAAATACTGGTGTATGTTCAATTTCTGGTATATTTTTTTCCTGTTTCTGCAGTGGTTTTTTCCCCAAATAATGAATTCTTATCCCACAATCTTAATTCTGCTATATTTATTTTCTGTTATAAATTATATGTCTACTCTGTTTCATTGTTCTAATTTTCTATTTTTTAGCCAATACTAAATGGTTTTAATAATTTCTGCCTTATAATTTAAATTCTGGTACTGTTGAATTTCCTTTCTTTACATATTTTTCATTCATTCCTTTGATTCTCTTTGTATTTTATTCTTTCAAATCAGAACTAGCTTATATTTTTAGCTAGTCTGAACCTGGAGAAGTTATATTAAGGTACAGATGCTTCAACACTCAAGAAAACATGCTAAATTTTAGACAATTTACAACATTCCACTTTATTTGGAATTGATATCTTATTCATCTAAATGTGGTGGCCAGAATAATTTTGTGGAGCTATTCCTATTCCACATTTGAGGTTTACTCCCTTTTCAGCTACCATTGAACCTGAAAGTTCAATCAATCCTCAGCACTTCATTTTATCAAGGAGCATTTGTTAAGTTTGCTTTCTAATACTGTCAAAAATGGTGATCTCAGATAATGGGGTATGACACAGATAAATTTTGGATGGAAGACACAAATTTATGGAAGGCTGACATGAGTGGTGATTAGGATATTCTAGAGTGGAAGAATCCTGGTGACATGAATGGGGAAACCTGGATGGGAGGGACAAAAAGCTAGGAATGGAAACTGACAAGGAAAAATATTGATTTCCCAACTTAGCAATGTTATCCACATCTGACTTGAGTCTCAAAAAGAACAAACTGCTAGTGTGAAGAAGCAGAAAATATACTTAAGATTTCGGTGATTTTCATTGAGCTACTTGCACCAGAATACTGTCCGATCCTTTTTGATTTTCCTCAAGGCATCCTTGACATCTTTGTTCCTCAGACTATAGATCCAGGGGTTTAACATAGGGATGACTGTGGTGTAGATCACTGAGGACACTTTCTGCTGAGTTATGTTATTGGTTGAAGCAAGCTGGCAGTACATAAAAATGATGGAGCCGTACAGCACAGCCACAGATACCAGGTGGGATGCACAGGTACTAAAGGCTTTGGATCTGCCTTTGGAAGACTGGATCCTAAGGATGCTGGAGAGGATGAAAGCATAAGAGATCAAGATGGGTAGAGTGGTTATCAATGAGTTAACCACAACCAGAAGCATCACCAAAAGCTCATTGATATAGGTGCTAGAGCAGGAGAGGTTCAAAAGGGGAGGAACATCACAAAAATAATGATTAATTACATTGTTTCCACAGAAGGACAGTCTGGTTAGAGCACTTGTATGAGTCATGGCTCCAAAGACCCCCATAGTATATACTCCTACCACTAGCAGGAAACAAGTATTCTGGGACATGGTGCTTATATAGATCAGGGGGCTACAGATAGCAACATAACGATCATAGGCCATGGCTGTCAGCATATAGCAGTCAGAAATACCAAGAGTACAGAAGAAAAAGAACTGGGTCAAGCACCCTGAATAGGAGATGATGTTCTTCTCTGAGACAAAGCCGACCAACATTTTGGGGGTAATGACAGACGAGTAGCAAAGATCAATGAAGGATAAGTTACTAAGAAAATAATACATGGGTGTTTGAAGATGAGAACTAGTTCTGATAAGTAGCAATAAGCCCACATTCCCCATAATGGAAATAATGTATATTTGCAGGAAGAATAAGAAGAGAGGGAGCTGGAGTTCTGGCTCATCTGTTAATCCCATAAGGATAAACTCTGTCACTATGGAATGATTCCCAGTATCCATTATCCTTTGGAAGTTGAGGAAGATTGAATCTGAGGAAATGGGAAAAAATGTAATTAGTCAGAGATAACTAATTGCCAATGTCTGATGACACGATTTGAAATGAATTTTATAATTTCTTCTTGAACTCAACAGCAGCAGCTACTGCAAAAAGTTTAACTATTAATATAAACTTAGATCAAACTAAGTCTAAAATTTGAAAATAATTTTAAAGACCAATAATCTAATTAATACCAAAGCAAAAACTTCTGTCAACAATAAAAATGATTTGCTGAAATAAAGAACTGCATCTAGTTAAGAAATCTCACAAAAAGATGAATATACAACAAAATAATTCTTATAACATCAAATAAATTTATTTTTTCCTGAGGACAAAATGATGGCAATAGTATCATGAGCAAAAAGGGAAACTTTAAAATCCCTCAGATGGAAAAATTTAGTAACAATGATGACAATTGAGACAGAATTAGCAGAAAGATCAAAGAGAGAAAATTCAATGATTTTTAAATTTCCTGAGAACTATGGAAAAAAAATAATTTAATCTCTACATTTCAAAAAACATAAGACTAAGTGATCGCTTGCTCATATTCAATGGAGAATATTCCAGAGTTCAACTCTTCAAGATATAAGAGTATCAAGCTTCAAGACCATAATAAAATAAATACATGAATATGAGTAACAAGGAGACATAGAAGAAGAAATAAATTTATGCAAAGTTAATACCAAAAGAAGAAATAAGGAAATCATATATGCAAAGATTATAACAGTGTTTAAAAAAGCAAACATAAAATAATTGAAATGGATTAATGTGAAATTATAATGCCCAAGTTTACCCCAAAGAAGAAATCTAAGAAAATGGCGACTCATTTTCTTTGGATATGCTAGAATTAAGGGTAAATAACTAGGTTGGATTTTTTTTTAATATTTTGATTATTTATTTGAGCTCTCCCTCTCTTTCTCTTTATTATTTTTATTACAAATAATGGTTCTTTGAAAGAGGTAGAAGGAAGTATTATCTTGGGAACTGTGGGTGATATAAAAATTATCAACAAAATTTATCATAAAAATAAAGGCATTGTATTTTTAAAATGTCAGTTCCATTGTACAATATTTTTCCAGAAATATATGTATTTGCTCCCATAGGGGTATGAAGTCATTGCTGTGAAGGGGAGTCAGGGACTTCCTTCATCAAAGCAAATAAGTAATTAATCTGTAAATTCTTTTACAACATTTCCTGCAGCCATTGTGAAATCAGTCACAAAGTTGATATGTATTACAGATAAGTTTGAGCTCAGGTTTTCCTGACTCCAAGCCTGGCCATTTATATTGCTGTCATATATCATATATCAAATACATATCAATATACATATCTAGATATATATATATATATATATATATATATATAGAGAGAGAGAGAGAGAGAGAGAGAGAGAGAGAAATTCTCTTTGCTCTTACAAGAATATAAGTTGAAATGATAATAGTTCTAGATTATTACAAAAGCTTAATGCTGGTCCTTCCTCCTGATCTCTCTCTCTCCCCCTCTTATGAATTCTCCAAATGATATCCAAAATAAACTTTTTAAGTATAGATTTGGTTAGGTTATTACTTTTCTCAAAAGTCACTAGCAGCTTTACAATTTACGTTAAGCAAATATCAGATATCATTGCCTGTCAATAAAATATGGGGGCAATTACCTTTTCAAATCGATTTCCCATCTCCTATTATGCATTCTAAAATTTATTTTTTCTCTTGCGCTTTCCTTTGTCAAAAATTATACAATAGCAGCTCTTTCTAGAGCACAGGAAATATTATTGAAATTTATATGACACAAAATCTTAATCAATCAACAAATTATATGACAAAACGTTAAAACAATCCCTATTTCAAAGGAACCAATGTTATACCTCATAAGTCTAGTAGGGATAAAAGTCATTTAAAAAAAATCCTTGTGTCTTAGGAAAAGCTCCAATAATATCTAACACTAGGATGACTTTTTTTCTTTTAAGAATCATTAGACCTGAGAAGTCTAAGGATTTCCTGAGAGAATTGCCATACAGACTATAGAGGAACTCTGAGATGATAATGCTACCAAAAAAGCAAAATTGGTAGTAATACATAGATCTGGTTTTTTGACCTCAATGACTGTCTTGTGACAATTTTGATGTTACCTCTGTTCTCTGTCAATGATGGGTGTGGTCCAACTTCTATCTTGTAAAAAAAATTTTATTGAATTGTGGGAACTGTGAGAAAACTTCGTTGCATTGTTTAAATCTAGTTTTGCATGTCTAGGCAGCTAGACCACCCCTATGCATTTCAGAGAAAGCTTAATTAAGAACCTAGATTATGCTGACCAAAAACCCATTCAAATCCAAAGATTGATGCAAGGAATTTAGTCATTATATATCTCAAGCAACTCATATGTGTATTGATCATTCACTTATTGTTTCCTATTCCTTTGGTCACTTAAAGATACTTGGGGAAAGTGGGACTCCTCTTTTTATGATTTCAGGGAATTATAACTATTCACTCTCTCCCTCCCAAATTGGAAAGCTCTCCTCTTTCCTTCAATTAGAAATCAGATTACCAAATTGTGTATATTGCTTAATTGTTCTTTAATTAATTGTTGCTATTTGATTCATTCAATTAATGCTTGAAAATATGTCTCACCCTGAATTCCAGGTCCAGTACCAAAGCTGAAGAGGCTTTATCCCAGGTTGTAGAGTAATTAGCATGTTTTAATTAATGAATTAATATATTTGGAAACTTGCTGGGTTTTTTTGCTTCTTCATTTCAACTTTTATCTGCAGCAAGGCAATGATGGGCAGGGAGAAAGAATAATGTCTGTCTGTGATCCTGCCAGAAAGGACTCCCTTAGCCTGGGGAGAAAGCAAGCAAATTCTCTGCAAGGTATGAATCCATCACTGTTTCTGCCTTGTGGTTGTTTTAAGCCTTTACAGTAACTCTTATACCTTGACATCAACAAAATAAATGCCAATTTGCCATGGAGAGCTGGAATTTTGTTATTAAAAATTGGATATTTATACAATTTTTCTTTGTAATTTATCCTTCATTACTATAACTACAATTTTCCAATAAGTTTCATCTGTACATGAAAAAGAGGAGGAAAGAAATAAGAAAGTGGGTCCATTCTTTCTCTTCATTATCTAAGCATGTACAGGAGAGGCTTTACAAAGGGAGTTGCTTCTAGTCTCATCTCACTAAATGAAAATAAACCATCAGCATGTGTCTCAGGCACCCTTATATTGTGAACTGAAGAGTTCACAATTACTTTTTTGTTCAAACATATAAAATTTGGTTACTTGCCTTATTCCTGTCAGGATCAGAAGAATCAGTGGACTGATTTCCCTCAATCTCTTCTTCTATTGTAAGATTAATTCACACAGATTACTTTCCCAGCAATTGTCAACTGATTGGATCTTGATGACAGTGTTTCAGGGGTGGAATTGTTGGAAATTTCTGACAAAGGATAAAATAAATAAAACAAAATAAAAATAATATTTTCAATTAACTATGAGACAGAAGCATGAGAAATAACCATTTTTTCCCCTGAGCTGCTTAGTGTAGAAGAAAAAGGATATTCATTTGTCCAATGAATACCGCAAGGAAAATTTCTCCAAGAAAATATATGAGAACAGTTGATCTTTCAGCATTTTTTCATCACAGAGATTGGTGTCTGTGCGAAAAAAGCAATTGCAAAAAGTCTGTTTGTCTCTAATTAAATATGTTCCCATGAGTATGTCTATTGTCTAGAGAATTGAACTTCCTTGTTATTAGGGGGAGCACCCAGTCATGGTTGTTTGGTGGTGAAAGTAAAGAGTGGAATCAGAAAAAATATCCACTTAGACATTTGTTTGAGGTCTTCCCTCAGGTTATTGCTCCCCTGATTTACACAACTAAGGAACTGAGATTGTCTTTAGAGTATAATAGTTCTTATTCCTTAAACACTGTATTCCTTGTTTCACATTTAAACTTAACAGTTTAGATTTTTCTTCTCTATTCTATTATTAGGATAAAAATATCTTCAACTTTTTAGATTAAACTTGTTCAATTAAATATAATTCAGCAAGTATTTATCAAGCATCAATCATATATATCAAGGCAATAAGGCTATAAAGAGGGAGGCAATAAACATTTTCTAGCACTCATTAATTGTCAGCCAGTGTGTTATACACTTAATCCTTACAACAATCCTGTACAATAGGTGTTATTATTATTTCCATTTTACAGTTGAAGATATTGAAGTAGGTAAAAAGAAGTTAAGAACTCAGGTCACACAGCTAGTGTCTGATTCCAAAACTGGAGTCATGTCTTCATGATTTATGACCCAGAATTCTATCCACTACTCTACTAGTTGCATAAGGACAAAAGTAAAATAAACTTTGTCTTCAAGGAGTTTACTTTCTTTTGAGGAAAAAGCATATCCTTTGATCCAGCCATAGTAGTACTTGGACAGTATCCAAAAGACATTTTTTAAAGAGAAAAAAGGACAAATATGCAAAAATACTTGTAGCAGCTCTTTTTACATTGGCAGAGAATTGACAATTGAGAGGATGTTTAACATTCAGGGAATGGCTAATCGAGGTGTGAAGTATGATGTGATTGAATGCCATTGTTCTATAAAAAATGATGAGTAGGATGCTCTCAAAAATTGTGGAAAGACTTAGAGGAATGGATGCAAAATTAAGTGAGCACAAACAGGACAATATTGTCCAAAGTAATAACAATATTGTTTGATGCTCATTTGTGAATAACTTAGCTGTTTTTAATGAATTCTATTATATTTTATTTTTATTAAAGCCTTTTATTTTCAAAACATATGCATGGATAGTTTTTCAACATTGCCCCTTGTAAAACCTTGTATGCCAAATTTTCCCCTCCTTCCCCCCCTCCATTCCCTTCCCTAGATGGCAAGTAAATCAATATATGTTAAACAGGTTAAAACATATGTTAAATCCAAAATATGTATACATATTTATACAATTATCTTGCTGCACAAGAAAAATCATATCAAAAAGGAAAAAATGAGAAAAGATAAAATGCAAACAAACAACAACAAAAAGATTGAAAATGCTATATTGTAAACACTCAGTTCCCACAGTTCTCTCTCTAGGTATAGATGCTTCTCTTCATCACAAGACCATTGGAACTGCTTTGAATTATCTCATTGTTGAAGAGAGCCACATTCATCAGAATTGATCATCATATAATCTTCTTGTTGCCATGTACAATGACCTCCTGATTCTGCTCATTTCACTTAGCATCAGTTCATGTAAGTCTCTCCAGGTCTTTCTGAAATCATTCTGATTATTTTTTCTTACAATACAATAATGTTCCATAACATTCATATACCACAATTTATTCAGCCATTCTCCAACAGATGGACTTCCATTCAGTTTTCAGTTTCCTGCCACTACAAAAAGGGCTGCCACAAACATTTTTGTTTCCCTCCTTTCCCTCCTTTAAGAACTTTTTGAAATATAAGCCCAGTAGAAACTGTTGGATCAAAGGATATGCACAGTTTGATAACTCTTTGGGCATAATTCTAAATTGCTCTCCAGAATGGTTGGATCCGTTCACATTTTCACCAACAATGTATTAGTATCCCAGTTTTCCCACATCCCCTCCAACATTCGTCATTAACTTTTCCTGTCATTTTAGTTAATCTAAGAGGTGTGTAGTGGTATCTCACAGTTGTCTTAATTTGTATTTCTCAGAACAATAGTGATTTAGAGCACCTTTTTATATGACTAGATATGATTTCAATTTCTTCCTCTGAAAATTGCCTGGTCATATCCTTTGACCATTTATCAATTGGAGAAAAGTTTGAATTCTTATAAATTTGAGCCAGTTCTCTATATATTTTAGAAATGAGACTTTTATCAGAACCCGTAAGTGTAAAAATGTTTTCCCAATTTATTGCTTCCCTTCTAATCTTGTCTACATTAGTTTTGTTTGTACAAAAACAATATAATCAAATTTATCTATTAATATATAATCAAATATATTTTGATTATATATTATATAAATAAATATTATATAATCAAATTATCTTAATATAATCAAAATTATCTATTTGGTGTTCATTAATGAGTTCCAGTTCTTCTTGGGTCACAAATTCTTTCCTTCTCCACAGATCTGAGTGGTAACTATACTATGTTCTTTTGATTTGCTTATAATATCACTCTTTATATCTAAGTTATGAACTGATTTTGATCTTATCTTGGTATATAGTGTTAAGTATGAGCTAATGCCTATTTTCTTCTTTACTAGTTTCCAATTTTCCCAGCAGTTTTTGTCAAATAGTGAATTCTTGTCCCTAAAACTAGGGTCTTTGGCTGTGTCAAACACTAGATTGCTATATAGTTATTTGTTATGGACCAGAACTCTGTACTTAATACAAGGATTCTTACAAGGTATTAAGTCAGTAAAATTGATAAGACAATGGTTATCTAGTTTAGCATGGTGATTAATAGTTCTCTAGTTCAGTACATGTACTTAGTACTTAATATAGTTCTACAAGATTGATACCTATTCTACAAGATCCACACCTATGATGATGTAATTAAAATAAAGCATATAAAGCAGGGACAAACTCAGCCAGAGTGAAAGCCAGAGAAGACAAGAGGACTGGAGATGGGAGCTCAAGCTCTCAGAGTTGAGACATTCACTTCATCTCACACCACTGTGGTAGCTGGCCTCCTGTACTTCCCCTACTGAGACCAAGGCCAGTCTGAAAGGTTCTCCAGAAAACTGCCCAGCCCCAAGCAAGGAGACAATAAAGAATTTGGACTTTATCCCTGGCTATTCTTGTGGTGATTACTCTGCTGAAACAAAGGCTGCTGCAAAGACCTCCAGAAAACCAACAAGAATATTATAGTCATTGACTATTTTGTCCTGTGAACCTAATCTATTTCACTGATCACCTACTCTGTTTCTTAGCCAGTGCCAAATGATTTTGAAGATCACTGCTTTTTAATATAGTTTTAGGTCTGGCACAGCTAGGCCACCTGATTCATTAGCTTTTTTTTTTTTCATTAATTCCCTTGAAAGTCTCTTGACCTTGTGTTCTTCCAGATGATCTTTATTATTTTTTCTAAATCTGTAAAATAATTTCTTGAGAGTTTGATTGGCAGAGAAATGCAAATTAAGACAACTCTGAGATACCACTACACACCTGTCAGACTGGCTAGAATGACAGGGAAAGATAATGTGGAATGTTGGAGGGGATGTGGGAAAACAGGGACACTGACACATTGTTGGTGGAATTGTGAATACATCCAACCATTCTGGGGATCAATTTGGAACTATGCTCAAAAAGTTATCAAACTGTGCATACCCTTTGATCCAGCAGTGTTACTACTGGACTTATATCCCAAAGAGAGATATAAAGAAGGGAAAGGGATCTATATGTGCACGAATGTTTGTTGGAGCCCTCTTTGTAGTAACCAGAAACTGAGTGGATGCCCATCAATTGGAGAATGGCTGAATAAATCGTGGTATATGATTATTATGGAATATTATTGTTCTATACGAAATGACCAACAGGATGATTTCAGAAAAGCCTGGAGAGACTTACACAAACTGATGCTGAGTGAAACTAGCAGGGCCAGGAGATCATTATACACTTCAACAACAATACTATATGATGAGCAATTATGATGGACCTGGCCATCCTCAGCAATGAGATGAACCAAATCAGTTCCAATGGAGCAGTAATGAACTGAACCAGCTACACCCAGCGAAAGAGCTCTGGGAGATGACTAAGAACCATTACATTGAATTCCCAATCCCTATATTTTTGCCCACCTGCATTTTTGATTTCCTTCACAGACTAATTGTACAATATTTCAAAGTCTAATTCTTTTTGTACAGCAAAATAACGGTTTGGTCATGTATACTTATTGTGTATCTAATTTATACTTTAATATATTTAACATCTACTGGTAATCTTGCCATCTGAGGAAGGAGGGGGGAAGGAGGGGAAAAATTGGAACAAGAGGTTTGGCAATTGTCATTGCTATAAAGTTACCCATATATATAACCTGTAAATAATAGGCTATTAAAATAAAATTTAAAAAATGAAAAAAAAAAGAGAGAGTTTAATTGGTATGGCACTGAATTAGTAGAACAATTTAGGCAGTATTGTCATTTTTATTATATTTACTTTGCCTACCCATGAGCACTTGATATTTTTCCATCTGATTAGATCTGACTTTATTTGTGTGGAAAGTGTTTTGTAGTTGTGTTCATATAGTTCCTGGCTTTCCAGGGAAAGATAGATGCCTAAATAGTTTATACAATTAATAGTTATTTTGAATGGAATTTCTTTTTGTATCTCTTGCTGCTGTGAATACCCCTTTCTATCTCCATTCAATTTTCTAGAAATATCTATCATCTCTAATGTTTCCAGGATTCTCTTCACCTCCTTAACTTCTTTCTTATTTATTTTCTGGTTCAATTTATCTAGTTCTAAGAGAGTAAGGTTGAGATTCCCCTGCTACTATAGTTCTCGTAGTTTTCTTAAATTCTCCTCTAGGCATTTGGATGCTACACTACTTGGTGCATATATGTTTAGTATTGATATTGCTTCATTATCTATGATACACTTTATCAAGATATAGTTTTCTTCCTTTTCTCTTTTAATTAGATATATTTTTGCTTTTACTTGATCTGAGATCAGGAACACTACTCCTGCTTTCTTTACTTCACCTGAAGCATAATAAATTCTGCTCCAGCCTTTTACTTTTACTGAGTGGTATCACTCTGCTTTAAATGTGTTTCTTCTTAAAAATATTTCTAGACAACATATTGTAGAATTATGGCTTTTAATCCATTCTGCTATCCACTTCCATTTTATGGGAGAGTTCATCCCATTTACACTCAGAGTTAAAATAACTAATTCTGTATTTCCTCCCATCTTATTTACCCAAAGTTATGCTTTTTACTTTCCTTTCACCTTCCCTCCTCCTCAGTATTTTGCTTCTGACCACCAACTGCCTTAAACAGCCCCATCCCTTTAGAGTCCCTCCCCCTTTCTTACACCTTTTCCCTACTATTTCTGTTTTCCCTTGTATTAGCTTTCCCCTTTCTTTTCACCTTTCCCCTCTCACTTTGCTAGAAGGTGAAACAAGTTTTCCTGTGAAACCAAATATGTCTGATATTCTCTCTTTGGGCCAAATATGATGAAAGTAAGATTCATACAATGTTTATGTCCCTCCCTTCTTTCCCTCAATTATAATTGGTCTTCTTTGCCTCTTTGTGAGATACAATTTCCCTCATTTTGCCTCCAATTCCCTCTTTTTCCAGTAAAATCCCTTTTCTACCTCTATTGTTTCCCTCTACTCACCCAGAGGGTTTACAACTGGGTTCCTTACCATTCCAGGTCTTTGGAAGTCTCCAGCACGGCTACCACCCTGCTGCGTTTTTCCTCACAGAATACCTGTCACACCAGATTGTTAAGCACAGCCAGCGTTTATTGCAATTCCCCCTTCCCCTGCTTTCTTCTTCTTTTTATATATATCCCCTATGGGGTGGTTTCAATTACTTATGTAGACTCCATCTGTATTATTCCCCACCTGGATTGCCTTGATAAGTTACAGGCCACTAGGAGTTAATCATCAATTTCTGGGTAAACATATTCTTAGAGCTGCTTTTCTGTCTTTACTTAATGCACATATCCTGGTCCTCTGGCCCCTTCATGCCATGTACATTACATACCTCTAGTTTCATTTTCATATTATCATAATAAAATCAAATTATTTCTGCATTTTCTAAGTATATTGGTAACAGAAATAGAGTTCTCAGGAGTTCTTTCTTTTTTACCTTTTTATGTTTCTCTTAAATTCTGTATTTGGAACTCAAATTTTTTGTTCAGCTCTGGTCTTTTCATCAGAAATAAATGAATTTCAACTGTATCATTGAATGTCCATTTTTCTTCCCTGAAAGATAATGCTTAATTTATCTGGATAGTTTATTCTTGGCTGTAATTCAAGTTCCTTTGCCTTTCAGAATATTGGTTTCCAGGACCTTCGATCTTTTAAAATGGAAGCTGCTAGATCCTGGGTAATCTTTATCTTCATTATTTGAATTGTTTCTTTCTATCTGCCTGCAATAATTTTTCCTTGATCCAATAATTGTGAAATTTAGCTACTATATTCTTTGAGTTTTCATTTTGGGCTCTCTTTCAGGAGATGATCAGTGAATTTTTTAAATGGCTACTTTACCTCCTGAAAGTTCTAGAATATCAGAGCAATTTTCCTTGATGATTTCCTGAAAGATGATTTCTAGGCTCTTTTTTTCATCATGTCTTTCAGAAAGTCCAATAATCCTTAGATTATCTCTCCTAAATCTACTTTCCAGGTCAGTCATTTTTTCCTAGGAGATATTTCATACTTTCTTCTATTTTTGGTTTTGTTTAACTGATTCTTGAAGTCTTATTGAATCATTCACTTGTATTTGTTAAATTCCAATTTTAGTGTATTATTTTCTTCAGTTACCTTTTTAGCTCCTTTTGTATTTGACCAATTGAATTGTTTTGTTCATTGCATTTTTTTCCTTTTCACAAATTCTGTTTTTCAACAAATTGGTATCTTTTTTTCCATATCTATTTTATAAGGAGTTATATGCCTTTTCCATTTCATCACATCTATTGTTTAGTGTGTTTTCTTTAGATAATTTCTATTTTTCTTTTCCATACTCTCTTGCAAAGATCTCATTTCCTTTCTCCATTTTACTGATAACTCTCTTTTAAGATTCTTTTTGAAATCTTCCAAGAAAGCCTTATGACATGGGGATCAGCTCATATCTCCCTTTTGGGCTTTATCTAGAGTTGATTTTCCTTTAGGAATCTCAGGGTTTGAGGTCTGTTCTCTCTCTGCATAAAAGTTGTTATGGTCAGAGTTCTTTTTGCTTTTTTGCTCATTTTTAGGGGTTGAAATCTGCTCTTAAGGCAAAGGGAGTAAGAGCTACTTTAGTTTGCCCTGGAGCTGATGATTCTGACTGACCTCCAGTTCTGGATAATCACGGCCACATCCTGAGGGCCACAAAGCTCTGTGGCTTTGCAATTTGCCTTTTGTATTTGCTTTTAGGTATTTGACAGCAAATCTACTAAACCACTTACTTGCAACTTGGACAGAGTACCCTAAGAGCCTTACAGAAGATTACCTGGTGCCCAGATGTTAAAAAGCTCTGGCTCCCCTCCCTAGCTCCTTGCCTCAGCTCCTTGTTCCAGACTCCCTATGCTGTGGTCTGGGCTTGGCAGACTGTTCCCCTGCCTGCTTGAAACAGATCTGTTCTGAAGTTCTTCGAAGTATCTTCTTTTGGATATGTGTTGTACTCCAAATATTTGTGGGTTCTGTCATTCCAAAACCAGTTTGGAGGCTTAATCTGTTGTTGGTTTGAGAGAAGATCAGAGGAGGTCCCTAAAAGTCATGTCTGCTCTCCATCATTTTGGCTCCACCCCGCATTCAATAATTAAGCTGTTCTTATTAATACAATAATCCAAGACGATTCCAAGCAACATATTATGAAAAATGTTTTCCCAATATAGAAAAAGAAGTGCTGGAGCCTGAATGTAGACTGAAGCATACTATTTTTCATTTTCTTTATTTGTGCATGTATGTGTATGTATGCATGTTTATCATTCCCATGTGCAAATTGTCAATATGGTGAAAAACTTTTAGGATTTATTTACTTAACTGAATACTATGAAGAAAAGAGGAGTCTTTGGTCTGTTTAAATTATAAAAAGATTAAAAACTTAAGAAGGGATTTTGAAGTGTCTTTACAGCTAAAAGTTTTTCATCTTATATTAGCATAGTACATTATCTCCTTTTGACCCTTGCTTGGAAATTAGGCAATAAAACATATAACATAGTATCATTTACTTCTTTCCCCTCTTCTTTCAACTTGTGATAAAGGCAATGAAATGACAACTGCCCCCGCCTTTGAAAAGCTATAATAAGAAGAAGACGCTCTCAACATTCTCTTTATTTTTTGAAATTTTTTTTAAAGTTCATTTTTCTTTTCCCTTCAAGCCCCATCCTTGACAGGGAAAGCAGTTTGATATAGATTACAGATGTACCATCCTACAAAAATTTGCATATTAGCTATGTTGCAAAGGAATATTCAAATAAAATAATTAATTTAAAAACCAGGTTTACTTAATTATGTGTTGATCTGCATTTGGATTCCATCAATTCTTTCTCTGGATGCAGAGATCATTTTTTCTTTGAAAATTCTTTGTGTTTTGTCTTGTAACATTGTTTTTCTAAGACTAGCTGAAGTGTTTATAGTTGATTATGGTTCAATATTGCTGTTTTTTTTTTTAATGTATTAGACTGTCAGATATTTTATTTGTTTGTAGTTATTTTAAATGGTATTTCTCTTTTTGTCTTCCTATTGGACTTTATTGGTAATATATACAAATACTGATTATTTATGTGAGTTTATTTTTTTACTCTTTAACTTTGTGAAGTTCATCTCATCATTTTAACCAGATTTTTAGTTTATTCTCTAAGTATATGATCATATTGTCTGCAAAAAGTGATAGTTTTGTTTACTAACTCCCTATTCTAATTCCTTAAATTTTGTATTCTTCTTTTTTTCTGTACCTAGAGTTTCTAGAACAATATTGGGTGACAGGGGCTAAATTGGGCCTTTTTGCTTCACCCTTGATCTTATTGGAGAAAATTCTAGTTCATCCCTGTTACAGATAATACTTGCTGATGGTTTTAGAGAGAATAATGCTTGCTGGTGGTTTTAGATAGATGCTGCAGATCATTTTAAGGAAAATTCCATTTATTCCTAAATTCTCTACTGTTTTAATAGAATTCAGTGTTGGATTTTGTCAAATGCTTTTCCTGTATTTATTGATATAATCCTATAATTTCAGTTAGTTTGGTTAGTGATATAGTCAATTGTACTAATATTTTCCTAATATTAAGGCAGCCCTACATTTCTCATATAAATCCTAATTGGCCATTATATATTGTCTTGGTGATAATTTCCTGTAATCTCTTTGCTAATATTTTATTTAAGATTTTTGCATCAATATTCATTAGAGACACTGCTCTATAATTTTCTTTCTCAATTTTGACCCTACCTAGTTTAGGTATCAACACAATATCTGTGTCATAAAAAAAATTCATGGACTTCTTCGTTTCCTATTTTTCCAAGTGGTTTGTATAGTACTGGAATTAATTATTTTTTAAATGTTTTGTAGAATTCACTTGTAAGTCCAAATGGCCCTGGAAATTTTTCCTTAGGGAGTTCATTAATAACTTGTTGAATTTCTTTTTCTAAAAAGGAACTATTTAAATAATTTTTTGTTAATCTGAGCAATCTTACTTATATTTTTGTAAATATTCATCTTTTTTTCAGTAAATTATCAGATTTATTAGCATAGAGTTGGACAAAATAGCTCCCAATTCTTGCTTTATCATTTTTAATACTGACAATTTGATTTTCTTTCCTTTTTCTAATTGAATAACTAAAAAGTTTATTTTATTGTTTTTTCATAAAACCAAGTATTGGTTTTGTTTAATAGTTCAATAGTTTTCTTAGTTTAAATTTTATTAATTTCCCTTTTTATTTTCAAAATTTCAAATTTGTTATTTAATTGGGGTTTTTAAGTTTGTTCTTTTTTCTAGCTTTTTTAGTTGCATGCCCAATTCATTGATCTTTCCTCTAAAAACTGCTAAATTCTAAATCTTAATTTCCTCTAAGAACTGCTTTGGCTGTATGCCATAAATTTTGGTATGTTGTCTCATTGTTATTCCCTGGGATGAAATTATCAATTGTTCCTATGATTTGTGTTCACCCACTCATTCTTTAGGATTAGATTATTTAGTTTACAATTAATTTTTAGTTCTGCTTGTTTTCCTCAGAATCAGAATTGGTGTAAATAATTTCAGACCTTTCTAAAATCAGCTTGTTCATCATTTTTCATTGAACAATAATATTCAATTACCTTCATATACCACAGCTTGTTCATCCATTCCCCAATTGATGGGTATCTACTGATTTTCCAATTGTATGCTACCACAAAAAGAGTTGCTAAAAACATTTTTCCTCATGTGGGTTATTATTCCTCTATGATTTCCTTGGGATGCAGATACACTAGTACTACTTCTGGGTCGAAGGGAATGCACAGTTTTATAGATCTTTGGGCATAGTTCCAAATTGCTGTTTAGAATGGTTGGATCATTTTACAATTCCACCAACAATGCATTAGTATCCCAGTTTTCTCATATCTCCTGCAACGTTTATAATTATTTTTTCCTGTCATGTTAGCCAATCTGAGAGATGTTAAGTGGTACATCAGAGTTGTTTTAATTTGCATTTCTGTAATCAGTAGTGATTTATAACATTTTTTCCATATGTCTGGATTTGATCATTTATTAATTGAAGAATGATTTATATTCTTATAAATTTGAGTCAATTCTCGATATATTTTAGAAATGAGACTTTTATCAAAAATACTAGTTGTAAAATTTTCCCCAACTTTGTACTTCACTTTTAATCTTGTTTCCTTTGCTTTTGTTTGTGCAAAACCTTTTTAATTTAATATAATCAAAAATGTCCATTTTGCTTTTCATAATGTTCTCAAGTTCTTCTTTAGTCATAAATTACTCCCTTCTCCAAAGCTCTGATAGGTAAATTATCCCTTGCTCTCATAATTTGTTTATGGCATTACCCTTTATGCTCAAATTATGTATCCGTTTTGACCTTATTTTGGGACGGATGTGATTTGTAGGTCTATGCCTAATTTCTGACATATTATTTTCCTGTATTCCCACTAGTTTTTGTCAAATAATTCTTATCCCAGAGGCTGGGATTTGGGTTTGGGGGCTTATCAAATACTACATTAATGTGGGTGTTGATCATTGTGTTGTCTCTAACCTATTCCACATATGCATTACTCTATTTCTGAGCTAGGACCAAATAGTTCTGATGACTGTTGCTTTCCAATATAGTTTTAAGTCTGGCACTGCTAAGTTATCATTCTTTAGATTTTTCTTTTTATTAACTCCCTTAATACTGTTGACCTTTTGTTCTTCCAGATGAATTTTTTTATGATTTTTTTTCTAGTTCTATAAAGTAATTTTTTGGCTGTTTGACTGGTGTAGCATTGAACAAGTAGATTAATTTAGGCAGAATTGTAATTGTTATATTAGCTTGACCTGTCCATGAGCAATTGATATTTTTCCAGTTGTTTAGATCTGCCTTTAATTGTTCAAGAAGTGTTTTGTAATTGTATTCATATTGTTCTTTAGTTATTCTTGGCAGGTAGACACCCAAATATTTTATTTTGTCTATAGTTATTTTAAATGGAATTTCTCTTTTTTATTTCTTGGTGATGGGCTTTGTCAGTAATATATAGAAATGCTGATGATTTGTGTGAGTTAATTTTAATGGAGTGATTAAGTTCCAACTTAATGATTAAGTTATTTCCTCAGAGTTTAAATTGATGAGATCAAGCTTCAAAACATGCTCATCCTCCTCTCTTCTTTCCTTCAAGTAATAGGTCTTTTGTGTCTCTTCATGTTATCTAATTTGCCCCATCATATCTCCCCTTTCCTCTTTTTTTCAGTACACACTGTTTTCCAGTCCTTAGTCTTTTTATTTGATATCATCACATCAGATTCCATTCACAACCACATCCTTCATCCATGTGATGCTCCCCCTCTGCTGTGTGACAGATATAGTTCTGAAGAGTTAAGATATCATTTCCCCATCTATAGATGTAAACAGATTTTAAATACTATATATAATATATATATATTTCTCTTTACCTTTCTATGCTTCTCTTGAGTCCTGTGTTTGTAGATTAAATTTTCTGTTTAGTTCTGTTTTTTTTTTTCAATAGAAATTATTGAAAGTCTTTTACTTCATTGAAGATCCATCACCTCACCTGAAATATGATGCTAGGTCTCATTGGGTAGTTAATTCTTTGTAACTCTAGAGTCTTTGCCTTCCAGAATATAATATTCCAGGCTCTCTGATACTTTATTTTAGAAGCTGCCAGATCCTGGGTAATCCTGATTATTGTTCCTTGATATTTGAATTGCTTTTGTCAGGCAGCTTGCAGTATATTTGTCTCGAAATTGTAGTTCTGGAGTTTTGCAAGATGTTTCTTAAAGTTTTCCTTAAGTGATCAGTGGACTCTTTCATTAACTATTCCCTCCTATGTTTCTAGAATAACAGTATAGTTTTCCTTGATGATGTCTTGAAGAATGCTATCCTGGCTCTTTTTTTGATCATGGTCTTCAAGTAGACCGATGATTTTTAAATTGTCTCTTCTACATTTATTTTCTAGATCAGTTGTTTTTCCAGTAAGATATTTTACATTTTCTTCCATTTTTTCATTCTTTTTAGTTTAACTGATTCTTGATATCTCATATAGACATTAGCTTTTATTTGCCCTACTCTAGTTTTTAATGTGTGATTTTCTTCAGTTAGTATTTGTTCTGATTAATTTTATTTTTACTCTGCTCCTGAAGTAAAGGGAACACTCTACCATCCTTCCTGTGCAGCTCTGAGCCTTGGTTTTGAGCAGAAGTGCCGCTTCTTTACTTGCTCTTTCAAGGAAACAGCTTGGTTTCCCAGAATTTTTCTGAGGTTTCAGAAGCAAAGGAAAAAGAGTTTCCTTTTCACCCCAGTGAAGACCTTTCTTGAAGATTTTCCAATTTATCTTGAACTAGAGAATGGCTTCATTCTATCAGACTCTGTTTAGAGGCTTGATTTCATGTAGCTGTCAAGGGAAATTAGAATAGCTCAAGTAGCTTCCCGGCTTTACTCTATTACTTTGGCTCTCTAGGTCATTGTTATCCTCTGAGTTTCTGCCTTGATTTCTCCTATCACCATTGTAGCATAGTATGCTCAGATTCATTTTTATATTTTGTTTCTTCATTTTTCTAGCCTCTTTCTTGATATATTTGAGCTCTGCATACATCTGGTTGAAGAAAGTGAAATTGCTGTTTTGAGTAGTTTTTTTCATGCTGCTATTTTCATGAACCCTTCAGTGGGGGTTTAAGGAGTTTTTTAAAGCTTTCCAAAGTTGTGTAATGAGAGGTAAAGTTATGGCCAATACTCTTCTAGTCTACCTTTTGGATTTTGCCCAAAAAGAACTTTTTCTCTCTAGAAACTACAAGCATCTTCTTTTCCTTTCCAATCCCTGGAATTGTGACCTGAAAATGGATGTGAGTCATGTAATCACCTATCAGTTCCTGGCCTTGTACTCAGTGTTGGGATCCCTTGTAGTAATTTTCAGACCAGTTTTCCAATCCCCTAAGTTTTTATGATAGGAGTGCACCCAAAATTGTATTACTACCATTGCAACTATATCCAGGGCCTATATCTAGTCTTTCCATTATCTGTGGTGCAGTCCATTCTTCACCCAAGCCTCATATATCTTTCTTTTTGACTTTCTGAGTTGTCTTGGATTGTAGCAAACTCCACACAACTTTTGTTGATAAAAAGGTTTATAAAAAGAATCTTAATAGAAAAAGATACAAATTATATATTTTAGAAATTTGTCATTGAATCCCAGAGAAAATTGGATAAAAGTAAAGGTATTTCATAATTCTGGGAAAATTCCTAAATTTTATGCAGTTCAAACATTATCCTTGATATGTGACTGGTTTTCCTTAGCTAAATGTTGGGATCACAGTACTCCTTATGGCCCACATTTCTACATTACAGGTGAGTAAAATTTCTACTTAGCTATCTTTGAATTTCAGGATTCAATCTTCTGTATTTTATTTTATCAAGGAAGAGTTGGTCAAGTTGATTTTTAACACTGTTAACAATATGAGATGGAGATCATAGACAGTGAGATATGGAATAGGCCAATTTAGGCAGAAAACATGGTGTGTTGTATTACTTTAGGATATTCTAAAGAGAAAAAACCCAGTGCCATAAATTGTTGGGAATTGGGCAGGAGGTAACCAAGTTAGGAAGGGAAATTGTCAAGAAAAAATATGATATCCCTATCTTTGCAATGTTGTTCACATCTGATGTGTGTCTTGACTAGTGTGAAGGAGCAGAAAATAAGTTTAATGTTTCAGTGACTTTTAATTGTGCCACTCACACCAGGAGAGTGTCCAGCCCTTCCTGGTTTTTCTCAGTGCATTCTTCACATCTTTGTTCCTCAAACTATAAATCCAAGGGTTTAGCATGGGAATGACTGTGGTGTAGATCACTGAGGACACTTTCTGTTGAGTGATGTTGCTGGTCGAAGCAGGCTGGCAGTACATAAAAATAATGGAGCCATACAGGACAGCCACAGATGCCAGGTGGGATGCACAGGTACTGAAGGCTTTGGACCTGCCTTTAGAAGAATGGATCCTAAGGATGCTGGAAAGAATGAAAATATAAGAGATCAAGATAGGTAATGTGGTTATCAATGAGTTAACCACAACCAGAAGCATCACCAAAAGCTCATTGATATAAATGCTAGAGCAGGAGAGCTTCAAAAGGGGAGGAACATCACAAAAATAATGACTAATTACATTGTTTCCACAAAAGGACAGTCTGGTTAGAGCACTTGTATGAGTCATGGCTCCAAAGATCCCCATAATATATACTCCTACCACTAGCAAGAAGCAAGTATTCTGAGACATGGTTGTGGTATAGATCAGGGGGCTACAGATGGCAACATAACGATCATAGGCCATGGCTGTCAGCATGAAACAGTCAGCAATACAAAAAGTACAGAAGAAAAAGAACTGGGTCAAGCACCCTGAGTAGGAGATGATGTTCTTCTCTGATACAAAGTTCACCAACATTTTGGGGATAATGACAGAGGAGAAACAGAAGTCAATAAAAGACAGGTTACTGAGAAAATAGTACATGGGGGTATGAAGTTGAGAACTTATCTTGATAAGTAAAAGTAAGCCCAAATTCCCTATGATGGAGACAATGTATATTTGTAGGAAAAGTAAGAAGAGGGGGATCTGGAGTTCTGGCTGGTCTGTTAATCCCATAAGGAGAAATTCTGTCACTGTAGAATGATTCCCTGTATTCATGTCTTCTGAAATTTGAGTTGGGAATCTGTGGAGATGCAAGAAAATAATACTATTAAACAAATATTTGCCCATGCTGTTGACCTATGATATTACAAAAATATAATAACTTCTTGTACTTCTTATGACCCCCAAAAGTCATAAACTATAAATATAAAATTAGATTATAAGTTTGAGGGAGCTTTTGATATTTTATCATCTAATCCATTTTATCACATAAATTTTGTTTACTCCCAAAACAAACATTTTGATGAAATAAAGCAAGAACTGCATCTAATTAAGGCATTTCAGAACAAGATGATGATAAAACAAGATAATGAATATTACATAAAGTAAGCTTTTTCTGGAGAACAGAGAAATGGAAATGTTATCAAAACAAAAAGGAAAATCAAAAAATTACTCAAACAGAATTATTCATAAATAGTGGTGACAATTATGACAGATCTAATAAAAAGACAGAGAAAAATTAATAGTTATTGGAGTTGCAGAAAACTGTGAGAAAAATCTAACTTTTACATTTCAAGAAATCTAAAAGTATATTTTGTATAAAATCTAAGTGGTGTAATAACTTAAACATATTACATAAAATGTCAGTGGAGAATCCAAAATATTATTCTTCAAGACACAAAAGTAACAAGTTAATTATATTATAGCACTCAAGACCAAAGGTATCATAAATATGATGACTACTGAGAAAAATATAAAAAGACATAAAATTTTGCAAAGTAAAGAAAGAATACACATGCACACGCAATACAATGATTACAACGTTTCTGCAAAGAAATTGAATGATGTGTAACTCTAATGACCAAGTCCAGTCCCAATAATGAAACATGAGAAAATACCTCTTTGCCTTCTTTAATATGTGGAAACTATTGGTGTGTGTTAGTGCTAAGTTTTTTACATTATTGTTTTGCTGAATTCTCTCTTTCTTCTCTATTATTCACTGGAAAAGTTTTTTTGTTTTTGTACAAGCAAAACCAAAGCAGCTAAGTTTAGAAGGGAAGCAGAAAACTAAGGAAAAATTTTATATCTAGTGTTTAGATAAAGACCTCATTTTAAAAATATATACAGAATTGACTCATTTATAACAATACAATGGATAAATGGTCAAAGGATATGAACAGACAATTTTCAGGTGAAGAAAGTAAAACCCTTTCTAGTCATATGGGAAGATGTTCTAAATTACTGCTGATTAGAGATGCTACTTAACACAACTCTGAAGTACCACTTCATACTTCTCAGATCAACTAAGAGGACAGAAAAAGATAAGAATAAATGTTGGAGGAGATGTGGGAAAGCTGGAACACTACTGTATTGCTGGTGGAGTTGTGAACTGATCCAACCATTCTGAAGAGTAATTTGGAACTGCCCAAAGAATTATATAACTGTGAATACCCTTTGATCCAGCATTGCCACTAATGGCTCTGTATCCCAAAGACATGATAAAAAGGATTAAGGACTCATATGTGCAAGAATGTTTGTAGCAGCCCTTTTTCTAGTGGTAAGAAACTGGAAACTGAATGGATGCTCATCAGTTGAGAAATGGTCGAATAAATTATGGTATATGAATGTAATGGAAAATTATTGTTCTCTAAGAAATGATGAGCAGGATGATTTTAGAAAAGTCTGGAAAGACTTACATGAACCAATGCTAAGTGAAGTGAGTTGAACTAAGAGAACAATATACATAGTACCAAGATTATGTGATAATCAATTGTGATGGACTTGGATCTTTTTAACAATAAGGTGATTCAAGCCAATTCTAGTAGACTTGTGATGGAAAAAGCCATCTGCATCCAGAGAAAGAGAACCGTGAAGAGTGAATTTGGATCAAAACAGTATTTTTACCTTTTTTGTTGTTTCCCTGAAGTTTTTTTTTTTTTTTTTTGCTTTCTCATGTTTTTTTTCTCCTTTTGATCTGATTTTTCTTGTGCAGCATGACAAATGTAGAAATATGTTTATAAGAATTGCACATGTTTAACCAATATTAGATTAATTGCTCTCTAGGGGAAAGTGGGGGAGAAGGGAGAAAAAATTGGAACACAAGGTTTTGCAAGGGTGAATGTTGAAAACTATTTTTGCTTATATTTTGAAAAATTAAAAAAAAACATTAAAAAAGGAATAGCTCTTGCAAATTGTAGATGATGTGAAAATATTATTTTCACCAAAAAATAAAGGCATAGTTTCCCAAAAATGGACAAATCCATTTCATGATATTTTTGCAGGGAAAAAAATGTGAATAACTAAAAGAACAGTAATTAAATATTTTTAAAGTTCTCCTTCCTATTCCAACTTCTGGGAGATTTACAGACCTGTGAAGTTATAGCTTTGGAGAACTGACTGAGACTTCCTTTGAGAAAATAAATATGCAACTAATCTGCAAATTGTTCTTTTCAAGATTGCTTAGGCCACAAAGAAATTGAATGACTTTTCTAGGCACTCAGAGTTGGAATTTATCAGAAATAGGAGGCTGGCCCTCTCTGTCAGGGTACTTCTCATTTTGAAATTCTCATTGCTCCCATAGGAATATAAGCCAAAAAATTTGCTTTTCTGGATTATTGCAAAATTCTACTGTTCTCTTTCCCCTCCAATTTTGCTTTTAAAAAACTTTCAAAATCATCTTTCTAAAGCATATATCTGGGTATGTTTCTGCTTTCCTTAAAAGTTGTTAGTGACACAATATTGTACAGTGAGTAAATTTCAGATACTTTTGCCTAGCAATCAATGTCACCCAAAGTTTGGAAGCATTTTCTTTCCAAACTAAAAGGCACCTAAAATATTAATTATTTTACTCCATTATTCAGAAAACATTGATTCAGTAGCTAGTATTTGCAGAACCCAGCAAATGTTGGAATTTAGATAAAATACATTGAATTAATCAATAAACCAACAAGTTATTATTAAGTATCTACACTCTGTTTTCTAGTAGGTAGAGATAAAAGTACCTAGAATGAAAGGATCCCATCCTTAATGTCATATGTGTCTCAAAATTATTGAGAAAAAAAATCTGCTATCTCAAAAAGGCCAAGGGCAGAGTATCTAGATTCAAATCCTAATCCTGCTACTTAGTACTTGAGTGACATTGGATGATCAAATAACCTCTGAAGGTTTCAGTTTTCTCATTTTTAAAAACAAAGCTAGACTAAATTAACTTTAATTTCTTTTCAGCTCTAAATCTGTGGTATAAAAAGCCAATGAAATAAAAACTTAAAAAAATGTCATTTATAAATATCCTTCAATTCTAATTACTTCTGATAGGAAAAGACTTCTAAAACATTAGCACCTTTAATCCAGCAATGCCACCATTAGGTCTATTTCATAAGGTGATTAGAGAAATAGGAAAAGTCCTCTATGTTCTAAAATATTTATAGCAGCTCCTTTTGTCATAGAAAAGAATTGGTAATTAAAGAGATATACATCTACTGGGGAATAATAAAAAAAAAAGTTGTAGTATATGATTATGATGAAATTCTGCTCTGCTGTAAGAAAAGAAGAGCACAATGATTTTAGAAAAACATAAAAAGATTTGCATGAAATAATAGTGAAATGACCAAAATCATTTAACCAACCTCAATATTATTCAAAGAATAATTGTGAATGACCAAGATATTCTGTATATTTTGACAAAAGTTTAATGAAGAAAGATGCCATTCAATTTAGAGAAAGAACTGAAACATAGAAGTATGTTAAGTATGGTTTAAATAAACAAATATGCATGTGTGCATGCATGTATATATTATATATGTGTCTATATGTGTGAATCTATTATGTTGCCAAGTCCTTTACTTTTATAACATTTCCTATATACGTTTAGTTGTTCTACCTGCCACAAGCTACTTCCTCTTAGACCATCCTCCACCCAATTCTTAAAGTGATTTTTCTAAAATAAAGGTCTGAGCATATCACCCAGCCCTATTCAATAAACTCCACTTTATGTCCATGCATGTGACATGTGTGCATGTGTTTATGCATATGAAATATTGGCTTTTTTCTAATGTGAGATGAGGAGAAAGAAAAGGAGATAGGTCAGAACATATAACATTATAACATATATGTGTGTGTATACACACATATACAGACACACGAGAGGGTAAGAAGCAATTAAGAAAAAACAATCAGAATTTATAGGCAATATTTTAGGAATAAGTTTATTGTATACATTGAGGAAAAGTTCCAATAATAATGCTTGGATGACTTTCACCTTTCAAGAATCATCAGACCTGTAAAATTTAAAGAGTTAAAATGCATATTGCTAGCTGATGGTAGGAGCTTTGAGATGATTGTGCCTGAGAGGAGTATAATAGTTAATGATATTTAATGATATGTGGCCCCTAACTTTCTGGGTGGGGTATTCTATTATTTCCTTTAATGATTTCTGGAAGTAACAGTAAAGGAATACAATTGGCAGGACTGTGTCTGGAGGAAAGACTTGATCTAAGAATAGATGCTAGGATAGGATTGTCAGGCTTAAGGTTCTATCAGGACAAATTGTCTTTCTGTGTCCCTGCTCTACCTCCTTTGTATGTGTTGATGGTTCCAGTTAGGTTGTAAGCTACTTAGAGGCAGGGAATATTTTACTTTTGATTTCAAATTCTTAGTGCATTGTACTCTTTAAACACAATGCTTAATATGTTTGATTTATCCCTTTAATCATTCATCTGAAATTCTAGATCTTACTGACTATGATCAATTGAAATAGAAAAAGACATATGATATTATATCTGCCATGTGAAAGCCAAGAATGTGTTCCTGAGTCCAGTTTGTGGCAAGAAAAAAAGGCAGCTTCTCACAGGGAATATAGAGAAGTATATCTGTTGGCAATCCTGGAACCTGTGAGCCAGGGCAAAGTGTCAATATTGTAAATTTTTGTTTTGTTCTTCTATTGATTTAAAGCCTTCACAGTAACACTCAAGTCTGGATAGCAACAAAATAAACATCAACATGGATAGCTGAAATTTTGTTACTAAAATTTGGGCATTTTAAAAAACTAACATTGTAAAATGTCCTTCATTATGCGATCTACATATTTCTCATAACATTCCAAGTATGGATGAAAAAGATGATGGAAGAAAGAAACAAGAAGGACGACTCTTTCTTTCCATCATCTAAGCACACACTACACAAAAGGTTTTCAAAAGGAATTTGATTCTAATCCAATCTTATTAAGTTAGTTAAAGCAAATCATCAGTGTGTCTCAGGCTTTCTTAAGCCTCTTTGGTTGACAACCACTTTTTAGTTCAAACATATGAAATTTGGTTACTCACCTTATTCCTGTCAGGATTAGAAGACTCAAAGGAGTGATGATGATTTCCCACAATTTCTTATTATGTGAGAAAAATTCATAATTTTTTATTGCTTTAGCAATGGTCAAATGCAGGATTTTGATGATGATAAAATGGTGCATAATTTTAAGATCATAATAAGGGAAAAAAAAGTCTCAGCTCAATAGCTCAAGATCTACCAGGCTCAAGCAAAAAAGAAAAATCCAATCCTTTCTCTTAGCTGCTTAGTCTAAATAAGAGAGGATTTTTATTTGCCTTACTATTTCAGGGAAAATTTGCCTAGGGAAATGAATGAGAAAATGCTTCTTCAGTATTTCTTCACTCCCGAGGTTGGAGTCCCTGGGAAAAAAACAATTGCATGTATTATTTTTGTCTCTAAATAATGACATTCCCATGAGTATTTCTGTTCACTAGAGAACAGAACTCCTCTCCTGATAAGGGGAGAAGAGCTCAGGCTTATAAGTGATAGTGAATTTGTAGAAGGGAGTCAGCAAAAAAAATCTCCTCAGATAGATTTATGACGTTCCTTAGCTCACTGCTCTCCTACATATATTTGAAGGCTTTTTTATGCAGAACATACAATCTCCTGTGCATAAGTTCTCTTCACTTTTTCTTTCACAATTGGATCTAATTGTTTGGATTACAAAAACCTTCAAATAGTATGACATTTCCTTTTGGATAAAGTTGCTCTTCAATTAACTACAATTCAGAAAGTATTTATTAAAAGTTTAATATGTATCAAGGCACTAGGGATTGAAAGAAGGTGGAATAAGCATTTGAATAGTAACCAGTAAATGTGTTATACACATTACTCAATATTATCTCATTTGATTTTCACAACAAATCTGGGAGGTAGTGCTGTTTTTATGCATATTTTATAGTGGAAAAAACTGAGTTGAGTAGAGGCTAAATGACTTGTGGAGATCAAACAGTTAGTGAATTAGGCCAAATTTTAACTCGTCTTCCTGATTCTAAACCCAGAACTCTTATCTACTGTGCTACTAGCTGTATGCATTAAAAAAATAGGCACTGTCCTCAATGACTACTTTCTACTCAGGAAAAAGTGTGTGGTGACAAGTAAATTTAAAAATAAAAACAAAGACAAAGACAAGAAGAAAGAAAGATATATAGAACACATTATGACTGTGTGTCACTCAATTGAATCCAATAAAAATATCTTAAAGACTTAATGTATATGATTTCACTATTAAATACTATGATGGGAATCAATTTTTACTTTCATTTGATTTATCAAATACTGCCTATTAAAAGTATAAGTGTAGTAAAATGGCTTTTAGGTTGTTGAGAATAGTCAAATAAATTACTTAAAACAATTGTATCAAAATCAGAGAACTTGCAATAATTCCTAAAGCTGACTTTGTTTACTTTTCCAATTTGAAATCAAAACAGTCATTATTATGATCTATGAGAGCAAAGCCTTGAAATAATTTTAAGTACAAGATGCAAGTACAGTAGTAGTACAATAGAATACAAGTACAAGGCAGAGCCAATATGGCAGAGTACACAAATCTTTGCCTGAGCTCTTTCTGGTTTCCCTCAGAATCAACTCCAGATCAAGCCTCCAAATTGATTTGGAGTAAGAGAACCCATAAATATTTGAATTGTAACAAATTTCCAGCAGAAGATATCTTGGAAGGACTTCATGAAGGATCAGCCTCAATCAGGCAGGGGGAGATATGGTCCAGTGCAGGCCCAGCACAAGGAGACCCAGTTGAAGATGTCCCAGCTTGCACAAATTCCAATTGAAGGCTCTTAGCCAAAATAAAGCAGGGTTGGCTACTCTGTCCTGCTTCAGAAGAAGCCAGTAATTCAGCAGATTAGTTGATGCAACTACAAAGGAAACCAGTGAGCCCCCTAAGCCCAGCATAACAAGTGGGACTTGGCCATGCCTCTCCAACACAAGAAGGAAGCCAATAACATGACCCTTGGGCAAAATAAAACCCATGTGGCCTGTAGAGGAAGCTTGAAATAATCTCCCCTTTTCTCTAAGAGCAGAACTCAACCTTTAAAAATGAGGAAAAAGAAAGCAAAAAGAGCTCTAATAATAGATAACTATTATGAAGACAGGGAAGAACAGACCTCAAACTCTGAGGGCACTAAAGGCAAAACCTCTACAGATGAAGCTTCAAAGGGAGATATGAATCTCCAACTCAAAAGGCTCTCTTGGAAGAATTCAAAAATGATCTTAAAAGAAAATTAGAAGAAAAATGGGGAAAGGAAATGAGAACTGTGGAAAAGGAAACACAGAAATTGTCTCAGGAAAACAACTCCTTAAGAATACAATTAGCAAAATGGAAAAAAAAAAAACATACTGAAAAAAAATCACTTAAAAATAGATTTGACAAATTGGAAAAAGAAAACAACTCCATAAAAAATAGAATTCATAAAATGAAAAAAACTGACTTAAAAGTTCAAGTGGCCAAATGCAAAAGGAAGTAAAAAAGCTAACTCAAGAAAATAATTCACTGAAAATAGAATTTAACAAATGAGTGAATGACTCAATAAGATATCAAAATTTGGTCAAATAAAACCAAAAAAGAAAAAGAAAAACATAGAAGAAAATGTAAAATACCTCATTGGAAAAAACAACTGATCTGGAAAATAGATCTAGGAGAGACAATCAAAGAATTACTGGACTAGAAAACCCTGATGAAAAAAGAGCCTGTACAACATGTTTCAAGAAATCATCAAGGAAAGCTGTTCTGATATCCTAGAACTAGAACGTAAAATAGTCATTGAAAGAATCCCCTGATCACCTCCTGAAAGAAACACCAATATAAAAACTCCAAATCAAAGCTAAATTACAAAATTATCAGATCAAGGAGAAAATACTGCAAGAAGCCAGAAAGAAACAATGCAAATATCAAGGAGCCGTAATCAGGATTATCCAGGACTTAAAAGTTTCCACTTTAAAGGACTGAAGAGCTCAAAATATGATATTCTGGAGGGCAAAGGAGCTGTACTGCAGCCAAAAATCAACTACCCAGGAAAACCAAGCATTGTTTTTCTGGGGAAAAAAGATGGGCTTCAATGAAATAGGGGATTTTCAATTATTTTTGATGAAAAGACCAGAGCTGAACGGAAAATTTGCTCTTCAAATACAGAACTCGGGAGAAGCATAAGAAGATAAAAAAGGGAAGGAAAAAAAATACGCTCTTTAAAGGATAAAATATTTACATCCCCACATGGGAAGATGATGTATGTAACTTTTGAGAACTGTATATTTGTTAGGGACATACTTAGGGGGTATAAGTATAATTTGACTACATTATGATGATATAAAAAAGAAACTAGAGGTAGAAAAGAAATTGTACTGAAAGCAGAGGAAAGGGGAGGTAAAATGAGGTAAATTACATTACATAAAAAAGTGAAAAAAATCTATTACCTTGAAGTAAAGAAGGAAGAGGGGTGAGCTTTGTTTGAACCTTGATCTCATCAGATTTGGCTCAAAGAGGGAATATCATAAATATTTAGTTTGATATATAAACCTGTCTCACCCAATACAGAAGTAGGAAGGGAAAGGGGAAAGGAAAGGGGGAAGTTAATAGAAAGGAGAAGAGAAGTAGAAGGGGAAAGGGATAACAAAGGGGAAAGGCTGAAAATATGGAGAGCAGATTGAGGGTGGTAGTGGTCACAAGCAAAACATTGGTAATGAGGGAAAGGGGGAAAGGAGAGAGATAAGCATAACTTGGTGAATAAGAAATCCCTATATTATTAGTAAGTTCATTTCAAATCATTGTAAGGACATGACTTTCCCCATGTGAACCTAATCGAGGTAGGATGTGATTCCCTCTGTGAGAACTTGACTGTTCTCTCACCCCTAAGAGCATATGTTTTATCTCCTTCTCCTGTGAGAACCTGACTGTTCTCTAACCCATAAGAACATATGTTTTAGCTCCTTCTCTTGGGAGAACTTGACCATTTTTTAACCTATAAGCTGAGAATGTACCACATGTGTTTTAGCTCCAACTACATAATTCCAGGAACTCTGCCACTCCTTGGAACTGTTGGTGTCGATAAGGACTGGCTTCCTTGTCGATGCAACACTTGATCACAACCACGTGGAGCCCTTGGTGGCACTTCCCTGTCTTATATGATGTCTTTATTTGGCTCAAAGCCTTCTTTGTCCTGGTTCCTATAAAAAGTGGTCAATGCATTCTCTATTTGAAACCTCACCTACAGAGAGGTCGATCTGCCTAGGATTTTCCCATTCTGGACTCAAAGGCTCAATTATCGGGGTTTCCCAGCTACTGCAAGTCAATTACAGTTGGAGCTCCCCCGATCGGTGATGTATTCTCTCTGTCTGCTATTCTAATCATAATTCTCATTATTCTTTGTCTTTTATGTATTATTTGCTGTATTAATTGTTATTGTAACCATTCTATCCCGTGTATTGTGTAATTAATATTGTAAGCACTCTAATCCATGTACTGTGTAATTAAATTTTACTTTCACTTTGAGTCCGAGAGCATCATTAACAGAAGCGAATCTGAACTTTTCCCTAAAATCACATAACACTTGGGAAAAATAGGATAGAGGAGAATACATTGTTAATTATTTTAACTATAGATGTGAATGGGATGAAATCTCCCATAAAATGAAAGTGGATAACAGACTGAATTAAAAGCCAGAATCTTACATGTTGTGTACAAGAAACACATTTGAAGCAGAGTAAAGGTAAAAGATTGGAGCAGCATCTATTATGCTTCAGCTGAAAAAAAAAAAGCAGTGGTAGTAATCCTGATCTCAGATTGAGACAAAATAAAAATAAATGTAATTAAAAGAGAGAAGGAAGGAAACTACATCTTGATAAAGGTTACCATAGATCATGATGTCATATCAATAGTAAATATATATATTCCAAATGGTATAGCATTCAAATTCTTACAGAAGTTAAGAGAGTTGGAAGAAAAAATTGACAGCAAAATTATACCAGTGGGTGATCTCAACTTCACTCTATCAGAATTAAATTAATTGAAACACAAAATAAACAAGAAAGAAATTAAGGAGATAAATAGAATTTTAGAAAAGTTAGGCCTGATAGATCTTTGGAGAAAATTGAATGGGGAGAGAAAAGCATATACTTTCTTCCCAGTGGTACATGGAAACCGCACAAAAATTGACCATGTATTAGGGTATTAAAAATCTCAAAATCAAATGCAGAAAGGCAGAAATAGTAAATGAATTTTTTAAGATTATGATGCAATAAAATCACATGTAATCTCTAGAGAGTCAGGGAAAAATAAACAAAAATTAATTGAAAACTAAATAATCTAATCCTAAAGAATGAGTCAGTGAAGCAACAAATCATAGAAACAATTGATAATTTCATCAAAGAGAATTACAATAATGAGACAACATACCAAAATTTATGGGATGCAACCAAGGAAGTTCTTAGGGGAACTTTTACATCTTTAGATCCTTACTTGAACAGAAAAAGAGAAGATCAATGTATGTAACTAAAAAACCTAGAAAAAGAACAAATTAAAAATCCCAAGTAAGAATTGAATTTGAAAATTTGAAAATTGAATTGAAAGTGAGAAAACTATTGGTTTTGTAAACAAAACTAAGAGTTGGTTTCATGAAAAAACCAACAAAATAAATTAACCATTAGTTCATTTGATTAGAATAAGAAAAGAAGAAAATCAAATTGCCAGTGTCAAAAATGAAAAGCGTCACTACCAAGGAAGAGAAAATTAAAGCAATAATTGGGAGCTATTTTATCCAACTGTATGCCAATTAATCTGATAATATAATTGAAATGGATGAATACTTATACAAATATAGATTGCCCAGGTTAACAGAGGAGGAAATAAATTACTTAAAGAGTACCAATTTTAGAAAAAAATGAACAAGCTGTAAATGAACTCCCTAAGAAAAAATTTCCAGGACCAGATGGATTAACAAGTGAATTCTACTAAACAACATCAGCATAATTGACCATATCATATGATTACATTAAGAGATGAAGAAAAAAAGCATTTGACAAATTCCAACATCCATTACAATTAAAAACACTACAGAGCATAGGAATAAATGGAGATTTCCTTAAAATAATAAGCAGCATCTATCTAAAACCAAAAAGCAAACATTACATGAATGGGGCTTAGCTAGAGGTATTTCCAAAAAGATTAGGGATGGAACAAGAATACCTGCTATCAACACTATTATTCAATATTATACCAGAAATGTAGGCTTTGGCATTAAGAAAAAAAAAAGAAATAGAAGAAATTAGAATAGGGTCTGAGGCAATAAAACCTTGATTTATTGTACTTGATTTATAGCGAATTCTAGAGAATCAACTAAAAAACTACTTTATATATGACAATTTATTCCACAATTTATTCAGCCATTCTCCAATTGATGGGCATCTACTCAGTTTCCAGTTTCTGGCCACTATGAAGAGGGCTGCCACAAACATTTGTGCACATAGATCCCTTTCCCTTCTTTATGATCTCTTTGGGATATAAGTCCAGTTGTAACACTGCTGAATCAAAGGGTATGCACAGTTTGATAACTTTTTGAGCATAGTTCCAAATTGCTCTCCAGAATGGTTGGATGTATTCACAATTTCACCAACAATGTATTAATGTCCCTGTTTTCCCACATCCCCTCCAACATTCTGCATTATCTTTCCCTGTCATTCTAGCCAATCTGACAGGTGTGTAGTGGTATCTCAGAGTTGTCTTAATTTGCATTTCTCTGATTAATAATGACTTGAAGCATCTTTTCATATGGCTAGAAATAGTTTCAATTTCTTCATCTGAGAATTGTCTGTTCATATCCTTTGACCAGTTATCAATTGGAGAATGGCTTGATTTCTTATAAATTAGAGTCAATTCTCTATATATTTTGGAAATGAGGCCTTTATCAGAACCTTTGACTGTAAAAATATTTTCCCAGTTTATTGCTTCCCTTCTAATCTTGTCTGCATTAGTTTTGTTTGTACAAAAACTTTTCAGTTTGACACAATCAAAATTTTCTATTTTGTGATCAGTAATGATCTCTAGTTCTTCTCTGGTCATAAATTCCTTCCTCTTCCACAGGTCTGAGAGTTAAACTATCCTGTGTTCCTCTGATTTATTTATGATCTCATTCTTTATGTTTAAGTCCTGAACCCATTTTGACCTTATCTTGGTGTATGGTGTTAAGTGTGGGTCGGTGCCTAGTTTCTGCCATACTAGTTTCCAATTTTCCCAGCAATTTTTGTCAAACATCAAGTTCTTATCCCAAAATCTGGGGTCTCTGGATTTGTCAAACACTGGATTGCTATAGTTATTGACTGTTTCGAAAAATACTTCAATGAATGAATTTAGTAAAGTTGCAGAAAAAAAAATAAACCCACAAAAATCAATCAGCATTTTTATAGGTTACCAACAAAACCCAACAGCAAGAGATAAAAAGAGAAATTCCATTTAAAATAACTAAAAAATTAAAATACTTGGATGTCTACCTGCCAAAACAAACCTAGGAATTATATGAACACAATTACAAATCATTTTTCAAATAAAGTCAGAGCTAAACAATTAATAAAGTATAATTTTCTCATAGGCCAAATCAATATAATAATAAATGAAAATTTTACCTAAATTAGTCTATTTATTTAGTGCCATACCGATCAAACTGCCAAAATTAAATATTTTTATAGCAAGAAAAAAAAAAACAACAAAATTCATATGGAAAAAAGGTCAAGAATATAAAGGAAACTAATAAAAAAATAAAAAGAACAGTGGTCTAAGAGTATCAGACAGACCTAAAACTATTATATAGCAGCAGTCATCAAAACCAATTGGTACCATCTGAGATATAGAGTGGTGGAGCAGTAGTATAGATTAGGTACATAATAATCCACTTATAATTAGATTCAATAATCAATGACTATAGTAATCTCCTATTTGATAAATCCAAAGGCTCTAATTTCTGGGATAAGGACTCACTATTTGACAAAAATTTCTGGGAACACTTGAAAATGGTATGTCAGAAACTAGCCATAGACCAATATCTCACATAACATACCAAGATAACGCTGAAAGAGGTACATGATTTAGGTTTAAAGGGTGATACTCTAAGCAAATTAGGAGAGCAAGGTATAGTTCATCTGTCAGATCTTTAGGAAAGAGAAGAATTATGGCCAAACAAGAAATCCAGAACATTATGAAATGCAAATTGGATAATTTTGATTACATTAAATTAAGAGATTTTGCACAAACAAAATCAATACAGCCAAGATTAGAAGGAAAGCAGAAAGTGGCAAAATATTTATTACAGCTAGGGTTTCTGATAAAGACCTTTTTTTTTATTTAATAACTTTTTATTGACAGAACCCATGCCAGGGTAATTTTTTACAACATTATCCCTTGCACCCACTTCTGTTCTGATTTTTTCCCTCTCTCCCTCCACCCCCTCCCCCAGATGACAAGCAGTCCTATATATGTTAAATAGATTACGATATATCCTAGATACAATATATGTGTACAGAACCAAACAGTTCTCTTATTGCACAGGGAGAATTTGATTCAGAAGGTATAAATAACCTGGGAAGAAAAACAAAAATACAAGTAATTTACATTCATTTCCAAGTGTTCTTTCTTTGGGTGTAGCTGCTTCTGTCCATCCTTGATCAATTGAAACTGAGTTAGATCTCTGTGTCAAAGAAATCTACTTCCATCAGAATACATCCTCATACAGTATCGTTGTTGAGGCATATAATGATCTCCTGATTCTGCTCATTTCACTTAGCATCAGTTCATATAAGTCTCGCCAATCCTCTCTGTATTCATCCTGCTGGTCATTTCTTACAGAACAATAATATTCCATAACATTCATATACCACAATTTACTCAATCATTCTCTAATTGATGGGCATCCATTCATTTTCCAGCTTCTAGCTACTACAAACAGGGCTGCCACAAACATTTTGGCACATACAGGTCCCTTTCCCTTCTTTAGTATCTCTTTGGGTATAAGCTCAGTAGAAACACTGCTGGATCAAAGGGTATACACAGTTTGATAACTTTTTGAGCATAGTTCCAAATTACTCTCCAGAATGGCTGGATGTGTTCACAATTCCATCAACAATGTATCAGTGTAAAGACCTTATTTCTAAAATATAAAGAGAACTGAGTCAAATTTTAAGAAGACAAGTCATTGCCCCATTGATAAATGGTCAAAGAATATGAACAGACAATTTTCGGGTGAAGAAATTAAAACAATCTATGGTCATATGAAAAGATGCTCTAAGTAATTATTAATTATAGAAATAAAAATGAAAACAACTCTGAGGTACAATTTCACATCTTTCAAATTGGCTAAGATGACAGGAAAAGATAATGATAAATGTTGAAAGGAATGTGGGAAATTTGGGACATTAATGCATTGTTGATGGAGTGGTGAACTGATCCAGTCATTTTGGAGAACAATTTGGAATTGTGACCTATATTGTGGCTATAAAATTGTGAATACTCTTTGATCCAACAGTGCTACTATGGTGTATCTATCCCAAGGAAATCATGAAAAAGGGAAAAGGACCCACATGGGCAAAATTGTTTGTAGCATCTCTTTTTGTGGTGGCAAGGAATTGGAAAATGAGTGCATGCCCATCAGTTGGTGAATGGCTGAATAAGTTATTACATATGAAAGTTATGAAATCTTATTGTTCTATAAAAAATGATGAGCAGGCTGATTTTAGAAAAGTCTGGAGAAATTTATATGAACTGATGCTGCATTTAGCAAGCATGTATAACTCTTTTCAAAATTTAAAGAAATAAAGAGCTTAATATTGTTTTAACATTATAAAACCAGAGGATAAAATAGAACTTGAAAGAATCTATCAATCACCTTCTGATAGAAATCCCATATATATTATTACCAAATCCTGGAACTCTTAAGGTCAAGGAGAAAATACTGTAAGCATTCAGAAAGAATCCATTTAGTCAGGATAATACAAGATTTAGCAGTCTCTACATTAAAAGATCAGAGGACTTAGAATGTGATATTCTGAAGAGCAAAAGACCTAGGATTAGAAACAAAAATCACCTACCCAGGAAAATTCAGTATAATTTTTCGGGATAAAAGTTGGATATTCAATGAAATAAAGAACTTTTGAACATTTTTGATGAAAAGACCAGAACTGAATAGAAAATTGAAACTTCAAATATTGGTCTCAGAAGAAGCCTATGTGGGTATTAAGGAAAGGAAAATCATAAGGAATTCAAAAATATTTATCTGTTCATACTCCTACATGGGAGTATGATAATTATAACTCAAAAGAACTTTCTTTTAGAATTAAAAGGTATGTAAATAGATGGCGGGCATAGGTATGAGTTGAATATGAAGGAATAACATGTAAAAAAATAAAATTAATGGGTAAACAGAGGAATATAATGGGAGAAATGGAAAGAGTGAGGTAGAATGGAGTACATTGTCTTCCATAAAAGAGACAAGAAAGTAAAAGCTTTTCTAGTGGAGGGGAAGAAGAGAAAAAGAGAGGGAGTACGTGAACATTACTCTCATCAGAACTGGCTGACAGAGGAAATAATATACTGTTGTTTAATATGTAATGGAGAAAATTAAATAAAAAGAAAAATTAGGCTTTAAGAATATAAAATTTAAAATACAGACTATAAACTAAATGTAGGAATTCTAAAATGATAGTGCTTCAGAGGAGCAAAATAGTTGATAATATGTAAATCCTTGCTCCTTGGGATGGCATATCCTATCTTTTCTCTTGTTGATTTTTGTAAGTATCATTACAAAAAGATCTTGGAAGAATTGATTATGGAGGAAAGACTATCAGTCTGAGAATAGCTGCCAGAATGGAAATGTCAGTTTTAAAGTTATCTCGGGTACAGATTGTCCTGATTCATTTCTCCTCTACCTTCTTTATATATGTTGACTCCCTCAATCAGAATGTAAGCTTTTTGAAGGTAACAGCAATTTTACTTTTGTATTTATGTCACCAAGGCTATATCCCCAATCACAATGTTTAGTAAATCCTTAATACTTAATTTATCTATTATATCCATTCATTTAAAAGCATAAAGTTTACTGGCTATGATTAATTGAAACAGGAAAAGAACAAGGATGTCAATTTTTTTTCAATGGAAAAGCCAAAAAATCTTTCCTAAATCCAGTTTGTGGCAAGAACAAAAGGTCAGAGATTCAAGGAACATGTAAACTCTAGACAAGGTGTGAATATTGTATCTACTTTTGTTTTTATTTTTTAAGCTTCTAGAATTACCCTTGGTAATCAACAAAATTAATATCAACTTGTCATGAAGAGTTGAAATTTTGTTATTAAAATCTGAGCAGCTATAAAAAGTAACATTGTAAAGTATCCTTCATTATGCTATACTCATGTTTCTCACTAGGTTCCAGGAATGGAAAAAAAGAGGGTGGGAAAAAAAGCAAGCAATGCCTCTCTTTCTTTCCATCCTCTAAGCGTACATTACAGGAAAGGAAACAGAACCCCATCTCCCTGAATTAATGTATACGTAAGTGTTAATTTATATATATATATATATATATATATATACACATACACACACACATATATGTGTATACACACACACACACACACACACACACATATCTTCCTCAGTTAACAACTACTTTTTTGGTTTAAGTATATGAAATTTGGTTACTTGTCTTGTTTTCTCAGTTACATCAGTATAGTATATATGTCAGATGATTTTTTTCAATCTCTTAAAAAGTGAGAATAATTCATAAAGGTTACTGCCATAGCAATGGTCAACTGACAAGATTTTGATGACAGTACTTCAAATGTGTGATTATTGGAACATTTCAGGAAAAGTTTTGGACAATTTTGAGGACATAAGAACAAATGAAGGTCTATGTTCAATAGTTCAAGAGCTACCAGGCAAAAGTGTGAATGACCTTTTCTCTGAGCTGTTTAGTCTAGATGAGGGAGGATTATTATTTGTCCAATGATTATCTCAAGTCAAATTTAACAAGGAAATGAATGAAAATAGATACCCATTAAAAATTTCTTTACTCTAGAGATTAGTGATCCTGGAATCAATTGCATTGAATGCATTTGTCTCAAAATAATAAAATTTCTGTGATCATTTCCGATGATTATAGAAGGTCGAAACTCCTCTGAATCAGGCTTATACGTGGCAATGAAGTGTGAACTGGAGCCAGTGAAAGCAGTCCTTCACAGACAGTACTCTGAAGTTCTTCTTGTTCCCTCAGTTTACTGCTCTCCTGAAACTTTTTTACCTTAGGAACTGAAAGCTTCTTCTCATCAAACATGGTGTCTTCCGTTATTTCATAGTTGGGTTAAGTTATTTGAGTTTCTATCTGTTTCCTACTATTACTATAAAAATCTTCAAATAGATCCAATATCTCTTTTTAGATAAAGTGACTCCTCAATTAAATGTGATTCAATTAGTATTTATTAAAAACCTATAATGTATAAAGACAGTGGGTAAAGAAAGATGTAATGAGCATTTATATAGCATGATAGTCAGAAAACTTGGAAGGATCCCTAAAGATTTGGAATTTGAAATCTCCAGTTTGAAACCTAGGCAAAGTTATTACCACAATCCTTCTATGAATGCAAATCCTTGAAATAATTGGATTACAAAATGTAAATCCAATTGGGAAGGAAGAGAGATGAAAATACAGTTATGGAGACAGAAACTATATATACCTGGACTTAGTCTAGTACAGAAACAGCAGCAGTGACAGAGAACTAATAAATATACTTTTCTTCATTATAGTGTTGTCTAAGATGAGGCCTAACCTGGAGGGGAATCTCTTTCACTTAAGAAAAGTTAAAGGGAAGTCAATATGCTAATGATCTTTAGATTTGTTATTGTGGGGTAGCTAGGTGGTGCAGTGGATAGAGTGCCAGCCCTAAAGTCAGGAGGATCTGCATTCAAATCTGGCCTCAGACACCTGATACTTCATAGCTGTGTGATCCTGGGCAAGTCACTTAACCCCAATTGCCTCAGCCAAAAAAAAAAAAAAAAAGGTTTGTTATTTGCTATGTGGACCTTGAAACATTCTGATCTTTATGATTTTTCTTAGTGCATCTTTCACATCCTTGTTCCTCAGGCTGTAGATCAAAGGGTTCAACATGGGAATCACTGTGGTATAAAACACTGAGGCTACATTTTCTTGGGACACACTGTTGGATGATGGTATATAATACATGATCAAGATGGAAACATAAAAAACAGAAACAGCTGCCAGATGGGATCCACAGGTGCTAAAGGCTTTATAACGGCCCTTTGCAGATGATATGCGAAGGATGTTCACAAGAATGAAAGTGTAAGAGATCCAGATGAGCAGAGTTGTAGTCAACAAATTAAATCCACCAATAATCATCACCAAAAGCTCATTGATGTAGGTGCTGGAGCAGGAGAGATTCAGAAGAGGAATAATATCACAGAAATAATGATGGATAATATTGTCCCCACAGAATGACAGTCTGGCTAGATATCTTGTATGAGTAATGGCCCCAATACCCCCCATTATGTATACACCTGTCACCAGCAGGGAGCAGAACCATGGCACCATGGTGACATTATACAGCAGGGGTCTACAGATGGCAACATAACGATCATAGGCCATAGCTGTCAGCATGTAGACTTCAGCAATAACAAAGAAGAGGAAGAAAAAGAATTGAGCCATGCACCCTGAATAGGAGATGAAATTTTTCTCTGATATAAAGTTCTCCAACATTTTGGGTGTAATGACAGAGGAGTAGCAAAGATCTATGAATGACAAGTTACTAAGGAAATAGTACATGGGAGTATGAAGCTGAGAACTGACCCAGATTAATAAAATCAAGCTGAGGTTCCCCACCATGGAGACTAAGTAGATTCCTAGAAACAAAAGGAAGAGTGGTATCTGGAGCTCTGTTTGGTTTGTTAAGCCCAAGAGGATGAATTCTGTCACAATGGTGCTATTTCCCATTGCTATTCTTCTCCAGTAATTAGGCTGGAAGTCTGCAGAGATGCAAGAGAAACATCTTAATAACCCAAAAATTGTTTTTATGTTCTGTCTCTATTGCTTTGTCCATCTGTCTCTTTCTCTCTCCATCTGTCTCTATCCTGTCTCTCCCACACTCACTCCTCCCCTTTCCTTTCATTTATCATACTAATGCTAAGTAATGCATCTCATGAACATATTAATTGAATTATAAAACTGAAAAATTGAAAACAACTTCATCTCAGCACATTCAGTTCAATAATCATGTAATGGAACTCCCTTTACAACATCTCTAATAAAGAATTTCAGAAGTTAAATGGGGCAAAAAAGGAAAAAAAAAACTGCAAAGAAAGCAAACCCATGAAGAAGGCAATTATATCACCTATGGTCTAATAAAGTCATGCAGATAACAGAAAGCAAAGTGCTTGGCTAATGTAACCTAGGAATTGTCTAGGCTCAGAATAAGTTTTCATATGAGGTGATAAATTCCTCTAGACTAAGGTGTTTGGGTAGATGTGCTTGACATGTGGAGTAAGTAGTTGTATTCAGAAGACATTTAAGAATGAGGCACAGACTTTTCTTTCATGACTTCAGAGGTTCATTCTAATTGTAAAAGATATTCTATGCTCTAATCATAGATGTAAAAAATTGAAATCAATTTTTCCTTAGAAATCTTCTATTCCAATTTCCCAATTTTACAGAAGAATAATTTGAGAACAAGAAGTTAATACACAGAAAGGATAAGCATGCTATGAATGGACAGTGCCAAAGACAAATTTGTTTATCAAAATTTTAACTAGGAATGATGGAAGACCTAATCAGTGAGAAAACATGTTGTCTAATCAATCCATTTTCACTATTTAAACATGTACTAAGTATCACTTCTAGTCCTATCTCTTTGTTTCTATTTACCAGGTGAATATGGCCAATGTACTTAAATTTTTGACCTTGAGCTTTTTCACCTCTACAATGAGTATAACATCTGTCTTTTATCTGAATGTCTGAACTTACAGAAGTCTGGTAGAGCCTATGAACCACTTCTTAAATTAATGCTTTTAAAATTTGTTTTAAAACTGTAATTTTATCTTGCTGCTTTTTAGAGGTAACTAGGCAGAGCAGTGGAAAAAGTGCTGCAGGAAGATCCGAATTTGAATCCAGGCTTAGATAATTATTTACTATGTGACCCTAGGAAAGTCACTTAACTTCTGTCTGCATGAATTTTCCCATCTGTACAATGGGGATAAGAATAGCACCAACTTTCCAGAGAAGTTTGGTAGAACAAATGAGATTTTTTAAAGCATTGACCTCAGTGCCTAGAAAATTAGAGGGACTTAGTGAGTGCTTCTTTTCTTTCTGAGGTTCAGGGATTCAGTGACTTGCTCAGGGTCACATAGCCAGGAAGTGTTAAGTATCTGAGGTCAGATTTGAACTCAGATCCTCTTTTACTTCAGGACTGGTGCTCTATCAACTACATCTAGTTTCCTCTGCTTGTTTTATTTTCCTTCTTGTCTATACTCTCTGTTCCACTCTGTAATTTTGAGAGGTAAGTGAAGAGGGAGGGTGTGAGAAGAAAATTCATTAAATATTTGTCTCCTGATATTTTTTCCTTTTATAATAACAAAAATCCCCAAGTGGATTAGGTCTTTAACTATGTTACAAAGGATTTCTATCATTATAAATGGAACATGTAACATATTTACTTATATACATATATATCTGGATAATTGTAAGTATATAAATATATATGTTTTAAGTAAATAATTATGTTACAATGTGCTCATTTAGAAAAGTTGAAATTCATTTGTTAAGTTTTTTAATGCACTTAATTGACTTAGTGACACATATCCTATCCAACAAAAGAAAGAAAAAAAGAAAGAAAGAAAAAAGAAAGAAAGTCGGAGAAGTATCTGAAATAATTTTGTTTTTTAAGGGATCAATTATGGAATGTGTTATTTAAGACATTTGTGTTTTACCAAGTGATTCAAAATAGATAATAAATATAATTTTTGTACTTATAGCTTTACAAAACTTTTGACTCAAAACAATCTATTGAGCTAAGTACTCCAAGTATTATCCCCATTTTATAAATAAAGGAAATGAGGCTCAGTGTGGTAAAGTGGCTTGCTCTGGGTTTCATAGTTAGAAGGTGCCTGAGTCAAGACTCCAAAAAACATTTCCCGAGATCAGTCTAATATTAATTTTGCTATGCATCATCTTCAATTTAAACATTTTTGTTGCTTTTATTGGTTATTTTCTAATTAATCATTTTAAAAATATCAGAGAACTAATAAAAATTAAAATCATTTCTGAGAACCCACAGTTACTTTTAATCAAACAACACTAAAAGCTCAAGCAGCTCATAGAAATAGTAATTTTGTTTAGAAAGAAATATGCTCTTGTTTATAAAATGTAATTTGCCTGCATTCTATTTTATAATATAAGCCACATGCACTTGCTACTAATGTTATAGTGCCCTTTGTCCTTTAAAAATAATTTTCAGGGGCTTCTGTGATACTTTTTTTTAGTACTTATACATGTTATTCTGGGCAAGAGTACTTTTTAATGTTATATATGTCTTTGCCTAAAATAAAGTAACATAGGGACAGCTAGGTGGCACAGTACATTGAGCACCAGCCCTAAAATAAGGAAGAAATGAGTTCAAATTTGGTCTCAGACATTTAACACTTCCTAGCTGTGTAACCCTGGACAGGTCACTTGACTCCAATTGCCTCAGCCAAAAAAAAAAAAAAAGGAAGAAAGAAAAAAAGATATAAAATAAAGCAACATAGGCTTTATGTTGAATAACATAAGGAACAGAATAACAAAGGAAGCCAGCTATGTTGAAATACATTTTTCAAAGTATATTTTTAAAATCAAATTCATATACTCCAATTTCAGAATGTGAATTTCAGACAGATTAGAATGGCATTGTGGTTTTCTACAATGGTGAAGGTATTTAGAAAACTCTTTGGAATTGAGATTCACATTCTGCTGCTTATTGATATTTGTTGGGACAAGCCTTATTACCTCCCTTGATAAAGTCAGTTAGCCCTAGACAAGCAGAGGAAGAGGAAGAAAGAAGAGGAAATAGAAGAAGAAGAGGAGGAAGAAGAAAAAAAGAAGAAAGAAAGAAGGGAGAAGAAGTTGGAAGAAGAAGTTGGAAGAAGAAGAAGATGGAAGAAGAAGAAAGAAGAAGAAGTTGGAAGAAGAAGTTGGAAGAAGAAGTTGGAAGAAGAAGAAGAAGAAGAAGAAGTTGGAAGAAGAAGAAGAAGAAGAAGAAAGAAGAAGAAGTTGGAAGAAGAAGTTGGAAGAAGTTGGAAGAAGAAGAAGAAGAAGAAGAAGAAGAAGAAGAAGAAGAAGAAGAAGAAGAAGAAGAAGAAGAAGAAGAAGAAGAAGGAAGAAGAAGAAGAAGAAAGAAGAAGAAGAAGAAGAAGAAGAAGAAGAAGAAGAAGAAGAAGAAGAAGAAGAAGAAGAAGAAGAAGAAGAAGAAGAAGAAGAAGAAGAAATAATAATAATTCTGAATTTAGTTCCTGGAAATCATTGACTGAAATGAGTAATGGGTGAATGGATATTGAGTTTTACTTACTATTCTATCAGTAGAGTAGAAGGAGTTCCAAGGAATATTCTGAAAAGGGGATGGTATTTGAACTATCAGTCTAAAGACAGAAAAAATAGAATAGTTGACACAAATTGTAAGATATGTGTGAAAAGGGAAAAAGAATATTAGTTACCAAATAACCTTCTTTGAATGAACTAAAAGCTATAGCTAATCTCTGTTCTCATTTTGTTAAATGAGTTAAAAGTGTAGCTAAATACCTTTGAGACAGTGATAGCTCTGCTTAAAGGTAAGTATGTCATTCTCTTTCCAAGATTATTATTTTTTATTTTCAATATCATAAAAATCTCATACTATTTGGGCACTTACCTGAATCCTATGAAGAGCAGAGAAGATTTTGGTCTGCTTTCAGGAGATGAAAACTAAAGAAAAAATTTTCTCCACGTTTTAGAGCTTAAAATATTTACATGTTACTTTAGCAAATAATTTTAGCTTAGAAACTATTTTAAAATAGTTTGATACTTAGAATAATCTGACTTGGGGAGGACAGAAATCGCCATTGTCCTCTTACAATGAGGACACTGAAATTGAAGGGTAAGTTTGCTTTCTTTTGTTTTTTTCTTTAGTTAAATTATTTGTAAATGGAATTTTCCAGAGAAGAATCCACATATTCTCTTGACTATTACTGGGCTCTATCCAGTAAACTATGCAAGTTCAAAGAAGCAAAGGAACCACCCTCTTACTCTGAGTTGCCCACTTTAAGAGAAGAGGAGATTCTATTTTTCTTTGGAGATATTTCTATCCTAAGGAGACAACTGAGTACAGTGGATCCCTTAGGATTACTTCAGTCTATGAAGATAGGATCTCTAGAGAAGGAAAATTTATGCAATCTACCTTTTAATAATAATGCTCCCAATAATATTCCTAGTAATTAGAATGAGATCAAAATTCTTCCTTTATAATCAAATGCTATACAAGCAGAAAAGGCAGGGGAAATTACTCCCCCTCCCCCAGTCTTGAGCATTGAGAATAGTTACGAAAGGGTAGATTGGGGTTACTAAATTTATATTTTTATTTATTCCATAAGTAGATATCTTTTCCCTTGTTAAATATATTTCATTTTCCTCTTAATCTTCTCTCAGAATCTGGAAGACTCTACATATACACTGAAAGAAGAGTATCATTTTTTTAAAACTTCAGTATTTTCTATTTTTTCCTTTAAAATTAAATTCAGTCAACTGCCTCTAATTCTCATTGTTATGAGAAAATGTTCCCAACAATCACTTAAAAGATAGTTACTTTATGTTTTTGAGGACTACCAGGTTCTTACTAATTAAAATCAGTGATTATCAGAATTCTCCTATTAGTATGCTATGTGTCCTTCCCCTATTCCCTTCTCCCTGTCCAAAGCACAGTTGGTACTTAGTTTGTCACTATATATCTCATTGATGATTTGAGAAAAATTTATTCTGATTCCATTTTGTGGTTGATTGTCTTCTGTATCACTCCTAGTATGTTTTAAAATCACCTAAGCCATGTTTTTTGGTTTCTGAGTTAAGTTCAGAAATTCATCTTTTATCTCTGAGCTATGTTGTGCCATAAATCACATTAATTCAAAGAAATATATTGTGTGCATACATTTTGCTGCCCATGTACAATTAAGGGAGTTCTATTATTTCCATGTTTAATAGATCTAGAAAAAAACAATAAAATTCATCTGGAAGCAAAAAAAAGTCAAAAATATTTTTAAAAATCAAATTTAGAGTGTAATGGAAGGTGGTCTAGCTATACCACATTGCTGTACTCCTATGAAGCAATAATTATCAAAACAACCTGGTACTAGCTAAGAAATTAGGTATACAATGTATATTATTAAGGGATCATAGTAAGGAAGAGTTTGATAAACTCAAAGATCCAAGCTTTTAGAACAACTCATAATTCAAGGAAAAAAAGGAAAAATGGTTTGGTAGAAAATAGGTATGAAATAACAATATATCAAGATAAGTTTCAATATGGGTACATAATTTATGTGAAGAGTGATACCAGAAGAGGATTCTAGGAAAAATGTTGGAGTACATCAGTAAATTTCAAGCTCTCCAGATTTTCCTCACAAACAGAACAAATTTTCATCTCAGGGCAAATGTAGACTGGTGATAAATGAAAAAGACTTGGGAAGAACAGGAGGAGTTCTCTAGGCACAATGCAGGATCAGAAGAAAGACTCCAGACTGATGATTAACCAGTGTCAAGTGCAAACACCTTCAGACTAGCTCCACATAGGCAGCAAGTGGAAATCCCAAAGAGTAACTAGATTTGCCTGGAGCCTCAGAAGAAACCAGGGAGACTTTCACTTCCTGAACTACTCCAGGATTTGGGGGTCTCAGTCCAGGAAGACTGAATGAATTTCACTTCTTAGGAACGTATAGAGACATGGTCTTGTGCTTGAACTAGCATACCCATGGAGTGCAGAAGCACTCAGGGCAGGGATCCCGTTGGCTTTGGTCACTTCCAGGATGGGGAGTTTTTGGTTTGGGTTCCCTGGCATAGGGAGAGTTGAAGTGAAGCTAGAAGTACATCCCTTCATCCCATGGATTAGAAGTGTTTACACTAATACTTCTTATTTAAAAAAATTTTTTTTTGAATTGGCAAAGAAGAAAGTACCTCACCATAGCAATTTTCTATGGAAATAGGGAAGACTGAGTTCATCTTCAGTGGAAGACAATGAAGTAAAAAAAAAAAAAAAAAAAAGCCTCTTTTACCCCCGAAGAGTAACGTTAAATGGCTTCCTTCCCAGAGAGAATGTATAGAAGAATTTAAAAATCAAATGAAATAAAATAAAAACGATCCAAGAAAAAAAGATTATGGGGCAAAAAAGAATTTAACACTGACATTTATTTATAGTTTTTTACATAGAATCTATAACATGTTTAAGATTAATATCATTAATTGGATAGCTTAAAAGAAAGATTTATACAAATGAGATGCAGAGGAATAATTAATACAAAGGTATGAGAGAGGGGAGGAGGGCTTATGGTTAACTATACTACAAAACCTCAGGTAGAGAATGTGTCAAATAGGCAACCTTACATATATAACATGAAGGGTATAGCACCCTGAAAAATTTATAAAGAAATAAACAAGGGGAAAAAAAAGAAATAAGCAAGGAGGGATGGATAGAGGGGAAGCCGAGGGGGGGGGGTGGAAAGAGGGGTGAGAGACAAGGGAGGAATCCATGAGTGGAGGAAGTTAAGTAATAGTAAGTTAAGTTAAGAAGTAGAATTAAAGTAAAAGAATTAGCAGGAATAGGAAAGGAGATATACACAAACAACCACAACAAAGTCAGAAAAATTCAGAATTTTTCTGAATTCATCAGAAAAAAAAAGCACAACTATTAATCATAGATCTTCCACAAAATCAAATTTAAAGATTTAATCAAGAAAGAAATCTATATTATATGTGCTAATGGAATAATATTAATATTGTTTTAGATCCATGTTTCCATATGGATAAATGAATCTGTATATGTGTGTGTCTGAGTATATGTAGATATATATGCATATAGCTCAATGTATGCTTGTATATAAATAACATATATGTGTGTGAGCTTGTGGATTGATGTGAATGTGTATGTGTATGTGTGTAACAATTAAGTAACTTTGTGCTTAACTATTAACTGCTGAGGGTAGATGGAGTGAATGTAAGGGGAAAAGAAAGTAAAGTTTAAATAGTGCATATCAGAGAACAGCCTACAGGAAACACAGAAAAGATGAACTCTCATGAACATGATTTCTTTTACTATTATATGTTCTTTCTTGATCTGGAAATTTATTGTTATGTTTTTTTGAATCCTCTCTGATGTTCTGCTGGGCACTTGACAAGGTATTGTTTCATTTTATTTCATTTTTTTTTCTGTCTTTTTTCCTCTTCTGCTTTTTAAAAAATAAACAGAAAATTAAGAATTTTTTTTAAAAAGAGTGATACCATTAGCAAATTGAGAGAACATGGTATAGTTTATTTGTCAAATTTATGGATAAGTAAAGAATTTAGAACCAAACAAGATTTAAAGAGTAGTACTAACTATAAAATGGATAATTTCTTATTACATAAAATTGAAAAGGTTTTGCCCAAACAAAAGCCAATGTAACTGAAGTTAGAAAAAAAGTATAAAACTAAGGGAAAATGTTTACAATGAATATCGCTGATAAAAGCTTCATTTCTCAACTGTATGAGAAGTGAGCTGAATTTATAAGAATATAATTGATTCTCTAATTGCCAAATGGTTAAAGCATGTGAACAGACAGTTATTAGATGAAGAAATCAAAGCTGTTTATAGGCATATGAAAACATGCTCACAATAACTTTTGATTAGAGAAAAGAAAATTAAAATAGCTCTTAAATAGCACTTTATACCTATTAAATTGGATAACATGATAATATGATAAAATACGTTTGGACAAGATAAATTTTGAAGAGAATATAGGAAAACTGGAACAGCAATATACTGTGGGTGTAGCTCTCCAGTCTGGAGAGCTTTTTGAAACTGCCCAAAGGCCTATGAAACTATATATAACTTCTGATTCAAAAATACCACCATTGGGTCTCTATCCCAAAAAGATATTTAAAAAAGGGGAGGAAAAACCTTTTAAAAAAATAATTATGTCAACTCTAAGTGCATAAGCAAGTGGGTGATAGAATAATGCTGCTTAAAGCAAAAAAATCTAATATGAGCAAAAAAAAAAAGGAATAAACAAAAGTGGAGTTAGTATGGAGGTTACAAGGGACAGTAACCAGGAACCCCACCCAGAAGAAGATTGGGCTGGGGGGGAGGAGGGAGAAGAGGCTATCATGAATGTCTCTCATCCAGACAATTTTTTCCCAGAATAAATACCAAAGAACATTTCCCCCAAATTCTTGCTTTTGTTTCTTCAAAGAAGTAGAGGCAATGCGTGGAACAGTGTGGCCTTAAGAGAGTATGATCTCCTGTAGCAAAACCTCTACAGACATTTCAGTCTTACAAGGGAAAGCTTTTACCCAATTAGTACAGGTGTTAACAAAAAACAAAAGCAGTTTAAACACCTACTAGGGGCATATGTTAAAAATCCATCTGCCAATCCTCCCCTGAGTATGTATCCCTCCTCAAGATAGGCTTCAGGATGAGGGTTTTAATAGCCTTTTCATAATTTACTTGCCTGGAAGTTATATGTTGGAGAGTAGGAGTCAGGAGTTGGGGAATTAAAGGTGCTATGGTCAGGGGAAAACAGGCAGCAACATGGGCCTGAATCTGCAAAGCCTGTTTCCCTTGGCCTAAAGTGAATCCCTTTACTGTTGTCCTTTAGGAAACATACAGAAACCTTTCTAAGTCCAGAAACAGCTTGCAGTAATTGTTCTCCTGCATACTTATTGGGGGGAATGTTTGGCTATCAAAAATCCCCTATGTCTCTGATGAGGTCTAGATATGGGGTACCTAGATGAAATTAGGGTTTAATTGAGGTCTAGTGTCAGGTTCGGGGTACAGGGAGTCAAATAGAGCTCCCCTGCAACCCCTTTGGATTTGGCGCAAGGATACGGAGTTAATGAGGTCTAGAAGCAGTGCAAATCCCCAACAAAGGAATTTATTGGCCTGAAAAGCTATATTGATAAAAGAGATTTATTATGGGGTTTGGAAGTAAGGTTAAAGTATAAAGAAATAGGTGAAGGTAGAGATAAGAATGGCACTGGAAACAGGATTCCAGTGGACAGAGTGTCCTGGCATAACAGGCATAAGGCTGGCATGTTTGGAACATCTGCAAAGAGAGTATTCCAGCTTAACTCTTTTATAATGAGAGATTCAGCTGGAAGGGCCTATAGGTGGAGTCCCAAGTTGGCTCAGATCCAAGTGGGGCTGGGACAGGCCCAGATCTTCTATTGGAATTCAAAGGGTCCAGGATTTGTGAATCAAAAGGTCCTGGATTGATAATGCATTAACTAGGAGGGGTTGGAATCAGAAAGAAAGGAATAATCAGTTCTTAAAGGGACCACACCCACATCATCTCCATATAGCTTCCATGAGCATGTAAAAACTGAAAGGCATATTAGGAGTCAATACAGATATTCATTCTCATTCCTTTCCCCAGTTCTAAAATTAAGAGGGCAAAAATGTTCTGAACCTGGTGAGGTGTTAGAACCTCCAATGGTTGGCTTAGACTGATAGTAGGGGCTTCCTCAGTTAGAAAGATTATAGCAACCATTGCTCTAGGTGGGAGGGTAACTCCAAAGACATCATTTCTTTGACAAGTAAGCTGAGAGTCTGGGACCAAATCCTAGGGACTGAGTCAAGACCCTGGCCCCACCTTTCATCAAAATACAGAGAAAAAGGTTTTAGATAGGGTTAAGGTAGGGAAGAAATCTGTTCAGTTTTCAAGGTTTTAAAAAGAAAATCTTTGCCAGATCAAAGTGTGATAAGATTGTCTGCTTTTTATCTCTTATGAACAAAAGGAAGATGGAGGGGTGGCCCAAATACTTAACAGGCTAGCATGCAAAATGGACCAGCAGATAAAGAAAAGCCAGAAAGTTAAGCGTTTTTTTTTTTTAAATGGCAGCAGTTAGAGAAGCCTTCAGGGCTGAATTGCAGATCAAGATATCAACTATATACTTGTATTGGCCTCATGGCTTCTGCTGACCACAGCTTCTACTGACCACTGATTACAGAAATTTGCTATAAGAGAAAAAAGCAGGGACCTGAGTATAATAGAATTAAAATCAATCCTTCAGGGCCTTAGCCTGAAAGCATATGCTTAGGATAAAGCATCTTTAGCTCTGACAACCAATCATGCAGTAACAATTCCACCTTATAGCCAGACTCAGGAATAATCAGGTGGGAAACAAAGAAACAGAACTGGGAAATTGAGTCAGAAGAATCCCAACTTGAGCAGAGGCTAAAGTTGTCCTCCCAGCTCTTGCCCAGATAAGACATCTGCCTTTAAAAGTAATTTAGGGCGTTTTCCCCAAATGGCGGATTACTGACTTAAAGATCCATCAGACAATCATATTCAAATTTGAAACTCAAAACAATATTAGTTACAGTCCCAAGACATTTCATCTCAGTTTCACTTATCACGTTTTAGATCTTAAACTCATCTATCCCATGTGGCTGTATAGCACAGTCAAAGCTAGATGCAGGACTGTCAGGTTAGAATCCTGCTCTAGGTACTTTAAGAAAGCTATAGACTATATTTGTTACAATATTCATTAAACAAGAAAACCATTATGCACTTAAATAATTAAATAATTTCCTGAAGACAGATGGAGACCTTGGTAGAAATAATCATTTTCATATAACTTGAAGTTCTAACAAACTTCTTAAAAGTTTTTTGAATTGCTAAGCAGTAGAATCTTAGAAAGAGGATCAAAAATTACTTTGCCTTCATGAAAATAACTAGTATTCAGTTTTCAATCCTAAATTTTAGATTACTTATCTAAAATCCCAATCAAAAAACTCCAGAAACATAAGGGTGAAGAGACTGGAACTCTACATCTAGAACCAAGTTTTGTTTTTTTTTCCCCACACCCAGAAACACAAAGCAGGAGCTGAAGTCTACTTTTCTTGCCTGTCCAACCAGAAATCCCAGTCATATCTCTGGGGTCAAATTCTCCCCACAAAATCTACCCATGGGCCACCTCATGGCCACTGGCCTCTCCTGAGTCATCCTGCCAAGGCACTGAGCCCCATGGTGTATTTCCCTTCCTATATGCTATGCAGTATCTCTCCTAACTCTACTGTACTTTCCAACCCCACTTCTCCTCCTTAGAGCTAATTCTTTTAGCCTGGTGGGAGTCTTGTATTCCTGTAATTCCTGGGTCCAGATCTGGTCTAAAACATTTAATAACTGTGTGACTTTCTTATTTAACCTCTGTCTGCCTCAGTTTCCTTATCTATAAAATGAGTGCTATAATAACACCTCCATCCATCCTCTGATTTCCTGATTTCCTGATTAGATACAATGTCTGTGGAGTTAAGATAATCCTATCAATGTAAGGATCTCAACAAGGGACCATTGCAACAAAGGTCCACTTAAAGACAAGATAATCTTGTCAATGCCCCTCTCCTGGTCAAACTGTCTCAGTCAAACAGACTTGTTAAAAACCTTGCCTCTAGGGCCATCTTCTGTCTTGATAAATGGCCACTGGCCCCAGAGGATTCTGGAGGGGAAATTTAGGCAGTGACCTTGCCCAGCTCTCTCTCACTTAAATCCAATTTACTTGCCATGCTATTACTCCCTGAGGTCGTGGTCCTCTTTGAGACAAAGGACATTCAACAAGAAGAATTTTTGTATTGGCAGGAAAAAGAATCAGGTGAGGTGTTATTATAGCACTCATTTTATAGATAAGGAAACTGAGGCAGACAGAGGTTAAATAAGAAAGTCACACAGTTATTAAATGTTTTAGACCAGATCTGGACCCAGGAATTACTAATTCTAGATTCACTTAACTCCTCATGAAGGAATATCTTCATGGAAATTGTCACAGCCATGAAGTATCTCTACTTCCCTTAACTCCCTGTACTCTGCCTCTCCTCGCACCTTCCCAAGAGGTTTCAATAAAGAACTAGTTCCATTTCCCAATCAGAAATCATGTTTCCATCCTCTGAAATCCTGTTAACACTCATTTCCCATATTTTTCTTTGGGAAGTTACTATGATCTCTGGAGCCTTTCTGGGAGGGACTGATTGATTTTTTTTAGGCCAATATACCAGAATTTATACATCCAGGATATTATCAACTTTGCTTAGTCCCCCTGACAAATGCTTTGTGTATTCTTTCATTTAGCTTATTGAGGTTTAATATTTTACTCCATATATGTGGATGGGTCAGGGAGAATAGACAATGTGATCTCCATTACTCATTGGATACTATCAGAGTTAAGATAACCTGAGTTTCAAATTCAGTCTCAGACATAGCTGAGACATATCATTTAATCTGTTTGCCTCAGTTTCCTCACAGGGTTGATGTAAAGCTCAAATGAAATGGTATATTGGCAAATTCTGTTGAGTGCAGTGCAAAGGACAGAAGACAGGCATTTCCTCTAATTTTCTCTCTCCCTGCTGTGAACCTGAGACTGCCTCTAGGTCCTCATTGCTTAGAGCATTCAAACAATTCCCCTCATCAGCTGATGGATCAAGCAGAACCAAAAGAGACTTGTGGATCCCCTTAACAGGAGAAGAGATGGAGCAAAGCAGCATCAAAGTTCTTAAACTGTTTTTCACAACCTTCTGATAACTAGGGGAGCCTATCCAACCTTTCTCCAAACTATATTTTAAATTCATAAAAAAAAAATTCTTTGCAATCTCAAAATTTATATCTAGTCTGTTGCTTTTTCTTAATAGATGGAGTTGGGCATGATGAGAGGTGTAGCAGGAATGGGTGAGAGTTTCCTTGTTCTCCAAGGCATAGGTTTGCATCAAAGGAAATTCACTTACTCAAAGGCTGTGATAAAAAAAAAAAAAAAAAAAAAAAGGTTTTTATTGTTAAAGAGACACCAAGATAAAGGCTTTCTTGGTGGACAGTATCATTCTCAAGAGAGAGAAAAAGAGACATTTGCAAAGAGACATTTTCTGAAGGCTTGTTTTTATACAGGAATCCAAGAATAGGCAAGACCATTTGAGTTTGTATATGAAAAGAGACATTCTCTGGAGACTCATCTTCCTGTCTCCAGAGGATGTAAGATCATTTGAGTTTATATAACTTTTTGGTGGTAATTTTATATAACTTACAGGGCTGTCTCAGGTTAGAGTTTTGCTCTCGGCATCTCCCCCCTCAAACAATAAGCACAAATTCTTTTGGGAAAAGGGTCAAAAGTCTTCTGTGTACTTCATGCTGGAAATGGCTGTAGAGCTGACCTTAATGGGGAAGAGGAGAAAGTTATGCTTGGGAGAGAGAAACGAGATCTGAAAACAGCAGCCAAAGCATCCAGTGGATGTGGATATCAGTTGTCTCAGGATCCCCAGGTTGCAAGAGAAGCTGGAAGTTTGCAGCTTGAAGCCTAGAGGAAACAAATCTCATGAGCAATCTGAAAATGCAGGGACCGAGTATGAGCAAAAGGATAATAATCAAAAGAGGAGTTAGTATAGGGGCCAGTAGGGACCATATCCAAGAATTCTACCCCGAGGAGGACTGGGGAGGGGTGAGAAACCGCTCATAGATGTCTTGCATCCAGGCAGCTTTTTGTAAGATTCTCTCAGTGCACAGCTCAAATTTCCTTAAGTTGTTTGAAAGGAGTCAGGCACCAGGTGGAGAGCGGGGGAAGGAGGGCCCACAGAGCATGACTAGGAAAGCTGGAGAGAAAGCAACAGGAGTAGAATCCTCATAATGAGGAAGGAAGGAGATTAGAGTGAGAGCCTTCTTTCTCCAGAGTTTTTCCAGGAGTCTTGTGGAACAGAAACTTCAGGTCCTCAGTGGGCTCACAGGAGTACTCTGGGCTATCTGAAGGAGAAGTAACAGAAGCAGCATTTTTAATTCTAGAAATATGAGTCCAGCTGGGGAATCCTTCCAGTTTAACTACTATTGCAGTAGTCAGAAGGACCCTGTATGCTAGCCTTTCCACTTTACACCTAAAGGGTTGGATCCCCAGGATTTCCATGTTTTCAAATACACTATATCACCTGGATTGACACCTAGAGAAAACAGATCTCAGGAGCAGATTAAAAGTGGGGTGTTCTCCAGAATGGAAATGAGGACATTTAAGAATGGGGCCGTTTTGCAGGAAATCCATCAGGTGCCATTTATGGACTGCATTAAGAATGCTGATGGCTCATCTAATAATCAAAGAAAAGTAGGAGAAAATTTGAGGGTAGGGGAGAAAAATGCACTTACCCGGTGCTTCCCAAATAGCGAGGGCTCTTCTGGCAATTCCATGTTGGAACTTGAGGGAGGGGGAGCTCATATAAACTCCCAAATCTCGCTGAAGGAGAGACTGCTCACCCCTGTCCAGGGAGTAGCAGCCATGGGTAGAAACATATTCTCCAAGCTCACCTCAATCCAGTGACCTTTCTCCTTGTGGCTACAGCCTGACCATTAGAGACTCCATTATATTTAACAGTGGAGTGGGAGAAAGGTTCAAACATGACTTCTCTTAAGTTTCTCTGTTTATCTCCCCAAAACAGATCAAAGAGAGTGCTGGCCTGGGACCCCCGAGAGGGGTAGGGTCCCCAGAACGGCCTTCTGTCTCCTTGGTCTGGGGTGGGGGGTGTTGAAAGAGATACTTCCCCTCATGATTTGGAGTTCCTGCCCGAGTGCAAGGCTTTCTGGTGAGAGCTTGAGATGCAAAGGAAGATCCTTTGTCTCTGGAGGGGCTGGGCTGAGGGAGTTTCCTCAAGCCAAGTATCTCTGCTCAAGGAAGGATTTTTAGAGGCAGAGGTGTTTCTAGATTGTGGACAGTTTTCCCAAATTCTTGCAGCATTTCTCGTATCTCTAGAGACAGAGAGTGAGACAAAAGGAGGCCTTTTGTCAATCCACAGCAATTCCGAAAGAATTGTGCTCGAGCATAGAGCTCTAACAACAACCAAAGCCTGACTGTTAGCTTGGGTGTCCACTAGGGCGTAGGGCATAGGGAATAGGGAAAGAAAAAAAAGGTCTTTTACCTTGTCCAGAGTTCCGGATTTCCTGGTCCTATATCTCTAAATATAGAGTGTGATAAAAAGAGGCCTTTTTGCCTAAAAATGCAGATACTTTCCCACTGAGAATATTGCCCACAGCCCAAACCCGGTCTGGGTGCCCACTATCTTTAGAGATAGTACTTGTATAGTATAATTACTATTTTTACCTTACCTTACCTTAGAGATAGAGTAAGACAAAAGAAGGCTTTGTCAGAGGATGCAGGTATTCTTCCTGGAAGAATACTGCACCAACGATTCAAAACCCAAATTGGTTCTGAGTGTCCAGATATTCGTGATTTCCCAGCATGGATCACCATAATATGATGCTATTTGAGTGGTCTAGATTCCTGGTGGTGTAGAGATTAGTGGCTATGAAAAAGTTATTGAGAACCTCCATTAAATCAGCTGCAGGTTATAGTAGTGAAAGAATTCACTCATTCCCGAATATTAGTTGCAAAATGAAAGTTTATTGTTAGATAGAAATCAGTTTATCCAAAGACTGACTTCTATAGTGGCAGATCTATGGAAAATAGAGTTTTGCATATTGTCAATAAGTTTCTTTGAATTAAGATGATTTATAGCCCAACATAGCTCAGAGAAGAAAGCTAAACTTCTGAAGTTAACTCAAAAATAAGGGAACGTGGCTTAGGTGATTTTAAAATATACTAGGGATGATACAGAAGAGAATCGATTAAAAAAGTGGGACCAGAATAATTTTTTCTCAATTCATAGCTGAGATATATAGTGACACAGTAGGTACTAACTGCTTGGGACAGGAAGAAGAGAGGAGAAGGATACAGCATACTAATAGGAGAGTTGGCCCTGATAATTGGTTTTGATTAGTAAGAGTTTTATACTTCTCAAAAACATAGAATAACTATCTTTTGTGTGTTATTTATTCAAAAAACAATAAGAAAAAAGAAAAACAAAAAAGAATACGAAACAAAACAGAACATTGTCATTTGACTGCAGAAGAACATCAGAGAGGATTTAAAATATATAACAAAGAATTACCAGTTCAAGGAAAAAAAGCAAGAACATAAGTATAACATAACATAAGCAGTTAAAATTCAACCTTCAGCACATACAGGATAAAGTAGCCTTAACCCAGTTTTATTCCAATCAATTGTCCCACTACCTGTCAGAGGGTGGAGCTTTAAAACTCCCAAATAGCATTAACTAATTAACTATGAGCCCAAGAAATTTTACCTCCAATAACAAATTCCATTAATCAAATCTCTGATAAATCTTAAACAAAGATTTACCATAGCCTTATAGTAATAACAGAAAGAAATTTTGTCTCAGTAAGTTTACAACTTAAAGCAATTATCATATCTAGGTAGATGTTACATAAGTGAACATTATACATACAAATCATTTTGCTTTTAAAATACCCAATACATAGAAAAATATCCCAAATTGCATATTGTCCATAACAAAAACATTTCCAAAAGGACAAAGAAAAAACTATTATTTTCAGAGGCCCTTTAAATAGCCTCAGGATGACCCTATACAATCAATTTAAACTTATACAGAATATCCAATTCCACATATAAGAATTCAAGAAGTTTCTTAAAAATAGCAATTAACTTTTAGAATTATTCTTACCAAAGTATGGATCATATTTATGACCATATTCCTCAACCAAGAAAACCTTTATGTATCAAGAAACAAATATTCAATCAAGTAACCTGAAAGTAAGCATGTTCCTTTAAATCACAGTTTGCTGCACTGGCAGTAATCAGATAAGAAAAAAAAATGGCAGGAACATACTCGGGGGGGAGAGGGGAGAGGACTCCCTTCTCCCACTCCTGCCCCCTAGTAAAAAACTTCCCTCAGGTTCCCCACTCAATGTCCTACATGGGGATCCTTTTCAAGATTTAGCCCATCAGCTTATTTACTTTCTTCCCAAATCTACCAAGTTCCAAACCTTCTTTTCTTTTTCCTTCAAAAACCTGTAAAATTTACACTATATAGTGAATAGCCCAAACTTCCATAAAATCCACACATGTCCAGCAGAACTGGATTTAAAGTATAACTTATGTTAACAAATAACTCAATATATTTCAGAAGGTAACAAACTCTATTAGTTTGGTTCAAAGTTTCCCCCCACCACCACCACATTTCTACTAACAACTTCTAACAGCATCTTATCTCCAGAGCTTTTGAATTTTATTGCTCTTTACTCTAATAGGCTCTGTTTCAAGGGAAAAAAAACTTTCCTGTCCGTTTAAAATATTGAAATTCCATTTACTTACAAAATTAGTACATCAGGTTAAAAGTTTTAAAATCACAAGCAGATTTTCAAATAACCAATTCCCAAATTCCTTAATCATTGTTCTTAAAACTTAACAAAGCTTTTACATCAGCAAACAGACTACGGGCTGTTTCCAAGACCTCCGCCCCAGTGGAGAAGTTTGTTTCACCTTGAATTCCCTTTTTTCCTTCCAGAATCCAAAGGGTCTTCAATGAACTTCCAAGCCCATTTAGTGCTTTTCTCTGCCTTCACAGAGAATGCCTAGATATTCTATTTAAACTTCTTTTCTTTAAATATTAGTACACTGCTCTTCTAGATATATTTTTAACTTTCCAAACTTTCAAATACCTTTCAATCTTTTTTTTAAAATTTCTTCCCTTCTCTCCCTTTTTCTCACAGCCTGCTGCAGTCAGCCAGACACACACACACACACACACACACACACACACACACAGAGAGAGAGAGAGAAAGAGAGAGAGAGAGAGAGAGAGAGAGATTTTTCAAACTTCTTGATATTTTCTAAGCCTGCAACACAGAGGCTGAATTCTTATCTTTTACAAAATTGCTAACTTTTAACACAGACACACATGGAGCTCCATTTTACTAAGTCAACCAACAAAGCAGATAGACAAATCACACAGAACATCGAACACACAGTTACAACATTAAATAAACATATAACACATACCCAGAGGACATTTTCCAGCCTCCCAGAAAATACCCATCTCAGAACTTTTAAACCCGTCGGTATTTATTCTGACACCACAGGTTGCTAACAACAGACCAGAACAGAACCAGAATAATCAGAATCAGAACCAGATGGTACCCCAAAAGGTACCCAGACAGACTTACTCTCCCAAATGCCTAATCAATTTCGTTGCCCACTGTAGGCCTGACTGAGGCTGAAGAACTGCTTCCTTTTTCAAGTCAGCGGAGCTAAAGGCTCTCATTTGGGGAAGTTGAAGAAAAGCTATTGCGGGAGGGGTAGAAGCAGCTTTGGGAGGAGGATCATTTGAAACTTTATCTAAGGGAATGGTACAGAATCCTTTTCATTGTTATGGGAGCCTAAATTGAGCCTAGAATTGGTGCACTTAAGGGCACTTTTTAAGAAAGAGGAATTGTCCTGAATTACTTTGTTAACATAAAAATCATTAAAGCAATCTCCAACTTCTTATTACCTTTTCTCATCAATGGTTCCTTCTTGTGTGAACCATGGGTAGACATCTCCTAAAAACTTAAAAATTTTACAAGTTCTTTTTTCTTAACCTTTACTCTACGTGTCCTTAATAAATCTATCATATACACTCACGAATTTCTTCTCTCTCTTGGTATCGAAGCCTCTTACCACCCAGGTCTTTGTTCCTTGGGGCAGTGCAAAGGACAGACCTTATTCTCTAAATTCTCTGGGATTGCGGAGTCATTTTGTTGAGAGGTTCAATCTAGCAATGGCTACTCCTTATTCCAAAATCCTCCGGGCCCCACATTTGGGCGCCATTTGCCTCGGTCTGTGAGGCAGTGTGTGTGGACCCTGGAAGAAAAGAGATAAAAGTAAGAGAGAGGGGAGGTGCAGAGGGGAGGCAAGACAAAACAATCTGATCAAGCCTCGTTTTAATGAGTGCAATAGTACAGGTATATATAGCAATAGGAAAGGAAGCAGGGTTGCACAAACTTAGTACAAGGTGGGGGTCCTAGACAAAGGATTGGTTTCCCACCCAAGGATGAGCTGATCATGTGTCTTTGGTCATGTAGGAAACTCCAGGATGTGATTAGGAGATAGCTAGATATCTGTCTATTCAAGGTTAAGGCAGTCTTTGGAATGTGGCCTTATCACCTGTATGGCCTTATCACCTGTAGATTAGTGCCGGCTCCACACATTTATAGAAGAAATTATATTCATGAGTGTCTATCTTTTCTTTGCTTCTATGTAAATTATTCATTTGTTCTTTGCTGTGCATCTTTTTAACTTTATTTTTTTTATCCCTTTCATCTTCCCACTTCCCCCCAGAAAGTTATTGTTAAGAAAGGATATATTTATGTATTCATATATACATACACACATACATACATCCCACTCCTCTGTCATGTTTCTTTCCTATCTGTGCTGAATCTTTGTTTTAATTTTGCTGCTGAACTTGACTTTCTATTACTTAACCTCTCTCCATCCATGGATCCCTCCCTTGTCTTTTCTGCACACGTTTTGCTTCCCCCTCTTTCCACCCTTATCCCTGTATTTCTTTATAGATTTTGGAGATTGCTATATCCTTCCTGATAGTATTGCCTATTTAACCAATTCCCAATGTGAGTAGGTTTTCAGAACTAGGAGCCCTCCTTCCCCCTCTAATGCTTCTTCTATTCTTCCTCTTCACCTCATTTATATAGTATAATTACTATTTTTACCTTACCTTACTATTTTACCTCTGCCCCAATATTTATTTTGAGCTACCCTATTGTTGATATCAATCTTAAAAATATACAATACTTTGCCCATGTAAAAAAAAATAAATAATTTGTCCATATTAAGTTTCTTGAAATTGATCTTTGATATGTTATATGTTGACTCTTATATGTTAAATTTTCTATTGAATTTGAGTTTGGTTGATAAAAAGTTCTGAAAATCTTCTAGTTCATTGAATATCCATTTCTTCTCACCTAATATCATGCATCATTTTGCTGGATATAATATTTTTGGCCACAGGCCTAGTTCTTTTGATTGTTGGTAGATATAATTCCAGGACCTAGTCTTTTACTGTGCTTACTGATAAGTCCTGTACAATTCTAATTATAGCTCCAGCTTTTTTGGATTGTATTTTTCTTATCTGTTGGAAAATGTTTTCTTTGATCTGGAGATTTGGAATTTGGCAATGTATTTTCTACAAACGATCTCATTAAAATGGTGATCAGTGGATTGTTTCTATTTCCTTTTTCCCCTCATGTTCTATCACTCCAGGACAATTTTCTTAGATTATTTCTTGCATTATTGTGTCAAGGTTTTTTTTTTTTTTTTTTTTTTTTTTTTTTTTTTTTTTTTTTTTTTTTGGTCCCAACTTTCAGGCAATCCAATTATTCTTATATTTTCTTTTTCTTTTTTTTTGATCTTTACTCCAGATCTATTGTTTTTCTTATAATTATATTTCACATTTTGTTCTATTTTTTCATTCTTCATAATATGTTTTGTTACTGTTTGGTTTCTCATAATTTTGCTGGCTTTTCCTTGACCAATTCTAAATTTCAAAGAGTTATTTTCATCTTTGAGACTTTCTACCTCAATTTTTTTTTCATAATCTTGTTTTTCTTGGATTTTTTTTTGTTTGTTTTTCCTCAATGTCTCTCATTTGATTTTTTATTTATTTATTTTTTTGAATTCTTCTACCAATTCTTTCTAGGCAGGGAGCCATTTAATGTTATTCTTTAAACTAGAAAAAAAAAATTTTTTTTTTTTACTTCAGTGTCCTCCTTTGAAGATGAACCATGGTCTTCCCTATTCCCATAGTAAGTTTCTATAGTTGGGGCTTTTCTTCTTTGCTGATTAATTTTTTAAAAAAATAATAAGTATTAGCATAAGCTCTTCTAATCATGGGGTAGGGAGTAGTGCATTTGCCTTTATTTCAGCTCTTCCCTCTGACCTGGAGTCCCAAACCAAAAATTCCCCCTCCTGCAAGTGCCAGCAGTCAGCTGGTCATTTCTCTATAGCACAGTTAGGCTTCACATTCCTAATCAGCTGAAGTTCCCTTAGTCTTCCTGGATTCAGATCCCTGACTCCTCACACAATACAGAAGATAAAAGCTTCTGTGGTTCTTGCTAAGGTTCTGGCCAAACCCAGCTAGCACACAAGGATTTCCACTTGGTGTTTCTTTGGAGTTAGCCTGGAAGTATTTGCATTTCACATTGTTTAATTCCTGGCCTTGGGTCTTTCTTCAGATATTCTTGGGTTGTACCAGGAGGACATCTGTTCTGCCCCAAGTCTTCTTGATTTCTCACCAGTCTGTTTGCTCTGAGGTAGAAATTTGTTATTTGTGGGGGAAATCTGGAGAGTTTGAAATTTAGCAACTTATTCAGCCATCTTCCCAGAATCCTCCCCTTAAAGTAACTATCTTTTAAGTGACTATTGGAAGTGTTTTCTCACAACAATGGATGAGAGTTAAAGCCAGTTGGTTGAATTTAATTTCAAAAGGAAAAAAAAAGGAAAATAGTAGCTAAAAAGTGATGCTCTGTAGACTCATTTCAGAAAAGCTTGGAAAAACTTATATGAATTGATGTTGAATGAAGTGAGCAAAACCAGGAGAACTTTGTAAAGAACAACAGCAAGATTATGGGATGATCTGCTGTAATAGACTTAGTTCTTCTTAATAATGTGGTGATCCAAGAAAATTCTGATAGATTTAAGATGGAAAATGCCATCCGCATCCAGAGGAATGACTATGGAGACTGAATGTGCATCAAAACTTACTAATTTCACCTTTTGTTTGCATTTTCTTTATCCTGGTCTTTTCTTTCTTGTTCTGATTTTTCTCTCACAACATGACAAATATGAAAATATATTCAAAATGATTGTACATGTATAATTTAAATCAGACTTCTTGCTGTCTTGTGGAGGGGAGAGATAAGAGAGAGAAGAAGAAAAAAATTGTAAGTCAAATAAAATAATGAATTTTGAAAATTATGAATGCAACTGGAAAAAATAAAATACTATGGAGAAAAAAAAAGAAATGAGACTTCTTTCAGTGTGTAAAAGGTTTTTCAGGTTCTGAGATAGAATTGAAGAAAATGGACTATGGCTAACAAAGAAGAAGATAGCATACTTGTGGAATGATTGAAAGGTTAAATTTGGTGACTCCAATTTTCATCTTCATAGCTATTCTTAATGTTCAGAACTGGGGGAGCAATTTTTCCTGCCTTTCCTGATTGAATAGCATTTGATCATGGAGGAAGAACTTAGCTTCCATTCTAATTACTAGAGATGCTATTGGAAACATTATTAAAGGAAGACAAGATTTCATAATTTCTTCTTCTCTGGAGATCCTATTTTCCTGGATTGAAGTAGTCCTAAGGGATCCATTGTACTCAGTTCTCTCCTTAGAAAACAAATACCTCCAACAACAAATAAAAATGTTTCTCCTCCTAAAGGTGATCAGCTTAAGGTAAGGGTAGATCCTTTGCTTTTGTGAACTTGCATTGTTTACTGAATAGAGCTCAGCAATAGTCAAGAGAGTATGTGGATTCTTCTCTGGAAAAAAGTGATTTATAAGTAATTTAAGGGGAAAAAAATTTCCCTTTAGTCTCATAATCCTCATTGTAAAAGGAATATGATAATTTCTGTCCTGCACAGCTCAGGTCATTCTGATTTTCACACTATTTGAAAATGATTTCTAAAATTAAAATTATTTGCTAAAGTGACATGTAAATATTTTAAGTTCAAAAACACGGAAGCTATTCATTCCTTAGTTTTTATCTTCTGAAAGCAGACCAGTCTTCTCTACTCTTCATAGGAGTCAGGTAAGTGCCCAAATACCACTACATTTTCATGATGTTTGAAATGTAAAAAATAATAATCTTGGGAAGATAATTGCATACTCACTTTTAAGCAGAGCTATCACTGTCTTAAATGTATTTAATTACAATTGTAACTGATTTGATAAAATGAGAATACAGATAGGATAGGCTCTATCTTTTAGAACTTTCAATGAAGATTATTTGATAACTAATATTCCATTCTCCCTTCACATGTTTCTGATTATTTGTGTTATATGTTTAAATTTTCTGTTTTAGTCTGGCGATTCAGATACCACTCCCTCTTTATGATATTCCCTACAGCTCTGTTTTTCACTGATGATGGAAAAAGTAAGTGAAACTCAGTATCCTAATCCTGCATGGGGATTTTTGTCATTGTAAAAGGGAAATGAATCAGGAGATGACTGCTCAATGAATTTCTTCTTCACATCCTTCCCTCCTTATTTACCTTCCAAAATTGTAGAGTAGAATGGACAGAAGGCAGAGACAAGGAAGAAAAAAAATAGCATTCATTAAGTGCCTCTGATATCCTGGGCGTTGAGCTTAGTGCTTTAAAATATTATTTCATTTGTTCTTCAAAACTACTCTGGGAAGCTGATACTATTTTTATTCTCATTGTACAGATGGGAAAATTCATGCAGATAAAGATTAAAGAATTTTCCTAGGGTTCCATAGCTAGTAAGGGTGTAAGCCTGGATTCAGATCCAGATCTTCCTTATTTTAAGATAAGCACTCTTAACTGCTTTGCTTAGTTAACTCTAAAAAGCAGGAGATGGGATTAAAGTGTTAAAACAAATACAAAAAAAAGTATGTATTCCTTTTTTTTCACCTACAAATCATAAAGTTCTTCAATCAAGTTGGAATTTGGGGGCAACTAATCATTTGCCATACTCCTGGGACATCTTAAGGAAATAATGACGACAAGAAACAAAGATGAGCAATATGAGCCTTGGTAGTTGAAAACATTACTCCTTTGAGAAGAACACGCTCTTCATTTCTTGATGAGGAAAGGGGTTTATTTCTCCTTACCATGCATTGTTTGTGGCATCATAAAGAGTGACTCGTTTAGGAATAGGATATGGGGTATCATACAATAGGGAAGAACAGTGAGGACAATTGGAAAAAAGACAGGAAATTATGACTGCAGCATCAGAAACAAAAGTTGTCTTGGCTATATGGGTTCCCTAAGTAAATACTACTCATAGTATAATCCACATGTATTCTCACTTTTTCAAAAGACATGCTGTGTATTTGTGGCAGAGTATTCTCCAGATTATAGGAGAAATGTGTATTGCTTTTGTTCAAACTGGACAATTTCAAATAATGGCTTTTGCTAGTAGTTTGTGTCCACTGGTTTATAATTAAAGGTAAATGAATCAATGAGGAAACATGAATAATGTTTAGGAATGACAACCCACAGGGGCCTTCAACCAGAGATAGTGATCCTCATGCAGAAATCAACCTATGAGGACAAGATGGGGAGTGGGGGAATCTCCTTAATATTAAATGAGGGAATGAAATAGATATAGTGAGTTCCAAAAGAGTATCCAGATTAGAAATGGATATCCTTGCTTTTTTCTTTTGGACAGGGATTAGGGAAAAAAATGAAAAATAATGACTGCATAGATGGGAAGACATGATATCATACACTGATCTCTGGGAAACTGCCAGAAAGGGGAAGATAAAAATGAGTTGGATTTGGGGGGGAAAATAAATGGTTATAGAAATAAGAACAAAAGGTGAGCAAGTAAGTGACCTGACAGATGAGGAGAAAATAGAACTTTACTCTGGAAAACATAAATAGGATAGATCAATTTTAGAAGGATGAGCACTAACAGAAAAGTTACTTGAGGACAGATAGAACATTTCTGAAAAAAAATGATTGTACAAAGAATAATCTGGAAGTTGTTTTCTTTGTTAAGAAACAAAAAGGTGTCTTTTCCTTCTTTATTTTGTTCTGAGATATCAAAAATAAATTTTTGTTTCTAATATCTCAGGAATACATATACTTTTGTTTCTATTGGATTTTTCTGGAATGGCTATTGTTTTGAATAAGTTGTTCTAATGAGACCACTCATTAAAGCAACTACAAAATATCTTTTCTATTCCCAGAAATTCACTCTTTCTTCCAGATAACTTTTTTACAATTATGGTTGTTCCTTGGTAATTCTTAACAATGGCTTCATCAAAAATATTTTAGTTTCACTTTTAACTTTGCCAGATTATGTTGAAAATATTTAAGTTATTCTGGTCAAATGACCAATTTTCCTGATTGTTGTGCACTTAAATTAATAAGCACTCATTGAAATTTCCCTAAGGGAAAATGAGGAATCAATTAAAGTTTTACAACTGGCCTATATGTTCCACTTTTCAGTAATGTGTTACAATAAGCTTCATGAAACAGAACACATTTACTCATTTAGAAATTAATGCATTTATTTTCTATCCATCTTTGGTCCAGGTCCATTTCAGTGGAATAAGTGAAATTAAAAAGCTTTCTGTGTTTTGTTATTTTCTCTTATTTGTGCTTTGGAAGGCCTTGCACACATAAATGTCCTTTCAAGTTTTGGCTAGCTTTAAATTATAAATATCTGGATGTTTTTGTCCTGAACAAATATTGTCACATGCTAAAGCCTAGTCATCAGATATTGTATTTGTAAACTAGAAATTTCCTCAGAAAATTTCTTAGGAATGATGCATCAATTCAAATGAATAAAGTTTTATTAAAAACATCATCTCACAAAAATAACAAAATTATAAATTTGAAAGTAATTTAGTGATCTACCAATTATATTAAAACCTTCTATATTTTTGTACACAATAAAGTGATCAGCTCATTTCCTCTTGAAGATTTCCACTGAGGAGTAATCAAAGTATTTTCTGTGACAATCCATTCCAAATTGGAAGCTCTCTACTTGTTTCTATTTTCTTTTAATATCGGATTTGAAATCAATGTCTCAAATTTCAAGTGCTGCCTGTCACATGCTAGCTGTGTGATGATGAGGTTGTCTTTCACAAAGCTTCTCTTGGCTTCTGTTTCTTGGTTTCTAAAATGAGGGCAATGAACATAAATGATCTTTTAAGAAGTTCTCTTTCAATTTCCCATTAAAAGCCTTAAAATATTGAAGGCAGTCATTGTAGTCCACCATGGTTCTCTTCTCCATGTTAAACATTCCTTCATTCTTCAACCTATTCCAATATTGTATGTTATCCAGCATTTTTAACTTTACTGAAAACCATAATTTCTGATTTTGACACTTTGGATGACCTTTAAAAAATTCTTTATAAAGCTGCTCTTGGTTTTTCTTACTCATAAAAAAAATGAAGAGATTAAACAACATAATTCTGTTACTCCTTCCAATGCTCTTTCTATGATCCAATGATCTTATAAAAATGGAATTTATACTGAATCTAACCCTTCCTCTCTGCAACTTCTGCATATTACTACTGCTACTTCTTCCCTCTGGAGTAAATAAAGACAAATGTATTGATTAAATATTCAAGAATTAGTACAAAGGTTTGTTTTTTTTTTCTTCCTAGAAAGCTTATTGTTAGTGGGTGGGTCAAACAAAAGTAAGGGATTCAATTAAGTTCAATCAATAAATTATGTGCCAGCATATTGCTTGGCAGTGAGAATTGAAAATCAAAAATTTAAAAATCTCTGTCCTTAATATGTGTGTAGATATTTGTGTGTTTGTGTACAAATTGTTACTAAAGAAGTTCAGTAAAATCTATTTATTAGAAGTAACATGAATTAAACTTTGAAAAAACTAGCGAATCCAAAAATCATTGCTGACTGTTTTAAAAATTCCTTTTTTGAAAGATACCATGTGATCCATTCTTTCTTCTAATCTTGCTTCTTTTTAAATTTTTACTTCAGGTTTCACTTACAGTATGTATGGGGTATACTTATCCTTTTAAGACCCTTTTCATATGAACCAAGTTAGTGATGAAAGAGTTGGGAAAAGTATTTTTTGAAAAGAATAATATTTACATTAATTATCAAAATTTCTGGTTTTGTCACAGTTGTATAGAAACATTTTGACATATAAAAGGTGTAGGGAAAGAAATTTGTTTTAATTTAAACTATCAATATGTTAATGAAGAAAAACAAAATTAAGATGGAATTCAAAAATTTTGGAAAAAAATTAATTCTGATACAAATTTTATATGTTTGATGTTATAAAGAAATAGAGAAATGTAAATTTATTAAAATTTGGAGAAATCTAAGGCTAGAAGAATAGTCTTAAGGGCACAAAAATAGATACTGAACTATGCTGAAACTTAAAAAGCTGCATGGCAATTTGTACAATGCCATTTGTACAATGTAGTTTATGACTTAAGAAGATAAAACTAAAAAATGAGATGTATTATGGATGTTTGTAGAACAAAATATGGATCTTAAATGAATTTTCATTTTGAGGTAGGAAAATTGTGGAGGTGTAGTGTTTTAAAAATGAAAAATGAATTGTTGAGATTGAGGAGGCTGTCATTTTAATTACTGAAGTGTGTAGGAACTTGTTATAGAAATATGAGAAAACATATGATATAAAGACCTGATGATAACTGAAGATGTAGCAGGTCAGCAGATAAGGCAGACCAATAGTAAAACAATAATCAGAGAAGATTTGTACAGATATTTTTGAATAGATCAATAGTATTAAATCATGTTGACAAAAGTCGTTAGATATCTGAGAAATGTGTTTTCCTGCTTTATTTGCTTCTGTAGCAAGCAAGATCATGTAAGTGTGTAATTATTATTCACACAGAGATATTGAATGCATTGATAGAAAGATCCATTAAATGTTATTTATGCATTGACATTAATGTTATCTATTATGTGATTTCTTTTTTCTAATAGAAACAGAAAAATTAACATTTATAGAGTCTGCAAATTGTTATTAGAATAATTTGCTTGATTTTCAAAAAGTTGCAGAAAGTCTGCAAATTTTAAGGGAGCATATAAGATTGATGACTGTTAAATTTTTGGTTCATGCTTTCTCATGGCAAAAAAAAATTGTCATAAATTATCCAATTTTATCTACTTTGGAAGATTGGTCCTTGGAAATAATATAGAGCCTATTTGCATTACCATACTTGAATATATTTTCAGCTTGGCAGAGACCATCAATAACAGCAAGAATAGCCTTTGGGAATTCATGATAACCTAACACAGCATGGGATATCCAGGGAGAGATTTCTGCAGTATAGGAGACTAAAATGATTAGTGATACAACTTGACTCCACAACAGTGATACCAAAACAAATTAGTTTCAAAACATTAGCATATAACTATTTGCCTACAGTGACTCTCCTTTTCCCTGATGACTCAATCTTTCCCCCTCTCATATTTTACTCCATTTTAAAATAATTGGCAATAAGAATTAACTACACACTGAATTTATGTCGAAAAGACCCACAGATTAAAGATACCACTGATAATGTCTCTAATTTTTAGCAAATGATGTAATCATCATAGTGAAGGAACTTTATGTGAACTTAGTATCTGGTTCCAATGAGCTCCAGTACTTAAATTGTATATGAAACTCTACTATTACTTTGTCAAATCTTAATATATTTCAGAGGAATTCAAGATATTATCTTCAAGTCCATTTATATTACTCAGTTGATTTTCTTTAATGTTTTGCAAATGTCTTGTATGATATGATATAAACAGTGACATTCAGCATTTAGTTGTTGTCTATAGTTAATTTGTTTTCTGTCATGTCTGGGTGGATTTTATTTCTGGTATAGTACAAATGAATCCCTAGTGCATTTGACTTGTAGTACACATTGTCCTATATAAGGCATTAATATCTACTGATTTTTCTAGGACTTTTCTCAAAGGATATTCTTTTAGCACCTATATCAATATATTTTGTTGATATTATTAGGTGGATTCAATGTGTATAGGTGGGGGTAAATTGAAGTAATCAATCATTTTCTCTCCCATCAAGATGGTCTAGTACCTTTATCAGGTGAGACTACTTCTATTAAATTACTCAAAGAAATTAAACTAAATGTGAAAATTTCTCAGTTATCAATTTTAAAGGATTAAACCCATTGATGAACTGAAATGATAATATATAGGAAATGTATTGAGATTGGCTTAAAAGACTCCATGATGCTTTGTGAATCTTAGGTAAAATAGCAAACCTTTTCAGATACTGACATAGAAGTAGAAGGCTGGTTTGCAGAGAACAGTAAGAGGAATCATCATCTTTGAGCATTTGTTGGATCAAAAGTTGAGGGTGGGAAGAATATCAGGGGAAAAAACTTCTCTCTCTCTTTGTCATTCCTACTCAAGCCAGAAGATTATTTTGTGAACTTTGAGAAAGTTAGAAAGATTTTGGACTTCCATGAGCATTCTAATAGTGTTCATTTAACAACAGTAATTTATGATAGTTTCTACAGTGGAAGACAAGGACACACTAGCCACTAAAGAAAGTCAGATATATGATTGCCCAAAAATTTTCCCCAAAAAAGTTACAACATAGCTAAGAAAAACTTGATGAGGGCCTCATTAAGAAAAAATTAAAAAGAACTTCTAGCAAGCAGAGCAATGAGTTATATCTTTGCCAAATATGCTATATTTGAGCCCTTTTTCTTCTGTACATCTTGAGGTTACTGGAGGTTTGGGGAGATGACATATTAATTCTCTTATTAAGTCATGTTACAGTCAAAGAGATGGCATAATAAGTAAAGCTCTAGGCCTAGAGTCAAGAAAAATTGAATCAATTGAATCGCTAGGTCTAGAATCAAGATAAACTGAGTTCAAATCTAGTCTCAGGAATTTACTAGCTATGTGACCCTAGTTGAGTAATTTAACTGCCTCAAATTGCTCTTATATAAAATTACCTGGAGATGAAAATGGCAAACAACTTCAGTAGCATTACCAAGAAAATCCCAAATGAATCTGCACATGACTGAATAATGACAATAATATGCCATCTTAATAAACACCAATAAATAAATCTAAATTAAAATTCATTGTTTGCGACTGATAATTAATGGTGGGACCACACTGAGATGGAATTATGACAAAATAGCATTACAAAAAATTAACTCCTTAGGGTGACTACTAGAGCACCAAGGGAAGAAGTAGCCAAACTACATTCTGGGAACTTCTCTGAGAAATGGGAAGTTGATTTAGAGTCTGTGCTACAAATGTCTTGCATTGGTAAGATCGAATCCCATCCCTCTTAAATCTACAAGCAGGATGATCTACTGCAGATAATCCAAATAAAATATAATACCCTTCAATTTAATGCTTATTCATCTGGGACATCCTTTTTACATCTATTTTGCAGGATTAATGATCAAATAAAAGTGAAATCAATGTAAAAATTTGGTATGAGAGAGGATAATTTTTGTAATGTTGTTCTAGATCAATTGTTCCTAACCTGATTCTATAGATGTTCTGGGAGTTCATAGAAAAATTTCAAGGAATCTAAGAATTTGGATTGGAGAAAAAATTAAATCTTTCTTTTTCCTAGGCTTTCATTTCCTTTAGTATGGTATGTGTTTTATTTTAGGCTTTTAAAATCATTATTTTGAGAAGAAATTCATAGATTTTACTGCACCTCTGTAACATTGACATTGTAACATTGACAAGGGAACCTGTGAGAGATATTATGTCCATTTTAGAGGTGAAAATACTCAAGGTCAAAAAATTGTGTAAATTGGCTATGATCACCCTACTAAATAACAGCACTAGCTCTAAGACTTTTTTTCTGGTGTAAAACTTATTTCAAATCCTGTTTTCTTCAGGATACTTTTCTTCATTCCCATATATCACTTCCACCTGCTAATGCCTTTAATCTTGAGATTACTTTATATGTAAAATGTATATTTTATATTCTTATGTTTATTTATGTTATGCTTCCTCCATTAGATTGCGTTCCTTTGAAAGCAAGGACTGACTTTTAGGTTTTTTATGGCGCTTTTCTAGCAAATGTCGACATTTAGGTATTGATGATAGATTGACTGATTGGGAAAACAGGTTTCTGCCTTCTACTGTAAGTCTCAAGTAAAACTTTTAACAAACAAAATTTGTTTGGGGCATTTTCTATTTATGACATGCTTATCCTTTTTGTACTTTAACTTTGTGGCCTCGTTTTCCTCATCTATAAAATTAGAAGTTGAAATAAAAGATTTCCAAGGAAATTTCTAGTTTTTATATCTGTGATAAAAGCACAGAATAAATATTATAGTTAGAAAGTACTGTGGGAGTCATGAGTACACTTAAATATCCTCTAAATAGTACCATCAGTTCTACTTAGTTATTCAACATCTGTCCATTACTCTTCATTGAGAAGAAGATTATTTCCTCATATGAATGTTTATTAGCCTAGGTCACATTAGCTAAGTTCAGTGTTTTCTGTTATAACTTGACTTTTTTTGGACATACCACAACAATGAGTCTAACTGCCTTCATAGGTTTTGTCCCTTTTTTGCTCCATATACCTTCTAAAATTCATTGTCAGAAAAGCTGTTGAGGTGTGTCTAATTTTGAACTTATTAAACTAATAAGATAATGTGTTTTTCAAGCTTTTAGTTCTATAATTCTATGAATAGGTTTATCAGAAGCAATACTTGATCCAAATTTTGACAAATTTTCATTGGTTATTTGTATAAGTAAAAAAAAAAAAGGGGGAAATGTTTGTCTGAGAGAGAGAAAAAGACAGATAAAGTCATATATACAGAGTATATAAAGTCATTTTGGTTACTAAACCATTTCTCTCACATCTCTGCAGATTTCCAACTTAATTATTGGAGAAGATTGACAATGAGAAATAACACCATTGTGACAGAATTTATCCTCTTGGGCTTAACAAACCAAACAGAGCTCCAGATACCACTCTTCCTTTTGTTTCTAGGAATCTACTTAGTCTCCATGGTGGGGAACCTCAGCTTGATTTTATTAATCTGGGTCAGTTCTCAGCTTCATACTCCTATGTACTATTTCCTCAGTAATCTGTCATTCATAGATTTCTGCTATTCCTCTGTCATTACACCCAAAATGTTGGAGAATTTTGTATCAGAGAAGAATATAATCTCCTATTCAGGGTGTATGGCTCAATTCTTTTTCTTCCTTTTCTTTGTGATTTCTGAATTCTACATGCTGACAGTTATGGCCTATGATCGTTATGTTGCCATCTGTAGACCCCTGCTGTATAATGTCACCATGGTGCCATGGTTCTGCTCCCTCTTGATGGCAGGTGTATATATAATGGGGGTCATTGGAGCCATTGTTCATACAAGCTGCCTAGCCAGACTGTCATTCTGTAGGGACAATACTATCCATCATTACTTCTGTGATGTTCTTCCTCTTCTGAAGCTTTCCTGCACCAGCACCTATATCAATGAGCTTTTGGTGATGATTGTTGGTGGATTTAATTTGTTAGCCACAACTCTGCCCATCTTGATTTCTTACACTTTCATTCTTCTGAGCATCCTTCGAATACCATCTACAAAGGGCCGCTATAAAGCCTTTAGCACCTGTGGATCCCATCTGGCAGCTGTTTCTGTATTTTATGGTTCTATCATTATCATGTATTATATACCAACTTCCAACAGTGTGACTCAGGAAAAAGTAGGCTCAGTGTTTTATACCACAGTGATTCCCATGTTGAATCCTTTGATCTACAGCCTGAGGAACAAAGATGTAAAGGATGCATTAAGGAAGTTCATAAAGAGCAGAATGTTTTCAAGGTCCACATAACAAGTAACAAATCTAAAGGCTATCAGAGTATTGTCTTTTAATTCTTCTTAGATAGTAAAGATTCCCCTCCAGAGCAGGCCTTATCTTAGACAAAATTGTAATGAAGGGAAGTACAATTCCTTAATTTTCTGTCACTATTCTTGTCTGAGTCGTTCTGCACAGGCTGCCTTCAGATGCATATAGCCTCTCACTCCAAAACTATGCCTTCATGTCCCCCCTTATTTGCAATTGTACTTTTATATTGTACTTCAAATAAATTAACATCTCATCTCTCACAGAAAGAACATTTACTTAGATTTCAAATTAGTGCAACAAGAGAGGGGAAAAATAAAGTAAAAAGTGCATAGCAGAGAACAAAAGAAAACCTACAAGAAAACAATGAATGTTGGAAAACAACGTGCAGTATTTATTATGTTTATTTTCTTGAAATGGACGTTTATTGTTTTATATTGAATCCCTTCATGCTCTTCTGTGTACATGGGTAATGTTCTTTATTTTTTCTTTTTTTCATCTTGTATTTAAGCTTAAAATGAATTTTAAAATTACAAAAATAAGTATGGAATCATCAAAGTGTGCCTCAGACATCCCTATTCTCTCTTCAATTGAACTACTTTTTAGCTCACATATATATAATGATTACCTGCTTTATTTTGTCAGAATTAGAAGTCAGGAGACTGATGATGATTTTTTTTTTCAATCTCTTAAATGGAAGACTAATTCATAAAGTTTCTGCCACAACAAAGGTCAACTGATAGGATTTTGATGACAATGCTTCAAGCATGGGATTTTGGGAATATTAACAATAAATTTTTAAAAATTACTTTTGAGGGCATAAGAAGGAAAGAAGTTCTCCTGAAAACTCCAATGGCTACCAGATACAAGTGTGAATCACAACCTTTTCTCTGAATGACTTAATCTAGACAAGGTTTTATTATTATTATTATTATTATTATTATTAGTTTTTTACTCCGGAAGTGTATATTGCTGGAAAGAAGCAGTTGCACTCCATGTATTTCTCTCCAAATAATGACATTCCCATATCATTTCTGGTGACTAGAAAAGAATGGAATTCCTCTGCTGGTAGTGGGAACAAGAGTCATGCTTACATGTGGTGGTAAAGTTGTGGACTGGAGTCAGGGAAAACAATTTTTCAAATCTTATGTCTCAACAATTGGAAAATCATCTTTGGAAACTTTTAGACTATAGACTTTCTATTTTTGGATTAACCAATTGTTATGTTAATATATGCAAAAAACTCAGATACAAAATGCAAAATAGGAGCCCAATTTTTGTACCTGGCATTGTTCATTTCCATATTAGGAGGATAAGATTATGCTAAATAATCAATAACATGATGCTTTTTATGAAAAGATAGACTCTAATACAAAAATTAATTCTGATTAATTTCAGTTATAACTTAAGTTTCTGGGATGGGATATGGGAATAATTCCTAATAAAAAAAGAATGACCTCTCTTTAAATCATTTATAAAATAGACCAGAAGCCATTCCTCTCAAGAAAACTGATTGTTCTGCTATTTTTTTTTCATTAACAGAGAACCGAGGCAGTTATTTTAACTTCACAAAATTAAAGAATTATATCCTTGTTTCATGGTTCTTTGCATCATTTCCCAAATTTTCTTTATACCCTTGTGGAAAATGAAAGGATCTTATCTTACAAGGATTACATTTGTGTATATATGTATATTTACATATATACATACACATGTCTTGCATGGTTGATATATAATAAACACAATACATAAATACATATATAAATATATTCCATAAATTGAAATATAATGTATAATAATATAATATGAGAATAGTAAAGATAATATATAAAATTTATATGTGAAACTTGTAACAGACTCACAGTTTAAAAAGCTATGGTTTAGAAAATAGAAAAGACTAAAATTCTAGGTCAAATAGGTCAAATCTTGTACTTGCATCTCACTATAGTAATTCAGATCCATTCCAGTAATAACCTAAAAGAATTACTTAGTTGCATTTATATTAAGCACCTAAAATGATTGTAGAAATTTGCCATAAAGGAATAATCAGGATCCTAGTTACACAGTATGGAAATAATGCTTGCCTAACTTCCTGTCAATTTCATTAACATGATCCTATTTAAAAGAAAGTATCAGATGCTCCGAGAGGGAAAAAAAAACTGAACAAGCTATCAATGACCTACTAAAAAAAAGTCCCAGCCCTAAAAAAGGTCATTTACAAATGAATGTTTTTAAACTTAAAAAAAAAATACTTCGGATAGAAACATTATTGTTAATGATTGGAAAAAAAAAAAGTGCTTTACTAAACTTTTTTGATGAGATACAAATATATACAAAAGTCCAAAGCAAGGAGGGAAAGTCTAGAGAAAAAAGAAAGTTTTTTTTTTCGTTTTTTTACCATGAAGTGAACTATATTTGAAACCAGAAGACTTCAGTTCAAATCCCAGTTTTTATACTTACTAGCTTTATGATCATAAGCAAATCCCTTAATTTATCTGGCTTTTGGTTTTGTTACTTCTAAAAAAAGAATGGAACTAAATAGACTAAAGTCCTTTCTAAATCTAAAACTAAGAATTGATGAGCCTCTGAAGTATAGATTATTATCACTATTAAGATCAATAAAAAAGGGCAGCCAGGTGTCTCAGTGGATGGAGCGTCAAGGACTAGAGTCAAGAATACTCATATTACTGAGTTCAAATATTGTCTCAGAAACTCAGGAACAATATGACCCTGGATAAATCATGTTACTCTGCTTTATTTTCATCATCTAAAAAATGGGCTGTGGAAGAAAATGGCAAACCAGTCTGGCAGTTTTGCCAAGAAAAGCCCATATGGGGTAGCAAAAAAAAAAAAAAAAAAAAAAAAAAATGCATAACAATGAAAGCAATGACTGAACTGAACCAATGCAAAATTTTCAAATGATATCTGAATGAGGAAATTATAGCAACCTTTGCAAATTATTCCCTATAATCAATTTGTTTTTACATCAAGGATGCAAGAATAGATTAGCGTTAGAAAAATAATAAGCTCATCAATCATATAAAATACAAAAACCATATGATTATGACAATAGGTAGAAACGTTCTTATATAATTTAAACTATGTAATAACAACATATATCTGATTAAAATGATTCTCTTCTGATTATCACTAAAATTTATATATCCATTGAGCACATTGGTATATACCTTTAGTTTATCCTGCTGTTGGGAAGAGGTTATATTACTTCAATTAGGGAGTTCTGAGGTGCAATAGAGCTAAAGCTAATTCAGTGCCATGTTGTGCGGCACATGGTGAATTCCTGAGAATAGGGAACCAACCACTGAACTGGTTAAGAAGGGACAAAATAGTATGGAATGGAAATGCAGAATGTCAAAATTTCTGTGCTAATCAGCATTAGAGTACAGGCCATGAGTGTCTACCACACTATAGTCTGGGCCAAGTAGGGAGAATCAGCTGTTGTAAGAACACCAAAATATGAAAGAATTTTAGAAAGAAATTCATTTGTTCATTCAGCAAAGGAGAAATCTGGAAGAAATTAGCTCCCTTTTTCTGTAAGGCTTATGCCATACAGGTTCATAGAAATCTCAACTATTCAGTTAAGGAGTTTTGCGAAGTTTCCAAAATCCATTATGGGAATCCAAATCACAAGCATTGAGTGAACCCCAAACAAGACCTGAATAAGATCCAAGTTTTCCTGCAGTCATATGATTTGCTTGGAGGGTTCCTAAAATTAGCCTGACCTCTAAAGTAAGGTATGGAATAGACAATTTCTAGACAAAAACTAAGTTCAAAAAACTCTAATAAATAACAAATACTATTTTTCCTTAAGATTCCAAAAGTAGTATATCATATTTATATATATGCAATGCTATATGTGAATAGAAAGATGTGGTTATATGTGCACATATTTATACATTCATACACAAATACATACATAAATGTATGTATATAGATAGATACATATATACATATATGTGTATATATTGAGCTATCTTTGTGATATAGAAATATAATAAGCTTTCCCAACCAGCATAAAAAGCAAAGCATAGATAAACCAACATCCTACTATAATTTGTATTTTTTTGGAAATGTTGGCTAAGAAATGTAAGATATAAACATTAAGAAAAGGGAAATAAAATTAACTCTCTTTCCAGATGACATGACTCAAAAATAAAAAAGACAGAAGAAACTAGATACTCAATACCCTCAAGATAGTATCAAACAAAACATGAAGTAGAAAAGGTAATTGTTTTTATGTTCCAGACATTATGTTTAAATATCTGTATATTTACCTTAAAAAGATACAAACAGGTTATTATTAATATAAGTAGTCATCATATTTTACAGAAAAGAGTATTAAATAACTGAAGAAATATTTATTTTCATACTTGGAACATGCCAAAATAAGAAAAAAATAACAACACTCCCCAATTAGTTTACAGGTTCAATTCTATAAGTGACTCAATCTACCAAATTATTACTTAATAGAAGTAAATACAATAATAACAAAATTCATTTGAAGACACAAAAGTTTCATGATTTCAATGGGAAAAATAAATTTTAAAGCCTTAAACTGATCTTGAACTACTTTATCAATAAATACACAATAAAGCTCATCAGTGTTTTTTAAAATAGAAATACATTTTGATGAAATGAAAAAAAAGGCACAAAACAGTTAAAATAGTTCAGTGTTTAATAAATGCAAGAATACAAATGTTGATCATAAAAGAGGCTGAAGAGGTTGGGGGAGATCATGGGAAACTTTGTCTAGAGTGTTGTCTAGTAACAATTGAAGAGATCACTGACCTGAGCATTCTCTCTCAGTGGAAGTTCTGAAAGGATTCCAGAGGCAGAGGGGGCTTTCAAGGTATGAATTCAGGGGTGAAGTCATATAACAGAATGAAGAGGTTTCTGGGGCGTATTAGAAAATTCCAAAGTATAACATGATGAGAAATGAAAAGATAACAGAAAAAAATATAAAACAGCAAAAAGTGATGGAATAAAAGGAAAACAATATTTCAAGAATATTTTTAAACCAGCATCTTATGATATATACCACAGTAAGATATAAATAGGTGATTTAAACAACCAAAAAAAGGTCATTTTATTTTTTAAATGGACTCAAATTGAAAGTGCTATATTTCATAACTATGACTAAGAGTAATCAATAACGAGAGGTGATAGAGCAGATCATAAAAAAGAAAAAAATTTCAATTATATAAAACTAATTGCAAATTGTTATATAAAAATAATAGTAGAAATGAAAATTATTCATATTCTGAAATCTGCTGTAAATTTTTAAAAAAACAATCAAATTTTTGAAGGGTTCAGAAAAATAGTAATATTAATATACTTAAAAATATACATACTTTTTAAAATTCAAATTTTATTTAATTTTGACTTCTGAATTCTCTGCTTTCCTTTTCCTCTCCCCTGCCATTGAAAAGATTAAAAAAACCCTCTAAAATATGTATATTCATGAAAAAAAAACAAATTAGCCACATTTTTTTCAAAAAAGAAAGCAAAGAAAATATGCTTCAATGTACAATCTGAGCCCTTAAATTCTTTGTCTGGAGTTAGGAAACTAATACACTTTGATGGGATTATGAATTGATTGAATTCTTTTGAAAAACAAGATAGACAGTTATAAGCAAAGTGATTAAGCTATTTTTACACTTTGTTCTAGGGATATTACTCCTTGGACTCAATGAGGTAAATTCATACATACACACTCATAATATATTTGTATACTAACAAAAAAATTAATACAAAGAAAAACTTTTTTTCCCATTAGAGCTATCCAAAGTGGAATTTGCTACTGTGGATTTTCTTTTTTTTTTTTAATCACTTCGAGTAGAGACCAGATGATCACATCTTGGTAATATTGTAAATAAAATTCATAACCATGAATTGGTTGGTCTAGAAGGTCTCTAATATTTCTTCTATTTCTTTGTTTCTAATATTCTATCAATTTATCATTCTATCCAGTATATGTTTGTTACTTTTATTCCATCCCTTCATCACCAGAGATATTTTAATGGAGAGGAAGCATTTCTATTTTTCTTTCCTTGTATGATCCCTGATCCCAGTCTCCAAGGAAGAAAAGTTTGGCTCTTATTCTTATCATAAGAGATACCAGTGGCATTATCCTTCTTATAATCACATGTTTAACTGCTTTTTCCCCTTGAGTATTGATTTTTTTTTTCTCAAATGAAGAGATCCTGGGGGAAATTTGGTTTTCATCTATTTCCTTGGGACCCAAAGACCTTTGAAAGAAGAAATAAAAACTCCTCTTCAACTTATACTGGGAAATTCATGGCTTATATAATGTTGCTGCTATTCATGTTTTTGCCAGTTGACAAAATCCCCAAATGTCTTTAATATAGATGTAGCTAACAACCACATTCTGTAAAAGTGGAGCCAATGAAATGCAAGGTGACATATTTTGTGGAAATCACCATGTAAATAACTCTTAAAGTATAAAAGATGGAAGACAAAACTCCAGTCAGAGAACCTAGGCTTCTATGCCCGCAAATATCAGGTAAGTAACTAAAGTTCTACTGCTTTACCTAAGAGGTTTGAAATCACATGAAACTGTGAAACAAAAAAGAAAAGTAATGACAAATTTGTGTGGTAAAGAATTAGGAATTTTATTAAGATAAAAGAAAGAAAAAAAAAACTCTGAGGTTTCACTTTGTTCCATGCAAATCGAGAAATATAAAGAAAAAGGTGGAGATGGTCAAACATTGGACTCTGAGAAGATCAGCGTATTGATGTATTATTAACAAACCTATAATGTGGTACAACCAATCTGATTTCAACTTGTAATTGTGACAGGGTGGGGGGGAAATCACAAAACTGCTAATTCCTCTACCAATCTAACTGCTGGATCCATGATCAGAGAAGTCAAAAAAAAAGAAACAAACATTGAATATTTGACAAAACATTCACAGATGCATTCTTTTTTCATAATAATGATGTTCTTACCCATTTTGGAATAGGTTTAAAAGTAATATGTAGATGTAATTAAGTATTAATTCACAATAATTATAAATATAAAAATTCAGAGAAAGGCAAGTTTTGTACAAATTGATGCAGGATGGTAAAACCATGCTCATGAAAACATTAGATAAAATAATAATAGCAATATAATTTTAAAAGGATAATGGAAGCTAAACCTTGAATAACTGAAAAATTACTGAAGGTCTTTGAGAAGAAATAAGGAAAAATATATCACTCTTGTAGCAGAGAGGCAGAGTACTAATATTTTTATGCATAGTCAGGTGAGTTTTCTGTACTAGATGACTTTGCTTCAATACTTTTTTTTGTCAAAAAGTAGAGTTCAAACACATGAGGATGGATGGGAAATAATTGTAATGTAAAGATAAACGGCATCAATAATTTTAAGAGCATCTGATTTCTCTCCTCAGAAAATCTTGGAAGAAGAATTGATAATAACAACTGTTAGGAAACTTTAGAAAGCTGCCTGAATGTATATTGCTATTGATCAAAATAATGATTATATAATGAAGTCATGTAATGATAATAGAATTAATAGCCAACACATATAGATATGTTCCAAACTTTGTGGATCAGATTTTAAGTTCAAAGGATGACATTTCTAAGACATGTATCAGTGTGAAAATTATGGAAGTGTTACCTTAGTAATACTACAAATTCTTCAATGCAATTCATTATGGTCTTACCGTCTGGCTATAAATAAATCATAGAAGATTATATGCTGAAATTCTCAGTAATGAAGATTTAAAATAACAGATACTTGATGTCTCTGATAAATGCAAGCTCAACTTAGTGATTTTTGTATATCTTTATGTGTAAATGCACCTTAATATATCACTTTAATTTAGTTAATTAATTTAACTAAGAAATTAAAATTTAAAAAGTAATACAAGGATGGATATGTCATCTCACACAAGGGATTAATTCCTGCAATAATACAGATCTTAATCCATCAATGATTGTTCATCCTGTGCAGCTGTTCATATCCACCCAGTATCTTACCAGAAAGAGTCCACCTAAAATGCTGGTTCTTTCCTTGAGTAGTCATGGTCTTAAATTCTTGAAATAGCACATAGACTATCACTACATTTCCTTTATTCTCTCTCTAGGGCTGACATCTTTTTTCTTGGTCCTGCACTTATTTGACAGATTTTTTACACTCATTCTGCTCTATAATTCCTTGCTTGCAACATTCTGTGGCCTTCATAAACCCATTATATACCTGTCAGTGGTCTGAGTACTATTCAACTTAATTTTTTCTTATTATGTCATCCATTTATGTACAACAAATAAGTAATCCATTGTGAAGACCGTGTATTTTTAAATCAGCGGGAGTCAGGAATTCAGGTTAGGGGAAAATCGTCAGTCTTTATTCTCAGTGAAGAAGGATCAGAGGTGGAAGATAATCGGCGATAGCAATGTGTGCAGCTGAGTCAAGAAGCTAGCTAGATCAGCAGCCACACGACCAGCAGCTAGGAGAATGGAACCCAGGCCCAATCTCTCCCAGCTTCTCTTCCTGTCTCTCTCTCTGCCTCCACCCACCAAAATCGTCATTTCCTATACAACACATCAGGACTTGCACAGAGAGTGGGCAGGGACCATTCTTTATCCAATCATGTATCTTAATAGAGTATAGCCCAATTACTATTTAGCCTCAGGTACTTGGGACCTCAGTGCATCAACTCAAACCTCAGCCCATTACAACCCATTTCAGATTTTTGCTACCCCCAAAGTTTTGCAATTAATATGTTAATATATGTTGAATTTTCCTTTCATTTTAAAAATATTATTCTTCCTCAACTATATGTGAAAATAATTTAAAACATTTTTTAAATTTCATGTTCTAAATTCTATGCTTCTCTCCCTCTAGCCCACCTTCCATGAAAGGACAAGCAATCTGATAGAAGTTACATATGTACATTTTACAATGATTTTGGGCTACATGGATTTCACAAGATGACTCTGCCAAGAGTACACATTTGTCTTTATAGTTTTTAGAAGAATTTGACTTAGGTCTTAAAGCAGTATACCCTTTAAACCCCTGAAGTATCTGTAGATCAGAATGGAAAGAGTATATTCCTAGATTAAGTTTTGACTGAAATCATAAGACTTTTCTTGAATCAACAAATATGAGTCAACTTCTATTTTGCCTAATAAGAATTTTTTTTCATTCCTGCAGAATATCACCCCAACTCTCAAAGGATGATGACTACAGAGAATCATTCTATAGTAACTGAGTTTATTATCATGGGATTAAGTGACCATCCAGAACTCCAACTTCCCCTCTTCATCTTGTTCTTAGAAATCTACATTGTCTCCATGGTTGGGAATTTAGTACTGATTTTATTGATCAGAATTAGTTCTCAGCTTCACACCCCCATGTACTATTTTCTTAGTAACTTGTCCTTCGTAGACCTCTGTTACTCCTCTGTCATTATCCCCAAAATGTTGGTGAATTTTGTATCAAAGAAAAACATCATCTCCTACTCAGGGTGCTTAACCCAGTTCTTTTTCTACTGTGCTTTTGCTGTTTCTGAGTGCTACATGCTGACAGCTATGGCCTATGACCGTTATGTTGCCATCTGTAGCCCCCTGCTTTATTATAACACCATGTCCCAAAGAGTCTGCTTCCTGTTGGTGTCAGGGGTATATACAATGGGCACTTTTTCAGGTCTGATTCAAACAGCCTGCTTGGCCAGACTGCTATTCTGTGGGGACAATGTTATCAACAATTACTTCTGTGACATCCTTCCCCTCCTGAAGCTCTCCTGCTCTAGCACTTACATCAACGAGCTTCTGATGATGTTTCTGGTTGGATTCAATTCATTGGTGACTACAGTACCCATTTTTATCTCTTATGCTTTTATTTTTTCCAGCATCCTCAGTATCCGTACTGCAAAGGGGAGATCTAAAGCCTTCAGTACCTGTGGCTCCCATCTAGCAGGTGTTATCATCTTTTATGGGTCCATTATTTTCATGTATTATAAGCCAGCTTCTAGTTACAATGTAATCCAAGAAAAGGTGGCTTCAGTGATTTATACTATGGTTATCCCAATGCTGAATCCCCTGATCTACAGTCTAAGGAACAAGGATGTGAAAGACTCATTGAAGAAAGTCACAAAAGGTTAGGTATTTCCCTGAATGAAGCAGTAATCAACAAAATTAAAGTTTATCATTAATTTCTATTTTTCTTCCCAATTCTACTTCAGAAAAGGGCCTCTCTTTTGAAAATAGACATCAAGGAAACTGTGATTTTCATGTCCTGTTACTCTTTTCATCTGATTTTGTATGCCTTTGCAGCCTGGCTGCCCAGGGCTCATATGTGATTAAACTGCCTAGACAGCACTATCTACATATCTTAACAAAACATCCCATTCACATTAGTCCTCCAATTCCTCACTCCTCTATCCAAATGCAGCTTTCATTTGCAAAAGCTGCTAAAAAGGCTCTTATCTTAATTCCTCAGTACATTTCATTCTGAAATGAAACCTAAAACATCACTTTTTGCTTAGTTGGTAATTTTTAGTAATGGTTTACTCTATTCTGTGTATAAGGAGGTGAATTAATAATAATGAATACATGTCTTTCAAAATTTCTTTTTATTGTTATTATTTTGAAAAAATAAAAAATTATTTCCTATTACAGTAAGGAGCCATTATACAATTTTATGATTATATAATTCTAGAAGATAAATATAATGAGTAGGAAAGTTTCCTTCCAAACATCTTTATAACATTCTTTCTCTTTCCAACCCATAATGCTACAAATCCCCTTCTTTTAGCAGACCAATAGACTTTCATTATGACTGCAAAGCAAAACATTTCATTTCAGCATAATGGCCATTCCTGGCTAATTTCAAACAGTGGGTATTTTGCTAAGAAATAAAAATTTCAAGGAAAATTATAAAAAAATAGAAGTTACCACAGACAAAAAAAAAAGAAGAAGAAAATAAACAAATATCTGTGCTGCATAAGTAGTTACTTAGCCACAGATAGTCCATCATACATTTTCTTGTCCAGCCCAGGCAGTGGAGAAGACAGGTAAGTATAGAATGGGGAAGCATCTAGAAGTATAAATCCATTTAGAGGGAAAGGAACTTTCAATTGATGTTCATTTTCACATTTTCAAAATAGACTGAAAAAGTTAAGATATCCCTTGAACTGTGACCATAAGAAACAAATTTGCAAACGACAAAGAACCAAATGTAGACTAAACAATGAAATCCTAAATAAGGAGTGGGTCAATAAATGAACCATACAAATTGTTAATAATTATTCGAAAGAAAAGGATAATGATGAAATGAAGATAACATCTCTGGAAGTTAAACTGAGCCTTGGGGGAAAAGTCACATCTCCATATATATACATTAATAAAATATTAAGAGACAATCCATAAAATGAATTTGAATTTTAAAAAATTAGAAAACCAACAAGAAAAACTAAAATAATTAAAATTGAAGACAAAAAACTTAGAAAAGAAATAAGTAACTTGAAAAAATACATAGAAAAATTAAAGAAAATTAAAAGCTGATTCTGATGAAAGAGAAGAGGTCAGAAACAAAAATAAATAAAATAGCAAATAAGCAAAATAAAATCACAATAAAATCAGAAGATATTAAAAAAAATAATCTAAGCATATTATGGCTAATTATAAGCTGACACACTGTGAATATAAAAGAAATAAAGGAATACTTTCAAAAACATGAATATTTAAACTATTAGAAGACCAGAAAGAAATTTTAAATAAGCCACGCTCAGAAACATAAATAAGTTGTAAAAGAATTGCCAAAAAGAAGAAAACATTTCCTGGAGTTATAGATCTACAAATGAATTCTATAGAACCTTAAAAGAACACTTAACAACTATACTTCACAAATTATTCCCCCCAAATACTGAAAAACTCTACCAGATCCTTTTTTGAGACAAATATAGTTCTAATACTTAAACTACAATGATATGGAAAGAAAAATATGGAAATTAAAGGTCAAAATCATTTAATGACTATTAATTCAAAAGTTTTAGACTTTTTAGAGTTGTATTGAGCAAAATAACTCATCACTGAAATCATTCATCATGATTAGGTAATATTTATATTAGGGGTGCAAGGATAATAGAGTCCTTAGAAAATTAGAAAAAAATCAACATAACTAATCATATTGAAACCAAAACATTCAAAGCCACAAGACCACCTCTATGTATACAGGAAAAACACACCTTACTGTACTAAATATTCAACAAAGAAGTATAGGGAGATGTGTGTATGTGTGTGCAATAAGTGAAATGAAATCAATTCACTATGCTACATGCAAAAGTCAACCTGATAGGGGGAAATCTTTTGTACCAACTGCTCTGTATATGAAGTTTTTCTCTACATCGATTGGTCTACAGACAAGAAATTGTGTTTCCATTTATTGTATTTTGTTGTTTTTTTATAAAAACTAATTTATGTTGATTGATATTGAGGAGATGTTAACCAATACTGCAAAGGACAAAGAATAAAACAATCTCTATTCACAATAAACTTAAAATTTAATTTGTACATATACAAATTTACATTTGTATAAACCTGTATACACAGATTCCTGAGTTCCATAGTAAAGCTATCTTTTTCTCCTTCAGGATTCTAGATGTCCCCATAAGAAATGAAGATTATGTAATACCATTGGTTCAAGCCCTCTACAACAGTTCTTTCTTGCCCCATTTAGTTTTATTTTAGAAATCTCTTTTTTATAAAGTGATACCATAAAAAGAGTTGATACAAAACATCCCAAATAATCTCAAAGTTTGTGATCATTTTTTCACAAATTTATACAAAATCTGGGGAAAAAAGAGATCAAGTTTAGCAAGGCAAAAGTATAATTCATAGTCCTTACTTCCTGGAAATTCATTTTCTTAAGAGGCACTAAAGAAATTCCACTCCAGTACAGTGAATCCATATCTAGTCTCTCCTTGGCCAATGATACAGATACTGTTAATATTCTCTATTATATAGGATACTGGGAGTAGTGCTATGCTGAGACATTAAGAATATAATGGGAAATCCAAAATCACTGGAAGCTTTCAAGATTCTCTTATAAGTAAAGATATATTGGTGAAAAAGAGCTCTATAGAGGTGAGAGCAAAAGCTTTTCTTTCATCTAGGCAGTTCCTCCTTAAGGGTTTGTTGGAACACTCACTGAAATCCCTCAGTGGCAGTTAACTTGATACTTTAATATATTACACAAAGAGTGATGAAATGTTTTAGATAGTTAGACTTTCCTGTCTATCATCATTTTACTTAGTCTAATGTGTTTTCAAAGAGCTTTATTCATATAGTCTAAAGCCTGTAGTTGAAATGAGCTGATTGAACATCTTAACACTTTCTTTAAGTGGAGTAGGTGATATGATTGAATAAATATCAAGCAATACATAAATATTTACATATGGAATAAATACAAAGTTATAAAATATAAATATATACAAAACCTAACAAAAGGTTTGTTTGGTAAGAAGGTACTAAATATTGGAGGAATTAGCAGATATTTCATGCTGATAGTGTTTGGACCACATTTTAAAAGAGGTAAATGTATTCTATGCAGATAGTGTTTGGCCACATTTCTAAAGAGGTAAATGCATTCTATGAGATGGAAGAAAAGAGGGAATGCATTTCAGGTTAGAGGAAGATCAGTTCAAAGACATAGAGATGGATGGCAGAGTGTTTGTGTGAGAAAATTTTGGACTAAATTTCAGAGTATGGGAGGAAGAATATGTTCATTGAAGCTGCTAATATCACTTGGATTAGTTGTGTTGAGCTTCAAAGGCTAAAAAGTGGAAAGTCACTGGATTCAAGTGAGTAGGATAATCACATAATCAAATTTGTGTTGAAGGAAAATTATTATACAAAGTGAAAATACAGTCATTTAAATTGGGAGGGAGACAGGAGAAAATTAGGAGATCAAAAAGGATGAGATATAATGTGACACTTGGACTGAGTTTTAAGAAAGCTAAGGATTTTAAAAAGGAAAAATTAGGAATGGTAACATTCAAGAAATGAAGAATAGCATATGTGAAAACATCTCATGAGAAATGAGATATTGTGTTTGAATGAATAAAAGCAAGCAGGTTCATTTGAGTGAACCATATATTGAGTTAATGAAAGGAACTGTACAAATCCAGAAAGGATGGTTAGAGTTAGATTGTGAGTGACTCAATGTGATAGAGAGGAGTGCTTGTTTATCCTAAAAATTAAAGAAAACCAATGGATTTTTTTGAACATTTTAGTGACACATTCATATATGTGCTTTATGAATATCATTTTAGCAGCTATGTGGAAGAGGGATTGGAGTGGGAAGAAATTTAAGGAAGACAAATTGATTTGGGAACTGATGTATACCCAACAAAAAACAAAATCTTATCTAGGATGATGACTATATAAATAGAAAGGGGATGTATAAGAAAGATGTTGTGAAAATGTCAATGACAAGATCTGGTCACTGTTTAAATATGGAAAGTTGAAATGACACAAAAATAGCAAGTCTAGTTGATTAGACGTATGGTAGACCCCTAGACTAAAACAGGGAAATCTCTGTTTTTGCTGAAAAAAAATGCATTCTGTTTTAGTTCTTGCTTACTTTGATATGCCTATATCCAGATTTAAATCTCTAGTAGCCAGATGATGATTATAGATTTGGTTTCCAAACAGGACTGGAAATATATGTATATTGTGTATATATCCATCTATTTCTTTATATAGAACATTTTATACACACACACACACACACATATATTTGTAGATATGCAATATATGATGATATACTGTAAACTAGATATTGGGGGAATCAGCATCTCATGCTAAATTACATTAGTTATATTATATAGGGTTATGTTACACTATGTATTAATATTGTGTTGTATCATGTTGATGAGATTAGATTCAGGAAATCAAAATGATGAGATTACGGTTCTTGGTGGTCAGGGAGTTAAATGATGAGGTTAGTGGCAAGTTCGGGGTTCAGAGAACCAAATGAAGAGGTTTGGCTCTCTTAAATACCCTTTGGGATTCAGCACACGGTAGGGAGTTGTGGGAACCCCCTTTTGGCAGCACAGAGGTCCTTCATAAAGGAATTTACAAACTCAAAAAGCAAGACTGATAAAAATAAGTTTATTATTGGCATTGGGAAGTCAGCCTTTGCTGTGCATGAATAGAAAGACTGAATTCCTTAGTCCTGGCAGGGAAGTAAAGTTTCTAGTAGAGAGATCCCATCAGAGAGGTATAAAGTCTTGTTAGGGAAATAGGTGAAGATAAAGAGAGGGTAACTCTAAAAGAGAATATTATTTCAGTAGGCAGAGGTTTCCTTGGCATAACATGGCATAGCATGGCATGGCATGTTAGGTCCTCTGCAAGGACTGAGTTTAAAATTGGCACATTTTATAATAGAAATCTTGGCTAGAAGCTGGGGATTTTGCTCTTGATGGGGACTGAGTTGCTTGAGCTGGAATTTGAATAGAATTGAATGAGGGTCTCTAGTTTTGATCTTTAATTCATAGCTTAATCAGTAGTGAGTGTTATCAATGGATGTGGTGCCCGTTTCTCAGGATCTTTTACAGAGGCCAGAATTCAAGGAGAATCTGTGCTTCAAGGAGTTTTAGAGAGGATTTTGGGGCTCCCCTCATCAATGTCATATGTTATATTCCATATTATATTATTATATCACATATATGATTATGAAATACATGTCTCATATATGTTCTTATATGCATGTTCTCTTATATATTATATCTTACATCATATCACAAATAATATAATATTATCATAGTTGAAATAGTTGGTTATAGAGGGCCAGGAGGTAAGAATCTATTCTAGGTTTTGAATTTTACAGTAACTTGGTTCATCAAAACTCCCTTATTGAAATAGCAGATACTGCTTTTCAATATAAAAAATCAATAATCTAGCAACTGAAGCAAAATGCAAACACTACTCTTTGGATTAAAGTTAAACCTTTGAATTTAGGACGACAGGAAAAAGAGTGCACAATAGAGACTAAAGGCATTTGAGGGAAAGATACTTAAGACAATGGTATGGTAAACTTTTACCTGTCTAATTAACCAAGATCCATATTTAATCATTTATATCTCAGTAGATCTTGTTTGTTAGAGAAAACTATAGGAACTTCAAAGAGTATACTTTGTATCAAGTCTATGAGCATTTGAGGTATATATATTTGCCTCTCTGATCAGTAAACTTTGAAGAGTCCATAATCCGGACTTCTCTGCCTGGCCCTGGTAAAGTCACACCCTATATCTCACTACAGGAGCTAGACTCCAACAGTTGGTGATAAGTTTACTAAGACAAAGGGTGTAGAGAAGAGAAAAGGGATCATATTATTACCTTGAAGTACAACTACAATTAAGAAACAGAATGTGAATTAAGATACTGTTAATGAGATTGAGGAGGATCATTTAGAAAAATAAAAGAATTAAAAAACAAACTTATTGTTCCTTTTTAATGCAGGAAGAGAGAATGATCAAAGGTTTTAAATGCTAAAGGCATGTCAAGAAGAATGAGGTCTAACAATTCCTTCTATTTGGCAATTAGGAAACATTGGTATCTATAGAGGAAGTAATTTCAGTTGCATGATGTAATCAGAAACCAAATTGTGGAATGGAGGGAGGGATATTAGAGGTGAATAAGAGGAAATGGAGTGAAAGCAAAATGATATTACTGGGAATTTATATTGAGAGCAAGAATAAATAAAAGATAATAGCTTGAGATGATGGTAGAGACAAATGAAGATTTCTTAAAGACATGGAAGACCTGGCGAGCAAGGAAGAAGAATTTCCATTATGTTTGCTTTGTACAAAGTGCTTTTATCAGATATAGATAACAGAAAAATGATATGATTGAAAAAATAATCTGCCTATTAAATGAATGACTAGATAAGATATTTAAAATCAGAATCTTTTGACCATGTTATAAAGGACAAGTATATTTGAAAAGGATAAGCATAGAGTCAGTTAGAGTGTATGTTTTCAGAAAATATTCTGGCCAGGCCAGTTTGACTGAGAAAGCAGAGCTTTGGGGGAAGGAAATAATGAGAAAAATAAGTTATAATACAATCCTAATATTGGTTATAAAAGAGCATCAAAGACCTAGCATTTCCTTATAAAGTTCCAGTCATTCTTTGAAGAGGAATCAAATACCTTCATGAAAAGGGGGGAATAGGAAATTCCTAAAAGAGTTGCTAGAAGTTTACCACTAGGTAGGAGACATTAAAGAGAGAGAAGTGACATGGATTTTCCTATTTTACAATATTCCCCAGGACTGTTCTTTGGAAAGGAAGCAATTATGCCTGAGTGTAAACATTAAGGACAAACAAATCATAGTTATCTTAAATTATGCTTATTGCTAATAGGTTAGAAAATGTTTCATATTTGATGATATTCTTAAGGGCATCCTTAACAACCTTGTTCCCCAGACTGTAGATCAGAGAGTTCAACATTAGGATTACTGTGGCATAAAACACTGAGGCCACTTTGCCTTGATCCATATGGTTCCTGGACTCTGGCTTAAAATATATGAAAATGATGAAGCTGTAGAAGATCTTCACAGCTACTAGGTGAGAGCCACAGGTATTGAAAGTTTTGAACTTGCAGAGCTCATACAGAGGATGCTATAGAGGATCAAAACATAAGATGCTAAGATAATCATAGTGGGTACCATTACAGTGATGACACCAGTACATGTCACTAGGAGTTCATTGATATAAGTACTAGAGCAGGAGAGCAAGGATGTCACAGAAATAATGCTTAATGAAATTGGCCCTAAAGAAGGATAATCTGGACAAACAGCTTGTTTCTATAAGACCCACAAAAGTTGCCATTATATATACCTCTGACACTATCAGATAGCAGACTTTCTGGGACATGGTGACAATATAAAGCAGTGGGTTAGCGATGGCAGCATAACAATCATAAGCCATGACTGTCAAGATATAACACTCAGAAATCACAAAGACACTGAAGAAGAATTGTCAAGCATCCTGTGTAGGAGATGATATTCTTCTCTGATACAAAGTTCACCAACATTTTGGGGGTAATTACAGAGGAGTAGCAAAGATCTATGAAGGACAAATTACTAAGCAAATAGTACATGCAAGTATGAAGCTTAGAATTGTACCTAATTAGCAAGATCAAGCTAAGATTCCCCACCATGGAGACAATATAGATTCTCAGGAATAAAAGAAAGAGTGGAAGTTGTAGTTCTGGCTGGTCACTTGAGCCCATAAGAATAAATTGAATCACTGAAGAGTAATTGTTTGAATCCATTTTCACTGCATATCAGGATAGAAATCTGTAAGGATAGAGAAGAATAATGAACCTCCATACAATAGGTTCCTTCAAGGCAAAGATTGTCTTTTGTATGTCTATCTGTGATATTTAATAAATCTTTGATGACTGACTGTGCTTGACTTATGGGAAAATAGATAACTGGATTGGTAAAATGGCTAGATGCATTTGTGACATGAAAACAACGCAATATTACTATAGCATAAAAATGACAAACATGGGAAATTTTGAGAATATTGGGAAATATATGAACTGGTATATAGAATCAAGAAAACATTATGCATAATGGCTACAATATTAAAAATAGAAAGATCCATAACAGAAACAAAGATGAAATTTACTTAATCATAATGGCCAAGCTTCTAGAGAAGAGTTAAAAGAAATATGCTTCTCTATCATATCATTGAAGAGGGTACTGGGTAGTTAATACTATACTGCCTAAAATGTATCATGATACCATAGTTGTTGTTCTTGTTTTTTCTAAACATCTAGTGTTTCTGTTTCTTTTGAAAATATTTTTTCAAAATGACTAGTTCCTGGGTGGACATAGAGAAAAAAAAAGGAAGGTAATGAAAAACTTAAAGATAATAAAAAACAAATTAAAAATAAATACTTGTTGATCTATAGACTAATAAAGATGATATTGATGAGCTAAAGTTAATATTATTTTTGTCATCTACACAACTATTTTCAAGAGCCTTAAGAATTTGTAAGTTTGAAAGCAGCAAGTTTAAGTTCAATTTTGGAAATACAAAGTCAATCAGAGGAAAATGAAAATATAAATAAAAGAAAGATTTTATCTACAGGAATGAAAAGGCAAAGAAGTGTGCGTTTTGGTTGCACATATCCCAAAATAATATCCCAACAAAAAGGTCACATACAACTATCTGTTCATAGGCTTTTACAGTCTTCAGTAATAACATTAGTAGCTTTCCCTATGACTTGCTAATGCTGTTATCTAATTTTATGTTGGATTTTAGACTTGGTAATATATCAGTGAACATCACACAGATATTCCTAAATATTTTAAGTAAATTTTTTTCACATTTTAGGCAATCTAAAATTCCATATCAAATTCAGCAAACAGGAAGTTGATTCCTGTGACAACAGGAGTCTTCACTTTCTATTGATTATTTTATTGGTTTGTTGGAAGATTATTGGTAAGTGAGGCATCATTTTCAATCAAAAAATCAACCAGAAATGAAGTTGTTCCTGTCAAAAATTTTATATATTATGAGAATCAGATTTGCAACAAAACAAGTTGAATATTTTATGAAGCAAACTCCTTGTGTAAATATATGATTTAATATATTTTTTTTCCCTTTGTAGATGATTAGGCCTGGGACTCCTGAGACATTGTCCAAGTAAGTGTTCTCCAGAAGTCCATAGCCTGATTTGAACTGCCTTACGTTGGTTGTACTTCAGTATTCAGTGTCAAGATATCTGGATATTGAGACTCAATGGTATTTCCCAGAAAAAAGAGTTCTAGATTTTGAATCAAAAGATTCAAATTCTGGCATTTACCTTTACTTCCTGTATGACTGTAAATATATTACTTCACTTATCTAGGCCTGATTTCCTCATATGAAAAATGAAAAGTAATCTTATTTTTATTTTGTGCTCAATATTGGGGATATAATGCAATGAAACAGAACTGGTCACCTCAGAAAAACCACAAGGAAGGAAATATGTATAGGAAGTGGGTAATGGAGTCCAAAAGGAAAAGGATCATCAAATCAAACCTCGAACTCTTTAATTAAAATAAGCAGAATTTATGGGGATATTAGATGCTCCCTCCTTGCTCGTTGAACAGAGTCCTTGGGAGATTTTCTGGGTTCAATTTGGGGGAAGAGGAAAAAACTAAGAAGAAATTTATCTACAACATAGATAGATATTAGAACTCATTGTGGGATGAGAGGCATGGACTTATGGGGGAGAGAACATGACTTATGAGAAATAAAATACAGATTCTCGGAAGGGAGACTTCCCATGTTTAGTATATGCACCATAAGGAAAAGAACAAAGGGTGAACCTAGTATGGATTCCATACTAAATTTCATAAAATCTTAGTCATATCTTGACAGGGCAGGGACATTCATTTGGGAAGATACATTTGTTGTTATTATTCTACAATTACATTTCATCTCAAACATCATATGGAAAAAATACATGCACAATTTGGACAATCACTTAAGGCTTCTTGGGAACAAAAATATAGTTGCTTAGCTTGTTTCCTCTGGTTTCAAATAATGCAAATATATCACACATTTATTTCCTCAGCAAATACTAACAAATATCCAAACCAGCTAAGAGAGTGCTGAAAGGACACTAGAAAACCAGATCTTCCTCACTTCCTCCCTCACTATGAGAGGGAAACAAGGAAAATAATCCTGAAGTCCTTTCCCAACTGTGGATTTTGATGATTTTCTGCATTTTTTTTTTTTCATTTTGACTCTCTAATTGGTCTACTCAGCACAAGTGAAAATGGCTTTTTATTATTTGCGAATGCTTAGATCCTAAGGAGTTGAAGGGGGGATAGAAGCTCCCCTGGGATATCTTTATTCTCACATAGGTCACACTCTCCAGGGAAGAGGAAATTAGCCTACATGTCTTTGCCTCTCAGATTTTAAGGTCTTATTGGAATCTCAGTTGGTTAGAATCAGAGCCAACTCCTTCTCCCCAGGTGCTAGGGATGGGATGCATTACTCAGACTCTTAGACTTTTGAAATTGGAAAGGGACTCAGTAGCCATTTAATATTACTTGTATATAGAAAAAAAATACTTCTAAAAGTGAACTTTTAGCGTTTGCATAAAAATAGCCAGTGAGAGGGAATACAACATGTCCCTAAAGCAGCCTAACGTGGCTTCAGTTACCTCTATTTGTTAGGAAATTTTTTCTTATGTTACATAGGCAGGGACTGAAGGGTGTCTTTCCCCCTTCTTGAAATAGTTCTTTCTGTGTGATAGTGAAGAGCTAGATTGGAATGCACAGTCACCTTGAAATGATTCTTTGGGTACTAAGACATGTTCTCTGCTGTAAGTTGTCCTACTCACAAAAGGTCCTAGACTGTATGAAAGATCAAAGTAGTATTTCTAGTTTCTGTACATCCTATACTTTTTCTAAGAAGCAGATAAAATCAACTCATTTTTGACCTTTTCACTCAAACTATGAAAAGATCCTTTTAATAGTTCTCAACTAGGCCTTTGGAAGTAATCATTGCTCTTTCCTAGAAGAATTCTTGGTCATTTAGAGAATTAAGGATTTTCTACTTGATATCAAGGAAACAAATAACAAATTTTTAGACATGAGATACAATGGGGGCTTTACAGCATTCTTCAAGGATGTGAAGTTTTATTATATGTAAGAAGGATTAAACTTGCCTGCCTTCAAAAAAGCAGAAATGGGAAGTTGCTTAGAATTTGATTTAGGCTTGCTGCAAAGAAAAACAATTCAAATAATTAGAGGTTTCAAAAAGTGCAATGGATTGTTTCAGGAGTTAATGAACTGATATCACCCTCCCTTTCAGTCTGTCACTAGATCCTTTCTTTCTTGTGATTGTAAAGATAATATACAAAGGAGTTTTTGGACTAGTGTAAACGAGTTAAGAAAAATTGTTTCTGATATGCCTTCCAAATCTGAGGTTCTGTGCCAAATCAAAATTGTAGACATTCTCTAATTGGAAAAATGCCAGTTGTTTCTCCAAGCATAATCTACAAAAGTATAAGAGCTCAGATTAATTATTGTAATTCAGAGGATGGACTTTTGTTTGTTTATGCTGTCAGTTAAACCCTGATGTGTTATAGATATCACCTGAATGCAAGAGTCTGCTGAAGTGAAAGAATCCAATCCCAGTTTAGAATTATGAAAAGAAATATAACAGCTTGGAAAATCTCCTGCTTTTTGAGGGAAAATTAATACCCTGATGGAAGCCTTCCCTAACCCTCTTAATTTCATTGCCTTCCCTCTACCAATTATTTCCTATTTATTCTGTATATAGTTGTTTCCCTTAATAGATGATAAGCTACTTTGGAGCATGAGCTGTTCCCTCCCCCCCTTTTTTTTTATCCCTAGCACTTAGCATAGTACTTGGTACATGATAGGTACTGAAAAATGTCTATTGGTAATTGATTGATTTCCTTGATATTCATTTTTACACTGTACACTAGTTCTGCATGCACACACAATCACAATTACAAAGACATACTCAAATATATGCATGCGTATATATGAAATGAAGATTTGGAACTGTCTTATTTGTGACACCATGAATTGCAGAAAAGACATACTTATGTCTAGAATGAAAATAAAAATATGGGAAAATATCTCTATATGTAAGGCAGGGGGCATGTTTTACTAAATTAGCCTCTCTACCTACCCATCTGCCAGATGAAATACCTGCTCAGCTAAAATTGGTGACAGTTGAGTGGATAGTGGATAAAATGCTGGACATATAATCACGAAGTCAAGAAGACCTAAGTTCAAATCCTGCTTCACACACTTACTAGCTGTGTGAATTGTAAATCACCTACTGTCTACTTGGATCAATTTTCTCATCTGAAAATGGGATGTTATTTACCTACCTCCCAGGGTTATTTTGACAGATGTCAAATATTGCCAGAGACAATATTTGTAAAGTGCTTTACAAACTTTAAAATATTATATAAATGCTGGATATTAATGATGATGATGATGATGATGATGATGATGATGATGATAGAGGTTCAAGATGCTCTTCTGGAATAGTTTCACGAATCTGGTCTCCATAAGCCAGATGGATGGTTGATGAAACTCTTGGAGATGAAATATCAGGGCAGATCGGCTTTAGATTATACTATGGAAGCCTGCTCTATATTTGGATTTTCTACATGGCACTTTCTATCTTATCCCTGTTCTTTGCACATGTAGGTCCCCTAATCCACATCCATCCTCACTTCCTCTTTTTGAACTTCCTAATTTTTTCTTATATTGAATTCTAAAACATAACATAAATTTAGCTTTTTTTTCTGGGTAATCTATAATCCTTAAATATTTTCTAAGCATTCTATTTTAAGACCTATTCTTTTTTGTTTTTTATTTATAGAGGAAGTGTTGTTCCACAGTTCCCTTTTAATGTCCTGACCCAGTTTTCCAATTGTCCTATTTAGTTACTCTGCCTCAGGTTATAACCTTTCCCTCTTAATGTTTGATGAGATAAAGGTTTTATGTCTTTAGGCTATAATCATTCCTTCTTAATATTTGACAGGATAAAGGTTTATCCATTTTAGACATTATTAGAATATCAGTAACCTCTCCAGTGCCTCCCTCCATTTTGACAGATTTTTATGCCCTGAGACATGGTCAATTTTTTTGGGGGGAAAAAAAGAGTATCATATGCAGCGAGAAAGTCATATGATCCTTTACATTTCCATTCAACATATGCCAGAATCTTTAATATCTAATAATATTTCTAACATTCTGCTCAAGTCCTTAATGTTTTTACTTCTTAAATTAGATTTATCTAGGTCTGAAGAAAAGATACATTACAGCATTCAATTTTTAGCTAGATTTTGTATTTCTCTTAGAGGTAACTGATTTTACATTTAAGTGTATAAATGCAATGCCATTTGATTCATATATATTAAATAGTTAAACTAATTCATTTTCTGTGCTACTTTTCAGCATAGTGTAATTTCCCTCTATTTTGATCATGTTTTTTGTTTTGTTTTCTGGTTTGTTAGTCTGGTGATTCAAATACCATTCCCTCTTTATACTATTTGTTGTAGTTCCTTTCTTCTCTACTGATAGAAAAGTAAGCGAAACTCAGTATTCTAATCCTCTATGGGGATTTTTGTCCTTGTAAAAAGGAGACAAATCAGGAGACAATTGCTGAATGATTTTCTACTTCACACCCTTCCCTACTCATTTACCTTCCAAAATTACAAAATAGAATGGACAAAAGGAAGAAACAAGAAGGAAAAAATAGTATTCACTAAGTCTCTCTGATATGTTGGACATTGAGCTCAGAGCTTTAAAATACCTCATTTGTGCTTCAAAACTACTCTGTGAAGTTGATACTATTTTTATTTTCATTATACAGATGGGCAAACTCACGCAGACAGAGGTTAAAAAAATTTCCTACCTTCCCATAGCTAGTAAGTGCTAAGCCTGGATTAAAATTCAGATCTTTATTTTAAGATAAGCACTCTTTCAACTACTCTGTCTAGTTACCTCTAAAAAGCAGGAGATGGGATTAAGTATTAAAACAAGTACAAAGAATTATCTACTCCTTTTTTTTTTTACTTATGAAGCATTTCATTTCAATATAGTTGAAATTTGGAAGCAGCTAGATATTGGCTATGCTCCTGGTTTTCCTTTAAAAACTAAGACACTCTCAAGGAAGAAATGAACACAAGAGACAAAAATGAACAACGTAAGCCTTGGTAGTTGAAAAAATACCCCATTTGGTGCAGTTGTGAACTTGCTCTTCACTTCTTGAAGAAAGGGGTTTATCTCTCCTTACCATGCATTGTTTGTGGCATCATAAAGAGTGACTCATTTAGAAATAGGAAATATCCCCTCAGGCATTAACATACAGTAGAGAATCTAGGTGTAGGGAAGAGCAGTGAGGACAATTGGAAAAGATAGAGGACATTATGACTGCAGCATCAGAAACAAAAGTTGTCTTGGCTATATGGGTTCCCTAAGTAAATACTACTCTCATAGTATAATCTATATATATTCTCACTTTTCCCAAAGACATGGTATGTATTTGTGGCAGAATATACCCCAGGTTATAGAAAAAATGTGTGTTGCTTTTGTTCAAACTAGACAATTTCAAATAATGGCTTTTGCTAGTGGTTTGTGCCCATTGACTTATAATTAAAGGTAAGTGAATCATTGAGGAAACATGAACATTAACTTTAAGAGTGACAACCCACAGGGTACCTTTAACCTGGGGTAATAATCCTGAGGAAGAATCCAAACTATGAGGGAAGATGGGGAGTGGGGAATCTCCTTAATGTTAAATAAGGGAATGATACAGATATAGTGAGTTGCAAAAGAAGGAGGGAGATCAGAAAGTGTTAACTTTGCCTTTTGGACAAAAATTAGGGAGAAAAATGCAAAATAATGACTGCATAGATGGGAAGACATGATATCATACATTGATCTCTGGGAAATTGCCAGAAAGGGAAAGATAAAAATAAGTTGGATTTTTGGGAAAAAGTAAATGGTTATAGGAACAAGAATGAAAGGTAAGCAAGTTAGTGACCTAGTAGATGAGGAGAAAATAAAACTTTACTCTGGAAAACATAAATAGGATAATAGATCAATTTTGGAAGGATAAGGACTAATAGAAAAGTTATTTGAGGACAGATAGAGCACTTCTGAAAAAGACATGATTGTTCAAAGAATAATCTGGAAGTTGTTTCCCTTGTTAAATAAAAAAGCATTTTTTCTCTCTTTTTTTTTCCTGAGATATCAAAAATAAATTTTTATTTCTTGTGTCTCAGAAATACATATATTTTTGTTTCTATTAGATTTTTCTGGAATGACTATTATTTTAAATAAGTTTTTCTAATGAGACCACTCATCATATCAACTACAAATATCTTTTTTTATATCCAGAAATTCAGTCTTCCAGGTAATTTTTTTAAAAATCATGGTTGTTTCTTTGTAATTCTTAGCAATGGTCCTTCATCAAAAATATCTGTTTCACTTTTAAATTTGCCAGATTATATTTGAAAATGATGACTTTCTGGTCAAATGACTAGTTTTCCTGATTGTTATGCTGTTAAATTAATAAGCACTCATTAAAATATCCCTAGGAAAAGTAAGGAATCAATAAAAATTGCTCAACCTACCCACATGTTCCACTTTTCAGTGATGTATTGTTAACAATAAGCTTCATGAAACTGAACACATCTATTCATTTAGAAATTAATGCATTTATTTCCTATCAATCTTTAGTTATCACAAGTTCATCAGCATAAAAGATAGGTTAATTAAAACCTATTCTAGTCATGTGAAAAGGTGCCATAAAGATTAGAGAAATGCAAATTAAGACAATTTTGAGGTACCACTACACAGCTATCAGATTGTCTGAGATGACAGGAAAAAACAATGATGTATATTGGAGGGAATGTGGGAAAACTGGGACACTAATACATTGTTGGTGCAGTTGTGAATAAATTCAACCATTCTGGAGAGTAATTTGGAACTATACCTAAAAGGCTACCAAACTGTGCATTCTCTTTGATCTAGCAGTGTTTCTACTGGACTTATATCCCAAAGAGATTTTAAAGGAGGGAAAGGGACCACATGTGTAAAAATGTTTGTAATAGCCCTTTTTGTATTATCAAGAAATTGGAAACTGAGTAGATGCCCATTGAAGAATGGTTGTTATTGGAATACTTTTGTTCTATAAGAAATGATCAACAGGATGATTTCAGAAAGGCCTGGAGAGATTTACAAGGACTGATGGTAAGTAAGATGAACAGAACCAGGAGATTATGGTACACGGGAACAGCAGTTATACAATGATCAATTCTTATGGTCGTGGCATTTCTCAACAATGAGATGATTCAGACCAGTTCCAATGACCCTGTGATGAAGAGAGCCATCTATACCCAGAGAGAGGACTGTAGGAATTGAATGTGGATTACAACATAGCATTCTAACTCTTTTTGTTATTGTTTGTTATGGGCCAGAACTTGAAACAAGGTACTAAGTGGAATTGATGAGACAATGGTTATCTAGTTTAGCATGGTTCAATATGATTGATTTAATCTTCTAACAAATATGGTTTGCTAGTGATATAATGCTTAGTTTATACTCAGTGTAGAGCATATAAGCTGGGACTCAGGAAGCCTTCAGAGGTAGAGGCAGAGAAGACAAAGAACTGAAGGCAGGAGCTTAAGCTCTCAGAACCAAGGGGAGAAATTCAATTTGATCTTCGATCTTCCTGGTGTCTGGCCTGGCCTCCTGCATTTCCCCCACTACAACCAAGGCCTGACTGAAAGGCTCTCCAGAAAGCTGCCCAGCATCAAGCAAAGACTGAACTGAAATGAAGGCTGCCCCAGAGACCCCAAGAAAACTGAATGAAAAGAACATTACAGTTGTTTGCTTGCATTTTATTTTCTTTTTCATTTTTTTATTTTTTATATATTGATATATGATTGATTTTATGGGGAACACCTTAACTGACCTTGAACTACTTTATCACTAAATACATGATAAAGCTCATTAGTATTTTTTAAAATAGAAATACAACTTGATGAAATGGGGGGAAAAGGCACAAAGCAGTTAAAATAACCTAGTATTTCATAAATGCAAGAACACAAATGATGATCATAAAAGGAGGCTGAAGAGGTTGGGGAAGATCATGAGAAAGTTTGTCTAGAGTACAATCTAGTAACAAATGAAGAGATGATTGATCTGACCATTCTCTCTAAGTGGAAGTTCTGATAGGATTCCAGAGGTAGAGAGTACTTTCAAGATGTAAATCCAGGGGTGAAGAGAACTCTGGTGCAAAACAGAAAATTCCAAAGTCTAACATGGTAAGAAATGAAAAGATAGCAGAAAAAAGATAAAAGCACAAAAAAGTGATGAAATAAAAGGAAAACAACATTCCAAAAATATTTTTAAACCAGCATCTTATGCTATATATACAATAAGCTACAAATAGATGATTTTAAGCAACAATAAAAAAAAGGTCATTTTATTTTTTAAAATGGATTCAACTTCAAAGTGAAATATTTCATAACTATAATTAAGGGTAATCAATAACCATAAGGTGATATAGTAGATTATAAAAAAGAAAAGAGACAATTTCAATTATATAAAACTAAAAAGCTTTTACATAAACCTAAACAATAATGGCAGAATAGATGATAAACTGTTGAACTATAAGAATATTGCATCGGATATCTAATAAAATATATATATATTTATTTTTTGTAAAACATATGGAAATATATAACATTTAATTCAATGTTCAGAGAACATGAACAACATTTTCTTAGAGATAGTCACAAATTGTAAATGATTATAAATGTTATATTTATATATTATGTATGTAAAAATAATAATAGGAACGAAAATTATTCATATTCTGAAATTTGCTGCAATTTTTAAAAAAAATCATAAAGTTTTGAAGGGGTTCAGAAAGGTAGGAACATTAATATACTTTTTAATATTCAAATTTTACTTAATTTTGATTTCTGAATTCCCTATGTTCTTTCCTCCCCTGCCATTGAAAAGGTTTAAAAAAATGGCTAAAATATATAGATTCATGCAAAAAGTCCTCCAATTAGTCATGGTTTTTTAAAAAAGAAAGCAAAAAAAAAATATGCTTTAATGTCTTAAGTTCTTTGTTTGGAGTTAGGAAACTAATATACTGTTGATGGGATTATGAATTGATTGAATTCTTTTGGAAAACAAGATGGACAGTTACAAGGAAAGTGATTAAGCTATTTTTACACCTTGTTCTAGATATCTCACTCCTTGGACTCAATGAGGTAAATTCATACACACATATTCACTCACTTACACACACACACACACACACACACTCACACTCATAATATATATTATATAATAACAAAAAAAAAAAAGAATCCAAAGAAAAACTTTTTCCCATTAGAGCTATCCAAAGTGGAATTTGCTACTGTGATTTTTTTTAAAATCACTTTGAGACCAGATGATCACATCTTGGCAATATTGTAAATAAAATTCATAACCACAAATTGGTTGGTCTAGAAGGTCTTTAATATTTCTTCTATTTCTTTGTTTCTAATATTCCATCAATTTATCATTCTATCATGTATATGTTTGTTACTTTTATTCCATCCCTTCATCACCAGAGACATTTTAATGGAGAGGAAGCATTTCTATTTTTCTCTCCTTGCATGATCCCTGATCCCAATCTTCAAGGAAGAAAAGTTTGGCTCTTATTCTTATCACAAGAAATACCAGTGGCATCATCCTTCATATAATCACATGTTTAACTGCTTCTTCCCCTTAAGTATTGATTTTTTTATTAAATGAAGAGATCCTGAGGGAAATTTGCTTTTCATTTATTTCCTTGGGACCCAAAGACCTCTGAAAGAAGAAATAAAAACTCCTCTTCAACTTATACTGGGAAATTCATGGCTTATAATGTTGCTATTCATGTTTTGCCAGTTGACAAAATCCCCAAATGTCTTTAATATAGATATAGCTAAGAACCACATTCTGTAAAATCAGGGCCAGTAAAATACAAGATAACATTCTATGGAAATTACCATGTGAATAATTCTTAAAGTATAAAAGATGGATAATAAAACTTCAATCAGACTATGCCCACAAATATTTGGTAAGTAATTAAAGTTCTGCTGATTTACCTAAGAGGTTTGAAATCAAATGAAATTGTGAAACAAAAGTGAAAAGTAATGACACAAACTTGTGTGTTAAAGAATTAGGAGTTTTATTAAGTTGAAAGTTCAATATAATTTTATTGTGTGAATGTGGAGCTGAAAACAATCATGATGCTATGAAGCAAGAGGAGAATGATAAGAGATATGACTTCTAAGATTTCTTATAATTCATTGATTCTATTATTTTATCCTTCTATGATATATGTGTTTGATACCTTAATTCCATCCCTTCTTCACCAGAGAATTATTTGACTGAAGGGGGATAATTACTGTTCTTCTTTGCTTTCATGATTCCTGTTTTCTACTTCCATCCTCATCAATATCATCATAGGTAACATTTATATAGCCCTTACTATGTGGAAATTCTATCTTATAGATGTTTCAAGAACACTTGAATTACTTAGTGTATTAGATACGGAGTCAAGAAGTTCTAAATCTATATACTGCCTGAAATAGTTGGGCGACCAGGGATAAGTCTTTTCATTTTTGTGAGCCTTAAGTTTTCCTTGTGCTAAATAGAGCTATACAATGGATTTATTTTGAGGATGTACTCAAGTACTATAAAAATGTCACCTCCTAGAATTGATAAGTGTCTGAGGATGGATTTCAATTCAGTTCCTCTGGGCTTCAGGCAAAGTGCTCTATCCATTATTACATCTAGCTTACTCATGAGATAGAGAATGATGATGAATTAAAAGACATGGTGAATAGAGAAATGAGAAATGATCCAAAAAAATATATAGAAAAATAAGAAAGGAAAAACAGACCATTTGGAATATATAAATTCAAAAACATTACCATAAATAAGTGAAAAAAGTTAGAAAAATATTTGCAAAATATGCCTGATATACAAAATATTCAATGAGTTGACATAAATATATTACACTAAAAGATGTTCCCTAATAAGTAAGTGATCAGGCATAAGTGTATTGGTTTAAAAAAAAAAAAAACAAGTATCATAATCATAAATGGCTACATAAATACACATGACTAAAAAATGACTAATCGTTAAGAAAAAAGAAAAAAAACTTCTGAGGTTTCACCTTATTCCATGCAAATTGATAAAGATAAAGAAAAAGGTGAAAATGGTCAATGTTGGACTCTGAGAAGACATTGATGTATTATTAATAAACCTATAAAATGGTACAACCATTCTGATTTCAAGTCGGAATTGTGAGGAGGAAATCACTAAACTGCTAATCCTTCTAGAAATCTCACTACTGGGCTTATGATCAGAGAAGTAAATTAAAGAAACAAACATTGAATATTTGACAAAATGTTCACTGATGCATTCTTTTTTTGATAATAATGAGGTTCTTACCAATTTTGGAATAGCTTTAAAATTAATATGTGGATGTAATTAAGTATTAATTCACAGTAATTATAAATATAAAAATTCAGAGAAAGGCAAGTTTTATAAAAATTGATGCAGGATGGTAAAACCATGTCCATGAAAACATTATATAAAATAATAATAGCAATGTAATTTTAAAAAAAGATAATGGAAGCTAAACCCAAGTAACTGAAAAATCATTGGAGGTCTTTGAGAGAAGGAAAAAATATATCATTCTTTTTTTTTTTTTAAACCCATCTCTTAGTCAAGGGGCAAAGTTTATTAAAAGCAATGTGAGGCCATTACTGAGTGAACTGAATTCTAAATAGAATCCAGTAAAGAGACTGAAGCAAGGAGATATTTATACAGCTTTCAGTCATAGATATATTAATTCTATGTCTGCAGGGTAAAACTGGAAAGTAATCTCCAGATAAATTAAGGATTGTCTTCAGATAGTTTGGGTGTGCTCAGTTTCCTAAGGCAGATTCCAAAGCCAGAAGACCAAGGACTCATCAGAAGCCCCAAAATCAGGGGACTCCGAAATCACATTACATCATTCCTCCCTCAAGCAGTCATCCCCAAATTCATTTGGGACCAAGGGACAGAGGTTTCATCTTCTGGAGCTGCTTCAGGCTGACAAGGGGCGGAGACTGTAAGGACAGGGGCCCAATGGGGGTCCTGATTGAAGAAAGAGGCAAGATGGTGGCAGCAGCATTCAGTAGAATGTTGAGTGTCAGAATTAGTTAGTCAGTGATATTCAGGGTGAACAAATAGTTGGAAATTCATAGCTTGGAGCCTGGAGGAAACATCTCATAAGTAGGTTAAAAATGCAGGGGCCAAATAGGAGTAAAAACAATAATTAAAAGTGGAGTTAATAGGGACAATAGCCAGGAACCCTACCCAGAGGAAGGCTTGGGGGGGATAGGGGGGAGATGAGGCTATAATGAATGTCTCTAGTTCAAACAGCTTTTCCTAAAATAAATACCAAAAAAATATTTTCTCCAAAAACCTTGCTTTTGTCTCCTTGAAGGGGTGGGGACAGAAGGGGTGGGGACAGTGTCATTATACGCAGTGAAAGGAGCATTCAGATGACCTAGGGTGCAAGCACCATAATGTTTAAAAGATGTTAAGCATTGGGTAGAGAGAATGACATGCAGAGAAGAGATAATAATGGGTTTGATCTCCTTACAAAAACCTGAACCTTCAAGAAGGCTTTTGCCCAATTAGTAAAGGTGACAACAAAAACCAAAAAGAAGTTTGAAGCCCCTGAGAGGGGGCATGTGTGTAGAATCCATCTGCCAGTCCTTCCTGATTTTCTATCCCTTCTCCAGTTAGGGTCCAGGATGGGGGGTTTAGCAGCCCTTTAAGAATAACTTGAACACAAACTGGGCATATTTGACAGATCTGTTTAATTGTTTCTCCTAGCTTGTGACCAGTGAAAATAGGTTTCACAAGAGATTGGAGAGCATTTTTTTTCCCCAGTGAGTTTGAAGAAGCTTCAAGAAAGGTGGTATAGAAGCATTATGAGTGAGTTTGCCAGAATAATTTTGGAATGGATATCCTACAATTATTATCTTTTTGGCAAGAAGACAAAGAATAGTTGGATTAAAGTTACTTCCCTTTGGGGTAGCTAGTACAAATGGGGTAGCATCCAGGGTGGGGATGGTAACATCTGGGAAAGGGGCTAGATGAAATATAATGCATCAGGTCACTTATGTGAGCTGCCTTGAGGAAACTGAGGGCACACCTAACAATCCTGAATGCCCCATTGCCCACAGAGTTCCCTAGACTGACTAAAACCTAAGGAGTTTTATCTCCTCAAAGGCAGGGGAATGACACTTGAGAGAGCTGGAGAAAATACTAAGAGCAAAAGCTCTCATAAATAACAAGACAGGAAGAAAGCTAATCTTAAATGCCTCAATCAGTTATTGAATTATTTGAGGAGTGGTCTTATTGGCTGTGCAAAGAGCTGGGCTGGGATTAGAAACTAGCCTGAGGGAGTTTGAAACTGCCCAGAAGGTAGTTTCTTATTTTCTTCCCAGCTGTGGAAGTAAGGATCCCTTGGTATACAAATGAAAGCATCTTTTAGATCTAGAATGGAAAACCATTGTGTCCCCTGAGATTTAAGAGGGGCTAGTTGCTGGGAGATTTAGGGAACTAAAAATTTATGCTTAAGAAATTTCTCAATCAGGGACTGTAATCCCTAGATTCTGGCTTTTTGGTATTGGTCTTTAAGAGGGGACATGCTGGGACCCTGTAAATCCACTAAAGCTAGGATAGCATAAGTGGCTTGCCCAGGGATTCCTTATTTCCTCCCAGATTTCAGAGGGAATATGAAACGCTTTGAGAGAGCTACAAAAAGTTCACTGGAGGTCTGAGAAGGGAAAATTGGGTCCTCAACTTCACCATTTAATCACACCCCAACAAGGGAGCAGGACAGGAGGGCGTAATAAGAAAGGAATGTTTAAATAACAGGCTACCAAACTGGCAGGGCAGAGGTCTCAAAACAGTTCTTAAGTTACCCTTCAATACCCATTACTCCATGTAGGGAGAAGGGGTAAGACCAAAGTGCTGGAGCCAGACAGAAAATGAGGCCCCATATCAAAAAGAAATTCAATGGCCTTACCTGCCATCATTATGGAGTAATGGGGGGTGGAGAGGGGGAAGGGACTGACCAAGTCCTAAACCCCTGCTGGAGGGCAGGGCATTGGGAGTGGCTTGTCCCTTGTGGGCAGTCTCTTTTCTAGTGCCCTTCCTGATTGCACTTGGGGCACAGGCCTGGGAGTTTCCTCCAAGGACAGGTGTGAGCGCTGTGGCCCTGTTGTGACGTCTAAAGCAGGAGCCCACATATCACAGCAGCTAAAAAGTGAGACTGGTTTTTTTTGTTGTTTCTTGCTCTGGCCCTCTGGTCTGCTCCTCTGCAGCAGTTGATCCTTATTATTAAAGAGTCCAAAAGCTGTTTCTAACAGCTGATTTGGGAAGCTTGAGGTCCCAAGGCTAACTTCTGCACCTTCCTCCGAATATCTAAGGCAGACATTATTAAAATGCATACTGAGGAAGTGGTCCCCTCTGGAGAAGTGGGTTCCAGATTAGTGTTATTTTTTTTAAAGCCTCTTCAAGGTGCCCCTGAAGGAAGGCAGGAATCTTCACAGCTCTTTGGGTTACTTCCCTAAGTCTTTCATAATTAGAGCAGGTTAAAAGGTGATCCCTTTTCTCTCAAAGGGTGAGCATCTTACTTAATGATCAGGCAATTAAATTCAGGACACAAAAAAATATCAGTTATAGCCCCAAGTGATTTTATCTCAAATAGCAAATTCTATCAATCATGGCTTATTATTTTAAGTTTACCAGGACTTAAACCCATAAGAGATTTTGTTTAACATATTTTATATGTCTAAACTTATCCTGGTGCAAAAGATCAATCATTATACAAGCTCATAGATTCTTAGTAAACACATTCCTTGTTTAGAAACCATAAATCCTAAACAGGCTTATTTCTCAGGGTTGATGACCTTGCCTTGATGGTTTCAAGAAAGCTGGCAAGCTTACAAATTAAGTGGAGTTGACAGACCAGGGAGGGACTGAGCTTGCTAAATTGCCCACCTCACGTATTCTTAGTGCTTTTATAGGCTGTGCTGTTTGATACCTTCGCCAACTTGGTGAAGGGGGGAAAGGAGTTCACATCTCATACTTGCAGGTAAACTGATAAGGGTTAACATGATGATAATAACTCCAAGTAACTTAATTAATGATTTTAGAATTTTCCTAAGTAATAGCCAAAAGATTTTTAGTTGTAGTTTCTATTCTTTTAAATAAGATTCCCTTTTGTTTTAGGCAGAAAACAAGACAATTCTTAAAATTGAGATAGAACAGATTTTAAGATTGACTTAACTTTAGTTAATGAATTAATGAGCCTATAGACAAACTAAATTGCAATTTGGCTACTTCCAAATCTATGAAAATCATTTCTATTTTATGAGCCAGGAAAAAGTGTGAGTTGTTGTTATTGGTTTTTTTTTTTTTTTTTAAATTGACAGGGCCCTCAGAAGTCTGACTCTAGATAACTAGAGTTTTAAAGTAGTGGCAAACTGCTTTTCTATTTTCCTAAAGTTGCGAAACTCTTCTGTTAACCATATCAGTGCAAATAGATCCCTTTAGTGTGCTTTCCTTTAAAATTGCTTAGAAATCATTGATCTGTTGGTCACATAAAAAAAACATAAAGTTATGAAATATGAAGCAATTATATCTAATAAAGCAGTTAACATTCATATAGCATGTTTAATGCTAAGCACTTCCCAACAACATCTACATATTAGAAAACTGGACTGAGATAAAAATAATTTTCCATACATTTCATAGCTAATATATATCCATAATTGAGACTGAATAGTGATCTTGATATAGGTGTGGTCCTTTTAAGAATTGATTTATCCCTTTCTTTCTGATTCCCAACCCTTCCTAGTTGATGCATTATCAATCCAGGACCTTTTGATTCACAAATCCTGGTCCCTTTGAATTCCAATAGAAGATCTGGGCCTGTCCCAGCCTTACCCGGATCTGAGCCAACTTGGGACTCCACCCACAGACCCCTTTAGCTAAATCTCTCATTATAAAAGAGCTGGAATCCTCTCTTTGGAGAGGTTCCAAACATGCCAGCCTTATGCCTGGCATGCCAGGGATCTCTATGCCTGGCATGCCAGGGATCTCTGTCCACTGGAATCCTGTTTCTGGTGCCCTTCTTATCTCTACCTTCACCTTTTTCCTTAACTATACTTTAACCTTACTTCCAAACCCCATAATAAATCTCTTTTATCAATCTAGCTTTTCGAGCCAATAAATTCCTTTATTGGGAACTCTCACGCCGCTACTAGAATTCATTTAAAAATGAAAATAATGAATTACAAATTATAAATTACAAATAATGAAGATTTAAAATAATGGATACCTGATGTCTCTGATAAATGCAAGCTCAACTTAGTGATTTTTGTATATCTTTATAGTAAATGCACATTAATATGATTTAATTATTTTAATTTAGTTAATTAATTTAATTAATAAACAAACTAAAAAGTAATATAAGAATGGATATATCATCTCACACAAGCGATTAATTCCTGCAATAATACAGATCTTAACTCATCCATGATTGTTTATCCTGTGTAGCTGTTCATGTCCACCCATTATTTTACCAGAAAGAGTCCATCTAAAATGCTGGTTCTTTCCTTGAGGTGTCTTGGTCTCAAGTTTCTGAAACAGCACTTAGATTATCACTACATTTCCTGTATTCTCTCTCTAGGGCCGACATTCTTTGTCTTGGTCCTACACTTATTTGATGATATCTTTTACACTCAATCTGCTCTGTAATTCTTTGTTTGCAATGTGTCATGGCCTTCCCATGCACATTATAGATCTGTATATGATCTGGGTTCTATTCAACTTAAATTGTTTTCTTATTAGGTCACCCACTTGTGTAGCACAAATCAGTAATCCAGTTCAGTTCTTTGCTATCCCAAAAAGTAATTTTTGTAATTGCAATTAATATTTTGGTATATGTTGGATTTTCCTTTTCTTTTAAAAATACTATTCTTCCTCAATTATATGTAAAATAATTTTTAACATTTTAAAATTTCATATTCTAAATTCTATGCCTCCCTACCTCTAGCCTACCTTCCATGAAAGGGCAAGCAATCTGATAGAAGTTACACATGTACATTTTTATAGTGTATAGGCTAGAGCCAAACACTGACTTTAGGCTACATAGGCTTCACAAGATGACTCTGCCAAGAATACATATTTTCTCTGTAGCTTTTAGAAGAATTTGATTTAGGTCTGAAAGCAGTGTAGGTTTTAAACCCCTAAAGTATCTATAGGTCAGAGTGGAGAGCATATATTCCTAGATTAAGTTTTGACTGAAATCCTAAGAGTGGTCTTGAATCAGCAAATATGGGTCATTTTCTATTTTGCATAATAACATTTTTTTTTATTCCTGCAGAGAATCACCCCAACTCTCAAAGGATGATGACTACAGAGAATCATTCTATAGTAACTGAGTTTATTATCATGGGATTAAGTGACCATCCAGAGCTCCAACTTCCCCTCTTCATTTTGTTCTTAGGAATCTACATTGTCTCCATGGTTGGGAATTTAGTACTGATTTTACTAATCAGAATCAGTTCTCAGCTTCACACTCCCATGTACTATTTTCTTAGTAACTTGTCCTTTATAGATCTCTGTTATTCCTCTGTCATTACTCCCAAAATGTTGGTGAATTTTGTATCAAAGAAAAACATCATCTCCTACTCAGGGTGCTTAACCCAGTTCTTTTTCTACTGTGCTTTTGCCGTTTCTGAGTGCTACATGCTGACAGCTATGGCCTATGACCGTTATGTTGCCATCTGTAGCCCCCTGCTTTATTATAACACCATGTCCCAAAGAGTCTGCTTCCTGTTGGTGTCAGGGGTATATACAATGGGCACTTTTTCAGGTCTGATTCAAACAGCCTACTTGGCCAGACTGCTATTCTGTGGGGACAATGTTATCAACAATTACTTCTGTGACATCCTTCCCCTCCTGAAGCTCTCCTGCTCTAGCACTTACATCAATGAGCTTCTGTTGATGTTTCTGGTTGGATTCCATTCATTGGTGACTACAGTACCCATTTTTATTTCTTATGCATTTATTTTTTTCAGCATCCTCAGTATCCGTACTGCAAAGGGGAGATCTAAAGCCTTCAGTACCTGTGGCTCCCATCTAGCAGGTGTTATCATCTTTTATGGGTCCATTATTTTCATGTATTATAAGCCAGCTTCTAGTTACAATGTAATCCAAGAAAAGGTGGCTTCAGTGATTTATACTATGGTTATCCCAATGCTGAATCCTCTGATCTACAGTCTAAGGAACAAGGATGTGAAAGACTCATTAAAAAAAGTCATAAAAAGTGAGGTATTTCCCCGAATGAAGCAGTAATCAATAAAATTAAAGTTTATAATTTATTTCTATTTTTCTTCCCAATTCTGCTTCAGAAAAGGGCCTCTCTTTTGAAAACAGACATCAAGGAAACTGTGATTTTCATGTCCTGTTCCTCTTCTCATCTGATTTTATATACCTTTGCAGCCTGGCTGCCTAGGGCTCATATGTGATTAAACTGCCTAGACACCACTATCTACATACCTTAATTAGTCCTCCAATTCCTCACTCCTCAATCCAAGTCCACCTTTCATATGTAAATGCTGTTTAAAAGGCCCTTATTTCAATCACTCAGTATATTTGGAAGGAAATCTAAAACATGACATTTTGCTTAGTTGGTAATGTGTAATAATGGTTTACTCTGTTCTGTGTATAAAGAGGTGAATTAATAATAATGAATACATGTCTTTCAAAATTTCTTTTTATTGATATTATTTTGAAAAAGTAAAAAATTATTTCCTACCAAAGTAAGAACCCATTACACAATTTTGTGATTATGTAATTTCAGAAGATAAATATAATGAGTAGGAAAGCTTCCTTACAAACCTCTTTATAACATTTATCAAAAACTTTCTCTTTCCTACCCATAAAGCTACAAATCTACTTCTTTTAGCAGACCAATAGGCTTTCATTATGACTGCAAAGCAAAACATTTCATTTCAGCATAATGGCTACTCCTGGCTAATTTCAAACAGTAAGTATATTGCAAAGTAATAAAAATTTCAAGAAAAATAATATTAATAGAAATTACCACAGACAAAAAAGAAGAAAATAAACAGATATCTGTGCTGCACAAGTACTGTCACTTAACCACATATAGTCAATCATACATTTTCTTGTCCACCCCAGGCGGTGAAGACAGGCAAGTATGGAATGGGGAAGCATCTAGAAGTATAAATCCATTTAGAGGGAAAGGGACTTTCAATTGATGTTCATTTTCACATTTTCAAAATAAACAGAAAAAGTTAAGATATCCCTTACACTGTGATCATAACACAATAGAAACAGGCAAATGACAGAGAACCAAATGTAGACTTAACAATGAAATCCTAAATAAGGAATTGGCCAATGAATGAACCATAGAAATAGATAATAATTATTCAAAAGAAAAGGATAATGATGAAATGAAATTAACATCTCTGGAAGTTAAACTGAGTCACATTTCCATATACATAAATTAATAAAATGTTGAGAGAAACCACAAAATGAGTCTGAATTTTAAAAATTAGAAAACCAGCAAACAATACTAAATAATTAAAATAGAAGACATAAAAATTAGAAGAGAAATAGGTAAGTTGAAAAATACACAGAAAAATAAAAGAAAACTAAAAGCTGATTTTGATTAAAGATAAGAGGGCAAAAAACAAAATACATAAAATAGAAATAAGAAAAATGAAATCACAATAAAATCAAAAGAAATATAAAAGAATAATCCAAGTATATTATGCCAATCCTAGGTTAATAAACTGAGCATATATAAGAAATAAAGGAGCAAACATTCTTATTTTCACTTGAAAGTATAACTTACAAGCTCTACCAACTCTTAAACGTTCCTAAAATGGCATTTAGAAAGTATTATTTTTTTCATAAATTTAAATTAGAAAAATTTATTTTCTCTCCTTGTTCCCCATAACACACACACACACACACACACACACACACACACAGAGAGAGAGAGAGAGAGAGAGAGAGAGAGAGAGAGAGAGAGACTGAGTCAGAGAGAGGGAGAGGGAGAGACAGAGACAGAGACAGACAGAGAGACATAGGGAGACAGAGAGAAGGGAAGATAGAGAGACAGACAGACAGACATAGAGAAGAGAAGAGAAGAGAAGAGAAGAGAAGAGAAGAGAAGAGAAGAGAAGAGAAGAGAAAGAGAAAGAGAAAGAGAAAGAGAAAGAGAAAGAGAAAGAGAAAGAGAAAGAGAAGAGAAGAGAAGAGAAGAGAAGAGAAGAGAAGAGAAGAGAAGAGAAGAGAAAGAGAAGAGAAGAGAAAAGAAGAAGGGAGGGATGGGGAGAGGGAAGGAGGGAGAAAGAGACCCTTCTGACAAATGTACATATTCCAACATTGACCAAGTTCAAAATACTGTTCTTATTCAATAACCTGAGTGCATAACCTCTCTGTAAGAAGCTGATTAATATGTTTCATCATTGATCCTATGGAATCCAAGACATCATTGCATTTATCAGAAGTCTTGGGCTTTTAAATGAAATTATTTTTATCCTTATCCTTATCCCATTTCTCTTCATTAGTTCCTACAAGACTCACCATGTTTCTCTGAAACCATTTCTTTCATAATTTCTTATGGCAGAGTCATATCTCTATACCAAGATTTGTTCAGTTCCCAATTGGTAGGTATCACTTTACTTTCTAGTTTTAGATTTTAAAAGAACTGCAATAATATATATATATATATATATATATATATATGTTTACATACAAATAAAGATAATTATTGCCCAATATTTAACTATTAAACTTTTCACTTTTAATGTGACTATATATCATGGACTTTAACAGTTGGTGTAACTTTTCCTTTTTATAGTTGAAATGCATATTTTTTCTGTCCCTTTACAGTAATCTATTCTGTTTATCTAAAAGAAAAGATCTCCACATCTATTTTAAATACCTTTTAGTTATCTGTCTGTACTGTGTGTTATGGGATCAGATCCTGGAGGATCTTTAATACTGTTCTAAGGTGTTAGGTAGACTACTGAAGATTTTGAGTAGGAAAGTCTCAGACTCAGAGAAATGATTACATAGAAGCAAACTTTAAGATTGTTAAGGGGGGAAATTTCTAAAAATTAGAGTTGTCAAAAATGTAATGTGATAACTTGACAGATTGTCAGTTTTTCCTGCACTTCCTAAAAGGTCTCATGAAGAGTCAAAATAACAATTTGCCCAGCATATGATAGTAGGGATTCTTTTGGGATATGGCTTCAACTATATGGCTGATGAAATACCTTCCAGATTTTATGTCCTATGAATCTATTATGATAATCATGAAGATAGTTCAAGTTTCTGTAGTGCTTTATAGTTTGAGAAGGCAGCAAGGTTGAAGAGAACAAGGACTAGATTGGGAGTCAAAGGACCAAAGCCAGATCTTTCATCTGGGTGATCTTGGGCAAGCCCCTTAAACTCAATTTCCTCATTGTCAAATGATGGATTTGAATAAGATGAAGCATAATCTCTATCTCAAATCTAAATCTATGATTCTAGAAAAAAATAAAAAAAAGACATCGCTGAAGGATAATTTGATTAATTGAGAAATAAAGGAAGTTAAAGAAGGAAAGAAAATTGAAGATTTCAGAGTGACTGAGAGAATGATGGCACAGCTGAAAAAAATCATGATATCAAGAAAGGGAGCTCATCACATTGATTTATTTAAATGAAATTAAACAGCTTCTTCCTAGCTACCTTGTTCACATATTCCAGGGGAAATTTCTAGATTTGGTGGCCACAAGAGGATTATTATTTTTTTCATAACAATATCTTAGCCTTATAGTGGATTAATAACTTGGTGGAGGAAAGATAAAGCAACATTAGAGAATAATGTTAAATACAAAGACAATAGCAATTCTATGCAGATTTAAAAAAAGAAAAAATAAATTTTATTTTTTATAGTAAATTAATTTCCTAAACTGAGAGATTTAGTTCAAAATCAATTAAGAGTTTTATACTGTAAAGAAAAGTGGTGAGGTGGCCCACCCACTTCACATGAACTGCCAGGACCTCCTGAGCTCATCTCACCCTATGACCAAGTCTTAAAAGTTGTATTAACTTCCCAACTATGTTATAAGTCATGCTTTCATCTGTTACTAATTCTTTTAAGCTTTGCCAAACTTATCCTCCCTTCCTATTACATCTTCCATCTGACAAAAATTTTGGTTTCTATATATTCCTACCAAAGGAAGGTTTCTCTTCATTACTCTTGTAACATATAAGAGGCCATCTGTTGAGAATTTTTGTGAAGAGAGATTAGTCCAATTAGTTTTTTATTGAAATTAAGCAATATTTTTTTTTCAAATTGCACATAAAAACACTTTTTATCATTCTTTTTTTAAAAAATTGAGTGCCAAATTTCTCCCTCCTTCCCTTATTCTCCCCTTTCTGAGATGGCAAACAATTTGACATAAATTAAATATGTGCAAATATCCAAGACATATTTCCATATTAATCATTGTGAAAGAAAAGACAAAACAAAAAGAAAAAAATGAAAAATAATATGCTTCCATCAGCATTCAGACTGTATCAGTTCTTTCTCTGGAAGTGAACAGTATTTTTCATCATGAGTCCTTTGGAATTATCTTGGATTATTGTTTTGCCAAAAATAGCTAAGTCATTCAAAGTTGATCATAATATGATATTGCTGTTTTTATGCACAAGTCAAGTGATGCTAAGTGAAGTGAAGAGAACCTGGAGAAAATTGTGCATAAAAACAGCAATATCATATAAATATTTTTTTAAATAAATAGGTCCTTTCCCTTTTAAAAAAAATCTATTTTGATTACATACTTAGTATTGGTATCCTGATCAAAAGATATGCAGTTTTGTTTTTTTTTATTCCTTTGGGTATAGTTCTAAACTACTCTCCAGAATGGGTGAATCAATCATAACTCTACCAACTATGAATGAGTCACATTTTCCCCACATCCTTTCCAGCATTTATCATTTTTCTTTGTTATATTAGTCAATTTGATAGGTATGAGGTAGTACCTCATATTATTTTAATTGGCATTTTTTGCAATCAAAAATGCTTCATAGCATTTTTAAAAAGATAGATTTGGTTTGTTTTTCTAAAAAATTTCACATCCTTTGACCATTTGTCGACTGGGGAATGATTTATATTCATACAGTTTTGAATCAATTGAGAAATGAAATCTTTACCACACACAATTTAAAAATGTACTCCCTCCCAGCTTTTTGCTTTCCTTCTAATCTTGGTTTCATTGGTTTTGTTTAATATAATTTGATCTTTCTAATTTTTCTAATTTTATATAATTGCAATTATCTATTTTATATCTTATAATATTCTCTTTATTTTGTTTTGCAATAAATTTCTTCCCTCATCTATAGATTTACAAGTAAACTGTCCCTTGCTTTCCTAATTTGTTAATGGTATTACCTTTTATGTCTAAATCATGTACCTATTTTAACCTTATCTTGGTTTATGGTATGAATGTTGATTGATAGATAGTTTCTGCAACCTGCTTCCTGGTTTTGCCAGAAAATAGTGAATTCTTGCCCCCAAAGCTTGGGTCTTTGTGTATATCAAACAATAGGCTACTGTAGTGATTTGTTATTCTGTACTATGTTCCTAATTTGTTCCACTCATCTGCCACACTTTTTCTTAGCCAGTGCCAGGTTGTTTTGATAATTATTATTTTATGATACAGCTTGAGATCTCATATGATACTATTTTGTAGTTTTTTTGGAAGTCAATTTGGGAGAGTTTTAGATCAAATTCTTGACTTACTCTACCATCATGGCTTCATCCCCTCCAGTCTGTCCCATTAGTAAAACAATAAAGTATTTTCACTGTGACTAATTTCCTTTCAATTCTACAATATAAGCTACAATGTAGTGATGGGTAATGAAGAGAGGAAAAATCCATTTGGGGTTCTAGCCAAAAGAAGAAGTAAAGATCCAAGGAAAATGGCCCCTGTTGTTGACATTGGTCAGTTTTATTGTCTTCTTAACCAAATGACAGCCCTCAGGTAACCACCCTTCATGACTTCATGCATTTCCTTGTTTCTCAGAGTATATACTAAGGGGTTGAGCATAGGCAATAGCACAATGTGTAGCACTGAGATACCCTTGTCTTGGGATTGATCCCGAAAAGGCCAAGCATAGACCAAGAGTGCAGGAATGAAGGTCATTACTACCACTGTTATGTGGGCACCACAAGTAGATAAAGCCTTAGTCCGGGCATGGGCTGAGTGGGTTCTTAGAGTAACAAGGATAACAGAGTAGGAGATGAGCAAAGCCAGAAAGACTATCAAGGTGACCAGCCCACTGTTGCCAACCACCAGAAGTTCCACAGCATATGTGTCTGTGCAGGCCAGCTCCAAGACCTGAATGATATCACAGTAGAAGTTGTCCAACAGGTTGGGACCACAGAAGGGAAGGGGAAGCAAGAGGGCAAGTTGAAGGGATGAATGTATCAATCCTCCTAGCCAAGAGGCCAATAATAAACGGCTTGTGGTCATTGGATTCATTATGGCAACATAATGTAGTGGTCTGCAGATGGCAACGTAGCGATCAAATGCCATGACTACCAGATTAAGAATCTCAGTGCCACCTAGGAAATGAATGAAGAAGAGCTGGGTAAAACAACCTGAAAATGAAATTTGCTTATTCTCCACCAGCAGGTCCCTCAGCATCCTTGGAGTGGCTATTAGGGAATAGCAAATATCAACAAAAGACAAGTGGCCAAGGAGGGAGTACATGGGTGTGTGGAGACGAGGACTAGTCCAGATAGTTAAAACTACAAAGAGATTGCCCAAAATGGCAGTGATATATACAATAAAGAAAACAACAAATAATAGGGCCTGTAGTTCCAGAGATTTCACTAGTCCCTGGAAGAAAAATCCAGTCATTATGGTGCTGCTATTTCCATGGTCCATAGAACCTTCACTGAAGAGCTAAAGAAAAAGAAAAAGAAAAAAAGATTTATCAATGTTATTTCCTCTATGGCCTCCCTGACCCCAATAGAAACATGGAAGAGAAATTGCAATTTGAACCTATCTATTAAGAATTCTGATATTCTAAGATACACTCCTTAAATATTCTATTCTAAATAATCTCATGCTGCATAGATGTACTTTTAAATATTTAGAGGAACAAAACATTATCAAACTGCATATCCTTTGATCCAGCAGTGTTACTACTGGGCTTATATCCCAAAGAGATCATAAAGAAGGGAAAGGAATCTGTATGTGCACGAATGTTTGTGGCAGCCCTCTTTGTAGTGGTCAGAAACTGGAAACTGAGTGAATGCTCATCAATTGGAGAATGGCTGAATAAATTGTGGTATATGAATATTATGGAATATTATTGTTCGGTAAGAAATGACCAACAAGATGATTTCAGAAAGACACTTACACGAACTGATGCTGAGTGAAACGAGCAGGGTCAGGAGATCATTATATACTTCAACAACAATACTATATGATGATCAATTCTTATGGACCTGGCCATCTTCAGCAATGAAATGAACCAAACCAGTTCCAATGGAGCAGTAATGAACTGAACCAGCTACGCCCAGAGAAAGAACTCTGGGAGATGACAAAGAACCATTACATTGAATTCCCAATCCCTATATTTTCGCCTGCCTGTATTTTGGATTTCCTTCACAGGCTAATTGTACAATATTTCAGAGTCCAATTCTTTTTTTACAGCAAAATAACAGTTTGGTCATGTATACTTAGAGTGTATCTAATTTATACTTTAATATATTTAATATCTACTGGTCATCCTGCCATCTAGGGGGAGGTAGTGGGGGTAAGGAGGGAAAAAATTGGAACAAAAGGTTTGGCAGTTGTCAATGTTGTAAAATTACCCATACATATAACTTGTAAATAAAAAGCTATTAAAAATAAATAAATAAATAAATATTTAGAGGAAAATGGAGGGGTGTTTTTTATTTTTTACAGAAGACATAAACATTTGTATGTTAAAACTAGTATTTATTATTTTATGCTAATATCATTTAGCTATGCAAAGGAGGCTGTAGAGTAAGAAGCATTATTACCAGGGAAATCTATTCATAGAAAAGTTTCAATGTCAGAACAGAGAATAAAGAAGAGAAGTACCTTAAGAGCAGAGATTATATTTTTTGTGTTTAGTGTAGGGCTTTTCAAAATGAAGTTTTTAATGTTATTAAAATGCATTGAATTTTAAAAATATAAGAAGTAAAGCTGTTTACATGTTTTCTTTTCTCTTCACTTTTTAATTTATCAAAAAGAGAATAATCAGAAAGTATGAAGGGTCAAATAAAAAGCAAAAAAAAAATTAATTATACGATTTTTGTGTGCTTAGACATTCTTGAATGCTTAAGACTAGCTTCTGGTATTTTATGATAGGCAAAGATATCTTTATATTGATTAAAAGAGTAATTAAGGTATTTCAATGCCAATATTTCTTCAAAGTCCCCCCAAAAAAGAATGCTGAGCTAAGAAGAGTTGACATCTGAAAGCAGTACGTAAACAACAGACTTACTTATGTTTATAGTATTTTATTTTCCCCAGTTACCTATAAAAACAATTAATATTCATTTGAAAACTTTGAATTCCGAGTCCCCTCTTTTCCTCTATCCCTACCCCAAGTCATAAAGAAAGTAAGCAATTTGATTACACATGTGATATAATATAATGTATATATATATATAATGTAATATAATATAATGTGTAATGTAGTATATTTCTATATTAGTCATAGTGTGAAGGAAATTATAGACTAAAAATCTTCAAAAATAAATTGAAGGAAGTATTCTTTAATCTGTATTCAGACATCATCAGTTCTTTCTTTGGGGATGGATAGCTTTTGTCATCATAAATTTTTCAGAATTATCTTGGATCATTGTTTTCCTGAGAATAGTTAGTTCATTTACAGCTAGTCATTTACAATATCATTAGTAAATTGTACACAGTACATTTCACTTTATATCAGCTCATGTAAATGTTTTCAGGTTTTTCTGAGACCATCCTGCTCATAATTTCTTATAGCATAATAATATTCCATTATAATCACAAACCATAATTTTTTCATTCATTCTTCAACTGATGGGCAGTTTTCAGTTCTTTGCTATCAGAAAAGAATTACTATAAATATTTTTTACACTTAGGTTCTTTCCCTTTTTTTTTTTAATTTCTTATGGATAAAGACCTCGTAGGGAGCTGCTAAATCAAAGGATATGCATGATTTTATAGTACTTTATAGCTCCAAATTGCTTTACAGAATAGTTGAATCAGTTAATAAATTTATCAGCAATGCACTTAATGTCTCATTTTCCCCACATACCCTAGAATGTGCCATTTTCCTTTTCTGGCCCAGTAGCCAAGCTAATAAGTATCATAATTGTTTCAATTTGCATTTCTCCAAATAATAGTTAGAGCATTTTAAAAAATATGGCTATAAGGTGGAGCCAAGATGGAAGACAGTAGACATGGCTTTCTATGACTTCCTCTGACATTCTCTTAAACCAACAGTAGATTAAGTCTCTAAACTTCTTTTGGAGTCACAAAATCCACAAATATTTGGAATACAACACATTTCCAGAAGAAGATACCTTGGAAGAATTTCAGAAAAGGTCTGTTTTAAACAAGCAGGGGGATAGTATGCTGAGCCCAGAACTCAGCACAGGAAGACCAGGGCAAGGAGTTGGGGTGAGGAATCAGAGCATTTCAGCTTCTACACACCTGGGAATTTTTTGTGAACCTCTTAGGCTACTCTGTTTTGGTTGCAAGTGAGTGATCTAGCAGATTTGCTAGAAAAGGCAAATTGTAACCCACTGAGCCCTAGAAGAATGGGGAAACTAGCTTGATTACCCAGCATCAGAAGTCAATCAGCAAAATAGCCCCTGGGCAAACTAAAGCAGCTGTCACTCCTTTGCATTAAGAGCAGACCTCAAGCCTTTAAAAAATGAGTAAAAAACCAAAAAGAACCTTCATTGTAGACAGCTTTTATGGAGAGAGAGAAAAATAGACCTCAAATCCTAAGTTTCTTAAAGAAAAATCAACAGCAGATGAAGCCCCAAAGGGAGATATGAGCTGGTCCCCATTTCATAAGACTTTCTTGGAAGAGTTCATAAAGGATCTAAAAGAGAGTTAGAAGAAAAATGGGAAAAGGAAATGAGATCTTTGCAAGAAGGAATGGGAAAAGCATATAACTCCCTACAAAATAGATTTGATAAAATAGGGGGGAAAGCATGTAACTCCTTACAAAATAGATGCCAATTCGTTGAAAAACAGACTTTGTGAAATGGAAAGAAAATGCATTGAAAAAAAAAACAATTTAATTTGCCAAATGTAAAAGGAAATAAAGGTAACTGAAGAAAATAATACACTAAAAATTAGAATGGAACACATGGAAGTAAATGACTCAGTAATACTTCAAGAATCAGTCATACAAAACCAAAAAAAAAAAAAAAAAAGGGAAAAAATAGAAGAAAATATTAAATACCTCCTAAAAAAACAACTGACCTGGAAAATAGATCTAGGAGAGACAATCTAAAGATTATTGGACTTCCTGAAAGCCATGATGAAAAAAAGAACCAACTTATAGGAAATCATAAAGAAAAACTGCTCTGAAGTCTTAGAATCAGAAGGTTAAAAAGCCATTGAAAGAATTCACTGATCATCTCTTGAAAGTGACCCCAAAATTAAAACTCCAAGGAATATTGTGGCTAAATTTCAGAACCATTGCACCAAGGAAAAGATATTGCAAGCAGCCAGAAAGAAACAATTTAAATACTGAGGAGCCACAACCTAGCAGCTTCCACCTTAAAGGATCTAAGGCCCTGGAATCTGATATTCCTAAATGTTGGAATCCTTACAAATTGTTGAGCCATTAGAATTGATAGACAATAATTATCTAATTGAGCATGGTTCAGTATGATTGATCTGATCCTACAAGCATATGTTATGGGCCAGAACTTGAAACAAGGTACTAAGTGGAATTGAGGAGACAATGTTTAAATCTACTTTAGAATTGATTTAATTCTACAACACATAATGGTTTCCCAGTGATATAATGATTGGTGTGTACTTAGTGAACAGCATATAAGCAAGAAATTCTCAAGGCCAAGGAGCACTCTGGGAGATATAGAAGCCCACAAGCCCACTCTTGGAGGCGAAGTCAGATTCATTCCATTTTCCACCTTTGTGCTGGCTGGAGGCTGAAGAAAGCAGAAGTAAAGGTCAAGCTGCAAGAGCTCTTTCAACCAAGCAGAGAGATAGGCCTCTTAGAAAGCTAACTGGGCCCAAGAAAAGAGATAAGAAATAAATGTTTGGATTTTATCAGGTGGCTGTATTTGGAGTGATTATTACTCGGAACCAAAACTAAGGCTGCCTCCGAAAACCTCCCCCAAGAAACCTGCTCTCACAGAGAACCATCATATATTATAAAAAAGAAAAGAACACCACATTTTGGTGCCCAAAATGGAACAAAATCCTGATTCCAGTGGGAAATAGTTCTGATCCTGATTTCAGTGGAAACGCCTCTGATCCTGATCCAGTGGAAAAGACTCCTCAACCCAGAAATTAGGGTAAGTACAACAAAAAAATTTTGTTAAAAGAGTTAAAATAGAATTTCAACTAAGATGGGACAGATGTTTAGAAAACAGATTTCTGTTTCTGTTCAAGGAAAATGTTTAGAGAGCATTGTCAAGGTTATGGAAAGCCAAGATTTGATTTTGGAGCAGATCACTGAACTTTTAGAAATTGTAAAGCACATATGTCCTTGGTACTCTATGGAAAAAGAATTGCATCTAGACAAGTGGAAATTAATAGGAGAGCAACTGGGTGAATACTACAGATCTAATCCAAACTCAAGGGAGTGGAAATTAGAAGGAGAGGATCTTTGTCAATTCTGCAATAAAAATGCAATTTTCAAAGACATATAATTTAATAATTTTCAAATACATATAATTTAATACAACTGGCTTTAGGAAATTATTTAAGTGTTAGAATAAGGAAAAAGAAGAAAGAGCAGGAGGGGGAGGTGCCAACTAAACTAGGTGAAAAGGAGGAAGAATCAGATAAGAATGGAGTTAAGTACAATTCTGAGTGTGATACTTCACAGCAGGAGAAATTAGATCATTCCACATTTCATGACCCTCCCCCCTCAATTAACCCTTCATGGGTGGAGGAAGAAGGGGGTGGGAGAAAGGCAAAAACACAATCAGCTGTCCTGTGAAGCAGAATATGACAAGATTAGAAAAGGCATTAATTAAGGCAAAAAATGAAGGAGAAGATGTTTCTGATTTTATAAATGCATATCCTGTGATTGAGAAGCTTGACTCTTCAGGTCAAAAAGGGAGAAGATACACTCCTTTTAATTTGGAAAAACTCAAGGATTTGAAAAAGGGTTGCAGTCTTTATGGGGCTACATCCTCTTATGTTAAAATGTTACTAGATAATTTGTCTTATGAAATCTTAACCCCGAATTATTGGAAATCCATATCTAGAACATGTTTAGAACCGGGACAAAATTTGTGGCTTTCGGAGTTTCATGAGTTATGTAGGATGCAAAGCCAATGCAACAGGCAAACAGGAACTAATGTACAAACAGATTTTGACCAACTAGCTGGTGAAAGTCAGTATGGAAAGAATTCAGAACAGATTTATTATCGCATACCAGTGTTTGAGCAAATTTCTAAGGCTGCAATAAAAGCTTGAAGTTCTCTCCTTGGACAGAAAGATGGAAGTAAAGCCTTCACAAAAATAGAGCAAGGACCCAATGAACCTTTTGCTAATTTTGTGGGCATTTGCAAACAGCTGTAATAAGAACCATTGGAGATAATGCTGCCACAGAAATAATGACCAGACATCTGGCTAAGGAAAATGCCAATGAGGTTTGCAAAATAATTATATGGGGACTAGACAAAGATGCTCCTTTAGAGGAGATCATAAGACACTATGCCACAGTGGGCACAAATGCTTATTATACTCAGACTATGATAAATATGGAAAGACAGGGTCCCTCTTGGCAAGGGACTTCTAGAGAAAATTGTCGATGTTTTCAGTGTGGAAAGATAGGACATCTGAGAGCATAGTGTAGGAAGAGATAATACCCTGAGAGCTCACAGGGTGAGATAATAAAACCCCAAACCCCATGTCCAAAATGCAACCGAGGCTTTCACTGGGCCTCTGAATGTAGATTGACCCAGGGAAATTAGAGGCAGGGCCCAGCCCCAAGATATCAATCAAAAGACAGGTGGGGCATGATAGCAGTTGAGGTTACACCCAGAGAGTCTTTAGAAGGTCAGGACTCTGATATGATCAATCAGCCTAAAAAACATGGCACGAAGAGATTATAGTTGGGGAGAATACAGAGCTTTTAACCCAACAAGGCAGTGTCCAGTGCAAATAGCTGCAATGTAATTGCCAGATGATGAAGAGAAATCACAAAAGTGGTGAATGGAAGGGACTAGATAGGCTAACTGCTTGGGGAAGAGGGTTTGTTTGTATTTCTACAGATGGAGAAGGAATCAGATGGGTGCCAATGAGCCATATTTGCCTTGTCCATCAGAAAGAAACAGAAAAAGAGAAAAACTTCAAAACAAAGGAGAAGATTTAAGAAACATCTGACACTGAAAGAGCATGGCTGACAATGAGACTGCTAAAAGAACTTTAAAATCTTCAGCTTAAAGTTCTTGAAAACCAGCAGGAATCATTGTATTCTTTGAGATGAAAAATTGTTGATGAGGCTATTGCAATACTTTAGGGCTTAGAGGAATTATTGGATTCCTGGCACATGAACTAATGGACAATGGATTCCTTTGGGACTATTTCTAGGACTTATAGACATGTATAATTCTGTATATTGATTCATGTTATTTGCTACATCACTGCTAGCCTGTGTTATATTGAAATGTGCTTATGTAATTATGTGTAATACCTCCTATATTGATGAATGTAGTGCCTCCCATATTGATGGATTTATGTATACCTGTTTCAAGTGAGCCCCTTCAGAAACCTGCTAATCTGATTTGATTTCCTATTTTCTTTGGTGTTTTCATCTCCCTTCCTGAGATGTCAGGGAGGGTGTGACCACCTTCTTTTTATGGTGTTTTCATTTCTTTTTTGAGTAGTCAAGGAAGGCGTGATCACCTTCTTTTTGGGGTTCTCACCTCCTTTAGAAGTCAGGGAGATTATGACCACCTATGTTCTAAAATCAAAAGAAAGCAGGAAATGCAAAGGAACTAGGATTACAGCCAAGAATAAACTATCAAGCTAAAATGAGCATTATCTTTCAATGGAAGAAGATGGACATTCAATGATATAGGCAAATAGAACCAGAACTGAACAAAAAATTTGATCTCCAAATGCAGAACTCAAGAGAAGCATAAAAAGATAAAAAGGAAAGAAGTCTTGAGAACTACATTTCTGTTATGGGTATACTTAGATATATGCAGGTATATTGATTTTATTATGATAAAGTAAAAAAAAAAACAAGTTAGACAGGGGATTGTACTGGAAAAAAGGAATTAAAATAAGGGAAATTATATCTCTTGAAGAGGCAAAGAAGACCTGTTATAATTGAGGGGAAAAAGGAGGGGGAATGAGCATTGTGTGAATCTTATTCTCATCAGATTTGGCTCAAAGAGAGGATATCAAGCATATTTGATTTGACAGAGAAACTTGTGCCACCTTTTAGGAAAGTGGGAGGGGAAAGGAGAAAAGAAAGGGGAAAGCTAATAGAAGAGAAAACAAAAATAGTAGAGGAAAGGTGTAAGAAAGAGAAAGGAGCTCTGAGCGGGGCTGTTTGAGGGAGAGGATAATCAGAAGCAAAACATTGGGGAGGAGGTAAGGGGAAAAGGGAAGAGAAAAGCATAACTTAGGATAAATAAGATGGCAGAAAATACAGAATTAGTTATTTTAATTGAGAAGGTGAATGGGATAAACTTTCCCATAAAAAAGTAGGTAGCAGAGTGTATTAAAAGCTAGAATCCTACAATATATTGTTTATAAGAAACACATTTAAAGAATGATATATACAGAGTGAAGATAAAGGGCTGGAACAGAATCTATTATGCTTCAGATGCAGTAAAAATAGTAGGGGTAGCAATCCTGATCTCAGATCAAGTAAAATCAATGATAATTTAATTAAAAGAGATAAGGAAGGAAGCTATATCTTATTAAAGGGTACCATAGACAATGAAGCAATATCAATATTATACATATATGCACCAAATAGTATAGCATCCAGATTCCTAGAGAAGAACTTAAGAGAGATGCAAAAAGAGATAGACAGCAAAATTATACTAGTGGGGTATCTTAAGCTTGCTCTCTCAGAACTAGATATATTGAACTACAAAATAAATAAGAAAGAAGTTAAAGAGGTAACTCCAAAGATAGATCTTTGGAGAAAATTGAATGAAGACAAAAAGGAGCAGAACTTATACAAAAATTGGCCATATATTAGGACATAAAAACCTCAAAATCAAATACAGAAAGACAGAAATAGCAAGTGCATTTTTTCAGATTGTGATGTAATAAAAATCACATGCAATAAAAGGCCAGGAAAAATAGACGAAAAATTAATTGGAAATTAAATAATCTAATCCTAAAGAATGAATGGGTGGTGCATAAAATAAAGAAAGAGAAGATCAATGAATTGGGCTTACAACCAAAAAAGCTAGAAAAAGAACAAATTAAAAACCCTCAATTCAATGCCAAATTTGAAATTTTGAAATAAAAGTGGAGGTTAATAAAATTGAAAATAAGAAAACTATTGAATTAATAAATAAAACTAAGAGTTGGTTTTATGAAAAAGCCAACAAAATAGATATGCTTTTACTTAATTTGATTAGAAAAAGGAAAGAAGAAAACCAAATTGTTAGTCTCAAAAATGAAAAGGGAGAACTTCGCACCAATGAAGAGGAAATTAGAGCAATATTTGGAGTTATTTTACCCAACTATATGCCAATAAATTTGATAATTTAAGTAAAACTGAGGAATATTTACAAAATCATAGATTGCCCAGGTTAACAGAAGAGGAAATAAATTATTTAAATAGTCCCATTTTAGAAAAAGAAATAAAATAAGCTGTTAATGAATTCCCCAAGAAAAAAATTCTCCAGGGCCAGATGGATTTACATGTGAATTCTATCAAACATTATAGAACAATTAATTTCATTATTATATAAACTATTTGAAAAAAATAGAAAAAGGAGTCGTACCAAATTCCTTTGATGACAAAGATATGATGCTGATAGCTAAACCAGGTAGAGTGAAAAGAAAAAGAAAATAATAGACCAATTTCCCTAATGAATATTGATGCAAAAATCTTAAATAAAATATTAGCAATGAGATTATAGAAAGTTGTCCCCAGGATAATACACTATGACCAAGTAGGATTTATACCAGGAATGCAGGGCTGGTTCAATATTAGGGAAACTATCAGCATAATCAACTATATCAATAACCAAACTAACCCAAATCATATGATTATCTCAATAGATGCAAAAAAAGCATTTGATAAAATCCAACAACTTCCTATTAAAAACACTGGAGAGTATAGGAATAAATGGACATATCCTTAAAATGATCAGTAGAATTTATTTAAAGCCACTATCAAGCATCATATGTAATGGGGACAACTAGAACTATGTCCAATAAGTGGGCCCAAGGTTGCCCACTATCACCATTACTATTCATATTGTATTAGAAATGTTAGCTTTGGCAATGAGAGAAGAGATCAAAGGAATGAGAATAGGTAATGAGGAAACCAAGCCATCACTCTTTGCAGAAGATATGATCCTATACTCTAAAGAATCAACTAAAAGATTGTTAGAAACAATTCACAGATTTAGCAAAATTGTAGAATTTTACAAAATAAATCCACATAAATCATCAGCATTTTTATATATTACCAATAAAATCCAGCAGCAAGAGATACAAAAAAGAAATTCCATTTATAATAACTGTCAATGGTATAAAATATTTGGGAATCTATCTGTCAAGGGAAAGTCAAGAATTGTAGAGGGCTGAAACTCTGAATCAGACAGGAGAGCACATAAAGCTACCTATTCGATGTGAGATAATTTCTATTAGCATATATTTGGTTGATGACTCTCCTCACCATTGGTGCTTGCTGAATGTTTGATGGTGAGATAATCATAGGCAAGGATTGGAGGGTAGAGGAAGAGAAGTCAGAGTCACTTGGCAGCAGGGCGAGGAGGAGAGAGACTGGAGACTCCAGGCTCCAGAATCCAGGATACACCTTTGGCAAGTCACATGGCAACTTGCCTGCCTCCTTCACTTCTCCCCCTCAAGACCAAGGATTTTGATTTATCCTGACTCTGGCTAATCCTGAGGCCCTCCAGGGAGTTATCCCATAATTTATAAGGAACTATATGAACACAACTACAAAACACTTTCCACACTAATAAAGTCAGATCTAATCAATTGAGAAAAATATCAAGTGTTCATGGGTATGCTGAGTGAATATAATAAAAATGACAATACTACCTAAGTTAATCTACTTATTTAGTTCCAAACAATCAGTCTCCCAAGAAATTATTTTATAGACCTAGACATAATAGTATCTGGAACAACAAAAGGTCAAGAATTCCAAGAGAATTAGTAAAAAGAAAATGCCAATGAAGGTGGCCTAGCTGTGCCAGATCTAAAACTATATTATAAAGCGGTGGTCACCAAAACCATTTGTTATTGGCTAAGAAATACAGTAATCAATAAGTGGAATAGGTTAGGATCACAGGACAAAATAGTCAATCACTATAGTAATCTAGTATTTGACAAACCCAGAGACCCCAGCTTTGGGGATAAGAACTCACTATTTGACAAAAACTGCTGGGAAAAGTGGAGACTAGTATGGAAGAAACTAGGAATTAGATCCACACCTAACACCACATACCAAGATAAGGTCAAAATGGATTCATGACTTAGACATAAAGAGTGATATTATAAGGAAATTAGAAGAACACAGGACTGTTTACCTCTCAGATCTGTGGAGAAGGAAGGAATTTATGTCCAAAGAAGAAATGGAACTCATGATTGAACACCAAATAGTTAATTTTGATTATATTAAGTTAAAATTTGATTTTTGATTATATTAAGTTAAAAAGTTTTTGTACAAACAAAACTAATGCAGACAAGATTAGAAGGAAGCTATAAATTGGGAAAACATTTTTACATTTAAGGGTTCTTATAAGGACCTTATTTCTAAAATATATTGAGATTTAACTCAAATTTATAGGAATTCAAGCCATTCTCCAAATGATAAATGGTCAAAGAATATGAATAGACAATTTTTAGATGAAGAAATTAAAACCATTTCTAATCACAAAAAGATGCTCTAAGTCACTATTGGTCAGAGAAATGCAAATTAAGACAACTCTGAAACTCCACTACAAACTTCTCAGATTGGCTAAGATGACAGGAAAAGATAATGATGAATATTGGAGGGATTAGGGGAAAACTGTGATACTAATAAATTTTTGGTGGAACTGTGAACAGATCCAGCCATTCTAGAGAGCAATTTGGAATTGTGTTCAAAAAGTTATCAAAGTATGCATACCTTTTGATTCAGCAGTGTTTTTACTGGGCTTATATCCCCAAAAGATCTTAAAGGATGGAAAGGGAACCACATGTGCAAAAATGTTTGTGGCAGCCCTTTATGTAGTGTCAAGAAACTGGAAACTGAGTGGATGCCCATCAGTTGGAGAATGGCTGAAAAAGTTATGACATATGAATATCATGGAATATTATTGTTCTATAAGAAATGATCAGGAGGATGATTTTAGAGAGGACTGAAGAAACTTACACGAACTAATGTTAAGTGAAATGAGCAGAACCAGGAGATCATTGTATATGGCAACATCAGTATTATATGATGATCAATTCTGATGAATGAGACTCTTTCCAACAATGAGTTGATTGATGATTGATTCCAATGATCTTGTGATGAAAAGAGCCATCTACACCAGAGGACTGTGGGAACTGATTGTGTTTCACAACATAATTTTCTCTCTCTTTTTAATTTTGTTTGCTTGCATTTTATTTTATTACTCATTTTCTTTCCTTTTTGATCTGATTTTTCTTGTGCAACAAGAGAATTATATAAATATATTTACACATATTGGATTTAACATATATTTTAATATGTATAACATATATTGGATTGTTTGCCATCGAGGGGAGGGGGTGGGGGGAAAGAAAGGAAAATCTGAAATGAGTCTATGCAAGAGTCAATGCTGAAAAATTATCTGTGCATATATTTTGAAAATAAAAAGCTTTACGAAAATTAAAAAAATGGCTGTATATAGTTTATTTTACTTCCTTTGAGAACTTTTCATATTTTTGATCATTTATCAACTGGGGAATAGGAAAAATTGTTCTAAATTTGATTTAATTCTTTATATGTTAGAAATTAGGCCTTTAGCAGAGAGTTGCTTCAATTTTTCACAATTACTATTGCAAACTGTATTTCCCTCCATCACTAATCTTTTATTCTATTCTTTTTCTTCTTTCATCCCATCCTTCCTCAAAAATGTTTTTTTTCCCTGACTAACCTCTCCCATATTATCCCTTTTATCACCATCACCCCTTTGTCCCCTTTCTCTCCTCCTTTTCTGTAGGATAAGAAATATTTTTATGTATATTATTCCTTCTTTGAGCCAAATTTGATGAGATTAAAGTTTATTCACTTCTCCCGACCCCCTCTTCTTTATATGAGCTAATTTATCCCATTTTACCTCTCTTTCTTTCTCCCAATACATTTTCCTCTCACCATTTAATTTTATTTTTTATATATCATTTTCAAATAACGTCTGTGATCTCTTTCTATATATACTCCTTCTAGTTGTCCTAATATTAAAAATGTTTTTGAGTTATATGTGTTATCTTGTCATGTAGGAATATCAACGGTTTACTCTTATTTAGTCCCTTATAATTTCCTTCTTCTATTTAACTTTTTATGATTTTTAAGTCAAAATTTCTGTTCAGATCTGGTCTTTTCATCAAATATGTTTTAAAGCCCTATATTTCATTTGTTGTGAATTTTTCCTCCTAAAGAATTATACTCAGTTTCATTGGATAGGTGATTCTTGGTGGTAATCTTACCTATTTTGTCCTCCAGAATATCATACTTTAAGCCCTTTAGTTCTTTAATAAGAAGCTTCTAAATTTTGTATTATCCTGACTGTGGCTCTATGATACTTGAATTGTCATCTTCTGGCTACTTGCAGTATTTTCTCCTTAATATGAGAACTCTGGAATTTGGCTATAATATTACTGAAAGTTTTTATTTGAGGATCTTTTTCAAAAAGTGATTGGTGGATTCTGCCCTCTGATTCTAAAATATCAGGGCAGTTTTCTTTGATAATTTCTTGAAAGATGATGTCTAGACTCTTTTTTTTTTTTTTACCATAGTTTTCTTGTAGTCCAATAATCATTTAATTTTCTCTTATGTATCTGTTTTCCAGATTGGTCATTTTTCCAATGAAATATTTCACACTGTCTTCTCTTTTTTTATTTTTTTGGCTTTGTTTTTTTGTTTCTTGATTTCTCAGGAATACAATGATGCTAGATCACTCTGAAGAACTTATGATAGAAAATGCTATCCATGTCCAGAAAAAGAATTCCTGGTGTCTGAAAACAGATTGAAGCACAATTTTCTTTTTTCTTGAGTTTGTTTTCTTTTTGTCTATATTTTCAGTCACAGAATGACTAATATGGACAAGTTTTACATGACTACACATATATAACCTATGTGAAATTGTTTGCCTTTTTAGTAAATTGTAGTGGAGATGGAGGAAAAAAGAGAAGAAAAATAAAATGGTGAATATATATTTAAAATATATTTTTTTAAGTAAATATGTTTGGAATAATTTGGGAAAGAGCTCAGGGGAGTTGCTGCCTTTTCTCCACCATCTTCCAGATAACTTTAAATAATATGATAAACTTCAGGATACCTTGGTCAGGAGAGTTCAGGTAATTATCTAAAGTAAAAGAAAGACTAAATCAAGCAATAATTGAAGCAATTCCATTTAGTGAAAAAATATTACATATGGATATTAATAAAACTACTTAAGTACTAGAATGTACTTGTGCTTTTATTCCTTTGAATCTTGCATTATGTATTATTTCTCTCATGTACATACAATTTTAATCAATTAATAAGTAATATTCAGGATAATTTATTTAATAAAGATGTTAATTTTAAAATAAAATAAATGATCTATTGTCATTTTCTACCTCCATGGAACAATTTATTAATTTATTCACAAAACTAATATGTAAGGATCCATGGGTCTAATATCTTTGAGAATTACCAATTTAGTGCCTAGAATGAAATAAACCACTAAATACAAACTATCTAAATAAATAAACTATCTAAAATAATACTCAAGAAAACCCAAACATCCCAAGTTGTAGGGATCATCCCATCAATTTTGTGGTTGAGAAAGTGGACATAATCTAATATTTCCTGTCATGATACTATGAAACTATGGCATATGCATTAGGAAGGATACATGGAGAGATATGATGTGTGTTTAACTCAAAACTCAGTCATTTACTGATAGTGTTATCTTAAATTTAATCTTCTCATTTGATTAAAAAAAAAAGTACCCTGAAATTCTAGCAGAAAAAAAAAAGCCAAATCAATAATCATTTTTGCTTATTATGTGCCAAACTCTGTGGTAAATTATGGGAATATTATAAATATAAGTAAAAATAAAGCTAATCTCTCTCCTCAAAAAACTTATGTTTTAATAGAAAGAATACATTGCAGTGTGTGTTTATGGGGGGGGGGGGTAGAAAACACCAGCTATGAGTTTAATTTATAATGGGGCCAGAGTAGAGAATTTCTAGAACATGGATATATCCTACATAGAGGCTATGTAAGAAAATGTAAAAAACAATTTCATTTTAAGGACAAAGATAGGCTGTATTCTTCACTGGTGTTAGAAGTAACCATATCAGAAGAATGACCTCCCTGGAAACCATTGCACTACGAACATGTAAGGTGCTATTGATGTTACTTGAAAAATGTTTACTAAGTATAAAAATATACTTTCAATATCTCTCCAATTCCTTATATGTTTGAGGTCAAACAGTTAGGAAATCAACGATTTATATTATTTGTATATATATTTATGTAACTATGTTTATATAAATAAATATTTATTTATTTATTATTTATTAGACTATATATATATATATAATTATTTATATTAAGTGGTATTATATGATAGATCCTGTATTTTGAGAGTTGTGAATGCAAAGAAAAACTTATCTTCTGTTATGGAATTCACCATGAAAGTGCTCAAAAATAATTATAACTATAGAAAGTATATAAAGTAAATTGGCAATAATCTCAGAGGGAAGAATAACATTAAGGAAAATTGAGAAAGGGTTTTGTAGAAGAAGAAATATTAGCTGGGATTTGGAGGAAGACAGGAAAGCCAGGAATTAGAAATGAGGAAGAAAAATACTCCAAGGAGAGAGAACAACCAGTGAAAATACAGAGTTAGAGGATAGTGTCTTCTGTAAGGAACAGCAAGGAAGCTAGCATAAGTAAGACTGATTAATGCTTATGCAATGGTAAGGTATAAAAAGACTGAAAAAGTAGAAAAACAAGAAGTTATAAAAGGTTTTGAATGATTTTATATTTGAACCTGGAGGTGTTAGGGAGGCACTCGAGTTTACTGAATGAGATTGGGAGTTGACATCTCAGACCTGAATTTTTTGGGGAAAAAGTTCATCCTTTTGGTGAAGGATGGCTGGATAGAAGAGACTTGAGTCAGAAAGAGCAATTAACGGCCTATTGCAATATTTCAGATATGTTATGATGAAGGCCTTGACTAGAGTAATAGCAGTCTAGGAAGAGAGAAGGAGGCTTATATGAAAGATGTAATTAGGAAAAAACAGCAGGACTTGGTAAGTTATTGGATATTACAGTGGGAGTGAGGTGGGGGGAGAGGGGAGAGGGTAAGAGAGTATGGGGAATTAAGAACGAAATTAGGTTAAAAGGTTAAGAGGTTGTTTTTCTCCTCAACAACAGAAGGGAAATGAGAAAGAGAAGAGGATTTAATGCTAAGCATAATGAATTTACTATTTTTCCAGGATGTATGTCTAATAAGCAGTTGGGGATGTAACTCTGGAAGTTACAAGAAATTTGGGACAAGAACCATCAGCATCCAGATCATTAAATTCATGACATCTGATGAGACCATCAAGCTAAATAGCATCTGAGAAGAGAATCTTGGGTCACACCCACCATTAAAGGGCCTGACCTGAATTAAGATTCAGTATGATAGAAAGAAAAGCTGTGGTAACAAAAATAGAAGAAATAGGATAGTGTAACTTCATAGAAATCTAGAGAGAAGAGAGTATCAAAGAGTGATCAACAATATTTAAGGCGACAAAGTGTACAAAAGACATGGGGATTAAGAAAAAATATTATAATTGACAATTAAAAGATCTTAGTAAATTTAGGGTTAGTTTTAGATGAAAAATTAAATCAAATGTAGACTACAGAGAATTAAAAAGAGAGAAAAGGAAATAGAGTCCTCAACTGTGGATGCTTTTTTGAGGAGTTTAGCCACAGATATATATAAACACACATAAACTTAAACACACAACACATAGAACCTATACACATGGAGAGAAAGGGAAGTATAGCTAGTTGAGATGGACAAATCAAATGAATAGTTTTGAGGATAAAGGCAGATTTAGATTTGTTCTTTTCTTAATTAATGCTTTTGATTTTCATAATATACACATGGATAATTTTCAGCATTCACCCTTACAAAACTTTGTGTTCTAATTTTTTACTCTCCTTTTCCCCTTACCCTCTTCCCTAGATGGCAAGTGGTCCAATATATGTTAAACATGTGCAATTATAGGTTTTTTTCTCATACAGTAGGGAAGCAGCCAATAGACTGGGAGAGGTTGAAGATAAATGAGAAGGTAAAGAGAATAAAGTGAATAATTTGCTGAAGAATATAGGATAGAATGGGGTCACTTATGCATGTCAACTAATTAGCCTTAGCAAGAAGAATAGTCTCCTCTTCATGTGAGACAACAGTTAAAGGGGTATAGTTATGGAAAGTTGTGACTATGGGAACGAAGGAGAAAGAAGGAGCTCTCTTAATGGCCTCAATTATTTCAGTGAAATATGAAGCAAGTTTTTTAGGGGAAGGGGTGGAGAGGTGAAGCTGTAATAAATTTTAGGATGTGAAAAAGTTTAGAAAGAAATAGTGAGATAATTAAACATGCACAAAAGAATTGTTTTTTCCCCAGTGAAGGCCCAGTTGAATTTATACTATATAAATATGTGGTAGATCCAATTGGTATGATTTCATGATTTTCTCCAGCTTTGTTTAGCAATGTATGAATCAAAGGAAAAGTAGTGGTTAATGAAAGAAATCCAGGGGTGAGGCTCGGAAGAACAATATGTTCCAGAGAATAAAGGGGAAAAGTGACATAGGAGAAGAGGATAATTTAGAGTTGAACTGGAACCTAAGTTTCCTAATTAGTGAAGTGAGAAGGGTGTAGTCATTATAGGGTTGATGATCTAGAAAAAATTGAGGGGTCAAAGAACTGGAGATCAAAGTAAGGAAGAATAAAATTTGAAATTGCAAGTCAGAAGGAGAAAGGGAATGATGACAGATTATGATCACAAAAGGGAATTTCAGATTCATTAATATAGAAATGATGCATATGTTGGTGATGGCGAGATAATAGCATGACTATCTTTGTGCATAGTTGAGGTATGGTGGAGGAGTAGGCTATAAGAAAGGACTAAGATGAGGAATAATAAGGTTAAAATGTTTGAGGGACTATGTATATTGAAGTCTCCTAGTATAAGGGTATAACTGGGAAGGAGATAACAACTCAGGGTAAATTGCTGAAGAAAACATCTTCTTTCCTTGAGGAACAAAAGAGAAGATGTTAGACATCAACTCCTAGAGTTTTGATTGTGTGGTAGATATGAATTTAATGAACTTCAAATAGGAGTTTCTTAGGAGAAGTTACTGAATGATAATGGGAGAGGAAAAGCTTAGAAGTCACTATGGATAGCAGAAAACATTATAAATACTTCACTTTTACCAGTGATTTGGGAGGAGTAATAGTATAATTAGTACTAGAAAGCATGGCCAAAAAGGCTACAATATCAAGAAGGAATCAATTACTGTAACCAGAAAATGGAAAAACAGTGGAAAAGACATTTAATATGAAAGCAAGTTTGATATCTATGTAGGAGGCATTTTAGAAAATGTAGTGAAAAGGGGAAGATAGTTATAGAGTGAAAATTTATTAGTAAAATAGATTTGGCTTCAATAAGATGAAAATAGAAGAGACACAGTGAGAGTGACACTAATTTATTGAGGGTTTTTATTAGCAAAGTACAAGCACTAGTAGGTATTAAAAGGCTGAAAGGCTTTAAGTATGGTCTTAATAATGGATCCTGTCACTAAAGGATCAATTTAGGTAAGATTGCAGAGGCACAAGGAAGATCTCCAATTATTCAGCCACAGAAACTTCAGTCTGCCATGGCCTAGAAGACTTGAATTCCAGGAGGCATTATGCCCACATGAAGAATCCCAGACTTTTGAAGTAAATATAATTATGGTGATACTAGTAAGTGACATTATTTTTTAAAATCTAGTTATTCATTTTTGGGAATTCAAATAAATATACAATTTTAATGAAATCACAGAGAGTAAACATTGTTTATATTGCAATTAATTCAACATTTATTAAAAACAACGTTATCATGCCAAACACTTAGGATCTAGAGGGATATACACAAGTAAGTAAATATTAAAATTATTTATATGTTCATATATATAGGTAGAGGGAAGGAGAGAATGAGAGTTAGAAAAATCTTTATCCACTAAAGCACAGAATCATTGGATGGGTGCTCTTGGGACACCTCAACAGCATCTATTATCTAAACCTAGAATCATAAAATCAAAAAATTGCATAGGTGGAAGGGACCTCAGACACTGTCTAATTTTAAATTTCCAACCAGATATGAATCCACACTATACCATACTCAATATAGATCATTCAGCCTCTTCCCAAAAGACCCCCATAATTGGAAACATAAAATGATTTTTAAAAAAGAACAAAGTCGGGTATCACAAGTTAGATATCAATTATATCACACTGGAGAAGACTACTTCACCTGTTGGTTGTTCTTGCTACTTCAAGCCTCTCCCCATTGAAGTCCATCTTTCACTCAACTCTCAAAACTGATTTTCCTTGAATGCAGATATCACCATATCATCCTCTTATTCAATAAACTCAAATACCTCCCTAATACCTCCAGAATCAAATACAAAACCCTCTATTGGGCTTTCAAAATTCTTCATAATATGCTTCCTTTCTATAACATCATCCATTTTATATCTTACAGCTCTTCACATAATCTGCAATCTAGGAACATTTTCTTCCTTCCTGTTTCTTACATGTGACACTCTATTTCCTAGCTCCAAGTATTTTTACTCATGTTTCCCTTGCTTAAAACATTTTTCCTCCTCCTCTCTGTCTCTCTTTCTCTCTCTTTGACGCTCTATCTCTGTCTGTTTTTCTTTCACATACACATGAACACACACACTCTCTCTGTCTCTCTCTCTCTGTCTCTCTCTGTCTCTCTCTCTCTGTCTCTCTGTCTCTCTGTCTCTCTCTGTCTGTCTGTCTCTCTCTCTTTCTCTCTCTGTCCTTTCCTGGATTCCTTCTAATTTTAGCTAAGTTTCCATATTTTTAAAAAAACTTTTTTCCTGTCCTTGATCTTAGTGCCTTCCTCATTTTATCATGATGAAAAAATTGAGTGAATCTCATTAATACCATTTTGTGACTCAATTCTGGAGTTAGTTCAGTTCCCTTTTTATTCATGTTTGGCTCTAGTCCAACTTCTGTCTTGTGAAAAAACTTATTCAACTGTGGAAATTGTAAGAGGACTTTGTTGAATTACTTGAACCTAGTCCTGCATGACTGGGAAGCTGGACTACCTCTACCTGTTACTTAGAGGCCCTTAACCAAGAACCCAGATTATGCTGAAGATAAACCCAATCAGATCTGAAGACTGATGCAAAAGAGTTTTCTCACAATAATAAGTCTCAAGCAACTCAAATGTCTTTTTTGAAAATGGCCTTGTACCAATCAATCAGTTATTATTCCTATGTTCCTCTAATTGAATATAGACACTTAGGGGAAATGGGATACTTGTTTTTCTGATTTCAGAGAATTGTACCTCTTTGCTCTCCTGCTCCCAACTTGGAAAAACCCTAATCTTTCTTCCAATTAAAAGTCAAATTGCTTATTTTTGCATCTTGGCTAATTATCTGAATTTAAATTGGAATTATTAGATTGTTTTTAATGCCTAAAAACCTATCTCACTCTGTATTCAGAGTCCAAACACTGACTAGGGAATGCATTGACACTTTTGTTATTCCTGTTTTGTTAATAAATCATATAGCTCAGATTGTTTCCTTAGTTATTATAATTATCCTCTACAAAGTATAATTCTTATTTGTACTTTGTTGCTAGCATGCTGTCTTCCTCATTAGATTGAAAATTCAATCAGAAAAGGGACAGCCTTTTGCCTTTTTCTTATCCCTAGTTATAGATACAGTACATAGAATATTGACCAAATGACATCTCTATGTTTCTTCCCTCATCTGTAAAATCGTGATAATAATACTTACATAATGTACTTTACATAATGGTTGGGAGGAAAGTAACTTTAAGCTTGTAAATCCATATTAAATATGAGATAGTATCATCAGTTATACATCACAGATAGATATGTTCAGACAGGTTAAATTACAAAACTTTAGTATTTACAAATTTTACTTCTCTTTCACAAGAAAACCCTTCAAAGATTTTGAAGATAATGTTCTTCTCCTCCACCACCTTGCCTTGTCTTCTCTCCTTTTAGTTAAATATTCACAGTTCCTTTAGTCAATTATCATATGGCATGGGGATGAATCCTTTCACCATTATGATAATACTTGTATAGACTTCAACTTGTGGTTGTGCCTGTAATGTATGGCAAGTTCATGGAACCTAATACTCCTATGGTCTGACTAGAATATAGTATAATTGGGAATGATCTGAGTAATGTATTTCTATTAACAAATAACTGATTCTATTAGGTTGTTTTTTGTTTTGCTTTAGATTAGTTTGGAGTGTAACCAACTTCATACAGTTGATTGAAATCAAATTTACAATCCAACAAAAACCTAATTAGGGACTAGTTTTTTTAGTGACATCTTGCCCTACAAATACAATTGATTTTTTAGTTGCAGTTGAAAGACCTTACATTTATTGGGATTATTTCATTTTATTAGCTTCAGACCACTGTTCCTGTCTGTCAGGAACTTTTATGAATCCTATTTTTATTATTTAATATTTTGATTATTCCTGAAATCTTCAGGTCATTTGAAAATAACCTTGTACTAGTTCATCAAAATTTTTGATGCAGGTGTAGAAGAGAATAGGGTCAAAGACAGAGCATACTGCAGCATTACACTACAGAAACTATTTCAGAATGATCCATTAAGCATCATTATTTGCAGGAACTAATTAATCAACTAGTCCCTCACTTATCTTAGTGTACTATCTACCACACAGTCCCTATATCTTCATTTTGTCCACAAAGATATAATGAAAAAACTTTACTAACTGTTTTCAGAAGTCTAGGAACCTAGTTCCAACATTTCCCTTATCTGTCAGAACAACAACAATAGTAACAGCAAATGAGATTAGTCTCACATTCTTTATAAATCCATGTTGACACACAATGATAACTACCTCCTTTTATAAATGCTCTCACACTATTTTTAAAACAGCCATTTTAGATATTACTTAGGACTGAGTCAAATTTACTAAGCTAAAGATGGTTGAATCCAACACTTTTCTCCTTTTGAAACCTGAAACAACTTTTGTCTCCTCATTTTTCTATTACCTTTTATTATTCATAGTTCTTCAAGGATTAATGATAGCAGTTTAGCCTAGTGGTAATTGAATTTTGAATCAAAGTGTGTGGGTTTCAAGTACTACCCCTGTTATTTACCACATGTGGAAACATAATCAGATCATTTAACCTCTCTAGGACTCAGTTTATTCACCTGAAAATAAAGGGGTTGAATAAATTATAAATTCATCTAAAATTCTAAATTTTATGATCCTGACATCTAAAAGTTTTTTTTTTTTATTTATTTACCCCTGAGATAACCTTTCAAATGAGAACACCTAAGTCATATCCTAACCTCCATGTTATTGCTCCCTCTATTCATTTCCTTCTTTTTCAAAAAATATTTTCTGGTTCCTCTTTTCTATCCTTTTAAAAAAAAATTTCTCTTCTGTACATCTTTTCTCTTTCTTGTGCATTTCTTTAATTGTAAAATGGAAAGAAAATCCCCATTCATTCATTTAATATACATTTAAAATTTCTCCAGGAGAAAGACCAAAGAGGTATAAAACCTGGGTCATGAGTCAACTTGAGTCAACTAGTTTTTAATTATAATCTTATCATATTACTTTTAACTATTATTCTATGTTGCATTATTTTTAAAGTATGAGATCTTATAAGAATGCACTAATTTATCATTTTTTTAATTAAAGGTTATTTGGGTTCAAGGGCTTTCCTCTGTAATGGCCATCTAATTCATTCTTCTTAAAGTCACCTTCTAGGACAGAAGAGCTTCCCTTTTCATTCAATGGGGAAAATTGTTCATTTTTGGTCCATGGAGAAACATGATTGGAAAAAATACTCAAGCCAGAGACTTACCCTCTTAATTACCAGGGATCCCATCAGCAACTATATTAGCGTTTGCAGTGGAAATGGTGGCCCAGGGTTTTGAAGCTTCTCTTCTCTGTAGTTTGCTCCAGTTACCCTGATTTTCTAAGAAAAATTCATGAAATAATTTTAGCTGATTTCTATGGTCATTCTAGCTCCTCAGGACAAAAAATAATTTGACCAGTAGAAGCTTCCAAAATGTCTCCATTTCTTTTCCTGATTTAGCTCTTGTATTCTAATCTGCTTTCCTGCTCATAGGACAAAGCTGATGTTTTCAGCAATTTCTGACACTTGAGAGATAATGTTCCTCTTAGGTACCTCACACTTTCTGCCCCTGACTTAAGTAGCCAGAAACCCTAGGGTCCATAAGCCCAAGAGAGGAAAATTTCTATAATAAGCCAAGATGTGAAGGGGAATTCCCCAATAACTAGAAAATCATCCTTAGAAACAAAATCTCTTTCCATGATTCTGAGTATTCTGCTTTAAGAGTGGAAATCTCAGGTAGGAAGAGCTTAGAATTCAATCTTTTCCAAACTTTGTACTTTCTGATGTGTCTTCTGTCTTCATCAGTTCTAGGTGGCTCTTTGGGGAACCACAAACCAAATTGGAGCCACATGTGCACGTGATTTTTCAGAAACAATGTTTTAACTTTTGTTAATCCCTGAACAAAGATCTCCCAAAATCTATATGAAAAAATTAGTCACAAATAATGAGATGCTAAAATAAATAAAAAGATATGTGTAATCACAAAAAAAGGTAACAGGAAGGATTACTATGCAAAGCATAGCCCATTTTTGGACACAAGCATAATGGGAATTTCTTTTGCTTGAATATATATTTGGGACAAACATTTTATATTTTTTCAGAGGAGGAAGGATGTAAAGGAGGAAAAAATAAATGCTTAATAATTGAATAAGTAAGAATTACATTCAAAAAAGTAGTGGGCAGATGATAAGATTTTAATGTGTTAAAAAAAAGTTCATAAATCACATGCTAACTTTGTGCATGTGGTGTGTGTGTATGTGAGAGAGAGACAGAGAGAGAGAGACAGAGACAGAGACAGAGAGAGAGAGAGACAGAGACAGAGACAGAGAGACAGAGACAGACAGAGAGAGGGAGGGAAAGAGGGAGAGAGAGAAACAGAGACAGAGACAGAGACAGAGAGACAGAGAGAGACAAAAACAGAGAAAAAGAGAGAGAGAGAGAGAGAGAGAGAGAGAGAGAGAGAGAGAGAGAGAGAGGAAGGGAGGGCGCATTCATTAAACCTTTAGTATATGCCAGGCTCTATGTTGAATCTTAGTAATACAAATATAAGGAAATAAGATGGTCTCTACCCTCAAAGATCTTTCATTATGATGAGTAAAGAAAATACACAAAGAGAACCCAGGAAAGAGGGTGAATGAAATATTATGGTTAATGTGGAAGAAAATTTGGTAGAGTAGAAGATGAAGTATGGGTGAATTCTGAATTAGTGGTTATATTGGGGGAGTCATGAATCAAGAGAGTAGGCTTCAGGTGACGGAGTCAAGGAGTTTTGAAGTAGCTAGGTAAAAAAGTGGAAAGAATCCTAGGTTTAGAATCAGGATGACCTTAATTCAATTTCAGACCTTGGACAAGTCAAAATCTCTGTCTGTTTCCTCAAATGTAAAATCTTAGTACTAATAGCTTCTACACAACAGGATTGTTAGGATCAAATAAGATACTTACAAAGCGCTTATCACAGTGCCTGGTTCATAGTAGGCACTATATAATTGCCATCTATTAATATTATTATTGAAAACTTTGAGCCTTTGTATTGCCAGATGCGGTTACCTTGACCATATGTGTTGCCTACATATCACTACCATCGTTTCCTAATTTTTTTTTTTTACCCATTCATGCCACTGGCAATTTTTTAAATGGAGTAACTACTATCCTATTGGGATTGTTGTATAATAAATTCCTTTTTAGTTTGGATCGAGCTGCTTAACCTCAGAGATACCTTCAAACTCTAAAAATCTCTGTTTTTTGAGCTTATGAAGTCAAGCTAATTTAAAGGACTTTTTGTTAAAACTTTTCTCCCTAGTTTAATGGAAATAACTGAACTATTTTCTTTTTAATTTTTTAACTTGTAAAATTTTTAATAAAAATTGTCCTTCCATTTTACATTGCCCAAATTACAATTTAAAAAACAAAAGAAAAAGAAAAAACTGAAAATAAATATGTATAACTTATGGAAACAAATTTCTATATATCCTATGTACAAAAATATACATATCATTTTTTTTTAATTTAATAGCCTTTTATTTACAGGTTATATGTATGGGTAACTTTACAGCATTGACAATTGCCAAACCTCTTGTTCCAATTTTTCCCCTCTTTCCCCCCAGCCCCTCCCCCAGATGGCAGGATGACCAGTAGATGTTAAATAAATTAAAATATAAATTAGATACACAATAAGTATTCATGACCAAACTATTATTTTGCTGTACAAATAGAATCAGACTGTGAAATATCGTACAATTAGCTTGTGAAGGAAATCAAAAATGCAGGTGGGCAAAAATATAGGGATTGGGAATTCAATGTAATGGTTTTTAGTCATCTCCCAGAGTTCTTTCACTGGGCGTAGCTGGTTCAGTTCATTACTGCTCCATTGGAAATGATTTGGTTGATCTCATTGCTGAGGATGGACAGGTCCATCAGAACTGGTCATCATCTAGTATTATTGTTGAAGTATATAATGATCTCTTGGCCCTGCTCATTTCACTCAGCATCAGTTCATGTAAGTTACATATCATTTTGGATCTTAAATTCATCACTTCAGAAGGTGGGTGGCATACTTCATCATAAATCCTCAGTATTTGTGATTTATCAATGCATTGATCAGAATGAAGAAAGAATCAATATCTTTCAAAATTACTTTTCTTTACAATCTTGTTTACAATATTTGTTTTTCTCCCAGTTCTAGTCACTTGATCTTCATCATTCATAAAAGTCTTCCCAGAATCCTCTAAAGATGGCTATTTCATTATTTCTCATGTATATATAATATTCTGTTACTTTTGTATAGCATAATTTGGTTAGCAATTCATTAATAGATGGGTGACCACTTCCTCTCCAAAATTTTTTTGAACTATTAAGAAAAGAATCAAAAGATTTATTATGTGATTACTTTATTTGATGCTTTTAGAAGCAAAGGCCTAGAAATAGTTAATATAGCTGGTTCATACAGTTCAGTAAATTTTATATATACCTCCTCTGTCCTTTCCAGAACAACTAAACCAATTCAAAACTTCAACAATGAAACATTACTGTATTTGCTTTCCAATAATCCTGTTTCTTTCTTCTGTCCATTTGAAATTTTCCTTTTTAAAATTAACTTTAAGTGAGCCAAAATGGTGGAGAATATATAAGTATCTGTGTGACCTCTTCTGAGCTTCCCTCAAATTAACAGCAGATTAAGCTTCTGAACTGGTTTTGGAGTAACAAGGAAAAGAAATGAACATAGCACTTGTTGGTTTACATTCAGTCTCCATAGTTCTCTCTCTGGATGCAGATGGCATTTTCCATCCAAAATTTATTGGGATTGCATTGGATCACTGAACCACTAAGAAGAACGAAGTCTCTCATAGTTTATTGTATCACAATATTGCAATGACTGTGTACAATGTATTCATGATTCTGCTTGTTTCACTTAGCATCTGTTTGTGTAAATGTTTCCAGCTTATTCATCATTTTTTATTCTTTCATTACCATTTCATTACTTTCATATACCATAAATTATTTAGCCATTCCCCAGCTGATGGGCATCTACTCATTTTCCATTTCTTCACCACCACAAAAAGACCTGTTACAAAGATTTTTCCTTCCTTTATAATTTCCTTGTGATATAGCCAATTCTGGATCAATGGTTATGCACATTTTCCTTGTTATTTTTAATGGAATTTATCTTTCTAGTCCTTTCTGTTAGGTTTTATTGGTAATATATGGGAATGATTAAGATTTAGGTGACTTCTTTTCATGTCCTACAACTTTATTGAATTTATTGTTTCACTTGTTTATTTTTAGAGTTTTCTAATATATTATTTCATTAATTAAAAATGTTCATTTTATTTCTTCTTTTCCTGTGCTTAGTCTCTGATGTTTTTGGTTTTGTCATTGTTACAGCTAAAAAATCTAGAACTATGTTAAATAATATTGGTGAAAATAGTCATTTTAAAGCATTTATTCCTAAATTGCTAGAAAAGTCCTATAATTTTTTGCTATTATATACAGTCTTTGTACTTGATTTAAAATAGATAATTGGCTTATTTTTTAAAGCTCTATTCATATTTTTCCAATATTTTAAAAATTGAAATTTATTATGGTTTTCTCCAAAAGCTTTTCAGTTTTCATTGATATAATCTTATAGTTGTTATTATATATAATTCTAGTACTTTTTATATTTATAAACTTTATATTGAATCAAGTTGCAGTTTTTGTATAAAGCTTAATTAGTCATAAAATGATAATCTTACAAATATTTTTAATTCATTTACTAAATATGTTGACCATCAAAGTTCTATAGAGATATTTGTCTATAATTTTTTTCCTCTGATTTATCTCTTCCTGGTTTAGGCATCAATATGTATATACATATATATGGATCTAAGTAATCAAATATAAAAGAGTGAATGGGTCAAAGGACAAATCATAGAAGCAATAAAAATTAATTAAAGAGAATAGCAACAATGAGACATCATACTGAATTTAATGGAGTGTAGATAAAGTAGTACTAAAGGCAAATTTTCTTTTTATGCTAACATCAATTTCTTTATATGCTTACATCAATCAAATAGTGAATGAGCAAGTAAATGAATAAGACATGCAGCTAAAAAATATAATTATAAAAAGACAAATTAAAAATCCTCAATTAAATAACCAAGTTGAATCCTGAAAATCAAAAGAGAAATTAATAAAATGGAAAGTAAGAAAACATCAAATAAATAAATAAAACTAGGAGTTGGCTTTACCACTAAACCACTAAAATAGATGAACCATTAGTTAATTTGTTTTTTAACAGAAAAGAAGAAAACCAAATTACCAATATGAAAAATTAAAAGGGTAAATTCACCAACATTTTAGAAGAAATTAAAGCAATTATTAGGAGTTATTTTGCCCAATTGTATTCCAATAAATCTGAGAAACTAAGTGAAATGAATGAATATTTACAAAGATATAAGCTACGTAAACAGAGGAGTTAATAGAATACTTAAAAAGCCTTATTCTAGAAAAACAAATTGAACAAGTCATCAATGAATTCTCTAAGAAAAAATCCCCAGGACCAGATGGACTCATTAGTGAATTTTATCAAATATTTAAAGAACAATTAATTCCAATGTGAGGCCCAATTATTTTGGGGAAAATATGCAAAGAAGAAGTCCTACCAAAGTCCTTTTTAAAATATTAATATGGTGCTATTATCTAAACTAAGAAGAGGAAAAGCAGAGACAGTAAACTATAGCCCACTTTCCCTAATGAGTATCAAGGCAACCATTTTAAGTACAATACTAGCAAGGAGATTATAGCAATATGTAACAAAAATCATACACCGTGACCAAATAAGATTTATACGAGAAGTGCAGGGCCAGTTAGGAAAACAAGCCTTATAAATGACTATATTGATAACAAAATGAACACAAATCATATGATTACCTCCATTGAGCCTCCATTAATTTGTGCATTGGTATAAAATGTGTTTATTTTGGCATGTGTTATTGCAGATAATTGTACTGCTTGCTTAATGGCCTTTAATAAAATTCTAGCCACAAGCACTGGGGAAGGGGTAAAGCTTTGTTCTGGTTGTGCTGGGAGGTTCACCCACTCTATCACACTGTCTCCTTGGTGAAGGCTTGATATGCATGCCTCTTTTGTAGCAAAAACTGATATTTCCAAGGGTTTTTGAGTAACTCAACCACATTGGATAAAGCCAGTTCAACTTCTCTCAAAGCCTCTTGAGCTTGTTTTATAAGCTAGAGTGGTGAGTTTAAAGCAGTGTCTTCCCTTAAAACGTCATATAAAGGTTGCAATTGATTGGTAATTAAGCCTAACATTGGATGCACCCGTTAGATATCTCCTATCAATTTTTGAAAGTCATTTAAGGTGTTCAACTTCTCTGTTCTTAAAGAAAACTTTTGTACTGTAAGTGCCTTAGGATATACTTCATGTCCTAAATGTTGAAAAAGAGTGTGCCTTTGAATTTTTTCTGTAGCTATATGCAATTTGTAGTTCCTTAGTATATCTATGGTCTTTTGTAAACATGCTTCTAACATTTGCTCCTCAGGTGCACACCTAAAGATATCATCCATATAATGTAACAACATTACTTTTTGAAATGCTTTTCTTACTGGTAGCAGCAGCAGCATACATTTGGCACCTAGTAGGGCGATTTATCATTCCCTGTGGCAAAAACTGTCCATTCATACCTTTTATAGGGCTCAGCTAAATTAATGCTGGGCACTGAAAAGGCAAATCTTTTCATATCCTCCTTATGTAGAGGGATAGAATAGAAACAATCCTTAATATCTATAACCCAAAGAGGCCATTCTCTAGGCAATTGAGTAGGAGATGGAAGTCTAGAGTATAGATTTCAGTGGAGAAGCAAAGGAGGAGAGCCTCCCACCATGGTGGTCTGAGATGAAGTGAATGAATCTGGCTCTAAGTCCAAGGTCTTGTGCTTCAGCCTCCAGCCACCACAAAGGTGGACGATGGAATGAAACTGTCTCTACATCCCTCCTGGCTGCTATATACTCTATTATAATTACATTATCATAGGTGTGAATCTAGTAGAACTATATTAAGTACTAAGCACATGTACTGAACTAGAGAACTATTAATAATCATGCTAAATTAGATAACCATTGTCTTATTAATTGTACTTAATTTGTACCTTGTAAGAATCCTTGTTTTAAGTACAGAATTCTGGACCATAACATGGCATAATGCAAAAAGTGTTAGATTTGGTGGCAGAAGTTCTGAATTCAAATCTTTATTCTGTTACATATACCAATGTGACTTGTGATTGAATCACTTAACCTCCCAGAAGCTCAGTTTCCCTACCTGAAAATAAAAAATAAACTAGCTGACATCTGATATCCTTCCCAACTCTTAAAACATGATGCTATAATCCGATATTCCAAATCTATGCTTTCTATTACCCTTTTACAATTTTTCCCTAGGAGTTTCATTAAAGTATCACAGCCACATGGACTACAGTGAGTTAGAGCTGGGACCAAAAGAGGATGATTAAAAAAAATTGTCAAATATAATGGGACTGAGTTGAAAATTTTAAGATTGCCTTCATAGACTGACCACTAGGACCATGGTGGTTATGCATACACACACACACACACACACACACACACACACACACTCTTGAGAGTTATCAATACAGAATGTCCATTGTAGGTAAGAAGGAGGCACTTACAAATGTTCCTTATTCCATCCCCAACTTAGATCACAAATCATTAAATCTGCCCCAGGATGCATGAAGAATTATTTAATAAATGAATATGCAATTATCTCTTGGTTGGTATCCATGGCTCAAGTCTCTCCCCATTGTACCTTCCATTTACCTGTCATATAAATTTTCTTAAAGCACAAGTTTAATCATGTCATATCTCTATTCAATCAACTCCAAGAATTCTCTATTGACTTTTAGATCATATATAAAATTCTTTGGTTTTTAAAGCCTTCCATGATCTGATGCCATTCCTACCTTTCTAGCTTTTTGTTCAGAGCAATGAATTATCTCCTCTTGCTTCTTTTATCTCCAAAGAATAGAGATCTGGTCCTCTCCAATCTTCACTCTGAGCCTTGAACAGCTGAGTCAGCTGTGTAGAAAGGGTGGTTGAGGAAGGAAAAGAGAGCCACATGAGGAGGTGGAAAATGAGTCAGCAAGTACCTTCCAAATATAGCACTTAATTCCCAGAATTGTTGTAAGGACCAAATAATAAATGTGTAGAACATAGCATAGTGCTTGGCTATATAAAGTTAATTATTATTATGTAAAATTCCTGTTTAATGTTCAAAGTCCTTCATAAACTGCTCTCATCACTTTATAGTTTTATTACAAACTCACCCCACTTCCTACTTCACCCTGCCCCTTCTACAACATATTTTGTAATCTTATGATACTAGCTCTCCTTGTTTTTCTTCAAATTCCATAATTCAATAATGGAGGTTTTTGTTGGTTATGCCACCTATCTGAAATGCTCTTTCTCCCCATTCTTTTCTTCTATATTTCCTGACTTTCTTCAAGTCTCAGTTAAAGTCTCACTTTCAGAAAGCCTTTTCTCATCCCTTTATTATAATTTTCCTTCTGTTGTACTATATTTATATATATTTTAGTACATAGTACTTTGCATGTATGCATATAAATGTAAATCTCCCTCATTAGACTGTGAGTTCCTTGAGAACAGACTGTCTTTTGCCTTTCTTTGTATCCTATGGGCTTAGCACTGGGCGTGGTAAATAGTAAGTGTTTCATAAATAACTGTCTGACTGATATAGAAAAAACACAGGATATTCTGACATCTGGAGTTCAGGAAATATTAGCCACTACATTATCGGGTGATTCCTCTAGAATGTCACAGCACTTAATTATAGGTTGTCACAACTGCATTAGAAATCAAGGAGTTAAGAGAATAATCCATTATATGACAGTACAACTTTTCTCTTTTTTTCACTTTTGTATTTTTGAAATTCAATAACATAGAATGCATGAGTGTTTAAATAGACTGTTGCAAAGAGCCCTGATATTAGAATAAACCTAAAGAAAACATGGCTTTGAATTTTGGCTCTTACTTTTTTGTTTATTTATTTAAGCTATGCTATTTTGGACATTTTCTTTCATTTTCTAAGTCTCAAATTACTTTGATACTATGATATTTTTTTAAATTTTATTTTATTTTTTATTATTTATTATTTTTTATTTATTATTATTATTTATTATTATTATTTTATTTATTTTATTTTTACTATGATATTGACTTGGAAGCTGATGCTCAAATGCAGCCTGATGTGATGGCCAACAAGATCTTGAATTTCTTTCACAAAGCAGACCTTGGAGTACTATGAAAAGTTTACTCACTCCAATGGGAACTAGTCTTGTTGGATGTTTAGTTGTTATAACTGCTTTTATGTTAATTTTGAAATGTACTCTGACTAGTCTTAAGGATTCTGTTGCATTTGCCACATTGGAGCTCAAAGACATAGCCTTCAAAAAAAAAAAGAGGATTTGAAAGGGATTGCCATCCCTCAGGTATCTTTGGACAACCTCACAGAATGCAATTCAGGTAAACTGAGAGCATTGCTGTAAGGGTTGAAGAAGATGGCACTGGAGTCCCACCCCTGTGGGCAACAAGATGGCATTGAGCAGAAGGAGCCTGGCTCCTGTTGACTACATGGAATGTCTGAGATGGGTGTAAAATGGGAGTGACAGTCCCTGGTGGTTTAGTATGATTGGCTTAGAAAACTTTTGCTATGCCGATGTAACTAAGGCTTTAAGACTGCTTGTAGAAGCTGGAATAAACAGAGTTTGCACCACCTCTGTTCCCTGTCTCTTCATTACTCACTATCTCTGCATTATTAGGCCTTGAGTTTCCGCTGGTCAGAATGGGTCTCATTTATGTGCAAACACAGGGACCTAGGGGGCTCTAACATGTAAGATACTGTGGTTATGTTCTTTTACTAGAGTATTTAGAGCAAATCCAAAAGATCAGAAATCTGGAACAAAGAATGTGGACTTCAGTCTCAGATTTAAGAGTCCTTGGTTCCCAGTGGCATCTCTGAAAAGTGTTTGCATAGATGTCTCTATTGAGGGTTTTCCCTGTTTCAAGTGACTGGAATCTAAGAAAATCTGCCCTCTCTGATGACAGAAAAAGACTCTTTGAATCCTATTAATGGCTAAAATTTCAAGAAAGACCTTATGTCTTACTCTATTTTCCCTCTCTCTCTATTCTCATTCTTATACTTGTCTTCTCAGTCCCTACTAAGCTGCAAAAATATAGGAAGGAACGAATTTTTTGATTGATTCCCTCTCATCCTCAAATTCTTATCTTTGCTTAGGATGTTCTCTATGGAATTGTATGGGAACCTTCAGAAACCTCATCATTTCAAAATTCATGATGGAAAAAATTAGGAATTATGTTATCAACAAGAACAGGAATTTTCTTGTGCTCTCAAGTTTTATGCCAAACTTTTTGAGTGTTCAGGAGCTTGAGGCATGTGTCCAGAGAATCATCTCTTCTCTGCGGTTCACTGGAAACTTTAATTTGAGAGCACTTTGACACTTTCATAAGTGTCATGGCTTCTATACAAGCAGACTAAATTATGAGGGGACACATTTAGATATACCAAAGTCTGATGATATACAACCCTAAAGTTACACTCTCCATGTTTCCTTTGTAGGTATTTTTACTGGTGTTTTTATAGTATATACATTAGGGAATAACAATTTTCATAGCCATCTATCAATATAAATTTACTCCTACTCTGTAATAAATGGTAGAACTTAACAGAAAGGCATCTCAGGAACCTTGGAAAGGAAGAGAGGGGGAATAGCCAGAGGTCCTAGTATAACAGAGACTACCATGGCCTTTACTTCCTAGAAGGTAATATAGATCAGATTTTTACCCTTGTTCTGGTATTCTTTGGTACCTTTAAAGGGGGTATCTAGGTTCTCTGAGAATCACTCCAGCCTTCAGCAATTATGTTCTCTCCAAGTGTAAGGGGTGATGTTTGCCCCAGTTTCTTTAGTTAAAGGGACCTTAGTGTTACTTAGTCTAATTAATTGGAGCAATGATTTGACCTGATTCCTCACCAAGAGCCCCACATCACTCAACATCCTAAAGAGGTTGTCCCATAGACATTTCAAATATGACCAAAAAAATCTTATTATTTTTTCCTCTTAAATACTCCTTTCTTCCAAAATTCACTATTATTATGTATCACTATTCTGTTAGTCACCCAAGCACTCAATCCTAGTGCCATGTTTGGCTCCTTACTTATATTTTCTTTACATATCCAATTTTCTATCAAGTCTTATCTACTTTTAAATCACTGATCCTTTTTTGTCTCCCTTCTCTCCAGTCATACAGCCACCACCCTAGTGCAAGCTTTCAGTATCACATGTCAGGAATATTGCAATAATTTTCTCTTGGTCTCTCTGTTTAAAGTTTCTCTGCATTCCAATATGTCTTCTCAGCTGCTAAAGGGCAAGTCTGATTATGTTACCTCCTGCTCAAGTTCTAGCACCTGTATATTACCTCTAAATGTTATCTGGGATATAAAACACTTTGTGATCTGGACTTTTTCCTTGCCTTTTTAGTCCTCTTATACTTTCCTTCCTGTCAAACACTCTATGATTCAGTTACACTGACCTCCTTACTGTTTCTAGCATAGAATACATAATTTACCAGTTCCATTTACCAGCTTTCTAGTTGTTTCCCTATTTCTAGATTACTTTTCATTTCTGCATCTGAGATTATGTCTTTCAAGACTCAGCTTAAACCTTCCTATCTGTGAAAGATCTATTCTAGTCCCCTCCACTGTTAATACCTTTTTACTGAGATTATCTTTATGTACATGTAAGATATATAAATATAGTTATATCCATACATCTATGTATAACTCTATGTACACAGTTATCTGCATTTTGTTTTTACCATTAAAATTGGCTCCTGAATAGCATAATTAAAGTTTGCATTTCTAGATCTTAGCACAGTGCTTGCAATATAGCAAATGCTAGTTTATTGACGGACTTATTGCTGGACAGCCCTAAAAGAGGGAATTTGAGGTTGAATGCTGAAACTTGAGAGAAAGGTGAAGAATTGTTCTTGATGCCATAGAGACAGAGAGACAAGGTGCTATCTACCAACATTATATACTGCCTTTTGTAAAATTAATGAAACTTTCCACCCATGACTGGGAGGTTTTTTATGAAGCTCAGTTAGGATTACCTAAGGATAAATGTGTAGAAGTTCAGAACTCAGAAGCCAATTTTTACCTCAATATAAGGAGAATTTTCTCAACGTCTACAATTACCCAGAAATGAAATGGGCTTTCTCAAATAAGAGTTCCTCTCACTGAGGGTTTTTAATGGAGATAGTCATTGTTAAATACAATCAGGTATGTATGGGATGAAATGGGTAAATCTTGGTTTTCTATGACATCAAAAAAAAGCTGTTCTATTTCTATTGGCATACATACTCCTTAGTGTTCCTATACTGCCTAGACCAAATACCACTTATGCTTAGAACATCTCCCTCTTCCATTTAGCCTAATTCAAATTTTTGTATCAAAGGACAATTTATAAAAACAAAATCTTTTTCAAACTTTAAAGCACTAAGTAAAAACATTGGTTTATTATTAATAAGCATTGCTATTAGCAATTGCCAACACTGGAAGGGGGTGGTGGTTCTCAGACCCACTATAGCTTTTAAGGAGAAGTTGGAAGGTATCAAAACTTAGTGTCATAAGGAATAGCTTAACTATCTTTGATATAAAAGCCTCTCCAATTATTTAATACAGACACTTGATTTAATTTCAATTTTAAACCATTAGGGGAGGAGAAATTTACATCAACTAGTGACCTCCCTCTGATGTGACTTGTCCCCCAGTCAGCTTCTTTAGAGCTCCCTTGACATCCTTGTTCCTAAGGGTATAGATTGTGGGACTAAGCATGGGAGTGACAACATTGCCAAAAATCTGAACAGGAGTAACTAGTACTTCACTCAGAGATGGTTGGGTATAAATGAGAGCACAGGGCCCAAAAAACAGAGTGACAACAGAGAGATGAGACACACAGGTAGATGCTGCTTTGCGCCGGCCCTCAGCTGAATGCATCTTCAGAATAGCGATGACGATGCGGATGTAAGAGGCCAAGATAAGGAGAAAGCAGGTCATAGGCACAAGACCAATATTAGTAAAGCTCACTGTCTCAATGATGAGGGTATTGCCACAAGCCAACTTGACCACAGGAAAGATGTCACAGAAGAAGTAGTCTACCACATTGGAACCACAGTAGGGCAGCTGGAAGGTTAATGTGGTAAGAATAGTGTCATGAAAGGAGCTGGTAAACCAGGTCCCAGCAGCCAGCACAGCACAAACCCGGCGGTTCATGATGATGGTGTAACGCAATGGGTGGCAGATGGCAGCAAATCGGTCATAGGCCATGACAGTGTAGAGGAGACACTCAGTACTGCCCAAGAAGTGGTAGAAGAAAACCTGGGACATACAACCACCCAGGGAAATGACCTGATTCCTCACCAAAAGGTTTGCCAGCATCTTGGGGGTGCTGACTGAGGAGAAGCCAATATCTAGCACAGATAAATTGCACAAGAAGAAATACATAGGAGTGTGAAGGCGGGAATCAGACATCACAGCCACAAGGATAAGAAGATTCCCCAGCAGGGTACAAAGGTAGAAGATTAAGAAGACACCAAAGAGCACTTGTTCCTGCCCTTCTGTGTGTGGGATGCCAAGCAAGATGAACTCAGTCACAACAGTGTGGTTTCTTATCTCCATAGACATCAGATTTGTTCCTTTAGAAGAGACATTAAAAATACATATAGAACAAACAAATGAATCTAGAAACTTAATTTCCTCTCTCATCACTTCATCCTGAATTCTTGCTATTATTTGGGTTGGAAGAGTTTAGGAGATGTGTGGAGAAAATTTACAATAAAAGATATAGTCCATTGACTTTACACAGAGATGAAGAAGCTTTGAGCCTAATTTCACGAAATAATCCAGGAAAGGCTAAAGGAGGAGCCTAGTGTCACTTTTATTTTTCCAAAAGTTATGTATAGGAAAGAGGAAACAACAGTGTCCTGAGTACCCAGAAACTCACTATTAGCATGACAGTATAAAATTTGTTCAATCTGATTTGCAAATAGAGCCATCTATGGTAGATTCTGCTAGTTCAAAAGTCCCCAGAAAATAAAATTCAAAGCCTTACCTGGTGGTCTGGAAAATCAATTATCTCTGATACAATCTGCTGCAACTCTTCTTTTGATTTCTTTGTTTTTTTAATAGGAATGGGGCTACAAAAAGCAGGATGATACTATTCCACTTAGAAGTCTTGCTCTGCTCTCCCATAAAATGGAAGCAGATAGCAGATTGGATTAAAAACCAGAATACAACAATATGTTGTTTATAAGAAACACATTTGAAATAGAGAGATACATAAAGGGCAAAGGTAAAAAGCTTGAGTAGAATACATTACGCTTCCACTGAAGAAAAAAAAATTAAGGTAGCAACTCAGATCTCAAAGAAAAAACAAAAACAGATCTAAATAAAAGAAATAAAGAGGGAAATTACATTTTATTAAAAGGTACCATAGACCATGCCAATAAATTTTGAATGGAAAATGCCATCAGCATTGATTTTTCACCTTTTTTTCTTCTATTTTTTCCTCCTAGTTTTTCCCTTTTATTCTTATTTTTCTCTTCCAAAAATGACTCATATGAAAATATGTAAAAAAAGAATGTACCTGTATAACCTAAATTTTTTTAAGTGAAGAAAAAAATCAGCCAGTGGGAAAAAAAGAAGTCTTATTCTACCTACATAGCGCCCAATTTTGCTCAAGGACTGCATCAACAATCATAGAAACTATCTTCCTTAAAGAGAAAGTGCAAATACAGATGAAAAGTAAGGTTTTTGGCTTTGGTTAGGACTCCTGAATTTATTATTCAGGGTTTGTTATAGAAAACCCCTAAACTTTCTATTCTTTTTCAAACAACCATAGTTGTAGTCAACTGAAGAAATTTTAAAACTTTAGTGCTTGTTACTACTGGGCTTATATCCCAGAGATCTCAAGGAAGGGAAAGAAACCTGTATGTGCAAGGATGTTTGTTGCAGCTCTCTTTGTAGTGGCCAGAAACTGGAAACTGAGTAAATGCCCATCAATTGGCGAATGGCTGAATAAATTTTGGTATATGAATATTATAGAATATTATTGTTCGGTAAGAAATGACCAACAAGGATGATTTCAGAAAGGCCTGGAGAGACTTACACGAACTGATGCTGAGTGAAACAAGCAGGGCCAGGAGATCATTATATACTTCAACAACAATACGATGTGATGATCAATTCTGATGAACCTGGCCATCCTCATCAATGAGATGAACCAAATCAGTTCCAATGGAGCAATAATGAACTGAACCAGCTACACCCAGCAAAAGAACTCTGGGAGATGACTAAGAACCATTACATTGAATTCACAATCCCTATATTTTTGTCCACCTGCATTTTTTGTTTTCCTTCACAGGCTAATTGTACAATATTTCAGAGTCCAATTCTTTTTGTACAGCAAAATAACAGTTTGGACATGTATACTTATTTTGTATTTAATTTATACTTTAATATATTTAACATGTATTGGTCATCCTACCATCTAGAGGAGTGGGTGAGGGGAAGGAGGGGAAAAATTGTCACAAAAGGTTGGCAATTGTCAATGCTGTAAAAATTACCCATGCATATAACTTGTAAATAAAAAGCTATTAATTTTAGTGTTTCTATATAATATATATTTATATGTGGTGCAGTGGTTTCCACAGAACTTGATGTCCAGGGACCCAGATTTGAATATTAGCTTTTCCATTTATTAGCTTTGCTTCTCACATATATATATTATAAAATAATGGGCTTGGGAGATATGATTTCTTTTAGTTCTAACACTCATGTAAACATTTGTTATATCTGGGGAGCTAAAGCACTCCTCTCAGAGAGAGTCTTACAACAGTCTTCATATCACAAGTATAAATGTGATAGTATCTGAACAATTATCTTCTAATTGAAGACCCAATCCTAAAGAAAGTTTAAGCCTGCCCATCCTATCTTCCATACCATGTATAGTTTAACAAGTATGCCATTACAATACAGAAAGCAGTCAGAAGAGAAAACATAAAATGTAATGTCTCTTTACAAAACAAAAGAGTACAGCAGAAAATTTTCTAGAGAAAAAAGCCATGTAGTCTTGTCCTTTATGAACTCTAGCGTTTTATCTGAGTCTGACTCTCTCTTCCAACCACAAAATCTACCTACAGGTATTAAGTTTATATCCAATCTACTTATTCTTAGGTAATAGTTAATGCCCTTCTATGCCTTTGAGTATGATCATCTACTCACTACTTCTACAGACTTTTAAGGAGATTCCTTATACTTCCAAGTAATTTCTCTAATCAAAAGTATCCTTTTGCTAATATGATTCCTTATCCTATATTTCCCACCCTTGGAAAGGGATATGATTTGCATTTCTTACATGTATCTAAAAGGAATTTGTTCAAATCAACAAAAGCATGAAATTTTCCCATTGTGCATTACTGTACAAAGTAATAGCTACTCCATTTGCTTCACCTTACTATATATTAGGTGGGGAATCTATATTTTCTTTCACAACATAACTTTTTAAAAACATTTTGCATAACTTTACATGCTTTCTTAATGTGAGCTGGAGGTGAAGAAAAAGGAGAGAATCTAAAACCCAATGTATTAAAAACAAATGTAAAGAAATTCTTTTAAATGTAACTGGAGAAAATAAAAATATTAATTTTTTAAAAAGAATTAATCACCTGGTCCAGAGTCTTTCCCCATTTCTAATTCCAAACACACTTCCCAGCAGCGAAATATTCAAAGTTGGGGATAACAGGCATTTCTAGAGCTGCCAGTTGCTAAAGCTTTAGAGCCAAATTATCTCAACTGAGACTCTCATTCTATCTCCAACATTCTAGCTTTTGTGAATATTTAGCCATTTCTTGGAATGCAGTTCACTCTCTACCTCCTATTAGAAGTTTATAGAAGCCCTCATTGACTTTCTCCTAGTGCTGTTAATGATTACATACATTTTTAGTTCCACAAGTTGAACTTAATAAATCACACATAATTCTGTGGATAAGATCTCCCAAAGATATTATCATTGAGCTAGAAGTTTAAGGGAACACGTTGTTAAGGAATATTTCCTTTAAATATGACTATACAGTCATTCCTTTTTTAGCAGTGAGGAAGAAGTAAAGCATCATTTAATTATCAGACCTTTATGTCACCTAAAATTAGAAAAATCTACATAAAAATAATTTAGTTTTCATGACTCCATGACAATGTTTATTGATCACTTATTCACACAACAAGACTGGATAAATTATATACTCCTCTATTACTATTCTCTGGGTCCCTGCAACCCTGTCCTTGCTCCAGTCCCTGCAAAGTGGAAAAAGTAAACAGCCTCCTGCCTAGGGCAGAATTGAGCTTAAATAGGACAATGAAAATCTGAATGAAGAAACAAATGGAAAAAGCATTAAATGCTTTTCATGACTTGAGAAACATGATTAAATTTTCACATAAGATTGATTTTCAGTAAGTTTCAAGAAGTTGGTATGCTAACGACAGTTAGATGCCCCAGTGAGCAGAGTGCTAGGCCTGGTGGAATCAGAAAGAGCTGAGTTCAAAACTTTTCCTCAGATACTTAACAGCTGTATTATCTTGGGCAAGCCACTTAGCACGTGTTTCTCTAGGAGGCAGTTAAGTGACTCAGTGGATAAAGTGGAGTCTGGAAGATCTGAATTTAAATTAAATCTCAGAAATTCATTGGTTATATTATCTTGGGTTAGTCACTTACCTTCAGTTTGTCTTAATCACTTGGAGAGGGAAATGGCAAGTGACTCCAATATTTTTGCCAAGAAAATGCTATAGACAGTCCATGGAGTCATCAAGTTTTAGACATGACTGAACAACAATATGGTGGGACAAGGAAAGATGGAATCACTAAGACACAATGAAAACAATACTGGATTAGAGTCAGAAGACCTAAATCTGAGATCAAATTCAAGTTCAAGTTTAAGTTCTTCCATTAATTTTCCATTTAAACTTGGACAATTTATTTTACATCCCTGACTCCAGTAAAATGCTAGTGCTACCTTATATGATCTCTAAGGTCCCTTCTAGCTATAAAAACTTACATGCCTAGACCCAGGACTCACTACTTTCCTGTTATCTCACCAATTTGTTGCTCCTCTGGGGGGCTATCAGGTCCTCACTCTGTTCCTAACCATGGTAAAATACCATTGAAGAATCAGAAATTATGTTAGGTGGCCCTAGATACAAACTTTAAGATATTTTTAATTGAAATTCTTTGAAGTTTTAATTCATTAATTCTCTAATTTTTCTATTCCTTGTTGGATTGGATTATTAATCACAAAAAGTGATTTGTTTTGCATAATTTTGAAAAGATAGTCTTACCCAAATCAATTCAACATTTATTAAAACCTATCATGTACAAGGCATTTTGCTAAGTGTGAGATAGGAGAGAACTGTAAGACTTAAAAAAAATTGTTGATGCGCTCAAGAAACATATTGTACTGGGATGAGAGATTAAATGTAAACCAAAAAATTATTATGCTTATTATTATTATAAGAAATTATTCTATTAATTATTATAAGAAATAATTTCCAGAGGGAGAGAATGCTTATGACTAAAGAGATAAAAAGAGGTCTTGTGTAAAAGATGTTCCCTGAGATATGATTGGAAGAAAGCTCAGAACTCTGGGTAGCAGAGCAAAGTAAAAATTATATTCCTAACATTGGGGAAATCATATTTCAAAAGCATAGAGGCAGAGCTTGGAATATTAGTTAGAAGGAACAGTTAGAATGTCACTTGGCTTGGAGGTGGGGAGAAACTATAGGAAAGGGAAAGTTGGAGCCAGACAGATAATTTGTTGACATGTGAATTTCTTCTTTTCAGAGACTAAAAATCATCATTTTATCATAAGATCTTCAAGGAGCCAAGAAAGAAACCTGAGAAAGAAAGGAGAAGAGAAAAAGAGAGGCAGATTAAAACAAGGAAAAACTAAAACAAAAATTAAAGAAAAACTAGATGCTTACGTCCTTCATTTGTATATGTCCAATAAGTCCCAATCCAGTAAAAAATTTCTGTTTCTTAGATGTAATAGCTCAAGGAGATGATCTTCTGAGTCACCTCATTGAAAGAGATTCTGAGTGATCAACTCTTGGAACTCTTCAAATTGGAAAATTTTCTGTTCTATAATCACAAGATAATCAGGAAGCTAACAACTAATATTCACACTTTTACTGTGCCCCGTGGAACCTCAGATCCTTCCAGAGGCTCTAAGCCTTCCAGGAGTTTGCATCAGAGGCCTAAATAGTATCATTGTTACTGAGAAACTAGGTCCCTTGAAACTTTCCCAGGATCCCAATGCTTGCATCATGTTTTGTCTAATCAGGTAGGTGATACTAAACATCAAAAGGGCATCAGGTGCCTGCTGTAGTAGAGTTTATAAATCACACGCCACCAGAAATTAATATGTTGAATATGATGAAACTCTTTCTCAGTACCATTTTGCAGAATCCTGCTCAGGGTATAGGTATACTGACAAATGAAAGGGATGTAAACTCTTAGAATTGGAGCAGGAAAGGCCATCTCATGGAACTCTTTTCATCTCATAGAACTCTTTTGTTTTTTAGATGAAGAAATTAAGGCCTAATGAAACTAATTTTTTTTTACCCAAGATACACTGATAATAAGGTAGAAATTATCCAGAGGTCTTCTGAATCTAGGGTCAGTTCTCTTTCCATTGAACCACACTGCCTCCATTTGAAATTTTATGTATCACTTTGGCTATTTTCACCTGAAAATCAAAGAAATGGGGGTAAATTTTTTTCATTCTTGGTCGATGCCCTTTCCCCCAATAGTTGAATCTAGTCATTTAATTCAAGACATATGAAATTCTTATCCTATACAAAAATCTATTCAAGATAGGAAACAATGCAAAAAAAAAAAAAAACCCAGAAAAGAGACTGCTCCTTTGTTATTAAAAATTTATAATCTACATGGAAAAAACTATAGCAATACTGGCTACCCAAAATCATGAAAATACTTCTTGTCCTCCACAAAAAGAAAAGTATTTTCTTGAAGAGGAATGAATTGGCACTTGAGGAACATTTGCTCTTTAATTAATTGATCCCACCCCATCCAATATTCACTTATTAAAGATCTATGGACTATATTTATTTAAAAAAAACAAAAAGCTATGTGCAAGGTCCTGTACTGGTCATTACAAATACAAAGACAACATGGAAAATATTCTTGACCCTGATAAAAATCTATTCTCTTCTGTAACTCTTAATTTTCCCAAAAGTGAAATAGTGCTTTCAGAACTACCAATTGAAGAAAGTTGGAAAATTTGTTACAATGGACTTTGTTGAATATTTGCAATTCTTTAAAAGAAAATTATTTTGATGTGGCTTCCACATATAATTTTATTCTTAATTCCTTGTGCCTAAAACAGTATGTCCCTATAACTTTATACAGATATACTTAATATATGAATATATATTGCTGGACAAGTCTCATGTTGTTGGACATGCATAGGTTGTCCAAATTTCAATAATTTCCTGTTGTTGTTTGAGGTAGTAGATAGTAAAATGGATTGGAGTTGGAGAACAAATAACAAAAGCAATCAATAAATTCATTAAAGAAAATTATAACAATGAGACATATCTAAATTTATGGCATGCAAAGCAGTACTTAGCAGAAATTTTATAACTCTAATTGATTATATCAATAAATCAGAAAAAGAGTAGATCAATGAATTGGGAATAGAACTAAAAAAAAAAACTGGGAAAAGAATAAATAAAATATTTTCAATTAAGCACCAAACTAGAAAATCTCCAAGTTAAAGGAGAAATTAATAAAAGCAAAAGTTAAAAAAAATTGAACTAATAAATAAAACGAAGCTGTATACAAAAACCAATAAAATATAGCGTTGGTTAATTTGATTTAAGAAAGGAAATTAGAAAGCCAAGTTATTAGTATCAAAAATGAAAGAGGGAATTTACCACCAATTAAGAGAAAATTAAGACAATTATCAGAAGCCATTTTGCCTAATTATATGGGAAGAAATGTATTGATCTAAATGAAATAAATGAAAATCTGCAAAAAGTATACAAAGAAAAATTAAAATACTTAAATAGTCTCAGTCTTAGCAAAGGAAACTGAGTAAGTCATCAATGAACTTCCAAAGGAAAAAAAAATCTCCAGGAACAGATAAATTCACAAGTGAATTCTACCAAATATTTAAAGAATAACTTATGTCAATACTAAATAAACTATTTGGAAAAATAGTGAAGAAAGAATTCATCCAAATTCCTTTTATGACACAAATACGGTGTTGAAAGCCAAATCAGGAAGAGCCAATACAGGGAAAGAAAATTACAGACCAATCTCCCTAATGTATATTGGTGCAAAATTTTTAAATAAAATACTAGCAAAGAGATCACAGTAACATATCACTAGGAACATACACTTTGACCAGATGAAATTTATACCAAAAATTCAAGATTGGTTCAATATTAGGAAAAAATACAAATAGAAAGAACAAACCCAATAGAAATCATGTGATTATCTCAATAGACATAGAAAAAAGTCTTTGACCATTCCTATTAAAAACCATAAGAAAATGTAAGACTAAGTGGAACTTATCTTAAAATTATAAATAATATTTGTCCAGAACCATGACTAAGCATTATCTGTAAAAAGGATAAATGAGAATATCATCAAGGATGAAGCAAGGATACCCATTTTCATCTCTATTATTTAATACTGTACTAGTAATGTTAGCTATAACAGTAAATGAAGAAAAAGAAATTAAATGAATTAAAACTTATAATTAAGAAATAAAACTATCATTCTTTTTTGTTATAGCTTTTTATTTACAAAACATATGCATGGGTAATTTTTCAACATTGACCCTTGCAAAACCTTCTGTTCCAACTTTTCCCCTTCTCCCCATCTCCTCCCCTAGATAGCAGGTAGTCCAATACATGTCAAATATATTAAAGTATATGTTAAATAAAACATATGTATACATATTTATACAGTTATCTTTCTGTACAAGAAAGATAGGCTCTAGAAAGAAGGTAAAAATATCTGAGAAGGAACACAAAAACAGTAACAGAAAGAGTAGAAATGCTATGATGTGGTCCACACTTATTTTCCATAGTTCTCTCTCTGGGTGTAGCTGATTCACTCCATTACTGAGCAGTTGGAACTGGTTTGGATCTTCTCATTGTAGAAGAGAGCCATGTCCATCAGAAATGATCATCATATAATACTGTTGTTGAAGTTTATAATGATCTCCTGGTCCTGCTCATTTATTTATTTATCTAATTATTTATCAATTTATTTTTGTTTATTTATTTATTTAAATTATACAATTTATTCAGCCATTCTCCAATTGATGAGCATCAATTCAGTTTCCAGTTTCTAGGCACTATAAAAAGGGCTGCCACAAATATTTTTCCACATTACAGGTCTCTTTCCCTTCTTTAAGATCTCTTTGGGATATAAACCCAGTAGTAACACTGCTGGATCAAAGGGTATGCACAATTTTATAACTTTTTGAGCATAGCTCCAAATTGCTCTCCAGAATGGTTGGATCTATTCACAATCCCACAACAATGTATCAGTGTCCCAGTTTTCCCACATTCCCTTCAATATTCAGCATTATCTTTTCCGGTCATCTTAGCCAATCTGAGAGGTGTGTAATGGTATCTCAGAGTTATCTTAATTTGCATTTCTCTGATCAATAATGATTTGGAGCACCTTTTCATATGATTAGAAATAGTTTCAATTTCTTCATCTGAAAATTGTCTATTCATATCTTTTGACCACTTATCAACTGGAGAATGGTTTGATTTCTTATAAAGTTGAGTCAATTCTCTATATATTTTGGAAATGAGGTCTTTATCAGAACCTTTGACTGTAAAAATGTTTTCCCAATGTATTGCTTCCCTTCTAATCTTGTCTGCATTAGTTTTGTTTGTACAAAAACTTTTTAACTTAATACAATCAAAATTTCCTATTTTGTGATCAATAATGATCTCTAGTTCTTCTTTTGTCACAAATTCCTTCCTTCTCCCCAAGTCTGAGAGGTAAACTATTGTATGTTCTAATTTATTTATAATCTCTTTCTTTATGCCTAAACTATGGACTCATTTTGACCTTATCTTAATATCCAGTGTTAGGTGTGAGTCAATGCCTAGTTTCTGCCATACTAGTTTCCAATTTTCCCAATAGTTTTTGTCAAATAGTGAATTCTCATCCCCAAAACTGGGGTCTTTGGGTTTGTCAAACATTAGATTGCTATAATTATTGATTATTTTGTCCTCTGATCCTAATCTATTCCACTGATCAACTATTCTACATCTTAGCCAATACCAAATGGTTTTGGTGACCGCTGCTTTATAATATAGTTTTAGATCAGGTAAAGTGAGGGCATCTTCATTTGATTTTTTTTTCATTAGTTCCCTTGAAATTCTTGACCTTTTGTTCTTCCAGATGAATTTTGTTATTATTTTTTCTAGGCCAATAAGATAGTTTCTTGGGAATTTGATTGGCATAGCACTAAATAAATAGATTAGGTAGTATTGTCATCTTTATTATATTTGCTTGACCTATCCAAAAGCACTTAATATTTTTCCAATTATTTAAATCTGACTTTATTTGTGTGGAAAGTGTTTTGTAGTTTTGCTCATATATTTCCTGACTTACTCTTGGCAGATAGATTCCCAAATATTTTATACTATCAATAATTATTTTAAATGGAATTTCTCTTTGTATTTCTTGCTGTTGAATTTTGTTAATCATGTATAAAAATGCTGATAATTTATGTGGATTTATTTTGTATCCTGCAACTTTGCTAAAATTGTGGATTATTTCTAATACCTTTTTAGTAGAATTTCTGGGGTTCTCCAAGTATACCATCATATCATCTGCAAAGAGTGATAATTTGGTTTCCTCATTACCTACTCTAATTCTTTTAATCTCTTTTTCATCTATTATTGCCAAAGCTAGCATTTCTAATACAATATTGAATAGTAATGGTGATAATGGGTAACCTTGTTTCATTCCTAATCTTATTGGGAATAGTTCCCATATATTCCCATTACATATGATGCTTACTGATAGTTTTAAATAGATGTTACTGACTATTTTAAGGAAAAGTCCATTTATTTCTATACTCTCTAGTGTTTTTAATAGGAATGTGTGTTGGATTTTATCATATGCTTTTTCTGAATCTATGAGATGATCATATGTTTTTTGTTAATTTGGTTATTGATATAGTCAATTATGCTAATAGTTTTCCTAATATTGAACCATCCCTGCATTCCTGGTATAAATCCTACTTTGTCATGGTATATTATCCTGGGGGTGATTTTTCTGTAATCTTTTTGCTAATATTTTATTTAAGATTTTTGCATCAATATTCATTAAGGAGATTGGTCTATAATTTTCTTTCTGTTTCCAACCTGCCTGGTTTATGTATCAGCACCATGTCTGTGTCATAAAAGGAATTTGGTAGGACTCCTTCATTCCCTATTTTTTCAAGTAATTTATATAGTATTGGAGTTAATTGTTCCTTAAATGTTTGGTAGAATTCACATATAAATCCATCTGGTCCTGGGGATTTTTTCCTTATGAAGTTGATTAATAGCTTGTTCTATTTATTTTTCTAAAATGGGACTGTTTAAACAATTTACTTCTTCTGTTAATCTGGGCAGCCTATATTTTTGAAGGTATTCATCCATTCCACTTAGGTTATCAAATATATTGACATAAAGTTGGGCAAAGTAACTCCTAATTATTGCTCTAATTTCCTCTTTATTAGTGGAGAGTTCTCCCTTGTTTTTAAGACTGACAATTTGATTTTCCTCTTTTCTTTTTCTAATCAAATTTACCAAAGGTTTATCTATTTTGTTGTTTTTTTTTTTTCATAAAACCAACTCTTAGTTTTATTTATTAATTCAATAGTTTTTTTTACTTTCAATTTTGTTAATTTCTCCTTTTAATTTTAGAATTTCGAGTTTAGTGTTTGATGGAGGTTTTTAATCTGCTCTTTTTCTAGCTTTTTTAGATGTAAGCTCAATTCATTGACCTTCTCTTTCTCTATTTTATTCAAGCAAGCCTCTAGAGATGTAAAATTTCCCCCATTACCACTTTGGCTGCATCCCATAAATTCTGGTATGTCATCTTGTTACTGTCATTCTCTCGGGTGAAATTATTAATGGTGTCTATGAGTTGCTGTTTCACCCATTCATTCTTTAGGATGAGCTTATTTAGTTTCCAATTACTTTTTTGTCCATTTCCCTCTGGCTTTTATTGAATGTAGTTTTTATTGCACTGTGATCTGAAAGGATGCATTTACTATTTCTGCCTTTCTGCATTTGAATTTGAGGTCTTTATGTACTAATATATGGCCAATTTTTATATAGGTTCCATGAACTGCTGAGATGAAAGTGTACTCCTTTCTGACTCCATTCAGTTTCTCCAAAAATCTTTCAGACCTAACTTTTCTAGTGTTCTATTTACCTCTTTAACTTCTGTCTTATTTATTTTTTGGTTTGATTTATCTAATTCTGAGAATGCAAGGTTGCGATCTCCCACTATTATAGTTTTGCTGTCCATTTCCTGTTGCAGATCTCTTAACTTCTCCTTTAGGAATTTAGATGTTATAGCACTTGGTGCATATGTTTAGTATTGATATTGCTTCATTATCTATGCTAGCAAGATATAGTTTTGTTATGAGCCAGAATTTGATACAAGGTGATAATTCACTGGAATTGATAGAAACAATGCTTGAGTTTACACCTTTGAGAATTCACACATTAGCTCACACCTTAGAGTTCACAAGTTCGGGAGATTCATAAGTCAGAAACCCACAATCACACTCTCTCAGAGGAGGAGTCAATCTTTGTGTTCACACCTTTAAGAGATCATATATAACAAACTCTTAGAGCTTCAGTCAGTCAGTTAGTTCAGAAGATTGACAGAGTCAGTTAAGTTGAAAAAGATTGAGAGGAGAGCGTCAGTTGGAGATTGAGGAGCTATGAGTCGGAGTTGAGCTAGAGGCAGAAGCTGGAAGAGCTAAAAGACAAGCTGCAAGAGCTCTTGGAGCCAAGGAGGGAGAGAGGCCTCTAAGAAAGCTAACTGGGCTTGGAAGGAGAAAATAAACATTTGGATTTTATCAGCTGGTTGCATTTGAAGTGATTGTTGCGGTGAACTGAAACTAAGGCCACCTCCAGAAAAGCTCCCCAAGAAACCTGCTCTCAGAAAGAACGATCATATATTATAAATAAGAAGAGAACAACACATAGTTTCCTTCCTTATCTCTTTTAATTAGATCAATTTTTGCTTTTGCTTTATCTGAGATCAGGATGGCTACCCCTGCTTTTTTGACTTCATCTGAAGCATAATAGATTCTGCTCCAGTCTTTTACCTTTATTCTGTATATATCATTGAGAGAAAAAATATATATTGTTTAAATACTAACTGAAGTATGTTATTTTTTCATTTTTTCTTATTTTTCTCTTTTGAGTCTCCTTGTACAAAATGATGAATATGAAAATGTTTTTGAATAATTTCTGCACATGTATAACCTAAATCTGATTGCTTATTGTCTCAGGGAGGGGTTTGGCTAGGGAGGGATAAAATTTGGAATTCAAACTTTTATATAAAATTTTTAAAAAATTTAACTGCTATTGGACAAAAAAAGTTATCAGTGGATTAGCTAGACATACCAGACATTACATCAAAATTACACAAAAAATTAATGTTTAATAAATCAATGCAAACTATAAAAAAATAAGAAAATTAAATACATCTTTTATCTCAATATATAATATATAACATGTGTATATATATATATATATATATATATATATACAGAGAGATATACAAATATACATGCATATCCATCTATACATGTTTTCTGTTCACTGCATTTATTATTATACTCACTCTGGTTTTTTTTTTTTATGTTATAGGCATAACATCAATATTTATTTTCTAGGTTTGGATCAAAGCTCATTATGTCATAAAAACCACAGTGGAGCAAAAATGTTTGTAGCATCTCTTTTTATGGTAGCAAAAATTGGAAAATTAATAGATGCCCATCAAATAGGAAATGGCTGAATAAGGTGTAGTATATGAAGGTAATTGAATATTATTGTTCAATAAAAATGAATAACAAGATGATTTTAGAAAGGCCTGGAAAAGTTTACATGAACTGATGCTGAGTGAAACAAGCAGAACCAGTAATACATTGTACATGATAACAGCCAGAATGTGTGATGATCATCTATGAAAGATTTGATTATTAGTGATTCAATGATCCAAGGCAATCCCAATGGACATTGGATAGAAAATGTGATCTGCATCCAGAAAGAAAACTATGAAGATTGAATGTAAATCAACACATGCAATGTTCTCTTCTTTTTCCATTTTTTCCCCCTCCCATGTTTTTTTTCTTTTGTTCTGATTTTTCTCTCCCAACCTGATTCATAAAGCAATGTGAATTATAAATAAATAAACTGAAAATAAAACAAAATTTAAAAAACACAGTGGAAGTCATAATAATATACATTTACATACAGCTTTGTGTTTATATCATTTTATTTTATTTTGACAACTATGCTAAAAGATAAATACCACATTTATCATAACCCGTTATAGAAAAGTAATTTGAGACTTAGAAAATGAAAGAAATTGTCCAAAATAGCATAGCTTAAATAAATAAACAAAAAAGTAAGAGCCAAAATTCAAAGCCATGTTTTCTTTAGGTTTATTCTAATATCAGGGCTCTTTGCAACAGTCTATTTAAACACTCATGCATTCTATGTTATTGAATTTCAAAAATACAAAAGTGAAAAAAAGAGAAAAGTTGTACTGTCATATAATGGATTATTCTCTTAACTCCTTGATTTCTAATGCAGTTGTGACAACCTATAATTAAGTGTTGTGACATTCTAGAGGAATCACCCGATAATGTAGTGGCTAATATTTCCTGAACTCCAGATGTCAGAATATCCTGTGTTTTTTCTATATCAGTCAGACAGTTATTTATGAAACACTTACTATTTACCACGCCCAGTGCTAAGCCCATAGGATACAAAGAAAGGCAAAAGACAGTCTGTTCTCAAGGAACTCACAGTCTAATGAGGGAGATTTACATTTATATGCATACATGCAAAGTACTATGTACTAAAATATATATAAATATAGTACAACAGAAGGAAAATTATAATAAAGGGATGAGAAAAGGCTTTCTGAAAGTGAGACTTTAACTGAGACTTGAAGAAAGTCAGGAAATATAGAAGAAAAGAATGGGGAGAAAGAGCATTTCAGATAGGTGGCATAACCAACAAAAACCTCCATTATTGGATTATGGAATTTGAAGAAAAACAAGGAGAGCTAGTATCATAAGATTACAAAATATGTTGTAGAAAGGGCAGGGTGAAGTAGGAAGTGGGGTGAGTTTGTAATAAAACTATAAAGTGATGAGAGCAGTTTATGAAGGATTTTGAACAATAAACAGGAATTTTACATAATAATAATTAAACTTTATATAGCCAAGCACTATGCTATGTTCTACACATTTATTATTTGGTCCTTACAACAATTCTGGGAATTAAGTGCTATTATTATCTCTGTTTTAGAGTTGAGGAAAAAAGCAGCCCATTTTTTTGGTAAGCCATTGCTCCTAACCTTCCTATTCTATAATCTTTTCTCTTTAAAATGCATCCATTATTTATTTCCTGGTCTTAAGTGATCTCATAGCATCTTGTCTTTTTTCCTCTCTTTGCTATGAAATTTTTTTCTTGGGAAAAAATCAGTTACCTATTATTTATACCTAATTTAGTTCAGAGGAGTAAGTTTTAGTCATTTTTCTTTCCATAAGAATTTAATTATAAGCTTCTTTTTTCACTGTGTAATGAAAGATTGTACATGTTATTGGTCTCAACAAGAGGAAAAGTTATTTATGGTAAAGACAGCTTTCCTGATATCATACTCCAGAGACAGGTATCTACTCTGTCCATGGGGAAGTTTAGTCTTGAATCATCACCACTTCCACTCTGGAGGACTTTCTTTTTTAAATAGAAAGAAAATTTAAATTGATATTATTTTGATGACATCTAGAGAGAGTGGGATGGGAATAAACAGGTTGTTGTTTTTTTTAGCACACCACAGTTAAAGAATCATTCAGGGGACACAGTGTAAACAACATTATGAAAGAAATCTCTAGTCCAAAATTAAGCAGCTAGGTGGTACATTAGATGGAGCATTGGCCCTGGAAGTAAATAGTTATGAGTTGAAATCCAATCTCAGATAGTTATATGATCTTGGATAAGTCACTTGTCCTTTGCTACCTTAATTTTCTCAACTGCAAAATGATAATAATGATAATGATAATTAACACCTACTTCAGAGGGTTGTTATTGTTGTTAGAAACAAATGAAGTAACAGTTGTATTTAGCACAGTGCCTTCCATATGGTAGGTATGGTAGGTGCTTAGTAAATACTTATGTTCTTCCTTGCAGAAAGATTTTTTTTTATAAAAAGAGGGCTAGAAGTAATCAATGTTTCTGTGTTCCTCTGTGTTCCTCTGGAATCTTTTGAATTGTTCAGAGAAAATAAAGAAAGCCTCCAAAACAGTTAATGCATCCTTTATGGTAATTCTGTAGGAGGAAATAAATGTCATACACATAGAATGAGCAAGCATGAATTAATTTTTTATATTCATCTAAATACTGGGAAACTTGAGGAAGACCCATATCAATGAGAGAACAGATATGAGTATTACAATGCTTTCTTAAGAATTTGAGAATAATTTTTTCACATCTTTGAAATTACTCTACTGTATCCTCTAAAGAATATTGTGAATCCTTGGTTAAGCCAATTACTAATCAGGTACAATAGGAGATTAGATGCTCGGAAAGACATAATGATATTCTCTAGACGCTAGGGAGACCAATATCTTCATATACCAACCCTCCCTGGGGCTGAAAACAATGGATCATAATTTTGGTTCACAAATATAGCTCAGGTTATTCCTGGGATAATTTCTACCAATATTCAGATTTATGTTATAGAATAACTGCATTTTGTCATTGTACAAATTCATTAATGACTTTTGGGGTGTCAAAACATTCTAACCCTCCAATATCCATTGGCACTCTCTATCTGGAATCCCTGATTTGTATATTCTTTTTTTTTTTTTTTTTTTTGCCTACTTCATTGTAAATTATTCAAACCCAATTATTCAAGAAGTGAGTGAAATGCATGTTTACTATTAACTCCCAATGATAACAATAGACCTGGGGAATTCCCAGACCTTATATATCAGTTTGCCTTTAATAAATAGGGCCTAATAAATGTTTCCTTTTTGGAAATAGCATTACATTATATTAGGAGTAATCAGCTAGGTCTTAGAGTCGCTAGAGAAATCAATGTGAACTTATTGGTGCAATCACATGTGTACCTGCTTATTCAGTATTTAGCAATGATAGTGAAGAAAACTACACATGTATAATACCCCACCACAAGCATTTTAACAAGGCCCAGTGCAATGTCTGATACAATTCCCTTGTTGAACAAGTCTCTTGGCCCATAGCTCACAATTAAAGACCTTGAATGAAGATATAAGAGAAGTTATAATGAGTCTCAGAAGTCATGTACTGATGAACAAGGACCTTAGAGATTCATTAACTGAAAAGTTGTGTTTTCTATAGGTACCGTAGAGAGAATTTACTGAGATGATGTAAGAGTGAAGAAAAGTTTTAATGACTTAATTTCATTTCTGTTACCCCATGTTAGGTCTACATAGTCATTTAAAATATATTTCATTTAAGTTATATTAAATAACCTTTTGGCTACTGCTCATTTGGTTGCTGCTATTTTGAAGATGTATTATCAGAGAAAGAAATTTCATCCTTAATCATTCAATATGATTAAGTTTCCTGTGATTGTCTTTATTTATGGCTGACTATATCTGTCATTGAAGCAAGTCCTACATCCTATTGCATCTTCTTCATCTCTGCTTAATCTAACAAAAATTAATCTTTTTCTTTTGTATTTTTGTGTGTTGACCCAAAGAAACCTTCTTTAATAATCAAAACTTATAATTATTAACATTTTATACAGTTCCTTGTTTATTGTTTAATTTTATTGTGTCAACTTAAGAACCAGGTATCATTCATCATTCATCCCCTTTTTTATCACAATCTAAAACTGATAAGATCATAGATTTTGTTATGGAAGAGAACTTAGAAGTCATTCATTCCAAGGCTTTTCATTTTATAAGCCAAGAAAAGTGACATGAATTTACCAACATCATACATATATTAAATAGGAAATTTGAACCCAAGTTCTCTGACTCCTAATCTAGCACCCCACTGTAACTAATGTTTTGTAAATATACCTCACTAAGGTTCTACAAATTTGTGTGATATGGATAAAATGAATTGTAGCTGTAGCATCAGCCAGTCACCATTGTAGGAAAAAAATATAAAGGTAAATGGACAAATTATGCAAGAATGTAAATAAATTCATGATTTCACTACCACATACTTCCCCAATCAAAATAGAACACATTTCATCCACATCTTAATATCTTCTGTTATTTGTTACCCACACTAACCTTCTTTATCTATAGTCTAAGTCTTTTTTCTATTGACTTTAATATTTTAGATATGCCAGTATAACATTTAATATGGCTAAATGGCATAGCACATCAAATGCTGGAATAAAAGTATGAAGTAAAGTCCTGAATTTTTATCCTGCTCACCAATAGTAATAACAACAACAAGCATTAATATAGCTCCTACTATGTTCCAGGCTCTAAAATGCTTAATATTTTACAAATATTATCTCATTTGATCCTTACAAAAATCCTGAGAGGTAAGTGCTATTACTATCCAAATTTTACACTTGAGAAAATTGAAACAAACAAGGTTTAGTGACATGCCCAATATCATACATCTAGTAAATATCTGAATCTTATTATATGAACTCAGATCTTACTGAGTCCAGTCCTCTAAACATCATCTAAATAACACACTTAAAACTAGTATGACTCTAAAGAAATCATTTAACTTCTCAGCTATGGTCTTTCTTATCTGAAAAATAAGGGAATTGGACTTGATGACCTTGCAAGTTATTCCTATTTCCAAATCTAAGATCTAAATCTAACTCTAAATCTAATTTTCTGTTGTTCCCTTCTTCAACTACATTACCATTCCACCTATGCTTTCAATTGTTAATGTCCTTGAGGATTTCTTTTTTTGTCATTTTTTTCACGCTCTTGACATTATTAGTAACATGCTAAAGTCTACTTATACTCATGCATCTTTTTTTCTTTTTAATAATTTGTAATTTCTTTCATCAAAAACCATAAGGTTTTGAACTTTGGAGTTTGATACAGAAAAAACTGAGATGATAATTACATAAATCTAATAAGAGATCTTGTTGGTGTCAGCATCAATGGATAAAGCCCCTGATCATTTTTTTTAAATTAAAAAGTATACAATTGTCAGATAAGATGGACCACAACCTGGCCATCTTCAGCAATGAGATGACCCAAATCAGTTCTAATGGAGCAGTAATGAAGTGAACCAGCTACACTCAGCAAAAGAACTCTGGGAGATAACTAAGAACCATTACAGTGAATTCCCAATCCCTATATTTTTGCCTGCCTGCATTTTTTTATTTCCTTCACAGGCTAATTGTACAATATTTCAGAGTCCAATTCTTTTTGTACAGCAAAATAACAGTTTGGACATGTATACTTATTTTGTATTTAATTTATACTTTAATATATTTAACATGTATTGGTCATCCTGTCACCTAGAGGAGGGGGGGGGAAAGGAGGGGGAAAAATTGAAACAAAAGGTTGGCAATTGTCAATGCTGTAAAATTACCCATGCATATAACTTGTAAATAAAAAGCTATTAAAAATTAAAAAAAAAGATGAACCACATATGAAGCTTCTTGTAATTATTAATTATTTCTTTAAATTTCTGACCTCATATAAGGATATCAATATGGTAAGTATTTTTTGCCTTTGCTTGGCATTATTATTTAACATAGCAAGATTTTACTTATAAATGTCTTATACAAATATATGGAATAGAGAAATTGAGAAAGCTGAAGGAATGTGAGCATGGAAAGATCAGATATGAAGTTATTGGAGGAAGATCCTACCGAATGATCACTTCCTGTTAATATTTTGATTATATATCTCTTTCTGGAAGCTCACTAGAATAACTTAAATATCCAAGTATGTAATCATTCCCTATGATGGCAATAACTGCATCTGTAGAGCAGATTTACTTGATTAAGAAGTAATATAAATCTGGAAAAAGCACTTCTGTAGGAAGTTCTTTATGGCTTACCAGACTTGATGAAATATGCAAGTGATTCCTTTGAGACCCTGGCTATATGTATCTCTTTGGAACTGAAGAAGACTCAGGAAGGATACACAGAGAAAGTTGTTGAAAGATTACTATGGGCATCTTTATGATAGTATTCTTTGTGTATCTTTGATCTTAGCCTTAGAAAGCAAAATTCCTGTATTCTGCATCATTAATTCAATATCTGTGTGTACACTGACACATGTCATAATAACCCTAATAATTAGGGTTATGATGTGAGATACGTCTGACCACTAGGGAATTGAATATTTTTAAAGACCTTTTAGGGCCTTTTGGATTACATTTGAAGAAGCATAAGGATAAGTGAAGGCCCTGTAGGTTAGAGTCTATGTAGCTAATATAGATATGTGATGCAGGCTATGATCCCAGTATTTTCCATGAAATGGTTCCATTTGAGGAATATTAATAAATGATCATTGCCATTATCATCAGCAAGTTATAATTAAAAGAGAGTTGGTCTTGGAGCCAGGAAGATCTAAATTAAGTCATGTTATCTGACATATTATCTTAGGTAAATTTTTTACTCTTGATTTAGGCAACTATAACTTGCTAAGAAGATGCCAATGTATATTTATGGAACCAGTTTCCTTATCTAGGAATTGTCGACACAAATGAATCACCAATCCAATTTTTATTCTATCCTAATGACTAGTGATCTGGAATTGTATCACTTATCTGAATCAGAGTGTTATGAACTTTCTTTATGTGAAGAAAAACCAGTGGACCCAGAATTTCTGAGCATATGTGTATTTGGGGGAAGAAGGGAAATGAAAATGAGTGGTCTGTAATACTTGTATTCTTAAAAATAATGTGAAGTGTTCCAAAAATAGCCCAATTCAATTTTTTCTTATTTAATTTTAAGCCTAGCTCATTGTTGACATGTAGTACAAGTACAAGATATTTCTATATTTCTCTATAGCTATTTTAATACTCTTCAAATCATAGTGTGTGGTTCAATGGATCGTTCATTAAGTGTGTGTGTGTATATATATATATATATATATACACACACACACACACACACACACACATATGCCTAGCTATGTCTATATATATATATATATATATATATATATATATTGATATATAGTCATAGATATAAGTAAAATGATAGGGATATAGAGACATACATTTATCACCTTACTTAATCATATCACCTTACCAACCATATACTATGAGATGAGCAGTATTAATTTTTATCTACTTGATACTTCCTATTTTTCTACTTTGATCACTTCTGAATAGCATCTCAAATTCTTCTTAGGGTTTCCTCACAAAGGTTCTAGAGTGTTCCATACATTGACACAATCAACACACATGCAAACAGTTTCTGGAGAATTCATAAATTATAGTGAACTTTCCTTGCATTACCTATTTTCAGAGGACTTCATGATACCAATAGCAACTTACTTCAAATATAAATCTTCCTGTTTTATGCCTCCCTTTATATTGATAATTGGGGTTTTTATGAATAAAATTATTTTTGTTGTCAAAAATATGAAAGAAATTAATTTGATCTTTACTTCTACATGTGAAATATCATGTTGAAATATTATCTTTAAATATATGTTTTCTTTACTTCTTAATCTATGAATAAAGTTCAGGATTTCTGTGTATATAACTGGGAAGTTTTAAAAACATATTTTCACTAAATTCCAATTAAAATTTGTCATTTTTTTTCAATTTTTCAAGAATAGTATTCTGAGATGGGGACCATAGGTTGCACCAAACTGTTGCAATGGAAAGTTTTAAAAACTCCTACTTCACTATTTGTAATAAATAGGAACAAATATCAGTTCATAGTTTCTATATCTTTCAGTCAATTGTGTGAATGTTAAAATATAATTTACTGTGGAAAAAGGTGAAAACAAAAATAAATAAAAATTTTCAACTTGTGAAGTAGAATAAAAATTTGAGAGAGGGGAATCTGAAAAGGTAATGTTGAAAAATACTTTAAATATCTTCACAATCATGAAAGAATTATTTTATGGGGAAAGGGAAATAGATTTTTGAAAAGTAAAATAGAAAAATATCTCATTTTAGTTAGACAAAAAATGTTGGGGGAGTTTGCTTGTTTTCAACATCAGATGTCCCATTTGACTTTGGTTGGGTAAGGGGATGAGGTTCGGGCAAAAAATCATGTGTGCTTTGCTCTTCTTAAACCATTTGTCAAAATGCTATTTTATTCAATTTTTTTATTCCTCATTATTTTAGGCAGCTTAGCTTAGGGGTTAGAGAACCAGACCTGATGTTAAAAAATCAGGGTTCAAGCTTTCCTACTAGAATATATGGGCTAGGTGAATTTTAGCAAGTTGCTCAATCTCTACCTAAAGAAAATTTTTTAAGGCAGATATTTCTTTGTGACAGAATTTCAGAGAATGTTTCAATCTGAATTATTAGAGACTTTCCTAATTTTGAGTAAACTCTTCCAATTATCCCAAATCACAGATTTGGTTCCATCCTATCACCATTCTCTATTTCAATTGCTTTTCAGAATTTTTCTCCTTTTAACAATAGATTTATCAAACCTTACTTCCTTGATGATGCTTTCTTAGGCTAAGCAGAAAAGAGTTGATAAAACTCTTGAATTTAACCAATCTAAATATTAAACCCCATGATCCTCTCCTCCTCACTGACCTATTAGAACAGTTGGTCTTTGACCAAATCTGTGATGTCCACATTGTATAAATATCAAATGTCATTTAAACTTATTTATTCTACATATTTTTCTCATAGTTTTTCATTCAAAGTAGCCCTTAATTCTGTGTTCCTATGATTTCTACCAGGGGAAGAAAAAAAAGGAATATAGGAGTTTTTAGACTATCTATTCATTCCTTCAATTTTTTGTTCAGTTTTAGACTATCTATAAGCTTTACTTTAAACTTAGTTTAAAAATGACATCCCAATCCGATGTTTGGAAAAATGATAGATATATAGTAGTTGATATTTATCCAATAAATGAAAGTTTAATGGATGAAATCCCCATCCCCATATTCTGGAAGAGAAAAATTAAAAGTTGAACAGAACTGATTTTGTGATACATGCACAAGCAATAAGAAACCTCTTAAAATGTTGAATGTGGGGAAGATTTTGTCCAATTATGATGTGCCTAAAACTTTTTATTCTAATAAGTTTATGACCATTTCAAGAGAGATTTGATCATCTTGCTTTGTAGTGTTTGAGGAAGGAGATTATCAAAGTGATTGCAGTTGAAGATTGGCAGGGTAGGAGGAGAAGAAGGACAATTGAATAAAGAGTTTAAGAATAGCTAGTGCATTGTTGATTAATTGGTGGTTGTTCTTTTCTTCTTGAAAGGGACCAAAATGACATCACTATGTTAGAGTTGAGTTGCAATATGTCCAACTGTGATTGATCAAACCAATATGAAGCTCAGAATGTTCTTCCACAGGTCAGACACAAATAGTCCATATGAATATTTGAGGTAATTTCTCTGATTTTGTACATCTCATGTTTCTTTTGAGTAATTCAATTCTGCTTTGCTCATAGAACTTAGCACCTTTTCTGATCAGGGTACACAGTGCTGGGAGATCCTATGCTAGTGTCTCCCCTGTCATACAATCAATTCTAAAGTTCTTAAAAGAGATCTTGAGAGTGCCCTTATATCACTTTTTCTGACCACTTTATGAATACTTGCCCTATGTGAGTTCTCCATGGAAGTGATAAATTTTCCTGGCATGGAGCTGATATGCTGTCCAGGTTTCACAGACATACAACAATGAGGTTAGCACAATGGCTCTGTAGACTTTCAGTTTGGTAGTCAGTCTAATACTTCTCCTCTCACATACTTTCATTCAGAACCTCTCAAACAGTGACCTTATTATCAATGTGGACACCTCTGGAAAGTATACTGCCAAGGTAAAAGAACTCATCCATTATTTACTGTGAATGATAGTTCCACATATGGATAGTGTGGCATTGGCTGATGGAAGACCTGTGTTTTCTTGATATTAATTGTTAGGTCAAAAGGAAAAAATATGTTTCTTAAAGGTTAAACAGTTTACATCCTAACATGGGAACATGATCCTTATGACTCTTGAGAATTGCAACTTTGTCAAGGCAGTTAGAATGAGTGTATATAGATAAAGGCTATAGATAAAAGTTGATTTTGATGGGATGATATAAAAAAGAAAAGAAGAGGTGGAAAAAGATTGTACAGGGAAAAGTGGAAAAGGGAGATAAAATGGAGTAGATTGCAATGCATGAAGAAGCTCAAATGACCTGCTACAGCAGAAGGAAGCATTTTTTGAGCCTCAATCTCATCATATTTGGCTCAAAAATGGAATAATGTACATATTTAGTTTTGTTTAGAAATTTGTCTTACCTTATGGATAAGCAGGAAGAGAAAGGGAAAAGAAAAGGAGGAGAGTGATAAAAGGAAAGGCAGAATAAGGGAGATGGGACTCAGAATTAAAACAGTAGTGAGTAGGTAAAGGTGAAACAAAATGGAAAAGGAAAAAAAAACAGAAAATAGAGTGGAGGGAAATACAGAGTTATTAATCTTACTGTAAATGTAAATGGGATAAATTCTCCCATAAAACAGAAGCAGATAGCAGAATGGATTAAAAGCCAGAAAACTACAATATATTGTTTACAATACATTTAAAGCAGAGAGATATACATAAAAATAAAGATTGGAGCAAAACATATTATGTTTCAGCTGATGGGGGAAAAATGGAGGGTAGTGATCCTGATCTCAGACCAAGCAAAAGCAAAAAGAGATCCAATTAAAAGAGATAAGGAAGGAAATTATATCTTGCTAAAGAATATAGATAAGATAATAATACTAAATACATGTGCACCAAGTGTTATAGCATCCACATTTTTAGAGAAGTTAAGTGAGTTAAAAAAAATAGACAGCAAAACTGTATTAACAGGGTATTTCAAACTCCTTCTCTCAGAACTAGATAAATTGGACTACAAAATAAACAAGAAAGAAGTTGAGGCAAATAAAATTATGGAAAAGTTACGCATGATAGAACTTTGAGAAAATGGAATGAGGATAGAAAAAAATATATTTTTTTCTCAGCAATGAATGGAATGTACACAAAAACTGGCTATATATTAAGGCACAAAAACCTTGCATTCAAATGCAGAAAGGAAGAAATATTAAATGCATCCTATTCAGACCATGATGCAAAAAAATAACATGTAATAAAGGGCCATGGAAAAACAAACCAAAAATTTAATTAAAGACTCAATAATCTAATCTTATAGAATATGGGGGTCAAACAAGTGATAGAAACAATAATTTCATTCAAGAGAAAGAAAATAATGAGATAACATAACAAAATTTATGGGAAGCAACAAAAGTAATTATTTTTTTAAAAATTGCAATTTTAATTTTTGTTCAATTAAAATATAATTCATGAAATACAATTGGTTAATATAAAGTGTTTTAAGTCAATGTCAATGATTGAGTTCTGCAATTTTGTTGTTTTAAACTAACCTATTGTCCTAATCCCAATTGTTTACTTTTTTATTTTTCCCTTCTTCTTTCTTCTTTTTCTCTTTCTTTTCCCCCTTCCTTTCTTTCTTTTTCTCTTTATTTTTCTTCCTTCCTTCTTTCTTTCCTTCTTTCCCTCCTTCCTTCCTTCCTTTGTTTCTTTCTTTTTTCTTTCTTTCTTTTCCTTTTTTTCTTTCTTTCTTTCTTTCTTTCTTTCTTTCTTTCTTTCTTTCTTTTCATTTGTTTTTTTGAGATTTTTGAGTTCTAGATTCTCTCCTTTATCCTCACCCACAATTAAGAAACCACATGTGAAGCTATGCAAAACATTTCCGTAAAAATCAAGTTGAGGGAGAAAAAAAACCCATAGATTTCTCACCCTAAGGAAAATAAAACTCCACAAGAAAAATTAAGTTTTAAAGAAAGAGAGATAGAGCAGGAAATAAAGAATGCTTCAATCGATATTCAGATATAATCAGTTTCTTTTCTGGATATATCGATAGATTTTTTTCATCACAAGCCCTTTAGAGTAGTTGTGGATGATTATACTACTAAAAATAACAAAGTCATTTACAGCTGGTCATTCCAGAACAATGCTATTACTTTGTATATAGTATATTTCACGATATTCATGGAAGACTTTCTAGGTTTATTTTTTTTTCTGAGAGCATTCTGCTCATTTCATGTAGAACAATAATATTCTATCACAAACATATACCACAATTTATTAAGCCATTGCCCAATTGATAGGCAGCCCTTTAATTTCTGGGTTTTTTTGTCCTGAAAAGGGAGCTGCATATGTATTCATATGAATATATAGATTATTTTCTTTTTTCTGTTTTTTTTCTAAATCTCTTTTGGTATTCATGCTTAGTAATGATATTGTTAGGTCAAAGGATATGCATGAATTTGCAGCCCTTTGGAACATATAATATCTTTTGATACTTATCAATTGGGACATGGCTCTTACTTTTTATAAATTCGATTCAATTCTCTCTATGTTTGAGAATTGGGGCCTTATCAGAGAAACTTGCTTTGAATTTTTTTTTTAACAATTGCTATTGCTAATTGTATTCCTCTCCATTTATTTCCTCTCTCTTTTCACCCTGTGTTCTCAAAAGTGTTTTGCTACTGAGTACTTCTTCCCCCAATATGGTGTCTCTTTTATCATCCACCTCCCTTCCCATATTCATTCCCCTTCATTTTCCTGCAAGGTAGTGAGCTTTCAATGATCAGAACCTTTTTGTTTGTTTGTTTTCTGCTTATTTTCTTTTTTCTTTTCTTTTCTTTTTTTCCTTTTTTTTCTTTCTTTTTTGCTGAAGTAATTGGGGTTAAGTGACTTGCCCAGGGTCAAGCAGTCAGGAAGTCTTAAGTATCTGAGGTCAGATTTGAACCCAGGTCCTCCTGACTTCAGGGCTGGTGCTCTATTCACTGCACCACCTAGCTGCCCCTTCTGCTTATTTTCTTAGCCTATTACTCTGCTTTTAACTCTTTGTTAAAGTGGGGCTCTGTTTCCAGGGTGGAGGGTATACTATCCCAAGCTTCAGAAGTTTCCTTCTAAGATTATGACCACAATCACTCTTTTCTGCCCTGGAGTTATTAGATGTTCCCCTGCCCCCATGTAGCTGTAAAATCTAGGGTGCTGACCAGGGGCCATATTAGGAATAGACATCAGACTCCCACCTATTGCCCCAGATGCTCTTCACTGACTTTCTGAATCCAATCTGCTGTCCCCAGTCTGAGAGGTCCAGGAGCCTCCAGCACTGTTGCTGATTCAGAGATCTTGCCTTGCTGATATTTGGGTCCAGCCCAAGCTGGGGCCAGGCCCAGGCCTTTGCTGGGATTGCAGATTGGGCTCCCACTCTGGTTCCACCATTTCTGCTAATCTTCCACATCCTCTTTGGTGTCTCTGAGCTGAGAGGTTTGGGAGCTAATACTACTGTTGGTGATTAAGAGGTTAGGCCAGGCCAGGGCTGAGGTTGGGACTAAGGCTGGGGCTGTGCCAGCAACTTCTACTCTGATGTCACAAATCTTTTCTGCTGAGGTTCTAAATTGCCTTTGGCTGGAATATATTCTGCTCCATCTTTTTAGGTGTTCTGATGCTCTAAAGTTTGTTTAGAGTCATTATTTAAAGGAATTTGGAGTAGTTTGAGGAAGAGATTGGTCAAGTTCCTGAGTTTACTCTGTCATCTTGGCTCCACTTCCCCTAAAGTAGTTCTTAAGGGAAATGATACATCACTAGATGCTTACATAAATAAAATAGAGAAAGAAAAGATAAATGAATTTGGTATTCAACTAAAAAGGGTAGAAAAAGAGCAAATAAAAAACTTTCAATTAAATACCAAATTAGAAATTTTGAAAATGAGAGATTAATAAAATTGAAACTAATAAAGCTATAGAAGTAATAAAAAACTAATAGTTTTATTAAAAAAAACAAAATAGATGAACTTTTGGTTAATTTAATTTAAAAAAAGGAAAGAAGAAAGTCAAATTAACAGTATCAAAAATAAAAAGGGGGTAAACTTACCACTAGTGAAGAGGAAATTAAAGTAATAATTAGGAACTATTTTGCCCAATTTTATGCTAATAAATCTGACAATCTAAGTGAAATGGAAGAATATTTACAAAATATAGATTGCCCAAATTAATAAAAAAGAAAGTAAAATATTTAAACAGCCTCATTTAAAAAAAAATTGGACAAGGCATTAATAGATTCCCTAAAAAAAAATCTCCAGAGCCAGATGGATGTATCAGTGAATTTTATCAAATATTAAAAGAACAATTAATTCCAATACAATATAAACTATTTGAGAATTTAGGCAAAGAAGGAGTTCTATCAAATTTCTTCTATGATTGAGATAATGATGCTGATACCTAAACCAGGAAGTGCCAAAATAAAATTTTGAAAAGAAAGAAAATTATAGACCAATCTCCCTACTTCATATTGATGCCAAAATTTTAAAATATATTAGCAAAAGGATTACAACAATTACCAGGATAATTTACTATAATCGAGTGAGATTTATACTAAGACTAAAATATAGGGGAACACTATCAATGTAAGTGACCATATCAATAACAAAACTAATAGAAATCATGATTTTCTCATTAGATGGAGAGAAGTAATTTGACAAAATATAGCATTCATTCCTAATCTTGAAAAGACAACCTACACAGCATAGGAATAAATGGAGTTTTCCTTTTATTTATTTATTTGACTGAGGCAATTAGGGTTAAGTGATTTGTCTAGAGTCACACAGCTAGTAAATGTTAAGTGTCTGAAGTCAGGTCTTCTTGACTTCAGGGCAGGGACACTGTCTACCGCATCATACAGATACCTCTGAAGTTTTTTTTAAAATGATATCTAAAACCATCATCAAACATTATATGTGAGTGAAATAAGCTAGAAACATTCCCAATAAGATCATGAGTGAAACAAGGATGTTCATTATCAACATTATAGCAATAAGAAAAGCAAAATAAATGGAAATAACTAGAGGAGGCAATGAGGAAACAAAACTATCACTCTTTGCAGAAGATATGATGGTATATTAAAAGAATCTAAAAAATCAGCTAAAAACTACTCCAAATAATTAACAACTTTAGCAAAGTTACAGGATATAAAATAAATGCACATAAATTATTGACATTTTTTATTAACTACAAAATCTGACAATAAGAGATAGAAAGAAAATTCCCATTCCCATTTAAAATAACTACATACAATACAAAATATCTGAGTCTACCTGCCAAGACAAAGATAGGAAATATATGAACACAATCACAAAACCATTTTCACCCAAAGATTCAAATCTAAACAACTAGAAAAATATCAATTGCTCATGGGTAGACTGAGCTAATATAATAAACATCACAATTCTAACAAATTGATCTATTTATTCAGTGTCATATCAATAAAACTGGCAAAAATTAGTTTATAGACCTAGAAAAAATAATAGCAAAATTCATTTGAAAGAACAAAAAAAATTAATGGAAAAAATTCAAAAGGAGGTGATCTAAGTGTACAAGAGCTAGAACTAAAATTATTTTATAAAGTGTTGGTCATCAAAACTTTTTGGTATAGTTAAAAATTTGAGATCCATTGATCATTAGAATAGGTGAGTCACACAAAGTCAATGTCTATAGTAATCTACTATTTAATAAAACTGAAGACTCCAGTTTCTGGAATAAGAACTCATAATTTGACAAAAATTGCAGGAGAAATTGGAAGATATTGTGACAGAAATTAAGAATTGGCTAACATTTTACATGCTACACCAAGATAAGATCAAAATGGTTTCATGATTTAGATATAAAGAGTAATTCCATAATCAAATTATTAGAGCAAGGAATAACATACCTGGCAGATCTGTAGAGAAAGGAGAAGTTTTTGGCCATTTTGAACATTATTAAATGCAAAATGAATAATCTTGGTTACAATAAACTTTTTCAAATTGTGTTTAAAAAAAAAAAACACCAATGCATGTTTGCTGACATGGCAAGGGGGAAAGAGAAGGAGAATAAAAAAATTAAAACTCAAAATGTTACAAAAATGAATGCTGAAAACTATCTTTGTGTTTATTTTGAAAAACAAAATACTACTGGAAAAAAACAAAGAGAGAATTGAGACAAATTTAAAGAATATAAGTCATTCTCCAATTGATAGTAGGTCAAATGATATGAACAGGCATTTTTCAACTGAGAAATCAAAGTTATCTATAGGCATAGGAAGAATTGCTCTAAATCACTTTTTATTAGATAAATGCAAATTAAAAGCAGAAAGCATGGAAATTCTTTTGTATCATTTTTCAAATATATAGAGAACTGAATCAAATTAAAAAAGAATACAAGTTATTCCCCAGTTTATAAATGGTCAAAAGATATGAAAGACAATTTTCAAATGAAAAAATTAAAGGCATCTATAATCAAATGAAAAAATACTCTAAATCACTACTGATTAGAGAAATGGAAATTAAGACAATTCTGAGGTACCACATCATACCTCTCAAATTTGCCAAAATGACAGGAAAAGATAATGATAAATGATGGTGGGGATGTGGGAAAACTGATTCATTATTGGTGGAGTTGTTAACTGATCCAACAGTTCTGGAGAGCAATGGGGAACTATGCCCAAAGGGTTATAAAACTATGCATACGCTTTGAAATTGAGTGGATGGTCATCAATTGGGCAATAGCTGATTAAGTTTGGTACATAAATATAATGTAATAATATTGTTCTATAAGAAAGATGGGCAGGCTAATTTCAGAAAAGCCTGGAAGACTTACATGAACTAGATGCTGAGTGAAGTAAGCAGAACCAAGAGAACACTACACAATAATGGCAAGATTATGTGATGATCATCTGTGATAGGCTTGACTCTTCTCAGCAATGTGGTGACTCAATACAATTATATTAGATTTGATATGGAAAATTCCATCCCCATCCAGAGAGGAAACTATGGAGATTGAGTGTAGGAAAAAACATTTTGCATTTTCACAATTGTTTGATTATTTGTTTCTTTGCATTTTCTTGCTCGTATTTTTACCCGTTTAGTCTGATCTTTCTAGTACACATGACAAAGAAGGAAATATGTTTAAAAGGATTGTACATGTTTAATCTAAATCAGATTGCTTGCTGGTGCGGGGGGGGAAGGGAAGGAGAGCAAGAAATTTATAACTCAAAATCTTACAAAAATAAATGTTGAAAAATATCTTTGTGTGTTTTTGGAAAAATAAAATACTATTAAGAATGAAAAAATAAAACAGAGTGAATTGAGTCAAATTTATAAGAAAAGTCATTCTCCAATTGATAAATGGTCAAAGAATATGAACAGGTCAAAGAATATGAATATGAAGAATATTCTTCAGCTGAAGAAATAAAACTTATCCATAGGCATATGAAGAAGTGCTCTAATTTTTATTAGATAAATGCGATTTAAAACAACTTTGACAAACCACCTTCTACCTATTAGATTTTTAAAAGTGGCAAAAATGGAAAGTGGTAAATAGGGGAGAGGATATGAGAAAATTGAGATACTAATGTATTGTTGATGGAGTTGTGAACTGGCTCAACCATTCTGGACAGATATAGAACTAGGATCAAAGGGCAACCAAATTGTGCATATCCTTTGACCCAACAATATCACTACTTGGCCTATATAACAAAGAGATAATAAAAAAAGAAAAGAATGTGTATGTACAAATGTATTTATTTATAGCAATTTTTGTGGTTGCAAGGAAGTGGAAATTGGGAAGATTCAGCCATTAATGGCTGAAAAAGCTGTGGTATATGGATGTAATGGAATACTTTTATGCGATAAGAAATGATGAACAGGTAGATTTCAGAAAATTATGTAAAGACTTATACAAAATGCTGCAAAGCTAAATGAGCAGAACCAGAAAACCATTGTATCAGCATCATTGGTTGATAACCAGCCATGATTGATTAAGCTCTTCTCAGCAACACAATGATTCAAGAGAAGTACAAAGGACATTAGAAAGGAAATACTATGCAAAATCAAAGAACTGATGCATTCTGAATGTAGATTGAAGCATAGTTTTCATTTTATCCTTATGTGTTTTTTTTTTCTTTTTATCAGTTTCTTCTTCTGTAACTGTGAGTACTATGTAAATGTGTTTTACATGATATCACAGGTATAAAATATATCAGATTGCCTACCAACTTCAGAAGAGGAGAGAAGGTAGGCGGAAAGAAAGTATTTGAAACTCAAAAAATTGTAAAATCAAATGCCACAAAAATCATTTTTGAAACCTATAGAAAAATATAATTCTATTTTAAAAATAGAAATTGGAAAATCTGGTAATTCTCCACATTGCAAATGCATATTAATTGGTGACTACTAATTCATTGAAATGGTATGAGTGACAATTTGTTGGAATCTGTTTAGGAAGGGAACAGAAAAGTCCAGGACCTCATAACTTTTGAGAAGGGAAAATAGGACTAAAGACTGAAGAGAAATAGGAACTTTTACCTTAAATGGATTCCCATGGATGGGAATCAGAATTCAGTGTCCAGAAAAGTACAGAATAGCATTATCTAGGCCACATATTATGACAATAAACAGTACTATTCTGTTTATTGGAAGTATAATGATACATTCTTTATATTTGGAATTGCCATAGAAAGACAGTTGTGACAAAAGACTTTGCTCCTTCAGAAGAAAAAATTCCTACCTTTGGTATTACTCAAATAAATGCATTATTGATGTACAATGCCATTGAGAAGTCTTAATAATAAAGTGAATACTCATTAAGTAAAAAGATCTCATATTTACAACCATAACACAGATCTGGAATTCTCAAAATGAATCTTAGGTCACTCCTTTCTCAAGCTCAGATCTATTCTAACTGGGAAATATGTCTTTTGAATTTTTCACATTATATTGAATATTAATTACAATTTACTTGGGAGGGGGAGGTCAAGCAACAAACCTAGAGAAGGATTTGTGAACTTTTAACTCTCTGGAAATTTTTTTTTATCAAAAAAAGTAAGTAAATGTGTGTGTGTGTGTGTGTGTGTGTGTGTGTGTGTGTGTGATGAAATTCTACTCCATCAAGCAGCTGTCCCATTTCTAAAGCCTTAAAACACCCAAGGTCTAATTGCTCTCCCAGCTCAAGAGATTTCTTGAGTTTATGATTTATCCTAAGATGATATCCCAAGGGGAAACCAAGGCAAATTAAAAAGGCTCTTTTCACAGACACCCAGTACAAGGCCTGGGGCTATTGAAGACTAGGAAAGAATCAAGGCAGTCCTGCATTGATTAATTTGGATAATTTGGTCTCATTATTATGAGAAAAATTCAGGATTGCCAGATACATACACTGGCCTAACTTCATGATGCCTAAAATAGAAGGTATGGGGGGGAGGGGAGGAATTCCCATCTTCCCTTCATGAGAGACTGAAGAAAAGGAAGAAAGATTTGTCATTCCCAGTCAACTAAGTTCTCTCATGGACATGTAAGTTCACCCAATTTTGATCTATCAGTGCTACTGATGCTAACAACAGAATGGGGAACTATAAGTTGATTGGTATTATTGAATAATTCCCAAGGTTAGGGGTCATCTTCCTATAGGAGTCTCCAGAGCACTATATGTAAGGAGAAAAGTATAATGGGTCTTCAGCGTGTAGGGATGGTTGGCTGTGTTCCTTGAACCTCGGGAGCAATTTTTACCTAACTATACAGACACAAAACATGGAGACTCAAAAGATGGTATCATACTTTATTAAGGAATCACCTTAATTGTTTCTATGAGGAAATCTCTGTTGATTATGGAAAACTCAGTGACAGACTGGGTGGGGTCCTTGTCTTGTGGTAAAGATGTCCAGTATCCAAATCTAGCTTCTGATACACAAGTTCTGCAACTATCAGCAAATTACTTTTCATCTTTGAGACTCTGTTTCCTTATCTATAAATAGATAGCATAATATTTATGGAATCTGTTTAGCAGTTTTGTTGAAAAGTTCAATGAGATAATGGCAGAAAAGTTTTTTATAAACATTTAAGTCTAGACAGCTGCCGTAATTGTTATCCATGATATGGTGATAAATGAGTTAATACCTGAAGAAGTGTTTATTATGAATTTTTGAAGATTTGAGTCCCAGTTCAAATCTTCAGCTTCATTTTAGAACTTAAAGTTCTAGGAGTGCTACTTGATAAAAATGAATTATCTTTGTATCCCTATAAGGATTACATTTAAGTCAATATAATCAAATGATTTTTCCACTTAGTAAGGGCATGTTTTCCTGAACTATGTCCCCCTTCTACCATATGTTTTGGCTGTGAATTTCATAAGTCACTATCAAAGATGCTCTAATATTTGTTTTCTAATATCTAATTTCTAAGCAGGTACCCAGGATTGAAAAACTTTTCATTCATAGCAATGATAAAAGCAGTCAGCATAAAATAGGAGCAAGGACCCAAGGCTAGGGATCATTTTAACATTCCTTTTTTGCTTTTCCCATTTCTTATGATGGACATTTTTTCTCCAATTTCAAATGCTTATTGAATAGCATGTCTTTGAATAATAATAATATCAATTAATAATATTTGCAATGTTTTTCAATAATAAAGGTCAGAAAGAATGTAAGAAAATTAGAAGAGTAATGCATTGTTGTCACAGTTGTGAACTTATCCAACCCTTCTGAAGAGCAATTTGGAATGATGCCCAAAGGGATATGAAACTATGCATACTTTTTGATCAAGCAATACCACAACTAGGTTTGTATGCAAAAGGGATCTTTAAAAATAGAAAAAGACCCATATGTACAAAAATGTTTATAAAAGCTATAGTTTCTGGTGCTAAAGAAGTGAAAATAAAGGGGATGACTATCAATTAGGGAATGGCTGAACGAATTGTGACATATGAACATAATGGAATACTATTCTATAAGGAATGATGAGTTGCTATTGGGTCTGTATCTCACAGAAATCATGAAAAAGGGAAAAGGATCCACATGTGCAAAAATGTTTGTAGCATCTCTTTTTGTAGTGGCAATTAACTGGAAATTGAGTGATTGCCCCTCATTTGGGGAATGGCTGAATAAGTTATGGTATATGGATGTAAGGGAATATTATTATTCTATAAGAAATGATAAGCAGGCTGATTTCAGTAAGGATTGAAAAGACTTACATGAATTGATGATGCATGAAGACAGCAAAAGCAAGAGAACATTGTACACAACAACAAAAAGATCATGTGATGATTCACTGTGATAAATTTGGCTCTTTGCAACAATGAGGAGATTCAAGACAATTTCAATAGACTTGATGGATAATGCCATCCACACCCAGAGAGACTACTATGGAGAATATAAGTGCGGATTGACACATAGTATTTTCACTTTTTGTTGATGTTCTTGTTTGTTTGCTTGTTTCTTTTTTTTCTTTTCTTGTCTTTTTCCCTCTTGATCTGATTTTTTTTTGCACAGTATAAGAATATGGAAATATAATTAGAATAATTGCCCATGTTTTACCTATATCAGATTGATTGATTGCTAGCTGTTGGGGTTGGAAAAGGAAGGGAGAGGAACACAAAGTTTTGCAAAGGTGAATATTGAAAACTATCTTTGTATGTATTTGGAAAATTAGAATACTATTAAAAGCAATTTTTAAAAATATGAACAGGCAAATTTCAGGGGGAAAATTGAGAAATACTTAACATTAACTGATATAGAATGAAGTAGCCAGAACCAGGAGAACTCTATTTAATGCAGCTCAGTTTTTACATTAATTTTTTTTGGATGGCTCATTGTATCGATTGATTCATATTAAGCCTGTAAACATTAAAAGCTTCATGTATTTTTCAGAATTCCTTTTTAACCATTCCTTCCCAATCTTGGGTCATTTAAACCTTAACATTTTTGAACATTTTACTGAAATGTGCCATACTGCAGTGGCAAAAACATTGTATAGGATAACAGCAACATCGTGTGGAAGATCAACTTTGATAGACTTTGCTCTTCTCAGCCAGAAAATGATCTAAGTAAATTCGAAGAGATGGAAAATGCTATCCATAGTCAGAAACAGAACTATGGAGTCTGAATGAAAATCAAAGCATACTACTCCCGATTTTTGTTGCTTTTTCTATCTTATCCTTCCTTCCTTTTGTTCTTCTTTTACACTATGACTAATATGGAAATCTGTCTAATATGGTTTTATCTGTAAAAACTATATTAGATTTCTTGCTCTCTTGGGGAAGGAAAAGGGGAGAGAAGTACAAAGGAAGAAAAAAGCAAATCAAAACCTGATGAAAAGTAAATGTTGAAATTTAATAAATAATTTTTTAAAAAACTTAATAAAAAATCTATGAAATGGGAAGAAATAGCAGGCATTCAATTCTATTCATTTCTTTGAAATACCTTAATGTTAGGTACTTCAGAGCTCCATTTCATTACAGTCATGGTAATTAAAAGTTGTAACTAACAGTCTCCAGTGAAAAAAGGATAGACTTTTTTCTAATATGTTCCAGTCTTCCCAATTGGGTTGAAAAGATTTCAATAAAGAACATAAAATGGTGATCAAAGATGAATTTGTATCAAGCCAAACCAACTCAAATTTTGTGTTTGATGTCTCTATTCATCTTCTGCTTTCATTTGTCTTTCCCCAGAGTTGACTTTCCCATGAAGATCAAGAATTACACAGAGGTGACTGAGTTCATCCTCCTGGGAATCCCTCATACAGAAGGACTGGAGACTATGCTCTTTGTCATTTTCTTATTCATCTACATCTTCACCCTGCTGGGGAACTTCCTCATCCTCTTGGCCATCATCTCCTCCTCTCGCCTTCATACACCCATGTATTTCTTCTTGGGACTCTTATCTACCTTTGACATATTTTTTCCTTCAGTGAGTTGTCCTAAAATGCTGGTTTTTCTCTCTGGAAGGAGCAGAGCCATCTCTTATAGGGGATGTGCCACCCAGCTCTTCTTCTACCATTTTATAGGATGTGCTGAAGGTGTTCTCTACTCTGTGATGTCATATGACCATTTTATTGCCATCTGTCATCCACTGCGCTACACAGTCATTATGAACCCCAGACTTTGTGTGGTCCTTGCCATTTGTACCTCATTGATAGGATGTATCCATGCCACTGTATTGATATCACTCACCTTTCAGTTGCCTTACTGTGGTCCCAATGAAATAAGCTATTACTTCTGTGACATTCCTGTTATTTTACCTTTGGCCTGTGCTGACAACTCACTGGCCCAGAGGGTGGGTTTCACTAATGTTGGCCTTCTGGCTTTAGCATTATTTTTCACCATTATTGTCTCCTATACCCACATTGGAATAGCTATTTTGAGAATCCGTTCAGCTGAAGGCAGGAGCAAAGCTTTCTCTACCTGCAGTGCCCACCTCACTGCAATCATGTGTGCCTATGGACCAGTTATCATCATCTACTTTCAGTCTACACCTAATCCTTTCCTTGATGCTGTAGTTCAAATTTTGAATAACATTGTTTCACCTATGCTGAACTCTTTAATTTATTCTCTGAGAAACAAGGAAGTAAAAAGGGCCCTGAAAAGAGTTTTGTGTGACTCTAACTTTAATAGCCTAAATTAGGAAACCTGACTTTCTCTGGTCAGTTCCCTGTTTCTAGCTTAGTGTGGATATAGGTTATGAGATTTCTCTCCTTCATTGAATGGTAACCATGGTTTTGCCCTATTTTTATGTCAGTCTTCCATCTTTTCCACAGTGCATGCAAACAGAAAAAAAAGTTGATTTTTTTTTCTCTGAAAAGGTTTTTTTTAAAAATTGGGATTCATTTTCATCTCACTGTTCATGAAGTGTCTGTGACAAGAAAGAAGGTGTCTGTCTAATACTTCATTTGAAATAATTATTTTAAAAGAAACTCATTTTTAATGTACCTGTCTTTCTCTTGGTAGTTGTTTTGAAATAGTGTTTCTTGGTGAAAGTAAGTGACAGTTTAGAACTATGATTTCATTGGTTTAAAGAGTTACTATTAAATTTTCTTTTCCCATTATTTTAAATCACCAGATCTCTTTGACAGTATATCCCATTCACTCCTCCTTTACTCTGGTGTGTTGAAAAGGTGACCCTTCTCCTTACCAAGGCATTGTACCATTATTCTCATCCAATCTTCTTTTCTCTTCTGGCAAATTGTCCTTTTTGGATAATTTTGAATATTTATCTGCTGCCTCTATTCCTGATTTCACCCCAAATCTAAAAATATATTCTCCATAAATCTTTTAAAAATCACTTTTTCCACTCTTACTACTTTTTCATCCTTAATTCTACTCCCTTGATGACTAAATTCTGACAAAGAGTGGTCTACATTTTCTCTTTCACTAACTTTTTAGACCCATGAAGACTGGCTTATACCTATACCCTTTAGTTTTCATCCTTAACGTTAGTGTATTTTTATTTGCTAACAGCCGTGTTTTAAAATATAATCAGACAATATAGAAGCCTTTTGAGAAATTTGTTAAGTTGAGGTTAAGCATAGTAAATAATGATGAAAAATTGAAAGAAAGAGGGAAAATATGGGAAAACATGAATGAAATGATAGAGTGAATTAAACAGAACCAAAAGATAAAGATAAAAAAACTCTATTTGCCTTGTTTTAGAGTTTCATATTTGGTAAGACACTGCTGTTGCATAAAATGTTTTTACTTTTTATAAGGGAGGTTAAAGAGATAAATTATTAGAATAGGAATATAATTTTTAAAAAGACTAGTTAATTGAAGACAAGACTGTACAGTTTATTGGTATCCATTCAATGTCAAGAGATTTCAAAACAAGTTCTTAGCATATCAGCTGAGTACCCTTTAAAAGACTAACAAGGAGAACATGGACAAGAAAAAATGCAGAATAGGTAGTCATGGATGGGCTATGATCCTCATTATGAGAAGGAGTATCCATAATAATTATTTCACAGATCCAATGAAAGATCTAAGAATAAAAGTTTTTACTCTCTTATGAAAAAATAAATAAGGATTCAAAAGGAAAATATGACCAAAAGATCTGATGGTAAAGTTAAGTTGACTGGACTCTTCAATAAAAAAGTTAATAGATTAAAATGAAAAATCCAGATGTTTCTACACACCTCTCAGATTGCTAAGATGATAAGAAAAGATAATAATAAATATTGGAGGGGATGTAGAAAAACTAGGATTTCTATCAATGTTCAGTGTTGGTCATTGGTGGGGGAGTTGTGATCTGATCTAACCATTCTGGAGAGCAATGGGTAACTATGCCCAAAGGGTTATAAAACTGTGCATATACTCTGATTCAGTAGGCTCACTATTGGGTATTTATCTCAAAGAGATCATAAAACAGGTGAAAGAACCCACATGTATGAAGATGTTTCCAATAGCTCTTTCTGTATTGTCAAAGAATTAGGAATTGAGTGGATGTTCATCAGTTGGGCAATAGTTGAATAAGTTATATGAATATAATGTAATATTATTATTCTGTAGGAAATGATGGATAGACTGATTTCAGAAAAGCTTGGAAAAACTTACATAAACTGGATGCTGAGTGAAATGAGTAGAACCAAGAGCACACTATGCAATAATGGCAAGATTATGCGATGATCAACTGTGATGGGTTTAGCTCTTCTCAGCAATGTGGTGACTCAATACAATTATGTTAGACTTGGGATGGAAAATTACATCCACATCCAGAGAGGGAACTATGGAGGCTGTGTAGAAAACAGCATTTTGTATTCTCAGGCTTTTTATTTATTTCTTTGTTTGTATTTTCTTTCTTGTGTTATTTCCCTTTTGGTCTGATCTTTTTTGTACAACATGACAAATACGGAAATAATTTAAAAAGATTGTTTATGTTTAACCTAAATCGGATTGCTTGTGGTCATGGTGAGGGGAAGGAAATTAAGGAGAAGAGAGCAAGAAATTTAAAAATCAAAATCTTACAAAAATGAATGTTGAAAATTATTTTTGTGTGTCTTTGGAAAAATAAAATACTATTAAAAAAATAAAGTCAGAATTGAGTGAAATTTATAAGAAGACTAATTATTTTCCAGTTTATAAATGGAAAAAATACAAACAAGCAATTTTCAGCTGAAGAAATCAAAGTTATCTATAGGTGCATGAAGAATTGCTCTAAATTGCTCTAAATAATAATATTTAGCTGTAATAAATAAATATGAATTTTAAAAAATGTGAGAAACCATCTCCTACTTATCAGATTTTCCAAAATGACAAAAATGGAATGTGACAAATAATGAAGAGGATATGGGACAATTGAGACACTAATGCTTTGTTGATGGAGTTGTAAACTGAACCATCCACTCTAGACAGTAATTTGGAATTAAGATCAAAGGGCAACCAAATTGTGCATATCCTTTGACACAACAATACCACTACTTGGTCTGTATAACAAAGAGATAATAAAAAAGAAAAGGATGTATATGTACAAATGCATTTATAGCAATTTTTGTGGTGGCAAGGAACTGGGGAGATTCAGCCATTAAGGAATGATTGAAAAAGCTGTGGTATATGGATGTAATGGAATGCTTTCATACAATATGAAATGATGAACAGAGAGATTTCAGAAAAATCCATAAAGACGTGTACAAAATGCTGCAAAGCAAAATGATCAGAACCACAAAACTATTGTACATAGTCTCAGCATCTTTGGTTGATGACCAGCCATGATTGATTAAGCTCTTCTCAGAAACACAATGATTCAAGACAAGTACAAAGGACATGAGAAGGGAAATGCTATGCAAAATCAGACAAAGAACTAATACATTCTGAAGATTGATGCATATTGTTTTCATTTTATTCTTGTGGGTTTTTTCTTTTGATCTGTTCTTTCACATCTGTTCTTCTTTCACAACTGTGAGTACTATGGAAATGTGTTTTACATGATATCACAAGTATAAAATAAATCAAATTGCCTACCAACTTCAGAAGAGGAGAAAGGAAGGTGAGGGGAGAAAAACTGAAACTCAAAATCTTATAAAAATAAATGCTATACACTATAGAATACAGGCTACTGGAGGGTTTCAGGGTCAGCCAGAGTCAGGATAAATGAAATTCCTTGGTCTTTAGGGGGAGAAGTAAAGGAGGCAGGCAAACTGCCACGAGGCTTGCCAAAAATGTCTCCTGGATTCTGGAGCCCAGAATCACCAGCCTCTCTCCTCCTCATCCTGCCACCAAGTGCCTCTCTTGCCCTTCACCAACAGTGAGAAGAGCCATTTATCCAACCATGTGCTAATAAAGTCATTGTCTCACATTGAATAGGTAATTAGCTTTAAGTGCTCCGTTGTCTAATTCAAGCATACCTTTTTGGAGTATCAGCCCTCTCCAACACACAAAAAAGTCTTTTTGAAATCTATGAAAAAATCAAATCCTACTTTTAAAAAATACAAATTGAAAAATCTGGTGATTCTCCACATTGCCAAATGCATATTAATTGGTGACTCCTAATTTATTGAAGGGGTATGAGTGACAATTTGGTTGAATCAGTTTAGGAAGGGAACAGAAAGATCCAGGACTTCAAAACATTTTGGAAGGGAAAATAGGACTAAGCATTGAAGAGAAATTGGAATTCCCACCTTAATGGACTCCCATGAGTAGGAATCAGAATTCAATATCCAGAAGACATTCTTGTGGCATTATTGAGGTCACGAGTTATGGTAGTAAAGCAGTATTATTCTGTTATTGGAAATGTAGTGATACAGTCTTTATATTTGAAATTGCCATGGAAAGGCACTTTTAACAAAAAGACTTTGCTCCACCAGAAGAAAAAATTCCTAACTTTGGCATTACTCAAATAATTGCACTATTAATCTACAATGCTATTGAGAAAGTATTATTAATGAAGTGAATATTCATTAACTGAGAAGATCTCATGCTTTACAACCACAACATAGATCTAGAATTCCCAAATTTAGTCTGAGGTCACTCCTTTCTCAAGTTCATTTCTTTTCTAATTTGAAGATAAGTGTCTTGAATTTTTCATTCTATATTTATAATTAATTACAATTTAGTTGGGTGGGGGAGACAAACCAACAAATCTAGAGAAAGATTTGTGAACCTTTAACTTTCTGGAACTTGTTTTACCAAAAAAGGAAGCAAGTAAGAAAGTAAACACACACACATATGTATATATGTATATGTATATGTATACATATATGTATATATATGTATATATACACACACACACACACGTGTGTGTGTGTGTGTGTGTGTGTGTGTGTGATGAGATGAGATTCTATTCCACCAAACAGTTGTCCCTGTTCTAAAATCTCAAAACACCTCAGGTCTAATTGCTCCCCCAGCTCCAGAGGTTTCTTGAATTTGTGATGAATCCTAAGAAGATATCCCAAGGGAAAATTGAGGCAAATTAAAAAGGCTCTTTTCACACACCCTCAACCCAAAATCTGAGGCTATTGAAGTCTAGGAAAGAATCAAGGCAGTCCTGTGTTGATCAATTTGGATAATATGGTCTAATAATGAGAAGAATTCAGGATTGTCAGATACATATACTGGCCTAACCCCATGGGACCTAAAATAGAAGTTATGGGGGAGAAACTCAAATCTTCCCTTCCTAAGAGACTGAAGAAAAGGAGGAAAGATTTTTCATCTCCAGTCAACATGTTATCGCTTGAACATGTAAGTTCACATCAATATTTATCTATCACTGCTTTTGATGTTGACAAGAGAATGGGGAGCTATAAGTTGGTTGGCACTATTGAATAATTCCCAAGCATGGAGACCAGCTTCTTATAAGAATCTCCAGAACAGTAAATGTAAGGAGAAAAGTATATTGGGCCATTAGCATCTAGGGATGGTTGGCTTTGTTCCTTGAACCTAGGGAATTCAGCAATTATTACCTAGCTATACAGACACAAAAAGTAGACGCTCAAAAGATGGCATCATACATTATTAAGGAATCACCTTAACTTCTTCTAGGAGGAAAATATTGCTGATTGTGGATAACTCAGTGATAGGTTGGGTAGGCTCCTTGTCTTGGGGTAAAGATGTCCAAATTGTGTATCCAAATCTAGCTTCTGATACACAAGTTTTGCAACTAACAGCAAAACACTTGTCCTCTTTGAGACTCTGTTTCTTTATCTGTAAATGGATACAATAATACCCATGGCACCTGCCTAACAGGTTTATTGAGAAGCTCAATGAGATGATATAGGAAAAGTATTTTATAAACATTTAAGTCCTATATGTAGCTGTCATGATTGTTCTCCATGATATGATGATAAAGGAGTCAATACCTGAAGAAGTGTTTATTATGAAATTTTGAAGATTTGAGTTCCAGATCAAGTCTTCAACTTCATTTTTTAACTTAAATTTCCAGGAGGGGTACTTAATAAAGTGAAGTGGGGTTTTTTTTTGCCTGTAAGGATTACATTTATGTCAAGAAAATCAAATGATTTTTCCACTTAATGAAGGCATATTCTCTTCAACTATACCCCTACTCTGTCCTATGTCTTGGCTGTGAATTTCACAAATCACTGTCAAAGTTACTCTAATATCTGTGACTTTTTAATTTCTAAGTGGGTATCCAGGATTAATAATTAATAATGTAATTAATAATTATTCCATAGGAATAATAAAGAAAGTCAGCAAAAAATAGGAGCAAAGATCCAAGGCTAGTAGTTCATTCTAACATTCCTTTTTTGCTTTTCTCATTTCTTATTATGGACATTCAAATGATTTTTCCACTTAAGTGAGGGCATATTCTCCTCAACTATACCCCCTACTCTGTCCTATGTCTTGGCTGTGAATTTCACAAATCACTGTCAAAGTTACTCTAATATCTGTGACTTTTTAATTTCTAAGCGGGTATCCAGGATTAATAATTTTCTCATCCATAGGAATAATAAAGAAAGTCAGCAAAAAATAGGAGCAAAGATCCAAGGCTAGTGTTCATTCTAACATTCCTTTTTTGCTTTTCTCATTTCTTATTATGGACATTTTTTCTCCAATTTCAAATGCTTATTGAATAACATGTCTTTGAATAATAGCAAATAATAATATTTGAAACTTTTTCAATAATAAATGTCAGAAAGAATGTAAGAAAATTGGAAGAGCAATGCATTGTTGTGGAGTTGTGGACTGATCCAACCATTCTGGAGAATAATTTGAAATACCCAAATTATATAAATCTGTGAATAATTTTTGATCCAGTAGTACTACTACTAGGTCTATATGCAAAATAGATCTTAAAAAATAGGAAAAGACTCACATGTACAGAAATGTTTATAGCAGCTATAGTTGTGGTTGTAAAAATTGTAGACATAGAGGGAATGCCCATCAATTAAGGAAGGGCTGAACAAGTTGTGATATATGAATGTAATGGAATACTATTTTATAAGAAATGATGAGTAACTACTGGGTCTGTATCCCAACAAGATCATGAAAGCGGGAAAAGGACCTACGTGTGTAAAAATGTCCATAATAGCCATTTTGTAGGAGCAAAAAACTAGAAACTAAGTGGATGCCTCTCAGTTGGGGAATGGATAAATCAAATATGGATGTAATGGAATATTATTATTCTATAAGAAATGATAAGCAGGCTGATTTCAGTAAAGCCTAAATAGGCTTATATGAATTGATGGTGATTAAAGAAAGCAAAACCAAGAGAACATTGTACATAACAACAACAAGATTATATGATGATTCACTGTTATAGAGTTGGCTCTTTGCAACAATGAGGTTATTCAAGGCATTTACAATATTGTGATGGAAAGTGTCATCCACATCCAGAATATTTTGGAGAATATATTTGGATCAAAGCATAATATTTTCACTTTTTGTTGATGTTCTTGTTTATTTGTTTCTGTTTTTCTTTCATGAGTTTTGTCCCTTTTGATCTATTTTTTTACATATCATGAAGGATATGAAAATGTTTAGAAGAATTGTACATGTTTTACCTATATCAGATTGCTTCCTGTCTTGGGATGGGGGGAGAAAGGAGGAGGAGCAAAAGGTTTTACAAAGGTTAATGTTGAAAATATTTTTGTATGTATTTGGAAAAATAAAATATTATTAAAAACAATTTTTTAAATTTCTGATGCAGAATAAAGTAGCCAAAACTAAGAGAACATTGTATAGAGTAACAGCAACATTGTGTGGATGATCAACTTTGATAGACTTTGCTCTTCTCAGACATACAAAGATTGAAGAAAATTCCAAAACCCTCAATGTTGGAAAATGCTATCCACAGTAAAGAGAAAGAATTGTGTAGTCTGAATGAAAACCAAAACATTCTATTCTCAATTTTTGTTGCTTTTTCTTTCCTTTTGTTCTGATTCTTCTTTTACAATATGACTAACGCTGAAATGTGTCTACTATGTACATGTATAATTTATAGCAGATTTCTTACTCTCTTGGGGAAAGAAAAGGAGAAAGGAAGGGCAAAGGGGGCAAAATAGAAATCAAAATCTTATAAAAGTAAATGTTGAAAGTTAATAAAAAATTTAAAAATTAAAAAATATCTAGCAAGTGGGAAGGAATAGCAGTCATTCAATTCTATTCATTTGTTTGAAATGCCTTAATATTATGTACCTCAGAGCTTCATTTCATTAAAGTCATGGCAATTAAAAGTTTAAAGTAACAGTCTCAAATGAAAAAGGCTAGACTTTCTTCTAATCTGCTCCAGTTTTCCAATTGGGTTGTAAAGGTTTCAATAAAGAATATAAAATAGGGATCAAAAATGAATTTGTATCATGCCAAATCAATTCATATTTTGTGGTTGATATCTCAGTGCACTCTCTGCTTTCTTTTCTCTTCCCCCAGGACTGACTCTCCCATGAAGATCAAGAATTACACAGAGGTGACTGAGTTCATCCTCCTGGGAATCCCTCATACAGAAGGACTGGAGACTATGCTCTTTGTCATTTTCTTATTCATCTACATCTTCACCCTGCTGGGGAACTTCCTCATCCTCTTGGCCATCATCTCCTCCTCTCGCCTTCATACACCCATGTATTTCTTCTTGGGACTCTTATCTACCTTTGACATATTTTTTCCTTCAGTGAGTTGTCCTAAAATGCTGGTTTTTCTCTCTGGAAGGAGCAGAGCCATTTCTTATAGGGGATGTGCCACCCAGCTCTTCTTCTACCATTTTATAGGATGTGCTGAAGGTGTTCTCTACTCTGTGATGTCATATGACCGTTTTGTTGCCATCTGTCATCCACTGCGCTACACAATCATTATGAACCCCAGACTTTGTGTGGTTTTTGCCATTTGTACCTCATTGATTAGCTGCATCCATGCCACTGTATTGACATCACTCACCTTCCAGTTGCCTTACTGTGGTCCCAATGAAATAGACTATTACTTCTGTGACATTCCTGTTATTTTACCTTTGGCTTGTGCTGACAGTTCACTGGCCCAGAGGGTGGGTTTCACTAATGTTGGTCTTTGGACTTTAGCATTATTTTCCACCATTATTGCCTCCTACACCCGCATTGGAATAGCCATTTTGAGAATCCGTTCAGCTGAAGGCAGGAGCAAAGCTTTCTCTACCTGCAGTGCTCACCTCACTGCAATCCTGTGTGCCTGGGGACCAATTATCATTATCTATTTTCAGTCTACACCTAATCCTTTGCTTGGTGCTATAGTTCAAATTTTGAATAACATTGTTTCACCTATGCTGAATTCTTTAATTTATTCTCTGAGAAACAAGGAAGTAAAAAGAGCCTTGAAAAGAGTTTTGTGTGGTTCTAACTTTAAAGACCTAAATTAGGAGACCTCAATTTCTCTACTCTGTTTCCCGTTTCCATTTTAATGTGGACATAAGTGAGGAGATTCCTCTCCTTCACTGCATGGTAATCATGGTATTGCCTTCTTTCTATGTCTACTTTCCATATTTTCTGTCCAGTGAACAGAAAAACATAGCTAATTGAGTTCTTTTTTCTCTTAAAAGGTTTTTTCATTGGGATTCACTTTCATCTCACAGTTCATGAAGTGTCTGTGATGAGAAAGATGTTGCCCATCTATTACTTTGTTTTAAATAATTATCTTAAAAAACTCATTTTTGAATACACCTGTCTTTCTCTTGGTAGTAGTTTTGAATAGTATTTGCTGATGGAAGTTAGGGACAGTTTAGACCTATGATTTCATTGGTGTAGAGAGTTACTGATGAACTCCCTTTTCCCACTGTTTTAAATCACCAAATCCCTCTGACAGCACATCCCATTCATTCTTCCTTTGTCTGGTTGGCTCTTCTCCTTACCAAGGCTTTGTATTTCTACCTTTGATCTCATCCAATCCTCTTGTTTCTTTGACAGATTATCCTTTTGGGTAATCTTCAATTTTTATCTGCTGGATCAATCCCTGATTTCATCCCAAACCCAAAAACATATCCTCCACCAAACTTTAAAAAGTAATTTTTTTATCTTACTTGTTTTTCATCCTGAATTCTCCTCCCTTGATGGCTAAATTCTAATAAATAGTGATCTACATTTTCTCTTTTACTTACTTTTCAGACCATTGAAAACTGACTTCTACCCTTTAGGGAAACCCTGTAGGTTACATCCTTAAAATTAGTGTGCTTTTATTTCCTAACAGAAGTGTTTTTAAATCTACAGTTATACAATATAGAAGACTTTTGAGAATTTTGTTAAGCTTAATCATAGTAAAAAGATTTTTAATTTTTAGTAAACAAGAATGCAAACAGGAATCACATAAGAACAGCAATATAAAGTGTGTCATTATAGATATCTTTGACTATAAACAAACAAAAAATTGGACTAATGTGAATTGTCATAACATAATAATTGTCATTATTCAATGAGGAGTAATTTGAAACTATGTGAGAATAATGTCTATATAATTCATATCTTTTAAGTGAGAGATTGTAGAAGGTCACAGATACTGGAGAACCCTGGGCAAGGTATAAGACCCTTTAGTCCAGTAGAACTCTGCTGTATCTAATTTGGCCTTTTATCATACCTAAGTGCATCTTGGTCTTCCTCAAAAGTCAAGGGATGTGACAACTTGTGTTGTAATTAACCCAGAGGTGTACTAAAGTGGCAAGGAAACATCTGCATACAATAGCAAGTTGTTTATGTGGTCCTGCATGCCCAGTATATAGTTAGCACATGTGCAGTGAACTATAGCTTCGTAAGGCTGAGAGAATTTTGAGTAAATGGACTCCTGTTTTGACCATCTTTAAGAGTTTCACTCCTTCACACATCACCCATGATCAGGATTTGGGCTGGTACTGAAATCCTCTAGTGAGCAGGTCCAGACAATTGGCACCCAATGTGAATCTCTGGAGAGCAAGTTACACAGCAGTTTAACTGACCAAATTCAGCTGAAGAGTCTCTGTGACCCAGGAACAAAGTAAGTTTAAAAAAAAAAAAAAAAGCAAGTGGAAGATTTGGTAAGGACTAATCTAGTCATTTTCATTTTTCAGTTGAAATGATACAAGTTCTAATAAAAATACCTCCCTCTCAAGGGAAGTATGAAAAAATGCTTACTTAGGTTGATAAAGAAGTAAAGTTTGTTTGTGACTCAAAAGCAGATCGCTGAGTTTTTGGATGTTGTGGCGTATACATCTCCAAAAGGTAGTGAGAGAACAATTTACTGAAAAATTGGCTTTAAGAAATTACATATAAAAGAAAAAGCAAGCTTTAGTGTGTGGTGTCAAACAAGTAAACATGAGGAGAATAAATCAAGGGATGATGCCCACAGCCCTGGAGGGTATGGTGTGTGGCAGAGACAGAGATAAGGAGTTTGATGGGCATGGCGCTTCTCTATTTCTCAACCAGCTTTCCCTTCTGCCTATATCCAAGTATGTACCCTTGGCATATCCTCTCCTTTCTGATCCTTCTCCCTCAATTCTGTCTTCATGGACAGGAGAAGAAAGAGTAGGATGGATGGTGACAACATTGCCACCAGCAGCCCTCCTTCTATGTCCCAATTATAAGAGGCATTAGTCAAACCAAAGGAGAAGGTATGAGATACATTTGGAATGAGATGGAAATTTGAAGATAAAATGGGAGTTTTTACTCCTTTTGTAGTAAAAAAAAATCCCCATCAATCTGGGGGGAAGTGATATTTTACAGCAGTTGGGATTACAATTGAGCATTTTGGCTTTTTAGGCAGGTTACTCTTAAAGGCCTGGCAGCCCTTACACCTGTCCCCATCCAATGGGAAATTAACCAGTGTGAGTGGAACAATGGCCCTTAACCAGTGAAAAAATTCAGGCCTTATTAGATATACTAAAGGAGAAACTTAACCAAGGACACCTACAACCTTCTCTAAGTCCTTGGAATTCCCTGTATTTGCTATGAAAAAAGAAATCTGGAAAATTGAGTATATTGACTGATTTGAGCAAAGTGAATGAACAAATGAACAATGGGAACTCTTCAGCCTGGGCTTCCATTTCCTACTCAACTGCCTAGAGAATGGCCTCTTTGGTTTGTAGACATTAAGGATTGTTTCTGCTTTATCCTTCTGGATAGGGAGGATATGAAAAGATTTGCCTTTTCAGTGCCAGAAATAATGTTGTTACCTGAGCCTTATAAAAAAATTTGAATGGACAGTTTTGCCACAGGGAATGAAAAACAACTCTACCATGTGTCAGATGAATGTGGTTACTACTCTTATTCCAGTAAGAAAAGCATTTCCATCATATGAAAAGATGCTCCAAGTCATTATTAATCAGAGAAATGCAAATTAAGACAACTCTAAGATACCACTACACACCTGTCAGATTGGCTAAGATGACAGGAAAAAATAATGATGATTGTTGGAGGGGATGAGGGAAAACTGGGACATTGATGCATTGTTGGTGGAGTTGTGAACGAATCCAACCATTTTGGAGAGTAGTTTGGAACTATGCTCAAAAAGTTATCAAACTGTGCATACCCTTTGATCCAGCAGCATTACTACTGGGCTTATATCCCAAAGAGATCATAAAGAAGGGAAAGGGACCTGTATGTGCACGAATGTTTGTGGCAGCCCTTTTTGTAGTGGCTAGAAACTGGAAACTGAATGGATGTCCATCAGTTGGAGAATGGCTGAATAAATTGTGGTATATGAATATTATGGAATATTACTGTTCTGTAAGAAATGACCAACAGGATGATTTCAGAAAGGCCTGGAGAGACTTACACGAACTGATGCTGAGTGAAATGAGCAGGACCAGGAGATCATTATATACTTCAACAACAATATTATATGATGACCAGTTCTGATGGACCTGGCCATCCTCAGCAACAAGATCAACCAAATCATTTCCAATGGAGCAGTAATGAACTGAACCAGCTACGCCCAGAGAAAGAACTCTGGGAGATGACTAAAAACCATTACATTGAATTCCAATCCCTATATTTATGCCCACCTGCATTTTTGATTTCCTTCACAAGCTAATTGTACAATATTTCAAAGTCTGATTCTTTTTGTACAGCAAAATAACGTTTTGGTCATGTATACTTATTGTGTATCTAATTTATATTTATAATGTATTTAACATCTACTGGTCATCCTGCCATCTAGGGGGGGGGGGGGGTAAGAGGTGAAAAATTGGAACAAGAGGTTTGGCAATTGTTAATGCTGTAAAGTTACCCATGCATATAACCTGTAAATAAAAGGCTATTAAATAAATAAAAAAGAAAGAAAGAAAAAGAAAAGCATTTCCAAAAGTTGTTTTTACACTACATGGATGATATATTGGGGTATGCTCCTGAGGAGCAAATGTTGGAAGTATGCCTACAAAAGACATTAGAAATACTAAGAAACTACCAATTATATATAGTCCCACATTGAGAGTCAAATGTCCAGACCCACTCACTTCAGTACCAATCTGAACCCTGATGATGGATAAGGAGTAAAGGGGTGGAACCCTTGAAGGTAGTCAAGACAAGCATCTGTTTATTTAAAATTCACTAAGCTTTATATACTCTAATATATTTACATAACCATAGTTCACTGCACATGAGGGACTACATAAACAACTTGCTTTTGTGTGCAGATGTCTCCTTGCTACTTTAGTATATAACTCTGCTTTAATTACAGTACACTTTGTCATGTGTCCTGACTTCTCAAGAAGGCCAAGATACTATTACAGGTGATGTGGAGCCAAACTAGTCACATTAGCAGAGTTCCATTGGATTAAAGGGTCTTATACCTCACCCAATGTTCTCCACTATCTGTGAGCTTCTACAAGAGATCACACTATTGGCCATAGGTACTCAAGTTGTCAAAGACTATATATATATATATATATATATATATATATATATGCCACTACAAAGACAGACTATATATATATATATATATATATATATAGTCTGTCTTTGTAGTGGCATTTTATTTTGTAGGAATAAATAATTCAAAACAAACTTTTGAAGTGGTTCAACAAATTGTGGCATATGAATTTGGCATAACATTGTTGAATAGTAAATGGTGAATATGAAAAATTGAAAGATAGAAGAAAATATGGGAAAACTTGAATGAAGTGATAGTGAAGTAAACAAAACCAAAAGATATTTGTCTTGTCTTAGTGTTTTATACTTGGTAAAACACTGCTGTTGTATAAATTTTTTCACTTGTTACAGGGGAGGGTTCAAAGCTGAAATATAGGAAGAAGGTTATAACCAAAAAGGGCTAGCTAACTGATGGCCAGACTGCACAGTTTATTGGTATCCATTCAATGTCAAAAGATTTCAAAACAAGTTCTTAGCATGTCAGCTGAGTACTTTTTAAAAGATTGAGGAGAACATAGATAAGAAACATTCAGAATAGATACTCATGGATGAGCTATGTTCTACATTATCAGGAGTATCCACACTGATGATTTGATTTGATGATTTGAACACAGGTTCAACAAAAGATCTAACCATAATAGTTTTTATTCTCTAATGAAAAATTAAATAAATATTCAAAAAAGAAAAATATGATCATGAAGTCTGATGGTAAAGTTAATTTGACTTTCAAGAAATATATGCTGAGTAGATTAAAATTAATCTAGATGTTTCTACTCACCTTTCAGATTAGCTAAGATGACAGGAAAAGATAATGATGAATGTTGGAGGCAATGTAGGAAAACAAGGTCACAGATACATTGTTGGTAGGGTTGTGAACTGATCCAGCCATCCTGGAGAGCAATGGGAAACTAAGCCCAAAGGGTTATAAAACTGTGTATACACTCTGATTCAGTAATCTCACTATTGGGTCTATATCTCAAAGAGATCATAAAACAGAGGAAAGAACCCACATGCACAAAGATGTTTCCAAAAGCTCTTTCTATACTGTCAAGGAATTGGAAATTGAGTGGATGGCCATCAATTGGGCAATGGCTGAATAAGTTATGGCATATGAATATGTGATAATATTGTTCTATAGGAAATGATGAACAAACTGATTTCAGAAAAGCCTGGAAAGACTTACATGAAATGGATGCTGAGTGAAGTGAACAGAACCAAGAGAACACTAAATAATAATGGCAAGATAATGTGATGATCAATTGTGATGGGCAAGGCTCTTCTCAGCTATGTGTTGACTCAAGACAATTATATTAGACTTGGGATGGAAAATGCCATCCACATCCAGAGAGGAAACTATAGAGACTGAGTGTAGAAAAAACACTTTATATTTTCAACCTTTTTTGTTTGATTATTCTTATTCTTTCTTGTATTTTTTTCATTTTAATCTGATCTGTCTTATAAAAAATGTAAATGTGGAAATAGTTGAAAAGAATTGTACATGTTTAACCTAAATCAGATTGCTTACTGTCATGGTGAGAGGGGAAGTAAGGAAAGGAGAGCAAGAAATTTAAAATTCAAAATCTTACAAAAATCAATGTTGAAAATGATCTTTGTGTGTATTTGGAAAAATAAAATATTATTGAGAAAAAACTAACAAAATAAAGACAGAATTGAGTCAAATTTATAAGAATACAAGTCATTCCCCTATTGATTAATGATCAAAGAATATGAGAAGACAATTTTCAGCTGAAGAAATCATAGTTATCCATAGGCATATGAAGAAGTACTCTAAACAATTTTTAATAAATAAATGCAAATAAAAACAACTTTGAGAAACCACCTCCTACATATCAGATTTTTGAAAATTATAAAAATGGAAAGGGATAAATATTGGCAAAGATGTGGGATAATTGAGACACTAATGCATTGTTGATAGAATTGTGAGTTGGTCCAACCATTCTGGACAGCAATTTAGAAGTAGGACCAAAGGGCAACCAAACTTTGGATATCCTTTGAACCAGTAATACCATTACTTGGTCTGTATACCAAAGAGATAATAAAAAGAAAAGAAAAGGACGTAAATGTACAAATGTATTTACAGCAAGGAATTGGAAATTGGGCAGATTGAACCATTAAGGAATGGCTGAAAAATTCTGGTATATAGATTAATGGAATACTTTCATGCAAAAAAAATTAATGAACAAGCAGATTTCAGAAAAACATTGAAAGACTTGTACAAAAAGCTACAAATCTAAATGTGCATAACCAGAAAAACATTATACATAATATCAGCAACATTGTTTGATGACCAACCATGATTGATTAAGCTCTTCTCAGCCACACAGTGATTCAAGAGAAGTACAAAGTTCTTTGGAAGGGAAATGCTATGCATAATCAGACAAAGAACTGATGCATTCTGAATGAAGATTGAAGTATATTTTTTCATTTTTTCTGATTTTTTTCTTTCAGTCTGTGTCTTCTTTCACAACTGTGACTAATATGGAACTATGTTTTACATGATAGTACAAGCATAGAGTATGTCAAATTGTCTATTATCTTCAGAAGAAGAGAGAGGAAGATAGGAGGGAGAAAATTTAAAACTCAAAATCTTGTAAAAATAAATGCCACAAAAAATCTTTTTTTCAATCTATGGAAAAAATCAAAACATACTTTAAAAACAAATTGCAAAATCTGGTCATTCTCCACATTGCAAATGTATATTAATTGATGACTCCTAATTCATTGAAGGAATATGAGTGACAATTTGGTGGAATCAATTTAGAAGGGGAACAGAAAGGTCCAGGACTTTATAATTTTGAGGAAGGGAAAATGGGACTAAGGATTGAAGAGAAATAGGAACTCCCACCTTAATGGTTTCCTATGGGTGGGAATAAGACTTCAGTGTCCAGAAAAGTTCAGAGTGACATTATAGAAGCTAGAAATTATGACAGTAAAGCAGTTTTATCCTGATTATTGGAGGTGTAATGATACATTCTTTATATTTGGAATTGCCATGGAAAGACACTTCTGACAAAAGTGACTTCTGACTTTGCTCCATCAGAAGAAAAATATCCTACCTTTGTCATTACTTAGATAATTGCACTATTGATCTGCAATGCTATTGAGAAGGTCTTATAATAAATATTCATTAAGTGAGAATATCTCATGCTTTACAATGAAAACACAGATCTGTAATTCCCAAATTGCATCTGAGGTCACACCTTTCTCAAGCTCATTTCTATTCTAATTGAAAGATGTGTTGAATTTTTCACAATATATTTACAATAAATTACAATTTAGGAGGGAAGGGAAGGTAAAGCTACAAACTTAGAGAAGGATTTGTGAACCTTTAACACTTTGCAACTTGCTTTATCAAAAAAAAAAAAAGGAAGTAAATGTGTGTGTGTGTGTGTGTGTGTGTGTGTGTGTGTGTGATGAGATTCTGCTCCACCAAGCAGTTGTCCCTTTTCTAAAGTCTCAAAACACTCAAGGTCTAATTGTTCCCCCAGCTCCAGAGATTTCTTGAATTTGGGCTGTATCCTAAGATAAGATCCCAAGGGGAAATAAAGGCAAATTATAAAGGCTCTTTGCACACAACCCCAGGAGTTGGGTTGGAACTTGGTTTATGAAAAAAGTAAGCAAATAAACAAATGTGTGTGTGTGTGTGTGTCTATGTGTGTGCCATGAGATTCTACTCCACCAAGCAGTTGTCCCTTTTCCAAAGCCTCAAAACACCCAGGGTCTAATTGCTCACACAGCTCAAGAGATTTCTTGAATTTTGGATGTATCCAAGATAAAATCCCAAGGGGACATCAAGGCAAACTACAAAGGCTTTTTGCACACAACACAACTCAAGTCCTGGGGCTATTGAAGTCTAGGAGAGAGTCAAGGTAGTAGTGGCTGTTTAATTTGGATAATTTGGTCTAATAATGAGAAGAATTCAGAGTTGCCAAATACAGACTGGCTTAATTTCATGGAACCTAAAATAGAAGGTTTGGGGGAGAAAATTCCCATCTTCCCTTCATGAGAAACTTGAGAAAAGGAGGAAAGATTTCTCATCCCCAGTCAACTATGTTCTCTCATGGACATGTAAGTTCACCCAATTTTGATCTATCATCTCTTTTGATGTTGACAACAGGATGGGGAACTATAAGTTGGTTCGCACTATTTAATAATTCCCAAGGTTAGAGATCATGATCCTGTAAGACTTTCTAGAACAGAAAGAAAGGAAAAAATATATTGGGTCATCAGTATCTAGGGGTTGTTGGCTATGTTCTTTGAACCTAAGGAATTCAGCAATTTTGGCGTAGCTATACAGACACAAAAAGTGGAGACAACAGATGGTATCATACTCTAATAAGGAATCACTTTAATTTTTTCTAAGAGGAAATCTCTGTTGATTGCGGAAAACTCAGTGACAGACTGGAGAGGTTCCTTGGCTTGGGGCAAAGACATCATGTGTCCTAATCTAGTCTCTGATACACAAACTCTGTAATTATCAGCAAGTCACTTGTTCTATTTGAGACTGTTTCCTTATTTGTAAATAGATATAATACCTATGGAATCTGCCTAGCAGGTTTGTTGAGAAAGTCAATGAGCTAATGTAAAGAAAAAATTTTATAAACATTTTAAGTCATATATATAACAGCTGTCATGACCATTATCCATGAAGTGTTTGACCATTATCTATGAAATATCCAGAAGAAGTATTTATTATGAATTTTTGAAAACTTGAATTTCAGGTCAAGCCTTCAACTAAATTTTTCATCTTAAATTTCTAGGACTGCTACTTGAAGTGATATATCTTGGTATCTCTGTGATGATTACAGATAATCAAATGATTTTTCCACTTAGCAAGGACATATTCTGCTCAACTATGTCCCTACTGTTCCTATGTCTTGGCTATGTATTTCAAAAGGCACTATCAAAGTTGCTGAATATTTGTGATTTTTAATTTCTAAGCAATTATCCAGGATTGATAACTTTCTCATTCATAGGAATGAAAAAGAAAGTCAGCATAAAATAGGAGCAAGGACTCAAGGCGGGTCATTCATTCTAATATTCCTTTTCTGTTTTTCTCATTTCTTACGATGTACCTTTTTTTTGTTTACAATTTCAAATGTTTATTGAGCATGTCTTTAAATAATAGCAAACAATAATATTTGAAATATTTTTCAATGATAAAGATCAGAAAGGATGTAAGCAAATTGGAAGAATAATGAATTATTGATGGAGTTGTGTGATTTAATGCTTCTGGAGAGCAATTTGAAATGATGTCCAAATCATATAAAACTGTGCCTATTTTTTGATTCAGTAATACCACTACTAGATCTGTATCCTAAAGATATATTAAAAAAGAGAAAAGGACTGATATGCATAAAAATGTGTATAGCAGCTATAGTTGGGTTGGTAAAGCAGTAGAAATAGAAAGGATGTCCATCAATTAGGGGATGGCTGAACAAACTGTGACATATTAATTTATTGGAATACTATTCTATAAGAAATGATAAGCAGCTATTAGGTCTGTATCCTAAAGACATCATCAAAGAGGGAAAAGGACCCACATGTGCAAAAATGTTCAGCAGTCCTTTTGGTAGTAGCAAAGAGCTGGAAACTGAGTGGATCCCCCTCAGATGGGGAATGACTAAATAAGTTATGGTATATGGATGTAATGTAATAGTATTCTTCCATAAGAAATGGTGAGCAGGGTGATTTGAGTAAGGTCTGAAAATACTTACATGAATTAATGCTGAATGAAGACAGCAAAACCAAGAGAACATTGTACACAACAACAAAAAGATTATGTGATGATTCACTGTGATGGATTTAGCTCTTTGCAACAATGAGGAGATTCAAGGCAATTTCAATAGACTTGTGATGGAAAGTGCCATGCACACCCAGAGAGAATGCTATGGAGACTATAAGTGGATTGACACATAGTATTTTCACTTTTTGTTGATGTTTTTGTTTGTTTGCTTGTTTCTTTTTTTCCTTTTTTTGTTTTGTCCCTTTTGATCTGATTTTTTTGCACAGCATGAAGAATATGGAAATATATTCAGAAGAATTGTACATGTTTTACCTATGTCACATTATTTGCTATATTGGGATGGGGGGAGGGAAGAAGAGGAACACAAGGTTTTGCAAAGGTGAATTTTGAAAACTAGTTTTGTATGCATTTGGAAAAATAAAATATTGTTAAAAACATTTTTTTAATGATTAACAGCCAGATTCTAGGAGGAAAATTGAGAAATGCTTACATGAACTGATACAGAATGAAGTAGCCAGAAACAGCAGAACATTGTACAGAATAACAGCAACAGTGTGTGGATGATTACCCTTGATAGACTTTGCTCTTCTCAGCCATACAATAATTGAAGAAAATTCCAAAAGACTCAATGATGCAAAATGCAATCCATAATCAAGAGAGAGAACTATGGAGCTGAAATGAAAAGCAAAGCATACTATTCTTGATTTTTGTTGCTTTTTTTCTGTCTTTTTGTTCTTCTTCTTTTACAATATGACTAATGCTGAAATATGTCTAATATGGCTGTATAACTATGACCTGTATCAGATTACTGACTGTTTTGGGAAAGGAAAGGGGGAAAGAGATGGACAAAGGGAAGGGAAAAATAGAAATCAAAATCTGATAAAAGTAAATGTTTAAAGTTAATTTTTAAAAAATGTTTAAAAATATATCTCTCAAATGGGAAGAAATAGCAGTCATTCCATTCTATTCATTTGTTTGAGATGCCTTAATATCATGTACCTCAGAGGTCCATTTCATTACAGTCATGGTAATTAAAAGTTGTTACTAGCAGTCTCAAGTGAAAAAAGGATAGACTTTCTTCTATTATGTTCTGTCTTCCCAATTGAGTTATAAAGGTTTCCATGAAGAACATAAAATGGTCATCAAAGATGAATTTGTATCAAGCCAAACCAACTCACATTTTGTATTTGATGTCTCTATGCACTCTCTGCTTTCATTTGTCTTCCCCCAGGGCTGACTCTCCCATGAAGATCAAGAATTACACAGAGGTGACTGAGTTCATCCTCCTGGGAATCCCTCATACAGAAGGACTGGAGACTATGCTCTTTGTCATTTTCTTATTCATCTACATCTTCACCCTGCTGGGGAACTTCCTCATCCTCTTGGCCATCATCTCCTCCTCTCGCCTTCATACACCCATGTATTTCTTTTTGGGACTCTTATCTACTTTTGACATATATTTTCCTTCAGTTAGTTGTCTTAAAATGCTGATATTTCTCTCTGGAAGGAGCAGAGCCATCTCTTATAGGGGATGTGCCACCCAGCTCTTCTTCTACCATTTTATAGGATGTGCTGAAGGTGTTCTCTACTCTGTGATGTCATATGACCGTTTTGTTGCCATCTGTCATCCACTGCGCTACACAGTCATTATGAACCCCAGAGTTTGTGTGGTTTTTGCCATTTGTACCTCATTGATTAGCTGCATCCATGCCACTGTATTGACATCACTCACCTTCCAGTTGCCTTACTGTGGTCCCAGTGAAATAGACTATTACTTCTGTGACATTCCTGTTATTTTACCTTTGGCCTGTGCTGACAGCTCACTGGCCCAGAGAGTGGGTTTCACTAATGTTGGTCTTTGGACTTTAGCATTATTTTCCACTATTATTGCCTCCTACACCCGCATTGGAATAGCCATTTTGAGAATCCGTTCAGCTGAAGGCAGGAACAAAGCTTTCTCTACCTGCAGTGCTCACCTCACTGCAATCATGTGTGCCTTTGGACCAGTTATCATCATCTATTTTCAGTCTACACCTAACCCTTTGCTTGGTGCTGTAGTTCAAATTTTGAATAACATTGTTTCACCTATGCTGAACTCTTTAATTTATTCTCTAAGAAACAAGGAAGTAAAAAGGGCCTTGAAAAGAGTTTTTTGTGGCTCTAACTTTAATGGCCTAAATTAGGAAACCTGATTTTCTCTGGTCAGTTCCCTGTTTCTTGTGGATAAAGGTTATGAGATTCCTCTCATTCATTGAATGGGAACCATGGTTTTGCCCTCTCTTATTCCATTTTTTCTCTACAGTGCATGCAAACAGAAAAAATTAACTAGTTGAGTTCTTTTTTTTACATAATGGGTTTTTCATTGGGATTCAGATTAATCTTGCTATTCATGAAGCATCTGTAATGAGAAAGAAGGTGACTAATACTTCACTTGAAATAATTATCTTAAAAGAAACTCATTTTTAATGTACCTTTCTTTCTCCTGGTAGTAGTTTTGAATAGTGTTTCTTGATGGTAGTAAAAAAAAAGTTTAGAGGTATGTTTAGACCCTTTCCCCACTATTTTAAATCATCAAATCCCTTTAACAGCATATCCCATTCACTCCTCCTTTACTCTAGACTGTTGAAAAGGTAGCCCTTCTCCTTACCAAGGTTTTCTATTTATATCTTTGATCTTATCCAATCCTCTTGTCTCAGCTGGCAAGTTATCATTTTGTGTAATCTTCAGTTTTTATCTGCTGGATCAATCCCTGATGTCACCCCAAACCCAAAAATATATCTTCCACCAATCTTTAAAAAATCATTTTTTTAATCTCACTAGTTTTTCATTCTTAATTCCCTTGATGGCTAAATTATGATAAAGAAGGGTCTACATTTTCTCTTTTACTAATTGTAATTTATTGAATTAAATAAGGATTCAAAAAAGAAAAATATAACCAAAAAGTATGATAGTAAAGTTGTTGACTGAACTCTCCATTTAAAAAAACAAAATGAATAGAATAAAATTAAGAATCCAGATTTTCCTACACACCTCTCAGATTGGCTAAGATGACAGGAAAAGATGATGATGAATGTTGGAAGGGATGTGAAAAAACTGAGACTGACACATTTTTGGTGGAGTTGTGAACTGATCCAATAATTCCATATAGAAATGTGAAGTTATGCCCAAAGGGCTATCAGACTAAGCATTCTGTTTGATCCAGCAGTGTCTCTATGGGCCTATATCCCAAAAAGATCATAAAAAGGGCAAAAGATCTATGTGTGCAAAAATGTTTGTAGCAGCCTTTTTGTAGTAGCAAAAACCTGCAACCTGAATAAATATTCATCAATTAGAGAATGGCTGATTAAGTTATGGTATATAGATATAATGGGCTATTATTGTTCCATAAGAAACAGTCAGCAGGATGATTTCAGAAAGGCCTGGAGAGATTTATATAAACTGATGCTAAGTGAAGTGAATAGAACCAGGAGAACATTATGTACAGAAACAGCAAGATTATATTATGATCAATTGTGATGGAGTTGATTCTTTTCAACAGCAAAGTGGTTTGGGTCAGTTACAATGGACATGTTATGAAGAGAGCCACCTACACCCAGAGAGAAGACTGGGGGATTGAGTGTGGATTACCACATAGCATTTTCACTCTTTTTGTTGTTTGCTTCCATTTTGTTTTCTTTCTTTTTTTTCCTTTTTGATCTGATTTTTCTTGTGCATCATGATAATTGTGGAAATATGTATAGAAAAATTGCTTGTGTTTAACAATCCAATGATTGCTTGGCATCTAGGGAAGAGGGTGGAGGGAAAGGAAAAAATTGAAACACAAAGTTTGCAAAGCTGAATGTTGAAAATTAATTATGTATATATTTTGAAAAAATCTTTAATCAAAAAAAGAAAATTATGCATATGTTTTGAAAATAAAAATTTTTAATAAAAATAAAAGAGGAAAAAAGGAGAAAAACAAAGAATCCTGGTGTTTTCAGGAAACATTCTCTCTGGGTCTTCATGTTAAGGACACCTCCCTCTTACTCTTCTCTTTGTACTATTAGGCACACTCTGTTTCACAGTCTAAGGCCAGCAAGCAAACTTTGCCCTGAGCTTGGCATAACAACAATTCTTCTCACTCCTTCCTCTATGTATAAATTCAGCTGCAGCAAATTCCCAAAATTATTTCATACCAGACTCAGATGGTCCTTGAGCTTGGACAAGCCCCAAAAGATCCACATTCCAGTCATGAAGCATGATATGAATCAAACTTCTTTTATTGTTGAAGTTAGCCCTCATTGTCAAAGCTATAACTCACTGCATACCCATTACTATATTTATTAAGATTTGCCATACTTAAATGGTCTCCTACTAGAGGAGTGTCTAGTTTCCCTCCTCCAAGAGAATAAGAAAAGCTTTTGCTTATGCTTTCATTGTGTCATCAAATTCTGTGGCATGACATAAGGGTTAAAGGGATAAAATGGTATGATAAAAAGAAAAATTTAGTAAGTACATCTGACCAACAATATGAAAGTAAATACTATTAAATTTGTCTATTTTGTCAAGAATTGATACATATGATGTAAGTATCATGAAGAATGTTTAGAATAGGGATAATATTTGGGGGAGATAAAGGAGGGGTAGACTAAGCTAAAGCATTAGAAGGGGTTTATGTAAATATTGCAATTGCCTACAAAACCTCTCTCCAAAATTTCTAATATTTGGGATCAAATTCCTTATTATGGACCAATCTAATTGTTTGGTGGTGGATTTTTCCAAAAGATTACAAGATAATTTTCAACTTTCAAAGTCATATGATTATACATCTCACTTAGAGATGAAATTTTTTTATAATTAAATACAATTCTGAGAATTCAAGTTGGCAAAAAGATGTGATATCATACTCATTGATATAGCTATTAAGTTTTACCCACACTCAAGTGGGTCTACTACTAAACTAACTTCTTTCTTTGGTACTTAATTTTAAATGATTTTTCTTTTAGTATCTAAAGACCAAATGAATTATTCTTTGGAAAAATTTAGTTTTTTTAAAGAAGGATTTATATTCCCTTTGGTATTCTTTTGTTGATGAAGAACTTTCAGATAGACTTTCATTTTCTTTAATAAAGTTATATTTTTCTTTAGTAAAGTAATTAAGGAAGAGAAAAGGAGCTTTGCCAATGGGTAAAATGTCTGTCAATAGAATTTTTATCTCTTTGTCAATGAAAAAGATAGAAATTAGCATTAGTTCCTAATTTATTAACTGAAATTGTACACTATTCAGTAACAAGTTCAGATGTCTTCTTGCTTCTTCCTATTCTTCTTCCCACAGTTGCCTTTCAAGCATTGACCTCCTGTAGGTGTCCAGAGTCTGTATCTCTCTTTCTCCCATCCTCTTTCCATTAAGAGTATACTTTGAGCTATTTGTCTTGAGAACAAAAATTCTTTGTGTATGAAAAGAAGAAGGTGGGGAGATAGAAATAAATGACTGGAAAAGGTTACTCTGATTCCCCAAATTCTATTGCTATTAAACATTATTCAAAATTAAATTCAGACTATTTCTCTTCTCCTTCCCTCACTGCCACCAAAAGACAACACCCCTGCCCCCAAAAATCCTTCTTCATTGTTCCTTAAGGCCAACAAGCATATATTAAACATATAAAACATTTTCTATATCTTCATGGTATAGAGGACCATATGTAACCAAGAAATGTTTAACAAAAATACATAAAAATACAACATAGGTAATATTAACTTGTGATTTTTCAACTAAATATGGCCTACAAGTTATTTGTATTTGGCAACACTGTTTTAGGAGACAAGAAAATGCTTTTTAAATTATAAAGCACAATAAAAATGAGAGATATAGAATGCCAGCCTCAAATCAAGAAACTCCTGTTTTCATTTGTGCTTTTTGACACTTTTAGCTGTGTGAATCTTGAAGAGTCAGTTCACATTTGAGTACCCTGGGGGATAAGGAGTAGGGGGATAGAAAAGAGAGAAGACTGGGGAAAGAGGTAATCAGTATCAAAACTTTTGTGCAAGGACAGGGTGAAAGGAGAAAAAATAGAATAAATGGAGAACGGATTCAGTTAGCAAGAGTAATTGTGGGGAAAAAAATAAGAGAAGGAGTCTGGAAAGACTGCAAAGCAGGCCAGTAAATTTCAAGTTCTCCAAATTGGTGCCTCAGGGCAAACATAGATTGGTGAAATACAAAGAAAATTTGGGGTAGAACAGAGTACACCTGAGTCAACCCCTAGAAGACCCAAAGAAAGATCCTGTATGAAATTCAAACACCTCAAAGCTAGCTTCATAGAAACACCAAGTGGGGACTTCTGGCACTAACTGGGTTTGGCTGGAGCTGCAGCAGGAACCACAGAAATTTTCACCTTCTGAACTGTGAGGAGTTGGGGACCTGAGTCCAAGAAGACTGAATGAATCTTGGCTGATTAGAAGCAGCAAGCCCAGCTGTACTGCAGAGATGTTTTCCTGGGCTAGAAGGAATCGGCAGAGCTAGGAAGTACAGAAGCAGTAGGGCAGGGATGCTGCTGGCTGTGGGAACTTAGAAGAGGGGAAGTTTTTGGTTTGAGGTTCCAGGTCAGAGGGGAAAGCTGAAGTGAAGCTAGAGGAACCATTTCCCACAATTAGAGTGCTTACATTAACATTTCTCATTTAAAAAATGCATCAGCAAAGAAGAACCCAACTGTAGACATTTATTATGGAAATGGGGAAGACCAGGGTTCATATTCAGAAGGACAGTGAAGTTTCAAAAAAATCCTCTTCTCCCTTAAAGAGGAATGTTAAATGGCTCTTTCTCCAGAGAGAATTTATAGAAGAATTCAAAAAAGAATTTAAAAATCAAATAAGAGAGATTGAGGAATAATAAATAATAGATGAACAAATAAGTAAATAAAGAGTATCCAAGAAAAACAAGATGATTATGAAAAAAATAGCCAATAGAAAAAGAAAAAGAGTCTCAAAGAAAAATAATTCTTTGAAAATTAGAACTGGGCAGGGGGAAGATAGTGAAGCTATAAGAGACCAAGAAATAACAAAACAAAATATAAAGAATGAAAAAATAAATCTGAAACCACTTATAAAAAACAGATCTGGAGAGTAGATCAAGAGGAGAAAATATAGGAATAATTGGACTACCTGTAAGCTGTGACAAAAAAAAGAACTTTGACATAATAATACAAGAAATAATCCAAGAAAATTGTCCTGGAGTGATAAAACATAAGTAGAAAGTAGAAATAGAAAAAAAATCCACTGATTACCACCCCAACGAGGTCCTTTGTGAAAAACACATAGGAATATTATTTTGTCAAATTTTAAACCCCCAGATCAAAGAGAAAATTTTTCAAGAAAACAGTAAAAAACAATTCAAATATGCTGGAGCTACAATTAGAATTGTACAGGATTTATCAACAGCCATAATGAAAGATCACAAGTCCTGATACCATATATACTAGCAATCAAAAGAACTAGGCCTGTGGCCAAAAATATCATATCCAGCAAAATTATCCATAATATTGAATGAAAAAAATAGACATTCAATGAAGTTGCACATTTTCAGGACTTTCTTTCAACCAAACCCAAACTTAATAGAAAATTTAACATAAGAGCCAATTTCTGTGGTGTTCTTGTTTGGTTTTCTGGAGGTCTCTGGAACAGCCTTCTTTTAATCAGAGTAATCACCACAAGAATAGCCAGGTATTAAAGTCCAAATTCTTTATTATCTCCTTCACAATCTAGTTTCCTTGCCTGGGGCCCAGATAACTTTCTTGAGAGCCTTTCAGGACTCTTGGTTTCAGTGGAGAAGCAAAGGAGGAGAGCCTGCCATCACGGTGATGTGAGATGGAGTAAATGAATCTCTCTCTCAGTCACCCGGGAGAGCCACCAGGAGCCTGACTGAAGATGGAATGAATCTCTCTTCTTGGCTCCCAGAGCTTGAGCTCCTGCCTCGAGTCCTTTGTCTTCTCTGGCTCTGAATCTGGCTGAGTTTGTGACAACTTTATATGCTCTATTTTGAGTATAAACCAATCATTATATCACTAGGAAACCATTATTTATTCTAAGATGAAATCAATCACACTGAACTTAGAGAACGATTGATCACCATGCTAAACTAGATAACCATTGTCTCATCAATTCCAGTGAATTAGCATCTTGTAATAATTCTTGTTTCAAGCTCAGAGTTCTGGCCCATAACAAATTTCAAAGATTAATTTCAAAGAACTTAACATGGACAAATTGTTTATTTTTTTACATGGAAATGTATATATGTTGTGTTTAAGAGTGACATCAGTAATCAGTAGCTCAAAAGAAAGAGGGGGGTAGAGTTGAGTATAATCTGACTAAAAAACAAAATTATGTAGGTAAAGTTAAAAATAGTAATTATTTTTCACAAATGAGATACAGAGGGAAAATAAACACCGAGTCATTAGGGAGAGAGGAGCTTGTAGTGCTGAAAACCTACTCACATTGGGAATGGGTTTAAAGAGGTAATACTATATATATATATATATATATATATATATATATATATATATATATAAAGGATATAGCATCTTCCAAAATCTGTAAAGAAATAAAGGGGGAAGGATGAAAGCAAGAAATAGGATAAGGTGAGATATAGAATTATGCATCAATGGCAGTGGGACAAGGTGTGTAAATTATTAGGAAAAGGATAAAGGGGAAAAGGATAGCATGAAATAAGGTGGGGGTGCAAAAGGATGTTTAGATTAATTGGAGTGGGATAAGGTATAAAGATTAATGGGAATGGAATGAAAAGGGAAAGAAAGGGTGGGAGAAGAAGACAAGGGGAGGATCCATAATTGGAGGTGGTTAAATAATAGCAAGGCAAGTTTAAAAGAAATTGAAGCAAGTTTCTCTGATAAAAGTATCATTAATACTTTTGTATCAGTTCTATAGAGAACTGAGGCAAATTTATAAAAATAAGATTCATTCTCCATTTGATAAAAAGATCAAAAGATAAGAACAGTTTTCAGATGAAGTAATCAAAACTATCTATAGCAGGGGTCCGCCCTCAGACTGTTGGAGGGCTGAACTATAGTAAAAAAAAAAACTTTGTTTTGTGGGCCTTTAAATAAAGAAACTTCATAGCTCTGGGTGAGGGGGATAAACATCTTCAGCTGCTGCATCTGGCCCGCGGGCAGTAATTTGAAGACCCCTGATCTATAGCCTTATTTTAAAATGCTTTAACTCACTATAATTGAAGAAATACAAATTAAAATAATTCTGAAGTATTACCACATACCTAGTAGGCTGGCTAATGGGACAGAAGACCCAAAAATTACAAATATTGATGGGAATGTGGGGGAAATGAGACATTAATGCACTGATAGTGAAGTTGTGAGCTGATACAACTATTCTATAGTGCAATTTGCAGTGGTGCCCAAAAGGCTATAAAAAACCATGCAAGGCATATAAAACCCTTGATTTAGAAATACCATTATTGGATCTGTATCTGAAAAGAAATCTTAAAGGAAACAAAAAATATTTATAGCATCTCTTTTCTGAGGATTAAAAATTGGAAATTGAGGGGAAATCTGTCAATTGGGGAGTAACAATAAATTGTGATATAATTTTGATGAAATACTATGTGCTAAAAGAAATGATGACTAGGATGCTCTCAGAAAATTCTGGAAAGGCTTATATGAACTGCTACAAAGTAAAGTGTACTATGTACAAAGTAACAGCAACATTGTAAAAAGATCAGCTATGAATTACATAGACATTCTCAGCAATACAATGATTCAAGGTAACTCTGAAGAACTTATGATGAAAAATGCTATCCAGATAAAAAACTGATGGACTCTGGATACCAAGCATATTTTTTTCACTTTATTCTTTCTCATGATTTTTTTCTTTTGATCTGTTTCTTCTTTCACAACTGTGACTAATATGTAAATGTGTTTTACATGATAGCATATGCATATAAACTAGATCAAACTGCCTGCCTTCTTCAGAAGAGAGGAGGGGAAGGAGGGAAGAAGGGAGAAAAATTTAAAACTCATAATATCTTGAAAATGAATGTTAAAAACTTTCTTATAATGTGTCTGGGGAAAAAATAAAAGTATCATAGGAAGAAAAAAAATGAAAACATGGAAATATTTCCACAAATAATGAAGAGGGAAATGAGAAAAACTAAGAAAACACTGTGTATAACAGCAACAGTTTCAAGAACAACTTTGAGTGAATAATTTGTTTTGATTATTATAAATACCCAAATTAAACTATAAATGATATGTGAAGATGTTATTTGCAATCAGAGGAAAAAAGTGATAAATAGAAGTATTTATAGGATAATTTTATGTGTTTGTGTATGTGTGTATTCAATGGTGCCATGCATAGGGTGAAGTGGGAGGAAGAAAGAAAAAAAAAGAAAAATTTATATAATTTTGTTCTGTAAAATAGGTAAATTTGTATTTTAAAGGAATAGCAAATTGTACATAATGGTTGTCAAGTTTCACATGTAATAATTTTTGTACTGTTATGGAAGTACTTCTTTTATTCCACAAATTAAAACAAAATTTAAAAAGAAGTGGTAATTGAGTAAAGACTTGAAGCAAGCTTGAGATTTTAAGTGACATAGGTGAGAAAAGAATATATTCCAAGCATGTGGGGCAAAGAACAAGGGCTATGTATGTATATGTTTATATGTGTGTGTTCTAAAATTTGTTTCCCCACTACTTTGTACATCGTAAGAGATTAATGTGTGCTAAATTGAATTGAATTGTGGCCCAAGATAGAGGTGTATATGAAACCTGGGGAAAACATTAGGCTTCCACAGGATCAAGTGAAGAGATATGGAGAATGATGCTACCATGTTATATGGGGTAACTCAAAAACACAGTTAATATGGTTGAGAATCTGCATTTATGGAATTAGTCAGAAGGACAGAGAAAGGTTCAGGTGTCATGAGTAGCTACACTATGTAGAAAATAAGAGTATTGGATCTGAATCATGAAGAAATGAATTATTTCAGTCTCATTTACGGCACAGTCACAAGTTAAATTACAACTTCTCTCTGCCTCCATGTCTTCATTTGTAAAATTGGTAAAATGATAGCACTCCTGTCTCTCAGGATTTTTATGGTGATTGAACAAGATAATATTTGTAAAGTGCTTTGCAAGCTTTAATTGCTCTACAAATACTAGCTAAAAGAATGGTGGGTAAAAGATGATTCAATTCAATTCAAATAGCCTTTATTAAGCACTTATTATATATAGTACATCATTAAGCACTGAAAGATACAAAGACAAAACAAAATAGTCCTTATTGTCAAGGAGTTTACTTCTACTTGGGGAAAAATAATGTACGCTAATAAATGAATAGAGTATATACAAATAAGTACAATTTTATTTCAGAAGGGAGAGATCAATATGTTTATCAGCCACCTCTCTGATTATACATACACACACACACACACACACACACACACACAAACATGTATTATGTTATGTGTTTTAACACACATAGGCATGTTTATATGACAATTTAATTAGAATTAAGATTTTTTTATTACTTTTTTAAGTCTATATAAGTAGCACAACAATAAATAAAGCTCTCATTTGTAATGTTTCATGATTTCCAAGGTGTAAATGCACAGATTTTTTAGCAATCAGTTCTATTACTGATTCAAGCCAATTGCAGCATATATCTGTTAGATATGGATGAATAGCAAAAAACCTTATATAAAAATAGCATTTAAAATGAATTTTAAAGGAAATTAGGAGTACGGGAAAAGGGAGTATAATCCAACAATGGAAGACTAATTTTGTTTCCTTAGACCACAGAAGGAAGAACTAGGATGAATGGATAGAAATTTCAGAGACAGATAATAGCTTGGAATAAAGGAAAACTTCATAACAAAAAAAAAAAGGCTGTTATGAAAAATAGTAGATTTCCCTATTTCTAGCTATATGAAAAGATGCTCCAAGTCATTATTAATCAGAGCAATGCAAATTAAGACAACTCTGAGATACCACTACACACCTGTCAGATTGGCTAGAATGACAGGGAAAGATAATGCGGAATGTTGGAGGGGATGTGGGAAAACAAGGACACTAATACATTGTTGCTGGAATTGTAAACACATCCAGCCATTCTGGAGAGCAATTTGGAACTATGCTCAAAAAGTTTTCAAACTGTACATACCCTTTGATCCAGCAGTGTTTCTAATAGGCTTATATCCCAAAGAAATCTTAAAGAAGGGAAAGGGACCTGCATGTGCAAGAATGTTTGTGGCAGTTCTCTTTGTAGTGGCCAGAAACCGGAAACTGAGTGGATGCCCATCAATTGGAGAATGGCTGAATAAATTGTGGTATATGAACATTATGGAATATTATTGTTCGGTAAGAAATGACCAGCAGGCTTGGAAAGACTTACATGAACTGATGCGAGTGAAATGAGTAGGACCAGGAGATCATTATATACTTCAACAACAATACTATATGATGATCAATTCTTGTTGGAATCTTTACAAATTGTTAAACTATTGGAGTTGATTTGATCTTAGAAGAAAATATTTTGGGCCAGAACTTGAAACTAGGTACTAAGTACAACTGATGGAAACAATGCTTGTGTTCACACCTTTAGAGAGCTCATAAGTATCTAAGTACTCAATGGAGTTCACATGTTTGGGAGATTTCAGAGAGCATGCTGGGAGATATCCCACAATCTCACTCTCAGAGAAGTAGCATAAACACAGTTCCAGTGAGCCACTCAAGAGAGTTTTGGGGGAACATCACCTGGGGTGGGAGACAGAACACTCTGGGAGATACAGAAGCCTACTTGCCTCAGTTGGAGATTGAGAAGCCACGAGTTGTAATTGAGCTGGAGGCGATAAAGGACAAAGCTGCAAGATCTCTTGGAACCAAGCAAAGAGTTAGGCCTCAACTAACTGGGCTATTTTGGAAGGAGAAATAAACGTTTGCATTTTTACCAGCTGGCTGCGATTTTGGAATAATTATTTATTTCAACTGAAACTAAGGCTGCCTCCAGAAAACCTTCACAAATTCTGATGGACGTGGCCATCTCTAGCAATGAGATGAATCAGATCAGTTCCAATAGAGCAGTAATGAATTGAACCAGCTACACCCAGCGAAAGATCTCTGGGAGATGAATATGAACCATTACATAGAATTTCCAATCACTCTATTTTTGTCCGCCTGCATTTTCAATTTCCTTCACAGGCTAATAGTATACTATTTCAAAGTCCAATTCTTTTTGTACAGCAAAATAACTGTTAGGACATGTATACTTATATTCTATTTAATTTATACTTTAACATATTTAACATGTATTGGTCAATCTGCCATCAGGGGTAGGGGATAGGGGGAAGGAGGGGAAAAATTGGAACAAATGGTTTCGCAATTGTCAATGCTGTAAAATTACCCATTCATATAACTTGTAAATAAAAAGCTATAATAATAAAAGAGAATTAAAAAAAAAGAAAAATAGTAGGTTTCCTTGCATTAGAATATTTCAAGCAAAAGCCTTCATGTTCTCCTATTAGATTTGTGATAGAGAAGATTCTTGTTCAGGTTTGTGTTCAGAAAGCTCTCTGACATTGAAAATTGACAGATGCTTAGTTTATTGTTTGCTGATTGTCTAGACTTATGAAAGTAATAGAAAAAATATGTGTATCTTGAATACATTTTTCACACAAAACCAGTTATGAAGCATTTATCAATACATCCCTGAACCAGAACACATACAGTCAATACATTTCTTATCAGTACTCATTTGGGCACTTTGCCTTTTAATACTTACTTCCAGAAAGTGAACCCAGGCACATTGCTAAAGGTGTGAAAAAAGAAAAGATATAGGCTAGGACATCAACACATCTAAGAATGATTTCATGGATTTTCTCCAAGGGAATAAACCTAAAACTGAAAAAAGCAGAAAGCTGAAAATTAAAATAGCCTGCCAACTAAACACATAATAGAAAGACTGCCAACTAAATACACAATAGAATCCTAGTCTGAATGCCTGAACTTTTAGAGTGATTATTATAAAAGATGAAAATGTGATGAAGATTTTTTCACTTTTTGATTTTCTTTTATTCAATTTTGTAATTTCATTTCTTCTACAATGTTTGGTTAACTGATGCCTATCTTCTGTTAATATTAATTTCACCTGACTAAAATCTGATTCATGGAATAAATGTAGTAGGAAAGACTTTTTATATCTCTCAGAAAAGAAGCCAAAAAGGAATTAAAATTTTCCAAAGTGATTTGGATATTTGTGGGAAAATTCCCCAGGGAACTATCTGTGGAAGGATTTACCTCATCCAAAGCTTTGGAGCTCTTTGTGAGCTATATATCCTTTTGCCACAATTAATTCATTGTGCTTTCTTTAAAATGTAGCCTTTTTATTCTATAAATGTAGGATTTTGAAAACTCAATGTTTAAATCTCTATCTTACTCTATTTACTAATTTGTTCAATCTTAATGACATTAAAAGTATGGAATTATTCATCTGTATTTCTAACTTCTGTTGGCTAATGAAGTATTAGATTGTTTTGTGTACAAAATTATTTTTCTGTCTCTCTGACATAATTTTACATATAAAAAGACTCATTAAAACCCAGATCTTTGTTCAGTTATTTTTTTACCTCCTGAACCTGTGTTTAAACATAATAAGATACAAGTTCTTACCTTTATGATTTCTGCATTATAGTAGATTTATTTGGCAATAATGGCATGCACCACAAAAGCTAAATAGAACACACTCAAAAAAGTTGAAAAGCTATCATCCCATTTTGATCATCTTCACCTTGTGAGAGAATAATTGTGTAAAGAATTAAGAAATATTTTTTATGAAGCATCCATAGGAATGAAAAATCTACTATTCATTTCCTCAGGGGAAAAAAATGAGTCAAGTTCTTACCCCGATTTTTGTCTTCAATTTCAGGCTATAGGAAAGTCAAAAGGAAATTGACAGTTCTGTTCTTTCACATGTTGTCTTAAATCATTAGCTTCTTCCCCCCACCCAAAGCCTCAGATAAAATCATGTCTTTGATCCACACTGACTCTGAAATTAAAGTCATTTATCCTCTCAGTGCTATAAGCAGCTTGTTAAGACAAAATATTACAGATAGATTGTAGTGGAAGGAGTTTCCAATAAATCAATTAAGTCAATCAACAAGCACGGCATGTTAGGGATTCAAAGACAAGAATGAAACAGTCTCTGTCTGCAGAGAGCTTCATCCAATAAAGGAAACAACATATACATAGACAAATATATCCAGGATATATATAAAGAAATACAAGATAATTTCAGGAATGGGAGAGAAACACTAAGACCTGTGGGTGAGGAGGATCAGGAAAAGATTCAATCAGACTTACTTTTTTGTATTGTTATTTGGGGCGGGTGGGGGGGGGGAAATCTAGATATTCTAAAAGGTAGTGTGAAATGATTGCATTCCAGGAATGGGGGAGAGGGTGTAACTCATATGCTAGAGTTCAGGAGAGAGATTAGAGTTGAATATTTAAGTCTTGAATAATATGTGTAGAAATGATAAATCAATCCATAGAATCTGATGAAGTTAAAAAAAGAGAAAGAGGGGAGAAAAAACACCAGGAAAGAAACTTAAGGTAATCTATAGTTAGGAGGTAAGATAGGGATGATGGACCAGAAAAAGAGGGGAGTAAGGACAAATAGGAAGAGAATAAGAAGAGAAAAGTGTTATGAAAACCAAAGATGAGAAAATACCCAAGGAGAAAGGGTCTATAACAGTGAAGTATTATACAGATTTAAGAATGAGGACTGAGAAAAGACCATTAATTAGATTGGGCAAGAAACAAATAGTTAATTGGTAACTTTAGAGGGAGAGAGATTATAGTAGAAAAATGAGTATAGAGTTCAGTCTGTAACTGTCTAAGAAATTAGTGAAAGAGGAAATGTAGACAGATTTTTATAAGAACTTAGCTATCAAGAGAGGAAAGTCAAGGATAGAAACTTAAAGTTATAAGTAGATCAAATAAATCGATTGTTTTCCCCTAAGATTGAGAGTAAAAGGCATATTTGGGAGGGAGGGCCTCAGAGACTGAGTCAGCAGATAAAAACTGAAGATTTACAAAAAGGGATAATCTGTCAGAAAAGAAAGAAAGTGTTGTATGAGATCAAGAGAACAAGTAGAAATCCTTGACTAGAAAAATGGCCACCTTTTCATAGAGACTATAGTAGAGGATGGGTGAATGGGAGATGATGTCAAAAGGTTTGGTGATTTAAAACAGTGGGAAAGGAAATATTCATCATTAACTCTATACCAGTGGAATCATAGGTCTAAACTATCCCTTACTTCCTCCAAAGAAACAATCCCATGAGAAAAAACAGGTACATAAAAAGATGAGTTTCTCTTAAGATAATTATGTCAAATTAAGAAATATACAGGCATCTTCTTCCTAGTCACAGACATTTCATTCTGAAATGAATGTGAATCTTAATGAAAATAAATCTTTAAAAGAAAAATAAAAGAATTCAACTACTATTTTTTTTCTTATGTTGGTTCAATATTTGGTTCCATATACCACACAGAAAAGATAGAATAATAAATGAGAGAGGGGACAGGGACCTGGCTACTAATAAAAAGAAAAGTGTTCTGATACACAGTTCTACACAAAGTTGGAGACAGGGACTAATTAGAAGAGAAAAAGAATGCCTCCTTATTTAGGTCTCTGAAGTTAGTTTTGGCCCACACAAAACTTTTTTCAAGGCTCTTTTTACATCTTTATTTCTCAGAGAATAAATTAAGGAGTTCAGCATAGGTGAAACAATGTTATTCAAAATTTGAACTACAGCACCGAGCAAAGGGCTGGGTGTAGACTGAAAATAGATGATGATAATTGGTCCATAGGCACACATGATTGCAGTGAGGTGGGCACTGCAGGTAGAGAAAGCTTTGCTCCTGCCTTCAGATGAACGGATTCTCAAAATAGCTATCCCAATCCGGGTATAGGAGACAATAATGGTGAAAAATAATGCTAAAGCCAGAAGGCCAACATTAGTGAAACCCACTCTCTGAGCCAGTGAGCTGTCACCACAGGCCAAAGGTAGGATAACAGGAATGTCACAGAAGTAATAGGCTATTTCATTGGGACCACAGTAAGGCAACTGGAATGTGAGTGATGTCAGTATAGTGGCATGGATACCGCCTATCAATGTGGTACATGTAGCAAGGATCATGCAAAGTTTGGGATTCATAATGACTGTGTAGCGCAGTGGATGACAGATGGCAACAAAACGGTCATATGACATCACAGAGTAGAGAATGCCCTCAGTGCACCCCAGAAAATGATGGAAAAAGAGCTGGGTGGCACATCCCCTATAAGAGATGGTTCTGCTCCTTCCAGAGAGAAAGACCAACATTTTAGGAGAACTCACTGAAGGAAAAAATATGTCAAAAGTAGATAAGAGTCCCAAGAAAAAATACATGGGTGTATGAAGGTGAGAGGAGGAGATGATGGCCAAGAGGATGAGGAAGTTCCCCAGCAGGGTGAAGATGTAGATGAATAAGAAAATGACAAAGAGCATAGTCTCTAGTCCTTCTGTATGCGGGATTCCCAGGAGGATGAACTCAATCACCTCTGTGTAATTCTTGATCTTCATGGGAAAGTCAGCCCTGGGGGAAGACAAATGAAAGCAGAGGATGCATAGAGATGTCAGACACCAAGAGTGAATTAATTTATGTTTTGGGGCTTTTTTGTTTATTTTTTTTTTTATTTAAATCTTTACAACAACTGGAAAGAGTATCACAGACTGGAAGAAAATCTGTCCTTTTTTGATCTGAGATTATCTTTAATTTTCAATCACAATGACTTCATATAAAATGGAGGTCTGATGTACATAATATGAGGTATCTCAAAGAATTGAATGGAATGAAATGACTGCTTTAATTAAGAACTGTTCTTTGTCCTTTGTTCCCAAAGAGGACCATGATGACATCAGGAAAAGATCTTTTATAACTGTAAAACTAATCTGGAATTACCAAACTGAGTCTGAAATCTCAGGCTCATTTCTATTCTAACTTGAAAATATAGAATTCATTCAGTATCACCACCCAATGTGTGGCTTCTCATTTTGTTTTCACCATGAAAATCAGGGATGGTTCAAAATTTGATGTACTTACATTTCCAAGAAAGAACATAGTTGATTGGGGAAAATAAATTTTTCTTCCTTCTCTCAAGTCTCTCATAAAGGGAAGTTGAGAGATTTTTTATCCATACTTTCTATAGCCATAATGTTAGGCTAATGTATGTAACTGAAAATCTTAATTTTTTTCTCCTTTCTAGACCAAATTACACAACACAGAACTGATTTTTCCTACCCCACTGCAATGATTCTTTCTCAGAGTTCAGTAGTCCTATGACTTGGGGTGGGAAGTGAAAAGGGCCTTTATAATTGGCCTTGATTTCCCCTTGGGATCTCATCTCCAGATATATCGTAAACTTAAGAAAACTTCTGAGCCGGAGAATAATTAGACCTTGGGTATTTCGTGACTTTAGAAAAGGGACAATCCCCAAGGGGAGTAGAATCTCATGATATTTTCTTTTGGTAAACCAGGTTCCAGAATGACACAGGTTCACAAATCCTTCTCTAAATTTATTACTTTCTCTACAACTACTTCCAGATTGCTAACAATTATAAATATGATGTGAAAAACTCAAAAGTCTCTGATCTTCAAATTAAAACAAAGTGATCCTGAAAAAGGACTGACTTCAGTCTCAGTTTGAGAATTACAGATCTGTGCTATAGTTGTAAACGTTCTCATTTAACAAATATTAGTTTTATTAATAATAACTTTCTCTCAAAAAGATTGTAGATCCATAATGCAATTATGTGAGTAAAGCTAAAGGTGTTAACTTTTATTTCTTCTGATTGAGTAGAGTAGTTATATCACAATTGTCTTCCCATAGCAAATCCAAATATAAAGAATGTCATTACATTTCCAATAAGCAGAATAGTAATTCTTTACTGTCATAATTTGAGACCCTCATACTGCTTTTAACTTTTCTGCACAATGAATTCTGATTCTATCCCATGGAAATCCAGGGAGACTGGAATACTTATTCCTCCTTAATTCTTAGTCCCATTTTCTCTTCCCAAAAATTATGAGGCCCTAGATCCTTCTCTCCTTTTTGCTCCTCATCCCAATTAATTCCATCAAATGATCCACTCATATTACTTCAGTGAATTAGGACTCACCAATTAATATATCTCTGCTAATGTGGAAAATTATCAGCCCTTGCTATTTGTATTGCTAATCCCTTTTGGCTATTTTTTCTCATTTCCCTACCATAGCACACTATTTCTTTAACATTCAGAATTTATAAAGCTTTAATAACAGATACTGGTAGTCCCTGAAGGAAGAAATTGGGAAAAGCCCTGTCCCAAGGCTATTGAGATCTTCCTTTTCCTGCAGCCTCCTTAACACTTCCACATTTATCCTCTTTCTGGACCTTGACTTGGCCTGTCTCAAGTTAAGTTATTCTAATTTTTGAGGTTATAGGCTCACTTCCAAATTTCATCATTTGGACTTTTTCTTTGTTTTTCTTCTTCATTAGGGAAGATGAAAGGAGAGAAGGTGATTGGGAAAGAGAGAAGAGAATGGGAAGAAAACAAAGGATAGCAAAAGAACATTAGTTGGTTCAATGATTACCTAGCGAAGTATATAAAGAACCCACAGTCCAATATGCACTCAGCAGGCTTTATGATTTAAAAGAAACTTTGGGACTTTAAAATGGACTAATCAGCTAAGATAGTAGTTAATCAGAATTCTGTGAAGGGTGTTCTAAGATGATAGATATCATTCTTTTCTGGTGCCTTCAAGGATTTTGAAGTACTAGAGCAAAATGAAATTGTGAAGGACCAAACTAGGTCCAGGAAATTGTAGGTAGACAGAATTGCATATAAATTAAGTGTGAAATAATTGGGTCTGGATAGTTTGGTATTTTTAATGCTCACTTCCAGTTCTCTATCCAGCATTTGTATATCTCTTGTAAATTAATAGCAGAAATGTATTCTTATAGGTTTATATATATTTACATAAAAGGAGTATTATGGAAAGAGGGGGAAGATATCAGCTTTGAGTGACAAGTTATATTGAAAGAAGGAAAATAATAATAAAGGGAAAGTGATTAGGGATTGAGTATTACAGACTTCTCAATTCAAATAGTAAATAAGTTCAAGTGTCAGAAAAGTTGAAGTCCAATACACTTAGATTGGAATTAAGCAATGATAGAAATAAGGAATAACTGAAAAGTAAACACATTAAATTCAAAAGTATCATGAACCCTCTATTTCTTAGAAATCCCAAAGTTTCCCAAGAATTCACTGGTTCTTGGAAGTGGCTGGAACTTATGGGTTATCAGTTTGAGTGAACAAAAAATAAAATCAGACCTAAACCCCTCATAAGAATGTTGGGCACTGAATCTTTGTTATCCTACTTTGTTCTAGTGAGGTAGAATTTGGAATAATCCTGGTGGCTTGGTATTTTAGAGGTTACCAAATATTGACCACTCTATTTCCACCAAATATCTTAAATATATTTCCTTCTAACCACTCACACTACTACTATATACTTTTGGGCCACAATCTCTCTAACTTGGACTGTCAGTATCTTCTTAGTTGGTTTCCCTGATGTTTGTCTCTGTATTCTCTAATTCATCTACTAATGCAGCTGCCAAAACAATATTTTTCTATTTTCCTAGATCAAAAAATTCCAGTGGCTCCCAACAGCCTCTAGAATAAAATGAAGCTGCCTTAGGCAGCTGGGTATTAGAGTCTCTCACAGTCTATTTCTAATCTGGTGGGGAAGGTTGTCTGTTGTTCTTGAAGAGGACCAAAATGATATCACTTTATTAGAGTCAAGTTACAGTAACTGTTAGTTTCAATTGTGGCTGATCAGACCAATACAAGCTTGAAATACTACCACATGTCGGTCACAAAGAAATCATGTGAACATTTGGAGTATATTCTCCAAATCTGCACATATTGCATTTCTTTTGAGAGGTTTCAATTCTGTTTTATTCATTAAAGCACAATATGTTCTTTGATAAGGACCTGCCATGTTGAGTGGTTTTGTGCCAGTGTCCCACACATTATGGAATCAATTCCAGAGTTTCTCAGAGAAACATTGAGAATGTTCTTGTATCACTTTCTCTGACCACCCTGTGAGTGCTTATCTTTTGTGAGTTCTCCACAATTATAACCTTTTAGAAAAGCAAATGTCTGGCAATTGAAAGACATGGTCAGCTTACCAGTTACACTTTTTACAGTAGACTTTGAATATTTGACAATTTATTTCAAGAAAGAACCTCAGTATGTGGAATTTTATTCTGCCAAGTGATTTCAGAAATTTCATAAAATAATTCAAATGGGAGTGATTCATTTGCTATCATGACATTGGTATATTATCCAGGTTTCATAGGCATACATCAATGAGGTGCAGTACTTTTCTCAAGGCCAATTTTACTTCCTTATTTTCCAGTGTATAAATCAAGGGATTCAGGGAAGGGGTGATGATATTATTCAATACCTCAATTACAGAATCAGCCAGGAAGTAGAGCAAGTCTGAGATAGATGAGGACCACACTTCCAAAGAAACAAAAGGATGGAGGTCAGGTGGACACTACAAGTGGAGAAGGCTCAGTGCCTGCCCTCTGATGAGCTGATTTTCAGTATAGAGACCACAATGTGAATGTATGAAGTGACAAGGAGCAGAAAACATAAAAGAACTACAATACCAACATTGGTAAAACTCACCATATAGGCTAGAAAAGAGTCTGCATAAGCTAGGAACAGTAAAGGCAAGGCACAAAAAAAATTAATTTGCCTCATTTGGGTGGCATCTTTAAGTGCAACATAAAGATAAGGAATGTAAGTACAGTGGCATGAAAACAACACCCCCCCCCAACCACATACCTAGGATCAGGACAAGACACATGGTTCAAAATAACTGTGTACTTCAATGGGTGACAAATGGCTGCAAAATATTCGTATGCCATCATACTAGAGAGGAAACAGTGCAGCATAAAAAATTGGTAAAAGAATAGTTGAGATGCACAGTCCTGAAAAGAGATGGTATGACTATATCCCATGAGGTAAAACAATATTTTAGGAGACTATACTGAAGGAAAATTATGTCAAACACAGATAAACTTGCCAGGAAGAACTACATTGGAATATAAAGCTAGGAAGAAGAAAAACAGCTGTGAGGATGAGCAGGATTCCCATTAAGATGAGTAATCAAGATAAAGAGATCAGTTTCCAGTCCCTTAGTGTGGGGTATTCCTATAAGGATGAACTTGATCACTATTGTGAAATTCCTCATCTTCCAAGGAGGATGTTACAAGTACAAGTTACATGTACAAAAATGTTACAAGTAAGAGAATTAGAGAATCACAAAAATTTAGACTGTGTCAAATAGATTTCTTATAAACAACATATTGTAGGATTCTGTTTTTTAAACATATTGCAAAATCACTATTGATCAGAAAAATGCAAATTAAGACAACTCTGAAATACCACTACACACCTCTCAGATTGGCTAAAATGACAGGAAAAGATAATGCTGAATGTTGGAGGGGACATGGGAAAACTGGGACACTGATGCATTGTTGATGGAACTGTGAACAGAATCAACCATTTTGGACAACAATTTGGAACTATGCTCAAAAAGTTATCAAATTGTGCATACCCTTTAACCCAGAAGTGTATCTACTGGGCTTATATTCCAAAGAGATCTTAAAGGAGGGAAAGGGAACACCTGTACAAAAAAATGTTTGCGGCAGTCCTTTTTGTAGTGACAAGAAACTGGAAATTGAATGGATGCCCATCAATTGAAGAATGACTGAATAAATTATGCTATATGAATGTTAAGTAATATTACTATTCTGTAAGAAACAACCAACAGGATGATTTCAGAGAGACTTGGAGAGAATTACATGAACTGATGCTAAGTGAAATGAGCAGAACCAGGAGATAATTATACAGGGCAACAAGACTATACATGATCAATTCTGAGAATATTCGGTTATCAATTCTGATGGATGTGGCTCTCCTCAACAGTGAGATGATTCAAAATCATAATTGAGTCCCAATTATTCAGTGATGAAGAGAGCATCTCCACCCAGAGGGAGGACTGTGGGAACTGAGTGTGGACCACAACATAGCATTTGCACTCTTTTTGTTGTTGTTTGCTTGAATTTTGTTTTCTTTCTCAGTTTTTTTTTTCTTGATCTGATTTTTCTTGTGCAGCAAGATAACTGTGTAACTTATGTATACATATATAGGATTTAACGTATATTTTAAGATATTTAACATGTATTAGACTACCTTCCATCTAGGGGACGGGGTGGAGGAAGGAGGGGAAATTTGGAATAGAAGATTTTGTAAGGGTCAATGTTGAAAAATTACTCATGCATATATTTTGTAAATAAAAATCTTTAATAAAAAAGTAAACATATTGCAGAATTATGTTTTTTAATCCACTCTACTATTCGCTTCCATTTTATGAGAGTTTATCCCATTAACATTCACAATCATGATTACCAGTTTTGTATTTCCCTCTATCCTATTTTCTCTCCTGTGCATATTTTTGTTCTCTTCCACCCTCTTCAGTCATGAGTGTTTTGTTTTATTTACCCATCACAACCATTACCTTATCTCCCATCACTCCTCCCCCTTCTCTTAGTAATGATTTTTTTTAACCCGCTCCATCCACTACCCTATCTTCTATCAACCATTCTCCCCCTTCTCTTACCTTTTTCCTGAGCATTTCTGCCCTTCTATCTTTTCCCTCCCTTTTCTTTTCCTCTTTCTCCTTCCACTTCTTTATAGGGTTAGATAAATTTCTATCCCCAGCTGAATGATGAAGTTATTCTCTCTTAGAGCCCAAAGTGATAAAACTAAGCTTCAGACAATGGTCATTTCCCATCATTCTTTCCCTTGATTGTAATAGGTCTTTTCAACTTCTTCATGTGACCTCATTTGTCCCTTTATACCTCCCCTTTCCTCTTTTTCTAGTACAGACCTTTTCCCACCCCTTAATGTCCTTTTCTTTGATGTTATCCAACATTAGAGTTCATTCACAACCACACCCTATGTCTATGTCATGCCTCTCTTTGTCTGCCCCAGTGACAACCTCCTCTGAAAGATGATGCTGACTCTTCCTGGGTGGTTAATTTTTGGTTGTAACCCTAGGTGCTTTGCCTTCCTTAATATCATATTCAGATCCTCCTATCCTTTACTGTAGAAGCTGCCAGATCCTGGATAATCCTGAACATTGCTGCTTGATATTTGAATTGTTTTTGTCTGGGAACTTGCAGTATTTTTTCCTTAAGATTGTAGTTTTGGAGTGTCGCAACAGTGTTCTTTGAAGTTTTCCTTGTGGTATCTCTTTCTGAAGATGATAAATGGATTCTTTTCATCAGTACTTCCCCGCTCTGTTTCTAGAATATAGGGGCAATTTTCCTTAATGATCTCTTGTAGAATGCTATCCAGGCTCTTTTTTTGCTCATGGCCTTCAGGTAGGCCAATAATTTTTAAATTGTCTCTTCTGGATCTATTTTTCAGGTCAGCTGTTTTTCCAATGAGATATTTCATATTTTCTTACATTTTTTCATTCTTTTTAGTTTGTTTGGCTGATTCTTGATGTCTCACAAAGTCATTAGTTTCCATTTGCTCTGTTCTAGTTTTTAATGTGATTTTCTTCAGTAAGCTTTTGTATCTCTTTTTCCATTTGGTTCATTCTACTGTTTAAAAAGTTATTTCCTTCTTACAATTTTTTTTCTTTCCTTTTCCAAGCTGTTCACTCTCTCATGTATACCTTTCATTTCCATTCTCATTTCTTCTTCTACCTCTTTCATTTGCCTTTTAAAGTCTTTTATGAGCACTTCCAAGAAACCTCTTTGGGCCTGAGTTCAGTTCATATCACTCTGAGATTTCCTCAGGGGTATTTTATCTTTTTCTGACTTTGTGTTTTGATCTGCCCTGTCACCATATTAGCTTTCTGTGGTCAGAAACAGCGATTCTTTTCTGTTTCTTGCTCATTTTTTTCCTTTTGTTTTGGTATTTCTATTTATTTATTTGTTTTTGCTGAGGCAATTGGGGTTAAATGACTTGCCCAGGATCACACAACTAAAAAGTGTTAAGTGTCTGTGGTCAGATTTGAATTCAGATCCACTGCACCACTTAGCTACCCCCTTTTTTTTAATTTTTAAGGTTGAGTTCTGCTCCTGGGGTAAAGGGTGTACTGTCCCAAACTTCCTATGCAGCTTTGAGCACAGGGGTCACTTGCATCTACAGGGAGTAGCTTTGCCTGCTCTGTTCAGGAAACAACTTGGTTTCCCAGTTTGTCTTCTGAGTTGGGACTGAAAGCTGCTCCACTATTCTACTTCTCTACTGAGTCAGGACTGAGGGTCTTATTGCTGCTTTGCTATTATTAAGAGCCTCTTAATATCTTTCCCAGAGTTTATCTCACCTGGACTGAATACACTTTTCACTCCAGTAAGACTGATCTTTCTTGAAGTTTTTCAGCCTATCTTGGACTGGAGAGTGATTTCATTCCACCAGACTCTGTTCAGAGGTTTGGTTTCATGTGGTTTTCAAAGGGAAACAGGGAGAGCTTGAGCAGCTTCCTGATTTCACTCTGCCATTTTTGCTCCACCCCTGGAAGTTTCCCAAAGAGTCTGTACCTCCTAATTGTTATACAACCTAGTTTTTCCTACCTATTGTCTTCCTTTGATATCTCTCACAAGGACCATTTATCTAAGTTAGGGTATTCTTCCTTGATTCTTTGCCCATTTGTTCAAATATCCACTGCTTAGATCTTTTCAGTTGACTATTCTGCTCCATAATTTTTTTTTTAGAAACTGGACTTGTGATTTAATTAAGACAACAGTTCTGATTAACACAACAATTCTCTTTAACTTATAATCTTTGAGAGTTCCTTGAGGCACTGAGAAGTTATGATTATCATACAGCATAGGTCTTCAAGACTTGGAGGTTGGATCTCTATCCATAATAGTTTCTTACCTCTCCTACTCAATTTTTAATGATCAGTCACTAAACCTCAATACTTCTATCTATAAGGAATGATAGAAGAGAGACAATGTCTAAGATCTCATTTTAAAGCCCATGTTATTTCCGAATTTCTATTAATTTATGTGCATAGTTTCTCAAAGAGGTGTTTGCACCTGAAAATAATTATAAGTTTAAAATATAATCATATTCTAGTTAAAGGAAATTCTATATTTCTAAAAAGTTGGAAGAAATATCTGGAGAGTTAGCATGAACCTGCCTTTAACACCAAACACTTATAACCTTGCAAAAAGTAATTTAACCTTTCCCCTGATCAGTTTTCTCCTCTGTAAAATGAAGATACTATACCAGATGGCCTCTAAAATCATCCTCCCAGCTCTTAATCAGTGTTCTCCATGACATAAGAATATAGTGACATGTACATAACCAGATGTGCATTTAACAAATTTTATCTATTAATGAATGCCTGTTTTTCCCCTCTCTGATGTGTGGGAGGCAGGAGAGAAAAGGATGGATATAAAGGAAGAAAATGAAAAGTAAAAATTCATAAAGAGAAAAAAACAGGTAAAGTCTTAGAACTTAAATGACTAAGTCAATTTGAGAGAAAATTTTTCTGTGCCTTCCTCAAGTTTTCTGTGATGGAGAAATGAAAGTTTTAAGTTGAAAGTTTTTTTCTGCCAAAGTGCCTTGGAGAAGGGGTTGGGCTCCAGAAACAGAATTCTTGTGAAATTCTCCTTTTTTGTCAGAGAAGATCAATTTGAATTACACAGATCTTGTTGTTCTTTTGTTCCCTCCAATAATTTCCATTCAGACTCCAAAAACCTTGATATTCCCAAGTATAGAAGAGCTTATATAGCTTTGATCTCCCTTTGGCATCCATTACCTGCTGTGCTCCTAACTCTTTAGAGGGCCTGATGAACAGAAGGACCAATTTATTATATGTCCTGTTTTTCTTTCTTGGGGCACTTGTTATAATATAGAGATTTGAGAGATTTATTCTATGTAGTTTTGCCAATATCTGTTATTCCAAACAACTTTTGCAACAAAGATATGCAACAAAACTCATGTTTTAGGGAAATGGGGAACACTTGGATTCTTTAGGTATGGAAAAAAGGTAATTTTTTTTTTTTAAATAATGACTTAGTAGGTAGAAGTAGAAGAAGAATCTCTAATGGGTCCTAATATGCATACATGCATACATACATATATACACACATGCATGCATAGATACGTAAATAAACAGTCCCATTATCATCCAAGCAGACAAATGTGAAGGAGGAAGATAGCTATTCTTCCATATTTCTCTCTTTTGGGTGAGGTTTTTTGCTTTGTGAGTGCTTTGTGAGATGGTTACCAAAAAAGAATAATAATAATAAGAAAATAATCCAATACATCAATATCTATTTCTTTCATGTACATGTTCATTTCTTTTTAAAGTATTTCTCAGATTTTAAGAGCAATATGGGTTATGAATGTGATTGAGAATATACAATTAAAGAAATAATGACTCTAATAATTAGTCATACCTCTACTAAAGCTGAGGAAAATCTCTCCATTTGGGTATTGACTTACATTTCTTGCTCAATCTTGACTGCTATTATTGCCTTGGACTACATTTATTGTAAATGTCCATATACTTTAACAGAAATTTCAAATAGCATAGAGAACCTAGATAAATATGGAAATAGAACAGGACTTCTGATTACAGACTGCAGTGACTGCAGCCTGGGACTTTGAATTTTTTTTCCTTCAATCTTCTCACAGATCAGAGGGAAAATTGGATTTCAAAGTGATCAGAGGAGTAAAAGGAGCTGGTATATTTTCTAATCATTACTACAGGAAAGCATTGGGAAGATAGATGCTGTGGACTGAACTTCAGGCATTACCTCAACCTCCATAGCTTTCTTCTGTGAGTAATCAGCTACCATTGACTAGCTGATTCCATCTATCTTCGAGTTCATCAATAGTTCCACATGCTACAAAGTCGCAGTAACTTGTTTTCCCTGCTTTTTTTTTTTAAATAGGAATATTATTTAATTTAATTAATTTGTCAGGAAAAGAGGGAATGAGCACTGGTCACAATCCTCTTATTCTTCTACCTCTTCATATAGTTTCTAACTTCATATAGCTCTAACATAGTTGTATGACTTCTTCCTAGAAAGCCCTTTCAAAATAAAAAAAGGCTTAGGAACTATGAGTAATTCTGATTACTCACAATGTGAGTAACACAGTGAGATTAAAGTGTGTAACTACAGAAATTTAAAATCGCCCAATCTCCATGGCAAGACTTCTCTGTCAAAGTAGTGATATTCCTTCCTTCTAAAAATTAACTTAAGCATATTAGATATCTGTAAATACAGATCACAAACAGCATGACTAATACTAACACTTCATAAATCAAGCTTGATTATCCCCAAATCACAGGCAATGGCTGCTTCATTGACTCAATAGCTAAATCATTTGCAAACTATATTATGTGCACATACCTTGATTGGACATAAATAACCATATTACCCTAGAAAATAGTCACATACAGCAATGGTATCAATGTAAATATTCTCATAATAATATCAAAATTATTTTATAATTTTAATTATAAATTATTGTATAATTTATGTATAAATAATGTATAAGTATCTATAATTATGTATATATAAATGTATGTAAATATGTATATAAATATGCATAAATTATGTATAAATAATTTATAAATTATATATACAAGATTACCACGCATGTAAATAAATAAACAAAAATTCATAACAAATGGATATATCTGTACCACATATCTAATACTAGTATAAAAACAAATAGATATAAACTGCAGAATATAACTTAGGATCCTGAAGCATTAACTCATGTATCAATATATGTCAATATATTAAATATCACGCAATACATATATTACATAAATATTAGTCTTGTCAACTAGTTGTATGTATATATATATATATATATATATATATATATATATATATAACAGATTCTTCTTATCCTGCAACACTGTTAGTTTGATCATAAGTCAGATGACCTAGTTCTTTTGTGACCTGCTAACTTTTTAGTCCTTATAATTGAATTTACTGATAACACAGACTTATCATGATTAAAATCAGATCTATAGGTATTTTCAAGCCTGAAGTCGATGGGATCTCAGGCTGACTCTGATCTTTACCAAACACCATGAATGCATCTTGTACTATAAAAGTACAAAATATCAAATTCAAAGTTCCTAATCCATATTTTCTATTCAAGATTTTGAAACTAGGGATGCTCTGAAATATTATATTTGTTTTTAAGAATGAAACAATCTGAGACAGATAGATGACACAGTAGATGGAACACCAATCCTGGAATCAGGAGAATCTGAGTTCAAATCCAGCTTCAGACACAGTGATAGGTTTAAAAAAAAAAAAAAAGAATGCTCAGCAATAGTGCTCTATGATTGATGCAATCTGTTTCTTCTCTTTTTGACTTCTAGATGCTAGTTACAATTTTTTGGCTTTTGCTTATTCATCTCTTCTCTTTTTTCTTCCTCTCATTCTTTCTTTCTCTTTCTTTATTTACTCTTCTTTCCTTCCTTCCTCTGCTGATATCTTCTTTTTTGAATAGGGTCCAAGACAGAATTAGTGGGAGAACTCTTTTGTAGCCATGATCTACATGAAGATCAAACAAAGAAGGTTGAGAAAGAACAGCAAACAGAAATTAGGAGAAACAGAACAGTAGAATGTCAATAAAACTAAGAGAATGGAGAGAAGAGTATGATTGACAGTGTCAGAATCAAAAAGGATGAGGACTAAAAAAAGATCATTAAACTTGGCAATTCTTTTTTATATGAGGTGTCTTGCATTGTCTCCCACTTTTTTCAATCTTTTAGGATATTTTTTTTCTCTTTTAATATTTCTTCTTGTCTCATGGAATCATTAACTTCAATATTTTTCTGTTAGTCCTTGTGACTAAAAAATATTGTGATGGTTAAATTGGCCCTTTTATGTGAAATTACTTTTCTATATCTTGTAAACTATCATCACTCAGTTTTTCTACTTCAATGATAATATGTGTAGTCAAACTAAATTTGGATATCATGTAATCTGTATAACCTGTATCCGATTATGTAGTCTCTTAGAGAAGGAAAAAAAGGAAAAGGATAGAATTTTGAGTTCAAAACTAAAAAGAAAAAACAAATTAACAATTAGCTTTCATATAAAATCGGGAAAAAATAAAATACATATATTTCAATATCAGTAAAATTTTTGTATCTGATACTCCCATGCTATGAAGTTCCATGATATCCTGAAGAAAATATAGTCTCTTTTCTTGGCTTGTATGGTATTATATCAGAATCCTAGGAAAATCTATGCATAATATCTCTCTCTACACAGACATCAATTCACTAGTGTAGGAAGAAATTATATGTGGGATCTGTCATGCTGTCAGTCAGTCAACCAATAAATATTTATTAATATTTATTGTCAGGTACTATGCATGTATTCAGGAGAGAAAAAAAGGGGAAAGGACAATAATTACCCTCCAGAAGTTCACAATATAATAGGGAGATAATGAGAAAACAAGTACAAATAAGCTATGTACAGAATAAATAGGACATAATTACAAAAGAATAAAATTAAGAGGTACTGAGAGGCTTTCTGTAGAAGACAGAAATTTTTTTAGTCCTTAAATAAAGTCAATAGATAGAGAAGAGGAAGGAGAGCATTCCAGGGATGGAGGACAACTAGGAAAAGTGTCTGAGGCTAAGAGATGAAGTGTCTTCCTTGTAGAAAAACTAGAAATCAATGTCACTCTACTGGAGTATTTGGTAGAAAGTAAAGTTTAAGAAGGCTAGAAATGTTGAAGAGATCTAGGGTATGAAGGTCTTTGAATGCCAAATAAAACATTTTGTATTTGGTTTTTTTTTTATTAGTAGTAGCTTTTTATTTATAAGTTATATGCATGGGCAATTTTACAGCATTGACAATTGCCAAGCCTTTTGTTCCAATTTTTCCCCTCCTTCACCCCACCCTCTCCCCAGATGGCAGGATGACCAATACATGTTAAATATGTTAAAGTATAAATTAAATACAAAATAAGTATACATGTCCAAACCATTATTTTCCTGTACAAAAAGAATTGGACTCTGAAATATTGTACAATTAGCCTGTGAAGGAAATAAAAAATGCAGGTGGACAAAAATATAGGGATTGGGAATTCTGTGTAATGGTTCTTAGTCATCTCCCAGAGTTCTTTTGCTGGATATAGCTGGTTCAGTTCATTACTGCTCCATTAGAACTGATTCGGTTCATCTCATTGCTGAAGATGGCCAGGTCCATCAGAATTGATCATCATATAGTATTGTTGTTGAAGTGTATAATAATCTCCTGGTCCTGCTCATTTCACTCAGCATCAGTTCATGTAAGTCTCTCCAGGCCTTTCTGAAATCATCCTACTGGTCATTTCTTACAGAACAATAATATTCCATAATATTCATATACCACAATTTATTCAGCAATTCTCCAATTGATGAACATCCACTCAGTTTCCAGTTTCTGGCCACTACAAAGAGACCTGTCACAAACATTCTTGCACATACGGGTGCCTTTCCCTTCTTTAAGATTTCTTTGGGATATAAGCCCAGTAGTAACACTGCTGGATTGAAGGGTATGCACAGTTTGAGCATAGTTCCAAATTGCTCTCCAGAATGGCTGGATGTATTCACAATTCCACCAATAATGTATTAATGTCCCTGTTTTCCCACATCCCCTCCAACATTCACATTATCTTTCCCTGTCATTCTAGCCAATCTGACAGGTGTGTAGTGGTATCTCAGAGTTATCTCAATTTGCATTTCTCTGATTAATAATGACTTGGAGCATCTTTTCATATGGCTAGAAATAGTTTCAATTTCTTTGTCTGAGAATTCTCTGTTCATATCCTTTGACCATTTATCAATTGGAGAATGGCTTTATTTCTTTCTTATAAATTGGAGTCAATTCTCTATATATTTTGGAAATGAGTCCTTTATCAGAACCTTTGACTGTAAAAATGCTTTCCCAGTTAATCGCTTCCCTTCTAATCTTGTCTGCATTAGTTTTGTTTGTACAAAAACTTTTCAATTTAATATAATCAAAATTTTCTGTTTTGTGATCAGTAATAATCTCTAGTTCTTCTTTGGCCATAAATTCCTTCCTCTTCCACAGGTCTGAAAGGTAAACCTGTGTTCCTCTAATTTATTTATAATATCATTCTTTATGCCTAGGTCATGAACCCATTTTGACCTTATCTTGGTGTATGGTGGTAAGTGTGGGTCAATGCCTAGTTTTTGCCATATTAGTTTCCAATTTTCCCAGCAATTTTTGTCATACATTTTTCTTATCCCAAAAGCTGGGGTCTTTGGGTTTGTCAAACACTAGAGTATTAAAGTTATTGACTGTTTTGTCCCCAATACCAAATGGTTTTGGTAAATGCTGCTTTATAATATAATTTTAGATCTGGTACAGCTAGGCCACCTTCATTTGATTTTTTTTCATTAATTCCCTTGAAATTCTTGACCTTTTGTTTTTCCATATAAACTTTGTTGTTATTTTTTCTAGGTCATTAAAACAGGTTTTTTTGGGAGTCTGATTGGTATAGTGCTAAATAAATAGATTGGTTTAGGTAGTATTGTCATCTTTATTATATTTGCTCGCCCTATCCAAGAGCATTTAATATTTTTCCAATTGGTTAGATCAGACTTAATTTGTGTTGAAAGTGTTTTGTAGTTTTGCTCATAAAGTTTCTGATTTTCCCTTGGCAGATAGATTCCTCAGTATTCTATACTGTCAGTAGTTACTTTAAATGGAATTTCTCTTTGTAACTCTAACTGCTGGATTTTGTTACTGATATATAAGAATGCTGATGACTTATGTGGGTTTATTTTGTATCCTGCAAGTTTGCTAAAGGTGTGGATTATTTCTAATAGCTTTTTAGTAGAATCTCTGGGGTTCTCTTAAGTATACCATCATATCATCAGCAATGAGTGATAATTTGGTTTCCTCATTACCTACTCTAATTCCTTTAATCTCTTTCTCAACTCTTATTGCCAAAGCTAGCATTTCTAATACAATATTGAATAGTAATGGTGATAGTGGACAACCTTGTTTCACTCCTGATTTTATTGGGAATGGTTGCAATTTGTACCCATTATATATGATGCTTACTGATGGTTTTAAATAGATCTACTGATTATTTTAAGGAAAAGTCCATTTATTCCTATACTCTCAAGTGTTTTTAATAAGAATGGATGTTGGATTTTATCAAATGCTTTTCCTGCATCTATTGAGATGATCATATGGTTTTTGTTAATTTGATTATTAATATGGCCAATTATACTGATAGCTTTCCTAATCTTGCACCAGCCCTGCATTCCTGGTATAAATCCTGCTTGATCATGGTGTTTTATCCTGGGGATGATTTTCTGTAGTCTTTTTGTTAATATCTTATTTAAGATTTTATTATCAATAAATAGTTTATAAAGCATTGGGGCTAATTGTTCTTTAAATGTTTGGTAGAATTCACATATAAATCCTTCTGGTCCTGGGGATTTTTTTTTTTAGGAATTGATTAATAACTTGTTCTATTTCTTTTTCTGAAATGGGACTATTTAAGCAATTTACTTCCTCTGTTAATCTGGGAAGCCTATATTTTTCAAGGCAGTTATCCATTTCACTTAGGTTATGAAATATATTGACACAGAGTTGGGCAAAGTAACTCCTTATTATTTCTCTAATTTCCTCTTCATTGGTAGAAAGTTCTCCCTTTTCATTTTTAAGACTACTAATTCGATTTTCATCTCTCCTTTTTCTTATCAGATTTACCAAAGGCTTATCTATTTTATTGGGTTTTTTTCATAAAACTAACTCTTAGTTTTATTTATTCAATATATCAATATTCAACTATTTATTTATTCAATAGCTTTTTTTACTTGCAATATTATTAATTTCTCCTTTTAGTTTTAGAATTTTAAGTTTAGTATTTGATTGGGGGTTTTTAATTTGGTCTTTTTCTAGCTTTTTAAGTTGTAAGCCCAATTCATTGACCTTCTCTTTCTTCATTTTATTCAAGTAAGCCTCTAAGGATATAAAATTTCCCCTTATTACCACTTTGGCTGCATCCCACAAATTTTGGTATGATGTCTCATCATTGTCATTATCTTGAGTGAAATTATTAATTGTGTCTATAATTTGCTGTTTCACCCAATCATTCTTTAAGATGAGATTATTTAATTTCCAATTACTTTTTGGTCTATTTACCCCTAAATTTTTGTTGATTGTAGTTTTTATTGCATCATGAGCTGAAAAGAAAGCATTTACTATTTCTGTCTTCCTGCATTTAATTTGGAGGTCTTTATATCCTAATATATGGTCAATTTTTGCATAGGTTCCATGAATTGCTGAGAAGAAAATATATTCCTTTCTGTTTCCATTCAGTTTTCTCCAAAGATCTATCATACCTAATTTTTCTAATATTCTATTTACCTCTTTAATTTCTTTCTTATTTGATTTGTGGTTTGATTTATCTAATTCTGAGAGTGTAAGGCTGAGATCTCCCACTATTACAGTTTTGCTCTCTATTTCTTCTTGAAACTCTCTTAAGTTCTCCTTTAGGAAGTTAGATGCTATACCACTTGGTGCATATATGTTTAGTATTGACATTGCTTCATTGTCTATGCTACCCTTTAGCAAGATATAGTTTCCTTCCTTATCTCTTTTAATTATATCGATTTTTGCTTTTGCTTGATCTGAGATAAGGAGAGCTACCCCTGCTTTTTTGACTTCGCCTGAAACATAATAGATTCTGCTCCAGCCTTTTACCTTTACTTTGTATGTATGTCCCTGCTTTAAATGTATTTCCTGTAAACAACATATTGTAGAGTTCTGACTTTTGATCCAGTCTGCTATCCACCACTGCTTTATAGAAGAATTCATCCCTTTCACATTTATGGTTAAAATTACTAATTCTATATTTCCTGCCACCTTACTATCCCCAGATTATGCTTTTCTTTTTCTTACCCCCCCAACCCTCTTTCCCAGTTTTAAACTTATGTGTCCCACTTGTATCATGCCTTTCACCCTCTTTAGCATACCTCCTCCCCTTTGAATCTCTTCCCCTTTCTTGTACCCTTCCCTTATTACACTTTTCCTTTTCCCTTTTCCTCTCCCTCTTTTTAATGAGGTGAGAGATTTTCTGTAAAACAAGTATGTCAATTATTTTCTCTTTGAGCCAACTCTGATGAGAGTAAGATTCACACAATGTTCCTCCCTCTCTCTAAATTCCCTCAGATATGATGTTTCCTTTGCCTCTTCATGGGATGTAGTTTCCCTCATTTTATCCTCCCTTATCCCCCTTTTCTGACATTATCTCCTTTCCATTTCTGCTTCCCTTTTTTATGTTATATCAGTAAAATCAGTAAAATACATGTAGTCTTTTTGTATATCCACAACAGAAATACAGTTCTCAAGAGTTCCTTTTACCTTTTCTGCTTCTCTTGAGTCCTATGGTTGGAGATCAAATTTTTTGTTTAGTTCTGGTTTTTTTCTTAGAAACAAATGGAATTCATCTTTTTCATTAAATGTCCATCTTCTTCCCTGGAAGAAAATACTCAGCTTGGCTGGGTAGTTTATTCTTGGCTGCATTCCAAGTTCTTTTGCCTTTCAGAATATCAGATTCCAGGTCCTTCAATCCTTTAATGTGAAGGCAGCCAGATCTTGGGTGATCATTATTGTGGCACCTCGGTATTTGAATTGTTTTTTTCTGTCTGCTTGTAATATTTTTTCCTTAATCTGATAGTTCTGAAATTTGGCCACAATATTCCGTGGAGTTTTTATTTTAGGGTCTTTTTCAGAAGGTATTCGATGAATTCTTTCAATGCCTATTTTACCTTCTGATTCTATTACCTCTGGACAGTTCTCTTTGATGATTTCCTGTAAAATAGTATCTAGGTTTTTTTTTCATCCTAATTTTCAGAAAGTCCAATAATCCTCAGATTATCTTTCCTAGATCTATTTTCCAGTTCTGTCATTTTTCCAAGTAGATATTTGATGCTTTTCTCTAATTTTTCTTTTTTTTTTTTTTTTTTTTTTTTTTTTTTTGGTCTTGCTTGACTGATTCTTGATGTCTCAATCATTGCTTTCTATTTGTCTTCATTAGCTTTTTTTACTTCTTTTTTGTATGTGTCCAATTGAGTTTTTAAATGAGTTGTTTTGCTCTATGGAATTTTTTTTCCATTTCACTAATTTTTTTTTTTTAGTGAATTTTTTTCTTTTTCCATTTCATAAATCCTACTTTCCTGGGATTTTTTTTACCTTTTCCAATTCACAAATTCTGTTTCCCTGCACTTCCTGGGAATTTTTTGCCTTTTCCAATTCATATGTCAGGAAGTTGTTACTTTCTTGCAAAGCTTCTCTTTCCTTTCCCCATTTTTCTTCTAACTCTCTTTTGAGACTTTTAATGGTCTCTCATAGGAGGGCGTTATGTAAAGGAGGCCAGGTAACATTCCCCTTTGGGGTATTGTCTGGAGACTGTTTGCTATTAGTCTCCTCAAGGTTGCAAACCTGCTCTTTTTCTGTATAGAAACTATCAATCTTCCTTTTGATTTTTTTACTCATTTTTTTAAAGCCTTTAGGGTCTGCCTTCAGGGTGAGGGGGTTACCAGCTTCCTCTGCAAAGCAGGGAAATATATAAAACAGGCTGAAAGCAATGAGGTATGGGAGTGCTTTGGGCAAAAGTTCCCTCCTCCCTCCCCCCGCCCAACCAAAAGTGAGTCAGCATGGGCCAAGCTACAGAAGTGCTCAGTGGAGAACTCTGCTGTGTGGTTTAGTGACTGCCCTAAGGCTAGACACTAAACAGTGAAAGTGTCCCTACCCCAGGCCAAAGCCCCCAGTGGGGCTGTGGGTATTAGCAGATGACCAGCAAATAACCCCGCTCAGAGAAGTGTCTCTACCCTGGAAGCAAGTTGTGCTGTGGCAGTTCTATTGCTCCAGGCTGAGCCCCCCACTGTGCAGATTAGAGGCTGCCACGGGCTGTGCCCTCCTGCTATGCAGGTTCGGAACTGCCCCAAAGAAAAGCCCAGTACTGTGAGTTGGGGCTGCAAGGTTGTGCTGTGATCTGTGCTATCACTTTCGGTTTTGGGTGTGTACAGGCAGATCCTGTTAGGTTCTGGCATTTTTTAGAGTGGCTTTGATTTCTCTGCTGATCTACTGTTTTGCAGAGCAATCAGTCTATGCCAGTGTCGGCTCTGTAATTTTCTAACCACAGAGACCACTCCTGCCCGGTCTGCACAATATGCTAGCCTCTAGTTCTCTCCCTGCTTGCACTGATCCTACCTGAGGGGACAAACCTTTTCTGATGAAATTCAGATTATCTTCAGCTGGTAAGTTGTACTTCTACTCTTTGTGGGTTTTACCAGTCAAGTGCTATTTTTTAGGCTGAATTTAATAATTGGTCATGAGGGTATGAGAGAGTTTAGAAAGTCACGTGTGCCTTCTCCGCCATCTTGGCTCCGCCTCCCCCTCCATTTTGTATTTGTTAATAGAGATGATAGAGTAACAATGGCATTTATTGAATGAGTGAAGAATGGGGGAGTGGGACTAGCATAATTGACATGATTGCACCTGAGCTTTGGAAAAATCACTTGGAAAACTGAATAGAGTGGAGAGAGATTTGAGGCAATCCACCAGCAAGCTATTGCAATAGTCCTAGCATGAAGTGATGAGCGCCTGCACCAGGATGGTGGCAGTGTCAGGAGAGAAGGAAGCCTGATTACCTGGAACATGTTACCCTCTCTAGTAACAAGGAATTTAAGAAGGAAGCAGGTTTGGGGGAACAATATTAAGTTCAACTTTGAATATGTTGAGTTTAAGATGTCTATTGGATTACTAACTCAAGATATCTGAAAAGGGAGCAGCTACGTGGCACAGTGAATAGAGTACCAGCCCAGAAGTCAGAAATGAAGTTAGAAATGGAAAATTAGAGGTCAGTAGAAAAGTTAGATCAGGATAGATAGGTATAAGACTCAATAGCATAGAGATAGCAAAAAAATCTATGAGAACTGATGAAATAATTCTTTTTACTCCTTAGCTTATCATTTTACTTAATTTCATATTTAATTTTGTCATCCACATTTTAGAATAATATGGAGGCATGTTTAGATGTTTTCTTAATAAATAACAAAATTACAACTACTTCCTCATTAAGTAATCATTTGGTTTGATCTGCATCCCAATTCATTTAGTATTATTTACTGAATATATGTAGACGGCTGAAACTTGAGTTATTGCACTGAAGTTGGTTCAAGTACTTAGGGCTAATTACCAATTGGATAATACTCTATGGGCATGTGCTTGGAAAATGATCCTTCCCATTATCCTATGCCGGCTCAATGACTGGTGTATACAGAGAATTGTAGGAGGCACTAGGGGGTGGAGTAAGACCAGCCAGAGTCACTTTGGCAGTAGACAGTGGAGAAGAAGGTTGTAGAGATTCTGCTTCCATCCCCTTCACTTCTACCCCTAAAGACCAAGAATAAAGACTAAGGACTTTTGCTTATCTTGACTCCAGCTGATTCTAAGGTATCCAGAGTGCTAACTCAGTCGTCACATTTGGCTCCCAAGCATGGGGCCCGAGGACCCAAACCTCACTAAAGAAGACTCCGGTGACCAGGAAATAGGGTGAGTATTTAAACAGACAAACAGGGAACTTACTTTGTTAAGGGCTAAACCAGTAACCTTTTCTAGTTGAAATGGGGCAGATATTAGGAAAAGTTTCTCCCCCAGCCCCAGCCCCAGCCCCACATCCATACCCATCCCAAAGAAAGCATACTTAAGTTGATCAAGAGACTAGGCTTAATTGTAACTTGGTTGCAGATCGCTAGACTTGGGCACATTAGAACGCACACCCCCTTGGTTCTTAAAGGAAGAGGAGATAGGGCTAGATAATTGGAAGCTAGTAGGACAACAACTATGTGAATACTACAATAATAAAGTAGGGAATCTGAAAGTTCAATATTGGCATAGAGATAGAATGAGAAAACAGGGTGGGAGAACAAGACCCAAAACCCCATGTCCAAAATGCAACAGAGGCTTCCATTGGGCCTCAGAATGTAGATTGATTCAGGGAAACGGAATGAGGGGCCAAGCCCCAAGGCCCAAGACAAAAAATACTTGGGGCATGATGGCAGCCGATGCTACACCAAGAGAGTGCCTAGAAGTTCATACCCAGGCATGACCAATTAGCCAGGAAGCCATATGATGGGAGAAAGGGGATTAAACAATCAACCAGCCAGGAAGCAACCTGATAGGAGAAAGGGATTACAATTGAGGGGAATAGAGTTGTATGCAGCTGGGACTACTGAGATACCCCCAGGAGAGGAGAAATCTGTTCCTCTCCACACACATACACATACACACACATACACATACACACACACACACATACACACACACACACACACACACACACACACACTCACAGACTTGCTCACTTGTATAAACACGCTCTTGGTTGTATTGTTTAATCGAAAGTGATATATTGCGCGGGGGGCGGGGAATATAAACTCATGTCTAGTAAGGTTTATTAATATAATAATATGTCTATCGATCATTGATTATATGAATAAATTAATTGATATTTAGTATATATCCTAGTATCTAAATAATATATATCTATATTGCTCTTATCTAATTAAATGTCTAATCATCATTCATATATTTGCACCATAATGGAAATAAACGCACGTCCGATATTAATTTTCAATTGATGTCCATTTAAAATGTCGTTGGCCTTGTTATGTAAATCTGCACTTTTTAATGGCATCCCCCAGGCTCCCACCCTGCTGATAAACCACCCCCAAATTAAAAACTACCTAATGCCGTAACGATCACTGGAGATTCCGCGATATGAGGCCAAACAGCATTGTTACCATCACAAATGCCTCTATGAAAAGCATGGTTGAGCTGAAATAGGAACGAATGGGCCTGAAGTAGCAACCAGTAGCCAGTCAGAGGAAAGAAGGTTCATCCACAGGTTATGGGCTTGCTCTGAAGGATATAGTGTCTTTAGATGGCAGGTTGCTGATCTCTTGTGAGTGGAGGATAAAGGTATTCCTAATGATGATGATCTACTAGAGAAAGTAGATTTGTTGATCTCAGTCCATGGAGTTGATGTCTATGTACGCCAACATTATATGTCTTATGTAATATATACATATTATGTGTTATGTACTATTATGAATAATATTAGTTTAAGATATGAATGTATTTATTAATGATTAGCAATATATTATATTAATGTATTTAGTAATAGATGATTAATATGTACATTATTATATGATAGAGGAATATAAATGTATGCTCTATATACATAAATATATCTTTATATATTGATATATATATATACATGAATAGATATTTTTACTTAAATTAAAAATTTGCAAGAATTTTGCAAAAAAAATTTAATACTGGGATAGTATACAAATTGAATTTTGCAATAAAAATAAATAAATATTTTTAATGCAGGAAGTAGTTTAAGTAGAATATCGGCTTTGGGCGTTGATGGTGGGGTGTAATGCCTTCTTCCTGGTGGGTCCTAGGAAGGAGTTTACCTTCATAGCTGACTTACAAGGCCAGTATTTTGGTTAAATTATTTGGACTCTTCATTTAGGTTTTAGTATATAATTTTCGAATAGCCCCGCAAAAGGTATTAGGACAAGAATTAGCAAGAAGTAGAGTATAGAGGCTAATTGACCGATAATAATGAATGGCTGTTCTATGGGTTGGCTGCCAATTCAGGTGAGTGTGACTAGGTTAGCAGTGAGAATTCAGAACAGGGTTTGGGAGACTGGGCGAAATATTATGCTTCGTTGGTTAGCAGTGTGTAGTAGTGGGATGATTAGGAGAATTAGGATGGATGCTAGTAAAGCGAGAACATCTCCTAGTTTGTTAGGAATGGAGCGTAGAATAGCATATGCAAATAGAAAATATCATTCTGGTTTGATGTGAGGTAGTGTATTTAATGGGTTGGCAGGTGAAAAGTTATCTGGGTATCCTAATAAGTCTGGTGAAAAAAGGGCTAGAAGTAGAACAACAAGAAGGAATATGAAGCCTAGGCTGTCTTTAATAGTATAGTAGGGGTGAAATGGGATTTTGTCTGAGTCTGGGTTGATTCCTGAGGGGTTATTAGAGCCTGTTTCATGGAGGAATAGTAAGTGAACAACGGCTAATGCTATGATGATAAATGGTAGAATGAAGTGAAAGGCGAAGAACCGTGTGAGAGTTGCCTTATCTACTGCGAAACCCCCTCAGATTCATTCTGTTAGAGTGGTACCAATGTAGGGGATAGCGGATAATAGGTTGGTAATTATGGTAGCACCCCAGAATGATATTTGACCTCAAGGAAGAACATATCCGACAAATGCTGTTGCTATAACGGTAAGTAGAAGAATCACGCCGATGTTTCATGCTTCTTTGTAGAGGTAAGGTCCGTAATAGATTCCTCCACCTACATGTAGGAACAGGCATATAAAGAATATAGAAGCCCCGTTGGCGTGTAGGTTACAAAGTAGCCAGCTGTGGTTAACATCGCGGCAAATATGGGCTACGGAGGAGAAAGCAGTAAGTGTGTCTGAAGTGTAGTGTATTGCTAGGAATAGGCCTGTGAGGATTTGAATAATTAGGCAGACTCCTAATAGGGATCCAAAGTTCCATCAGGCAGAGATATTAGATGGAGCGGGTAGGTCAATAAAAGGCTGGTTAATAATTTTTAAAAGGGGGTGTGTCTTTCATATATTGGTCATTAGTTTTTGTAGTTGAATTACAACAATGGTTTTTCAGGTCATAGGTTATGGTTTAAGTCCATACTAAAACTAATATGGAAATGATGCTTATTTTTGTGTTGTCCTTGATATTAATTTTTGGGTTTGTGGCATTTGCTTCTAAACCCTCACCTGTATATGGGGGTTTGAGTCTTGTGGTTAGTGGAGTCTTGGGCTGTGCTATTGTTGTTAGTTTGAATAGTACGTTTTTGGGGTTAATTATATTTTTGATTTATTTGGGAGGAATGTTGATAGTGTTTGGTTATACTGCTGCTATGGCTACGGAAGAGTATCTTGAAAGCTGAGTAGGTAATATGGTGGCTTTTAGTATACTGTTGCTCAGTTTATTGATAGAAATGATTTGATTTATAGTGTCAGGGGAGGTAGAGGTGGTTATGGCTGTCGAATTGTTTGATTCGTTAGGTAGTTATTGTGTAGGTCAGGATTGGAATAGGGTGTCTTTGTTATACAGTTGCGGGGGTTGGGCTATGGTGTTATTAGGTTGGATTTTATTTATTACTATTTTAGTAGTTTTGGAAGTTATTTGTGGTTTTTAGTTATAGGATTAGAAGAATTAGTGTTATAGAGATTATGAAGGAAAGAAAGTAATATTTGATAAGTCCTTTTTGAGTTGAAGTAATAGCGGAAGATATGGAGCTGTGTAAGTTAGCTTGGCCTTTTGGTCCAGTTTTTTCATATCATCCTAGATCAATTAGTATGGTAGCGATGTGTTGACCTATTTGTAGACTTGCTAGGGGGTTTAGTCGATGGAAAATGTGTGTGAAGTAACCTAGTATACTTGAAAAGTTATGTGTGTGGATTAGAGGTATGATTGGTATTTTGTTGATTAATATATAGTTCAATTGAAATTAGGATGCCTGCAACAGTTACTATTAGGGCTGAATTTTTTTTTTTATTTAATAGCCCTTTATTTACAGGATATATGCATGGGTAACTTTACAGCATTAACAATTGCCAAACCTCTTGTTCCAATTTTTTACCTCTTACCCCCCCACCCCCTCCCCTAGATGGCAGGATGACCAGTAGATGTTAAATATATTAAAATATAAATTTAGATACACAATAAGTATACATGACCAAAACGTTATTTTGCTGTACAAAAAGAATCAGACTCTGAAATATTGTACAATTAGCTTGTGAAGGAAATCAAAAATGCAGGTGGGCATAAATATAGGGATTGGGAATTCAATGTAATGGTTTTTAGTCATCTCCCAGAGTTCTTTTTCTGGGCATAGCTGGTTCAGTTCATTACTGCTCCATTGGAAATGATTTGGTTGATCTCGTTGCTGAGGATGGCCTGGTCCATCAGAACTGGTCATCATATAGTATTGTTGTTGAAGTATATAATGATCTCCTGGTCCTGCTCATTTCACTCAGCATCAGTTCGTGTAAGTCTCTCCAGGCCTTTCTGAAATCATCCTGTTGGTCATTTCTTACAGAACAGTAATATTCCATAATATTCATATACCACAATTTATTCAGCCATTCTCCAACTGATGGACATCCATTCAGTTTCCAGTTTCTAGCCACTACAAAAAGGGCTGCCACAAACATTCGTGCACATACAGGTCCCTTTCCCTTCTTTATAATCTCTTTGGGATATAATCCCAGTAGTAACACTGCTGGATCAAAGGGTATGCACAGTTTGATAACTTTTTGAGCATAGTTCCAAACTACTCTCCAAAATGGTTGGATTCGTTCACAACTCCACCAACAATGCATCAATGTCCCAGTTTTCCCGCATCCCCTCCAACAATCATCATTATTTTTTCCTGTCATCTTAGCCAATCTGACAGGTGTGTAGTGGTATCTTAGAGTTGTCTTAATTTGCATTTCTCTGATTAATAATGACTTGGAGCATCTTTTCATATGACTAGAAATAGTTTCAATTTCTTCATCTGAGAATTGTCTGTTCATATCCTTTGACCATTTTTCAATTGGAGAATGGCTTGATTTTTTATAAATTAGAGTTAATTCTCTATATATTTTGGAAATGAGGCCTTTATCAGAACCTTTGACTGTAAAAATATTTTCCCAGTTTATTGCTTCCCTTCTAATCTTGTCTGCATTAGTTTTGTTTGTACAAAAACTTTTCAGTTTGGTATAATCGAAATTTTCTATTTTGTGATCAGTAATGATCTCTAGTTCTTCTTTGGTCATAAAGACCTTCCCCTTCCACAGGTCTGAGAGGTAAACTATCCTGTGTTCCTCTAATTTATTAATAATTTCATTCTTTATGCCTAGGTCATGAACCCAAATAAAAACAGGAGGACAGGTTTTTATATGGGTTCCAAAACAGGAGTTTTTACTCCTTTTATAGTTGAAAAAATCCCCATCAATCTGTGGGGAAGAGACATCTTACAACAATTAGGATTAAAAATGAGTACCTCAGTTTTTTAGGCAGGGCTGCTGTTGAAGACCTGCCAACACTTTCACCTGTTCCTATCCAATAGAAAACTGATACACCAGTGTGGATAGAACAGTGGCCCTTAGGTAGCAATAAAATTCAGGCCTTATTAGGTATAGTACAAGAGCAACTTGACCAAGGACACTTACAATCTTCTCTAAGTCCTTGGAATTCCCCAGTATTTGTTTTAAGAAAGAAATCTGGAAAATGGAGGATGTTGACTAATTTAAGAAAAGCAAATGAACAGATGGAAACTATAGGAACTCTTCAGCCTGGGCTTCCAAGTCCTATTCAATTGCCTAGAGAATGGCCTCTTTGGGTTATAGACATTAAGGATTGTTTCTATTCTATCCCTCTAGATAAGGAGAATATGAAAAGATTTTCCTTTTCAGTGCCCAATGTTGACTTAGCTGAGCCTTATAAAAGATATGAATGGACAGTTTTACCACAGAAAATGAAAAAAAAGCCCTACTATGTATCAAATGTATGTTGCTGCTGCTCTTACTCCAGTAAGAAAAGCATCTCCAAAAGTAATGTTATTAAATTACATGGATGATATATTGGAAGGTGCACCTGAGGAACAAATGTTAGATGCATATCTACAAAAGACCATAGAAACACTAAAGAACTACAAATTATACATAGTGCCAGAAAAAATTCAAAGACATGCTCCTATAAGAAGTATATCTTAAGGTGCTCACAGTACAAAAACTTTCCTTAAGAACAGAGAAGCTAAACACCTTAAATGACTTTCAGAAATTGATCGGAGATATCCAATGGATGTATCCAGTGTTAGGCTTGACTATCTATCAATTACAACCATTATATGACATTTTAAGGGGAGACAATACTTTAAACTCATCATGCCAGCTTACAAAAAAAGCTCAAGAGGCTTTGAGAGAAGTTGAACTGGCTTTATCCAATGTGGTTGAAAGAGTCACTCAAAAACTCTTGGAAATATCAGTTTTTGCTACACAAGAGGCACCTTCAGCAGTCCATCAAGGAGACAGTGTGATAGAATGGGTGAACCTCCCAGCACAACAAGAACAAAGCCTTACTTCTTACCCAGTGCTTGTGGCTAGAATTTTATTAAAGGCCATTAAGCAAGCAGTACAATTATCTGGGATAAGACCTACCAAGATATATACCTTTTATACTAATGCACAAATTAATGTATGCTGTGAAACCATCCTAGAGTGGCAAATTTTATTAGCCATGGCTCCAAATTTTACACACCTGTCTCCATTAAAGGTAACCAGACTATTATATAATTGGTGATGGATTCTTGAAGAAAAGGTTTCTAAAGTTCCTCATAAAAGACTATCTTTACAGATGCATCCAAAGATAATATTTGTGCTGTATACTCTCGTGACTTAACTATAAAGAGAGTAGTCAGAACTCCTTTTCAGTCCACTCAGCAGAATGAATTGTATGCAATCATTCTAGCTCTTACTTATTATCCAGGAGATATAAATATAATATCTGATTCGGCCTATTCAGTAGGTGTGGTACAAAGAATTGCCACAACCCAAATAAAATTTGTAGCCTCTAATATATATATATATATTAGGAACTTTATTCCTACGGAATAAACGGAACTTTAAGAGCAAGTGAGAAAGCATCTAGGTAAGATTTATGTCTTGCATGTCCACTCTCATAATGGACTTCCAGATCCTATTTTTGATGGTAATTCAAAGGCAGATAGCCTTCTAACTATGTTGGCCAATACTCCTTTATTTTAAGAAGCCCAAGAATCTCATTTTAAATATGATCAGGCTGCTCGAGCTTTACATTTACAATTTGGAATAACAAGAGAGGAAGCAAGGAGCGTAGTAAAAGCCTGTACAGCTTGCCTTCCTTCTCATGCTCCTACACTGCCTCCAGGGAAAAACCCTTGTGGTTTGAGACCCAGTGAAATTTGGCAAATGGATGTGACCCATCATAAATCTTTTGGTCGTCTGTCTTTTATCCATGTTGTGGTAGACACTTTTTCAGGATTCACTTTTGCAATACCAGCAGCAAAAGAAACAGCCCAAGTGGTCACTGAATTCCTTATACAAGCATTTGCAATTATGGGTGTGCCACCAGCAATAAAAACAGACAATGGACCTGCATATATTTCTAAACATTTTGCACACTTTTGTACACAGTATAAGATTTTACACACCACTGGCATACCCTTTAATTTTCAAGGACAGGCAATAGTAGAGAGGAGAAATAGACACTCCTCCAAAAACAAAAGAAAGAGGGAGCCACAGGTAACCCTAGAGAACTTTTAAATCTAGCTCTTCATACTATTAATTTCTTGATTTTTGACAAAGATGCACTGAGTCCAGCAGACAGGTTTTATAACCCAGCAGAAGGGTAATGTCCAGTGGGAGCAGCTCCACTATCTTTAGATAATCGCCAGGTGATGTGGAGTGGTAAATGGAAGGGACCAGATAGGTTAACTGCTTGGGGAGAGGGTTTGCTTGTATCTCCACAGATGGAGAAGGAATCAGATGGGTGCCAATGAGACATATTTGCTTTGTCCATTGGAGAGAGATGTAGCAGACCCTTGAAACAAAGGATAAGAACTAAGAAACATTGGTGGTTCTGTTGCTGACTGTGCCCACCACTGAATGAGCATGACAGTTATGGCATTTGACTCATGGACATCAAAAAATTGTTGGACTTTATAACCCTCAGGAATCATTGGATTCTCTGAGACATGATAAGACTGTTATAGGACTTGAAAACCCTCAGGAATCATTGGATTTTCTGAGAAATGATAAGACTGTTGCAAGACTTCAAAATTTGCTAGAATCATTGGATTCCCTAACACATAAAAAGACTGTTGCAGGACTTCAAAAACTTGTGGGGATCATTGGATTCCCTGACACATGAAGCAATGGACAATAGATTAGTTTTAGACTATCTCTTGGCTGCTGAAAAAGGCGTATGTGTGACTGTTGTTTACATACCTTCCTTCTAGGACTTCTGGAAATCTTTTACAACACCATGTTGATTCATATTGTTTGTTATATCACTACTTGCATGTACAATTCATGCATTGAGCCTGCACTGGTTGTGGGGAGAATCATCACTAATAGCCTGTGCGTTATTGCTGTGCTTGTATAATACCTCCCATGCTGATGGGTTTGTGCATACCTGTTTCTAATAAGACCCTTCAGCCCAGAAACCTGCTAATAATCCCCACTTCCCTTTGGTTCTTTTCATCTCCCTGAGATGCCAGGGAGGGCGTGATCATGTCCTTTTTAGTGCTTTCACCTTCCTTCCTGAGAAGTCAGGGGAGCCGTGATCACCTCCTTTTCAGTGTTTTCACCTCCTTTCCTGAGAAGTCAGGGAGGGCATAACCACCTGTGTTCTAAAACAAAAGAAAGTGGGAAATGTAGAGGGCTGAAACTCTTGAGTTGTTGCACTAAGGTCAGTTCAAGAACTTAGGGCTAATTACCAATTAGACAATACTCTATGGGCATGTGCTCGGAAAATAGCCCTTCCCCCCATCCTGTGCTGCCTTGATGATTGGTGTATACAAAGGATTGTAGGAGGGACTAGGGGATGGAGTAAGACTAGCCAGAGTCACTTTGGCAGTGGACAAGGAAGAAGAGGTTGCAGAGATCCTGCTTCCATCCCCTTCACTTCTACCTCTAAAGACCAAGAATAAAGACTAAGGACTTTTGCTTAACCTGACTCCGGCTGATTCTAAGGTATCCTGGGTGCTAATGCAGTTGTCACAAATATACTTAAGAAATACACTTTCTTAATAATAGTTATTCATATGTGATTTATTTATAACTGAAATTAAAAGTGAAAACAATTATTTATTTAGGCAACTCCACTTCAGCAAACATAAGTTCATCATTGTGTTGACTCTGGATAATAATTAAAGACTCAAGAATTTTCATATAGTTACTTGTTTTTCTTAGAAAACAGGTTAGTCCTTTTTCCTTTATCTCTCCTTTGATCTTTACAATAACCATGTGTGTAGATGCTATTATTTCCATTTTATAGGTAAAGAAATTAAATCTAAAAAATTAGGTGATTTGCTGAGGTTATACAGCCAACAGGTGTCATAGTTTATGAGTCCTTGTTCATCTGAATACAGTGAGTAATCAAGGATGCTTTATAGAGGCCAAAAATTATTGATATGACCAGTGGGAAAAGGGAAGAGGGCCTCTGGGTCAGAGTGGAGTGGATGGTCTGTGTTCTTTTTTAGTGATGAGTTTCTTTGAAATAAGTGAGGCTGGCCCTTATATGACAGACATATAAATAAAATTCACCATGCACATGAAACCTTTCTAGCCACAATAGAACTGGAGATTCAGTGCAATGGTTGTTGAGAACCTCTACTCAAATGATCATTGAGAGTTAGTGAAAACTTTGTTGCTGGTAAATTATTTTATTTTCTCTCTGCAGTTATGCTAGGTTTCAACACCATGGAGTGAGATGACTCTGTGCCCAGTTCTTCATTGTTTTATAACTGCAGCACTTGAAGACAATAAGCTTTTAATAAATGTTTGTTTATTTGAATTGAATTCAAGCTGCCTATCATTGTTTATTAGCATCCCAGAACCTAGTAAAATAAGCTGAATTCTTTGTAAATGGATGTACCATACTATCATAGTACCAGTGCATCATGAATGGTACCCCCATGTATTGTAGTCACTTCATTAATGATTATTGCAAAGTTTGGTTTCACTTGGCTTGGCTTAGATGAACATGATTTGGTTTAATTTAGAGTGGACTAAATTGAAACGCCAAACCTACATCCACTAGGTTGTTGGTAGCTATATTTTGGTCTAAATCAAGTTTTGGATGAATAAAAGGGGGTTCTTTTTGTCATTTTGCAAGTCTAAAATCTTTCTTTGCAGGATTGTTGTTTATCAATGAAATCATTCATTTTTACAACTATGTGTCAGTTTTTGCCATAGATATTTCTTCTCCTTAAGAGGATATGTGTGCTCTTTTAAAACAGCACCTTGTTTTCTCTGTTCTAAAATTGAGTCAGTTGTTTATGTTATTTTTTGTATAATAGTGTTTCAGTCTTTTGTCTTGTCATGTTTTTACATGAACACTTTAAGCCTTAAACTGAAATTACATGTCCTGGTTTTAAGAATATTATTTATTTTTATCACTTTCTGAGTCCTTCATCTTTGATGGTGTTTTCCCCACATGCTGGATCTCATTAAAGTGCTGCTATCTTCTCTATTACTTTCCCTCAGGCTTGAAGGTATACTCTACAGCCACACAAATACATCTAGTCCCCTTTCACTCTCTTCCTCAAGTGTCTGGCTAAACTGTTTTGTACCACAGAGTGAAGTCATACTGTGCATGCTGTGCAAATTTCAGATCTTTGAATCTCCTGTGGACTAAAAATAGGGGCAGCTGGGGAGGATTTGTAGTTGACTTCTTTTGCACTTTGCTACTTGAAGTATCATGGGTGGTGAAGAAAGGATGTTGAGGGAGTCCATTAAGATCTAGAAATACTCCTCCATTACTAATTCATTGGAGTTTTTTTTTCTTTTTTGAGTTCTTGATGTCAGACTGTGGAGAAAAAACTCCTTAAGATAAGACTGTGCCTTATCTTTTGAATATAATACCTAGTTTGGAAAAGTTTGAGAGTTTATGAAAATATTTTTAAAAATCCCTATTCTTAGAGAAGTAGCTTCAAAGTTATTGGCAGCTTTTAATAAATCTTTGTAGTCTCTTTTCTAGAAAAGAGTACAAAGGCTTCAGTGAAAAGAAAAGTCAAAAGGAAAGTATTATGGCACATTCTTATAATCTGTACTATTGGGAAGGCTAAGGCAGTTGGGTCATTTGAGCTTAGGAATTCTGAACTGCAGTAGGATTAAAGCATATTGAGGGTCCTCCTTAAGTGTAGTACCAACATGGTGAGCCCTTGTGAATGTGCTGACAGGAATGGAAGAAGGTACCAAGCTGCCTAAAACATGAATCGGCCCAAGTCAGTAAGGGATCAAGTCAAAGATTCTGTGCTTATTGGAACTGATGATGAGTGACAGTTGCTTTTAGTATGAAATAGATTTCAAGTTAAAAAAAAAAAAGGAAGGAAGGAAATGAGCATTTTATAAAGAATCTACTCTGTTCCAGATACTGTCCAAAGTTCTTTTTACAAACATTATCTAATTTGATCTTCACAAGAAACCTGTGAAATAGGTGCTTTTATTATCCTCATTTAGTTAAGGAAACTGAGTCAAGCATGTTAAATGACTTGCCAAAAATCACAAAACTAGAGTTAGAGTTTGGATTTGAACTCAGAATTTCCTAACTCTAATCTCAATGCTCTATCCCCAGCACCACCTGCTGACTCTGGAGAGAGAAGAGAAAGGGAAAAGGAAGGGAAAGGAAGAGGAAAGACAAAGAAAGATAAATGGAAACTAATTTTTGATTGCAGTTTATGAAGTTAAAGGCTGAGTTCATAAATAAAACTCAAAAATAGCAGAAGCAACTAAGGATCAGAAAAAGATCTTCAAAGTCTGGAATGGTCCCATGTTGAAAAGTAAAATAAATCATTGCAAGTTGGTTCTTGTCCTCCTGCTCTCCCACACTCTACCCTCTACAACTCTCTTATTAATTGACATTTAGGTAAAACTGAATTTTGGTGAATTGGATCATGAAAACAATGGCTCCCTGTGCTAGAATGTCATTTGTGAGAATGGTTTTTGGTGGAAGAAGAAATATAATGTCGAATTCACTAGATAAAGAAATGGTCTACAATCTTCATATGTGAATCTATGGGCTGATCATTCTGCACTGTCCTTTTCCAAAAGATGCCCTTGAACACAAGTGGAAAATGGAAGAAATTCCTCTTCTCTATTATATTTCAGGTCTTTAATTGTTTTTCTGGTTGTTTCCAAGTTTGCTTACTGAACAAAAATTTAAATTGCCACCATTGACCTGGGGGGATTTATCTGGCTATAAATTATGAGAATTCAAGAACCAAAAAGAAATAACATAGCATATCCAATAACAAACTGGACTTGGACTTTAGTTCAAATCCAATCTTAAACATTTGCTATCTGTGTGGCCATGGTTAAGTCACTTAAACTTTCTTAGTTTCATTTGATCTTTCTAGAAATGAGGGCAATAAGTCCAGTGGTACTTACAAAACTATAAAATTTTGAAATCCATTGATGTTAATTATTGTTAACAAGATAGTCACTATAGGCAAATGCAAAAAGGGTAACTGTGAAAGGAAAGAGGATTTTTAAAGAGGGTCAAGGAAATTAAGGAGAGAGAATTTTCAGGACAAATTAATGTTTAGAAAAAGTCAATTATTTTACCTCTCTGTTTATCTCTGTTACTCTGTCTCTATTTCTATTAGGTCTGTCTTTCATTGCTCCGGAAGGAACCCAACCTGATGAAGCACCTTCCTTAAGGATGATTTTACCTCCTTATTCCTCAAACTATAGATCAAAGGGTTCAACATGGGGGTGACTAAATTATTCAGGATCTGAACAGTAGCATTCAACCAAGGATTGGGGGTAGGCTGTAGGTAAATGAGAACTACAGGCATATAAAATAGAAGGATGGCTGTTAAGTGAGCACTGCAAGTGGAGAAGGCTCTACGTCGACCCTCTGCTGAACGTATTCTCAAAATGGAGCACACAATGCGACTATAAGAAGTAAGGATGAGGAGGAAACAACTGAAAGGCATAAGACCCACACTTATGAAACCTACCATCTCGAGGGCTGAGGTATCTGCACAGGCTAATTTCAACATCACTGGGATATCACAGAAGAAATATTCCACTTTATTGGGTCCACAGTAGGGCAACTGGAAGGTGAGAGCAGTGAGGAAAGTGGCCTGAATACAGCCAAAAAATGAGGTCCCCATGGCCAAGATGGCACATACCTTATGGCTCATAATGACTGTATACCGCAGAGGGTAACAGATGGCAACAAAGCGGTCATAGGCCATCACAGTGTATAGGAAACACTCAGTACAACCAAGGAAATGATAGAAAAAGAGTTGGCATACACAGCCTCCATAAGAAATGGCATGGCTATATCCAGAAAGAAAGAAGAGCATTTTAGGAGAACTCACTGAAGGGAAAAATATGTCAAAAATTGACAACTTGCACAGAAAGAAGTACATGGGAGTGTGAAGACGAGAGGAGGAAATAATAGCCAAGAGAATGGTCAAGTTCCCTAGCAAGGTAAAGAAATAGAAAGATAAGAATACAAAGAAAAGTTCAATCTCCATTCCTTCTGTGTGTGGGATTCCTAGAAGGATGAATTCAGTTACCACTGTATGATTCTTCATCTCCATGAAAGCTTAGTATTGGCGTATAGGACACCAAAGGATGGACACAGACATCAGAGATGCAAGATCAAGTTCAATAGGCATGAAGAAAATATACCTGCCAAGAGATACACATAGACATATAGATAACTTTTTGCTTTGAAATAAAGAATTTTCAGTAGATTGTTGATAAATGACTGATATTCTATAGTGCATAACTTGAAAAGGAAAAATCGCTCTCTTACATGGCATTTCATGTGAGAGGAAACATGGAATTATGTATTCTGGACTTAAGAGAAAGAAAGAACATTTGAACATTGCTTTAGATGCTTATTAGTTGGACAAACTTAGACACAATCTTTCTCATCTGTAAAATAAGGATAATATCCTCAAAAAGTCATTTTGAGAATCAAAAGTGCTTTGTAAACTCTAAAGTGTTATTTAGTTATTTCTGTTATAATTATTACTATAAATCAATCTTCATAAGAGTTTTGTGATGGAGGTAGAATGATCACTATTCTCAATTAATAGAGAAGGAAACTGAAACTCAAAGAAATTCAAAAATTTCTTCAAGTTTACTTACTTGATAAGTGGTGAAGAGGCCATTGAACCTATATTTTATGATACTGAGATCAGTGTTCCTTCCAATACCCAATGGGTAGGTTTACAATGGAGTAAAATCAGTTATCTCTGCAGAATGAGCCTTCCATTGATGAATTCTATTGGCACGATTTTTATGAGCTTTAAAGGTAGTCAGTTTTCTTCATAGTTTCCTCTATTAAATACATAAGAAGACAAGAAATATCACTATGGGTAAGAACCATTCAGGCCAATAGTTTGCTTTTGACAATGAGATCAAGGACGGTTTGTGGTAGAGCATGACTGTGTATAATATGGCATCAGTCTCAAAGGCTTAGAACTGTGTTTGATTAAACAACCAGAAAAGATCTGAAACCCCAAAGAAGTGGGAAAAAATTAGTATACACTCAGAAGGAGTGAAAGATACCCTGAGTTTGGAGGAATTATTCAGAAACCCAGATCAAAACAATACACACCCTTCTATGTCACTGAAGGATAGTACTATCTAATTAAATAAATGATAAAAACAATATAAATTAGCCTTATTACAATCATAAAGTTTGCCAGGCCTTTAATTTTTTATTCAATATATTTTCCTTCCTTTTGTCTTCAGATAGAATATAAACTCATCCTGGTATAAAAGATATCACTACGAATCAAGAAAACAATTACTGAAATCCCACATGAAAAGTTCATTTAAATCTCTAGAAAAACAACACTGGACATATTAACTCCATATTAACACACATACACCTTAGATGATTTTACAAAATCTTTTCTTTGTCCCTTTCCCATACATTAATCAATTATCCATTTTCTTTTTAAAACGCCTATGTAAATGCTTGAAAAGTTTTAACATTATGAGAATAACTCCAAATATCTTAGTTAATAATCTCTTAATTTTCTAAGTGATAATCAAATAATTTTAAATAAAACTTCCCTCTTACATATGTAGGCAAACTTGAAAGTTTATGCTTTCTTAATTAGACTACTTTAGAGTATTGTAGCACATATTCAGCCCGGCTAAGATTACACAATAGCTTTCAGGCATTTTTTTTCACCTTTTTTTTTTCAATCAGTAAAATTTTTTTTTTTTTATTTAATAGTCTTTTATTTACACGATATATACATAGGTAACTTTACAGCATTAACAATTGCCAAACCTCTTGTTCCAATTTTTCACCTCTTACCCCCCCACCCCCTCCCCTAAATGTCAGGATGACCAGTAGATGTTAAAATATATTAAAATATAACTTAGATACACAATAAGTATACATGACCAAAACATTATTTTGCTGTACAAAAAGAATCAGACTCTGAATTATTGTACAATTAGCTTGTGAAGGAAATCAAAAATGCAGGTGTGCATAACTATAGGGATTGGAAATTCAATGTAATGGTTTTTAATCATCTCCCAGAGTTCTTTTTCTGGGTATAGCTAGTTCAGTTCATTACTGCTCCATTAGAAATGATTTGGTTGATCTCGTTGCTGAGGATGGCCTGATCCATCAGAACTGGTCATCATCTAGTATTGTTGTAGAAGTATATAATGATCTCCTGGTCCTGCTCATTTCACTCAGCATCAGTTCGTGTAAGTCTCTCCAGACCTTTCTGAAATCATCCTGTTGGTCATTTCTTACAGAACAGTAATATTCCATAATTTTCATATACCACAATTTATTCAGCCATTCTCCAACTGATGGACATCCATTCAGTTTCCAGTTTCTAGCCACTACAAAAAGGGCTGCCACAAACATTCGTGCACATACAGGTCCCTTTCCCTTCTTTATAATCTCTTTGGGATATAATCCCAGTAGTAACACTGCTGGATCAAAGGGTATGCACAGTTTGATAACTTTTTGAGCATAGATCCAAACTACTCTCCAAAATGGTTGGATTCGTTCACAACTCCACCAACAATGCATCAATGTCCCAGTTTTCCCGCATCCCCTCCAACAATCATCATTATTTTTTCCTGTCATCTTAGCCAATCTGACAGGTGTGTAGTGGTATCTTAGAGTTGTCTTAATTTGCATTTCTCTGATTAATAATGACTTGGAGCATCTTTTCATATGACTAGAAATAGTTTCAATTAATCAGTAAAATTCTTAATCTAACATCACTGAGGTTATAAGAGAAGCACTTTTCTAACAATATTTGATACAATTGTTTACTGAATTTCACCCTGTAAGAAAATTTAGAAACATTACAATACCATATGCAATTTTATGGATTTGAAGCTTGAAATAAACCCATTACCACTCAAGTGGCTTCAATTCTGTAGAATGTTTCCAAACTACAATGCAGAAAATCATTCATCTCATCACCCTTGACTGTTTATACTGATCACATTTAAACTCCATATATAATTATTGAGTATGGAAGTAATTATATCTAATTAAATAAACGATAAAAACAAACAAACAAAAAAGTTAATAGCATCTGTCCTATACCAGGCAGTGTGCTAAGCACTTTATATTATGTAATTCTGACAACACCCCTGGGAACTGGGTGCCCTCATTATAATCTCACAGAACTGTAAACTAAGATAAACAGATATAAGTAAACTTGCGTGGAGTCACACAGCTAATAAATTTCTTAATGTCAAATAGCTAATGCCTTTTATATTAGATTCAGATTTACCAAAATTATCCCAATTTACCAAAATTATTACTCAGCATTGTAATTTCCTTCAGGAGAAATTTTGTATTAAATCAAATCAAATCAAATTCAGATTTATAGTCATTGATTGTAACATTTAAATCTCCAAGCATCAGTTACTGTTAACAATTCCAAAGAAAAAAGATTATTATACATAAATTTTAATATACATGTCTATATACATATATACATTATATATATGTATATACTGTATGCAATTTGTATTATACACATATAAGGTCATAACAGTTTCTAGCTCTGTATATTCTTTTCCCCTACTTCCTCAAAGATCAATTCTTAATCTGCTACCTCCTTTATACTTTCATTTTGCAAATAATTTAAATTCATACCTGTTATCATTAAATTAACTTAAAGTAATCTGGGCTAAAATATTTTAAGATTCTGAGAACTAAGGTATTTTTAACCAAGCTAGCAGGGCATGGTCAGTTTCCCAAGAGTTCATTAAATAACTCCTAATTTGAATTAAAAAAATTAAAATTCATGGATCACAGTAACAAATATTTTAATCATATGCAATATTTAAATAATGTTACATTTAATATGGGCTTCCTACAAATTATACTGAAAGTTTGATGGATATTAGGTTTTTGTAGGAATAAAAATCTTTTCCTTTGTAATTCTGGTTCTTCATTAAAAATCAAATTATTGTACTTTAATCTAAGCATGGGGCTAAATCCTGAAATCCTAAAGTATTGACATCCTAATCAACTACTAATCTGCCAACCCTAAATATTACTGACTTATTTTTATTTCATAACACTTATTTCAGTCTTTTAAAAATTAAATATACAAATTTTAAAAATGAAAAAGCAAGCTTTTCTAATAATATTTCTAAACCAATGAATTGTCAAGTTAATGTCAATCTCTTTCTTTAAGATATTATAGATCACATAACTGATCTTGACTTAAAATCACATAGCTAGCAAGCTTTTTGATCCATATAGTATAATAACAAAAATAATATTAATGATAAATTCCATCTAAAATGAGATGAGAATAAATTCTAGCACATCTATATGTATTTTCCAAATAATATCAAATAGAACCTCAATATTTGATTTTAATTTATATTACATTTTATAGAAGGACTATTTATTCCAAGGATTGTATATTATGGTTTTCACTGATTCAGCTAAACCATTGTCAAATATTGTTTTAATGACAGCATATAAGATGCTTTAATTATGACAGTTGTTCATTATCACACATTGCTCATCAAATTTCTTCTAAACCTCAATAAAGTTATGGGGCTTTCCTATTTCCTAGAAACGTGAAAGACAGAAGCAGCCAACATGCTGAAGCAGAAACTTGTCAATATGATCTCCTGACACTCTTAACAATTCCCAGGCTTATAAATACTAAGTGAACTGAACTAGGTGCTACACTCCTGTTTCTGTCATGCTAACTTTGGTTCTGTATGTCACTGAATGATCATACAGCTTAATGTCCCTTAAAACTTAGGAACTACCTCTACAGAACTCAAGAATGACTACATTGTCCCCAAAAGATTGTCTGCATGGGCTTGCTGTAAGAGTAGTTTACTCAAGACTTAAAAATGACTGAATTGGGTCTCATATTTTTGTACTTTTCATGAATAAAAACCCTACCCCTACTACAAACCACAAGTCCACTTTCTCAAGACGACTTTAATTTTCAAGCCTATTTTCCCCACTTTGAAATTAAACTTCTATTTGATTCCTGACTCAGCTTTGTATGGCTCCAATCATCCAGAGGTCAGAGACTGATTCCAATCTGGTTGACAACACAAATTTCATTTCTTATAAATATCATATATATATATATATATTACACATAATATATATATAATATATTCTTAGTAAATATCTTCATAAATTCATTAGCCCCTTAAAGATGAGCCAAACTTCATGGCATTAAGCTTCATGAATTTCAGTGGCATTATACATATTCTTGAAACTTTCCAGGCAGAGATGATTTTTCACCATTTTTCCATTAGTTTTGTGAACTCAGGATTACTTAAACTACTAAGAGGCATCAGGGTAGCATTAGCTTGACCACTTCTGATTGATGTTTTTCACAACACCAGAGAATAACAAAAGGGTAGACTTTTTACTTCCACATTTTTCTTTATATCTACTACAGAAAGGAGTCTTCATCACCAGCGCCTACAGTATTTTCTTTTTGTAAGATTAGTATGGTGTTGATGTCTTGATAAATTATAGCAAATGGCAAGTCTAATCCAGATGAGAAGTGAGAAGTTCCTTTGATCATCACTGCATAAAATTAGAATCTATGATATGATATACTGTTGATAACAATTTGGATTCAGTTTGACTCTTATTAGCATTCCTGAAAATGAATTCTAAATATAGCATTCCCTTACAAACAGTAGACTAAGAAATATGTCACAGCTTCTTCATAGCAAATCTCACATACATGTCTATAAATTATACTTTCCCTCAAAATTCATGACATCTTTCTTCATGTGACTTTATTTAAAAGTTGGATGGAAGGATAGTATTTAAGTACAATGGAAATAGAAATACAATATGTAAGCTGTAGAGATATCAACTATGTTCCAAACAGAAAGTTTAGGTAGGAACAGATGAGCCTTTGTAGGACAAATAGACAAAAACAAAAACAACAAAAATACCTTTATGTTTTTATTTTTGTTACTAATCCCTCAAAATCCCAGAATGCTCAAATATAATTATGCTTATTCCAGAAGCAATTGTTATTTGACTGTGATAGCTATGGAAAGTGGAGGTGGGAAGGGGTTCTTAATGAAAGAATGGGTAGAGGATAATCACAAAAAAATTATAAATTTGATTACATGAAGTTAAAACCATTTTCAAGAACATGTTACAATCAGAATAAAAAGGGCAAGTGTAAAATTAGGGGATTTTAATTTTTTTTAACATCAAATAGACCTAATAAGGGTGTGATATGCAAGGTATATAGGAACTTAATATTAATAAATATATGATTAAGAAATATTTCTAAATAAATCATAGCAAATTAACAGTTAGTTATTAGGAAAATTACAGATTATTAAAAAGTATAGAAAAATTATCTAAACTACTAATAACAAGAAAAATGCAATACATGCATATACATATAACCCAAACTTTATCTTTACACTCGGAAAATTAACAAAGATGATCAAAAAAATTGGAAAAGTCACTGCTGATGGGTTGTAAAAAGATATATACTATTGAAGGAGCTGAGTTGGTCTAAATCATTTTGGAAACTATTTTGGAATTATAATAAAAAGAAGGGCTTGAAAGTCACATTGCTAGTCACATAGCTCAAGCACATCAAAAACATAAAAAAAGATTGTGTATACCAAAATAGTCATAGCCATAAAACTAGTATGGCAGATACACCTAACACTATATACCAAGATAAGGTCAAAATGGGTTCATGATCTAAATATAAAGAATGACATTATAAACAAATTAGAAGAACATAGGATAGTTTACCTCTCAGATCTGTGGAGGAGGAAGGAATTTGTGACCAAAGAAGAATTAGAAATCATTATGAATCACAAAATAGATAATTTTGATTATATTAAGTTAAAAATTTTTGTACAAACAAAACTAATGCAGACAAGATTAGAAGGGAAGAAATAAACTGGGAAGACATTTTTACATTCAAAGGTTCGATAAATGTCTCATTTCCAAATTATATAGAGAATTGACTCAAATTTATAAAAAGTCAAGCCATTCTCCCATTGATAAATGGTTAAAGGATATGAACAGACAATTTTCAGATGAAGAAACTGAAACTATTTCTAGTCATATGGAAACGTGCTCCAAATCATTACTGATCAAAAAAATGAAAATTAAGACAACTCTGAGATGCCACTACACACCTGTCAGATTGGCTAAAATGGCAGGAAAAGATAATGACAAATTTTGGAGGGAATGTGGGAAAACTGGGACACTGATACATTGTTGGTGGAATTGTGAACAGATCCAATCATTGTGGAGAGCAATTTGGAACTATGCTCAAAAAATTATCAAACTGGGCATACCCTTTAATCCAACAGTGTTTCTACTGGACTTATATTCCAAAGAGATCTTAAAGGAGGAAAGGGACCCACATGTGCAAAAATGTTTGTGGCAGCCCTTTTTGTAGCAGCAAGAAATTGGAAACTGAATTGATGCTCATCAGTTGGAGTATGGTTGAATAAATTGTGGTATATGAATGTTATGGAATATTGTTGTTCTGTAAGAAATGACCAACAGGAAAATTTCAGAGAGTCTTGGAGAGACTTACATGAACTGATGCTAAGTGAAATGAGCAGAACCAGAAGATCATTATACACAGCAACAATAAGATTATATGATGATCAATTCTGATAGACATGTCTCTCTTCAACAATGACATGACTTAAACGAGTTCCAGTCATTCAGTGATGAACAGAGCCATCTACACCCAGAGAGAGACCTGTGGGAACTGAGTGTGGACCACAACACAGCATTTTCATGCTTTCTGTGAATATTTGCTTGCATTTTTTTTTCCTTTTCAGTTTTTTTTTCTTTCTAGATCCGATTTTTCTTGTACAGTAATATAACTGTATAAATATGTATTATATATATATATTGGATTTAACATATATTTTAACGTATTTAACATTTATTGAACTACCTGCAATCTAGGGGAGGAGGTGGGGGGAAGAAGGGAAAAATTTGGAACAGAAAGTTTTGCAAAGATCAATGATGAAAAATTACCCATGCATATGTTTTGTAAATAAAAAGCTTTAATAAAAAAAATTTGTCATAGCCATAAAGAATAAGGGGAAATAGTGATTTGGGAAATAGTTAAACAAAGTGTGGTACATAAATATTGTGAAATATTAATGCTCCATTAGAAATATTGAATATATAAATACAGAACATTAACAAAAGATGCAGATAAGGTAAGAACTAAGAAAGCAATATACACAATGAACACAATACAATTGAAAAAGACTAAAAAAAGGAACCAAATCTTATGTATTTATAATAGCCATCTTTAATCTCAGAAAAGAAAAGAGAATATCTACTATCCCCACCCCTTTTGCAGAATTGGTTTGGAACATTGTACAAATGGTCTGATTCAGTTCATATATTGGTTGTTTTGCTGAATATCTATTTTTCCTCCTCTTTATTCCTTTTACAAGGAATTGTTTGCTGGGTCAGGTAGAAGAAGAGTATATTTCATAATTAAGGGCTTCATCATCAACTTGAATAAAATGAATTAAATGCTTATTATGTTCCAGGCACTGTACTATGTGTTAGGAACACAAAAGAAGCAAAAGACAACACTATTCTCTAGGAGCTCACCAATAACAGACAAAATCAACAAAAAATTATGGAAAAATGAATTGATTTTGACATCATGAATATACTTTTGTACCAAAATGACCAGTGATTTCATATCGGACGTTCTCCTTCTTTCTATCAATACAGATCACAACTTGTCTAAAACTTAATTGAAGGTTTTAACTTCGTTGTGATCAAAAATTAATCATACTTCCACAAACCTAGGGTTGTCTCTTCTATCTTGTCTAAGATATTTTACATAAAATATAACACTACCATGGCACTCAAAGTTTTTCTGACTAAGTAGGATCTCCCACACTTTACACTATATTAGTGTAACTTTCAAGAAATCATGGTAACCTTTGTACTACATACAGTAAAACACAGGAGAATGATATGCTTATTTATTCATGTAACTTAGTATTGTTTTTATGATTTATAAATCATTTTGTGGATATACTTGGTAACTATAAATCAATTCCCCCAAGATTGACCACCTCTAAGTGAACTGATAATATCAATTGAACTTTCAAGATTATGAAAAAAACCTTAAAAAAAAATAAAAACAACTACTTGGCATTTGGATCCAATACACTCTGTAGATCTCCCCCACCTAAGAGCAAGGCAGCATCTATCTACTAAAAGCTAATGCACACTCGCTCTTAAACCCCAGTGATTCTCAAGAAAGAAGAAGAGATTTCAATCTTCATCATATTTGCTTCCTGATTTCTCCTAGGCTTTACATTCATCCAACCATTCATTAGTGATTATTTTTACATGTCACGCAGCTCTGATTTCCTGATGGAGTGAATTCTGATTATGATTCCAAGTATTATGGGACCAAAATTTCATGTGCACATACTATGAAACCAAAATGACACTTTAGGGTCTATGTAAATTGTTATTATCTTGGTTGTTATGGTTATTACCTTAAACTATTTTCAACAGAAATGTCTAGGACAATTTGACTCACCCTATGATACCTATATTCTAATTTCCTTCTGTTCCCATGCCCTCTCCAAATAGTCAGAAAACACGCAATTGTAGTCATATATCACTTGGGCAGAGGGGTGGGAGGTTGGTTGGAGTATGGAATAGTGGAGAGAGTATGAGTTTCTATTAGATCTGCATTCAAATTTGCCTATACGCTATAGGACAATAGGCAAGTTCTTTAATCTTTAGAAGCCTTAGACAGCTCCCTAGAACTGTCCCCTTGAAAGGCATAATAGCATAACAGAGAAAATTCTGCAGTTGGCAAAACTAAGTTCAAATCCTGCCTCAAATATGTATTTTCTGTGAACCCTTATAAAATCATTTATCTTTTGTGTCTTATTTCCTTAGCTATAAAATAGGTACAATATCACCTACCTTACAGAGTTATTAAAAGAATTGGATCAAAAGAAATATTGTAATATGTTTTGTGAACTTTATGTTGCTGTTCAGTCCTTTCAACTGTATCAGATTTTTTGGGACCCCATTTGGGATTTTTGTGGCAAAGAGACTGCAGTAGTTTGCCATTTTCTTCTCCAATTCATTTTACAAATGAGGAAACTGAGGTAAATGCAGTTAAGTGAATTGCCCAGAATTATAGAGCTAGTAAGTGTCATCCAGACTCTGGGCTTGGTGTTATATCTATTGAACTGTCTGACAACCCGCAATGTGAATTTTAATGAACTATAAAAATGTAAATTGCTATTATTAATACTAAATCATAAAATGGTTGTAAACTGTATTGGAAATAAATTCCTATATCAGGAGTTATTCCCATTGACAAAATCCCACAAAGTCTTTTACATGCTTCTATCTTTACCCAGGAAATAAAATACACATTGGAAAATAAAAAGATCCCTGGAGTTAAGAGAGAATGTGGTACAAATCCCATCTCTGATACAATATTTCTGTGACCCTGGGCATGTTATTTCCTTTTTCTACGTATTAATTTCCTCATTTGTAAAAGGGCACAATTATTCTTATATTACTTCATAGTGTTATCAGGAAAGTATTTTATGAACTTTAAAGCAATATACAAATTTGTATATTTGAAGCCAAGAAATGTTTCTGATATATGCTCATTGTGTGACATACACAATTCGATTAACTTCATAATATTCCAGGGTGGCAACTCATAAAAACTATAAGTTTCAGAGAAGCTGTCAACCTGCATTGATAGAAGAGGTTTTCTTACCTGAAAATTCTCCATAATAATGCAATCATGAATTTACTATTTATCTTAAACACTCATATGATTTTAAAGTTGGAAAAGATGTAAGTCTAAAATTAAATCATTCTATGTCAAAGAATATATAAACAATATTGTTCCTCACTATATTCAGTGTCAAGTAGATAGAAAAATTGGGACTATATTGATCAACATTTCCAAAGTAAAAATTTAGTTAGAAGTCCAATATCCAAGTCCAGGGAGCTTAGTCCCACCCAGAAGTAACTCCATCACCCATTCCAATAGCACGATGGACTTGTATTTTATCAGACTTCCCAGCAGGAATGAAAGTTCTAAAAATAGCACAAAAATAGTACCCTTCTTAGGACAAAGGATCATCCAGTAGCCCTTTTATTCATGGTTATGTTCTCTCATGTGGGAATGTGGGAAAAATACAAGAACAAACAATTCAGGTACTTACTGTTGTCATGGGTAAATGTGGCAGACCTTGGTGGAGGGTTACATCCCTCACCTTAAGAATATCATTTATAGCCTAAGGTTCATTGACACCCAGAAACTGAAAAGAGGAAGGCTGTGCTCCCACCAATGGACCTGCAGTGCTATCTTTATTGATCAACAAAAGAGTCTCTGAGGTATTACAAAAACAAGACCCATCTCTAGCCATACATACTCTGAATTGCTTCCTCAGAGACTTCAATAAAGTAAAAAAACAAAAATCAAACAACAACAACAACAACAAAAGAAACTTTGATTTTCTGGTGAAGCTCTTGGGACACTATAAATCCAGTAACTACTCTGAGGGAGCAATTAGCTCAGAGTATCCTCTCCTCTCCCAACACACTTATTGGATAACAGCAATGGTGAGATCATAGGAAACAAGGATCTAAAATGGGAAATATCTTATCTGTCTTGTAGGTCTGGTTGAATTTCCTTCTACCCTGACCATAATATTCTTTTAAACTGTGCTCTGGCGCCTATTCTGTTTATTTTTACAATTATTATAGTTTATCTCAATTCCACTTCAAGCTGCATTTCTACATCTTGGGTTAGCATAGATTGCATTTATATTTAATGTAATGAGATTGTTTTGATTCAAGAAAGGAAAAAAATATGTATTAAAAATTAAAACAAACTATATTGTTTATAAGAAACACACTTGGAAAAGAAAGATATAAGATAGTTGAAATAGGAGGCCATACAACATTAGCTCTTTAACTATTCACATCTAGTACCCTCAAACTTTTTTGGAAAATCTTGCTTGTGTTCTGCATTCATGTTGTGTATATATACACTTTTATGTGTATGTGTGCAGGGTAGTTTTACAGAGATAGATTTTTCTGAAAATTGGACTCAGTTAAATCTTAAAATTACTGATTGGTTTCATATATTTCATTTCAATTTGCTTTATTTAGGAAGCAAGTTCAGGAAGCAAAATACTCTTTTTATAGATGGTCAATTTACTGCTTATTGACCTAAGAAATGCAAGACCTTTTTAGGACTTCAATTATAAAATTAAGCTACAAAACATTACAATATCTTAAGTTTACTTAAATATTACTGATACATATGTAAACTAGAGAGAAAATAAATTAAAAGAAGATTGGGTCAAATTCTTTTCCTCTGTCATTGTATTAAGTTCATAATTGAAATAAAAGAAAATCTCCTTTTGCTTATGGGTAATTGAGAACAACATACCTAAAATTTTAAGTGTTTTATTCAAATTATTTTTTAATCCAATGCAGTCATATACAGTATCCTTGAAAAGGAAGATGTTTTTATTGTTTTTCCTACTTCAAACATGTCAGATATTTATATTTTCATTCTCATGATCTAAAATATATATATTATAAGAAAGAAATTTTAAGAGATCATTATTTCTTTATAAAGGTGTTTCATAGTTAAAAATAAATATTACAGTTCAGATTGAAATTTATCCAATTATGAATGTTAACTTCATTTATCTGAAATTAATTCAGTAACATTAGACACTGGTTTTAATATATTGGAGAGAGACACACAGAGAGAGACAGAGAGAGAAAAAAAGAGAAAGAGAGAGAGGGAGACAGAGCCAGAGACAAAGACAGAGCCAGAGACGGAGACAGAGACGGCAAAGGAAAGGGAGAGAAGAGAGAAAGGAAAAGGAAGAGGGAGGTAGGGAAGGAGAGAGAGCTTCCTCCAAATCATCAATATTAGACTAATTTAACTAGCCTTCTGTACATTGTAGGTAATTAATAAATGTTTGCTGACTTGAATTAAACTCACAGCTTATTTTTCTGTGTGAAGTAATTGGACTTTATATTTGAAAGGGAATTTGTGGGAATTTTTCAAATATTTGAATTCATCATCATGCACAGTAGAAAAAGTGACTCCTTTTTTGAAAATAAATATATTATTATAATTATTTAAAAATCAATATTAGGGTGGGTATGATTTAGAAAATTCATAATATGTGTATAAACACTTGCATCAAATTGGCCAGACTCTTTTTATTAACCATCAAATGTTAATGTTCAGATACTTTTTGTATCTTGTTGCTGAAAATATTTTTTAGCATTTCAGCCTATCAAGTTAAAATAAAATTATTACTTATGCAGAAAAAAATTGAGGGTCAGAGCAGAATCCATTATTCTTCAAGTAAAATACAAAAAAGAGAAAAGAAAACAACAAGGGCAGCAATCATAATCTCAGACAAAATGAAAGCAAAATAAGAGATCTGATTTAAAGAAATAATCAGAAAAAATATCATTTTTGTTAAAAGATACCATAGACAATGAACTAAAATCATACTGAACAAAAATGTGTCAAATGACATAGCATCCAAATTCTTAGAGATAGGGAAGTAAAAGAAATAAAATTATATTAGTGGAGGACCTCAATTTACTCTTTTCTGACACAGATAAATTTAACAAAATAAACAAAGAAATTAAGAAGAAGAGAATTATAGAACAGTTAGATATGATAGACTGGAGAATATTGAATAGAAATGAGAGTATAATTTTTTCTTGGTTGTGCATTGTACCTTCCCCTAAATTGATCATGTATTAGGTATAAAAAAATTTCACAAACAATTGCAAAACAGCAGAAATATTTAATGTATTCTTTTCAAACCAAAATGCAATATAGAAACATAAATTAAAAATTAATGGGGAACTAAATAATATAATCCTAAAAAATTAGTGTGTCAAAGAACAAATTATACATAATTAATTAGTCACTAAAAATAAAGACATCCATGAAATACATGCCAAACTTTGTTTCATTGTTGTATGCAATGAGCCATTTCATTCATGTTCAGCTCTTTGCAATTCTGTTTAGAATTTTCTTGACAAAGATAGGGGTATATATTTCTTTTGTCATACTTCCAGATGAAGAACCAGGCAATAGAATTAAGAGACTTGCACAAGGTTACATAACTAGTTAGTATCTAAACCCAGATTTGAACTGAGGAATGAGTCTTCTGACTTTAGACCTGGCACTCTAACTACTTTGCCACTAACATAGTTCTTAAGAAAATTTTTTCTGTGAATGCTTACATCAATAACTAGCAAAGAACTGAGTGTGCTACTAAAAAAAATTGGGGAAAACAAATTTTAAAATCTTCCATTAATTGCAAAAAATAAAAATTGTAAAAATTATGAAATCAATAAAATTCAAAGTTAAAAAAAATAAATTCATAAATAAAATTAGAAGCTAGTTTATTTTTTAAAACTAAAGTAAGTCATTGGATTTTTTATTTAAGAAAGAAAGAAGAAAAAGAAATTATCTATACAAAAATTGAAAAGGATAAATGCACAAACATTGTAGCTTAAATTAAAGCAGTGGTCAAGAGCTATTTTTTCAAATTCAATGTCAATAAAACTGACAGTTTAAATGAAAAGAATAAATATTTACAAAAATACAAATTACTAGAACAACAGAACTGAAAAAAATTATTTAAATAATCCCATCTCGGGAAAAAAATACTCTGAAAAATCCATAAATGAACTCCTTAAGGGGGAGAAAAAACAGTAAGTCACCTATGGATTTACAGGTGAATTTTAAGAATTATTTTTTTAAATTAATTCCAAGAATATATAGAATGTTTTTAAAACTAGATAAAGAAATCTAACAAAATTCATTCTATGATACAAATATGGCTTTAATACCTAAATCAGGGAAACCAAAAGAGAAAGAAGGAAAGTTATAAACTAATTTTCCTGATGGATATTAATGGGAAAAAATTTAAATAAAATACCAGCAAGGAGCTTATAGCTATATTTCACAAAGATTATACACTATGATCCCCACTTTTCCAAACTTATGTCAGAAATATAGAACTTGTCCAAGATGAGGGAAAGTGCAAGGTTACGGGATTCTGCTGAGAGGGAATACTGAAGCTACCTCAACCCCTGATGCACAGTAAGTTTTCTGCCACGTTGCAGAAACGCCCTGGTTGAGCAAGGAGCATTGATTTGTGATTGTGAGAACTAAGCTGGAGGGTCACAGCCAGTGACTACATGAACAGGGTTGCCTGAGCTATTGAACTGCTGGATTGGCTCTCCTACTGGCAGATACCATGCATACGCAAAGCCCATAAAATGCTTCCCTGAATGATGATTGGGGATTGCCTATTGTTCACCCGCTGATCACGCTTGCAAAAATGTGTATCAACAAGGCTGTATGGCATGATAAACTGGAGTTTTTTTCACACTCTATGAGTCTCCCACCTCATTCATCTCACTTCTGAGATCAAAGGGCTCATATACCATGATTTATCACATTTATCAGATCAGTAACAAAAAAAAAGGAAAAAATGACATTATGTCAAAATATGCATAAAAACATTTTGACAAAATATAACACTCATTCCTATTTAAAACACTATAAAGCAGAAAAATAAATCATAAATGTTTTTATTTATTATCACAATAAAACCCAAGAGAAAGAGAAAGAAAGAGAAACTGAAAGAGGAATCTGTGTTTAAATGATTGCAGACAATGTACAACACTGCCAAAATAGACACAAGAACATATGAGCACAATTATAAACCATCATTACACAAATAAAGAGAGATCTAAATAACAGGAAATTTATCACTTACTCATGGATAGGTCAAGTTAATATAATAAAAATGACAATACTACCTAAACTAATTTACTTATTCAATGCTATGCTAATCATATTAACAAAGAATTATTTTACGGAGCTAGAAAAAATAATAACAAAATTCATCTGGAGGAACAAAAAGTCAAAACTATTAAAGGAATCAGTGAAAAAAAATTTGAAAGAAGAGGGCCTAGCAGGACCATATCAAACTATATTACAAAGTGATAATAATTAAAACAATTTGGTACTGGTAGATACAAAATATAGAGAAGCAAATAAGCACAATAACATGTTTGATAAACCCCCAAACCCCCAATGACTTTCCAATCATTTGGACAAGTACTCTTTATTTGACAAAAACTATTGTGAAAACTAAAAAGTGGTGGATAAATTAGGCATAAACCAACATGCCACAGTGTTTATGTCCAAACAAGAGATGGAAAGATTCCCAAAGGAGGTAAAATGGGTAACTGTGATTATATAAAATTAAAAGATTTTGCATAAACAAAACCAGTGTAGTCAGAATTAGAAGAAAATAGAGGAAGAAACAGAGGAGGGGGAAATTGACAGCAAATTTCTGATATAGGTCTCATTTCTCAAATAGTGGAAGAACTGAGTCAAATTTATAAATATTAAGAGTCAATTTCCAATTGATAAATTATTTAAATGATATGAACAGAAATATTTTAGAGGAAGAAATAAAAGTTATCATCTTTTTTTAAATGCTCACTATTGATTAGAGAAACAAAAATTAAGACTCAGAGGTACTACTTGACACCTATCAGACTGACCATGACAACAAAAAAGAAAAATGGCAAATACTATAGGGGATGTGGTGGGAATATAGGTTCACTAATGTACTATTGGTGGAACTGTGACCTAGTCCAACTATTCGAGCAAGAAATTTGAACCTGTGCCTAAAAGTTTTTAAAACTGCATATAATCCTTGACCTATATAATACTACTACTAATACTATATACCCAAGAAGATCGAAGAAAATGAAAAAGAATCCATATATATGTATATATATATATATATATATATATATATATAGTATCTCTTTTTTATAGTGACAAAGAATGGAATCTGAGGGGATATCCATCAATTGGGGAATGGCTGAACCCTAATTCTTAGGGTTTAATAATATGATGGAATACTTTTGTGGTGTAAGAAAGGATGAAAGAGATAGTTTCAGAAAAGCCTGGGAACATTATAAAAACTAATGTAAAATGAAATAACCAGAACCAGGAGAACAATATAAATTTGTATATTTATAAATGCAAACAGACCATTTCTCTGTCTCTCACTTCTCAGAAAGGAATCCAAACTGCTGCAGCAACTTCTTTAAGGATGCTTTTACTTCCTTGTTCCTCAGGCTGAAGATCAAGGGGTTCAGCATAGGAGTTACCAGATTATTCAGGATCTGAACAGTGGCATTCAGCCAAGGATTGGGGGTAGGTTGTAAGTAAATGAGGACCACAGGTATGTACAAAAGAAGAATGGCTGTAAGGTGAGCACTGCAAGTGGAGAAGGCTCTATACCGTCCCTCTGCTGTGCAGATCTTCAAGATGGAGTAAACAATGCGGCTATATGAAGTAAGAATGAGGAGGAAGCAGCTAAGAGGCATAAGTCCCACACTGATAAAACCCACCAACTCCAGGGCTGAGGTATCTGCACAAGCTAATTTCAGCATCACTGGGATATCACAGAAATAATAGTCCACCTTATTGGGTCCACAGTAGGGCAATTGGAAGGTAAGGACAGTGAGGAAAGTGGCCTGAATGAAGCCAAAAAATGAAGACCCGAGGCCTAATATGACACACACCTTAGGGCTCATGATGACTGTATACCGTAGAGGGAAACAGATGGCAACAAAGCGGTCATAGGCCATCACAGTACACAAAAAACATTCAGTGCAGCCAACAAAATGATAGAAAAAGAGTTGACATATACAACCTCCATATGAGATTGCATGACTTTTTCCAGACAGATAGGACAGCATTTTGGGTGAATTCACTGAAGGGAAAAAAATGTCCAAAATAGATAACTTACACAGAAAGAAATACATAGGTGTATGAAGGCGAGATGAAGAGATAATGGCCAATAAAATCATCAGGTTCCCCAGCAGGGTGCAGAAATAGAAAGATGAAAACAATAAAAAGTTGAATCTCCATTCCCTCAGTGTGAGGGATTCCCAAGAGAATAAACTCAGTCACCATTGTATAATTCTTCATCTGTGTGAAAGAAAAATCAACCAATCCCTGGTAGGGAGTACACAGGATGCCAAAGAGTGGGTTCTAGTGTCAAAGATTCAAGGCAAGGTTCAATGCACATAATACAAATATACCTGTAAAAGGGAAAAAAATCTATTAGTTTTAGAATAGAAGACTTTGGGCTGCTTTCTGACATAGAGCAAGTATTTGTAGTGCTATAAGTTACAAAATGCTCTCATATTTGCTGCCTCATTTGAGAGACATTGTAGCATAATGGATAGTGTTCTGGAGTAAGATCTATGTTTCAAAACTGCCTTAGACATCTAATGCTAAGCAAGTCAATTATTCATCCTCATAATCATCATTTTCTTCTTCAACATCCTCATTACCAATATCTTCGTTAACCAATTATGCATCTCCAACTATCTCTTTAAAAATTGTCTAATCCTAGGCAAGTCAATTATTCATCATCATAATCATTTTCTTCTACAACATCATCATCACCAACATCATCATCCAGTTATGCATCTCCAAATGTCTCTTAGAACTCTCAAATTGAATGTTCCATAGGCATCTGAAACTCAATGAGTCAAAACATGACTTATTATATTTTCTTTAAAACCTCCTCCTTTATGGACTACCTTAATAGTATTTAGTTCACCATCATTTTCCTAGTCATTAGGCTTACAAGCTTTACCTCTCTGTCACCCTATATATACAACCCATTGTTAAACTTCCCTTCTACCTTGTTTTTTGAGCTTCTTGTTCCCTTTTCTACACCCACACAGTCACAACATTAGCCCAGGCACATCTCTCACCTAAACTACTGATATTGTCTTGTATATGGTCTCTCTGGCTTGTATCTATCCACTCTAAACGGTCTTTCACTCAGGTGTCAAATATTCTTTCAAAAGTAAAGTTCTAAGGGGAAGATTCTGGAAAAGTGTTCCAGTTGCTCAGTAAATTTGAAGTTCTCCAGATTTCCCCTACAAGTAGAAAAAAAATGAGCCTCAGGGAAAACATAGACTGGTGAAAAACAGAAAAATTGGGCAGAACAGGAGTTCTTCTGGAACAACAAAGACTAAGCTGATGATTAACTAGTGTGACGTGCAAATACCTCCAGGATAGCTCCACAGAAACAGCAAGTGGAGAATTTGCTGGGTTTGGCTGCAGAACCACAATAACTTTCACCTCCAGCACAGTGAGGGGAGTCAGAGGTCTGAGTCCAGAAAGACTGAAGGAATCTCTGCTGAATACGAACACTACTCCCAGCTGTGCTACAGAGATGTAACCCTGGTTGAAAAGTTACCAGCACTCAGTGAGTGCAGAAGCAGTAGGGCAGAAATGCTGCTAGCTTTGGGCACTTTAGAAGAATGCAGAGATTTTGATTTGGGGTTTGGAGAGGAGAATCAAAGTGAAGCTAGAGGCAATATTTTTCAATCCCATGTTTAGAGGTGCTTATATTAATATTTCTCATTTTAAAAATCAGCAAAGAAAGAATCCAATTGTAAAAAATTACTGTGGGAAAAGGGAAGAGCAGGAGGTTAAAAAAAAAGTTTCTTTTACCCCAAAGATTAACATTAAATGGTTACTTGTCCTGAGAAAATGAAGAGAACACAAAAATAATTTTAAAAATCAAATGAGAGAGATTGAAGAAAAAATAAAAACCATCCAAGAAAAACAATATTATGGGAGAAAAGTTAAGCAACTTTCTAGTTGTCTTAAAAAAATCAGACTTGGGCAAGTGAAGCCAGTGAAACTTTAAGAGAACAAGAAATAACAAAATGAAATATAAAATATAAGAAACACAACATATCTCGTCAGATCAAAAAGAGAAAAATAGTAAGAATAATCAGACTATCTGAAAGCTGTGACCAAAAAAAAAAAAAAAAAGAATCAACCTAGCTCTGTGACCCTGGGCAAGTCACTTAACCACAAATGCTTCAGAAAAAAAAAATAATCTAGACACAATAATGCAAGAAAGGAATGAAAGGATGATGTAAGATAAGATGAAGTACAGAAGGGTGTTTAGATTAACAGGAGTAGCATGAGGTATGCAGAAGAATGGTAATGTTAGGGTTGGGGGAGAAGATAAGGGAGGGAATCTATGAGTGAGAGAAGTGAAGTAATAGTAAGGCAAGTTAAGGTGCAGAATTCAAGTAGAAGAGTTAGCAGAGATTGGAAATAAGAGACATACAGAGACGCTACAACAAGGACAAGGAATAGAATTTGTTAGAAAAGAAAAGTAGGGTTTGAAATCATTGATCTTAGACAAACTTAAAGATTTACTCAAGAGAGGAATTTATATTATATGTCAACCATATTTATATTGTTTTAGATGCGTGTTTACAAATGGATAAATGAATATGCATAATGTGTGTGTGTCTGAGTATATATGTGTATGTATGTGTATATGGATATATGTGGGATATGGGTAGACATGAATACATATATATGAATATATATGTGTGTGTATATATGTATGTATATATATACACACATACATATATATAAATATGTCTGTGTACGTGTGTGTGTGTGTGTATATGTATGTAACTGTGCTTAACTACAGCCTGCATGGGGAAGGTTAGGAGGATGAAAGGGGGGAAAAGAATAAAATAAAAACTGCACAGCAGAGAACAAAAGAATAACCTACAAGGAAGCAAAGGAAAGATGGACATTCACAAATATAATCTCTTCTATTATTATATATGCTTTATTGAAATGGAAATATATTGTTATATATTTTGAATTCTCCCCGATGTTCTGCTGGGCACAGGACAATGTTTTGTTTTACTTTCCTGTTCTTTCTTTTTCTATTTTGTTTTGTTTTGTTTTTATTTTCTACTTAATTCAATAAAAAAAGTAAAGTTCTAATTGTTATCCTTTCATCCACTGAGCTCTAGTAGCTCCCTATTATCTCAAGGATCAAATCTAATATTTGGAACTTACATTTCTTCATAACCTTATCAATACTTATCTTTCCATTCTTCTTACACCTTAAATACTTCTTACTTCTATTATCTCTATTGTTATATTTTTAGTTTCTCTAACAAGACACTCCAACTTCAATCTCTATGCTTTTTCATTGACTATCCTTGCATGCCTGAAATTATCTGCCCCTCTCATTTTTGCCTGTTTGGATTCCTTCAGAATCCAGTTCAAATTCTGCACTCTGTACAAGGCTTTCTTTCCATTCCTTTGAGGCTAATACTTCTTTAAAAATTATTGTTGGGTCATTTCATTCATGTCTGATTCTTCATGACTCTATTTGGTTTTTTTTAGCAAAGATACGGAAGGGTTTACCATTTCCTTCTCCAACTTTTTGCAAATTGATTTCATCTATTATGTATATATCTTATAAGTATCTGGTTATTTACATGTCTCCAACATTCAAACATGTACTCCTGAATGCAAACTGTTTGTCCTTTTTTGTATTTCTAGAACTTAGAACAGACAATAAGAAATTAATGAAAGCCTATTTTTAATTAATGTCTAGAATTTATATTGAGCTTGAACATTTGTCAAGAGATTTGCATGTGTTATCAAATGACTATTTGATACAAAAATTCTATGTCTCAATGGTCTGAATAATCAGGTTTCTTGCTAAAGTACCTAGGGCAAATTCAGTGACAAGAGAGTGTACAATATTACTGGTCCTAAGGACAACTGAACCCTGCAAGAGTATCTAGAAATTATCCACTGAAAAATCTGGCTTGTGCTCTAATTGATATTTGTGGGGTGTCTTGGGTCGCAGAAGAGAAGCCCTGTGGAAAAGGGATCATAGGGGTGTCATGTGAGTAGTACAGATTAGCATTGTACTTTAAGTTGAGATCTGAGCCTGGCAGTCACTGCACTAAAAAAATAATAATAATAATAAATTCCTATCATCATACTCTGGAAATGCTTCCTCTTTGTCATCATGATGGAATAAAGTTCTAGCTACCTCTCATTATTTTAAGTTGTGGTTTACAAGCCTCTTCTTTTCCTTGCTTATTCCCAACAGTTGATCAATGATTGGAGACAAATGAAGTGTCTCCAATACTGCTTAACTGTTCTAGCAGATGCAATAAAGCTAAAGTTTGGCATTCATGCACAATGAGCAGTGGGAATGCTGAATGAACAGCAGGCATGCCCTACATAGCAACACTGGTTAAATATGAAGCCCATAGTATAAAAAAGGTAAAAAAAAAAAGTACAGGGAAGGAAATATCCCTTCAATTTTTCTTTTTCATTGCTAAAACTTATCAAAACTTAATGAAATACAATCACCCTGAAATCAAAAGAAAAGGTTAAAAGTTGATTCCGTGGCATCATGAAACTTAAATTTAGGATACACAACTTCACTATATATGTATTTTGCCTCTGCTGATATAAAAGATAATATGTTAGCAAATGGTTTCTGAGTTTGCTGTGGCCAGAAATTTCAACATCCTGAAGCCAACTGAGATAAAAATCTATGTAAAGTTAGCAAAGCAAATTTTATGTACAATAATCTGACATCTGAAACCTTTCCATTTTGAAGGAACCTGCCAAATTTTACCCTCCTTTAGAACCATTTTGATAAAACCATGGTAATCTCCACACTGGGTAGCCAGGTGACACAATGGATGGAACATCAAGCCTGGAGTCAAGAAGACTACTTCTTGAGTTTAAATCTGCCTCACACACTTACTAGTTATATGACCCTGGGCAAGTCACTTACCCCTGTTTGCCTCAGTTTTCTCATCTGTAAAAGGACCTGGAGAAGGAAATGGCCAATGACTCCAGTACCTTTGCCAAGAAAATCTTAAATGAGGTCACAGAGAGTTGGATGTGACTGAAAATTACTGAAAAGTAACAAATTTTACTACCATTGGGGCAAAAGAATATGAGGTCATAATCATATATGTTAATAAAACATTGTTATTCTTACTTATAAATTTATTTTAACCTAGGTTAATGCACATTTATATCCCCAAATCTGATTGGTAAATTGATCAAATACAGTAAGCATACAAATATAGGGAGCAAATGCTGGAATTCCAGTGATTTCTCCATATGCTCAACTGGACTTGTAGCTGCTAATTATTTTCACTCTTGGCAACCAACTTTACTGCAATAGGAAATAATTGTTCCTTAGGATTCTGCCATCCTCATCTTATCAACATGCCTGATTTTCAGATCAACCTGACTGAAAATTCGAATGACATAAATTATTTCATAGTAACTCATTGCCTTAAAATTTGTAAATGTCTATTATACAGGCTTTTTCTTTCTTTGGCCTAGTCTCACTATGTACTAAGGAGGGCATTTCTATTCAATCAATAGTCAATGATAGCAAAGTTTTAGAGCAAATAAAGTTAATAATAAAGATACATTTTCTACAGCTCCTCAAGACTTTTAATAATTTCATGAGATAAATAGTACAAATATCCATATATTACAAATGAAAAAATTGAGACTCAGGGAAGTTAGAGGTCTTATTCAAGATTTTACAAATGGCAAGTATAAGAGTAGAGCTTGGAATAGAAGTTTGTCCTGAAATCAGAGCTAGTACTTTTCCCACTCTGTCACACTACTGATATCTAACTGTGTGGGCTCTGAAGGTAGATCCACCCTTCTCCTACAAGATATATAATCAAAACCTTCTCTGAATTGTGGACGACAGTTAAAATGTATTCTCTGTGTTTGACTAAGGGGCAACAAATGCTTCCTATTGATTACACCCAGCTCTAAGGCCAATATCCATTCACTGATTGCAAATACACTCCTGGGTGTTCAACCCCAGAGAGTTTCAAGAAAAAATTGAGAGATTTTGCTTTTTATCAGTCTACCTCCTAATTTCTCTCAGGTTTTCTGCCCATTAAACAATTGATCAAGATTATTTTTATGTCTCTTGTAGTATTGATTTCCTGGTATAATGGGCTCCAACTCTAACTCAAAATATCTGTTAGATAGCTCCATATAAGAGATCCAAAAACACCTGCTATATGCCATAAAAACATACACATTCTTGAAGTACTATACAGATATGTTCTGTCAGTATTACCTCAAGCCATTTTCAGCAGAGATGTATTACAAAACAGTATAGTTCATTGTATTCCCATACTTTGTAATCCTACTATCCTTGGGACATGAAGAGGTCACAGCTTCTTGAAATTCCAGAAATACATTAAAGTCTGGCTTAAAAAGTACCTTCTTCAAGAAATCTTACTGATTAATCTGTCCCAATTCCCTCCTATCTTTATGTCCCTTCCAAATAGACATAAAACATGAAAGTCGAGTTGTCATTAATCTTATAGCTATAGCATAATATAATATTGTCTTGAGTTTGGAGTGAGAAAGTCAACAATTCAAATATTCTTGAAAAGTGCCTATTGATATAAGTAAGTCAATTAACTGCTATGGACTTAGGCAATTCTAGGATTTACATCCTCTCAAGGAAGCATGACACAGTGAATTGTGTTGGTTTTGGAAACTTAATTTTGAATCTTGTCTCAGATCTTTATTAGTTTTATCAATCTGGGCAAATCATAGACTATCTCTGTTCTTTCCTCAGCTATAAAATGAAGATAACATTAAGGAGCAAATATGTGAATTAAAAGGTTCCAATGCTAAAATGTTGTAAAAATGCTTGATTTTATAATAACTAAGTTAAAAATTAGCTTGAGCTATATTAGAGTGGAGTAATTCCCATGAGTTCAACTCCTTGAAAAAAAATCACATTTTTTGGTCATATTTGTCATTATTCATGTGATAGAATCAGTGTGGAGTAATAGAAAGGTCTTTGCAGTAGGAAATGAATTTGACTTGACTGCTAGCTCTGACTTTTACTTTCATTCTTTAAAATCAGTTTTGTGTTTGTAAAATGGCAATAATTAACTTAAAATTGTTTAACTTGACACAGTTGTGAGGAAAGTATTTTATAAACTTTACAATGCTGAACAAATGATAGATGTCATCATTAATTTTAAAGCTAAAAGGAACTTAACTCCTATAATGTTATGATTCTATGGAAGGGTTTATTTAGAATATATTCCTCATTATATTCAGTCAAGGGAACAAGAGGAATGAGATTCTATAGACCAGGATATCTAAGATAAAATCCTTCTAACACGTAGAAGTAAGGACTAAATTTATTTCTCTCCGAATACTAAGTGGCTTTAAAACGATTAAAGAGTCAGGTATAAAGAAGTCAACCTCCTACTCCTTGTACTTAAGAACCAACCTAGTGCTCACTTTAATAGATCTGTGGCTTTGCTAAATTGCAGTGGACTTTCCAGTAGGATGGAGTCCCTCCATAACCTTCAAATGATCATATGGTCCTGTTCATCTCCTTCTTTCAATAAGTGTGAAAGCAGGGAAGACAGATGGACAATTAATCCAGGTACTTACACTGTTCATCTGTGATTGTGGCAGGTCTTGGTGGAAGGTTGTTTCCCCCACCCCAGATATAATACTATCATCGGTACCCTAACATTCATTCATTCCTAGCTACTGAAAGCAGGGAAGGTCATACTCTCACTAGAAGAGCCCCAATATTATTATTTATCAGTCAGGGAGTCTCTGAGGAATTATATAATCAAAACATACCCTATGAATTGCTTCCTCAGAGGTTTCAGAAGCCAGAAAGCTCTTTGAATTCCCTGATGCAGCTCTCGGGACATGATGTATTCAATAAATCCTCTGAGGAAGCAATTAGTTCAGAATTTCCCTCTTCTTATCAATCACCTATCCCTTGGGCAACATTAATAGTGAAATGGATAAAAAGGAAATTCAAAATAGAGCACAGGGTCTAAAGAAATGGTTCAAGTATGAAAGCAAAAGAATATAGAAGGAGCTGAGCAAGAAACATGATTGAAAGTTTGGATCATTTCATTAGACTTTCTTGCTACATAATTATAGATAGTCATTAAAAATTCCACTTCAAATTAACTATAAACTATATAAAATACTTGGGATGATACCTGACCAGACAAACCTAAGAACTATATGAACACAATTACAAAATACTTCACGCAAAAAAGTCAGTTTTAAATAATTGGAAAAATATTGATTGCTCCCAGGTAGGCTGGGCCAAAATAATTTGAATGACAATTCTACCTACCTAAATGAATCTACTTATTCAATGCCATACCAATCACTCTTAACAACCAAATTAGAGAAATGGAAAAAAAAATAACAAAATTCATCTGAAAGAACAAAAGAACAAGAAAGAACAAGAACATCAAGCAAACTGAAAAAATGTTGAAGGAAGGTGGCTTACTAGTACTAGATTTCAATTGTTATTACAAAGCAGAATCATCAAAACAATCTGGTACTGGCTAAGAAATAGATGGATGGATTAATAAAATATATTGTGTGCACAATACACATTATTAAATGACCACAGTAATCTAGTGTTTAAGAAATCTAAAGGCCTAACATTTTGGGACAATAAATCACTATTTGAAAAAAAAAATTACTGAGAGAACTGAAAAGCAATTTGGTAGAAACTAGGTATGTAGACCACCAATTCAAACATCAGAATAATAAGTAAATGTATTTCTAAAATCAAAGCCCCAGAACTTGTAAAGGAACATAACCTTGCTAATTCAAAAAAAAAAAAGACTTTTTTTTTTGACTTTTGAAAATAAAAGAAAATTAGACACAAACTTAATAATTTAACCAAAAATGTTTAACTCCTAAAATCTTTAAACAAGAATAGAACCTTTATAAATCTTTGGGCAAACAAGTCTTAATTTTTTAAAAAATAAGGTCATTCAAGTTGTTTCCCCATGCCAAAAAAAAAAAAAAGTGTTTTAAACTGGGAGTAAAAGTAGTGTGATAATCAAGTCTTCCAAAAGACAGAGATAACAAGTGGTACATTATTCTAATAACAGTCCATATCCAAGGAGCTTCTTCACTCACTTCAGAATCTACTAACAGGCTCCTTTTTTCCTTTTCCTTGTATTTTACTTCTTGTCCCTTCATTTATCCGACAAGAATTTGTTCAGATATATTCCTAAGGAGAAATAGGAAACTAAATATGAAAACTCTACAGATTAAGGAAAATTATAACCTCTTAGCCTGATTCCAGAAAAAGAGAGCATGAGCTTCACCTCTCCCTGAATTATGTAGCCCTACCCTCCAACACAGACACTTCAGGAACCAGGGTAGAGCACAGTGATTTCTTTCCTCAAGAAAAAATGGAGCTCATAATATCAATTTTTGCTGGATTGAATTAATTTGCACCTCAAATATAGCTAGGACAACTCTCAAATACCAATGTCAAGGCTAGAAATTTACAGAGAGAAATATTTATTGAAAAAGCTGGGCTGACCCCACTGATATAGTGTTAGTTCCTCCCTTGATGCTTTGTCCTTCATATCATTTAACTCTAATCACTTCCCCTTTCAGCTCCTTCTCTAACTTCATTTGAGCCCTTCTCATCCAAACTGTTTAACACTGTCTGACACATAATAGGTATTTAATAAATGCTAATTAGCACTTTTTTTCTCCCTTCTCTTTTAATAGATATGAACATATAGAATGGAAATACACTTCTATAATGGTATTCAGTATACCTCAATATTTTTCTCCCATATAAAGTAGCTTCTCAAAATTACAAAGGCAGGGTAGGATGAAAAACCTGTTTCCTTATCCCAAGCTCAGAGTTGTTCCTCCTACTCTTGAATAGAATCTTATTTCCCAAATATTTTCTCAAAGTACCCCAGAAGCTAATATCCTGTTTTAAACTTGCTCATTTCCTTAATGTCCTGAATGTTAGGATTTGCTTGTAGCTTCTATATTAATATTACTTGATAGTTAGCTGGTTTCCATCTCTTAAGATTATTGTAGAAACTACTTTCTTAAAATATTAAGAATATTTCCTGTTACTTAGTCTTAGGAAAGTTCTTAAAGTCAAGATAATTTTGACATCTTTGTTAGATTTAATCATTACTCACTTCATTGTGATTTAATGGGTATCAGTGATTGTTAGGGAATTAAGAAAAATGGGATGAAGTGTTAGTTATGTTAGTTAATGCTATAAAAATGAGTTATGATCAATCATATCTTGACTATATTAATTGCATTTGATTTATAAGATAGTCCCATGCTGTATTAACTTGTGTTAAGAATATGTAAGAATATGTATTAACTTGTGTTAAGTATCTTAAATTTGCAAAACCCACTCAATCCCTAGAAATCACTACTGCCACTCCTAAGTGACCTTGCTTAAAAACCATAACTTGTTTGGTTCAATAAAGTGTGATGGCTTGTGGCAAGTCCTTGCTGTAATGACCTGTATTTGATGACCTGTGAAAGACCTGTTGACAAAAGTGGTTTTGGTTGACTTGGTTATTGTCTTTAACAAGTTATGAGAAATCCCATCCTCCCTCTCTTCTCTCAACCCCGTCAACCTTACCCCATCGCCCCCAACACATACTTATTAAGATTATTCTATTATTATATTAGGAGTCTCCACACTTCTGAAGAAACTTCACAGAGACTAATCTAGAATTTATAAAATCCTTCATCCTGTGAGCATCAAAGTCCTTAACTAAGAAGGTGTTAGATCTAATTCCTTAGGACCCCCAGTCACCCTAAAAAAAATTTGAAAAAGTAAAAAAGAAAGGTTAGTACAGCTGAACTCAGGATTGTATATCTTCAACTAAATACAGAATGTTTCTCCAATATGAGATACCTAGAAAAATATTTTTACAAATGCTAGGTCATTCCATTGCTCTTTCTCCTCTAGCAATAGCATGAATTACAAGTTTATCTTGATATTCCTGGAAGTTCCTGCCAAAGGTATCGCGAAACCAAGGGAACTGGGGCTTCAGGCTGAATTAGAGAGTGCTATCTAAAAGATTAGAATTTAACATTTAGAGAGAAACAAGAGTGGAAGGAATGAGGTTTCCCCAGTGGGACGAGCAGGCAATCAGGAGAGCAGATTATGTGTGCAAGGACCAAAATACTGTTAACAACTAGAAAAAAATACTAGATACCACCAAGATCAATAATAGGCAACTCATTTTATTCTTGTTTTAGAATATTTGCAGAAAATAATATTTACTGAAAAACTCAAGTACTCATAGCAAGGCAAGTAGGGATATAAGGGCCAACATGCAAACACATTTTCCTTCATATCACAGAGGAAGCTGTTTATTTCTATCCCAGATTTACCTTTATTGCTGTTCAGCAAAGAACAAGGCAAGGAAACAAAGGGGCAATAGTCCATAGAAATGCACATACATACACAGAGAAATCTCTGTCTCCAATAGCTTACATGGGTGACATGGGGCGCTCATCAGTGCTTGTAGATATAGAGGATTTAAAGGCTATACAGACAGAATCAGGCTGATCCAGTGCAGTTTGGGTATCTCTTTCCAATTCCATTCCCAGGCACTGAGTAAGGAGAAACCTAATGCCTGCCTTCACCCTCAAGGGCCCTATGTTTGGGGTCTTTATCTGCTCACCAAGATTTACCCAGGGAATGTGGAAGATAAAGCATTAGAAGAATTTTTAAAGTCATCTAATACAAATAATTCTAGTTCTGCTATACAATAACACATGTCATTGTAGAAGTATGTCCTATCTTCACATAAATTTTCATTCTCTCTTCAAAATTAATGTCTCTACCTACACATAGATTAAAATGGGGGGAAACTCTCTTTATTTAATATGCTTTGGGATAATCTAAAAAGGGCAAGGGGAAAAGCTAGAGTAATTGTCAGTTAAAAACAAAGAATAATTTGGTTTAAAGTGTTAGTAGAACTGAAAGAGGCCTTTCTTGATTCCCCTAGTTGTTTGCTTCTTCCTAGTTCTCCTCCCCCCCCCAAAAAAAATAGTATTTTATTAATTTCACATATACTTTTGAATATACTAATGTGTATAGTTGCTGCTTTCCCCAGTAGAATGCATGGTGCTTGTATGAGAAGGTTATTACTTGTGACTTCACAGCATTAGCTCCTAGCACATACCCAACTCACAACAGGGCCTTTAATAAGTACTTGAATTGAACCAAATAGAATCTGATTGACCAGTTTCTATGGGCAATGAATCAGAAAGGCACATACAGTGAAAGATTTTAGCAGCATAGAGGATAAGGATCAGCAGCCAAAGACAAACATTTTCATTTCTGCTCTCACAGACCAAAGACAGCAGGATCCACAGATGATTTCAGGAGAGCATTGGCAGCTTTGACGTATTCACCCAGGGAAGAATCTATAAACACAAGAAGATGGATAAGAAGAGAAACTAAGAAAAGCAGGAAAGTAAATTCCTTTCACATGTATATCTTATTCCCTTTCATCTCCCCTCCTTTATTCATTCTTTTTTCCTTCTAGTAATTCAATATTATTCTATTATTCAATACTATTTAAAACTATAATTCAACAGTTTCAATAACGTGTGACTCTGCCAACCAAACCCCATTGGGATCACAAAGACACTAGAATGATTTGTCATTCCTTTTTCCAGCTCATTTTACATAGGCACAGTTAACTGACTTGCCTAGTAAGCATCTGAGGCCAAATTTGAATTTTGATCCTCCTGATTACAGTTATAATGCTCTTATACAACCTACCTAGCCATATTCCCATTCTGCCCTGCCCCAACTATTTCTACTTCCAGCAAACATTCATTAAGTATTTATTATGCATAACAGGAGACACCATATTACACATTCATTAACCATCTATGCTTAACAGGAGGCACTGTATTATACATTCAATAAGCATTTTTATGCTTAACAGAAAGCACTGTATTAAACACTGCTCTATCACCTTCAAGAGTCACGCTCTTCCTTGTTTCCCATTCCTTTAATTCCCCTTTCATGTTTCCTGGTCCCAGAAATACTTCTAAAGTACAATATATTTGAAACCAGAGGAGAGAAGAGCTGGGTAGATCAGTCTCAGGCTCACCCTGGAAGCATTGGTGGGACTAATATAGGATGGATGCTAGCAGTCTGGCAAAAGGAAGGAGAAGAGAGCCAAGACTACTAGGTCTTCATATCTTACCACCCTTTCCCATAAGCATTTCCAACCTCCTTGTATCCCCTCTATGTCTCTCACTACTTGTGAGTCTTTCCTCTGTGTTAAGAGATCAAAAAGTGGGACAGAAAGGAATCCGGCCATCAGTCTCTCCATCTCCCACCACAGAGGGGAAAATGAGGTAATATCTGAGGGAACAATAAGTCTTCTGATGTAGGAGGGAAAAGGTTCTCCAGGCAGATTCCTTACCAGATCGAGCCCGGATCCATGCCACAGCTTTCCTTTCCAGAAGTTCCCATTCTTCTCTTTGGTCCTGACTGAAATTGTGCATCCACAGCACAGCCAAGATAGTTGCCCAGGTTGGAACATCTTTATTCTAGGGAACACACAGAACACAGGCCACAGTGTAAGGGTACCCCAGAAATGGGAAGACAAACCTTTAGGTGGCTCTTAATCCACCCAGGACCACAGAAATACTAATTCCAGACAGAATTACTACTTTTCCTTCCAGTTTCCTGCCCTTATTGCTTTGTTCAATGTTTCCAGAGAACCCAGAGCACTGTTCCCAGAGCACATGAGGAACTACTAAGCCTGCTTTAAGGCCTAAAAAGCATTTCCATCAACCTCTCAGTCATAGGCCACACTAATGTGTAATGATACCCATCACTCTATCCAAAGGCAGATGGCTCTCCCTTGTTCTTTCCTCTGGTACAAACCCCCACCCTCTGCCCTCTTCTCTCTGGGTCTTACCTGATCAGGCAAAGCAGCCAGTGCACTCTGAACACTCACATCCAGGACTGAGGCCAGAGCTTCATCCAGTTCCCAGGAGCCATCTGCCTTTTGCAGGGAAATCAGCTGCAGAAGTGGGGACTCTGTAGAGCATGCCTCTGAGGAAATAAATTGTAAACTTCAGCATCAATCACACCCCAAAGGCAGCTGAGTGAAATGTCATTCTGTAAAGACTAGTAGACACAAAGGAGGATACATTAGGAGGGGGAAATGGAGATGTCTCCTTACATTAACCCCAGTCTGAGAGTCCCTAGGTTTCATATCCAAGGGGCCTCAGACAGTCACACAGTCCCCAATAATTCCCCCAAGGCTCTGCTGAATCCCAGAGCAATCGTACCAGGTAGACCCCACAGCAGTGCAAACTAGGAGTACCAGAGCAGCAAGATAGAAAGGCCCTGAGCCCAATGCAGGCTACCATTTAGGCCATGCCCCCATTGCTGACCAGTGGCAATGATCCCCAAACTAGCAGCAAGGCCCTGCCCAAAGAACAAGCCAGCAGGAAGACATCCCCATCCAGTGCAAGAGCAGTTCGGTCCTGAGATCCACTGCAAGTCAGTAGCAAGGACTCAAGGCCAAAGCACCAAGAGAGTGCAGGAGCAGAGTCCAACACTCTATAGAAACATGTTTTGTCCTCCAAATATTTTAGTAACAAAAATAAAATGACTTGCCTATTCCTGCTCTGTTTTACTTAATTTTTTCTGCCTACTCACAATTTAGTCCTTACACCTTTAATCTGCTGACATGATTGCCCACTTTACCAAGTCATGAAATAGGTAGAAAAAATGAGCAAAAGAAGAACCTGCCTATATAGTTACTATAGTAACAGGGAGCATCAAGGTATAAACTTAGATGAGAACAACAGTGTCAAAATAATTACATATGAATGAAAGTGTTCCAAATCACTATTGATCAGAGAAATGCAAATTAAGACATCTCTGAGATACCACTACACATCTCTCAGATTGGCTAAAATGACACGAAAAGGTAATGATGAATGTTGGAGGGGATGTGGGAAAACTGGGACACTGATACATTGTTGATGGAATTGTGAACGGATCCAACCATTCTGGAGAGCAATTTGGAACTATGCTCAAAAAGTTATCAAACTGTGCATACCCTTTGATCCAGCAGTGCTACTAATGGGCTTATATCCCAAAGAGATCATAAAGAAGGGAAAAGGACCCACACGTGCAAAAATGTTTGTGGCCAGAAACTGGAAACTGAATGGATGCCCATCAATTGGAGAAGGGTTGGGTAAATTGTGACAGTATGTGAATATTATGGAATATTATTGTTCTGTAAGAAATGACCAGCAGGATGAATACAGAGAAGCTTGGAGAGACTTACAAGAACTGATGCTACGTGAAATGAGCAGAACCAGGAGGTCATTATACACGGCAACAACAACACTGTATAAGGATGTATTCTAATATACGTGAATATCTTTGACAATGAGAAGATCCAATTCAGTTCCAATTGATCAATGATGGACAGAATCAGCTACACCCAGAGAGGGAACACTAGGAAATGAATGTGGACTACTTACATTTTTGTTTTTCTTCCCAGGTTATTTTTACCTTCTGAATCTGATTTTTCTTGTGCAACAAGAGAACTGTATGGATGTGTACACATATATTGTATTTAAAATATACTTTACCATGTTTAACATGTTTGAGATTACCTGCCATTTAGGGTAGGGGATGGAGGGAGGGAAGGGAAAAGTTGGAACAGAAGTGAGTGCAAGGGACAATGTTGAAAAATTACCCATGTTCTGTCAATAAAAAGCTATCATTTAAAAAAATTTAAAAATAATTACATATGAAACATCAAAGAAAAATGCAAATTAGCTTAAGTAGAATAGAAGAATTTGCAGGGATAAGAAATAACAAATACACACAAACATAATAGTAATGATCAGGAGTATTATTTATTAGGGGAGAAAAGTAAGAGTATTAATCATTGATCTCAAAGTCAATTTTAAAAAGCAATTCAATCAAGAGAAAATTTACATTATCTGTAAGTCAAATTAATATTGTTTTAAATGTATGAATGCATTCATGGATATGTATATATAAGTGTCTGAGGATATGTATGTGTGTAGGTGTATTATATATCAATATATTTGCATATTTATATATGTTTGGGTGTATGTAAATATATGTATACAGAAATATATCCATGTTTAACTGCAGTATGCTTGGGGGAGAGGGTTGGAGGAAAGGGGAAAAAACAATAAAATAGACACTACACAGCAGGGAACAAAAGAAAACCTACAAGGAAACAACAACAACAACAAAAAGACAGTCAGTTATGCTTCCTTGAAATGGAAATTTATTGTCCCATATTTTTAATTCATCCCCTGATGTTCTTCTAGGCACATAATTTTTTAAAGGAGATGAGTTCTTTTTCTTTTCTAATTTTTTAAACTAATTTTGCATTGAAGTTTTAAATAAATAAATACATAAAATGGGAGTTGGGGAAGGGAAAGAAAAATATAAACTAGTAACAAGCCAAAAATAAATTAATGGATTTTTTTTTTGCCTAATGATTATTTTTAATCCTATTTTTAAATTATATATCAAGACATTTTTAGTATTCATTTTAATAAGATTTAAAATGGATTCTTAAGTGAAAATTAGAGAAAGAGAAGCAAAATTGGGAAAAGAAATCAGTAATGCAAAAGAATGATTAAAAAGAAGAATCAACACCTTGGTAAAAGAAATTTTTAAAGTGGGGAAAATTATATACAAAAATTCCTCAAAGAAAATAGCTCCTTTCAAAAAACAAAACAAAAATCTGAATTGACCAAATGGGAAAAAAAAGGGTACAAAAGTTTGACTTAAGAAAATAAGACCAAAAAAAGAACTATGAAAACTAAAACTCCATAAAATCAAAATATGAAAAAAAATAATTAAAAAAAAAAAAATTAAAATTGAAATTTTCCATTGGAAAAAAAAACTAAGGGAATAATTTAAGTTACAAGGACAAGAAAATTAAATTTAAAAAAAAATCCCTGAACATCATATTTCAAAAATTATTAAAACAGGAATAAAAACAAATTGGAAAAATCCACCAAATTACCATTTGAAAAAAATCCCAAAAAGAAAACACCCAAAAATTTGTTAGGGCAGAAACTCTAAACGAAACAAAAATTTTTACAAAATACTAAGGACTAAATCATTAAAAGAAAACTAAAAAATTCCCCTTATATAATTTAAAAAAATAGAAAAAAAAAAAAAAAATAAGTAAGTGGAAAAAACAATTTACTAATTTAGCATTTTCCAGATGGTTAATTTAATCCTACGGAGAATTTATTTAAACCAAAAACTTAAAACAAAATACCGTGGAAATTGAGGAAACAATTTAATTAATTTAATTTCCAAAAATTAACCCTACAACAAAAAAGGTTTTCCCAGCCAATAAAAATTGGTTGATACCAGTGGGGCATTGGCAAAAACTTCCTTTCAGGGAAAACCCACTTAAACTTCCTTGGAAACTGGAGGCCGACATCTTCTTCCCCTTTTTGTGGCTAAAGCAAACTTTAAAATCAAGATTTAAAAGAAAACAAAAATAGTCAAAACTTATCCTCTTTTAAAACCAAGGAAAAAAGGGTTCTAAAAACCCTTCCCAAAGGAAAAAAACTTGAAAAAACAAAAAAATTTGAAACTTTAACCTCAACTTGTTAACCCATTCCAAACGAAACAAAAAGGCCCTCCAAAACCCAAAAAACCCCCAAAAAGAAAAGCCCATTTTGAAAAAATTACAAAATTCATAAACCAAATTCCCCGGTCAAGGAAAAAAAAGAAACAAAAGAAACAAAAAAGAAACAAAAAAGAAACAAAAGAAACAAAAAAACAAATTAAAAATATTTGGTAACACAACAAAATTAAAACAAATTTTAACAACTCCTTAAAAACTTGGAAAAACAATTTCTGAAAAACAAAAACAATTAAAATTAAATCAAAACCATCACCCAACAAAAAATGGGATATTAAAGGGAAAATGAAAAAAAATGGAAAAAATGACCATTAAATGTTTAAAAGGAACTTTCAAACTTCCTAATTAAAAAACCCAAATTTTTTAATTTTTTCAAAACCTAAACAACAAAAAAAGGAAAAATAACAAAGGAACTTATTAAAAACTTAAACTTTATTTTATAAAATAGGAAAATAATACCCTTAAAACAAAACTTTCTCATTACTAAACATTTAGGAAAAAGTATATATAACAAAGGACACAGTGTCAAGGTGAAATTAAAATCAAAAAGGAAAACTTAAATTAAAAATGAAAGAAATTACCAAAGAAAAAAGGAAAAACTAAAAGGGTAAAATTAAATACCCATAAAACAAGGCAAAAAACCCTTTACATTGGAAACAAAAGGAACAAAGGGTAAATAAAAAGTTCCAAAATTAACTCAAAAGAAAGGAAAACAAAACACACTCACTTGGATAAAAATTTATAAAATCTTCTTCCCTACAAGAAAAAAGGGGCCTTTAAAAAACAAATTGAAAAGAAGGAATCCAAAAGGAAAACTTTTGAGGAAAAACAAAAAAAAGAAAAAATTAAATAATTATCAAAAAAAAAAAACAAAAAAATGCAAATTTCTCGTAAAATCCCATTTCAAACACCAAAAACAAATCAAAATTTATAAAAACAAAAATTTCAAAACAAATCAACCATCTAAAACATTTTTAAAAATTCTTTAACTCACCAAATTAACCAAAAAAAAAAACAACTTTGAAGGAACTTACTACCATTGTTCTAAAACAGAAAAGGAAAAACAAAAAAGGAATAAAAAACAAAACAATTAATAATGGGAAAGCCTGCAAACCCCATTTTTAAAAGCCCAACCATCTAAAAAAACCATCATACCCCACCAGAACCACTCAAACATATCCCAAAAATGCCCGGGAAAAAAGAAAAGGAAAAAACTTACATTTCCAAGGGCCAAAAATTAAGAAAAGAAACCCCATCAGTTGGAGAAACCACCAAAAAATTGTGAAATATTTAAAAAACCACCCAAAAGAAACACATTCTCAAAAAAAATCAAAAACTTCCCATGAGCTGACCAAAAGCAAAATAAATTACTATACAAAAAACAACAATAATGAAATCATCACTGGAAATTCCACAAATTTTCCAAACAAACAAGGAATTAAAACAACTCTAAAAATTAAAAATGCACCTTTCCCTAAAAAAACTTAGGCTAAATTCAAAAAGCCCAATACCAATTTTCTTTATTTTCTCTTCAGAAATTAAAAGGGTCTTATTTTTCACAACATAACTTATTATAAAACATTTTACATGACCAAAGATAATTTATTGGAAAATACTAATTCTTGCATTATCAAAAAAAAATGAAAAACCAACCAAATTTTTGAAAAAAAAAAAACAAATACTAAAAAATCAACCACACATTTTTACTGGTTTTAATCTCTCCCAATGGTTTTTCCCCCTTTAATTTTTCAACCCAACAATTCCATAAAAGAAAAAGGGTAAAAAAAAACCACTAAAAAAAAAATCAAAAAGAAATTAAAAAATTTTTTTATAATTGTGGGAAAAAAAAAACCTAAATAAAAAAACTTTTTTTACAACCATTTTTTTACATGAAAAACACATTTCACAGACACACAAAAAGAAAAAGGTAAGGAAATTTGGAAAACTTTTAACCCCAGTAAAAAAAAAAAGTATTAACCAAAATCCAAACAAAAACAAAAAGCAAAAAAAAAACCAATTTTAAAAGAAAAAAATTTAGAAAATAAGGAAAACAAAACAAAAAAAAACCACAAAATAAAACTTCCTTAAAATTTTTTCCACCACAACTTTTTCCACCCCAAAGGAAACAACTCCAATAAAAGAAAAAAAAAAAAAATTTCATTCAAATTTTTGGACCAACCTTTCAATTAAATTAATCCCAAGAGGTAAACCCACAGTTTAAAACTTTCCACAAAAAAGAATTCCCAAACCAAACCCAGAGCCACCCCAAAAGAAACATCTAAATTTTTGAAAAAGAACTTGAATAAGTTATAAAAAGAAATAGATAGTAAAATTATAGTAGCAGGGGACCTCAACTTCTTTCTCTCAGAACTAAATTAATCTAACCACAAAATAAACAGAAAAAAAGTAAAGGTGAACAGAATTCTGAAAAAGTTAGAAATTATAGCTCTCTGGAGAAAACAGAATAGAAAGGATTATATCTTTTACACATTAGTACATGGTACCCACCCAAAAAAATGACCACATATGAGAACATAAAAACCTCATTACCAGATACAGAAAAGAATAAATAGAAAATACATGCTTTTTAGATATTAATGCAATAAAAATTACATTCAATAAAGGGCAGTGGAAAAAGATTAAAAATTAATTGGCAACTAAATAATCTAACTCTAAAGGATAAGTGGGTCAAAACATAAATCACAGAAACAAACAATAATTTAATTAAAAGAACAACAATGAGATAACATACTAAAATGGGATGCAAGGCAAAACTAACAGTTTTGGAGAAATTTTATAGAACACATCAATGAATTGGGCATGAATATTAAAAAAAAACTAGAATAAATTCAAAATCCTCAAACTCCAAATTAGAAATTCTGAAAATCGAAAAATTAATAAAATTGAAAGTAAGAATACCATGTAACAGATACATTTAGAAGCTGGTTTATGAAGAAAATAATGAAGTATATAAACCATAGGTTATTTTAATTTAAAAAAAACAAAACAAAAAAAAAATCTACTAGTATCAAAAATGAAAGGGGAAAATTTGAATGTAAAAGAAATTAAAACAATTAGATGGAGTTATTTTGCCCAATTATATGCCAATAAATCTGACAATCTCAATGAAATGGATAAATATTAAAAAAAAAAATTATATGAATTTATGAAATTTATTGTTCTATAAGAAACCAACCAGGAATGAAACAAGAGGCTTTGGAGAATACTTTAATTGAAACTGATTTAAAGTAAAAAAAGAAACCAAAACATTAAAACACTTAACATCAATACTTTATATGAGGATAATTCGCAGAACATGCCTTTCAACAAAGGAAAGTTCCAAACCAATTTCCAATTGATCAATAATAAAAAAAACACTTCACCCAGGAAAAAACACTAACAAAAGGTGGAACCCATCTTAACATTTAACTCTTTCATTATAGGCCATTTTTGTTTTTCTTCTCAGTTATTTTTACCTTCTTTCTAACTCTTGATTTTTCTTGTAATTAAAATAACTGTATAAATAAATACATATATTGTATTTAAATATACTTTTTAAATTGATAACACCCCATCTTGGGGGAAAGGGTCTGGGGAAGAAAGAAAAGTTGAAAGGAAACCTTTAAAAGGATAATTTTGAAAAAATTACACATGCATATGTTTTGTCAATAAAAAGCTATAATAAATTTTTTTCAAAAAGAAAAAGAAAAAAAAATAATGAAAAAAAAAAAAAAAAATTAATATTTATTAAAAATAAATTCCCAATTTAAAAGAAAAAAAGAAACACAAAAAATCCCATTTTAAAAAAGGAAAAAACCATCCAAAAAACCTTAAGGAAAAACCTTTAGGGTCCAGATGGAATTCACACTTAACTTACCAAACTTTAAAAACAATTAATCAATACTGTATAATTTATTAAAAACCAAAAAACCCACCAAATTAAAGTGGAATACCTAAAGGAAAAAGAAAAAAAAAAAAAAAACCCAATTTTAAGAAAATTGCCAAAAAAATTTAAAAACAAAACCAAAATTTAAAAAAAACCAAAAACAAAATAAACCTAAAAATAAAATATAAAACAAAAATTTTAACCAAAAACCAAGGGACCAACAAACTAAAACTATCACCCAAACTCATCCCACAAGCAAAACCCAGAAATCATTTTAAGACTCAAAGGACAGAAAAAAGCCGCAAAAATCAACTATTTAAATACTAAAACCATTCAACAACCCAAAAAAGCAATAACCAACTAAAAACAATTCAATAGAAAACCAAAGCCATCAAAGGCAAATAAAAAAACCATTATCCACCATTATCCAATACTATACTAAAATTTAACAACAAAAAGAAAAAAAACAAAAAAAAAATTTGGAGACAAAAAAACCCACTCAAATATTTTCAAAACAAAAGAAATCAAAAATAAACTAAAAAAAGGAAAAAAAAAACTTTAAAAAATTGGCAGGAATACAAAAAAATCCACAAAATCCACAAGACCACATTATCAACAAAAATTCCATCTTAAACCTCTACCAAATGGTTTCCTCCAAGAAAAGGAAGGAAAGAAGAAATTTAAAACCAAAAAAAAACAAATTCCAAAAAGTTTTTAACATAAAAACCAAAAGAAAAAATAAAATACCAAATTAAAAAAAAAAAATAAGAAACATAAGGAGGAAAGGAAAAATTTTCCTAATAAAACAAACACAAAAAAAAAAACCCAAAAACACCTTTCCAATCTAATTTTATTAAAAATCTAAACAAAAAAAATTTTATGGTTTTTCCAAATTTAAAGGTAAAATTAACAATAAAACAACCAAAAAATTTATTCATTCAAGAATATACCAAGCCACAAAAACACCAATTTACAAAAGAAAAATGAATCACCGAAAAAAAAACAAAAAAATATCCAAAATACAAGGAAAAAATTTTAAAACGGAATAAAACAGGATTATCAAAAAAAATACCCACAAACAAAAAGAGAACCAAAAGGAGGTTAAATGCCAAACCAATTATAGTTATAATTAAAAATTTTTAATATTAACTGAAAGAAAAAAACATTTTTAAAAAAAATAAAAAAAAAAATTTGATAAAACTCCATAACTAAAATTTTGAGACAAAAAAAAAATCATAATTTAACAAAAATTGCTAAAGAAAACTGAAAAACATAAAAAACATAATTTACAAACCAGTTCCCATAATTATACCAAAACCAATCAAAAATAAAAACATTATTTAAAAGGAAAATACCATAAACAAATTAAAAGCAAAAAGTATTCCAAAATAATATATAAAAAAAAAAAAAAAAAAAAAAAAGGTTACAAAAAAAATGGAATTTTAATATAATATTTTAAAAGAACAAACAAAACCAATGAACCAAAACCCAAGAAAACAGAAAAGCCATTTCCAACCCTTTCTTTATTTTTTCTTAATTTTTTTTTCTTTCTTTTCTTTCTAAAATCATTTTCCCATAATTAAAAAAATTAAAATCATACATATATGGAATTTAAATTAATTTTAACATAAAAAATAATTTTCCATTTAAAAAAAAAACCCTTTCCTATATTACATTAATTAAAAAAAAAATAAAACACCTTTAAAATTTCCATCCCTTACCTAAAAGTAATATGGCAGAAAAGAAAACAAATTTGGAAAAAATTAGAAAAAACCTTCAAATTTATCATAACAACTTCCTGTGAAAATTAATATAAAGGCCCAAACCATCATTCTTTGCAAACCAAACCCAAACCTATAAATAAAAAAACAACCAAAAACCATAATTGTCTTTTAAAACCTTAAACCCACCAAACTAAGCCCCAAATTTCCAAGAAAGAAAAACCCACCGCCAAAAAAAAAAAACAAACATATTAATTTTTTCTTTTTTTTTAAAACCAAAGCCAAAGTTTAAAAGTAAAAAAATTTACCTTCCGTAACAATTTAAAAAATCTTAACCAAAATTTTAAATTTAAAAATTTACCCATTTGAAACCCAAAAAAACGGAAAAAAAAACAACTTTTCCCAAAAATTTTTCTTACAAAAAAAATTTAACCCAAAATTTTCCACACCAAGTTATATAAAAATATAATTTATTTAATTTTTCCTAAATTAGAAAAAAGGGAAAAGAAAACCAAATTTTGCATTCACTTTTAAAAAAAAAAACCCTTTTAAATTTTTACCCATAAAAGAAAAAAAAAAAAAAAAAACAAAAAAAAAAAAACCAAATTAAAAAAAAAAAAAAAAATCAAGAAAAAAAAACTAAAAATATTCTAACAAAACAGTTAAAAAACACCAAAAAGGGCCATTAAAAGAATTTAAATACTTAAACCATACCAAAGAAAAAGAAATTCAAAAAGAAATAAAAAAAAACCTTAAATTCCTTAACCATCAATTCCCAAAAAAAAAAATATTGCAGGTATAAGTCTTATAAGTTAAAAAAAAAACCAATAACAAAAAAACAAAAAAACCAAAAAAAGAAAAATTAAAAAATACCAATAAAAAATTAAAAATGAAATTAACAAAAAAAAAGAAAGAAACAAAATGAAAAAAAAAACCATAAAATAAAAAAAAAAGGAGGAGGTAAAACAAATTAAAAAACAAATTAGGTAAATAGGTATGGAAACTCCCATTAAAATAGAAAACTTGAAATTAAAACAACCTAAAATTAACCCTTTAAAAAAATTTTGAAGGAAAAATCCCACATAAAATTATTTTAAAATTTAAAAGGCCTAAACAGAAAAAAATCCTATTTAAAAAGGAAAAAAAGGAAGGTAAGCAAACAAACCAAAAAAATCTAAAAATTTAAGTAAAAAAACAAATAATAAAACTACCAAAGGACCAAATGAAATAAAAAAATTAAATTTTCCTTAAATTTAAAGGTTAAAACTAAAATAAAAAGAAAAATAAACAAAATTCTTCCAGAAACAAAAAACTAAATAAAATTAAAAAAAAAAAGGAGGTAAAAACCAGAACCTAAAAATTAAAAAACGATAAAAAACTAGGTAAAACAGAAGGGAAAAAGGGAATACCTAACCTTTGAGGATGATATTATATTACTTTAAAAACCCAAAGGAGAAAAAACTAAAAAAATTAAAACTTTGGAAAAGCAAATGGTGCAAACCAACACCAAATCCCAATAAGTATTTTCTATAAGTAAATTTAACAAAAAAGTCCAACATTAAGAAAAAAAAAATCCCTTTGGAGAAAAATTTATAAAACAACCAAAACTCTAAAACCAAAAGCCAAAAAAAATTTTAAAAAATTTTCCCAAACAAAAAAAACATCAAATTGAAGGGAAAAAAATGAAAACAAAATTTATTTTTTTTTCCGGATTTAAAATATTCCAAAATGGAAATAGCCTTAAAACAAAATAATTGGTTAATTAAAGGAAAAACAAGGCCCAAAATTTTCCCAGAAAGGAAAAAAAACCAATTATAAAAGGGTAAAAAAAAAAAGCCCAAAACACAAACTAAAAAATAAAAATTTAAAAACAACCAAAACCTTGCCACCAAATAGAAACTGGCCAAATTAAAAAAAAACAAAATGACAAATTTGTTTGAAAAAGGGGTTTTTAAAAAACTGGGAAAACCAAAAAGAAACTAAAACAAAAAATGCCACCAAATCCTCAACCAAAATCCAAAAGCAAAAGCAAAATTAAACTTATACCAAAGGAAACAAAAACCAAATTTCCAAAACTTTGGGAAATTCAAACAAAACCAATAAATAAAAACACCCAAAAGCTAATAAAAAATTAAAAGGAAAAACCAAAAGCCAAAAAATTTTATTTTAATAAGCAACCTAAAAAAAACTGGGAAAATGTGGAAACCAAAATAAAATGGAAAAATAAACCCATTTCCCTTTGAAAATTTCCCATGACCCTTTAAAAAAATTACCAACCCCACCTCCTCTAATTAAACCTCCACCAAGAAAACCCCAACAACAAATATTTAAAATTTAAAAATTAAATAAAATTTATAAAAAAAATTCCAAATTCCCCAAACAAGAAAAAGAAAGAATCAACCAAAAGGTTCCCTGCTCCCAATTCAACCTAAAAACGGGCCAAAAGGAAAGAGAAAAAATATAAAACCCAACTCAACCCAAAGGCAAAACTGGGGAAACCACCCTAAAATTTCTACCCAGGAAAAGGAAAATCCCTACAGGAATTTAATTGAAAAACTCCTCCTTTCCTTGGTTGGGCAAGCCAAAAGGTTGAAATCACCAAGAAAAGGTTTTATAAAACAAACCCAAAACCCAAACAACCAAAAAGGCAAAACCCAAGAACCCAAAAAAGAAAAAACACCAGAATTTCCCTTCATTGGGACCCAAACATCCCACTTAAAGAATCACCAAACCAAATTTTAGGGAAACCGGACAAAACCTTCTTGCCCCCTTAAAACAACCCCCCTAAAAATTTTCTTTAAAAAAATAAAAAACAAAAAAAACCTTAACCACAAAAAATTTTTTATTAAAGAAAAACAAACTTAAACCCAAAGGAACTAAAAAGCAAATTGTCTCCAAAAAGCCTAAAAATAAATTGGCCCCCATCACAAAACCTCCCTAGAAAAAAAAAAAACCTTAAAAAGAAACTAAAAAAAAAATAAAGGAAAAAGAAAAACCAAACAGTTTGGTAAAAAACACAAAAAACCGAAAGAAAAAATTAAAAAAATTTAGGAAAAATGGAAAAAAAAATATATAACCCTTAAAACAAATTTGACAAAAGCCAAAAAAAACAACCCAAAACAAAAATTTGAAAATCAAAAAAATCCTTTAAAAAAAGAAAATTTATAAATGGAAAAAAAAAAATCCAAGAAAAAAAAAAGTTTTAAAAAAACCCAAAAGGGAAAAAAAAAACCAAAAAAAGGTTTAAAAAAAAACCCAAAAACGAAAACAAAACAAGGAAAAGAAAAACCCAAAACATCAAAAATCAATCAAAACAAAAATTAAAAAAAAAAAAAAAAGCAAATTAAAAACCACCTTGGAAAAACAAAAACCTGGAACAAAATCCCAAGAAAGAAACAATCTAAGTTAGAAACCCCTGAAAATCCCTTGATGAAAAAAAAAAGCCTACACAAGGTTTTTTCAGGAAAATATCCAAAAGAAACCCCTATTTTACAATAAAGGTAAAAATAACCAAAAAATTACCAAACACTTCCCCAAAAAAACCCCCAAAAAACCCAAGGAAATTTGTTACAAACTAGAAAACCAAAGGAAAAAAAACAAGAAAACTAAAAAAATTCCCACAAAAAAAAAAAAATTAAAAAGGTAAAATAAAAACAAAAAAAACCAAGGTAAATCTTTTAGAAAACCCAATTAGAAATGAAAAAGACACAGGGTTAATGGAAAACTCAAAAAAAGTAATTGGGCAAAAACCCAAAACAAATTAAAGGCCAAAAAAAACACAGCCAATAAAACCATTTTAAAAATAAAAAAGCCCCAAAAAATAGCCCAAAAAAAATTGGCTTAAAATCCCAAAGGAAGGAATGGGTTGCCAAATCCAAACACAATTAAAATTTATCCAAAAAACACTAGCAAAAAAATTCCAAAAAGCCAAATTGAATGGGAAAATTTTTTACAAATTTATTTGCCCAAAAAAAAAAACCCCAAGGGCCAAATAAAAACTTAAAAAAAAACAAAAAAACCCATCATAATTTTTAATAGAAAAAAAATAAATAAAAAAAGAAAAAAAAAAAAAAAAAAAATAACTTAATTTAAAGAAAATTGCAGGCCAAAAAAATCCACAAAATCATCCCTTTTCCTACTAAATCCCAACCAAAAAGGAACAAAAAAACAAAAAACAAATAAAAAATGGGCCACCCAAGGAAAAATCAAACTTAAAACTAAACCAACTTTCCACAAAAAAAGTTATTTAAAACAAACGAAAAAAAATTTGGCTACTTAAAATTAAAAATAAAAAAAAAAAAAAATCAACCCAACTTTTTTACAATACCAACCAACTCCCAAAAACTTTTTACTAACCTAAAAAAAACAACAAATTCATTCAAGAAAAACAAAAATCCAAGAAACCAAAAGGGAAAAAAAAAAAAATGCAAATGAAGGCCTTTATCAAGTAAACATATTATAAAAACATTTCCATCCTTTTTCCGCAAAAAAGAGAAAATCAGGGCCTTTGGTTCACAAAACAAAAAAATTCCATAAAATCTTGTTTTAACAAACCAAAAACCCCTTTTGACAAAGAATCCCAACCATTTGCCAAAAAAAACTAAAACAATGGCCAAAACAAGGCACGCCTTACACCTAACACCAAAAAGACAAAACAAAATTTCAAATCAAACATTAAAAACATTATTCAAATTAGAAGAAATAAGTATATACCTCTCAGATCTTGTGGAGGAGGGAAGGGTTGATCAAAAGAGGAATAGAATCATTTTAATACAAAACAATAATTTTGATTTATTAAGTTTAAAAGTTTTCAAACAAAAACTAATGAGACAAGATTGGAAGGAAACAATAAATTGGGAAACTTTTTACAGTCAAAGGTTCTGGTAAAGCCCTCATTTCTAAAATATATGAAATTAACCAAATTTTAAGAATTCAAGCCATTCTCCAGTCAACAAATGGTCCAAAGGAATTAACAGACCAATTTTCAGATGAAAAATTGAAACCTTTCTAGTTATATGAAAAGGTTTCAAATCAATTGATCAGAGAAATCCAAATTGACAACCTAGATTTCCACTCTCTCAGATTCACCAAATTGAAGGAAAAGATAATGATGAATGCTGGAGGGGATGTGGGGAAAATGGGACATTAATACATTAATAGTGGAATAGTGAATGGATCCAACCATTCTGAAGAGCAATTTGGAACTATACTCAAAAAGTTATCAAACTGTGCATACCCTTTGATCCAACAGTGTTTCTACTGGGCTTATATCCCAAAGAGATCTCAAAAGAGACAAAGGTACTCACATGTGCAAAAAATATTTGTGACAGCTCTCTTTGTAGTAGCAAAGAAAATGGAAACTGAGTGGATGCCCATCAGTTGGAGAATGGATGAATAAGTTACTGGATACGAATGTTATGGAATATTATTGTTCTATAAGAAATGATCAGGAGGATGATAGAGATGTCTGGAGAGACTTACATGAACAGATACTGAGTGAAATAAGCAGAACCAGGAGATCATCATACACAGCAACAAAAAGATTATAAGATGATCAATTCTGATGGATATGGCTCTCTTCAACAATGAGATGATTCAAACCAATTGGGGTTTTTTTGTTTGCTTTTCCTGAGGCAATAGGGGTTAAGTGACTTGCCCAGGGTCACACAGCTAAGAAGTGTAAAATATCTGAGGCCAGATTTTGAACTCAGGTCTTTCTGACTTCAGGACTGGTGCTCTATCTACTATGCCACCTGGCTGCCCTGTTAAAATTCTTTAGTGATGAAGAGAACCATCTACACCGAAGGACTTGGGAAGTAATATGGTTTCAAATATTTTCACTTTTATTTTGTTTTTTGCATTTTATTTTTTTTTTTTTAAAGGGTCTGAAATTTGATTTTTCTTTTTGCAACACGATAATTATATAAATTGTTGCATATAATTAGATTCAAATATATTTTTTATTTTAACAATTAATTAACTTCCAAAGGGAAGATATGGAAGGGGAGGGGACTGGAATACAAGGTTTTGCAAGGACTAATGTTTAAGAATTGCCCATGCATATGTTTTGAAAAATAAAAAGCTTTAATAAAAATTTTTTTAAAAAACCAAGAAAAAAAAATGGGGATGTTCATCATTTGGAAAATAGCTGAAAATAAATATAAATATATATATATATATATATATATATATATATATATATAATGCATATATATATGGGGATATAATGGAATATTATTGTGTTAATATATATTAATTAATATAATATATTACTTTATATGAAGTGATACTAAGTAAAAGAAGTAGAAAGCAACATTATGTGATGATCAAATATAACATACTTAGCTCTTCTCAGAAATAGAGTAATTTAAGAAAATTGTGAAAGATTTGTGATGAAAAATGCCATCCATATCTAGAGAAAGAATTATGGAATCTGAATACAGATTGAAGTATAGTATTATCACTTTTAAAAAATTTTTTCTTTCCCATTTTTCCTTTTCATTTAATTTCACTTTCACAAATTGACTAGAATAGAAAGATGTTTAAATGATTAATTTCCCTTATATCAAAATTAATTTCCGTCTTGTGGAGCAGGGACTGAAGGGAGACAAGGAGAAAGATTTAGAAATCAAAATCTTAAGATAATGTTGAAAACCATCTATACATGTAATTAAAATATATATACATTATTATTATTAAAAGAAAAAAAAAAGAAAGAAAAGGATGGGCCTTAAAGGATTCATAAATAAGATTATTCTCCTTTTACTGGAAGTCAAAGTTTTAGTGAAGACTGGAGCAGAGAAGAGAAAACAAAGAAATGAAGCTTAGCTATCAGGAAGAGAATATCTTTGTGAATAAATTACGTAAGTTACTAAAGAACAAGGTAGGCAGGAAAGGTCCACAGGAGCAATTTGAAAACAAATCAACTCCTTCCACTTGCCTAATACTTTTCTGAGGTAAAGATTCAAAGACACTCAAAGGTATAATGACTCAAAGCAGAGTCCAGAATCCCTCTTTCCTCTATGATGAACTTCTCTGTACCCATGAGATGTGACCTACTTTGGGGTGAAGCCATTTTAAAAGAAAGCCCCTCTGATTTGTACAATTATGGCAGTTTTCTGTTTTTTGAAGAGAAAGCACCCATCTGGAAACTCCTATAGGTAGAACAGACCAAAATTCAAAAGCACAGAAGTAAAATGGAATCTTACCTATGGAAGACATCTCTGTGGAAGAATCAACTTCACAGAGACCGTGATCTTCACAATCATGAAACGCAAATCCACTAGAACAGAATTCTAAGGAAGATGTACCAGATAAAGGCATAGGACAAAAATATGCTTCTGAAACCAGAAGAACAAAAGTTAAGATCAGAACAGCTTCAGTATCCTTGGGTCAGGCAGGAAATCCAGAGGAAGGATAACTATTCTTCAAAACTAGGTATGGTGCCTGACATACTCTCTCTTTAGCAATAAGATTCTTTCTCAGGAGTCTCAGTCACTAGGTGTGAAAAGTAGTCCCCCCACTAGCTGTTAAGTGTTTCTTAGATTTTCTTGGTAGCTAATATCTATTTTTGGCACCCATCTATATAACTTTAAGCGATTCAGGAATAAAAAGGCTATAATTTTAGTAAGCATATCTTTCTTTACCTGTAGGATTTCTGTTTCTTTAATATTTATCCCCGCTCTGCTTCTTTATTTCTTTCTTCTCTATGATTTTCTATCCCTCTTCTACCCAAGAGATGATTTCACTTCCCCCTCTCATATGGCAGCAGGAAAGCTACTCCATTAAAAAAAACTTGAAATTTCACCCAGGATTTACAGATATGAAAAAGACATTCATTGATCTAACCTCTTTCTTCCTAAACTGTGAGACAAGGAGGTCACGTTCACCTTACCTGACGCAGCTACACATTGGAAGAGTGAACACCCACTATAAGGAACTCCTAATGGGATGTCCCTCTGAGTCAGGGGCCCTTGAATAGGTTGATTGAGCTCCTTATTGATAGCAATATAAGCTGTGTGAGAGGAGACAACTCCTGACTGAAGGCTGATATCCACCACTTTTTTCTTGTCTTTTGCAGCATCCTCTAAATTTCCTTCAAAGGTCTGGATCATGGACTTGGCAGCCAAACGGTGAATGGTAAGTCTAGAAAGAGACAATCTTCTGTGCTACCCCTGGGGACCTGGGAAGACACTCCTAACCCCCAAATCCAAGGCTTCCCAATACAGATAGGGAATAAGAGGAAAAGAAGGATGTGTCAATATGAGGGAAATTAATGAGAAATTAAAGAGATTACTTCCTCAGGAATAGGCAAGTAATCAGAAATGCTTGGAAAGACTTGTACGAATTGATACTGAGGGAAGTAAGCAGAACCAGGAACACACTGTACATAGAGAAAGATTATGTAACGCTCAACTATGATAGACTTAGCTCTTCTCAGCAATATAATGATCTAAGACAACTGGAACTTTGGATAAGAAATGCTATCTATACATAAAAGAGAACTATGGAGAATAAAAGCAGATTTGAGGCATACTATTTTAACCTTTTTTGTATGCATTTTTTCTCATGGTTTTTCTCTTTTGTCCTGACTTTTCTTTTACAACATGAACAATATGAAATATGTTTAGAATGATTATACATGTATAACCTACTATACTAGATTGCTTACTGTATAAGGGAAGGGGGAATGAAGGAAGAGAAGGAGAAAAAAATTTTGCAAATCAATACCATACGAAAAATGAATGTTGAAAGGTATCTTTACAGGCAATTAGAAAAATAAAATACTATTGAAATTAAAAAAAAAAAAAGAATATGCATATAAAAAGAGAGGCAGAAATCACCAAGGACTCTTACTTGTCATCTGCTTTGAGATTCAGGGAGAATGGCACTGTGTTCCTGAAGCCATCACTTTGGATCTTGTATTGAAGACATACCTCACCTGCTGCCTCTTTGGACTAAAATAGTATAAGTAGAGAGGTTAGGTAGCAGATAGCTCATTAAAGGAAGTGTCTAGGACTAAAACACAAGCATAAGATATTAGTTCTAGAACTTGCAGTGATCTAAGAGGCCCAAAGGAGATCAAGTTTTAGATCATAAGTCATAAGCATCTGAGATGAGATTTGAAGCCAGGCCCATAGCCATTACTCTGTCCCATGTACCATGCTAAATCAGAATGGAGTAATGTTCAGGAAAAAAAAAAAAAAAATTAAGAACCAGGTACCCCACAAGGGAAAGGAAATTAAAACATCTGTTCATCCCTTATACATGGTAATCTCTAGATAAACCATAAACCCATCCACTGACCAAAAAAAAAAAAAAAAAAAAAAGCCTAGAACAGTGTTTAAACATTGGCTGCTATACCCATGGAATCCAAAAGTAGAATGGAGACTTACTGCATTTGTGCCTTTCAACTGGGCATAGACAATTAACCTCTGACCCTGGAAGATGACAGCAGGATCTGGAGAGAGTAATGTAGTCTCCAGCCCAGGGGGGAGAGTCCAAGTGAGGGAGACATCCTGGACCACTGGCTGCAGGGCCCGCTTTAGAGACCGAAGGGCCTGAGGGAACAGAGTGAAACTGCAGAGCTGGAAATGGGAGGGACTTCTAGAAACGCAGTGTTCAGAAGAAGGTTGAACAATTGCTTGAAAACATATTTCCGCCTCCTTAGTCAGGTGAGAAACCAGGCTTTAATCTTCCAAACTCCTGAATCATAGCTTGTTGTAATCCTTACAAAGTGTTAACTTATTAGAGTTGATAGAGACAATAATTATCTAATTTAGCATGGTTCAGTATGATTGATCTGATCCTACGAGATGTTATAGGCCAGAACTTGAAACAAGGTACTAAGTAGAATTGAGGAGACAATCTAGTTTAACACTGATTTAATCCTACAAAAAATAATGGTTTCCCAGTGATATAATGATTGGTGTGTACTCAGTGAACAACATGTAATCAGGGCCACAGAGCACTCTGGGAGATTGAGAGCCAGAGGCCCTCTCTCGGAGGAAAGGCAGATTCATTCATCCCATCTCACACCACCATGGTGGCAGGCTTTTCTCCTTTCTTACAATAGCTCTTTCTTTGTTTTCCACAGTTCTTTTTTTGTCATTTCAAGGGAAACTAGGATAGTGGAATTTTTAAAGTAGAAAACAATGATAAGTCTAAGTGGCAGAAGCAGAACTTCAAGGAAAGCAAGGAAAGGTCCTGATCTCTGAAGTCTTTATACAGGTCTTTATCTGTTTCAAACCCTTCATGTTTTATAACATTTAATATAACATTTAAGGGAACTTAAGCATTCATCTGTCATGACCAGAGATTTTTCCAGGGAATACCTTTGATTCCTTTTAACACAGAAAATGAAGTTACCCCTGCTCCACGCGCCAGAGCTCTCAGATCTACATCTATAAAGTCCCAAGGCCCAGAAAGGGGAAAAGTTCCATTTCACCCATCCCAGGCACATTTCCCAAGCACCAAAACAACCAAAAAGAGTTAGAGCCCAGAACATGGGGACAAAGACATATCCACACTCTGGTAGCTATTGTGGTGCCTCAGTCTGAAATAAGTGCTTTTGGGGAAAAAAATAAAATAACCATGCTACCTTGGGCTGCATTCTGTCCTTGCCTGTGATGAATTCTGCAGTACCTCCAGCTGCCCGAGCAATGCCTTTAATAAGGCTGGTGGAAGCCCCTTCTCCAATTCCAAAAGAGAAACATCTGTAATGAGAAGACAGCAGGTGGCCAAGGGAAGTCTTGGGGAAAAGTTCCTGATTCCTACTTAGAGGGGAATTAAAGGGTAAGTGTCTTAGGGGGTGCAGTTCTGATTAGGGGTCAGAGTCCTTCTTTAGGTACCCAGGCAGTTCATCATCACAGAATCATAGATGGGAAACAAGAAAAAACATCAGAGGCTCTTTGGTCCCAATCCTTCATTTTATAGAAGAAACTGAGGAACACAGAAATGCTAAGTATTTGTCAAAGGCTAAATCCCAAAAATCAAACCTGTGATTCTGGTTGTTGCGCTGAACTTCAGCAATGACCTGCCATGTATCACATACTTCTCCATCTGTGAACACAAAGAGCTGCAGAGGGAGACAAGAAGTTAGACTCTACTAAAGCCACTGCAGATTGCTCATCCCAGAATCTCCCATTGTATAATAATATTAACAATATCATTATCATTTATATATCATATATATAATTTCACATTTATATAGCAATGACATAAATCATAATTAGATCAATATATTATAATATAAAGTTTCAACTATTATTGTAGCACCAAGTGCAAAGAAGGGAAACTCTATTAAACGTCTCCAATGTGTTCTTACTATTGATTTAAAATGAGGCAGCTAGATAGTACAAGTCCTAGAGTCTTTCGAAGAAGTACAAATCTAGCATCAGCTACTTATTAGTATGTGATTCTGGGCAAATCATGTAACCCCAACTGCCCCAGAAAACCAGATCACTCCTGACCTCAGACAATTAAGTGCTGAGGACATATCAACAAAATTTGTATCTTCCTTGCTCCCAGTCTAAGTTCCTTACCTGCCGAGGGTGGCCTGGCCTGCAGGATTTTCTATAAATGTCCTTCAGTGGCTCTAAGATTTCAGTTCCTCCCAGGTCAGCAGCAAGAGTTTTTACTCTCTGCACGGCTTCTTCCATAGACTGCTGTGTGTATACCACACTCTCTCTGAGATACAGACATAAGAGTTCCATGAGAGACATTTTCTAACAATGTTAGGAAATTAAACCTATTGTCCACTTCTTATAATCCCCAAAGCTCCAAAGACAGATTTTTTACTACCTCTTCACAAATTCTGGGATTATATTGTTTATAATATCTCCCTTAAAACTTCCCTATTTAATCTCCATCCTCTTCCTGACCGCTGTGATTCTAAATAGACTCACGGAAAGAATGAGTCAAAGGATGATCCAAATCCATAGATATTGAAAAAACAGCCAAGGGGTAAACTCTTCAGCAGCAGGACCAGAGTTTCCTGAGTGAGAAAAAAGGTAGAGAAGATATTTTTTTCCCAAAAATTTTGACAATTTTCACCTTTATGATATTTCAGTTTCACCTGTTCTCTCTCCCTTCCAGGATTCCTGTCCCAGTGAATTGACCCATAGTCACATTCAGATTTAGCCCACAAAAAGTAAATAGTAATAATTTAATTAAGTAATTTAAGATTAGTTTAATCCTATAAATTTCATTTTTGCTCCTGAAAAAAAGTATATGTAAAATGAATATAACAGGAAGAAGAATCTGGTACCTTTGCACTATCTATGCGCGACTGGACACCTCCTTGGCTATGCATTGGGCAGGACATGCTCCCTGAGCGGTCCATGAGGAAGATAAATTCACCAGTGCTCTCTTCCTGAGACTCAGGGATGCTAGGGTAGAAACTCACCATCACGGCTGGATCTCCCATCAGGGAACCTACCCAGTGGTAAAAATAAAGGCTGTCATTTGAAATTGAAATTCACAACTCTGCTTGACTGAAGAAGACAGTCAAACTTTTTCTACTAGTGAGCCATTTTCACCTGAGAAATTTTTATGTGACCATGGGTATATAGCTATATAAAAGAGGTATACAATCAAATATATACTGATAATAAATCATAGTTTTGCAATCCCCACATTCAGTTATGCATTCCCATAAGGGATCACAATCCACAGTTTAAGACTCATGAAATGGATGATAGTTTCTGAGCAGACTTCAGGCCAATGTAAAGAAATAAAATTCCTTTTAAAACTGTTTTTTAAAAAAGTAGAACAGGCTGCTCTATGAAATAGTGTGATTTATCCCTTCTGTGGATAACCATTTGTTGGGACTGTTTGTTGCCAAGGGATCATGAATAACTTGTTATTGATGGCCTCCATGAGTGCTAAGATTCAGTAATAAATACTAGATATTAAAAGAAAAATAGCTGAACAGCTGGGTCAGTGATCTCTGAAAAATCTTGGCAAATAGAACAGGAAAGGCATAGAATGATAAATCAGAGAAATGACATACAATCCCTGAATTTGAACAAGATATTCAAAGCTTATGTTATTGCTACACACAAAATAAGTATACAGGCCATGATAATAGTGAGATGCATTCCTAACTGCTTACTCCTAGGTATAAATACTATGAATGATCAGCTCCAACTGTGTGCTCAATGCACTCACCTTAAATAAAAGGTGGACAAAATGTAAGATCCTAACAACAAAACAAAACATATAAGCATGCAACAGGGAAGTTATGGTTAGACAACACCTTCTATAAAAAAAAAATCCTGCATTAGATAATAACATCTGTTCTTCCAATTCTGGGATTCTGAGTCAGTGACTGTATTCACATTATCATTTTATATTAGGTCAAAGGACCAGACAACAATATTCAACAATCAGAACAGTCTCTCTGTTCTTTAAGCCTTAGCATTTCTACATTTAGTATAATTTTTATTATACTAAATTTTCTCTTTTAGTAAGCTAATGAATCTCCTTTTTTGTATTCCTGAGAGCACCACCACATCCCATAGTTACAACCATCCTATTTCAATATTTCTCTGAAATCTTTATTTCACAAGGAGAGGAGTAACAGAAGGTAAGACACAGGACAAATGTCAGCATGCTTGGGAGGCATATCCTCAGGAAGGTGACAACCTCCTGAGATCGGCTCACCTGGTTTAGCATCAGCCTGGCCCAGCTCCACAGAAACACTGGGTGTGTTCACCTCTCTGTAGTAAACCAGAATCTCAACATCCCGATCAAACTTATGCCCTTCAGCCAAGGAAATCTGAATGAGGATGAGCCAGAGAAGAGCAATGATGGGAAAAGAAGGAAATTGCAGAAGTTTTTTCTGAGTTCCCAGATAAAGGCAAGGGACTAGAGAGTTACTTTCCCATTGGTGAATGACACTCTGAGATGGAGTTGGTATGAAAAAAAAAAAAAAAAGATTTAGATCTAACAGAAGGGAAAAGGATACAATTTGTCCATCTTATAGGTAAAGTTCAGGACATTGGACAGAAACTAGAAAAAAAGGGAAGGATTCAGGTTTGGAAGTGGGCAGAGGCACCAAGGCAATGGTGTTCCCTATCCACTTACCTGGGCAACTGTCTTGTCATCTTCCAGATACCGCAGAGGACTCAGAGGACAGTTGGACTGGACTTTCTCAATGCCATGGGGAGAGCAGACATTGACACTGACACTAAATGTGTAGGGCAGCTCCTTGCTAGGAAGCCGGGGGATTTGAGAGGTGATATTGTCTGCCGCAGCTGACTCTGCAATGAGTTATCAAATATTTTAGTACAGTGGTGATTCTAAGAGGAACTAAGGTCCCTTTTCTTACCTAGGCCACAGGATCCAGATAACATCAGATGCCCCCAGTGTTCTTCCAACCCCAATCTGCCAGCCCCTTGCTACCAGAGGAGGCCAGGGTTCTTTACCTTGTAAGAGATAGCGTGGATTCAAGACAGCTGGTAGGACAAAGCGAACAGCCCCATCTGCCTCCAAGGATAGTTCTTGAACATAGCTCAAAGTAACAGCAGCCTTCTGACCAGGGGGCAAATTTCCTATACTGCAGCTAAAGATGTCACCAGAGCTGCTATCCTGCTCCAGAAGGAAGGCTTCCTGGCCTTGGGAGATAGCATTCTCATAATTCTCCTGGGCCTGAGGGGCAAGAGAAAAAACAGGAATGAAGAAGTCCTAGGAACAAATAAAAGAGGAAAAAATAGTTTTGGAGAGAAAGCCAGGAGAAATAATGAAAGGGGTAAGGCAATCAGAAAGAAAAAAATCACAAAGTTGAGGGTAGAAGCAAGAGTCACTCAGGTTGACTTTTCTCCAAATAGTTTCAGTGAAGATACAGAGACTTAGGGTCAGAAAATGATGACTACCTAAGTTCAACCCTTTCATTTTTCAGAAGAGAACACTATGAGAAAAACAGCAGTTCAAATGAGGACAAAAGCAACTCAATATTTCCAGAGGAGACTACAATAAAACATACTGAATTAATATGATGAATGCAAGAGGGGAGCCCTGTTGACCCCTAATACCTGCTTCTTCTCTTGTATTTCTGCCACTATACTCTTCCCATCCACCTGTGCCTGGAAGCTATAAACAGCAGAGTCTTCATCCATAGGAAAGACAAAGAATGCTTCCACGGGTTCTTTTTCCTCATTCTTGTAGTCCAGGGTTGCAGAAACATCTGCCACGAACTCATGGACAGACACATCCACAGAGATGCTCTTAAGAGGCACTGGAGAAGGGAAAGGAATATCAGCCCTCAATTCTCTGCATCAAAGACTCCACAGAAGAACTATAGATTTCAGAAGTCCTCTCTCCTTTCTTTTGTCCTTGTTTGACTCATAGTAGATTTACTTACCTGGCTGTTCGGAGTTGGTGAGAAGACCACAAGGGGTCATGATGAAACTCTAAAAAGAAAAAAAAAGAAAAGATAAATCCCAAAGAAATCCATAAATGCTGTTCCAATGACATTGTTAATTCAACTTTTTATTGGAACTAGAATTCTCTGCTAGAAACAATCCACAAGTTTGAACATAGGCAAAAATGGCGGGAAAGGGGAATGACAGGATCAAAGAAAACAGGAATGTCTCCATTCAATCTGAGGGCCCAAGGTCCAAGTTCCTCTAGTCTCAGATCAGTGACTCCCATACTTTCTATACTTGCTTGCCCACAGTGAACCTTAATTAGTGATAGAATTGTATGAATAACTACACATAGGAAATCTACAAAAGGCTAGAAGAAAGGTTGTGGCTTCAGCCCCAAACTTTTAAATGAAATGATGAATGACATGTGAACATTCCCTCCTTTACTGAAGCAGGAACTATTAAGTCAACATAAGGGTCTGTAGGTAGGAGTTGTAGGTGTTTCCAAGGAGGGAGTTATTGTTATTGCTTAACTATCCTCTCTAAATCTTAACAAGTTGTGACCTAAACCCTAAAAAAAACTCCAGATTCTTTTTTTCCCCCTCTTTGGTTTCTTTCTTTTCAACTTAATCCATATTTCAGCCTACTTGAATATTATTCTTATAAGACAAAGGCAAGTTTCTGAATTCATCCTTCATTATCTGACCTTGCTTTCACTTTCTTAGTTAAAGAGTTCTTCAAATATTCACAGAAGTTTTTCTTTACTTTATCCCTCTTTCTCTTCCTGATGGGAATCATTTTTGAGAGCAGTCTAGAACTGAGGTCAACAATAATGACCAGATGAATAACAAAAAAATTCTTAAGCACTTAGGAAGTGTAAAACAGTATGATACAAATTTAAAAAGAAAGATAGTTCCAGTTTTCAAGGACCTCATCGATTAAAATGAATCTCCAATAGATTTAAGAGATTCCTACAGCTCTGGAAAATTTGTAGAAATTTGGGACATAAAATTCAACTTTTCTGTCTCTTTAATCCTTGAAGTCTACTCTTAAAATCTAAAGCATGTGTCAAACTCTGCCTTGTCTTCCACTTCTCTATCAAAAATTCTAAGCTAGCATGATCACTTCTCCACCAAAGTTTCTGTTCCCACCAAACCCTCAAGCAGTTCTTCCTTATTAGTGAGCATCTGATTAAAAATGGAATTTCCCCTGTTGATTGTTCCAATTTTTTGAAGGATGAAATTGTCATTAAAGTTTAAAAAGGATTAGTTGCTTTGGTTGGAGAAGGGGAGGGAGAAGGAAAGGATTCCAGCAGGTTTTTATATAATTGAAATGTCTGGCTCAAATTAGTAATGAGACTCAATCTTCCCATTTATGTTTTCTTTAGGGTTTGCAATATTCTTTGAAGACAATATTTCTTGCACCTTTTCCTGTTACTACTAGATACATTCCTACTCTTAAAAGACTGAGCCGAACTACACTTTTAATCCTCAACCAGTCAAACTGAGACCTGTTGAAGACTTTAGCTTAGAAAGGCCAAAGTCTCCCATTTCATCCAGGGTCATCTCCAGTCTTCCTGAATTACATCTTGCCACTGCCCCCAGAAAGCTCTGAAGGGAAAATGAGGCTGAGGATCTTGCACAGACCTCTTTACCTCAAATCCAATTCATTTACAATTCATGGCATCACCTCACTGATGTTCTGATCCTCTTGAGAATGAAGGACAAACAACAACAATTTAATTAACATTTTAAATATTTTAATAAATAACTTCTAGCTAACTGCCTGTTTTCTTTTCTCCTAACCCTAAATGCGCTTATTGAGAGCACCAATTGCTTTTGCTTTTCCTTATAAACTCAACGTTCAGCATAAGGCTTGGCCTATTTTTTGTTGTCTTTCAGATTCCCATCCCACTCTTTCTGATCCTACTTGGAGTTTTCTTGGCAAAGATACTGGAGTGGTTTGTAATTTCCCTCAGTGGTATGTGACTTATCCAGGATCACATGTATTTGAACGATATGAGGTGAGATCTTTCAAGACAGTTGTGAAAATCGAATAAGGCTTCATCTACTTCAGAGTTTGAGTAGGCTTGAAGGATTCTGAAGACCGATCCAAGGGCATACTTAAATCCCCTTCCTGCCATCCTCCCATGACATCATTTTCACCCTATTTCAGTCAAATATGGGCAACTATGTACTTAAAGGTCAAGTTCAATTTCTTGGGCAGTTCCTGCATTTAGAATGTAAGATCTTCAGCCAATAAGGATGAGGATCAGTGGTGGGAGGGGGTATTTGCATTAGTGATTAAAAGTGTTAACGCTGCCCCAGAAGGTGCTTCCTCCCGTCCTTGTCAGCTGGATGGGTGGGACGCCCTTCTAGACAGAAAGTATAATAAACTTTGCTTTGCTTCTAGAGATCTCCCTCACCATTTCCGAACCACACATATTTAATAAGTTAGCTAATGATTGCTGTAAATTGGTTAAAAAGCGCTCATTCTGAGAAATCAGCTGCAGACGTCCACATTTACTCCACATGACACCCACAAGTCAGCTCTATTCAAGCCTAATCAAGTTTCCGTAAGAATGAGGAAGAATCGGGCAAATCAGAGCTAAACTTGGGTGGGTCCGGCACACAGTGACCAGAACTGGGAGAGGCCGCGCAGAACACCAGCGTTAGTAGCTGGGGGTGGAACCAGGACTGCCCCCGGGCAGCTCTAAGCACAGAGAGGGAAGGGGCAGAGGAAGAGCCGGGGCTAAAAGGGCAAAGTTCTCAATGGCGGAACGTTAGGACCGGAGTGTTCCACCACAAGCGCACCCTTTTCCTTCTAAGGGAGGAGCCGGGGCCGGAGCTGGGAAGCGAAGGTTCCTAGATCACCCGAACCCAGGGACGGGGGATGCAAATTCAGATCGTTTGGATCTTGACTCCGAGGCCGGAGCGCTTTCCCACAGGCACTCTCCCACTCAGGCTGGGGGGCTCCGGGACAGTCGGAAGGAGGTCGGTCACTAACAGGGCGCGCCGGGGTCCAAACCCCTAAACGCCAAGCCCCGAGTCGGGGATTCCCCGCTTCCGTGGGCGCCACACCCCCGGCCCTGCGGGGCGGTCCCCGCGCGGCGCCGTCACACACCGGCCCGGTTCTAAGGGCGGCCCCCCAGCCAGAGACGGGGCAAACGCAGGCCGGGAGAGCCCGCACCCAGGCCTGGGAAGGGGCCGCGTGAATGGCGCGCGCCCGCGAGCCTCCGGGACCCCCGGAGCGCAGCAGCAGCAAGAGCCAGACCGCGCCCCTCAGTCCCAGCGCAGGGGACGGACCCAGGCGGGGGCGCGCCGTCAGAAAGACGCAGCCTGCCCCAGCGCTGCTTCCGGGGCTTCCACAGAGGGACGGAGACAAATCCGAACCCAGAACCCTCACCGGAAGCAGCCTTGCGGGGGTCACTCACTCGGGGTGACAGGAGGGGCGGGCGCGCTGGAGGGGACTCACGCGCGGCGTTCTCCGAGGCACCAGCGTCCTGGGGGAGGGCGGAAACCCCAACTCCGGAGAAGGAACGTCACTCACCAGCCCGCCCCGCAGTAGTTACCCCCAGCCGGCCCCGCGGCGCTCGCCCCCAGCCGGCTCGGCAGCACTCACTCACCCCCAGCCGGCCCCGCGGCGCTCGCCCCCAGCCGGCTCGGCAGCACTCACTCACCCCCAGCCCACCCCGCAGCCCTCACTCGCCCCCAGCCCGCCCCGCAGCACTTACCCCCAGCCCGCCCCGCAGCACTTACCCCCAGCCCGCCCCGCAGTAGTTACCCCCAGCCGGCCCCGCAGCAAAGCGAAAGCATCTGTTTGGGTTTTCCGAGAAAGCCCCGCCCCCTCTCGGCTCCTCCGAGAAACTAAGAGCAACATTCAAGAGATTGTCCGCCCCGCCCCCTTCTAGGCACCGACTGCAAACTGTGCGCTACGTTCAAGGGACTGTCTGCAAATTCATTACACCGCACTTAAACGGGTACCATAAATCGGGCAGAAGCCGGGGATTCTCCAAGTGTGGTCTCCCCCTGGGGCTCTCTCTCTCATCCCCCTCGGGGATGCTCTTTTCGTGACACTGACAGAACTTCTCCCTTGTCCGATTACACAGCTATGGAAAGCGAGATTGTCTTCAGAAACTTCCGCTGAAACTAATGCGAATAGATTGAATGCAGAAGCTGATGGGAGACTCTAGCTGGCAGACCTTAGAGATTTGCACCCCCGCCCCCCACAAAAAAGCAAAGCAACACCACTTTTCTCCTTGTTTTGGCTTTGGAAAAGAATTATTTCTGTAAAATTGTGCCATTTTATGAATTTATATATAAATGTGTATATATGTGTATATAAAAAGTTACGATAAATTACATAAATTTCAAGTCCCACATTCTGCAGGAAATCTTGACAAACCCCTCTTAGAGGGCAGTACTAGCCCTTTTAATTATTTCCTATTTAGTCAATATATAACTAGTTTTGTGTTCATTTGTTTGCTTGTAATAAACTCTTTAAGAGCAGGGACTGTCTTTTGCCTCTTTTTTGTTTGAGAATGGCTTAGCACAGCGCTTTGCACTTAAGCAGGAACTTAATAAATGTTAATTCATTAAACAATGAATTTCTAATAGTCCATAAACATTTATTATATTGACCACTTCTCTAAGAGCAAACTCACAACAAAAGAAACTCAGTTTCTGTTCTCAAGGAGTTTACACTCTTTAAGGAGAAAAGGGAGTTTAAAAATGAGGAAGCTGAAAGGCAAGGAGGAGAGGAGAGGAGAAAGTAAGGCAGAGAGTTGGAAAAGTCCATTTTGGGCAAATTAAGAGTTGATTGGCCTGAGAGGATTGGGTAGGAAACCTTTGCTCTCCAATCAGGAGGCCTGATGCTGGCTCCTGATGGATGAGGCTCCTGATCATGAAGTTACTGAAAGTGTGATGGAAAAGGAAAGCAGCAACTAAAAAATATAAACAAAGTATCTTGGAGAGCCTCAATCTTCTAAATGTAGAAGAGTGCTTAGATCATAAAGTTTGAAGCATACTGCCTTCAGCCAATCCTGAAGCAAGGAGGAAGATGAGCAGCAAGACAGCAAATTATGGAGTTGGACAGAAAAACAAAATCTATAAAAATAATAGTCTTGATTTGTTTGTAATTCTATAGTCTCTCTTCATCACCTATATCAACCTCTTCCCCTGTGATTTATATTCTTTGGTCTCAGGGGTGAAGGGAGAGAAAGAGAGAGCAGGAGGACAGTCAGCCAGAATTTGCATTACCAGGAAAGTTCAAATTGCACAGCATAGCAGAGTTTATCCCATGACTCTAGCATGTGTTTCCTCTGTATAAAATTATAAGGTGTGTTTCCTCTTAGAACTGATAAAGTGTCACAAGTCTTATAACTAAGAACGTTTCTGGTCTGGGATTTCTTTGATATAGGGACCTGTAAGACCCTATCAGAAACTGCTTATAATGCTTTCAATCAGGGCTTTTGGATCAGGGAGGCAGTCAATAAATATGTATTACATTCTACTGTGTGGCAGACTAGTGTCTGCCTAAGTGCTGGATGATAACCAGGTTTAAAACCCTGCCATTTCGGAAGATGTATGTCTTAGTTTTTGTTTTCTGTACTAGTGTTTTTTCATTTCCTCTGTATAAAATCATAAGGTGTGTTTCGTCTTAAAACTGATAAAGAATAACATGCCTAAAATTTTAAAAGTTCTTTATTCAGATTATTTTATGCCAATACAGTCATATACAGTATTCTTTTTTTTTTTAATTTTTAAAGCTTTTTATTTTCAAAACATGTGCATGGATAATTTGACAACATTGACCCTTGCATAATCTTGTGTTTCAGATTTTCTCTTCCTTCCCCCACCCTCTCCCCTAGATGATAATCAATCCAATATATGTTAAATATGTTAAAAATAAATGATAAATCCAATATGTATAAACATTTATATAATTCTCTTGATGCACAAGAAAAATCAGATAAAAAAAGAAAGTAAATGAGTAAGAGTGAACAACAACAAAAAGAGCGAGAATGTTATATTGTGATCCTCATTCAGTTCCCACAGTCCTCTCTTTGGCTATAGATGGCTCTCTTCATCACAAGATCATTGAAACTGGCATTAGTCATCTCTTTGATGGATAGAGTCACATTCATGAAAAATGATTATTATATAATATTGTTGTTGCTGTGTATAATGATCTCCTGGTTCTGCTCACTTCACTTGTGTCAGTTCATGTAAGTTTCTCCAGGCCTTTCTAAAATCATCCTCCTGATCATTTCCAATAGAAAAATAATATTCCATAACATTCATATACCATAACTTATTCAGCCATTCTCCAACAGATGGGCATCCACTCAGGTTCCAGTTTTTTGCTACTACAAAAAGAGCTACCCCAAACATTTTTGCACATGTGGGTTCCTTTCCTTCTTTTAAGATCTCTTTGGAATATAGGCCCAAGGAAACACTACTGGATCAAAGGGTATGCACAATTTGATAACTTTATGAACAGAGTTCCAAATTTCTCTCCAAAATGGCTGGATCTGTTAACAGTTCCACCAACAATATATGTGTCTCTGTTTTCCCACATCCCCTCCAACATTAGACATTATCTTTTCCTGTCATCTTAGCCAATCTGAGAGGTGTGTAGTAGTATCTCAGAGTTGTCTTAATTTGCATTTCTCTGATCAATTGTGATTTAGATCACCTTCTGATATGTTTAAAAATGATTTTAATTTTTTCATCTGAAAATTGTCTCCTCATATCCTTTGACCATTTTTATTAACTAGAGAATGGCTTGAATTCTTGTAAATTTGAGTCAATTATGTTTTAGAAATGAAACATTAATCAGAACCCTAAAATAAATTTCCCAATTTATTGCTTCCCTTCTGAACTTATCGGTATTTGTTTTGTTTGCACAAAAACTTTTTAACTTAATATAATCAAAATTTTCTATCTAGTGTTCAATTATGAGTTCCAGTGAGTCTTTGGACACAAATTCCTTCCTTCTACACAGATCTGAGAGGTAAACCATCTTATGTTCTTCGAATTTACTTATAATATCACTCTTTATGTCTAAATAATGAACCCTTTTAGATCTTATCTTGGTATAAGGTGTTAGATGTGGGTCAAGCCCTAATTTCTTCCATACTAATTTCCAATTTTCCCAGCAGTTTTTGTCAAATAATGAGTTCTTATCTCAAAACCTGGGGTCTTTATGTTTGTCAAACCCTATATTGCTATACTTACTGACTATTTTGTACTATGATCTTAATATATTCCACTGATTGACTACTCTATTTCTTAGCCAGTACCAAATGGTTTTGATGACCACTGCTTTATAATATAGTTTTAGTTCTGGCACAGCTAGGGGATCTTTATTAGCATTTTTTTTCATTAATTCTCTTGAAATTCTTGAACTTTTGTTCTTTCAGATGAACTTCATTATTATTTTTCCTAGATATGTACAATAATTTCTTGGGAGGTTGATTGGTATGACACTAAATAAGCAGATTAATTTAGGTAGTATTATCATTTTATTATATTTACTTGGTCTATCCATGAGCCCTTAATATTTTTCCAATTGGTTAGATCTGACTTTATTTGTATGGAAAGTGTTTTGTAGTTTTGCTCATATAGTTCCTGACTTTCCTTTGGCAGATAGATTCCCAAATATTTTATACTATCAACAGTTATTTTAAATGGAATGTTGAAAAGGGCTGAAACTCTGAGTTGATGCACTGGGGTCGTACACTGAGCATTTAAGGCTAATGATGTAATCAATCAGCTAGGAAGCAACCTGATGGGAGAAAGAGATTACAATTAGAGAGAATAGAATTGTTGTATGCAGCTAGGACAACTGAGATATCCCCTGGAGAGGTGAAATCTGTTCCTCTACAACCTATGGATCCCTTGCCTCCAGGCAAAATAGGCTTGACCATTTCATCTCCTGAGAGTACTTACAAAACAGTGTCCATCCATACACTGATGTGGGAAACTGGGGTTTGTGTAGATAATATCCCAATCACTAATACAGGTAGACTAATACAGGTGACTTATCAACCAGGAGAAGTAGTAGCATCAAGGTTTACTGATACAGATTCCTATAAGCAATCTGGTGATAGTTGCCCAGATTCTGACTCCAAGCAACAAAATCCAGGAATATAGTGGACAGCAGTTGTGATAGCTGACTGACCTGTACTCATGATCTATATAAATGGCATACCATTAGAAGGATTGGTAGACACAGATGCAGATCATACAGTAATTAGAGGTGCCAATTGGCCCAGATACTGGCCAAAGATTAAGGCAGACACCTACATGTCTGGTGTAGGGGGATCAATAGCCCCTGAAGTTAGTGCTACCCCTTTGAGATGGACTATTGAAGGCAAAACAGGAGTTTTTACTCTTTTTATAATTGAAAAAATCCCCATCAATCTGTGGGGAAGAGACATCTTACAACAATTAGGATTAAAAATGAGTACCTCGGTTTTTTAGGCAGGGCTGCTGTTGAAGGCCTGCCAACATTTTCACCTGTTCCTATCCAATGGAAAATTGATATACCAGTGTGGATAGAACAGTGGCCCTTAGGTAGCAATAAAATTCAGGCTTTATTAGATATAGTACAGGAGCGACTTGACCAAGGACATTTACAACCTTCTCTAAGTCCTTGGAATTCCCCAGTATTTGTTGTAAGAAAGAAATCTGGAAAATGGAGGATGTCAATTGATCTAAGAAAAGTAAATGAACAGATGGAAACTATGGGAACTCTTCAGCCTGGACTTCCAAGTCCTACTCAATTGCCTAGAGAATGGCCTCTTTGGGTTATAAATATTAAGGATTATTTCTATTCTATCCCTCTAGATAAGGAGGATATGAAAAGATTTGCCTTTTCAGTGCCCGGTGTTAACTTAGATTTAGGTCTTTATACAATTAACTTCTTGATTTTTGATCAAGATGCATTGACTCCAGCAGACAAGTTTTATAACCTACTGGAAGGGCAGTATCCAGTGCGAGCAGCTCCACTATCTTTAGATAATCGCCAGGTGATGTGGAGAGACCCAGAAAGTGGTGAATGGAAGGGACCAGATAGGTTAACTGCTTGGGGGAGAGGGCTTGCTTGTATCTCTACAGATGGAGAAGGAATCAGATGTGTGCCAACGAGCCACATTTGCCTTGTCCATGGGAGAGAGATGGAGCAGATTCTTGAAAGGAAGGAGAAAACCCAAGAAACATCAGGTGGTTCCATTGCTGATTGTGCCCACCACTGAAAGAGCATGGCAGTTATGGCATTTTATTCACAGACATTAAAAATTGTTGGACTTGAAAACTCTCAGGAATCATTGGATTCTCTGAAACATGATAAGATTGTTGTAGGACTTCAAAACTCTCAGGAATCATTGGATTCTCTGAAACATGATAAGATTGTTGTTGGACTTCAAAACCCTCAGGAATCATTGGATTTTCTGAGAAATGATAAGATTGTTGCTGGACTTCAAAAACTGCAGGGATCATTGGATTCCCTGACATGTGAAACAATGGACAATAGATTGGTTTTGGACTGTCTCTTGGCTGCTGAAGAAGGCGTATGTGTGACTTTTGTTTACATACCCTCCTTCTAGGACTTCTGGAAATCTTTTACAACACCATGTTGATTTATATTGTTTGTTATACTGCTACTTGCATATACAATTCATCTTTGTTACACTACATTGAGCCTGCACTGACTGTGGGGAGAGTCATCAGTAACAACCTGTGCATTATTGCTCTGTGCTTGTGTAATACCTCCCATGCTGATGGGTTTGTGCATACCTTTTTCTAATAAGACCCTTCAGCTCAGAAACCCACTAACAATATCTGGTTTGACTCCCCACTTCTCTTTGGTGCTTTTCATCTCCCTTCCTGAGAAGTCAGAGAGGGCATTATCATCTTTTTGGTGCTTTCACCTCCCTTCCTGAGAAGTCGTGGGGGGGGGGGGGCGATCACCTCCTTTTTGGGGTTCTCACCTCCCTGAGAAGTCAAGGAGGTGTGACCACCCATGTTCTAAAACAAAAGAAAGCAGAAGATGTAAAGGGCTGAAACTCTGAGTTGATGCACTGCAGTCGGGACAACCAAGCACTTAAGGCTAATTACCATTTAAACAATACTCTATTAGCATATGCTTGGAAAATGGCCCTTCCCACTATTCTGTGCTAGTTCCATCTTTTGGTGTATACCGAGACTTGTGGGAGGGATTAGGGGGTGGAGTAAGACAAGTCAGAGTCACTTTGGCAGTAGACGAGGAGAAGGAAGGTTGTGGAGGTGCTGAGTCCATTCTCTTCACTTCTACCCCTAAAGACCAAAAATAAAGACCAAGGACTTTTGCTTATCCTGACTCCTGCTGATTTTAAGGTATCCAGGGTGCTAACTCGGTTTTCACAGAATGTGTTTGTATTTCTTACAGCTGGACTTTGTTAGTAATATATAAAAATGCTCATGATTTATATGGATTTATTTTGTATCCCACAAATTTGATAACATTGTGGATTATTTCTAATAGCTTTTTAGTAGACTCTCTGGGGTTCTCTAAGTATACCATCATATCATCTGCAAAGAGTGATAATTTGGTTTCCTCATTATCTACTCTAATTACTCTAATCTCTTTCTCAACTCTTATTGCCAAAGCTAGCATTTCTAACACAATATTGTATAGTAATGATGATAGTGGGCAACCTTGTTTCTCTCCTGATATTATTAGAAATGGTTCCAGTTTATCCCCAATACATATGATGCTTACTGATGGTTTTAAATAGATGCTACTGACAATTTTAAAGAGTTCATTTATTTCTATACTATCTCATGTTTTTAATAGGAATGGATGTTGGATTTTATCAAATGCTTTTTCTGCATCTATTGAGATGATCATATGGTTTTTGTTAATTTGGGTATTGATATAGTCAATTATGCTAATAGTTTTCCTAACATTGAACTAGCCCTGTATTCTTGGTATAAATCCTACTTGGTCATGGTGTATTATCCTGGGGATGACTTTCTATAATCTCTTTGCTAATATTTTATGCAAGTAAGCATCAAGGGATATAAAATTTACCCTTATTACTGCTGTGACTGCATCCCACAAATTTTAGTATGTTATCTCATTATTGTCATTCTCTTGGATAAAGTTGTGCCAATAATTTGCTGTGTCATCCATTCATTCTTGGATTAGATTATTTAATTTCCAATTAATTTTTGGTCTATATTCTCTTTCCTTATATTGCATGTGATTTTTATTGCATTATGATCTGGAAAAAATGCATTTACTATTTCTATCTTTCTCCATTTGATGTTGAGGTTTTTATGCCCTAATACATTGTCGATTTTTGTATAGTTCCATGAACTTCTGAGAAAAAAAATAAACTCCTTTCTGTCTCCATTCAATTTTCTCCAAAGATCTATCATACCTAACTTTTCTAACATTTTGTTTACTCCTTTAACTTCTTTCTCATTTATCTTGTGGCTCGATTTATCTAGTTTGGAGAGAGCAAAGTTGAGATCCCCCAGTAGTAGTTTTGCTGTCTATTTCTTCTTGCATCTCTCTTAACCTTTCCTCTAGGAATTTAGATGATATACCACTTGATGTATATATGTTTTGTATTGCTATTGCTTCATTATCTATGGTACCCTTTAGTAAAATATAGTTTCCTTCCTTAACTCTTTTAACGAGAACTATCTTTGCTTTTACTAGATCTAAGATCAGGATTGCTACCCTTGCTTTTTTTTTCTTCACCTGAAGCATAATATATTATGCTCCAGCTCTTTACTTTCACTCTTTATGTATCACTATACTTTAAATGTGTTTCTTGTATACAACATATTATATGATTCTGGCTTTTAATCCAGTCTGCTATCCACTTCTATTTTATGGGACAGTTCATCCCCATTCACATTCACAGTTAAAATAACTAATTCTGTATTACCTGCCATCTTATTTACCCTCAATTATGCTTTTCTCTTTCCTTTCACCCTTCCCTCCTTCCCAGTATTTTGCTTTTGATGACCATCTTCTTCAAACAGCTATCCTCCTTTACAGCCCCTGCCCCTTTTTTATACCTTTCTCCTAATAATTCGGTTTTCCCTTCTATTAGTCTTTCCCTTTCTTTTCCCCCTTTCCCTCCTACTTCCCTATAAGCTAGGATAAGTTTCTCTGCGAAACTAAATATGTCAAATATTCTCTCTTTGCCAAATCTGATGAGAGTAAAGTTCACACAATGCTCATCCCCTTCCTTTCTTTCCCTCATTTATAATAGGTCTTCTTTGCTTCTTCATAAGATGTGATTTCCCTTATTTTACCTCCTTTTTCATCTTTTACCCCTTTCTACCTCCAGTTTCTTTTTCATATTATCATAATAAAATCAAATTATATCCGTACTCTCTAAGTATACCCATAACAGAAATATAGTTCTGAAATTCTTTCCTTTTTACCTTTTTATGTTTCTCTTGATTTCTGTGTTTGGAGATCAAATATTTTGTTCAGTTCAGGTCTTTTCATTAGAAATAGGTGAAATTCACCTTTATCATTGAATATCCATCTTCTTCCCTGAAATATAATGCTCATTTTAACTGGATAGCTTATTCTTGGCTGTAATCCAAGTTCCTTTGCCTTTTGGAAAATCAGATTCCAGACCCTTTGCTCCTTTAAATTGGAAGCTGCTATATCCTAGGTAATCCTAATTGTGGCTCTTCGTATTGAAATTGTTTCTTTCTAACTGCTTGCAATACCTTTTCCCTGGTGCAATAGTTCTGCAATTTAGCCACAATTTTCCTTGGGGATTTAATTTGGGGGTCTCTTTCAAGAGGTGATCTGTGAATTCTTTCAATGGCTATTTTACCTTCTAATTCTAAGATATCAGGAAAGTTTTCCTTTATGATTTCCTGTAAAAGTGTCTAAGTTCTTTCTTTCATCATGGCTTTCAGGAAGTCCAACAATCCTTAAATTTTTTCTCTTAGATCTATTTTCCAGGTCAGTTGTTTTTCCTAGGAGGTATTTCACATTTTCTTCTATTTTGTAATTTTGTTTTGTTTTGTTTGACTGATTCTTTGAAGGCTTATTGAGTCATTTATTCAATTCTTATTTTTAGTGTATTATTTTCTTCAGTTACCTTTTTTAGCTCCTTTTGTATTTGGCCAATTGAATTGTTTTGTTTGTTGCATTTTTTTTTTTCCATTTCACAAATTTTATTTTTCAATGAACTGGTATCTTTTTCATATCTATTTTGTAGAGCATTATATGCTTTTTCCATTCCTTCTTGCAATTATCTCATCCCCCCCCCCATTTTTCTTCTTTCTTTTAAGATCCTTTATGCAATCTTCCAAGAAAGCTTTGTGAAATGGGAACCAGCTCATATCTCCCTCTGGGGCCTCATTTGGAATTGATTTGCCTTTAGGAACCTCAGAATTTGACGTCTGTTCTCTTTATTTATAAAAGCTGTCTATAGTGAGAGTTCTTTTTATGTTTTTTTGTTCATATTTTTTTAAGTGTTGAGGTCTGCTCTTAACTGGAAGGAGTAACAGCTGCTTTAGTTTGCCCTGGGGCAGTTCTGCTGGTTGATTTCAGGTGCTGGGTAATTGCAACTAGGTCCTTCAGTCTATGAGGGGTCAGTGGTTTATAATTTGCCTTTTGTAGCAAATCCACCAAACTACCTGCTTGTAACCAGAACAGAGTATTCTAAGAGGCTCACAGAACATTCCCAGGTACATGAAAGCTGCAGTGTTCTGACTTCCTGCCTCAGCTTCTTGCCCCATCTCCCTGTACTGCAATCTGGGCTCAGCTGACTGTCCCCTTGCTCATTTGAAACAGACCTGTTCTGAAATTCTTCCAAGGTATCTTCCTCTGGGAATGTGTTGTACTCCAAATATTTGTGGGTTCTTTGATTCCAAAACCAGTTTAGAGGCTTAGTCTACTTGTTGGTTTGAAAAAAGGTCAGAGTTGACTTGAGAGAAGGTCTGAGGAGGGCACAGAAAGTCCTGTCTGCTCTCACCATCTTGGCTCCTCCCCCCAATATGCAGTATTCATGATGAGGAACAATTTTTGTTTATTTTTTCTAATATAAACATAACAGGTATTTATATTTGCATTCTCATGATCTTAAATATGCATTTTAAGAATGAAATTTTAAGAGACCATTATTTCTTTGTAAAGGTGTTTCATAGTTTAAAATTAATTTTACAATTCAGATTGAAATTTATTCAATTATGAATGTTAACTTTATGTATTTGAAATTAATTCAGTAATACTAGTCACTGGTTTCACTATATTGGAGAGAGAAGGAGAGGAAGAGGGAGAAGGAGAGGGAGAGAGAATGATGAAAGAGAAGAGAAAGAGGGAGAGAGAGAGAGCTTCCTCAACATCATCAAGATTAGACTAATTTAATCAGTGCTCTGTACATTGTAAATGGTTAATAAATGTTTGCTGAATGGAATTAGACTCACAGCTTATTTTTCTGTTGGAAGTAAATGGACTTTATATTTGTAAGGGAATTTGTGGGAATTCTTTATATGTGTATAGACACTTGCATCAAGCTAGCCTCTTTTTTTAAATCATCAGATGCTAATGTTCAGATACTTTTTGAATCTTGTTGCTGAAAATATTTTTTCAATTCACAATAAAATTATTACTTATAGAGAAAAAATTGGGGGGGTCTGAACAGAATTTATTATTCTTACTTAGGTGAAATACAAAAAAAGAAAAAAAACAAGGGCAGCAATCATAATATTGGACAAAATAAAAGCAAAAAAAAAAAAAGAGATTGATTTAAAGAACTAATCAAGAAAATGCCATATTTGTTAAAAGACACAGACAATGAACTAAAAATCATACTGAACAAAAATGTGTCAAATATCATAGAATCCAAATTCTTAGAGATGGAGAATAAAAGAAAGAAATAAAATTGCACTACTAGAGGACCTCAATTTACTTTTCTCAAACACAGATAAGTTTAACAAAATAAACAAGAAAGAAATTAAGGAGATCATTAGAATTATAGAAAAGTTAGATATGATAGACTCTGGAGAATACTGAATAGAAATGGGAATATAATTTTTTCTTGGTTGTACATGGCATCTTCCCCTAAATTAATCTTGTATAAAAAAATCTCATAAACAAATGTAAAACAGCAGAAATATTAAATATATTCTTTTCAAATCATAATGCAATAAAAATACCCTTGATAAAGAGCCTTGGAAACATAACTTCAAAATTAATTTGGAACTAAATAATCTAATCTTAAAAAATTAGTGGGTCAAAGAACAAATTATAGATAATTAATTATTCATTAAGATAAAGAAAGCCATGAGATAACATGCCAAACTTTGTTTCATTGTTGTTGTGAGTATTGAGTCATTTCATTCACGTCCAGCCCTTTGTAACTTTGTTTAGAGTTTTCTTGGCAAAGATAGGAGTATAGTTGGCCATTTCCTTTGTCATCTTTCTAGATGAAAAATTAAGACAAAGCAAGTTAAGGGACTTGCACAGAGTTACATAGCTAGTTAGTGTCTAAAGCCAGATTTGAATTTAGGAATATGAATCTTCTGATTTTAAACCTGGAACTTTACTTGCTTTGCCACTACCACAGTACATAAGGAAAATTTTTACTTCTGAATGCTTATGTTAATAAACTAGTAAAATTAAAATACAGAATTGGGGATGCTACTTAAAAAGACTGGAAAAACAACACATTTTAAAATATACAATTAAAGGCAAAAATAAAAATTGTAAAAATTATGAGATTAATAAAATTGAAAGTTAAAAATTAAAATAATAAATAAAATTAGAAGTTACTTTATTTTTAAAAATAGAGTAAGCCATTGGATTTTTTTTATTTAAAAAAGAAAAGCAAATTATCCATACAAAAATTGAAATGGATGAATGCATAAATATTGTACCTGAAATTAAAGGAATTATCAGGAGCAATTTTCCTTAATAATATTGACAATTTAATTGAAAAGATTAATATTTGCAAAAATATAAATTACTAGATTAACAGAAATGAAAAAAAAATTTAAATAATCCCATCTCAGGAAAAAAAAATACAATCTATAAATGAACTGCTTAAGGGAAAAAATAAAACAACAGGGTCAGGTGGATTTACGGGTAAATTTTAAGAATAATTTTTTTAAAAAATTAATTGTGAGAGTATAAAGAATACTCTTTTAAAAAGGTACAGAAATCCAACCAAATTCATTCTATGGTTTTAGTATCTAAATCAGGGAAACTAAAAGAGAGAGAGAGAAAGAAAGTCATAAACTAATTTTCCTGATAGATATTAATGGAAATGAATTAAACAAAATATTAACAAGGAGCTTATAGCAATATTTCACAAAGATTATACACTATATAGCCTCACCCTTTCAGACATATGTCAGGATTATAGAACTTGCCAACATGAGGAAAAGTATCAATATAATTTATAATATAACAAAAACAAAAAAAAAGTACAGGATTATACCAAAGTGTGCATAAAAAGCTTTTAACAAAATATAACACTCATTCCTATTTAAAACGCTATATGAGCAAAGAAATAATTCATCAATGTTTTTATGTATTATCAAAAAAAAAAAAAAACACAAGGAAGAGATAGAAAGAGAAACTGTGTTTAAATGACTGCAGAAAATATAAAATACTCCTAAAACAGACACAGGAACATGAGTACAATTATAAACAATGTTCACACAAATAAAGACAGATCTAAATAATTGGAGATTTATCAATTACTCATGTATAGTTCAAGCTAATATAATAAAAATGACAATACTACCTAAACTACTTTATTTATTTAATGCTATGCTAATCATATTAACAAAGAATTATTTTACAGAGCTAGAAAAAATAATAGCAAAAGCACAATTCATCTGGAGCAACAAAAGATCAAAACTATTAAAGGAATCAGTCAAAAAAAATTGAAGGAAGGGGTCTAGCAGCACCATCTCAAACTATATTACAGAGTGATGATAATTAAAACAATTTGGTACAAAATATAGAGAAACATATAAGCACAATAACATGTTTGATAAACCCCCAAGTCCCAGTTATTGGAACAAGTACTCTATTTCACAAAAACTATTGGGAAAACTGGAAAGTGTGGGATAAATTAGGCATAAGCCAACATCCCACAGAGTTTATGTCCAAATAAAAGATGAAAAAGTGCAGAGGAGATAAAATGGGTAACTTTAATTACATAAAATTAAAAGATTTTTCACAAATAAAACCAGTGTAGTCAGACTTAGAAGAAAACAGAGGAAGAAACAGAGGAAGGAAAAATTGACAGCAAATTTCTCTGATATAGGTCTCATTTCTCAAATAGAAGAAGAATTGGGTCAAATTTATAAATATTAAGAGCCAATTTCCAATTGATAAATGGTCAAATTATATGAAAGGGAAGTTTTAGAGAAAAAAATCAAAGTTATCATTTCAAAATGTTCACTATTGATTAAAGAAACGAAAATTAAAACAACTCAGAGGGTACTACCTGACATCTCTCAGATTGACTAAGATAATAAAAATGGAAAACGACAAGGCTAGAGGGGATGTGGTAGGAATATAGGTTCACTAAAGCACTGTTGGTGGAACTGTGACCTAGTCCAACTATTTGAGTGAGCAATCTGAAACTATGCCTAAGGGCTTATAAAACCTCACATACTCTTTGACCCGTAACACTGCAGCTAACACTATAGCCCAAGGAGATCAAAGAAAATGGGTAAGGACCATATATACAAATATATTTATAGCATCTCTTTTTTTATGGTGTCAAAGATTTAGAATCTGATGGAATGCCCATAAATTGGGGAATGGCTGAAAAATTTATGTTATAAAAATATGATGGAATACTCTTGTGGTGCAAGAAAAGATGAAGGAAATAATTTCAGAGAATGTGAAAAGACTTATAAAAACTGACAAAAAGTGAAATAAGCAGAACCAGAACAATATAAATAGTAATAACAATATTGTAAAGAAAGGGGATCAAAAGGATTGAAAAAAATTAAAGGGGAGAAATAAAAGATGTAGGAAAATCTGTTGAGTAAAAAATGCAAACACACCATCTCTATGTTTCTCTGTCTCTCACTTCTCAGAAAGGAATCCAAACTGCTGCAGCAACTTCTTTAGGGATGCTTTTACTTCCTTATTCCTCAAGCTGAAGATCAAGGGGTTCAGCATAGGAGTGACCAGATTATTCAGGATCTGAAGAGTGGCATTCAGCCAAGGATTGGGGGTCGGTTGTAAGTAAATGAGGACCACAGGTATGTACAAAAGAAGAATGGCTGTAAGGTGAGCACTGCAAGTGGAGAAGGCTCTATACCGTCCCTCTGCTGTGCAGATCTTCAAGATGGAGTAAACAATGCGGCTATATGAAGTAAAAATAAGGAGGAAGCAGCTAAGTGATATAAGTCCCACACTGATGAAACTGACCAACTCCAGGGCTGAGGTATCTGCACAAGCTAATTTCAGCATCACTGGGATATCACAGAAGTAATAGTCCACCTTATTGGGTCCACAGTAGGGCAATTGGAAGGTAAGGACAGTGAGGAAAGTGGCCTGAATGCAGCCAAAAAATGAAGACCCGAGGGCTAATATGACACACACCTTAGGGCTCATGATGACTGTATACCGCAGAGGGAAACAGATGGCAACAAAGCGATCATAGGCTATCACAGTACACAGAAAACACTCAGTGCAGCCAACAAAATGATAGAAAAAGAGTTGACATATACAACCTCCATATGAGATTGCATGACTTTTTCCAGACAGATAGGATAACATTTTGGGTGAACTCACTGAAGGGAAAAAAATGTCCAAAATAGATAACTTACACAGAAAGAAATACATAGGTGTATGAAGGCGAGATGAAGAGATAATGGCCAATAAAATCATCAGGTTCCCCAGCAGGGTGCAGAAATAGAAAGATAAAAACACAATAAAAAGTTGAATCTCCATTCCCTCAGTGTGAGGGATTCCCAAGAGAATAAACTCAGTCACCATTGTATAATTCTTCATCTGTGTGAAAGAAAAATCAACCAATCCCTGGTAGGGAGTACACAAGATGCCAAAGAGTGGGTTCTAGTGTCAGAGATTGAAGGTAAGGTTCAATGCACATAATACAAATATACCTGTAAAAGGGGAAAAAATCTATTGGTTTTAGAATAGAAGACTTTGGGCTGCTTTCTGGCATAGAGCTGGTATTTATAGTTCTATAAGTTACAAAATGCTCTAATATTTGCTACCTCATATGAGAGACAGTGTGCATAATGGATAGTGTCCTGGACTTGAAGTGAAAAAGCTCTGTGTTTGAAAATTACCTTAGACATTTACAAGTCATCTAATGCTAGGCAAGTCAATTATTCATCATCATAATCATCATTTTCTTCTTCAACATTATCATTAACCACATCATCATCCTGTTATGCATCTCCAAATATCTCTTTACAAATTGTCTAATCCTAGGCAAGTCAATTATTCATCATCATAATCATCATTTTCTTCTACATCATCATCACCAACATCATCATCCAGTTATGCATCTCCAAATGTCTTAGAACTCTCAAACTGAATATTCCTTAGGCATCTCAAACTCAATGAGTCAAAATATATTATATTTACTCTAAAGTTTCCTCCTTTGTGGACTACTCTAATAAATAGTATTAAGGTCACCATCATCTTCCTAATCACGAGGCCAACAACCTTGATTTCTCTATCACCCTATATATACAACCCATTGTTAACTCTTCCCTTATACCTGGTTTTTTGAGTTTTTTATTCTTTCTCCATACCCACGCAGTAACAACATTAGCCCTATTGATACAATCTTGTATGGTCTCTCTGGCTTATAAGTCTCCACTTCAAAGCATCCTTCACTCAGATGTTAAAATATTCTTTCAAAAATAAAGGTCCTAGGGGGAAGATTCTGGAAAGGTAGCTGAGTAGGTCAGTAATTTCATGCTCTCCCGATTTCTCCTACAAACAATAACAACAACAAAAATGAGCCTCAGGGAAAATATAAACTGGTGAAAAACAAAACAAGTGGGGCAGAACAGGAGTCCTCCTGGAATAACAAAGACTCCAGGCTAAGGGTTACCAGTGTGAAGTGCAAACACCTCTGGGTAGCTCCACAGAAATAGCAAGTGGAAAACTATCTGGGTTTGGCTAGAGTTTCAGCCAGAACCACAGTAATTTATACCCCCAGCAAAATGTGGAGAGTCACTGAAAAAGTCTGAGTCCAGAAAGACTGAGGAAATCTCTGCTGATTGGGAATGCCAGGCCCAGCTGTGCTGCAGGAATGAGGCCCTGGATGAGTAGAAATTAGCACTTGGTGAGTGCAGAAGCAGTGGGGCAGAGATGCTGCAGACTTTGAGCACTTACAGGATTATGGAGCTTTTGATTTGGAGTTCCAAGTCAGAGGGGAGACTCGAAGTGAAGCTAGAGGTCATATCTCTCAACCCCAGGTTTAGATTTGCTTATACTAATATTTCTCATTTAAAAAAAAATGAATCAGCAAAGAACAAAGAACCCAACTATAGGAAATTACTATGGGAATAGGGAAGACCAGGACTTCTTTACTGAAGTAAAGAAAAAGCTTCTTCTACCCCAAAGACTAACATTAAATGGTTACCTCCCCAGAGAAAATGCATAGAAGAACTCAAAAAAAAAATTTAAAAATCAAATGAGAGAGATTGAGGAAAAAATAAAATCCATCCAAGAAAATAAGAATATTATGGGAAGAAAGTTAATCAACTTGAAAAGGAGATCCAGAGTGTTAAAGAAGAAAATAATTGTTTAAAAATTAGAATTGGACAAGTGAACCCAGTGAAGTTATAAGAGAACAAGAAATAGCAAAATGGAATATAAAGAATGAAAAAATATATAACAGAATGTGAAACATTAAAAAAAACAGATCTGGTCAGATCAAAAAGAGAAAAATATAAAAATAATCAGACTATCTGAAAGCTGTAACCAAAAACAAAATCTAGACATAATAATGTAAGAAATAATCCCCCAAAATTGTCCTGGAGTGATAAAACATGAAGGGAAAGTAAAAATATAAAAAAACAGGAAAACATCTAGGAATATTATTGTCAAACTTCAAAACCTCCAGATCAAAAAGAAAATTTTACAAGGAACAAGAAAAAAAATTCTATTAGAATCATACAAGATTTATCAGCAGCCATAATAAAAGACTACAGGTTCTGGAATCATATATGCCAGCAATCAAAAGAACTAAGCATGTGGCCAAAAATATCAAATCCAGTAAAATTATTCATGACATTGAGTGAAAAATAAAGGACATTCAATGAACTTGTAGATTTTTATGACTTTGTCGCAACCAAGCCTTACCTTAATAGAAAATATAACATATAAGAATCAATATCAAAGATTAATTTCAAGGACATGTAAATAAGACTGACAGCATCATCACTATTATTATTGTTGTCATTAATCCTGGGAGAAACACAGTGAAATTCAAGAAAGTTAAAAGATTTACCCAAGACTAATCAACTGGTAAGTAGTAGAAGATGGAAGTGACCCTATCTCTTCTGACTTCAAGTTCAATGTTCCTTCTGCTATAAATTGGTAAAGTTCAGGTTAAAGTAAATTCAACCAACTCTGCAAGATGGGATTTTTCATTGTCATATTGTATTGAAATCATTTGTTGAAGAACTCTGCCAAGAGTCAGTTCTTTTACTAATTCTCTTTTTAAAAACATGACCAGAAATGCCTCATTGGGTCAGAAGCATGGACCATTCACCCTCACCCTTGCTTATGACATTGAGATAAAGGATAATTTAGGGTAGTAGGTGACTGTGATGAAAATTGTATCATCATAAACAATTACCATTAACATCAATTATATATTGCCTCAAGGTTTGAAAAGTACTTTACCATATTATTTCATTTAATCCTCATAACAATCCTATGAAGTAGAACCAATTTTGATACATGAGGAAACTGAGAAAGAAATTAAGTGACTTACCTGAGAGTATCATAGGTAGAAAGTTACCAAGGTAGGATTCAAGCACAGGTGGCTATTTTACTTGCCTATTCAAACTCCTCTATTTATATAAGTAATCCCATTCCACCTTTTCTTCTCCAGGAGATTGTCGCCCATATCTTCTTTACTCTTTCATTTAGCTACAATATCTTCCTATCTACTGTTTGCTTGATTGCTGAAAATACAACCATCATTTTTCATCCACACTTCTTTCAGTGTAAAAGGTAACAATCCAGAGATCTAAGGCAAATTCAGCAACAGGAGAGTGTACAATATTACTGGTCTTAAAGACAACTAAATCCTGCAAGGGTATCTAGAAATGATCCATTGAAAAATATGACTTGTGCCCCAATTGATGTTTGTGGGGAATCTTGGGTCCCAGAAGAGAAGCCCTATGGAAAAGACATCATGTATTATGGAATATTATTGTTCTGTAAGAAATGACCAACAGGATGATTTCAGAAAGGCCTGGAGAGACTTACACGAACTGATGCTGAGTGAAATGAGCAGGACCAGGAGATCATTATATACTTCAACAACAATACTATATGATGACCAGTTCTGATGGACCTGGCCATCCTCAGCAATGAGATCAACCAAATCATTTCCAATGTGGCAGTAATGAACTGAACCAGCTACGCCCAGAGAAAGAACTCTGGGAGAATACTAAAAACCATTACATTGAATTCCCAATCCCCATATTTATGCCCACCTGCATTTTTTATTTCCTTCACAAGCTAATTGTACAATATTTCAGAGTCTGATTCTTTTTGTAAAGCAAAATAACGGTTTGGTCATGTATACTTATTGTGTATCTAATTTATATTTTAATATATTTAATATCTACTGGTCATCCTGCCATCTGGGGGAGGGGATGGGGGGTAAGAAGTGAAAAATTGGAACAAGAGGTTTGGCAATTGTCAATGCTGTAAACTTACCCATACATATAACCTGTAAATAAAAGGCTATTAAATAAAATAAAATTTAAAAAAAAAAAAAGGAAAAGGCATCATGGAATGTAATGTGGGTAGCACAGATTAGCACTATATTTTAAGCTGAGGTCTGAGCCTGGCAGTCACTGAACTAAAAAAAATAAACTCCTAACATCACACACTGGAAATGCTTCCTCTTTGTCATCGCCATGGATTAAAGTTCCAGCTACCCCTCATTATTTATAGTTGTAGTTATAGGCCTATCCTTTCCCTCCCCTATCCCCAACAGATGATCTAATGATTGAAGACAGTTGAAGTGTGTCAAATACAGCTTAACTGTTCTAACAGATGAAATAAAGCTAAAGTTTGGCATTCATGCACAATGGGCAGTGGGAATGCTGAATGAACAGCAGCCATGCCCTACATAGCAACATTAATTAAATTTGAAGCCCATGGTATAAGGAAAGAAATAAACAAGGAAATATCCCTTCAATTTTTCCTTTTCATTGTATTTGATCAAGCTTTGATAAGTTTTAACAATTACCTTGATATCAAAAGAAATTGTTAAAAGCTGATTGTGACATCATGAATACTCTCCAAAACTTGGAAGGACACATGACTTCGTTATATGTATTCTACCTCTGCTGACAAAAATTAGTATTCCATAACAGATGGTTTCTAAGTTTGCTGTGGCAAAAAAATGTCAACATCCTGAGCCAATTGAGATAAAAATTTACATAAACTTAACAAGGCTAACTCTTTATTTATTTATTTTTACCATTCCTAGAAATTACTTCATTTTTTTTTTTATTTTTAGTTTTTGCTTGTTTTCTTTTTTTTTTAAGCTTTTTATTTTCAAACTATGTGCACAGATAATTTTTCAACAATGACCTTGTGTTTCAGATTTCCCCCCTTTTTCCCCCACCCACTCCCCTAGAGGGCAAGTAGTTAACTTTATGTATAACACAGTGGCATCTGAAATCTTTCCAGTTTGAAGGGACCTGCCAGATCTTATCCTCCTTTAGAACCATTTTGATAAAACCACAGTAACCTCCGCACTGGTCAGCCAGTTGACACAATGGATGGAGCATCAAGCCTGGAGTCAAAAAGACTCAACTTCCTGAGTTTAAATCTGCCTCAGATAACCACTAGCTGCATGACTCTGGGCAAGTCTCTTAAGCCTGTTTGCCTCAGTTTTCTCATCTGTAAAATGAGCTGGAGAAGGAAATGGCTGATTACTCCATTATCTTTTCCAAGAAAATCCTAAATGAGATCAAAAAGAGTTGGACGTGACTGAAAATGACTAAATAGTAACAAATCTTACTACCACTGGGGCACAAGAATATGAGGTCGTTATTATATTTGTTAATAAAACATTGTCATTGTTACTTATAAATTTATTTAACCCAGGTTGATATTTCCCCAAGTCTGATTGTTAAATTAAATTAATCAAATACAGTAAGCATACAAGTATGGGGACCAGATGCTGTAATTTCAGTGATTTCCTCATATACTCAATTGGACCTCTACTGACAGTCATTTTTACTCTTACCCAACCAACTTAACTACAATAGGAAATAATTGATCCTTAGGATTCTACTGTACTCATCTTATCAACATGCCTGCTTTCAGATCAACCTGATTGAAAATTAGACTGGCATAAATTATTTCATCATATCCCATTGCCTTAAAATTTTGTAAATGTCTATTATACAGGCTTTTTCTTCCTTTGGTCTAGTTCGACTATGCACTAAGGCATTTCTGTTTAATCAATAGTCAAATGATGACAAAGTCTTAGAGAAAATAAAATTAACACTAAAAGCATATTTTCTACAACTCCCCAAGACCTGTAATAACTCCATGAGATAAGTAGTACAAATATCCAAATTTATACTCAATTTGAAAAATTGAGACTCAAGGAAGTGAAGGGTCTTACTGTTCAAGATTTTACAAATGGCAAGTATAAAGAGTAGAGATTGGAATAAAAGTTTGTCATGAAATCAAAGCTAGTACTCTTCCCATTCTGCCACATTAATCATATCTAACTGTGTGAGCTTGGAAGTTAGATCCACCCTCCTCCTACAAGATATGTAATCAAAACCTTCTCTGAATTGGTAATGACAGTTAAAATGTATACTCTGATTAAGACCAAATGCTTCCTATTGATAACCCTCAACTCTAAGGCCAACATCCATCCACTGAATGCAAATACACTCCTGGGTGTTCAATCTCAAGAAAAATTGAGAGATTTTACTTTTTATCAGTTGTACCTACTAATTTCTCTCAGATTTTCTGAAAGAATTAAATCAATTAAACTATTGATCAGGCTTATTTCTTCTGTCTGTCCCAGCATTGATTTCCTGGTAAAATGGGATCCAACTCCAACTCAAAATATTTGTTACATAGCTCAACATAAGAAGTCCAAACACCTGCTACATACTATAAAAACATACACATTCTTGAAGTACTATACAAATGTGTTCTTTGTGTTGCCAGTATTACTTCAAATAATGTTAAGCAGAGATGTATTACAGAAAAGTATAGTTCATTGTATTCCCATATTTTGTAGTCTTACTACCCTTGGGACACTAAGAAATCACAACCTCTTGAAAGTCTAGAAATACATTAAAATTTGGCTCAAAAGCTTTCTTCAAGAAATCTTCCTGATGGATCTATGCAAATTTTCTCCTATCTTTGTGTTCCTTCCAAATAGACATAAAACACGAAAGTCCAGTTATCATTACTCATATAGATGCAGCATAGTATAGTATTATGTTGAGCTTGGAATTAGGAAGACACCAATTCAAATATTCCTGACATGTGGGACCATAAACAAGTCACTAAACTTTTATGGACTTAGGCAATTGTAGGACTTAATGTCCTCTCCAGGAAGCATGATACAATGTTTTATGTTGGTTTTAGAAATTTAATTTTGAATCTTGTCTCAGATGTTTACTAAGCTTTATCAATCTGAGACAATCATGAAATGTCTCTGAACCTTTCTTTCCTCAGCTATAAAATGAAGACAACATTAAGGAGCAAATGTGTAAATTAAAAGGCTCCAATGCTAAAATATTATATAAATGCTTGCCCTTATAATTCCTAATTATGATCAGTCCAGGTACTTACACTGTTCATCTGTGATTGTGGCAGATCTTGGTGGAAGGTTGTTTTCCCCACCTAGTGATATAATACTATCATTTGTACCCTAACATTCATTTATTCCCAGCTACTGAAAGCAGGGAAGGTTATGCTTTCACTAGAAGAGCCCTAATATTATTATTTATCAGTCAAGAAATCTCTGAGGGATTGTATAACTAAGACATACCCCATGAACTGCTTCCTCAGAGGCACCAGAAGCTAGAAAGGTCTTTGGATTCCCTTGATGAAGCTCTTGAGACATGATGCTTTCAGTAAATCCTTTGAGGAAGCAATTAGTTTAGAATTTCCCTCTTCTTATCAGCCACCCATCCCTTGAGCAACAGCAATAGCAAAATAGGAAAAAAAGGAACTTCAAAACAGAGCACAGGGTCTAATAAAATCGTTCAAGTAATTAGCAACAGGTACGAGAGAAAATGAATATAGCAGGGGCTGAGCAAGAAAGATGACTGAGAGTTTGAATCACTTCACTTAGACTTTTTAGCCATGTAACTATAGACAGTCATCAGAAATTCCACTTACAATTTATTACAAACAATATAAACTACTTGGGGTGATACTTGCCCAGACAAACCTAAGAACTATATGAATATAATTACAAAACACTTCACACAAATAAAGTCAGATCTAAACAATTGGAAAAACATTGATTGCTCCCAGGTAGGCTGGACCAAAATAATCAGAATAACACTTCTACCTAAATGAATCTACTTATTCAGTACCATACCAATTACTCTAACAACAAAGTTACAGAAATGGAAAAAATAATAAAATTCATCTGGAAGAACAAAAGATCAAGAACATCAAGGGAACTGAAAAAAAAAGTTGAAGAAAGGTGGCTTACTAGTACTAGATTTCAATTGTTATTACAAAGCAGAATCATCTAAACAATCTGGTACTGGCTAAGAAATAGATGGGTGAATCAGTAAAAATACACTGTGTATACAATACACATTAGTAAACGACCATAGTACTCTAGTGTTTTAACAAATCCAACATTTTGGAACAATAACTCAATATTTGAAAAAAAAACTCACTGAGAGAACTGAAAAGCAATTTGGTAAAAAGTAGGTATGTAGACCACCAACTCAAACATCAGAATAATTAAATGAATGTACATTTAAAATGCAAGCCTCAGAACTTGTAAAGGAAAATAACCTTGCTTTCACAAAAAAAAAAATACTATAATTTTTTGGGGGGCTTTTGAAAATAAATGGAAAGTAGGCACAGAGTTAGTAATTTAACCCAAAACTTTTAACTATAAAAATCTTTAAACATGAGTAGAACCTTCATAAATCCTTGGGCAAACAAGTTTTAATTTTTTAAAAAAGAAAGTCATTCAAGTTGTTTCCCTGTGCAAAAAAAGGGACTGTTTTAAACTGGGAGTAAAGGTAGTGGGATAATCAAGTCTTCCAAAAGACAGAGATAACAAGAGGAACATTATTTTAATGGCAGTCCACATCCAAGAAGCTTCTTCACATACTTCAGAATCTACTAACAGCCTTTTTTCCCCCCTCTTTTTCCTTTGTATCTTACTTCTTCTCCCTTCATTTATCTGACAAGAAACCTGACTCTTTTTCAGGTATATTCCTAAGGAGAAATGGGAAACTGAATATGAAAACTCTACAGAGTAAGGAAAATTATGTCCTACTAAGTCAACCTGATACCACAAAAGGAGACCATGATCTTCATCTCTCCACAGATGATGTAGTCTTACCATCTAACAAAGACACTTCAGGAACAAGAGTACAACACAGTGATTTCTTTCCTCTAGAAAAATGAAGCCCATAATATCAAAACCCTATAAATTTTTGTTGGATTGAATTAATCTGCACCTCAGATGTAACTAGAACAACTCTGAAATACTAGTTTCAAGGCTAGAAATTTACAGAGAGGAATGTTTATTGAAAAAGCTGAGCTGCAGATTAACAGAGGAGGAAGCAAATTGCTTAAATCGTCCCATTTTAGAAAAAGAAATAGAACACGCTATTAATTAACTCCCCAAGAAAAAATCCCCAGGACCAGATGGATTTACATGTGAATTCTACCAAACATTTATTTTTTATTTTTATTTTTTATTTTTAATAACTTTTTATTGCCAGAACTCATGCCAGGGTAATTTTTTATAACATTATCCCTTGCACTCACTTCTGTTCCGATTTTTCCCCTCCCTCCCTCCCTCCACCTCCTCCCCCAGATGGCAAGCAGTTCTATACATGTTAAAAAGGTTATAGTATATCTTAGATACAATATATGTGTGCAGAACCGAACAGTTCTCTTGTTGCTCAGTGAGAACTGGATTCAGAAGTCTACCAAACATTTAAAGAACAATTAACTCCAATGCAATATAAACTATGTGAAAAAATATGGAATGAAGTACTCTTACCAAATTCCTTTTATGACACAGACATGGTACTGATACCTAAACCAGGTAGGTTGAAAACAGAGAAAGAAAATTATAGACCAATCTCCCTAATGAATATTGATGCAAAAATCTTAAATAAAATATTAACAAAAAGATTACAGAAAATCATCCCCACAATAGTACACCATGACCAAGTAGGATTTATACCAGGAACGCAGGGCTGGTTCAATATTAGGAAAACTGTTAGCATAATTGACTATATCAATACCCAAATTAACAAAAACCATATGATCATCTCAGCAGATGCAGAAAAAGCATTTGATAAAATCCAACATCCATTCCTACTAAAAACACTAGAGAGTATAGGAATAAATGAATTTCTCTTTAAAATTTTCAGTAGCATTTATTTAAAACTGTCAGTAAGCATCATATGTAATGGGGATAAACTGGAACCTTTCCCAATAAGATCAGGAATGAAACAAGGTTGCCCTTGTAATCACCATTACTATTCAATATTGTATTAGAAATGCTAGTTTTGGCAATAAGAGTTGAGAAAGAGATTAAAAGAATTAGAGCAGGTTAAGGAGGAAACCAAATTATCACTCTTTGCAGATGATATGATGGTATACTTAGAGAACTCCAGAGAATCTACTAAAAAGCTATTAGAAATAATCCACAACTTTAGCAAAGTAGCAGGATACAAAATAAATCCATACAAATCATCAGCATTTTTATATATTACCAACAAAGGCCAGCAGTAAGAAATACAAAAACATTCCATTTAAAATAACTGTTGATAGTATAAAATATTTGGGAATCTATCTGCCAAGGGAAAGTCAGGAACTATATGAGCAAAACTACAAAACACTTTCCATACAAATAAAGTCAGATCTAACCAATTGGAAAAATATTAAGTACTCTTGGGTAAGTTGAGCCAGTATAATAAAGATGACAATACTACCTAAACTAATCTATTTATTTAGTGCTATACCAGATTCCGAAAAAAAACTATTTTAATGACCTAGAAAAAAATAACAATAAAATTCATCTGGAAGAACAAAAGGTCAAGACTTTCAAGGGAACTAATGGAAAAAAAAAATCAAATGACGGTAGCCTAGCTGTACCAGATCTAAAACTATATTATTAAGCAGCAGTCACCAAAACCATTTAGCATTGGCTAGGAAATAGAATAGTTGATAAGTGAAATACGTTTGGTTCATAGGACAAAATAGCCAATAACTACAATAATCTAGTGTTTGACAAACCCAAAGACCCCAACTTTTGGGATAAGAATTCACTGTTTGACAAAAACTGCTGGAAAAATTGGAAATTAGTATGGCAGAAACTAGGCATTGATCCACATTTAACACCATACACCAAGATAAGGTCAAAATGGGTTCATGATCTAGGCATAAAGAATGAGATTATAAATAAGTTAGAAGAACATAGGATAGTTTACCTCTCAGACTTGTGGAGGAGGAAGGAATTTGTGACCAAAGAAGTAGAGATCATTATTGATCACAAAATAGGAAATTTTGATTATATCAAATTAAAAAGGTTTTATGCAAACAAAACTAAAGCAGACAAGATTAGAAGGAAAGCAATAAACTGGGAAAAACATTCAAAGATTCTGATAAAGGCCTCATATCCAAAATAGATAGAGAATTGACTCTAATTCATAAGAAATCAAGCCATTCTCCAATTGATAAATGGTCGAAGGATATGAATAGACAATTTTCAGAAACTATTTCTAGCCATATGAAAAGATGCTCCAAATTATTATTAATCAAAGAGATGCAAATTAAGACAACTCTGAGATACCACTATAGACCTCTCAGATTGGCTAGGATGACGGGAAAAGATAATGCTAAATGTTGGAGGGAATGTGGGAAAACTTGGACACTGATGCATTGTTGGTGGAGTTGTGAATGCATCCAACCATTCTGGAGAGCAACTTGGAACTATGCTCAAAAAGTTATCAAACTGTGCATACCCTTTGATCCAGCAATGCTACTACTGGGCTTATTATACCCCAAAGAGATACTAAAGAAGGGAAAGGGACCTGTATGTGCCAAAATGTTTGTGGCAGCCCTCTTTGTAGTGGCTAGAAACTGGAAATTGAATGGATGCCCATCAATTGGAGAATGGCTGAATAAATTGTGGTATATGAATGTTATAGAATATTACTGTTCTGTAAGAAATGACCAGCAGGATGATTTCAGAAAGGTCTGGAGAGACTTATATGACCTGATGCTGAGTGAAATGAGCAAAACCAGGAGATTATTATTCACTTCAACAACAATATTATACGATGATCAATTCTGATGGATGTGGCCCTCTTCAACAACAAGATGAACCAAATCAGTTCCAATTGTTCAATAATGAAAGAATCAGCTACACTCAGCAAAAGAACTCTGGGAAATGAGTGTGAACCACAACATAGCATTTCCACTCCTTCTGTTTTTGTCCACTTACATTTTTTATTTCCTTCTCAGGTTATTTTTACCTTATTTCTAAGTCCGATTTTTCTTGTGTAGCAAAATAACTGTATGGATACATATACATATATTGTGTTTAACATATATAACATGTATTGGTCTACCTGCCATGTAGGGGAGGGGATAGGGGGAAGGAGGGGGAAAATTGGAACAGAAGGTTTTGCAAGAGTCAATGCTGAAAAATTACCCGTGTATAAATCTTGTAAATATAAAGCTATAATAAATAAATAATAAACTTACTAAAAATTTCAAAAAAAAAAAAAAAGAGAAAAGAAAAATCTGGGCTGACCCCATTGAGGTAGTGTTAGTTTCTGCCTGGATGTTGTGTCCTTTATATCTTTTTACTCTAATCACCTACCCTTTCAGCTGTTCCTGTGGCTTTATTTAAGGTTCTCACCCAACCATAGCCATCCAAGTGTTTAACAATGCCTGACACATAATAAGTATTTAATGAATGCTAATTAGCACTTTTTTCCACCTCCCAATGGGAAATATATTTCTATAATGGTATTTCATTTTCTCCCATATGAAGTAGCTTATCAAAATCACAAAGGAAGGGTAGGATGAAAAACCTGTTTCCTGATCCCAAGCTCAGAGTTTTTCCTCTTACTCTTGCATAGAATCTTATTTCCCAGATATTTTCTCAAAGTACCCCAGTAACCAATATTCTGTTTTATACTTGCTCATTTCTTTACTATCCTCAGTACTGGGATTTGTTTACAGCTCCTATATTAATATTACTTGATAGTTAGCTAGTTTCCATCTCTTAAGATTATTGTAGAAACAACCTTAAAATTTTAAGACTATTTCATATTACTTTGTCTTAGGAAAGTTCTTAAAGTGAAGATCACATTGACACCCCTGTTAGACTTAATCATTACTCAGTTGATTGTAATTTAATGGGTATCAGCGATTGTTAGGGAATTAAGAAAAATGGGATTTAGTGTTAGTTATGTTAGTTAATGCTATAAAAGAGTTATGATTAATCATATCTTGACTATATTAATTGTATTTGATTTAAAAGATAGTTCCATTTAGTATTAGCTAGTACTGTTCTAAGAACATATATTAATTTGTGTTAAATATTTGAATTTGCAAAACCTACTCATCCTTAGGAATCACTACTGCCACTCCTAAGTGACCTTGTTTAAAAACCATAACCTGTTTGGTTCACTAAAGTGTGATGACCCATGGAAAGTCCTTGCTGTAATGACCTGTACTTGATGACCTGTGAAAGACCTGCTGACAAAAATGATCCTGGTTGACTTGGACATTGCAAGGTATGAGAAATCCCATCTTCCCTCTCCTCTCAATCTCTGCCAATCCTTCCCCATAGCCCCCAACACATACTTATTAAGATTATTCTATTATTATATTAAAAATATCCACACTTCTGAAAAAACTTCCTATAGACTCCCCAAGGACTTAAAAAATCCTTCATCCCATGAGCATCAAGGTCCTTAGCCAGAAGTTAGGTTTTAAATCTAATTGCTTCGGATCCCCAGTCAACCTAAAAAAAACTGAAAAACAAGTGAGAAAGCTTAGAACAGCTGGAGTCAGGATTGTCTATCTTCCATTAAACAGAGAATATTCTCCTATTACAAGATAACTAGACAAATATTTTTAAGAATCTTAGGTCATTCCATTGTTCTTTCTCCTCTATTCATGCCATGAATTGCAGGCTCATTTTGACATTCCTGCCAAAGGTTTCCCGAAACCAAGGGAACTGGGGCTACAGGCTCAATTAGAGAGTGCTACCTAAAAGATTAGACAATTTAACATAAAGAGAGAAACAAGAGTGTAAGGAATGAGGTTTCCCCAGTAGGAAGAGCAGGCAATCAGGAGAGCAGATTATGTGTGTAAGGACTAAAATACTGTAAATGGGTATAAAAAAATACCAGATACCACCAAGAGCAATAATAGGCAAATCATTTTATTCTTGTTTTAGAATATTTGCAGAAAATAACATGTACTGAAAAACTCAAATACTCATACCAAGGCAAGTAGGGATGTAAGGGCAACATGAAAACACATTTTCCTTCATATCATAGAGGAAGCTGTTTATTTCTATTCCAGATTTACCTTTATTGCTGTTCAGCAGAGAACAAGGCAAAGGAACAAAGGGGCAGAAGTCCATAGACATGCACATACATAACAGAGAAATCTCTGGATCTCCAATAGTTTACATGGATGACATGGGGCACTCATCAATGCTTGCAGATATAGAAGATTTAAAGGCTACACAGACAGAATCAAGCTGATCCAGTGCAATTTGGGTATCTCTTCCCAACCCAATCTAATGCCTGCATTCACCCTCAAGGTCCCTATGTTTGGGGTCTTTACCTGCTCACCAAGATTTACCCAGGTAATGTGGAAGATAAAGTATTAGATGAATTTTTAAAGTCATCTAACACAAATAATTCTAGTTCTGCTATACAATAACACATGTCATTGTAGATGCATGTCCTATCTTCACTTAAATTTTCACTCTCTCTTTAGAATTAAAATCTCTAGCTACACTTAGATTAAAATGGGGGGGAAACACTATTTAATATGCTTTGGGATAGTTTAAAAAGGGCAAGGGGAAAAGCTAGAGTAATTGTCAGTTAAAAACAAAGAATAATTTGGTTTAAAGTGTTAGTAGAACTGAGAGGTCTTTCTTGATTCCCTTAGTTGTTGCTTCTTTCTAGTTCTCCTCCCCCCCAAAAAAATAGTATTTTATTAATTTCACATATACTTTTGAATATACTAATTTGTATAGTTGCTGCTTTCCCCAGTAGAATGCATGATGCTTGTATCAGAAGGTTATTACTTGTGACTTCACAGTATTAGCTCCTAGCACATACCCAACTCACAACAGGGCCTTTAATAAGTACTTGAATTGAACCAAATAGAATCTGATTGACCAGTTTCTATGGGGAATGAGTCAGAAAGGCACATACAGTGAAAGATTTTAGCAGCATAGAGGATAAGGATCAGCAGCCAAAGACAAACATTTTCATTTCTGCTCTCACAGACCAAAGACAGCAGGATCCACAGATGATTTCAGGAGAGCATTGGCAGCTTTGACATATTCAGCCAGGGAAGAATCTATAAACACAAGAAGATGGATAAGAAGAGAAACTAGGAAAAGCAGGAAAGTAAATTCCTTTTATATGTATATCCTTTCATATCCCTTCTAGTAATTCAATATTGCTCTATTATTCAATACTATTTAAAACTATAATTCAATAGTTTCAATAATGTGTGACTCTGCTAACCAAACCCCATTGGGATCACAAAGACACTAGAATGATTTGCCATTCCTTTCTCCAGCTCATTTTATATAGGCACAGTTAAGTGACTTGCCTAGTAAGCATCTGAGGCCAAATTTGAATTTTGATCCTCCTGATTGCAGTGCTAGTGCTCTTACACAACCTAGCTAGCCATATTCCCATTCTGTCCTGTCCCCACTATTTCTAATTCCAGCAAATATTCATCAAGTATTTATTATGCATAACAGGAGGCACCATATTACACATTCATTAACCATCTATGCTTAACAGGAGGCACTGTATTAGACACTGCTCTATCACCTCCAAGAGTTACGCTCTTCCTTGTTTCCCATTCCTTTCCCCTTTCATGTTTCCTGGCCCCAGAAATACTTCTAAGGTACAATATACTTGAAACCAGAGGAGAGAAGAGCTGGTTAGTTCAGTTTCAGGCTCCACCCTGGAAGCATTGGTGGGACTAATATAGGATGGATGCTAGCAGTCTGGCAAAAGGAAGGAAAAGAGAGCCAAGACTACTGTGTCTTGATATCTTACCACCCTTTCCCATAAGCATTTCCAACCTCCTTGTATCCCCTCTATGTCTCTCACTACTTGTGAGTCTTTCCTCTGTGTTAAGAGATCAAAAAGTGGGACAGAAAGGAATCCGGCCATCAGTACCTCCATCTCCCACCACAGAGGGGAAAATGAGGTAATATCTGAGGGAACAGTAAGTCTTCTGATGTAGGAGGGAAAAGGTTCTCCAGGCAGATTCCTTACCAGATCGAGCCCGGATCCATGCCACAGCTTTCCTTTCCAGAAGTTCCCATTCTTCTCTTTGGTCCTGACTGAAGTTGTGCATCCACAGCACAGCCAAGATAGTGGCCCAGGTTGGAACATCTTTATTCTAGGGAACACACAGAACACAGGCCAAAGTGTAAGGGTACCCCAGAAATGGGAAGACAAACCTTTAGGTGGCTCTTAATCCACCCAGGACCACAGAAATACTAATTCCAGACAGAATTACTACTTTTCCTTTTTTTTTTTTTTATTTAATAGCCTTTAATTTACAGGATATATACATGGGTAACTTTACAGCATTAACAATTGCCAAACCTCTTGTTCCAATTTTTCACCTCTTACCCCCCACCCCCTCCCCTAAATGGCAAGATGACCAGTAGATGTTAAATATATTAAAATATAACTTAGATACACAATAAGTATACATGACCAAAACATTATTTTGCTGTACAAAAAGAATCAGACTCTGAATTATTGTACAATTAGCTTGTGAAGGAAATCAAAGATGCAGGTGTGCATAAATATAGGGACTGGGAATTCAATGTAATGGTTTTTAGTCATCTCCCAGAGTTCTTTTTCTGGGTATAGTTAGTTCAGTTCATTACTGCTCCATTAGAAATGATTTGGTTGATCTTGTTGCTGAGGATGGCCTGATCCATCAGGACTAGTCATCATCTAGTATTGTTGTTGAAGTATATAATGATCTCCTGGTCCTGCTCATTTCACTTAGCATCAGTTCGTGTAAGTCTCTCCAGGCCTTTCTGAAATCATCCTGTTGGTCATTTCTTACAGAACAGTAATATTCCATAATTTTCATATACCACAATTTATTCAGCCATTCTCCAACTGATGGACATCCAGAATTACTACTTTTCCTTCCAGTTTCCTGCCCTTATTGCTTTGTTCAATGTTTCCAGAGCACCCAGAGCACTGTTCCCAGAGCACATGAAGAACTACTAAGCTTGCTTTAAGGCCTAAAAAGCATTTCCATCAACCTCTTAGTCATAGGCCACACTAATGTGTAATGATACCCATTACTCTATCCAAAGGCAGATGGCTCTCCGTTGTTCTTTCCTCTGGTACAAACCCCCACCGTCTGCCTTCTTCTCTCTGGGTTCTTACCTGGTCAGGCAAAGCAGCCAGTGCACTCTGAACACTCACATCCAGGACTGAGGCCAGAGCTTCATCCAGTTCCCAGGAGCCATCTGCCTTTTGCAGGGAAATCAGCTGCAGAAGTGGGGACTCTGTAGAGCATGCCTCTGGGGAAATAAATTGTAAACTTCAGCATCAATCACACCCCAAAGGCAGCTGAGTGAAATGTCATTCTGTAAAGACTAGAAGACACAAAGGAGGATACATTAGGAGGGGGAAATGGAGATGTCTCCTTACATTAACCCCAGTCTGAGAGTCCCTAGGTTTCATATCCAAGGGGCCTCAGACAGTCACACAGTCCCCAACAATTCCCCCAAGGCTCTGCTGAATCCCAGAGCAATCTACCAGGTAGACCCCACAGCAATGCAAACTAGGAGTACCAGAGCAGCAAGATAGAAAGGCCCTGAGCCCAATGCAGGCTACCATTTAGGCCATGCCCCCATTGCTGACCAGTGGCAATGATCCCCAAACTAGCAGCAAGGCCCTGCCCAAAGAACAAGCCAGCAGGAAGACATCCCCCTCCAGTGCAAGATTGCAGTTCGGTCCTGAGATCCACTGCAAGTCAGTAGCAAGGACCCAGAGCCAAGCACCAAGAGTATAGGAGAGCACAAGAACAGAGTTCGATACTTTATAGAACCATGTTTTATCCTGCAAATATTTTAATAACAAGAATAAAATAATTTGCCTATTACTGCTCTTTGTTTTATCTAATTTTTTTTCTCCCTACTCACAATTTTAATCTTCACATCCCTAATCTGGTGTCCTGATTGCCTACTTTACTAGTCATAATATAGATAGAAAAAATGAACAAAAGAACCTGATTATATAGTTACTATAGTAAAGAGAGGCTTATGGTGTAAAATTAGATGAGAACAATAGTGTCGAAATGATTACACATGAAAAGAAACAAAGTAAGAAAGAAAAATGTAAACTAGTTGGAGTAGAAGAATTAGCTGAGAGAAGAAATAAGAAATACACATAAACATGATAACAATGATTAGGAGTAGAATTTATTAGGAAAAAAAAAGTAGGAGTAGTAATCATTGATCTTAAAGTCAAATTTCAAAAAAATTCAATCAAGAGAGTAATCTACATTATTTGTAAGCCATATTAATATCATTTTAGATGTATGTGCATGGATATATATGCATATGTATATATAAGTAAGTATATGTGAATATGTATGTGTGTAGGTGTATGTATATATGTAAATATCTATGTGTACTTGTGTATGTTTGAGTGTGTATAAATACATTTATGCAATCTGTTTAGGGAAGAGAGTTGGAGGAAATGGGGGGAAAAAGAATAAATTAAAAAATACACAGCAGAGAACAACAACAACAAAAAAAAACCCTCCAAGAAAGAAAAAAAAAGATAGCTAGTTATGAATATAATGTATTTTACTATTATCTATGCTTTCTTGAAATGTAAATTTATTTTTTACATATTTTGAATCCATCCCCTGATGTTCTCCCAGGCACATGACAATTTTTTAGAAGGGGGTAAGTTCTTTCTTTTTCTAGTTTTTTAAACTTATATTTTGCATTTAAGTTTTAAATAAATAAATAAAAGAGGGGTGGAGGAAGGGAAAGAAAAATGTAAACTTTTATGAAGCCCAAAATGAATTAATGGAAGAACTCAAAATGGATATTTTTTAGCCTAATAATTATTTTTAATACTATTTTATTTTTTCCCAATTATATGTCAAGACATTTTTAGTATTCATTTTTACAAGATTTAAAATGGATTCTTAAAAGCAAATAAGAGAAGGAAAAGAAAAATTGGGAAAAGAAATGAGTAATGTAAAAGAATGATTAAAAAGATGAGTCAACATCTTGCTAAAGGAAACATTTAAAAAATGGAAACATATATAACAAAATTCCATATAGCTACTTTAAATAGCTCCTTAAAAAAAATTGATCAAATGAGAAAAAAATGGTACAAAAAATTCAAAAATCAAACAAGTCCTAAAAATAAGAACTGGGCATATGAAAGCTAATGACTTCATGAAACATCAAGATATGAGAAAACATGGTTAAAAGAATAAAAATTTAAAATGTGAAATTTCTCATTGGAAAAAAAATTAACTTGGGAGAGATAATTTAAGAATTACAAGACTACCAGAAAGTTATAATTTAAAAAAATCCCCTGAACATCATATTTCAAGAAATTATCAAGGAAAGCCCTGATATATTAGAAACAGAATAAAATAGAATTAGAAAGAATCAACCAATCATCATCTGAAAATGATCCCAAAATGAAAATGCTAAGGAATGTCATAGCCAAATTCCAAATCTCCTAGGTCAAGGAAAAAAATACTAGAAGTAGACAAAAAGAAACCATTAAAATATTGTGGTGACACTGTAAGGATTAAACCAATTTTAGTAGCTTCTGCATAAAAAAACCTGAAGGCTTGGAATATGTTATTTTGGAAGGAAAAAGGATTTTGGAAGGATTACAACCAAGCACCATCTACCCAACAAAACTGAGTATAAACCGTTGGGGAGAAAAATGGATATTAAATGCTATAGAGGACTTCCTAATTAAAAAAACAAAAATTTTCAAATACAAGATTCTAGAGAAACAGAAAAAGGAAATAATAAGAGACTTAATAAAGTTAAACTGTTTATATTTATACATGGGAAAATGATACTTGAAACTCATACAAACTTTCTCATTATTAGAGCATTTAGAAGAAGTATATATAGACAGCACAGGTGTGAGGTGAATGTGAAGGCAAAATAGGTAAAAAATTCAAATTAAGGGTGAGAGAGGAATGTACTGGGAGAAAAGGAAAGGAAGAGCTAGAGTGGGGTAAATTAGCATACATAAAACAGGGAAGAAAAACCTTTTACATTGGAGAGGAAAAGGATAGAGGTGAGGAAGATCAAGTGAAGCTCAGAATTGGCTTAAAAAGGGGATAATATACACACTCACTTGGTATAGGAATTGGGTACAGAAATCTATCTTCCCTACAGGATAGGAGGAGGGGGGTTGAGAAAAGGGAGAGCAGATTGGGGGAGATCGTAGTCAGAAGCAAAACACTTTTGAGAAAGGACAAAATGAAAGAGAAGAAACAGGGAAAATATAGTTAGCAAAAGTAATGGTGAAAAAACAATTTGATGCAAGTTTCTCTGATAAAGATCTCATTTCTTCCTGAGAACTGAATCAAGTTTATAAAAATAAAAAGTTTTCAGAGACAATAGTCACAGTCAGAATCTACAGCCATATTTTAAAAATTCTTTAACTCACTATTGATTTTAGAAGTGAAATTAAAGCAATTCTGAAGGACTACTATATATCTATTAGATTGATAAAACAGAAAAGAAAAATGACAAATGTTGGAAAGGATATGAGAAAAGCAAGACATTTAATATGTGAGTTCTGGAGTTGTGAAATGATTCAACCATTTTTGTAGAGCAATTTGGAACTATACCCAAAGGGCTGAAAAATCATGCATACCCTCTGATCTAGAGTCACTACTAAGTCTATATATCCCAAAGGAGCTGAAAAAACAAAGGAAAAGGAACTACACGTAGAATGGGGGCAAGAAATTGAGGGAATGCTTAGTCATTGGGGAATAACTAAGTGAACTGTGGTCTGAGATTATGATGGAATCTTACTGTGCCATAAGAAATGAGCAGCATGCTCTCAGAAAAATCTGTACAGACTTCCATGAGCTGATACAAAGTGACCAGGGAACAAGGTAGGCAAGAAAGTCCCTCAGGAGCAATTTGGAATCATATCAATTTCCTTCACTTGCCCAATACTTTTCAGAGGTAAAGCTTCAAAGACATATTTATTTGGAACAAAAGGGTTGCAGCATCCAAAATTGTAATGACATAAAGCAGAGTCCAGAGTCCCTCTTACCTTTAGTGATGAAATCCTCTGTATCCAAGGAATATGACCTAATTTGGGGTGCTGACATTTTCAAAGGAAGGTCCGCTGATTGTGCAAACAAAGCAGCCTTCTTTTTTTTAAAGAGAGGTCCAGCACTTTTAAGAAATCCTAGAGATGAAATAGGCCAAAATTCAAAAGCAAAGAAATAAAATGGAATCTTGCCTCTGGAAGACATCACTGTGGAAGAGTCATCTTCACAGAGATAGTCATTCTCCCATTCATCAAGCTTACCTCCACTAAAACACCTATTTGGTTGTGAGGATCTAGCCACAGGTAGAGCACAAGGAGATGCCATAATTCCTGAAACCAGAAGAACAGAAGTTAAGATCAGAACAGCTTCAGTATCCTTGGGTCAGACAGGAAATCCAGAGGAAGGATAACTATTCTTCAAGACTATGTATGTTCCATGACATACTCTCTCTTTAGCAGTAAGATTCTTTCTCAAGAGTCTCGGTCATTAGGTGTCAAAAGTAGTCCCCACACTAGCAGTTCAGTGTCTCCAAGATTTTTTTTGGTAACGAATACCCATTTTTGGCAACCATTGATATAACTTTAAAGGATACAGGACTAAAATGGCTATAATTTTAGTAAGCATGTCTTTCTTAACCTGTAAGATTTCTACTTCTTTAATATTTCTTCCCTCTGTCCCTCTTTATTTCTTTCTTCTCTATGATTTTTTTTGTCTCTCTTCTACCCAAGAGATGATTCCCCTAAGAAAGCTACTCCAATAACAAATCTGGAGATTCTAGCCAGGATTTCCATATTTTATGAAAAAGGTAAAAGACATTGATCCAACCTTTTCTTCCTAAATTGAGACAAGGAGCTCACATCCACTTTACCTGGTCCAGAAAAACAGTGGTAGGCTGGAGCCCCATAATAGGGAATTCTCAGTGGGATGTCTCTCCGAGTCAGGGGCCCTTGAATGGGTTGATTGAGTTCCTTATTGATAGCAATATAGGCAGTGTGAGAGGAGACAACTCCTGACTGAAGGCTGATATCCACCACTTTTTTCTTGTCTTTTGCATCATCCTCTAAATTTCCATCAAAGGTCTGGATCATGGACTTGGCAGCCAAACGGTGAATGGTAAGTCTGGAAAGAGACAATATTCTGTGCTACCCCTGGGGACCTGGGAAGACACTCTTAACCCCCAAATCCAAGACTTCCCAATACAGATAGGGAATAAGAGGAAAAGAAGGATGTGTCAATATGAGGGAAATTAATGAGAAATTAAAGAGATTACTTCCTCAGGAATAGGCAAGTAATCAGAAATGCTTGGAAAGACTTATATGAATTGATATTTAGGGAAGTAAGCAGAATCAGGAACATACTGTACATAGAGAAAGATTATGTAACGATCAAGTATGATAGCCTTAGCTCTTCTCAGCAATATAATGCTCTAAGACAATTGGAACTTTGGATAGGAAATGCTATCTGTACATAAAAGAGAACTATGGAGAATAAAAGCAGATTTGAGGCATACTATTTTCACTTTTTTTGTTTGCATTTTTTTCTCATGTTTTTTCCCTTTTGTCCTGACTTTTCTTTTACAACATAACTAATATGGAAATATGTTTAGAATAATTATACATGGATATACCAGACTACTTACTGTCTAAGGGAAGGGGAAATGAAAGAAGAAAAGGAGAAAAAAAATTTGCTACTCAATACCATAAGAAAAATGAATGTTGAAAGCTATCTTTACATGTAATGAGAAAAATAAGATACTACTGAAATTTTAAAAAACAAAAAACAAAAAAACGAATATACATATAAAAAAAGAGACAGAAATCACCAAGGATTCTTACTTGTCATCTGCTTTGAGATTCAGGGAGAATGGCACTGTGTTCCTGAAGCCATCACTTTGGATCTTGTATTGAAGACATACTTCACCTGCTGCCTCTTTGGACTAAAATAGTATAAGTAGAGAGGTCAGGTACCAGATAGCCCATTAAAGGAAGTGTCTAGGACTAAAACACAAGCATAAGACATTAGTTCTACAACTTGCAGTGATCTGAGGCCCAAAGGAGATCAAGTTCTAGATCATAAGTCATAAGCATCTGAGATGAGATTTGAACCCAGGCCCATAGCCATTACTCTGTCCCATGTACCATGCTAAATCAGAATGGAGTAATGTTCAGGAAAAAAAAATTAGATCCAGGTACCCCACAAGGGAAAGGAAATTAAAACATCTGTTCATCCCTTTTACATGGTAATCTATAGATAAACCATAAAGCCACCCGCGACAAAAAAAAAAAAAAAAAGCCTAGAACAGTGTTTAAACATTGGCTGCTATACCCAAGGAATCCAAAAGTAGAATGGAGACTTACTGCATTTGTGCCTTTCAACTGGGCATAGACAATTAACCTCTGACCCTGGAAGATGACAGCAGGATCTGGAGAGAGTAATGTAGTCTCCAGCCCAGGGGGGAGAGTCCAGGTCAGGGAGACATCCTGGACCACCGGCTGTAGGGCCCGCTTTAGAGACCGGAGAGCCTGAGGGAACAGAGTGAAAACTGCAGAGCTGGAAATGGAAGGGACTTCTAGAAAAGCAGGGTTTAGAAGAAGGGATGGGTCTTGAAGGGAGAAAATAATTAAGGCTTGAAAAGATATTTCCTCCTCCTTAGTCAGGTGAGAAATCAGGCTTCAATCTTCCAAACTTCTGAATCATAGCTTGTTGTAATCCTTACAAAGTGTTAACTTATTAGAGTTGATAGAGACAATAATTATCTAATTTAGCATGGTTCAGTATGATTGATCTGATCCTACGAGATGTTATAGGCCAGAACTTGAAACAAGGTACTAAGTAGAATTGAGGAGACAATCTAGTTTAACACTGATTTAATCCTACAAAAAATAATGGTTTCCCAGTGATATAATGATTGGTGTGTACTCAGTGAACAACATGTAATCAGGGCCACAGAGCACTCTGGGAGATTGAGAGCCAGAGGCCCTCTCTCGGAGGAAAGGCAGATTCATTCATCCCATCTCACACCACCATGGTGGCAGGCTTTTCTCCTTTCTTACAATAGCTCTTTCTTTGTTTTCCACAGTTCTTTTTTGTCATTTCAAGGGAAACTAGGATAGTGGGATTTTCACAGTTGAAAACAATGATAAGCCTAAGTGGCAGAAGCAGAACCTCCAGGAAAACAAGGAAAGGTCCTGGTCTCTGAGGTCTTTACACTGGTGTTTATCCGTTTCAATCCCTTCATGTTCTATTTCCCTTAAGCATTCATCTGTCATGACCAGAGATTTTTCTAGGAATACCTTTGATCCCTTTCAACACACAAAATGAAGTCACCCCTGCTCCACGCTCCAGAACTCTCAAATCTACATCTATAAATTCCCAAGGACCAAAAAGAGGAAAAGTTCCATTTCACTCATCTCAGGCACATTTCCCAATCACCTAAACACAGAAAAAGAGCTAGAGTCCAGAACATGGGGACAAGGACATATCCACACTCTGGTAGCTATTGTGGTGCCTCAGTCTGAAATAAGTGCTTTTGGGGAAAAAAATAAAATAACCATGCTACCTTGGGCTGCATTCTGTCCTTGCCTGTGATGAATTCTGCAGTACCTCCCGCTGCCCGAGCAATGCCTTTAATAAGGCTGGTGGAAGCCCCTTCTCCAATTCCAAAAGAGAAACATCTGTAATGAGAAGACAGCAGGTGGCCAAGGGAAGTCTTGGGGAAAAGTTCCCGACTCCTACTTAGTAGGGAATTAAAGGGTAAGTGTCTTAGGGGGTGCAGTTCTGGTTAGGGGTCAAAGTCCTTCTTTAGGGACCCAGGCAGTTCATCATCACAGAATCACAGATGGGAAACAAGAAAAAACATCAGAGGCTCTTTGGCCCCAATCCTTCATTTTATAGAAGAAACTGAGGAACACAGAAATGCTAAGTATTTGTCAAAGGCTAAATCCCAAAAATCAAACCTGTGATTCTGGTTGTTGCGCTGAACTTCAGCAATGACCTTCCATGTATCACATACTTCTCCATCTGTGAACACAAAGAGCTGCAGAGGGAGACAAGAAGTTAGACTCTACTAAAGCCACTGGAGATTGCTCAGCCCAGAATCTCCAATTGTATAATAATATTAACAATATCATTATTATTTATATATCATATATATAATTTCACATTTATATTGCAATGACATAAATCATAATTAGATCAATATATCATAATATAAAGTTTCAACTATTATTGTAGCGCCAAGTACAAAGGATGAGACTCCCCTTCTGGGAAGGGAAACTCTATTAAACCTCTCCATTGTGTTCTTACTATTGATTTAAAATGAGGCAGCTAGATAGTACAAGTCCTGGAGTCTTTTGAAGAAGTTCAAATCTAGCATCAGGTACTTATTATATGTGATTCTGGGCAAATCATATAACCTCAACTGCCCCCAAAAATCAGATCACTCCTAACTTCAGACAGAATTAAGTGCTGAGGACATATCAAATTGCTGAGGACAAAATTTGTGTCTTCCTTGCTCCCAGTCTAAGTTCCTTACCTGCCGAGGGTGGCCTGGCCTGCAGGATTTTCTATAAATGTCCTTCAGTGGCTCTAAGATTTCAGTTCCTCCCAGGTCAGCATCAAGAGCTTTTACTCTCTGCACGGCTTCTTCCATAGACTGCTGTGTGTATACCACACTCTCTCTGAGATATAGACATAAGAGTTCCATGAGAGACATTTTCTAACAATGTTAGGAACTTAAACCTAGTGTCCACTTCTTATAATTCCCAAAGCTCAAAAGACAGATTTTATACTACTACTTCACAAATTCTGGGATTATATTGTTTATAATATCTCCCTTAAAACATTCCTATTTAAATTCCATCCTCTTCCTGACTGCTGTGATTCTAAATAGACTCACGGAAAGAATGAGTCAAAGGATGATCCAAATCCATAGATATTGAAAAAACAGCCAAGAGGTAAACTCTTCAGCAGCAGGACCAGAGTTTCCTGAGTTAGAAAAAAGGTAGAGAAGATTTTTTTTTCCAAAAAGTTTGACAATTTTCACCTTTATGATATTTCAGTTTCACCTGTTCTCCCTCCCTTCAAGGATTCCTGTCCCAGTGAATTGATCCTTAGTCACATTCAGATTTAGCCCACCATAAGGAAATAGTAATTTAATTAAGTAATTTAAAGTTAGTTTAATCCTATAAATTTCATTTTTACTCCTGGAAAAAAAAAAGTATATGTAAAACGAATATAACAGGAAAAAGAATCTGGTACCTTTGCACTATCTATGCGCGACTGGACACCTCCTTGGCTATGCATTGGGCAGGACATGCTCCCTGAGCGGTCCATGAGGAAGATAAATTCACCAGTGCTCTCTTCCTGAGACTCAGGGATGCTAGGGTAGAAACTCACCATCACGGCTGGATCTCCCATCAGGGAACCTACCCAGTGGTAAAAATAAATAATTAAGTAACTAAAAGGCTGTCATTTGAAATTGAAATTCACAATTCTGCTTGACTGAAGAAGACAGTCAAACTTTTTCTACTAGTGAGCCATTTTCACCTGAGAAATTTTTATGTGACCATGGGTATATAGCTATATAAAAGAGGTATACAATCAAATATATACTGATAATAAATCATAGTTTTGCAATCCCCACATTCAGTTATGCAATCCCATAAGGGATCACAATCCACAGTTTAAGACTCATGAAATGGATGATAGTTTCTGAGCAGACTTCAGGCCAATGTAAAGAAATAAAATTCCTTTTAAAACTGTTTTTTAAAAAGTAGAACAGGCTGCTCTATGAAATAGAAATTATCCCTTCTGTGGATAACCATTTGTTTGGATTGTTTGTTGTCAAGGGATCATGAATAACTTGTTATTGATGGCCTCCATGAGTCTTTCTAGTGCTAAGATTCAGTAATAAATACTAGATATTTAAAGAAACATAGCTGACCTGCTTTGAAAAACCTTGGCAAATAGAACAGGAAAGATATAGAATGATAGATCAGAGAAATGACATACAATCCCTGAATTTGAACAAGATAGTCAAAGCTTATGTTATTGCTACACACAAAATAAGTATACAGGCCATGATAATAGTGAGATGCATTCCTAACTGCTTACTCCTAGGTATAAATACTATGAATGATCAGCTCCCAACTGTGTGCCCAATGTACTCACCTTAAATAAAAGATGGATAAAATGTAAGATCCTAACAACAAAACAAACCATATAAGCATGCAACAGGGAAGTTCTAGTTAGACAACACCTTCTATAAAAAAAATCCTGCATTAGATAGTAGCATCTGGTCTTCCAATTCTGGGATTCTGAGTCTGTGACTGTATTCATGATTTTATATTAGGTCAAAGGACCAGACAATAATATTCAACAATCAGAACAGTCTCTCTGTTCTTTAAGCCTTAGCATTTCTACATTTAGTATAATTTTTATTATACTAAATTTTGTCTTTTAGTAAGCTAATGAATCTCCTTTTTTGTATTCCTGAGAGCACCACCACATCCCATAAGTTACAACCATCCTATTTCAATATTTCTCTGAAATCTTTATTTCACAAGGAGAGGAGTAACAGAAGGTAAGACACAGGACAAATGTCAGCATGCTTGGGAGGCATATCCTCAGGAAAGTGACAACCTCCTGAGATCGGCTCACCTGGTTTAGCATCAGCCTGGCCCAGCTCCACAGAAACACTGGGTGTGTTCACCTCTCTGTAGTAAACCAGAATCTCAACATCCCGATCAAACTTATGCCCTTCAGCCAAGGAAATCTGAATGAGGATGAGCCAGAGAAGAGCAATGATGGGAAAAGAAGGAAATTGCAGAAGTTTTTTTTTTTTGAGTTCCCAGATGAGAGCAAGGGACTAGAGAGTTACTTTCCCATTGGTGAATGACACTCTGAGATGGAGTTGGTATGAAAAAAAAAAAAAAAAGATTTAGATCTAACAGAAGGGAAAAGGATACAATTTGTCCATCTTATAGGTAAAGTTCAGGACATTGGACAGAAACTAGAAAAAAAGGGAAGGATTCAGGTTTGGAAGTGGGCAGAGGCACCAAGGCAATGGTGTTCCCTATCCACTTACCTGGGCAACTGTCTTGTCATCTTTCAGGTACCGCAGAGGACTCAGAGGACAGTTGGACTGGACTTTCTCAATGCCATGGGGAGAGCAGACATTGACACTGACACTAAATGTGTAGGGCAGCTCCTTGCTAGGAAGCCGGGGGATTTGAGAGGTGATATTGTCTGCCGCAGCTGACTCTGCAATGAGTTATCAAATATTTTAGTACAGTGGTGATTCTAAGAGGAACTAAGGTCCCTTTTCTTACCTAGGCCACAGGATCCAGATAACATCAGATGCCCCCAGTGTTCTTCCAACCCCATTCTGCCAGCCCCTTGCTACCAGAGGAGGCCAGGGTTCTTTACCTTGTAAGAGATAGCGTGGATTCAAGACAGCTGGTAGGACAAAGCGAACAGCCCCATCTGCCTCCAAGGATAGTTCTTGAACATAGCTCAAAGTAACAGCAGCCTTCTGACCAGGGGGCAAATTTCCTATACTGCAGCTAAAGATGTCACCAGAGCTGCTATCCTGCTCCAGAAGGAAGGCTTCCTGGCCTTGGGAGATAGCATTCTCATAATTCTCCTGGGCCTGAGGGGCAAGAGAAAAAACAGGAATGAAGAAGTCCTAGGAACAAATAAAAGAGGAAAAAATAGTTTTGGAGAGAAAGCCAGGAGAAATAATGAAAGGGGTAAGGCAGTCAGAAAGAAAAAAATCACAAAGTCGAGGGTAGAAGCAAGAGTCACTCAGGTTGACTTTTCTCCAAATAGTTTCAGTGAAGATACAGAGACTTAGGGTCAGAAAATGATGACTACCTAGGTTCAACCCTTTCATTTTTCAGAAGAGAACACTATGAGAAAAACAGCAGTTCAAATGAGGACAAAAGCAACTCAATATTTCCAGAGGAGACTACAATAAAACATACTGAATTAATATGATGAATGCAAGAGGGGAGCCCTGTTGACCCCTAATACCTGCTTCTTCTCTTGTATTTCTGCCACTATACTCTTCCCATCCACCTGTGCCTGGAAGCTATAAACAGCAGAGTCTTCATCCATGGGAAAGACAAAGAATGCTTCCACGGGTTCTTTTTCCTCATTCTTATAGTCCAAGGTTGCAGAAACATCTGCCACGAACTCATGGACAGACACATCCACAGAGATGCTCTTAAGAGGCACTGGAGAAGGGAAAGGAATATCAGCCCTCAATTCTCTGCACCAAAGACTCCACAGAAGAACTATAGATTTCAGAAGTCCTCTCTCCTTTCTTTTGTCCTTGTTTGACTCATAATAGATTTACTTACCTGGCTGTTTGGAGTTGGTGAGAAGACCACAAGGGGTCATGATGAAACTATTTAAAAAGAAAGAAAAAGAAAAGTAAAATTCCAGAGAAACCCATAGATGCTGTTGAATGCTGTTCAACACCACTGTCAGGTCAACTTTTTAAACAATCCACAAATTTAAAGGTAAGCAAAAATGGCAGGAAAAGGTAATAACAGGATCAAAGGTAATAGGACTGCCTCCATTCAATCTGAGAGCCCAGTGTCCCAAGTTCCTCTAGCCTCAGGTCCAGTGACTCCCATACTTTCTTGCCCACAATGAACCTTAATTAGTGATAGAATTGTATGAATGATTACACATAGGAGCTAGAAGAAAAGCTGTGGCTTCAGCCTCCAAACAGAAATTAAAGAAAAGATAATGATTAATGACATGTGAGCATTCCCTCCTTTATCCAAGGAGAAACTATTAAGTCAATATAAGGGCTCGTAGGTAGGGGCTGTATGTGGTTCCAAGGAGGGAATTATCGTTAATGTTGAACTACTCTAAGTCTTATCAAGTTGTGACCTAAACCCTAAAGAAAGCTCCAATTCTTTTTTTCTTTTTTTTTTTGGTTGCTTTCCTTTCAACTTAATCTATGTTTCAGCATACTTGTATATTATTTTTATTGGATAAAGGGAAACTTTTGAATTCACCCTTCACTTCCTGATCTTGCTTTCACTTTCTTTAGAACTATTTAAAAGTCTAAGTTGAAGAGTTCTTCAAGCATTCATAGAGGTTTTTCTTTACTTTATCCCTCTTTCTCTTTCCAGATGGGAATCATTTTTGAAAGCAGTCTTGGACTGAGGTCAACAATAATGACTTGTTGAATGAATAAGAAAAAATTTCTTAAGTACTTAGGAAGTATAAAAACGCCATGATACAAGTTTAAAAAGGAAAATAGTTCCAGTTTTCTAGGACCTCACAGATTAAAATGAATTTCCAACAGATTTCAGAGGTTTCCTACAACTCTAGAAAACTTGTAGAAATCTGGGCTATAAAATTCAACCTTTTCTGTCTCTTTAAGACTTGAAGTCTACTCTTAAAATCTAAAGCATGTGTCAAACTGCCTGGCCTTCTACTTCTCTATCAAAAATTCTAAGCTAGCATAATCACTTCTCCACCAAAGTTTGTGTTCCCACCAAACCCACAAGCAGTTCTTCCTTATTAGTGAGCATCCTATTAAAAATGGAATTTCTCCTGTTGATTTTCCCACTTTTTGAAGGATGAAATTGCCATTAAAGTTTAAAAAGGATTAGCTGTTTTGGTTGGAGAAAGGATTCCAGCAGATTTTTATATAACTGAAATGTCTGACTCAAATTTATGATGTGACTCAATCTCCCCATTTATGGCTTCTTTTAGGGGGATTTATAAAATACTTTGAAGACAATATTTCTAGCACCTTTTTGTGTTACCACTGGATACAGTCCTGCTCTTGAGATATTTATTCTAGATAAGATTGAGTTGAACTATTTTTAAAATCCCCAACCAATCAAATTAAGACCTCTTGAAGACCTTAGCTTAAAAAGGCCATGGTCTCCCATTTCACCCAGGGCCACCTCCATTCTTCCAGATCTATATCTTGCCAATGGACCCAGAAGGCTTGGGAAGTGAAAGTGAAACAGGTGTTCTTGCATAGTTCTTCTTCATTCAAATCCAATTCACTTGCATTTCATGACATCACCTCCCTAATGTCATGATCCTCTTCAATAATTATAGACAAACAATGGCAATTTAATACTTAATAATATTTTAATTAATAAATTCTAGCTAATTGCCTGTTTTCTTTTCCCCTAGATTATGAGCTTACTGAGAGAAATGTTTTTGCTTTTCCTTATAAACTCAACATTCAGCATAATGTTTGGCGCATTTTTTATTGTAATTCAGATTCCTGTCCCACTCTTCCTGACCCTTTTTGGAGTTTTCTTGGCAAAGAAAGTGGAGATGTTCGCCATTTCCCTCAGAGTCATGGGACTTGTCTAGGATTACATGGCTAGAAAGTATCTGAGGATAAATTTGAATTTAAGAAGTCTTCCTGATTCCGGGCTTAGCTCTCTATCTACTATATCACCTAGCTGCCTTGGGACACAGCATCTAATAAGTTAGCTAATGATTGCTGTAAATTGGTTAAAAAGCGCTCATTCTGAGAAATCAGCTGCAGACGTCCACATTTACTCCACATGACACCCCCAAGTCAGCTCTATTCAAAAAGCCTAATCAAGTTTCCGTAAGAATGAGGAAGAATCGGGCAAATCAGAGCTAAACTTGGGTGGGTCCGGCACACAGTGACCAGAACTGGGAGAGGCCGCGCAGAACACCAGCGTTAGTAGCTGGGGGTGGAACCAGGACTGCCCCCGGGCAGCTCTAAGCACAGAGAGGGAAGGGGCGGAGGAAGAGCCGGGGTTAAAAGGGCAAAGTTCTCAATGGCGGAACGTTAGGACCGGAGTGTTCCACCACAAGCGCACCCTTTTCCTTCTGAGGGAGGAGCCGGGGCCGGAGCTGGGAAGCGAAGGTTCCTAGATCACCCGAACCCAGGGACGGGGGATGCAAATTCAGATCGTTTGGATCTTGACTCCGAGGCCGGAGCGCTTTCCCACAGGCACTCTCCCACTCAGGCTGGGGGGCTCCGGGACAGTCGGAAGGAGGTCTGTCACTAACAGGGCGCGCCGGGGTCCAAACCCCTAAACGCCAAGCCCCGAGTCGGGGATTCCCCGCTTCCGTGGGCGCCACACCCCCGGCCCTGCGGGGCGGTCCCCGCGCGGCGCCGTCACACACCGGCCCGGTTCTAAGGGCGGCCCCCCAGCCAGAGACGGGGCAAACGCAGGCCGGGAGAGCCCGCACCCAGGCCTGGGAAGGGGCCGCGTGAATGGCGCGCGCCCGCGAGCCTCCGGGACCCCCGGAGCGCAGCAGCAGCAAGAGCCAGACCGCGCCCCTCAGTGCCAGCGCTGGGGACGGACCCAGGCGGGGGCGCGCCGTCAGAAAGACGCAGCCTGCCCCAGCGCTGCTTCCGGGGCTTCCACAGAGGGACGGAGACAAATCCGAACCCAGAACCCGCACCGGAAGCAGCCTTACGGGGGTCACTCACTCGGGGTGACAGGAGGGGCGGGCGCGCTGGAGGGGACTCACGCGCGGCGTTCTCCGAGGCACCAGCGTCCTGGGGGAGGGCGGAAACCCCCAACTCCGGAGAAGGAACGTCACTCACCAGCCCGCCCCGCAGTAGTTAGCCCCAGCCGGCCCCGCGGCGCTCGCCCCCAGCCGGCTCGGCAGCACTCACTCACCCCCAGCCGGCCCCGCGGCGCTCGCCCCCAGCCGGCCCCGCAGCACTTACCCCAGCCGGCCCCGCGGCGCTCGCCCCCAGCCCGCCCCGCAGCACTTACCCCCAGCCGGCCCCGCAGCGCTCGCCCCCAGCCGGCCCCGCAGCAAAGCGAAAGCATCTGTTTGGGTTTTCCGAGAAAGCCCCGCCCCCTCTCGGCTCCTCCCGGGAAACTAAGAGCAACATTCAAGAGATTGTCCGCCCCGCCCCCTTCTAGGCACCGACTGCAAACTGTGCGCTACGTTCAAGGGACTGTCTGCAAATACATTAAACCGCACTTAAACGGGTACCATAAATCGGGCAGAAGCCGGGCATTCTCCAAGTGTGGTCTCCCCCTGGGGCTCTCTCTCTCATCCCCCTCGGGGATGCTCTTTTCGTGACACTGACAGAACTTCTCCCTTGTCCGATTACACAGCTATGGAAAGCGAGATTGTCTTCAGAAACTTCCGCTGAAACAAATGCGAATAGATTGAATGCAGAAGCTGATGGGAGACTCTAGCTGGCAGACCTTAGAGATTTGCACCCCCGCCCCCCACAAAAAAGCAAAGCAATACCACTTTTCTCCTTGTTTTGGCTTTGGAAAAGAATTATTTCTGTAAAATTGTGCCATTTTATGAATTTATATATGAATGTGTATATAAAAAGTTACGATAAATTACATAAATTTCAAGTCCCACATTCTGCAGGAAATCTTGACAAACCCCTCTTAGAGGGCAGTACTAGCCCTTTTAATTATTTCCTATTTAGTCAATATATAACTAGTTTTGTGTTCATTTGTTTGCTTGTAATAAACTCTTTAAGAGCAGGGACTGTCTTTTGCCTCTTTTTTGTTTGAGAATGGCTTAGCACAGCGCTTTGCACTTAAGCAGGAACTTAATAAATGTTAATTCATTAAACAATGAATTTCTAATAGTCCATAAACATTTATTATATTGACCACTTCTCTAAGAGCAAACTCACAACAAAAGAAACTCAGTTTCTGTTCTCAAGGAGTTTACAATCTTAAAGGAGAAAAGGGAGTTTAAAAATGAGGAAGCTGAAAGGCAAGGAGGAGAGGAGAGGAGAAAGTAAGGCAGAGAGTTGGAAAAGTCCATTTTGGGCAAATTAAGAGTTGATTGGCCTGAGAGGATTGGGTAGGAAACCTTTGCTCTCCAATTAGAGGAGCTGATGCTGTCTTTCAGGAGGATGAGACTCCTGATCGTGAAGTTCCTGGAAGTGTGATGGAAAACTCCAAAAGAGAGCAGCAACTATAAACTATGAACAAAATATCTTGGAAAGCCTCAGTCTTTTTATATTTTAAATGTAGAAGAGTGCTTAGATCACAAAGTTTGAAAAATATTGCCTTAAGCCAACCCTGAAGCAAGGAGGAAGATGAGTAGCAAGACAGCATATTAGGAAGTTGGGCAGGAGAACAAAATCTATAAAAGTAATAGTCCTGATTTGTTTGTCATTTCTCAACTCTCTCTTTGTCACCTCTATCAACCTTTTCCCCTGTGGTTCACATTCTCTGGTCTCAGGGGAGAAGGGAGAAAAAGGGAGGGCACTAGGACAGTCAGCCAGAATTTGCATTACCAGGAAAGTTCAAATTGCACAACATAACAGAGTTTATCCCATGACTAGCATGTGTTTCCTCTGTATAAAATTATAAGGTGTTTTTCCTCTTAGAACTGATAAAGTGTCACAAGTCTCATGACTAAGAACGTTTCTGCTCTGGAGTTTCCTTGATATAGAGACATCTAAGGTATTATCAGAAACTGCTTATAATGCTTTCAATCAGGCCTTTTGGATCAGGGAGGCAGTCAATAAACATTTATTACACTCCTACTGTGTGCCAGACACTAGGCTAAGTGCTGGATCATAACCAGATTTAAGACCCTTCCATTTCAGAAGATGTATGTCTTGGTTATTGTTTTCTGTACTATTGTTTTTTCATTTCTAAATCCCCACCATAGTGGAAATCTAATTAATTGGTCCCTCTGCTCAGTGGGCTCCCAGTGTCTGGGGATGGAAACCCAGAGGGAGACCAAGACCATTTAAGCTTTTGGCAATATGGAAAGCATTGCAGCAACTCCTGTGTGCTAGGAATTTGTTGTTGTAGATGAGGGGGGAAATTTCAACATTTTTGTCACTATGTCTGAAGGATGATGAGAAAAAAGGAACATTTGGGGTCTCAGCTAGGACCCAGGCCTTGGCCTATAGAACCTAAGGATTTAGCTGAAGAGTTGCATCCACCTTTGAAGAGAAAAATATATTTTTCAGCTTGTTCAGTCATCCTTCTTGGCTAAGTACTCTGAACTTCCCTTAATCCTTTTGGTCCTAGCTTCTTAGGTCCATTATGGAAGAAGAAATTGTTTTCAGATGATGTAGGAGAGGAGATATAGTATGCCTTCAGGATCACCCCAAGGTCATTACTGAATTGTCAAAGATAAGAGTGGAACACTGTAGATACTGTGAGCCTCTTTTTATCCAGGATTTTTAATATTTTGATCCTGTTGGGCAAACTTTTTAAAAGTTTGAATAGACTACAAGTGCAACTCTGCTTTCTCAAAACAGTCCCTACTTTGCTATTTCTACTATAACTCCTTTTACTTCTTTCCAGATAATTTAAAAGTTCTCCCTGACTCCCTGTCTTTTTTATAAGGGATAGATATGGGGTATCTAAATTAAATTAGGGTTTAGTTGAGGTCTAGTGGCAGGTTTGGGGTACAGGGAGTCAAATAGAACTCCCCTGTAACCCCACTGGATTCAGCGCAAGGATTCTGAGTTAAATGAAACCTAGTGGCGATGTGAGTTAGCAATAAAAGCATTTATCAGCCCGAAAAGCTAGACTGATAAAAGAGGTTTATTATGGAGTTTGGAAGTAAGGAAATAGGTGAAGGTAGAGATTAGAAGGGCACCGGACAAAGGGTCCAGTGGACAGAGGTCCTGACATGGCTAGCATGTTTGGGACCTCTGCAAAGAGGGGATCCCAGTGTGGCCTTTTTATAATGGGAGATTTAGCTAGAGGGGCCTGTGGGTATAGCCCCAAAGTTGGCTCAGATCTGGGTGGGAGTGGGACAGGTCCAGATGTTCTATTGGAATTCAAAGGACCAGGATTTATGAATCAAAAGGTAATTACATTAAGTTGGAGGGACTGGGAATCAGAAAGAAAGGAGTCTTAAAGGGACCACACTTGAATCATTCCCACTCCACACTACCCCCATCCTACAGAGATTAACCTTTCAGAAGTATTTTGTTGTTGTTGTAAATTTATGTCCTAACTCTTTTTGATGACCCTATTTGGGATTTTCTTGGCAAACATACCAGAGTGGCTTGCCATTTCCTTCCCCAGCTCATTTTACAGTTGAGGAACTGAGGCAATCATGGTCAAGTGTCTTGCCTAGGATCACACTAATAGTAAGTACCCAAAGCTGGATTTGAATTCAAGAGGATTCAGCTTCCTTATTCTAAGCCCAGTGTTTTATCCACTGATTCACCTAATTGACCCTCCTTAGGTATAGCTCTGAACAAAGTATTTTCAAAGCATTTTAATTTCTCTGAATGAAAACCTCAGTCTGACTTAAAAGCCCTATTATAATCTAGTCCTAATTTTGTTACCTAATCCTATCTACTATTTTCCTTCACAGATCCTACATTTCAGCCAAAAGGAATTAGTCAACATTTCCTACATACAGTCAATAAGATAATGTTGAAAGAGATCTCAAACCTTTCTTGGTTTCATTATATTCATCCCAAAATCCTTCCTTACTCCTGTTAAAATTCTACCTATCCTTCAAGTCTCAGATCAGAAACCATTTCCTCCAAAAAACCTTCTTAGCTTTCCTCTTGAAGTGGGTTGTGGTCCCTTTAAGAAACTATTTCCTATTGATTTGTGATTCCTTTCAGATTCTCAGACCCTCCTGGCTGAGGCATTTCAGTCCAGGAAATCAGGGCTTTTGATTCACAAATCCTCGTCAAAAGCACCCCTTTGAATTCCAATAGGAGCTCTGGGCTTGTCCCAGCCCCAACTGGATCTGAACCAACTTGGGCTCTCCCAGTCCTCAGGGGTTCTGATCTGTTCCAGTTGTCCCAGCCCCCATTCTGATGATCTGCTCGGGTTTCCCAACCCCCGCCAAGACAACCAATATAATGAGCTTCCATCAACTAAGGTCTTTGCAGATGGACCTCGTGGCTTACACAGCTACCAGGTCTTTCTACCCACTGAGAACTGCATTCTCAGTGCAAAACTCCATTTTCCATAGATCTGCCCACTGGAATAATATTCTTTTATAGTGCCATCCTCTCTTTATCCTCACCTATTTCCCTAACCAGACTTTATACTTCCAATCCTCATAATAAACCTCTTTTATCAATGTAGGTTCTCGGGTCTGTAAATTCCTTTACAGGGAGCCTCTGTGCTGCCAAAAAGGAGTTCCCCAAAACTCCCTACCTTTGTGTCAAATCCCAAGGAGTTGCAGGGGAGCCAAACCTCTCCATTTGGTTCTCTGAACCCCAATTCTGCCACTAGACCTTATCATTTAACTCCCTGACCACCAGAAACCCTAATTTCATTTTGGTTCCCTAAATCTAAATCTCAACCCTATTCTGGATGTTCCTTTAAATGAGCTCTTATCAAGCTTTTTTTCTGTAACAGGGTCAGAAATCTAGAGTTGAAAGGAATCTCATTCACTTTAGAAAGACCCTCTAATTTTACAAATGAGAAAATCAAAACCAGAAGAAAAGTGATTTGCCCAAAGAAAAAAATTACTATCAGAAGTAGTATTTGAACCAAAGTCCTTGGACTCCAGAGCCAGGTTCTTTCTTCTATTTATACCCTTATCTCCTGCTTTTTTTATTGTGGTTTTCTCCCAGAGGTTGGTGTTGGTGTTGGTCCTTATCTCTTGAAGAGGATCATAACATCAGGAAGATGATGCCCTAACATGCAAGTGAATTGGATTTAAATGAGGTAGGCTGTGCAAGATCACCAGCCTCACTTTCCCCTCCAGAATCATCTGGATCCAGTAGCAAGATACAGATCAAGACCACTGGAGATGACCCTGGATGCAGTGGGAGATTTTGGCCTTTTTGAGCTAATATCTTTTACACGTCTAAGTTTGATTGAGACAAGACCCAATCAATGATTAAAGCTAGGTAAGAAAAAAATGAAGCAGAGAATGGTCTTTTTTACTTAGTCAAAAAAAAATCAGTTTGGGAAAGGAAGACCCTCAGGATTTCTGGCCAAAATAGAAATAATTGCTATTTATATTTACTATGAGGCAATCAGATCTATATCTGGCCATTGGACCCAGATGTGTCTGGAGAACAAAATGGTGATTTCGTACAGATCTTCTTCACTTAAATTAATTGACTTGAAAATGTAGGCATCATCTCCCTGAAGTTATGGTCATCTTCTAGAACAAAGGAGACACAATAATCTCTGTGAGTAGGAGTTGCCTCACTGAGGATCAGGCTTCTTCCTTCCTGTCTCCGTGTTTCTCTCTCCCCTCTCTCTCTCCCCCCTCTCTCTATCTTTCTTTCTTTTTCTCTCTTTTGTTCTTTTTCTTTCCTCTTTACTTTCTTTTTCTTTCCTTTTTTCTTTTCTTTTTCTTTCTTTCTCTCCCTTCCTTTCTTCCTTTTTCTTTACTCCTTTCTTTCTCTGTTTCTTTCCTTCCTTCCTTTCCTCTTCCAAAACAAAGGAGAAACAAAAATCTCTGAGTAGGAGTTGCCCCACTGAGAACCAGCTTCCTTCCTTCCTTCTTTCCTTCCTTCCTCTCTAAAATCTCAAAAAAATATCTTGAGATTCACAGGCTAGACAATCTCTGTGAGATTGTATACCGTGAGAGTATGCTATACTAAAGTATAGACTATACTATATATAATACTCACAGAGATGAAGACAAGGTCTTAAACCCAAATCACTCTGGTTTTCATTGACTGACCAACAAAAGTTTCCAGGTCAAACCCTACTTGGCCTTTGGCTTGTCTTGGTTGTTCTCTTTGTCTATGTCCTATCTCCTCTATTGGATCATAAGCACCTTTAGGACAGATACTATTTTTTTTTCATTTTTTCTAGTCTCTACTCAACACAATGCATTATACAAAGTAATTCACCAATCAACAAACATTTATTAAATGACTATTTTGTGCCAGGCATTGTGCTAAATGCTGAGATACTTAATAGATAAAAAGAGAGACAAAAAGAGTTTCTGCCCTCAAAGATCTTACAATCTAATAGGGAAGACTACATGAAAACTACGATATGCAAGCTATGTATATGGGAAACTATTTACAGAGAGCTCTTTTAAATTAGACATCCTTTAAATCTTCACATCAGCTATCCTTGATTGAACCCCAAATGAATTTTTCATTTCTATGACAGGAGATCATTCTTCTTTACTTTCTGAGTTGACAAAGTCTTTAGCCTTTATCTCTGTCCCCCATTTTTCTTCTCCCTTTACAAATCTGTCCCTTAGTAATCACATTCAATCCCCCTCTTTGAATTGTCAAACTTCGTTTTACAGATATCTAACACCTTTCAGAGGAGTGTTTAGGACTTATCTAAGTACTTAGGTACTTGATAAATGCTTGTCAGTTGAACAATTAACTATATGTCTATTGGTTTCTAACATAAATAATCTTCTATTATAGCTGAGGCTATTAAATGAATCTTTATTGGGTCCCATTATTTTTATTCCAAGAGGTTTAAGAAAACTGCCTCAGGTTTGCCCATTTGTCAAATGTGGCTCCATTTATTTTGAGAGAAAATTATTATTGCTACATTTATTGCAAGTATCCATTTGTTCACTTAATTCCTTTTAAATATTTTGTCATTTTTCTAAAATGTTCCCAGTTTTCTCTTTACATTCTCTGAGGGAAGGGGATAAAGATAAAGACCCCCGAGACATGTCAATAAAGGCCCTGAGTTTCTGCCAGCTCTGCTTCCAACCATCTGGGTGAATTCAGCAAAATGACATCAATTCTGAGCCCTAATTTACTCTACTGTAAAATAATAAGAATAATATATACATTATCTCTAAGTATTTTGGGGTGTTTTGTAAACTCTAATGTGCTAGATAGATGTCAGCTATTGAAAGAGCTGAGGGTGTTACTTCTTAATGGTATAGAGCAGATTTACTTTCTCAGCTTATTGGTGGTTTTTTATTTTCAGGATCATAAATTATGAGATAAAACTGTTGTCTTTATCCAAAAACATAATTTATTGACTTCACATATATTTGTATCTTGCTCATCAAACTCATCTTCCATTTCTGACATTTTCATTCACATTTTGTGGTTTGTTGTCTTCCTCCAGGACTGACTTTCCTGTGAAGATGAAGAATCACACAGAAGTGACTGAGTTTACCTTACTGGGAATCCCTCACACAGAGGGTCTGGAGACTATACTCTTTGTCCTCTTCTTCTTCATCTACCTCTTTACCCTGATAGGGAACTCATTCATTCTCATGGCCATCTTATCCTCTTCTCGCCTTCATGCTCCCATGTATTTTTTCTTGGGACTTTTATCTATTTTTGATGTATTTTTCCCTTCAGTGACCTCTCCAAAAATGCTATTGTATCTCTCCGGGCAAAGCCAAACTATCTCTTATAGAGGCTGTGCCTCTCAGCTCTTCTTCTACCATTTTTTGGGGTGTACTGAGGGTGTTCTATATTCTGTAATGGCTTACGATCGTTTTGTTGCCATCTGTCACCCACTGAGATATACAGTCATTATGAACCCCAGACTTTGTGTGGTCCTGGTTATCATTGCCTGTTTGATGGGTTGTACTGATGCCACCATTTTGACTACATTCACTTTTTCATTACCCTACTGTGGCCCAAATGAAGTGGGTTATTACTTCTGTGACATTCCTGCTGTCTTACCCCTTGCCTGTGCTGACAGCTCCCTAGCCCAGAGGGTAGGTTTCACTAACGTCGGTCTTCTGGCATTAACATTATTTTTCACTATTCTTGTCTCCTATACCCGCATTGGGATAGCCATTTTGAGAATTCGTTCAAATGAAGGCAGGCGCAAGGCCTTCTCCACTTGCAGTGCCCACCTCACTGCAATTATGTGTGCTTATGGACCAGTTATCATTATCTATCTACAGTCTACACCCAATCCCTTGCTTGGTGCTGTGGTTCAAATATTGAATAACCTTGTCTCCCCTATGCTGAACTCTTTAATCTATTCTTTGAGGAATAAGGAAGTAAAGAGAGCCCTGAAAAAAGTGTTGGATAGGTCAGGAATCATTGTAAAGGTATAATTACTGGGCCAGGTCTGTTTCTCACAATTTTCTCTTCAAATATTGTTCTATCTTTTTTGTTCTTTCTGTATTCTCTCTAGGGAATAAAGTGATAAAAGGAATTTTTTTCCTGTTATTTCCCCTTTCTTCTGCATTTAAGATCTGAGATATGAATATTTTAATAACATCACTTTCCTACAATGAACCTTAGATACAAACAATTCTCTGAATATGGAAGCCATGTTACAGATGTGAAAGCTCTAGAAGTGCTAACTAGACACTCAAAAAACCCACTAGTTTTGCCTTATATACTTTAGCAACATATCAATGATGAGGCAAGTGAAAGAAGTAAGGAATTGGAAACAAAGGTTCAATCTTCTAAGCATATCAATTTGTGAATCATTGCATGACAATTGCCCAACAAACTAGGAGAAAGCCCCTTCTTCAGCTTAGGGCTCTACCCTGAATACAAGGAATGAAATATGTTTTTATACGTTAAATATATTTTATACATTAAAAACAATTAATTAAAATAAAATCATTACAATTGAATTAAAGTTATAGTTGAATAAAGGAGAAAAGATCTAATCATAACATAACACAAAAATGAAAGTAAATTAGGAGATGCAATATATTATCTGTTATATCAGAGCAAAGAGAGAACATTTATCTTGGGAGCAGCAGGGAAGTTTCATGAACTCCTCATTCCAAAACCATATTAGTCCTAATTTTAATATTATTGGTGTCAGGAAGAGAACAAGGTATGAAGCAACTCCATGTATGTGAAGTTATGCTACTCATGGATAATCATTTTAGAGAAGACAGCAGAAAAACAAAATCTTCCCATAGATTAATGGCTGCCAGCGATGTTCCTTTACTTTAAGAGTACAAGTAGCAAATTAATCTGAATCTCTTTAATACTGCTATGAAGAATAATTATTTGATAACTGGAGACTCTTGCATGAGTCACATTTTCCTAATCAATCCATCAACAAGCATTTATCAAATGCTTACTCTGGGCCAAGTGTTATGCTAAGTGCCAGGAATAGAAAGATAAGACAAAAACCACCCTTTGCTTTCAAGGAGCTTAAATTTGAAATACATAATCATTATACATATACATATGTATATATAAGTACATAATGAGTAGATATAATGTGTAGTGAATACTCTCTTGACTCATTCTCCTAGATCCCAGACAATTCTGGGAGATTGTGATTTTCATCTCTAAATGCTATTGACTGGAACTCCCTCCCTTCACCCAGATCAATGACTGACACTGTTTTGTTTCACCAATTTAAATCAATTCACTTTTACAAAGTGATATTTACTTCAAAGATATAGGAAGACTACAAGTACAAACACTCATATTTCCTATACCACTTTATTCTCTAGGGCTGGTTTGTTTGGATTTAACATACTTCTTACAAAATGCTGTTCTCCACAAGGCTCAAGTTCAACTGGAGAATTAATATCAGAATGACTCATTGTTTCTGATGTTGTTGAATTGGTTTCAAAAAGTCACTTTTTATTCCTCCAGGCTTTGAGGGAGGACTAACTACAAAACATGATCTAGACTCAATTCCAGGACACCTGAATACCTGGTCATCTAGTCACCTGGAATGTTTGCTATCATGACCTCTAGAAATTCACAAAGATTTAACTTTCATTTCCTCCATTCAAAATGAAAGAACAAATGCCAATGAAAGGACCAAGGTCTCTTTTCAAAGGGGCATAGTTGACTTTGGAGAGAAAAAGCCTAAGTTTCTCTCTTTACATCATAGTCTCTTACTGGAAAATTTTAATAAAGAACTCAAATAAAAAAAAAGACTCCAAGGTCTTTTGAAAAGCTACCCATACTTTCACTTCCACAACTGTAGCCAGAATCTACTGTTTGCCACACAATTAGCAGACCTAACTCAGTTACAGAATATCTGCTCATAAAGTTTCTCCAAAGCACTTCCCATTACATGTTATCTTGAATATCTTAGAAATAGGACTCACAGCTTCTTCCACATAAAGAGATAAATTGTGGATATTCTCTGTAGGCACCAATCCTTTACTATCTTAGAGAAAAAGGTATTCACAACTGAGAGAAATACTAATTTGAAAGTGAACAGTGCTTAGTTTTTTTTAAAGGCATTTGATAAATGTTATTTTTCATATAAATTCCCTTGACTACAACAGAGTTTACTCAACTAAGCATTAAAAAGAAATTTTGGTGATTTCTGTTGTCCAAATTTGCAGAATATTTCAAATTGGTTATTATTATCTTTTTTATATGTACAACAAAATCAAGCAGCAATAACAACAAAAAAGGGATTATGATTCTATGCAATTTTTAGTTTACTAATGTGAAAAATTGCTTGGAAGTTATTAGATGTTATTAAAAGGCTTACCCTTCTAGATTTTTAGGCAGTTTTGTGCTATGAGCCTGGCAATGCTTAATAAATGTTATTTGATCAATTGATTAGTTTTATCATTGAGAAAGGCCCCAAAATAAGAAGCAATAATAGAATTATTTTTAGTCATTTATTATCAATACTGTATTAGGAAATTAATCTTTACAGTCTTGTTTGGATTTAGAAAATGTAAAAATGCCAGCAACATTTCCTGACTCCTAGATGAAGATCACAAATGAGGTACACAGCTAGATGACATTTAATGTGGCTTTGATGCTGAGTAAGGTTAGTGAATGGGGACAAGCATAACTAGGTTCAAGTTCTCCCTCAGAAAACCAATTATGTGACCTTGGACATGTTACTCAATCTATCTAAGCCTTCAGTTTCTATATTTATGCAATGGGGGAACTCAACTTGATAATTTCTGAGATGTATTTGAGGTCAAATGTTATTATCCTATGATCATATTTCAAATGATGAACTAGGATTATAGGAGATAGAGCTGATCCTTTAAGATCATTCAGGCAAACTTTCTAGTTTTACAGATGAGAAACTGAGGCACAGAGGCTTCTAAACCATGGTTTGGCTGGGGGCACGTTGGTAGTAACATAATTTGAAGTCACATCATTTGACTCCAAATCCAATTCTCTTATAAGGTCTTTGAGGAGAAGGACAATTTTTGATCTCTGTCATTGTCTCCCCAGAAACTAGAACACTTTCTTGAACATGGTAAATATAAAAGTAAATACTTAAGAAATGCTTAATAAAAGAATGTATCAAACCAAGTATTAACTAAGATTTGCAGTTCAAAGATTATGATTAACATCACAAAATATAAATGCCATCTTATTTAAACAAATTATTATGATAAAAAATAAGCTGAGTTTTAATTACTTGTTCTTCCTTCCTAAGGAAGGAAGGAATTGCTCCATTAGGAGCAATGAAGCATTGCTCTGAGATATGCCATGTAGCCTGCATATTTTAAAGGATCACGTCTAAGTGTGAAGAAGCAGGATGACTCTCCAGAAGCCCCCACAGCTGCGAATCATAACATACTTGAAGGAGTTGCAAAGCAGCTTTTACTGATGCAGATGTTGCTTGTGGATTGGGAATGAAATAAATTGGAGGCAGAGGGAAGAGGAGGGAGGTCAGACAATGCAACTGCCTCACGGTGGGGAGGTCAGAGAACAGCAACTCCCTCTAAGTCTCCCATTATCATCCTCTCAGTGGGGGTAGCAGGAAGCCAGAGAGTGAGTTCTGCTCAAAGGTGTCTATTTATGCTGCCTCTCTTCCTGGATTACTCTGTGCCTAGCCCACTCCAGTGCATCATAGGTGGAGCCCCAGAAGGGAGATACCTGGAGTTAAAGGCTGCATCCCAAGTGAAGATCTAGAAAGCGGACACGCCCCTCGCCACTTTAAGGAACCTATTAGCATTTACTTTAACTTCTGCAAGACAACCTCCTGCCTCAGAGGCCAAGCCCCTTTTTACCTCCTGGGCCTGCCCCACCAGCTGACAGCATACAGGTGTTGAATCTTGTGAGATGTCATGGAAGCAAACTTTCTAACAAATGGAGAAGAGGATTGTAGTCAGAACAGACATTTTTTTGTCTCTCATCAGTCTCCAGGCTCGGCTCTTTGATGTGTTGGCCTATTTAATTACCCTGACTGAAAAAGTTTTACCAGGTCTCTTCTCCCTTTCCTTCCACATGGGTTATGGAAGGAACTCTCCTGGGAGGATCCTACTCGCAAACAATTCTCAAACACTGCTGCTTCTTTGTTTCTTGTGCTTTTTGTATCCCTGTTTGGTGCCATTTGTTATGGGAGCAACCAGCTAGTGGCTACTGGGAATCTGATGCTGACCAGCAGAATGTATCCCTTCATGTGAGAGGATGATAACAGTACCAGGAGGCTGAGAGGCAGTTGCATTCTCTGACCTCTCTCCTCTTTCCTCTGCCTCCAATTTATTTCATTTCCAATCCACAAGCAACATCTACTTCAAGAAAGGCTGATTTTCAACTCTTTCAGAGGTGTTATAATTCACAGCTGTGGGGGCTTCTGGAAAACTATCTTGCTCCTTCATATTTAGGTATGGTCCTTAACATATAGGCTCAGAGAGAGTGATGCCTCATTACCCCAACACTTAAGGACATATATCTGGTTTTTTTTTTTAAACTTTTATTTTACATATAAGACACACATATACACATATATATGTCTATTCATATCATTCTGTGCATGAGTGTGCATGTGTATATGTAAAGCAAAAATTAATTCTAATCATCTAATCTGGGCATTGGATCAAAAAGTTGGCAAGCAAAGTAGATGGAAGAAATATGAGAAAAACTAATTCCTTTTTTTCCCTATATTTTCCAGACTAACCATCATAACTATACTGACAAAAAAATGTTGGGAATAAGCCAAGAATTTAAATCCAGAGGACCCTTTATATTATCTTATTTGATTGATTCTCCTCATAATATTCCTGCAAGGTAGATCCTTGGGCAGCAGTTACAAGCCTCAGAATAATGCAGTGCCAAGATGTAGGCAATCAATCAAAGAGGGTCTACATTAAAATATTTTTTCTTTTTCTTTGTTGTTGTATATTTAACAAACATTGATGAGCATGAATATTTTCATATGTAATGAAGAATAGAAAATGAAGATTGTATATGAATGAACGAAGGTCTTATTAAGTCATTACTATGTACTGAACCCTCCCCTAAACATTGAAGATAGAAATAGAAAAACAATGACAGAAATTAAAATTCTAAATGGGAAGACAATATACATAGTGGAGTGGTAACTGGAAAAGAGTTGTTTTGGTCTGGAAATTACAGAAATGTTGAGTTGAATCATAGATGAGTACATAGAATAGCCACACCCCATTGGTAAACAATAACTGAGTTCATTTGATCATAATTCATGATTCCAGAAATGGGAGAAAAGGGGAACAGGAGGAATGTGTGTGCTGACCCCAACACTGTTGGCAAGAAAGCTATGGAGAAGGGGTTTGTAGAGAAGGGAAGAAATAAGAATATGAAATTGCACATGTACAAAATATACTTTTTTCAAAGTATGTATTAAATTTATAAATTATAAATAATTTATATATAAATATATGTATAAATAAATTATAAATAAAGAACCTATGCTGCCTTGTTTATCTGTGTCCCATTCTGAACTTCCTTCTGCTATCTTTATATATTTAAAAAAATATTTATGTTCTTATTCTTTTTTTTGTACTACCTTTGATTTCTCCCACAATTTTCCAGAAATAAAATAGCAACAACAGCAGCAAACAAAAGCATTCCCTTATAATGACCAATTATAATCAAGCAAAACAAAGTTATACATTGATCATGTCGGGAAATATGTATTTTATTTTGCATTAATAGTTCATCATTACCTGCTGAGAGTCAAGAATTCTTAATTATAAATTTTGTGGAGTTATGAAAAGTTAAAGTTTTATGTCATTCATTTTTTTCCTTTAAAATGTAATTATTTTATAAATCATTTTCCTGGTCATACTTAAATTCCCTCTGGACCAGTTCATAGAAGCCTTCCTAGATCACTCTAAATTCATTTTTCATTATTTCTGTTTCTATATTATTTTTTCTTTGCAAGGCAATTGGTCAGGGTCACACAGCGGGTAAGTATTAAGTGTCTGAGGCTGGATTTGAACTCAAGTCCTCTTGACTTCATTGCTCAGGCTCTATCCACTGCACCATTTATCTGCCCCTTTCATTTTTCCTTATGATATGACAATATTCTATTACATTAAAATATCTCAATTTTTTCAACCATTCTTCAACTGGTATCTCATTTTTTTTCTAGCTCTTTATACAATAAAAAAGGCTGAAATAAATATGGGGGGGGGAGACAGGTGGAGAAGTTAAGGAAGGGTCCTTTCCCTCCATATTTGATCTTTTGAAAATAATTGTCTAGTGTTGGTATTTTGGATCAAAGGTTATTCTCAATTTAGAGAATTTGGAGTAAAGTGCCAAAGTGCTCCCAGAAAGATTTAACTAATTCATAGCTTTACCAAAAATACATTTACTTGTCCTCCTACATCACCTCTAACAATTGTCATTTTCCTTTTTTTTTTTTTTTAATCACTTTTAGTCAATGTGGCATGTAAGGCAAAATTTAGGAATTCTTTTCATTTGAATTTCTCTTATTAGTAGTATTCTTGAGCAGTTTTTCATTTGGCTACTGATAGCTTGCTTCTATGTTTTTGAGAATATTGTTAATATCCCTATACTATTTATGTACAGAAGAATCTCTATGCTCTTTTAAAGATCATTGATAGTAACTCAGAAATCTATCTCCTTAACTTTTGGTGACCAAAACTGGAAGATTTAAGTCTATAAAATTCTAGTTAACATCACTGGCTTAATAACTCAGAACTACGAAGAGCTTGATGATGTCTGAATTGTATATCTTAATGCCAAAGTTTTAAAATCAATCACATTCCAGACCTTTAGTGGAAGCCTGTTGCCAATTAAATTAAAGCCAAATTCCTTTTCCAGGCAGTTAAGGACTTCTTTTAGATTTTTACCAGACAGAATAGATGACTCAGAATTGCTTTGTAAATACACAACGTCTTGTTTTTCCATTTATTGCTATTATGAAATTAGATAAGCATTCCAACAAAACCACCTTTGTCCTCAGGAATAATAAAATCACTTAGGATACTTAATTATATTTAAGAATTCAGGAAATCTTTTTAAGAATCACTTTTGTATTTATTCTTATATTTGCTCTTTATAATTATATCCCTATATAATGTAGTTAATTTAGTTAATTTCCTAGCAAACTGGATTCAAATCAAATTTTGGTCCTTCTTAATTTTGTAAGCATGCAATAATTGTTAAGATTTTTGAGTCTCAGTGTCCTTATTTGTAAAATGGAGTTAATAATAATGTAACTTACTTTAGCTAGCACAGAGCATGGAACACTATGCTTGGGGTCATGAAGATCTAACTTCAAATATGGCCTCAAAGATTTACTAGCTAAGTGACTTTTACCTTATCATACTTAACCTTCTTTTCCTCATCTATAAAATAAATAGGAGAAGTAAATAGCAAATTACTCCAGTATCTTTGCCAAGAAAGACCTAAATGGAATCCCAAAGAATCAGACACCAATGAAGTGACTACACAAGAAAAAGAATAACAGTAACTTTACACAATTGTCATGAATCTCAAATGATATATTGTATGTAAAGTGCTTTGTAAACTTTAAAATGATATAAAAATCAATGTTTTATCTTTCTATATGATATAGGGATGGGTAAAAATTCTTAACTAGAGTAATCATCTGAAATTTTTTATTAAAATTTATTTTTCTTAGAAATTATTTGCTAGAAATTTTTATTAGAAATATTTGCCAAAAATAGAGTGGGCAATCAGTGGAACAGATACATTGCATTGAGAAACAGTTGAACACTATAACATAGTATGTAGCATATGTAGTATGTAGCATAGTATACAGTACCCCAGCTACTAGTGTAAGAACTCCTATTTGACAAAAAGTATTGGGAACATTGAACTGACAGAAATTAGATATGGACCAATACTTAATACCACATACCAAGATAAGTTCCAATGGGTATATGCCTTAGACATAAAAAATAGTATTATAAAGCAAATAGAAGAGGAAGAAAGAAATTATGTTTTGAACCTATGGATCAGACTAGCTAGAGAGGATCACAAAAGATAAAATTGAAATTTGAATTATACACAAATTTAAAAAATATTTTTATACAAAATCAAGAAGGAAAACAAAGAACTGCAGAAAAACAATCTTTGCAACAATGTTTTTCTGATAAAGATCCATATCTAAGAGGCATAAGGAACAAATTCAAATCAATAAAAACAAAAGTTATTCCCCAATAGAAGATCGGTCAATGGATATGAGCGAGTAGTATCTAAAGGAAGACATACAAATTATCAACAACCATATAAAATGCTCCAGATCACTAATAATTAAAAAATGCAAATTAAATCAACCCTGAGGTTCCACATCATATCCATGATGTTGGCAAAGTTGACCAAAAAAAATATTATTTGAAGGAGAATGGATAATCGAAGTTAAGTATTACTGGTAGAAAGTCATTCTTGAAATTTGAAATTCTGTCCCAAAAGTCACTAAATTGTGCATGCTTAGGTAGCATGAGAGCTTTCTGCTTCTTTTTTTGAAGTTGAAGCCATTCAGTCATGGCCTATTCTCCATGACCTTGTTTAGAGTTTTCTTGGCAAAAATAATGGCTAACTTACCATTTCCTTTTCCAGCTCATTTTGCCTGATTCTTAGTGACTCAATTTCCCCTTAAATGTTAACATCTCAAACTGCTACATCTGGAATTAGAATCAGATCCAATGAATTTGCAGACTCCATTTTTGTCTCTTTCAAATCTAGAAGAACAGGTTGATATTTGCTCTTCTCCAATACTGTGGAGTTTCTCTAATTCTCCAAAGTCTTTCAAAGAGCACAGACAGTTTGTCAGCAATCAAATTCTTTTAATTCCTTGGGATTCAGATTAGCAACTTTAAGGCTATAAAACCCTAGTCAACATTACTGATTCAGCTTACCCAGAACTAGGTAATATACTTTTGTTACCTGAATCTCTTAACTTAAGAGATATAGTTTATATTAGTCACATGCATAACTTTGAATGCAAGTCCATTAAATAAACTCCAAATTTTTTGGTTGACATTTTTAGACAAGTAGATAAGAGGAATTTTCATGTGAGGCTGAATGACTCCTATTTTTCCTAAATGACTCATATTTTCCCATCCACTTTTTAGAGACGTTTTCCACTTGATAGGTCTTTGTTTCAAATTACAAGTATGATTAATTGGCATTTGTAACCATTCTTAAAAATTTAGCGAACCTCTTAAAATTATGTATTGTATTTATTCTGATAATGTTTGCATTTGAAAATCTCAGTTTTTACAAGAATGAATCAGTGAAAAACTATTTATTCCATGTCAGGCATTAGGGATCCATATTAGAAAAGCAAGTCATACAGATAGATGAGAGTCAGAAACAGGACATAAAGAAAAGCTCAAGGTGAATTTGCAGGACAAATGGCAGTTCATGGAGTTCTGATAAGATCTGAAAGGCATAGGAGTAGAAATGTGTGAAGTTCTGGGGGAAAGATGTCATTTTAGGACAGAATTATAATGGCTGACTCCTACCTCCTAGCATTGCAAGTGGTTATTTCCAGCTGTGAGGAATTAGGAGGAGTGGTGAAAGGGTCAAGGGTCCACAGACTTTGAAAAGAAGGAGAATGGAATTAAGAATTGGAAAAGGACTAGCATCATGTACTTCCTCCTGTGTCAGTAGGGATAATGACATTTGCGTTCAACCTGCAAGGAAAAAGCTAAAAGTTTTGGTAACAAAAAGTAAGAGGAGAAGAAGAAATCCTAATAAAGATCTAGATGGGAGATGGTTTGGAAGAAGGGAAAAACTTATATCCTTCTTACATCCAGTGATTTAAAAACCTTTTCTTTTGCACTTGCATCTTTAAAAAATAGGGTATTGGAGTGGAAGAGTGAAAGAGGGAAAGAAAGACACTGGTTAATATGAGAAGCTAGGAAGACAAAATTTCTGACACTTTAGAAGTTCTATTCCTTTTATTGAATATATAATAATGCATTCCTTATAGAGTTTGAATTGGCTATGAAAAGACAACTCTGTCATTTTGTAACCATTCATCTTTGAAGAAAGCCTCTATTACACCTCTGTCCTTACTCTAATTATTAAACTAGGTACTTTACAGAGTTGATAAGAGGAAAGCATTTTGAACATGCTTAAGGTTGTGTACTTTTAAAAATGCAAAATGAAAAAAAATGGAAAAAAATTGCTAGCTGAGCCCTTTTCAGATTCACCTCTTTCCTACCTTGGAGGTGTTGGAGCCCTTTAATTCCCTTGTGTTATATCTATGATTGATGATAATATTGAACAGAAGAAGATGGGGGAACTAACAAAGTCAGAAGATTTAATGAGATTTAATTTTTGTCACCCCAGAACTTGAGTTACAAGAGAAATATAATGGGATTCATCTCTACTAGTGTGCTGTTTTTTTTCTAAAATCTCAAAACACCCAAGGTCTAATTGCTCCCCATGCTCAAGACATTCCTTAAGTTTGTGAATATGAGATACAAAGGGGCATTAAGGCCAATTATAACCCCACCACCATTCCTGTATGAGCTGTGATCCTCTGAAATATAGAAAAAAGTCACTGCAGTGGATAAAGAGTTCTGTGAGGTCCAAAGTGAGTGATTTGTCCTGATTATAAAGTCAGGGAGGAGAAAGAAGAGGAGAAAAAGAACAGGGAACACAGCCAAAATTGAACATGAAAATTGGAACTATGCCTAAAGAGCTATCAAACTAATTGTGCATACCCTTTGATCCAGCAGTGTTTCTACTGGGTCTATATCCCAAAGAGATCATGAAGAAAGGAAGGGGACCCACCTGTGCAGAAATGTTTGTGGCAGCCCTTTCTGTAATAGCTTTAAACTGGAAACTGAGTGGACGCCCATCAGTTGGGAAGTAGCTGAGTAAGTTATGGTATATGAATGTTATGAAATATTATTGTTCCAAAAGAACAATACCAAGGCAGGATGGTTTCAGAGGCCTAGAGAGAATTACATGAACTGATGCTAAGTGAAGTGAGAAGAACCAGGAGATCATTATACACAGCAACAAGAAGATTATACGATGATCAATTCTAATGGATGTGCTCTTTTCTACAGTGAGATGATTGAGGCCATTTCCAATGGTCTTATTTATAAGGAGAGCCATCTGCATCCAGAGAGAGGACTGTGGAAACTAAGTGTGGATTATAACATAGTATTTTTACTCTTTTTGTTGTTTGCTTGCATTTTGTTTTCTTTCTCGTTTTTTCATTTTTGATCTGATTTTTCTTGTGCAGCATGATTGTGGAAATATGTATATGTTTCAATATGTATATCTATATATTTGTATAGAAGAATTATACATGTTTAACATGTATTGGATTACTTGCTATCTGGGGGGAAAGGAAGGGGAAAATTTTGGAAATCAAGGTTTTGCAAGGGTGAATGTTGAAAATTATCTATGTATATGTTTTGAAAATAAAAACGCTTTATAATAAAAAAATCAAAATAGAGGTCATTAAAAATAAATTGTCAAGTTCGTCTTATTATTAAAAAACACAATAAAACAAAACAAAAAAGTTGAAATTTTTTTCTCCAGCTTTGTATTGCCTCTTTCATTCTTCAGATTCTTTCAAAAATCATTGACGGGTTCAATCAGACAATAAAATATTTATTAAGTGTTAGAACTATGTGTCAGCACTGGGATGTAAAGAAAGATAAAAATCTCTGCTCTCAAAGAGCTCACTATTTAAGGGAGGAAGAAGGGCAGAGAAAAGAACTGTGCAAACAAATATAAGCAAGATATATTTTTGGTACATTGGGAGTAATCTCAAAGGGAATGTGTTAAAATTCAGAAAGACTGGGAAAAGCTTCTTTTAGGAGAGACTAGCTGAGACATGAAGGAAGGAAGGCAGAAAAACCAGGAAATAGAATAAGGAGAAAGACAATTCCAGGCATGGGTGTAGTCTATGAAAATATTTGTAAATGGGAAATCAAATGTCATGTATGAATAATGCCAATCTATCAATGAACATTTATTAAGCAATTACTATATCTCAGTCACTATGCTAAGTACTGGAAATTAAAAAAAAAAAAAAAAACAGAGGCAAAAAACAGTTCTTACCTTACAAACTAATGTGGGAGACAAAAAGCAAACAAGTGCATACAAAGTAAGCTTTATACAGGATGAATAGGAAATAATTTGAACTTGAATTAAGAGGTGTTAAGGAAGGTCCTGTAGAAGATGGGATAATAGTTGGGACTTAAAGGAAACCAAAGAGGTCAGTAGGAGTGGACATGAGAGAAGATTCCAAGAATGTAGGATTATACTCATGATGTCTCATGACCTTTATGCTGCCATCTGTCATCCATTCAGCTATATAGTCATTATGAGCACCAGATTTTGTGTGATCCTAGCCATACTCACGATAACTTGCATTGATGCCCCTATATTGACATTACTCTCCTTCTAGCTTTGTCCTGACCCAAATGAGGTAGACTATTTTTTTTAATGTGACATTCCTGTTATCCTATATTTGGCTTGTGCTGACAGCTCACTGACCCAGAGGGTAAGTTTCACTTATTTGGCCTTCTGGCTCTAATATTATTTTTCACTATTGTCTCCTATACCTGCACTGGGATATTTGTTCAACTGAAGGTAGGTGCTTCTTCACCTTCTGTATCATCTCACTGCAATTATGTGTGTTTATGGACCCACTTTATCTGTTTGCAATTTATATCCAATCCCTTACTTGGTGCTGTAGTTCAAATTTTAAATAACATTGTCTCACCCATGCTGACCTTTTTAACCTATTCCCTAAGGAATCTATTCCCTGGGGAATAAGGAAGTAAAAAGAGCCTTGAAAAGAGTTTTATGTGGGTCAGGACTAAATGCAGAGGCCTAAATAAGGAGACCTTATTCTTTCTGGTCTCTGTTGCCATCTTAGTGTAGAAACTATAGGTCAGAGTCCTCTCCCTCCTGAAAAAGTGGCCATGTCTCTGCTCTCTTTGTGTGTTATCATTCCCTCTTTTCTGTGTAGTATATGACATAAATTAGGCCAACATGAGAAAAAAATAGTTAAACGTTTTCTTTCTTCTGTAAAAGAACATTTAGACTAAGATTCATTTTCCTTTCAGAGTTTATGAAATGTTTATTATGATAAATGCAGTGCTTTTTATTTGAAATAATTATCTTAAGAGAAACTCATCTTTGAATGTACATGTCTTTCTCTTGGGTAATAGTTTTGAATAGTGTTACTTTGGGGGAAGTTAGGAACAGTTTATACCTATGATTTTATGGGCATCATACTGATGAGCTCTCCTTTTTCCACTGTTTTATGTTACCAAATTTCTTATCTCTCATTCATGTCCCCTTTCTTGTCTCTGATGAAAAGGTGGCCATTCTTTTTGCCAAGATTTTCTACTAGTACCATCGATCTCATATAATCTTCGATCTCATATAATCTTACTTGTGTCTTCTGACAAATTATCCCCGTTTCTTACTATTCAGTTTTTTTTTTTTTTTTTATCTTTTGGTTCAATCCCTGCTGCCTTCCCCAAATGCCCTTTTCCCCCAATTACAAAAAAAATTAGTTTGCTTATTCCACCCATTCCCTCAAGGTTTCATCCCTTCCTGTTTGTGGCTAAATTCCTGTAAAAAGCTGTCTACATTTCTGCTTTCACTTTTTACAAACTGGCTTCTGTTTATTATTCAATTATTATGTCTCCATTTAAAGTTATCAGGTGACTTTTTGTTAATTGCCCCCATCCAATGGTCTTAGTCCTCATTTTTAAACTCTGCATTATCCTACACTGTTAAAGACTCTTTTTCCTTGGATACTTTCTCCTCCTTGGCTTTCATGATAATTTTCTCTTCTGATTCTCCTCCCATCTGTTCCCACTTCCCTCTTTGTCGGTCCATCATCCCTATCTTACATACTAATTATGCATATATTTCAAGTCTCTTTCTGGAAACTCTTCTCTCTTTATCCTCTCTCTTCATAACTTTATTAGATCCTATGGGTTGAATTATCATCTCAACATTAATTAATCTCAGACTAATTCACGAATTCAGCCTCTGAATTAGCTCTGGACTGACAGAACCCCCAAATATTGGGAGTGCAACAAATTACCAGCAGAAGATAATTTCGAAGATCACCAGAAAAAGGTCTCTTTTCTGAGGCATGGGAGGAGGCAGGCCAAGCACAAGTAGGCTGAGCATAAACACCACTGCAGCATTGTAGACCCGGGATGGTGGGAGCTCCCCGAGACAGAGAATCTACAGGGAGGAATCTACCATAATGTGGCTATTCTGCCCTGGCTGCAAGCCAGTAGATTAGCAGAGAAGTTATAAAACATCCAACACAGATACGAAAGATAAATAGTGAACCCCGAATTGCCAGAATCTCACGGACTTGGCCACGCCCAACCAGCACCTAGAGTGAGTCAGCGCTGACCCAGCGCAGCTGTCAACTGAACAACAGAAAAGGAGTAAGCAGCTTTCAGAAAACTGATGTACAGCACTGCATTTGTTCATCTGGGTCAGAACACTGGTAAACATCAAGACTAGCAAGCAAGCTGCTAAATAAAAAACAAGAACTCCATAGGGTGTACCAGTTCATCTAGATCTGAGAAGACACTGCAATTAATTCCATCGAAAGCAAAGTACAAGCAAAGTTTTACTTATGCAGGGGTTCTCAAACTTTTTAAATAGGGGACCAGTTCACTGTTCCTCAGACTGTTGGAGAACTGGACTATAGTAAAAAACAAAAACTTTGTTTTGTGGGCTTTTAAATAAAGAAACTTCATAGCCCTGAGTGAGAGGGATAATCGTCCTCAGCTACTGCATCTGGCCCACGGGCGTAGTTTGAGGACCCCTGAGAGATGCAGGATTCTTGACTGGGTAAGAAGGTAGATGAATTTAATTTTATGCAGGTGGTGACAATCCAAAGAACATCTATAATGATCATTATAGATCCCTCCTGGTTGAAATTCCAATTTAAGAAGAGATTTTGAATGCTGTCCTTTGTGTGATGAGCACCTGGTGCTGATTCTATTTCAGCTGAAATTTATAAGCTAAGTGGTCTATTGCTCATACAAAAGCTGATTGAGATTTTCCAGATTATATGGTAAGTCATTTCCCAGGAGCTCAAGGATGCCTTCATTATCCACTTCTATAAAGGTAAAGGGAATAGATTACCCTGTAATAATCACAGGGATTCTCTCTTAGTAATTGATGCTAATACTGCCAGAGTCCTCGTTAATTAAAGACTGTCTTCTTACCTGGAAGATAATCATGTACCTGAAAGCCAGTATGGCTTTAGAAAGGGCCCCCAAAATTAGTCGATATGATATTTGCTGCCTGACTACTCCAAAAGAAATTCCAGAAGCAAAAAAAAAGTCTTTACACGATTTTTATAGACCTGACCAAGGCTTTTGATATTGTTAATTATAAAGACTTATAGAAAATTGTGTACAAATTTGGTTGCTTGAAAAAATTCATCAGTATTATATGTCAATTTCATGATAGCATGATTGCTCTGATTCTGGATAATGGATGATGCTCTTAAACAATTCCAGTCACCAAGGGAGTGACATAAGGTTACGTGCTGGCTCCCAAGCTTTTTAGCATGATGTTTCAGCCAAGTTGTCAAATGCTTTCAATAAAAATGAAGATGGCATCAAGATCAGCTATCACACTGATGATAAACTCTTCAGTTTGAAAAGGCTACAAGCCAAGACAAAAGAGGAGGGAGTGTTGGTGGTTGGTTTTTTGGTTTGTAAATGATTGTGCACTCAATGCAGCCTCTGAAACTGAGATGCAACAAAATATGAATTAATTTTCTGCTGCTTGGGCTAATTAACACCAAGAAAACACAAATGCTCTGTCAGCCAGCACCACACCATCTATATGTGGAACCATCAGTAATAGCAAATGGAGAAGTTTTTAATGCTGTGGATATATTCATGTTTCCTAGCAGTGCATTTTTCCAGGAAGATCCACATCGATAATGAGGCTGTCACACATATTGCCAGAGCTAACTCAGTGTTTGAGAGGCTCTAAAGAAAGTGTGGGAGAGAATAGATATTAGACTGACCACACATTAAATGTCTAAAGAGCCATTGTGCTGAGCTCATTGCTGTATGTCCATGAAACCTGCACAGTATACCAGCGCCATCCCAGGAAACTGAATTGCTTCCATTTGAATTGTCTCAGGACGATTCTGAAGATCACCTGGTAGAATAAGATACCAGACTGTGAGGTCCTTTCTCAAACTAAACTATGCAGCATTCCAACTCTACTGCAAAGAGAGCACTTCATTAAGCTAGCTACAGTTTTTGAATGCCAGTGTACACTTGCCAAAAAATAATTTTATGGAGAACCTAACAGGGTAAGTGCTAACATGGTGGTCAAAAAAACCCCAACAATACAAGGATACTCTCAAAGCCTCTCTTAAGAACTTTGAAATTAATTGTGTGACATGGAAGTCACTGGCATGGGACCTCCCAGCTGGCATGTTCTCATCAGAGAAGGTTCTATAATCTGTGAGCAAAGCAGAATTGAAGTAGCTCAAAAGAAACTCAAGATGCTCAAATTCAGAGAATCCTATCCAAATGTTCACACAGACTATTTGTGATTAATCTGTGGTAAAGCATTGCAAGATCCTATTGATCTGATCAACTGTAGCTGGACAAACTATCATAATTCAACTCTAAAATAATGATGTCATTTTGGTTCTCTTCAAAAGTGAAGGACAATGACCCCACAAGGTTTTACAAAAATTACATTATTTTATTCTTATAACAATTACGGGAGGAAATTGCTATTAATATTTTCATTTTATAGGTAATTTGCCCAAGGTCACATAGCAAGTAATAAAAATTCAGTACTCTAATTATTGTGTGACTTAGCTGCTTTCCAAATGATATGTGCATGAAATTAGCTGTTACATAACAAACTACAGTTGTTTGAGATAAGCAATGCGAATCATTAGCATCTCCTTATGTGATATATATCTGACTAAGAGAAGATGATTACACAAATCTGACATATATATATATATATATATACACACTCTTCAATTGACAAATAATATTTGTAAACACCAACTATTAATAAAGCACTATGATAGGTTTTATGAAAGTAATATGAAGTACAAGTCATAGTTCCTATAATTATAAGCTATTTGAAGAGAAAGACATATATATGTATATATTATACACATATATATATATATATAAAATCACAATATGTTGGAATATTTGTCAGTAGGGAATTCAAACAAAAGAATTATAATGTCCAACCAAAACCTGGCTTATAGATGCTATCTATGTCAATGTTTTCCCGCCTCTCATGTCCCATAATCCCCAGGTTTTAATTGATCCCTCTGTTTCAGGCTTGTTGAGTGTCAAAGATAGGGCCCCAAAGGGCTGACAAGTAAATTTAAACTCTAATGTATATGGAAAATGTTTCAGTTCTTGTAATCTGAGAGGTACTTGATGTGGAGGCAAGTGTACTGTCATATTTGTACTATTCTCTTCCTGAGTAAATGACTGAAAAAGAAAAACTTTTAAAATCACTGACTGCAGAGTTGATTTTTACAAGAATCTTTCATTTTCCTGTTTTTGCTGCATGGCAGGGAAAACCTTGAGAAAACAAAAATCTTACTTTTCAGCTTCAATCATATCTAAAACTGTTAGTAATGTGAGTGCAAAAAGTTTACCCTCTTCTTATTCTCCTTCTTGATCCTCTCCTCACTCAATACTCCATCATTCTTTTGTTTTCTAGCTTTCTTACATTTACTTAAATCCTGGACCCTGGGGAAATGAGTCTGCTAGTATTCAGAAGCTTGATTCCTAATAGTTTGAAAGCCTTGACTCAAATGTCTCTGTGCATCCTCTGATTCTTGGAAGTGGCTAAAATTCTAAAGGTTCCCAAGAATGCACTGGCTCTTGGAAGTGGCTAGAATACTGCATATTCATCTTGAATATGCACGAACTAAAACCAAGGATGGATTCTTTCTTAGGTTGTTAAACATTGAATCTTTGTTTTCCCACTCTGTTATAGTGAAGAAGAATTTGGAATAATGCTATAGGTTTGGTTGTATGTAGTCTGTCAAATCATGGCAATTCTACTTCCACAATATCTTTGAAATATACTTTTTTTTTCTATGTACAGTAGTATTTCTATAGTTTGGAGCTGCAGTTCCTTGAACTTAGACTATATCAATAATTTCTTATTTGATTTTCTTACTGCCTTTCTCTAATCTATCTACTACATAGCTGCCAAAATAGTCTTTCTAAAGCATGGTCTCATAATATAGCTTCTTAGATCAAAAACTTCCAGTGGCTGCCAGTGGCATTTACAATAAAATAAAGCTGTCACATCCTGGTATTTAAAGTATCCCACAGTCTGGGTCCCTTTTTGCTTGAGAAATTTTTATATCACCCTGGGTATATATAAAATAGACATATAAATAAAATATTTATTGATAATAAATCATAATTCTGTGACTTCTACATTTAGCTGAGATTCCATAGATATTGCAACCCACAATTTAAGAAGCTAGGCTTTGTGGATATCTGTTTCAAAGAGATCATGGATCTTTATTGCTTAGTATTCAGAAGTTTTAGGACCTTGAGAACAGCAGTCTTTTTCCTGGGACAAGTTAAAGAATGTTTTCTGTAGGGTTCAAAAGCAGTGTATTTAAAAAAAAAATTAATTAATTAAATTGTACATTTCTTTTCAGACAGCTAAGCATTGATTTTTCTATGGAAATGAAGAACTACACAGTCGTGACTGAGTTCATCTTGCTGGGAATCCCTGAGACTGTGGGGCTAGAAAGAGTGCTCTTTATTCTCTTCTTATCTTTGTACCTATGCACACTGTCAGGGAATGTGCTCATCCTCACAGCCATCATTTCTTCCTCCTGCCTTCATACCCCCATGTATTTCTTCCTGGGAAACCTGTCCATATTTGACATGGGTTTTTCCTCAGTTACCTCACCCAAAATGTTACTTTATCTTTCTGGCCAGACACCAGTCATCTCTTTCCAGGGATGTGCAGCCCAGTTGTTCTTCTATCATTTCCTGGGCTGCACTGAGTGCTTCCTGTACACTGTAATGGCCTACGATCGCTTTGTTGCTATCTGTCACCCTCTACGTTACACAATTATTATGAATCATAGGATGTGCTCCATTCTAGCAACAAGTACCTGGATGGGTGGGTGTGTTCATGCTACTATCCTGACCTCCCTTACTTTCCAGTTACCTTATTGTGACGCAAACCAAGTAGGTTACTATTTCTGTGATATCCCTGCTGTCTTACCTCTGGCCTGTACAGATATAGCTTTAGCCCAAAGGGTTAGTTTCACTAATGTTGGTCTTTTATCTCTCATATGCTTCTTCCTCATTCTCATTTCCTACACTCGCATTGGGATCTCCATATCAAGAATACACTCCACAGAAGGCAGACGACGAGCCTTTTCCACCTGCAGTGCACACCTCACAGCAATCCTTTGTGCTTATAGGCCCATTATCATCATCTACTTACAGCCTACCCCTAGTCTCTTGCTTGGGTCAGTGGTTCAGATATTAAATAATCTTGTGACCCCTATGTTGAACCCTTTAATCTATAGCTTAAGAAATAAGGATGTGAAATTTGCTCTCAACAAAGTATTAAATAAAGTGAGACTCATTGCTGGAAGTGAATAAGCTTCTAAGTACTAGTGGACAATGCTTGACTCCTTCTTAGTAAACCTAAATCTCAAGAACATCTTTTAAATCTTTTTCTTAAGAAATTATAAACCACTATAAATGATTGTATCTTTTGAGCTTGCTGATGACATTATGTGTGTATGTGTCTATACATTTCTCCATGTTTTATATGAAATTGCTTGTTCATAGAATAACATATTTTTAATAAGTATTTTCTTTTTACTATGAACTTAATGGACATAAAAGCATTAATATTTCAATATACAAAGAAGTACAGAAAAATACATATGGAAGTATAAACATGTCACGTACAGTTCTTTAAAACATATCAATCTCATATAGTAATAACAAATCTGTCATATTAATAATGGTCATTGTATAACTTATTTTCCTAGCTTTAATTCATTTTGCATCTGTAATAATTACTCAGAAAATGCACTGGTTGGTTGATTTTTCCCCTTTAAATAAATGACTTCTTAGTTCCTTAATCCTGTCAGAGGGAATGTAAGGTAAACACACACACACATATGCACATGTTCACACACAGAAGCACATGTATGCACATACACATGTCTTTCAATCAGAGATGTATCACATATCTTAGAAGGACAGAAAAAAAAGCAATAAAAAATGAAAAAAAAAAAAGCTGTGGTGGAATACTGAAACTACTTCCTGTTTTTTTTCCTTTCTTCTCAGTCCTTGATAAGGAAAGAAAACTGAGTCCCTCAGTAGAAATTATAAAACATAATTGTATCTAAGCATGCCAATTTGAAGTATCAATGAGATTTATGATGTCAAGTGGTTAAAATTCCTACCCATTGACTGGTGGTATATGATTCATATGGTGACACAATAATTATTACTATTAGCAAAACAAAACAAAAACAAAAACAATTATCCAAATTGTAGCAAAACAGAAATTAGAGAAGGTGTACAAAGGAGGATATATATCAGACAATACAAAGGAAAGGCACTTTCCAAATGGAAGCATGGTGGCCAACGAGAAGAAACAGGTCTAGACCTAATAAAAATGAAATTCTCTAAAACAGTAAAGACATTGCATTTGAACATCAAATAGGAACTAATCCATGTGACATTTTAGTATTGAATGTATTCAGAGATAAGAACTTGCAAAATGGAAAAGTTAAACATTTATCAAATAGTAAAAGAATGATAATAATAATTTTATTGTTCCTTATCTTTTTACACACACTAAGCAATTTAACCATTCTCTGATGCCCACAAGTTATTATGTTTAATAATATGTTCAAAGTGCCATGATTTCAATTAAAACTTAAAACCTTTATCAAATGTCATTCTTTTGCCTTCTTGCTGTTTCTTTGTATTTTTTAGTGCAAAAGTGTCAAAATAAAGCCTGAAAGCTTCATATGTGGCCACACTTCCAAATATAGCCTGAACTAAATTAAAATGTAATTGGAAATATTTTTAAAATAAATAAAAATACAATAAAACATGCACAATGTTTATATTGTTTTCTAAGACAATATGCTTCTACAGAGATCATTACTGTGGTTTAGTAACCCACTTCCATTCTATTTCTTTGATTATGATCTAGTGTATATCCCAGTTACCTGGGATAGGAGGAATGGAAAAAATTAGAGACGAAAATGAAAAAAAGCTGCGATGGAATATTGAAATTTTTTCATATTTCTTTCCCTTCTCAACCAAAGCAGAAGAATGAAAATTGATTCCCTCAGTGGAAACTTGATAACAATACTCAGCCTATCATGGCAATTACTATCAGTATGATCAAGTGACAAACTCAAGAAGGAAGTCACAGAAAGGGGACAATTTTTATGTCCCTTTCATAATATCATAGGCATCCACAGACAATTCATGTAGTTAGTTTTCATGACAAATCAAAAAAGTATATATATATATATATATATATATACATATATATATATATTAAAGCATAGAAAACAGGTAGCTCAAAAAGATTGCAATAGGTAAGTGGAAAGAATTTTTTTTCTAACTTTAGTGCCACCAAAATGAATTAATTCCTTGCAGTAATCCAAAGTCAAAGCTGTTTTAAACAGAAAAAAGAAAACTGATCTCTTTCTCACAAGAAAGGAGAAAAATCAGTCCATTGAAGCTCTTACAATGAAAGGAGACTCAGGTGCAAAATTGTGTTCCCTCAAGTGAAGCTTCTTAGCAATTGAGATATTTTTGTGGATGTGGGCTCCTTGTGAACCTTATTTCTGTCTCTGTCTTCCTCTTCTCTACCCAGTATAGTCAATCCCCCTGGAACTCCACTCTCCTCTCACTCTATTAATATTTTGGGGGGAGGGAGAGAACAGGAAATATTTGAAAAAATCTCATGACATTTTTAGTTCATTTTCTTTCCTGGAGAGATCTTTGTGCAGGTAGTGTTGTATAGCCAAATGCAAGTTATAGATGGGATAAACTGGAAATAATCCAACAGAGGAAAGATTTCCTATAGAAGGCAAGATTTTGGCTAAGGCAGAGATCAGGAGGCAGAGATAAGAAGGGAGAGCATTTTAAACAGCCTGTGGATATGCTTGAAGTTGAGAGAAAGAAGATTGTGTTCATAAAACAGCAAGGAGAACAGTATCACTGGTTTACAAAGTGTACATGGGAGATATTGTAAGTTGTCTGGTCTGAAAGCTGGAGATCATAAGGTTGTCAAAGGATTTGAATGCCCTATAGATGGTTTTATATTTGATGTTGGCGGTGAGAGGAAGCCACTAGAGTGTATTAGAGTGATATGTTAAGATCTGTACTTTAGGAAGGTAATTTTGTTTTTTGATTTTTTTTTTTATTTAGATATGAGATATGTGTCTGTGTATTTTAAATTTTTCAACATTTACTTTTATAAGATTTTTATTTCCATCTTTTCCTTTCTCCTCCCTTTCTTTCACCACCTTTAGGTCAGAAAGCAATCTGATATAGGGTAACAGTATACAATCATATTGAACATATTTCCATATTATTCGTGTTGTGAAAGAAAAATCAGAGCAAAAGGGAAAATATGTAAAAAAAAAAAATACTATGCTTTGATCTGCATTCAGATTCTAAAATACTTTCTCTGGATAGGAATAGTCTTTTCCACCATGAGTCCTTTGGAATTGTCTTAGATCACTGTATTACGAGAAGAGCTAAGTCTATCAACATTGATCATTCAACAGTGCTGCTCTTATTATGTACAATGTTCTTCTGGTTTTACTCACTTCATTCAATATCAGTTCATGCAAGGTTTTACGTTTTTCTTAAATCTGCTTGCTCATCATGTTTTAAGATATTTTTCTCATCATTTCTTATAGAACATATTTGTTATTTGTTTGTTCTTTATTCTCGAATAGGGCCATGACATTAGAAAGGTGATGCCATGACATGCAAGTGAACTGGATTTAAGTGACGAAGGTCTGTGCAAGGTCGCCTGTTTACTTTCCCTTCCAGAGCTATCTAGATTCAGTAGCCAGATATAGATCAGTATACGTAGAGATAGCCCCATATTATTCCATTACATTCATGTAACACAATTTGTTCAACCATTTTCCAATTGGTGGGTATCCCCTTAGCGTTCATCTCTTTGCCACCATAAAGGGAGCTGATGTAAACAGGTTTGTATGTGTGTCTTTTTCTTCTTTTTATGATTTTTTTGGGATACAGACCCAATAGTGTGGTATTACTGAATAAAATAATGTGCATAGTTTTATAGCCCTTTGGGCATAGTTCCAAATTGCTCTCCAGTATGTTTGGATCAATTTACAATAGCACAAATGTACCAATACATTAATATTCTAATTTTCCCACATTCTCTCAAACATTTATCATTTTTCTTTTTTTGTCAATTTTCTGTTTATTCTGATCTTTTCCATGGAGTTTTATTATATCTAATTTTTATTGCATCATAATCTGAAAAGAATGTATTTAATATTTCTGCCTTTCTGTACCTGATTGTGATATACTTGTTTTTGTTCTAAAACTTGATCAACTTTTGCATAGGTTCCATATACTGTTGAGATAAAGATATATTTCTTTTTATCACCTTTCAATTTTCTCCAGAGGGCTATCATATCTAACTTTTCTAAAATTCTACTCACCTCTTTAACTTCTTTCTAAGTGTGTTTGTTTTTGTGGCTAGCTTTATCTAATTCTGAAAAGAGGAGATTGAGGTCCTCTATTAGTATAGTTTTGCTGTGAATTATTTATTGTAACTCACTTAACTTTTCTAAAAATTCAGATGCTAAACCATTTGATGTATATATGTTTAGTGCTGGCATTACTTCAATGTCTGTGGAACCTTTTAATAAGATGTAGCTTCCTTCCTTATCTCTTTTTGTTAACTCTATTTTTGCTTTGCTTTGTCTGAGATCAGGATGACTATCCCTGAACTTTTTTTTTTTTACTTCAGTTAAAGTATAATATATTCTGTTCCATTCTTTTGCCTTTATTTTGTGTGCATCTCTTTGTTTCAATGTGTTTCTTGTAAACAACATATTGTAGTATTCTGTTTTTTAATTCACTCTGCTATCCATTTTCATTCTATGAAAGAGTTTGTCCCAGTCACATTCATAGTTACAGTTACCAGCTCTGTATTCCCCTCCATCCTTTTTTCTCCCATATATATATTTTTCTCTTTTTTTCATCCTGTTCCTTCTCACCAATAGTTTTTTTTTTTTTTTGCTTCTGACCTCCCTCAATCTATTCCTGGTTCTATCACTCCTCCACAACTTTTCTTTCCTATTTTCTCCTTTTCCCTATTTTCTCCTTTCTCCTATTCCTTATAGGGTAAAATAAATTTCTACATCCAAGTGTATGTGCATGTGATTCTCTCTTTGAGCCAAATCTGATGAGACTAAGATTCAAATAATGTTCATGCCTTTCTCTTCTTTCCCTCTATAGTAATAGGTCTTTTGGACTTCTTCTCATGATATAATTTACTCCAATTTGTTTTCCCTTTCCTCTTCTCTCAGTATAATCCTTTTTCACTCTTTAATTCCTTTTTTATATTATCACATCAAAGTCAATTTATGCCCATACCCTTTATTTACTTATACCCCTTTCTGCATAATTGATTTTTGGTTGTAGTCCAAGCTCTTTTGCCTTCTGGAATACCATATTCCAAGCCCTCAAATTCTTTAATGTAAAAGCTGCTAAGTCCTATGTAATTTTGTCCTCTTTATTTAATTATTTTTTTCTAGCTGCTTGCAGTATTATCTCCTTGACCTGATAATTCTGGAATTTGGCCATAATATTCCTTGTAGTTTTCATTTTGGTATCTCTTTCAGGAAGTGATCAGCGGATTTTTTAAATGACTATTTTGCCCAATAGTTCTAGGATATAAGTACATTTTTCCTCATGAAAGATGGTTTTTTGATCATGGCTTTCAGGTAGTCCAATAATTTGTAAACTATCTCTCCTAGATCTATTTTCCAGATCAGTTTTTTTTAATGAAGTATTTTATATTTTCTTCTTTTTTCTTTCTTTTGATTTTGTTTGACTGATTGCTAATGTCTCATAGACTTATTAGCTTCCATTTGCTCAATTCCAGCTTTTAAGGAATGATTTTCCTTAGTTAGCTTGTGTATCTGCTTTTCCATTTGGTTGATTCTACTTTTTAAGAAGTTTTTTTTTTCCCCAATTGACTTGTTTTCCATTCCAAATACATTTGATCAAATGTATTTTTTAAATTTTATTTATTTTTAATAAATTTTCATGTTGAGAGAGGAAAATCAGTGCAAAAGGGGGAAAACTATGGGAGAGAGAAAAATAAACAAAAAAAGAAGTGAATCTAGTCTCTTTAGCTTTCTTTTTTTTTCTGGATACAGATGGCATTTTCTGTCCAAAGTTTATTGGGATTGTGTTAGATCAGTGAACCACTAAGATCCAAGTCTTTCATAGTTGATCATCACACATTCTTGCTATTATTGTGTACAATATTCTTGGTTTTGCTTGTTTCACTCAGCATCAGTTCATGTAAATCTTTCCAGGCCTTTCTAAAGTCAGCTTGTTCATCATTTTTCATAGAACAATAATATTTCATTACCTTCATATATCCCAACTTGTTCAGTCATTCCTCAATTAATGAGTATCTACTAATTTTTTAATTCTTTGCTACCACAAAAGGAGCTACTACAAGGTCCTTTTCTCTTCTTTATGATTTCCTTGGAATACAAATCTAGTAGTGGCACTAGAGGTTCAAAGGGTATGCACAGTTTGATAGCCTTTGGTATAGTTCCAGATTGCTCTCCAAAATGGTTGGATCATTTCACAACTTCACTAATAATGTATTAGTGTCCCACTTATCCTCCATCCCCTCCAACAGTTATCATTATCTTTCCTGTCAACATAGCCAGTTTGAGAGGAATTTTGCATTTCTCTAATCAGTACTGATTTACAGCATTTTTTTTCATGTGATTATAGATGGCTTTAATTTCTTCATCAGAAAATTGTCTATTAATATCCTTTGACCCATTTATCAATTGGGGAATGTCTTATATTCTTATAAATTTGACACAGTTCTTTTTTATATAGTTTAGAAATGAGACTTTTATCAAAAACACTGGCTGTAAAGATTTTTTTCTAGGTTTGCACTTCCCTTTTAATCTTGTTTCTGTTGGTTTTGTTTGTGTAAAACTTTTTTAATTTAATGTAATCAAAGTTGTCCATTTTATCTTTCATAATGTTCTCTAGTTTTTCTTTGGTCATAAATTCCTCTTTTCTCCAAAGATCTGATAGGTAAATTACCCCCTTGCTCTCCTAACTTGTTTATGGTATCATTCTTTATGCCCAAATCATGTACCCATCTTGACTTTATTTTGGTAATGAGTTTGAAATGTAGAACTATGCTGAGTTTCTGTCATATTATTTTACAGTTTTCCCAGCAATTTTTGTCAAATAATGAGTTCTTATTCCAGAAGATAGAGTTCAGGGGTTTTAACAAATACTAGATTGCTATAGGCCTTGATTATTGTGTCATGCATATCTAATTTATTCCACTGATTCACCACTCTATTTTTTAGCCAATATCAAATGGTTTTGATAACTGCTGCTTTATAATATAGTTTTAGATTTGATACTACTAAATCACCATCCTTTGTATTTTTTCATTAATTCCCTTTATATTCTTGATCTTTTATTCTTTCAGATGAATTTTTTTTATTACTTTTTCTAGTTCTATAAAATAACATTTGATTAGTTTGATTGGTATAGCACTGAACAAGTAGACCAATTTAGACAGAATTTTCATTTTTGTTATATTAGCTCGGCCCAGCCACAAACAATTGATATTTTTCCAATTCTTTAGATCTATCTTTATTTGTGTGAGAAGTGTTTTGTAATTGTATTCATATACTTCTTGAGTTTGTTTTGGCAGGTAAACCCCCAAGTATTTTATTTTGTCTACAGAGATCAAACTTCAGACAATGCTCATCCCTGTCCCTTGTTTCTCTAAATTGTAATATATCTTTTGAGCTTCTTCATGTGATCTAACTTGTTGCATTATAACTCTCTTTTCCTCTTTTTGCAGTACAGACCTTTACCCTTTTTTTGATGTGATCATATCAGAGTCCATTTACAACTATACCCTTCATTCATATGATGCTTACCTCTATCTGCCCCAGTCACAGATAGTTTTCAAAAGTTACAGACATCATTTTCCCATCTAGAGATGTGAACAGTTTAATCTTTAAATAATATATATGTATACATTTTCCCTTATCTACCTTTCTATGCTTCTCTCGAGTCATGTGTTTATAGATTAAATTTTCTCTTTAGTTTTGATTTTTTTCAATAGAAATGATTGAATGTCTCTTACTTCATTGAAGATTCATTGCTTCCCCTGAAAGATGATGCTAAATTTCTCTGGGTAGTTAATTCTTGGTTATAACCCTAGGTCTTTTGCTTTCCAGAATATAGTATTCTAGGCCTTCTCATCCTTTATTGTAGAAATTGCCAGATCCTAGATAATCCTGACTGTTGCTCCTTGATATTTGAATTGTTTTTATCTGGCAGCTTGCAGTATTTTTCCTTGAGATTGTAGTTTTGAAGTTTTGCATTAATGTTTCTTAAGGTTTTCCTTGTGGGATCTCTTTCTAAAGATGATTGATGGGTTCTTACAATAAATATTTCCCCCTTCAGCTTCTAGAATATTGGGGCAGTTTTCCTTAATGATCTTTTAAAGAATGCTATACAGGCTCTTTTTGGGGTCATGGCCTTCAGGGAGACCAATAATTTTTAAATTGTCTCTTCTGGTTCTATTTTTCAAGTCAGCTGTTTTTCCAGTGAGGTATTTCACATTTTCTTCCATTTTTTTTTCATTCTTTTTAGTTGTTTCACTGATTCTTCTTGTGTCATTAGTGTCCATTTGCCCCATTCTAATTTTTAATTTGTGATTTTCTTCAGTTAACTTTTGTATCTTTTTTTCCCCATTTATTTATTTCTAATTCTAATTTTGAAGGTGTTGTTTTCATCAGTGGATTTATTTTTTCATTTGTCCAATTGTATTTTTTAAGCAATTGTTTTCCTCAGCCAATTTTTTCCTTCATTTTTAAAGCTATTGGCTCTTTCTTGCATACCTCTCATTTCTTTTTTCATTTTTTTCTTCTACCCCTCTTATTTGCCTTTTGACATCTTTTATGAACACTTCTAAGAAACTTCTTTGGGTTTAAGACCAATTTTTATTGCTCTTTGAGATTTCCTCTGTGGACATTTTATCCTCATCTGAGTTGATGTTTTGGTCTTCCCTGTCACCATAGTAGCTTTCTATGCTCAAAATTCTTTTCTTTTTTTTTTTTTTTTTTAACTCATTTTCTTTCTTTTTGTTTTGTATTTTCTCTTTTTTTTTACTTTTATGGTTGAGCACTGCTCCTGGGGTAAAGAGGGCACTGTCCCAAGCTTCCTGTTCAGGCCTGAGCCTTGGTTTTGAGCACAGGGACCGTTTGTATTTGCAGAGGATAGCTTTGCCTGCTCTTTTCAGGAAACAGCCTGCTTTCTTTGAGTTTGCCTTCTGAACAGTGATTGGAGGCTCTCACACTGATCTGCTCCTCTGCTGAACCAGGTCTTAGTTGCTGATTTTCTGTGATTAAGACCTTTCATCAGCTTTCCTAGAATTTGTCACTGGACTAAACACCCTTTTCACCCCAGTGACAATGACCTTTGTTGAAGTTTTTCTAGTCTATGTTGAGCCAAAGAGTGGTTTCATTCCATCAGACTATGTCCAGAAGCTTGATTTCATATAGCTTTTGAGGAAAACTGGGAGAGTTCAAACAGCTTCCTGCCTTTACTCCATCATCTTAGCTTGATCTGTGGAAGTCTCTGACTAAGTGTATTTTTGAAGGAATTATTTTCTCTAGCCAATTTTTTTCCCCCTTCCTTTTCCAAGCTGTTAACTCTAGCTTGTATACCTCTCATTACTTTTTCAAATTTTTTAAAATTTATGTTATTTAATTTTTAAAATTCTTTTTGATATCTTTCAAGAAGACTTTTTGGACTTGAGACCAATTTATATCTCCCTTTGAGATTTTGTATGTATGCATTTTGTTCTCCTCTGAGTTCGTATTTTGATATCCCTGTCATCATAGAAGTGTTCTATGGTTATAATTCTTTTTTGTTTCTTGCTCTTCTTTTTTTTTTTTTTTTTTTTTTTTGCCTATTTCATGAATTTTAAAGTTGAGTTCTGCTCTTGGAGTATAGAGGGCACTGCCCAAGCTTCTTTTGCTGGGGGCTACAGGTGGGGTAATTTTCTTTGAACACTGGGGCCTCAGGTGCTTGATGACTTAATCACTGCACTGAATAGTCCAACCCAGTCATGCCTATTATTGCCTGATTTTCAGGGCTGGCAAGTTGCCTTTAGTTCTGGGGATGGACGCTCTACAACTAGCCTGTGGTGCCACTGCCAGGGTCTCAGTTGCTGATCTGTGATGAGGTAAAGAGCCTCCCACTGGCTTTCCTCCTAGATTCTGTCTGCCTTGGACTATGCTTCTCTTTTATGCAAGTGAGACAGATCTTTCCTAAAGTACTTCCAAGCTATCTTAAGCTGAAAGATTGTTTCATTCCATCTCTTTGTAGGTTCTGTTGCTCCAGAATCTGCTCAGAGGTTTGATTTAATGTTGTTTTCAAGGCAAACTGGGAAATCTCAGACAACTTCCTAGCTTCTCTCCACCATCTTGGCTCTACATCACCAAGAAAATCATTTTGAAAAATTAAATAGATGGGCTGAAATAGAAAGATTTGTGCCAGGGAAACCAAGCAACATCAATATTCTTCAATGAAATTGGTCTATAATAATCTTATTTCTGTTTTCACTCTTCCTGATTTAGGTATCAGTATCATATTTGATTCATTTTAAAATTGGTAGGATTTCTTCTTTACCTCTTATTTCAAATAATTTGTTTAATATTAGAATTAGTTCTTCTTTAAATGTTTGGTAGAAGTAACTTGTAAAAGCATCTGGTCCTGGTGCTTTTCTCTTAGAAAGCTCATTTTTTAGGCTATTCAATTTCTTTTTCTAAAATAGGTCTGTGTATATACTCTATTTCCCTTTCTGCTAACATTGGCAATTTACATTTTTGTAACCATTCTTCCATTTCACTTAAAGTGTTAAACTTGTTAATACATAATTGGGCAAAATAGCTCCTTATAATTTTTTTTTTAATTTCATCTTTGTTAATAGTATATTCACTCTTTTCATTTTTTATTTTAGTGGTTTGATTTCCTCTTTTTAAAAATAAAACCAAACAATTGTTTCTCTTTTTGTTTGTCTCTTTTTTCATAAAACTAATTGTTAATTTTATTTATTAATACAATGACTTAAAATTTTAATATTTTTAATCTGACCTTTATTTTAGGATTTCCAATTTAATGTTTAATTGGGAATTTTTAGTTTGTTTTTCTAGTGGTTTTTAAATTGTATATTTAACTCATTGATCTGCTCTTTCTGTATTTTAACGTTATAAATATTTATAGATTGTAATTTTCCTCTTTACTGCTATTTCTATAATTTGTTTCTTAATTCACTCTTTTATAAGATTAGGTTGTTTATTATGGAATTTGTTTTTAATCTATTTCCTTCATGACATATTAAAATATTATTCTTGTTGCATTAAGATCTGAAAAGAACACTTTTAATATTTCTGCTTTTAATTATAAAAAAAATTATATCCTAAGATATAGTCAGTTTTCATAAAGGTCCCATGAACCATTAAAAAAAATGTATATTCCTTTCTCTTTCCATTCAGTTCTCTCCAAATATCTATTACTCTATATTATCTAAAATTCTATTCACTTCCTTAAATTTTTACTTATTTATATTTTGGTTCAATTTGTCTCGTTTGGAGAGGGGAAGATTAAAGTCCACTACTCTTATAGTACTACTATATATCTCCATCTATAATTCATTTCATTTTTCTCTGAAAAAAAATTGATGCTATTAGATTTGGTGCATTTAGTTTTATTATTGATATAGCTTCATTGTCTGTGGTAGTCTTTATCAAAGTGTAGTTAACCTATTTATCTCTTTTAATTAATTCTATTTTAGCATTAGCTTTGTCTGAGATCATCATTGACACCCCTTCTTTTTTACATCACTTGAAACATAATACATTCCACTCTAATCCTCCATTTTAACTCTGTGTGTATATTTCATTCTTAAATGTGTTTCTAGCAAATAATATATTGTTAGATTCTAATTTTTAATCTATTATACTATCCATTCTCATTTTATGAGTTCATCTCATTCACATTCAAAATTATATTATTTGTGAATTTCCCTCCATCTTATTTTTAGTCACTGTTTTCCTACTCAGCCTCTTTTTTTAGACTATTCCTATTACCTTGTCCTCTCCCCTTATCCGCTTATTTCTTATTTTACCCACATCTCTAAAAATCCTTCCCCTATCTTCTTCCCTCACTCTCCTAATCTTAATTCATGCACCCTCCCCCAAACTATCCCACCATTTTCTTTCTTCTCTAGAAGTTTTAGAAAACTTCTAACCCTCTTCCAATGTACTCTTCAACTTAGAAGAGAGTAAGGTTCCAACATTATTAGCTTTCCACCCGAACTTGTTTCCTCTATATTAGTTCTCCTTTTCATGCCCCATTTTCTTTCACAATTTTTTTGATTGCCTTTATTTCATTTATGAATTACTTTTTAAGTTTGTCCAATAGTTCTTTTTGGATTGGTAACCATTTGGCATTATAAAAATATATATATATATATATGTTTGTTTTAGCAAATGTATGCTCCTAGATATTTTAATCTGCCTAGAGTATCTCTTACTATCTTCATGCTTTTTTGCTTGATTGTGATATAGAAATGCTGATGATTAATGTGTATTTACTTTATAAGCTGCTACTTTGATAAAATTATTATTTGTTTCAAATTTGGCCTTTTATCTTTATTAGTTGTGTGACCCTTAGCCAGTCACTCAACCTCAATCTGACTTAATTTTTCCATCTGAAAAGTGGGGATAAATGATAACATTTGTCTTCTGGGTTTGTTGTGAGGATAAAACAATAAAATATTTGTAAATATTTTGCAAACTACTAAGTATTATGAAAATTGTTATTGTTATGTCCATGCTACTTGTAATTTTTTTTTTTTTTTGCTAAATCTTATAAGGCCTATGACCATATCTTTTTTATTTTAATCCTGAACCTAAATTACTAAATTAAGCTGAATCAGACCTACCCCAAAATAAGTGAACCATTCTAAAAATCTATGGTGAGGTCAAAAATTTGTGTATTTAGAGGCTTAACACTAACTCCCTTTCAGCATAGTGGCTTGCTTAAATGATTTGAAGTCTTACTGGGCATAAAACGTGTATTAGTAGATAAACTAGCATAATTATGTATTATTTTTAAGCATTTATTTTCAAAATACATACAAAGACAGTTTTCAACATTCATTCATGCAAAACCATGTGTTCCAAATTTTTCTCCCTCCCTTCCTCCTACTCTCCTCTCCTAGACAGCAAGCAATCCAATATAGATTAGACATATACAGTTCTTCTAAACATGTTTCCACATTTATCATGCTACACAAGAAAAATCAGATCAAAAAGGGAAAAAGATGAGGGGAAAAAACCAAATAAACAACAGCAAAAAAGGTAAAAATACTATATTGTGATCCATATTCAATCCCTATGGTCCTCTTTATGGATGCAGATGGTTCTCTCCAACACAAGTCCATTGGAACTGGTCAGAATCATCTCATTGTTGAAAAGAGCCAAATCCATCAGAGTTGATCATCACAAAATCTTGTTGCTGTATACAATTTTTCCTTGGTTCTACTCACTTCACTTAGCATTAGTTCATGAAAGTCTCTCCAGGTCTTTTTAAAATAATCCTGCTGATTGTTTCTTATAGAACAATAATGTTCTATTACATTCATATACCATAACTTATTCAGTCATTTCCCAATTGATGAGCATCCACTCAGTGGGAATAATTGATCATAGAAAAATATGTGTTTAGATAAGCTCTTATATCCATGGAGGCTAATAAGTATAAATTTACTCTAATCACGTAAGTTCAGAAACTTCACTGGAATAGATCTATATCCTCCTAGGGAAGAATTATTTGGCTCTTATCTGGACCATACAACTGAATTATTACTACCCTTTCAAGTAATAAATATAGAAGAAAGTTGGAATACACTTAGAAAGCTTTCTTTTTTCTTTATCTGTTTATCTGTTTTTGTTTTATTTATGTTTTGTTTTTATATAACAAATATTTACAGATGATTTCTGTCTCTTGAGAAGTCACTTGTAAAAAAGTAAAACAGTTAGTTGAATTAATAATCAATAGAAATCTTATCTGAAAGAGCAGGCTATATATAGTTCAGATCTGTAGCACCATCCCATTCTCATATCTATATGCCTCATGCTTCTTTTAGCTTGCCAGGCTTTGGATACTGGGTGATGTTCATGATCTTTCCCAGTCATCAATGGAGTGACTTAGATCTATGTGCTTGCTCCCATACTCTTCAGCATGATTTTCTCAGTCATGTTGTCCAGTGCCTTCAATGAAGATAAGCATGGCATCAAGGTCAGCTACTATACTGATGGTAAATTCTTTAATTTGAAAAGATTATGTGTGGAAAGGTGAAGAACTTACAGATTAAGCATATATTGATCAGAGACTGTTAACTAAAGTAGATCAGGCCTATAGGCCCCAGTCACATGATTTTAAATGAGACCTGGACTGCATTCCATTGTCCAAAGAAGGAATTAAGTGGCTGAAGCTGTATATCACCTTTTTCACTGCATTCCACTGACCAAATAGAGAGATAAAGGTTTATGTAACCAATCACAACCTATAGAGGGTGGGATTTGGGGGGTTCTTTGTCTGAAATGTTGTAAGCATCTTCAAGTGAATGACTCTCCTCCTGTGGGTATCTTTGCTGTCCTTTCGAGCCCACAGGCCAAGACGGTCCACTTCTCGAGATTCTAATAAATTCTTTCTGTACATCATTTGGAGTGACTCCTGAGTAGTCAGTTTGGGTAGGTGCAATTGCCCCAAACAGTTACAAGGAGGGCAGCTAGGTGGCACAGTGGATAGACCACCAGCCCTGAAGTCAGGAGGACCTGAATTCAAATCTGATCTCAGACATTTAACACTTCTTAGCTGTGTGACCCTGGGCAAGTCACTTAACCCCAATTGCCTCAGGGAAAGAAAAAAGAAAAGGCTACAAGCCGAAATTAAAGTAGAAGGAGTGTTGACACATCATTTTTTGTTTGTTTGTTTTGTTTGCACATAACTGTGCACTCAATGCAATCACTAAAGTGGAAATGCTACAAAGTAGGAACTGGTTCTTTCCTGCTTGTGCTAATTTTGGCCTAATTATTAACACCAAGAAAACACATGCACTCCATCAATCATCTATCATCAATATGTGGAAGCATCAGTTACAGCAAAAGGAGAATTTCTGAATGCTGTGGATGTTTATTTGCCTTGTCAGTGTATTTCCACGGATATCCACATCGATAATAATGTTGATACACCTGTTGCTAGTGCTAGCTTAGTATTTGGGAGGCTCTAACTTACCCAACTTAGCAAACTGAAGGTCTCAGAATTGTTGTGCTGGCTTCATTGTTATATGCCTGTGAAATCTGTACAATATACCAGTGCCATGCTAGGAAACTGAATTGCTTTCATTTAAATTGTCTTAGGAAGATTCTGAAGATCATCTGACAGGATAAGATACCAGACTCCTGCAGAGAAAACAACTCCATCGAGCTGGCCATATCATTCAAATGCCACATTTGCTTGTTCATATGCTTATCAAAAAGACTGTTTTATGGAGAACTCATATAAGCAAGTGCTCACATGGTAGTCAGAAAAAGTGATTACAAGGATACTCAAAGTCACTGTTAAGAATTTTAGAATTGATTATATGACATGGAAGACACTGCCTCAGGACTTCTGGCCATGGTCAGAGAAGATACTATGCTCTATGAGCAAAGCAGAATTGAAGTAACTCAGAAGAAATGCTACACAAAGTTAGAGAATCTACCCCAAAGAGTCTTATGGACTATTGATGCCCTACTTATAGCAGAACATTTTGAGCTCATATTGGTCTCATCAGTCACAGTTGGACACACTATAACGTTCTAAAATAGTAAAGTCATTTTAATCCTCTTTGAAAATGAAGGACAACAACCAACTTCTGTTAAAAAAGAAAGAAAAAAAAAAAACATTTTTTCTCCCTTTTGGCTTCTTTCCATGACGGAAAAAAATTATATATATTTTTGACAGTAGGTTTATCACTGCTTTGAAATGAATGACATATATTGTCATTGGTATCCTGGAATCAGAACATTGATTTTTATAGCTTTCAAAGTTATTCCGTTCTAAAGTATTATTATTATATGATTTGTTCTGATAGTTCCACTCATTTTATTCTTCATCAATTTATAAAAATTCTCTTAATTTTTAATTTTTCAAAAAACTGTTGTAATATAAATTGTCCTGGTTTTGCTCATTTCATTCATTCTTCATGAGTTTATTTAAATGTTTTTGTAATCATCTCTTTCCTCATTTCTTATGGCACAGTAGGACCCCATTGATGTAATATAGCTTTTAAGGGAGACAATAATGATTTTGAGGTCCCCTGACCTAAGGGGTCTTCTGTTCTAACAATAAAACATTAATCCTAAATCTTCTGGCATTGGAGTCTACCTCAGGGACTTCCCACACTCCCAATCTAAGAACAACAATCTGTCTGGTTCTGAATAGATCACGCTTCAATTCATTGCTGACTGTCAGTCTGGCCATAATAAGATAGTCCTCCTGAGACAATCATGATAATATGTTAAAGAGAACCAAATTCTGGAGACTACTCCCTGGGCCTTATCCTGGACCATAGAATTAGCATATGAATGATAGAAAGCTGGATAAAACTGTCTCCTCTCTCTTAGCACTCTGCTCATTTCTTTTGCAACCTAGTCCACTATAATTGGCATTACAATTACAATAAAACTTTGCCTCTTGATTGGGAAATAGTTCAACCCTGCAAATTCTTTTGAGACAGTTCATGACACTAGTCTGTGACCCCAAACTTTTGGGGTCCCCTTTCCAACCTCAGCACCATTACATCCAATGAACTCTAGTTCATTCAGCCATTTTTTAATTGTTTGAATAATCTCTTCCTTTTCAGTTGTCACTACAAATATTTTTATACATAAATGACATTTTGTTCTTTCTTTTATTTCTTTTTGGTTTAAGCTCAGCAGTGGAATTTTTCAAAGGAACATCTTTTGGATTTATGCAGAATCTAAAAGCTCTGTACTCTGAAGTCCTGAAACAGGAATGTTTGTGAAATTAGAAGCCATATAGCAATAATAAGATGTTATGATGCCAGTATATGATACATTTCTTATTACTACCTTTCAGCATATAGAGGAGAAACTTCCTGGGCAAAAATTATAGACTGAGAGACGATATATTATGAGTGGAAAAGAAATCTGGAATTTTTATTTCTTATACTTCTTTGATGGCTTAGGAGAGGAGAGAAACTGACTGGACACGTTCATAAAACTACCACATTCATGGTTATAACTTTGAACCTGCCTAAGTCTAGGCAAAGTCTACTACTTGATGCAGTACTTTATGTTGTTGTGTTTCTTTCATTGAGTCAGTCACTAAGGAAAATATAATAGAGGGTCAAACTTGTTTGCTTGTGGGTTAGAGGCCATAATGAACTGATTACATGACTGTGGTTCATTGAAATACAGGTGACTAAGGGAAAAGGTAGAGTTTTCTTTGTGTAATATGTTTTTCATTCACCACACCCATGAGACTAACAATCATTGAAATACAAGTGACTAAGGGAGGAGGTAGAGTTTTCTCTATGGAAAAGGTTTTTCATTCACCATACCCATGAGACTAACAAAGGCTCAGTGAATCAGAGAGAGAGAGGGCTGAATTACAGAAGAATTCTCAATCCCCAAGAACCACAGAAAGCTCAGAACTTGCTTTGATGTTGAGTAGAGCACAGAGTTTAACTTGGAGCTTAGGATCAGAGATAATTAGTGATTTAAAATTGGATTTTTAGAAATTATCTGGTCACCGTCTTGCAGATGGGGAAACTGAGCCCTGCAGAGGTTACACAGGTCACACATGTAATAGCATAGCTATTAAGCGATTTAGAATGTAACTTAGGACCTCTAAACTTGGGGGGGAAATAGGATAGAATTTGGCTCCTCTAACTCTAAATGCAGTTCTTCTTTCCACAGTATTGAACAGGCTGCAATGCCAGAAACTGCAAGACATAATTGGTAAAGAGAATATTATTGTCTTTCTAGCACCACCTGGTGTTCAAATTAGAACTAAATTTTTCTTTTAGAAATAATAATAATATATGTAACTTCTTACTACTTATACCCATCTGCCTAGTCTGAAGGGGCAGCTAGATAGATCAGCATCAGTTGATAGAGCACCAGGTAGGAAAATGCAGCTTTCTGAGTTCAAATCTGGCCTCAGTAATTTACTAGTGAATCACTTCCCCCTGTTTACCTCAGTTTCCTCATTTTTAAAATGAGTAGGAGAAGGAAATGGCACCATACTCCAATGTTTTGTAATGCCGGAGAAACTGAGCAAAACAGAGATTAGAGACCAATTCAATAGTTTATTAAATGGAGAGATATACTGGGACCAATGGATCCATGTTTGGTCCCAGGGCTGGACAAGACTATCATCTCAAAGAATCCAGCACTAAGTATCACAGAGTAAGCTTTTTTATAGGATAACAAGAACAATGACATAATAGGGGAGATACCTGGGATGACACAATAGAGGGAGGTATGGGAGAGGCTACTGATACTTTTTTTTTTCATAATTATAACTTTTTATTGACAGAACCCATGCCTGGGTGATTTTTTTACAATATTATCCCTTGCACTCACTTCTGTTCTGACTTTTCCCCTCCCTCCCTCCATCCCCTCCCCCAGATGGCAAGCAGTCCTATACATGTTAAATATGGCACAGTATATCCTAGATACAATATATGTGTGCAGAATCAAACAGTTCTCTTGTTGCACAGGGAGAATTGGATTCAGAAGGTAGAAATAACCCAGGAAGAAAAACAAAAATGCAAACAGTACATTCATTTCCCAGTGTTCTTTCTTTGGGTGTAGCTGCTTCTGTCCATCATTGATCAATTGAAACTGAGTTAGATCTCTTTGTCGAAGAAATTCACTTCCATCAGAATACATCTTCATACAGTATCGTTGTTGAGGTATATAATAATCTGGTTCTGCCCATTTCACTTAGCATCAGTTCATGTAAGTCTCTCTAAGCCTCTCTATACTCATCCTGCTGATCATTTCTTACAGAACAATAATATTTCATAACAGAGGCTACTGATATTCTAATGACATCTAAAATGGATAAACCTTTATCCTGTCAAACATTAAGAAGGAATGTCAATAACCTAAAGATATAAACCTTTATCTCATCAACCATTTAAGAGGGAATGATTATAGCCTGGGATTTTGGGGCAGAGCAACTGAGGTGAACCTTTATCTCATCAAACATTAAGAGGGAAAGGTTATAACCTGAGACAGAATAACTAAATAGGACAATTAGGGAAACTAGATCAGGACATCAAAACAGTCACAACAGTTTTTGGCAAGAAATCACAATAAATTTAGACCTGACTGGGCAACTGAGGCTCAATACTATTTATGTATATTATTATATTTCTATTAAAGTCTTCCTAGAATTGCTCATTGTTCAGAGAGAGGCATATAAAGCTATGCCAAAAGGCATACCTGAAAATTGTGTCAGGTCCCACCAAAATGAACAAATGAACAAAATTAACAAATGAAGCTGTATTTGGTGATAAATTGCCTTTTTATTTTTTGAGGATTGTCCTGCTTAGATTGAGAAGGGCTCAATATGAAGTTGGCTGCAATGAAATGGTTCATTGTAAAAAACTGTCTTAATAATATCCATTAGATTATATTGAAGTTATGATCTCTGTTGGTATAAGAAATATATCTATATATCTATATAGATAATACATAGTATCACACATAGATAATAAATAGTATCAAAGTTACTTTATCATGATACTTTAATAAATTTTATTATTTAGACTAGCAAAGACTCTAGCCATATTCAGCAAATCTTCATTAAACACTTATTATTATTCAAAATACTATAGGAGATGGAATATTTAGATAAGGCAGTCCATGCCTTATAGAACTCACAGGCTAGCTTGGAGGTATCACAAAAGCACACAGGGTGGCCCCAAAGTCTTAGTAACAGTTTTCTTTATAAAAAGATTAAAACTGCACTAAGACTTTTGGTATTCCCTGTAAACACTAGTATAAGATATAACAAAAGTGCATTTGAAAAGTTCAGAACTAAATATTTTATGAAATCTGAGGCAAAGAAAGATCTAAGATCAGGAAAGGTATTTTTCCTGAGATATTTAAATTGAGCTTTATGGGATGATAAATTGGACTTGAACTCTAAGGATATAACCTCAGATTGCCTACAGAACTATGGATGGGCAGAAACTGAGCATGCAAAAAACAGAAGTACAGACAATACAGTCAGATAACAAAAAAAAAAAAAAAAAGGTGAAGAAATGGATGGAATCTGTTGAGGAAATGATAATAAATATAGAGAGTAATAGGTGACACAGTAGTCTGTGCTTAAAGTCAGGAAGATTCGTCTTCTTGAATTTAAATCTGGCCTCAGACATGTATCAATTGTGTGACTCTGGGCAAATCACTTAATCCTGTTTGCCTCAGTTTCTCATCTGTAAAATAATTGATGAAGGAAATTGAAATTCATTCCAGTATCTCTGCCAAGAATATCCCAAAAAGGATCATGAGAAGTTGAATAAGTTTAGATCTGGAAAGAATTTTAGAGAAGCATAGCTTTTTAAAGATGAATTAACCAGGAAGAAATAAAGTGACTTGCAAAAAAAGTTATGATTCCATCAAATACAGGGGCATTCCCCTTTGCAGTTAGACCCCAACCCATGGCATCGTGTTGTACCAAAATTCCCTTTTAATGTTGTGACCCACTTTCTTTTAATGTCCTGATCCAGTTTCTCCAATTGTCCTATTTAGTTATTCTGCCTCAGGTTATAACCTTTCCCTCTTAATGTTTGATGAGATAAAGGTCTACCTCAGTTGCTCTGCCCCAAAACCCCAGGCTATAATCATTCCCTCTTAAATGGTTGATGAGATAAAGGTTTTATATCTTTAGGTTATTGACATTCCTTCTTAATGTTTGACAGGATAAAGGTTTATGCATTTTAGATGTCATTAGAATATCAGTACCCTCCCTCCATTGTGTCATCCTAGGGGTCTCCCCCACCATTAGGTTATCCCCACCTAGGTACCTCCCCCACTATGTCATTGTTCTTGTTATCCTATAAAAAAAGCTTGCTGTCCACATACTCTGGGCTCGACTTTTTGAGATTATAGTCTTGTCTAGCCCTGGGATCAAACATGGATCCATTGCTTCCAGTATTTCTCTCCATTTAATAAACTATTGAATTTGTCTCTAATCTCTGTCTTACTCAGTTTCTTTGGCTTTATAATTGCAGGAATATTTATGTATCCATCATCACCACTAATAATCCTCCCTCAAATTTTTGTTTTCTACCAAATGAAACCAAATGGTCATGAATCAAAAATAAAGAGACTAAATTGAACACACTAACCAGGAAAAACAGTCAAGTGAAACAGATATGAAACATTCTCACAGCCATTCCCATTGACTGCCTTCTCTAGAGTTGTATCCCAGGAAATATTCTGCTTAGTTCCAAATTAACCATTCTTCCTCTCCAAGGAAATGAGAGAAGAATTAAGCATTTACTATCAGCTGGCTGCTAGAGAAACTTTGCCACAAAATGAATACTGGGCTTCTCAGCTCTTGAAATATAATCATAATCTCCCACATAGGTCTTTGTAGTCTTAGACTGAAAACCTGATTATATATTAGAGGTCAGCACACAATTGCCATTTTCTTCTCTACTTTAGGCAACTAACTATTACAATACTATCATTATGTGAAGTGTGTGTGTGTGTTTAATATAATAGTACTTTATCTTTTCCCCAGATACAAGAAAGATTTTACCATTCATTTTTATAATATTTTGAGTTCCAAATTTTCCTTCCTCCTTCCCTTCTACCCCACCTCTTTTTCTGAAGAAGGTAGACAGTTTTATCTAATTTATACATATGCTATCATGTAAAACATATTTACATATTACTCACAGTTATGAAAGAAAGAAAAAACACAAGAAAAATTAAAGTGGAAAAAAAATGCTTTGATCTGCATTCGGCGTCCATCATTTCTTTGTCTAGGAATGCATAGCATTTTTCATAAATCCTTTGGAGTTGTCTTAGCTCTTTGCATTGCTGAGTATACTTATGTCATCCACAGGTGATCATCTTACAATAATGCTGTTACTTTGTACACAGTACATTTTACTTTATATTAGTTCATGTAAGTCTTTCCAGGTTTTTCTGAGAGCATTCGTTCATCATTTTTTATAGCTCAATAATATTCTCTCATTATTATATACCACAATTTATTCAGTCATTCCTCAACTTATGGGTATTTTCAATTCTTTGTCTCCAGAAAAAAAGCTGCTATAATTTTTTTGTGCATATAGTTATTTTCTTGGTTTTGTTTTTTAATCTCTTCATGGCTAGGTCAAAGGATGTACATGGTTTTATAACCCTTTGAGCATAGTTCCAAATTGCTCTTTAGAATGACTAAAGCAGTTTACAGCTTCATAAACGATGCATTAATGTCTCAGTTTTCCCACATCCTCTCCAACATTTGCTATTTTCCTTTTCTGTCCTATTAGCCAATCTAATAATTATGTGGCAGCACTTCAGAACTACTTTAATTTGCATCTCTCCAATCAATAGTGAGTTAGAAGCTTTTTTTTCATATAGCTATGATTACTTCATATGAAAACTTTTCTTATCATTTGATCATTTATCAATTGGGATATGGCTCTTATTTTTAATAATTTGATTCAGTTCTCTATATACTTAAGAAATCAGACTTTTTTCAATCATAATCACTCTCCAACATATTTTTCCATTTTTCCATTTAGAACTATTTTCCATCATTTTGCAGGTTCATTTTGTATGTTAACAGCTATTAATGAATTTCTATATAGAGATGCACATTAAGGTATTAATGTCTGTGCAAAAGCATGTACTAGATGTAAATGCATTCATGTTTACAGCTTTTTTTTTTTAAAGAAATTGTATCTTTTATCTTTAAATGGGATTACTTCCTCCATTTCATACTCCTCCCTCAATCCCTTATTCCACTGGGAGAGGGAGCGAGGCTCTTAGAAACTCTGACTTGTACAGTTTGAGAGAGCTTTACCATATATAAATATACAAATATATGTATGTATATATAAATATACTTTTTTAAACATGGGAGAGAGTACAAAGTACCCATTATACAAAAAGTGTATACACAATTCAATTAGGATATAGTTAAGTTCAATATTTTTTGTTTTGTCTTTTGCATAACTGTGTGCTCTTATTTCATAATGTAAGCCCCTGATTGTGTGAAAATATAGAAAATTATATTCTGTAGTAATAGCTGTGTTCATTTTGCTGTTGGATAAAATTGTATTACCAAGTCACTCTTTTGCCAATTATTGTTAGTAAACTATTGTAATGACTTAAGATGGTAATTTTTTTTCATTTATGTTTCCATTATGTAAGTTTACTGAAACCTTAATAAAATATTGAATTCATCTACTAAAAAAAATAAAGAAATGAGGCTTTTATCAGAGAAATTTGGTTCAATTTTTTTCACAATTGCTCTTGCTAATCATATTTTCCCTTTGTTTATTCTGTTCTCTCTTTTCATCCTGTCCTTCCCCAAAAGTATTTGCTCCAATAGACCCTCCTTTCTCTCACCCATCCATCCCCTTGCCTTTTTATTTTCTTATAGAGTAAGATAGATTTCTATACTCAATTGAGTATATATTATTCCCTCTTTCAGCCAGTTCTGATTAGAGTAAGGTACACATATTCTCCTTTAAATACTCTCTCTTTCCCTCCATTATAAAAGCTTTTTTTTTTTTTTTTACTTCTTTTACTTTCGACAGTTTACCCCATTCCACCTCTCTCTTTTCCTTTCTCCAAACATATTTCTTTACCCTTTCATTTTAATTTTTTTTAGGTATCATTCTTTCACATTGAACTAGCACTTGTACCCATTCTCCTTCTCTCCCTCTCTCTCTCTCTCTCTCTCTCTCTCTCTCTCTCTGTATATATATACACACACACACACACACCTTTTAACTGCCCTAGAAATGAGAAAGTTCTTATGAGTTACAAGTATCATATTTCTGTCTATGAATATAAGCAGTTTAACTTTTTAAAGTCCCTTATTATTTCTCTTTCCTCTTTATCTTTTTCTGTTTCTCTAGAGCCTTGTATTTGAAAGTCAAATTTTTATTCTTCTCTGGTCTTTTCATCAAAAATGCTTGAAAATACTTTGTTTCACTGACTATTCTTTTCCCCCTGAAATATTATATTTAGCTTTGCTGGGTAGATGAATCTTGGTTGTAATCCTGGCTCCTTTGCCCTTCAGAATATCATATTCCAAGTCCTCTAATTCATTAATATAAATGATGCTAAATCTTGTTTTATCTTGACTATGGCTTCACAATGCTTGAGCTGATGGAAGTACCACCTCATACCTATCAAACTGGCTAAGATGTTAAGCACAAATAATGATTAATGTTGGATGTGAAATACTACTGCATTGTTGGTGGAGTTGTGAACTGATCCAACTATTTTGGAGAACAATTTAGAACTATACCCAAAGGGTTGTAAAACTGTGCATACCCTTTTAACCAACAGTATCACTACAGGGTCTGTATTCCAAAGAGATCTTTATCTCTTTGAATCTTTATCCAAAGGATAAAGGATCTTTATCAAAACAACAACATCAATAAAAGTAACATCATCCTGGGCCCTAATAAAGCTAAGACTCTATTAGGTTAGACAAAATAGAAATGTTGTCAATTCTAATGAGTATAAAATTTTAAAAATGCATGAAATAGGAAAGGTGAAAATGAAATTATTTTGACAAATTACAGAGGGGACTTTATAAATAAATCTGGAAAGACTTCTGATAATAAGTCATTGCTGGGTATCTAATCTTTCAATGTTTCCTTTTGAGATAGTAGTAAGATCTTTTAATAACAAAAGTGTGACCCTCACACATGATCAAACTTTCTGGCTCCCCAACTTTCATCTCTCCTCTTGGGAACAATACCATCCAGGCATGAGATGAAATGGGCTACTTGAACAACTCTCAGAAACTGAGATGCAGGTATAAGGAAGAAATGGTCCCATGTCTTACACTCCTGATGACCATTTGGTGCAGTACTTTTCTCAATGCCAATTTCACTTTATTGTTCTTCAGTGTATGTATAAAGGGATTCAGGGACAGAATGACAATATTATTCAACACCTCAATCACAGAATCCAGCTAAGAAATAGAAGCAAGTTTAAGATGAGACACTAGGCCCATAGAACAATAAGATAGAGATTAGATGGGTGCAACAGGTGGAGAAGGTTGTGTCTATTTTCTGATGAGCTGATTTTCAATATAGAAAACAATACAAATACATGGAATAACAATGAGCAGAAAACATAGAAGAATTAAAATACCAGCATTGATGAAACTCACCATCTAGTCTAGAGAACTGTCTGTACAAGCTAGTGGCAACACTACAAGGATGTTACAAAAGAAATCATTTACCTCATTTGGACCACAATATAGTAACATAAAGATGAAGAATGTAAGCATACCTGCATGCAAACAGCTCCCCCCCAACCAGAAATCCTTAAGTTCATAATAACTGTATACCTCAGATGGCTGCAAAGTGGTGGCTGTATGCCTTCACAATATAGAGGAAACACTCAGTGAGCCCAGAAAATGGTAGAAGAATTATTGAGATGGACAACCCTGGTAAGAGATGGTATGACTATCCCATGAGGTAAAGAAACATTTTAGAAGAATTTACTGAAGGAAAAAGAGCAATTGAATGCTTTGTATTCATTCATCTTGTGGGGAAAGATAATTTTTTTCAAATTTTTAAAAATGTATCTTAAAACAAATAGAAAACAGAAAAAAATGAAAAAAGAAAAAAAAAACAGAAAAAGAAAAAAATCTTCATTTGCACATGAATTTTCATATGAGACAATTCAAAATATATAACAATAAATTTTCATTCAAGGAATCATAATATAACATAATAAAAATAATAAAAAGCACATATCATTCAGAAATGTCCATCTTTCTTCCTTATAGTTTTTCTTTTGTTCTCTGCTATGTACCTTTTTACTTCATTCTTTTTCCCCCTTTCTTCCCCTAAATCCCCTAAGCAGGCTACAATTAAACATGAAAAATGTTTTTACATATATACATATACATGTACATGCATACATACATATACATACACAATACACACACATATATACAAACATAGATATACATCATGTTTTGCTTTCTATCCTACTAATTCTACTTTATTTCCACCTACTAACTTGCCTTGCTATTACTTAACCTCCCTCTGTTCTAGCCCCAAGAGTCCCTCCTTTATTCCTTATCTTTTCCCTCCCTCTTTATGCCTTTTATTCCCTTTCCCATTGATCTACATGCCTTATTCCACTCTTGTAAATCTACAAACATTTCTATAACCCACTTTGTCCTGTTCCCTCCCCTACTTATTTCTTTATAGATTTTGGAGGGTGTTATACCCTTCTTGGGATAGAGATAGAGATATATAGATATATGTATAAATATTTTCCTCTTTAATCTGTTATTGATATGAGTATGATTTCAAAACTACCAGCCCTCCTCTCCCACATAATTTCTCTGTGTTGGTTCTTTCTCTTGCACCTTATTCATATAGTATAGTTGCTATTTTTACCTTCTTCTACATGATTTTGCTTTTTATAATCACATTCTACTAAGTTCTACCCAAATCTTTCTTTGAATGAGTCAATTACTAATGACAATGTTAGAGATAGCTTTTACATGAGTTCAGATTTATTTGGAACAAAATCCTGAAACTCTGACAGTTCATTGAATGTTCATTTTTTTCATTCAATTTATACTTATTTTTTCTGATGACATTTTAGTACACAACCATAGTTCTTTTGATTGTCAATATATAATATTACAGGACCTTCAGTCTTGATGATAAGTTGTTTTTTTTTTTTTTTTTTCTCTACCTTGTGTCCCAGTTTCTTAAAAATGAATGCATATTGTTCCCCTAGACCTAAATCTCTGCTTTGGTAACTATTCTATATCCCAATAGGGTCTTGTGTTGATCTCACTTTTCTTTTAGCAACTGAAGCTTTCACCATAGCCCCAATAGTTGAGTCCTTTATTGTTATCCTCTACTTGTTCTCCTTTTGTTGCCATCTTCCTAGATTTGTGCTTCCTAGCTGTTCTGCAATTGTTCTGATAACTGGCTTTTTCCACTTATTGTATTTCCTTAGACATCTCCTCACATGGACTATTTGTCTATTTTAGGTCCATTCTTCTTTGATTATTTACCCATTTGTTCAGATATCTTTTAGATAACCACTTTTTGGATCTTTTTAATTATCAGTGCTGCTCCATAGTTTGTTTTTCTTTGTATTTTGCTGAGGTAAATTTTATTCTATTTCTTTTTTTGCTGAGGTAATTGCCCAGAGTCACACAGTTAGGAAGTGTTAAGTTTTTGAAGCTAGATTTGAACTCAGGTCCTCCTGATTTCAGGGTTGGTGCTCTATCCAATGAACCATTTAGTTGCCTCTCCATTTTTTTTTTTTTTTGCTGGATTTGTGATTTAAGGAGTACAACAATGCTGATTGGCACTTTATCTATATTTTACCAGTTTTGAAAGTTCCCTGTGCCACTGAGAGGTTATGTGATTATCATACAACTTCAGTGAGCCTAATTCTTTCTCCTTGATAGTCTATTGCCACTCGTTTCATTTTTAATGATTAGAGACATGAAGCTTCAGTACTAATATATATAAGGGATAATAGAATAAAGATTAAGTTCTAAGATCTCATTTTAAAGCCCATGAATGTAGGAGAAGGAGTTATGATGGGAATCTTTAGAGGATGATGTTGAAATAAACAAACAAAAAAATCCTCTCCTGCCCCAAAGAGTAATGTTAAGTGGTAACTTGTTCAAAAATAATTCATAGAAGAATACAAAAAAGACTTTAAAAATTCAATGAGAAGAATTGAGGAACTTTTTTTAAAACAAGAAATGATGCAAATAAAACAAGAAAATTATGAAATGAAAGTCAATAAACTAGAAGAGATCCAGGAAGTTAAGAGAAAAATTTACACCTTGAAAACTAGACTTGGGCAAAGGAAAACCAGTGAAGTTAAAAGAGATCAAGAAATAATAGAAGAAAACAAAAACAATGAAAAAATAGAAGAAAATGGAGACATCTCATAAGAAAATCAACTGATTTGTGAACAGATCAACAAGAGAAACCATAAGAATAACAGGACTGCCTGAAAGCTATAATTTTAAAAAAGAATCTTGATAAAATAATGCAAGAAATAATAATTAAAGAAAATTGTCCTGAATATTAGAGCAAGAGAAAAAAGTAGAAATAGAAAAAAAAAAAACCCACCATTAGCACCTGAAATAGATTCTATAAGGAAAACCTATAGGAATAATAGCCAAATTCCTAAACCCCCAGGTCAAGATGAAAATATTAAGATCAACAACAACAAAAAAAATTGAAATACAGCAGAGCCCTAATTAGAATCACAGCAAACCTAGCAATCTCTACATTAAAAGACCATAAAAGACCATCTGCAAGAATTGGAGTTGCATCCTGAACAACAACAATGACAACAAAAGGACATTCGGTGAATTGTCAGATTTTCAGGATTTTGTTGCAAAAAGACCTGAACTTGAGAACAGCTAGATAATGTAGTTGGATAGAGCACCAGCCCTGGAATTAGGAGAACCTAAATTCAAATATGGTCTCCAACACTAAACATTTATTAGCCCTATGACACTGGCTAAGTCACTTAACCCCAATTGCCTCATCAAAAGAGAGAGACAGAAATAGAGAAGAGAAAACTAAAAGAAAACAAAAATTAATTACAAGGAACTCTATATAGTCTCTGACACAAAAGGACTTGTGTCAGAATAGGCACTTAAAATAAATGCTAGCTGACTGACTAACATCTCATTTAATACTCACAATAGTCCTATTAATGAGGGATAGATATGGGGTATCTAAATGAAATTAGGCTTTAATTGAGGTCTAGTGGCAGGTTTGGGGTACAGGAAGTCAAACAGGGCTCTCCTGCAACCCCCCTGGATTTGGTGCAAGGATACAAAGTTAAATGAGGTCTAGTGGTGGTGCAAGTCCCCAATAAAAGAATTTATTGGCCTGAAAAGCTAGATTCATTAAAAAAGGTTTATTATGGGGTTTGGAAGTAAGGCTAAAATATAGTTAAGGAAATAGGTGAAGGTAGAGATAAGAAGGGCACTGGACTCAGAGTTCCAGTGGACAGAAAGTCCTGACATGCCAAGCATAAGGCTGCATGTTTGGGACCTCTGCAAAGAGGAGGGTCCCAGCTTGGCCCCTTTTATAATGGGAGATGTAGCTAGAGGGGCCTGTGGGTGTAGCCCCAAGTTGGCTCAGATCCAGTGGGGTCCTATCTTCTATTGGAATTCAAAGGGAAGAGGATTTGTGAATCAAAAGGTCCTTGACTGATAATTACAATTTACTAGGAGGGGTTGGGAATCAGAAAGAAAGGAATCTTAAAGGGACCACACCCACATTACTATGAGACAAATTCTATTATTAATCCCATTTTACTGATGAGAAAACTGAGGTTTAGAGAGGTTAAATAACTTGTCCACAGTTAAAATACTAGTGAGAGTCTGGGGCAGAATTTGAACTCAATTCTTTTAAAAATGTAAGTCGCACTCTCTTTTCAGGGCAAAAATATTGGAAATTGAGGAGAAGCTCATTAATTGGGGAATGACTCAATAAGCTGTGGTATGTGTTTGTGATCAGATATTATCATTCTATGGGAAATGATGAGCAGGATGTTCTTTGAAAGAAAAAAAGGATGTTTTCAGAAATTAAAAAATAAATAAACACCTAGGAAAGTCCTTCACGAACTCAAGCAAAATGAAATGTACTGTATACAAAGCAATGAAAATGTTCTGGGATGACCAGGTATAAATGACTTAGTAGTACATAGTCCATGACTATAATGACTATTCATAAGTCCAAGACTTATGAAGAAAAATTCTAAAATTCTAACTATACCCAGAAAGGAATAGATTAGATATGAATACAGATTAAAGCATTCTCTCTCTCTCTCTCTCTCTCTCTCTCTCTCTCTCTCTCTCTCTCTCTTCCTCTCTCTCTCTCTCTGTCTCTCTGTCTCTCTCTGTCTCTCTCTCTCTTTCTTAACTTAATTTTTCTTGAGGGTTTTTGTTTTCATTAGGGTAGGAGATCTATGTTTTCTTCCATAACTTGGCTTTTATGTAAATGTTTTATGTAACTTCACATGTGGTCTTTTAATTGTGGGTGAGGATAAGAGAGAGAACCTAGAACTCAAAAATTTTTGTTAATACAAAAATATTTTGTTTTAAATGTAACTAGGGAAAATATTAAATAAATAAAATAAAGCATTCAAAGAAAAAAACCAAGGGACTCAATAAGAACAAAGTGTTGATGTTTTATACATGAAAAATACAATTATATATCTAAGATTGTCAATTGTAACTGCGTAGTTTGAAAAAAAAAAAAGATTGGGTAGAACTGAGTATAATGTGATTCTAAAAAGTGAAACTATAGGAAAAAATAAAAAGAGTAACTATATAAATTAGGTACAAAAAAATAGAACTGACAAAGGAATTAGATGGGAGAGGAGGGCTTGTAGTTCTGGAACTCTACTCTCATTGTGAATGAGTTAGAGAAGGAACAATATATACATCTAGAAGTTTAAAAAGTCTTTTAAATTCAGAAAGAAATAAGAGGGTGAGGAGATGGGGAGCAGGGAGAGAATAAGGGAGGAATTTTTAGAGACAACCCTATTAATTCAGATTTGGCTTAAAGAGAGAACAACATAGTCATTTAAAGGGGAATAAAAGTCTTCTAAGTTTATAAAGAAATGAGAGAGTGAGGGAGTAGGCTAGATTTTCTCATCAGTAAAATGGGAACAGAATATAGTGTATAGATTTTAAAAAATGGGATAAAGAAGAAACAACATATATTGTAGGGATTTTTTTGTTTTGTTAGTTACAAGCCCAATTCATTGATCTGTTCTTTATTTTATTGATTTTGTTAGGAAATAAGACTCTTTATGATTTCTTATTCCATCATTTTACTAAAAGTCCACCTATATACTTTTCCTTTTAAAATGTGTAGAATAATGTATTTGAAGCTGGAAGAGATCTTAGAGAAAAGCCAATCTTTTTGTTTTAAAGTTGAGGAATTTGGAATTAAAGAGTGATTTGACCAGGATAATACAAATACTAAGCAGCAGAGTCAGAATTTGAACCTTCACCCAAATTCAGTATTCTTTGCCCTGTGTCACTCTGCCTTGTTCCTGGAATGCTCTCCACTCTCCTCTTAACTGGTTGAATTATAACCTTCCTTGTCAAACAAAATTGAAATGATATTTTATCCATGAAAATTTCTATGATCTTCCTTATTTGTGTAAGTTTTCCCCACAGATTTTCTGTAGTTTTGTTTTCTATCTGTGTAATATAGTTATTATGAATATATATTTTTTGTTTATTCATTCTTCACTTATAAGCTCCCTGGAGACAGTGACCATGTTCTTCTACATTGGGTGCTTAATAAATGTTCATTAAATTGAACTTAATCTGAGCTTTCTCTCCAGAGAAGGAAGTTGGTGAGAACTGAGAAGTTAAAGAAAGGGTATTAGACCATTTCATATATGAGATAATGAAAAAAAAAAAATTGGCAGAACTGATAACCATATTAAAGAGCTAAGGGGAATTAAAGAAATCAAATGCATAGCCTCAAAACCCTAAAAATACATGTAAAAGTTCAGTACATGGCACATAATAAACACTTAATAAATGCTTTTGGACTATACTGTGTATAATTCTTGACACAAAATAGTGAGTTAAAATTCATATGTTGGTTGGATGTTTAAAATATCATTATGGCCATAAAAATCTTGTTCAAAATGAATGCAGATTTAACAGGAATGTGGATTAAGCCTTATGTATTTAAAAATACTTTTGTGAAGAAATCGTTGAAACAAGTATGGGAAGTATTGAAGAGGAACATTTGAATAGCTATTAATGAGGAAACAAATAGGCATAATCTTGTGGGAGGAATATTTTATAGAATATCTGAACAGGAAGTTGCAAATGTATGATGTGTTTAGGAAACAGAACAGAAATCTTCCCCAGAGTTTTCATCCAATAGTTATAAGGCACTTCCACAAGAACTTCATCAATTGAAAGTCCCTCTCTGCCCCAAATAAAACAATTTATTGATTCTTGATTTATGTTAATAACAAGTCTATTGTTCAAAAGATGAAGAAAATGAAATGGAACACTGTCACTCCATACATGAACCAATTTGTAAGAAAAGGTAAGTGATATCTTAAGAAATCTTGAGACAAAGTGACCAATGATTAATTTTAGTGTTTTTGATAGTTTTTCTTTCTTAAAAAAGATAATCATTACCATTATTATACCTTTGATTATGAAAAAACAGATTTCAAAGAGTTTGTACAAAGGTGCTAGGATCTGTATTTACTGAGAGGGTAAATCACAAAAGAAAAATGAAATGCTCTGAAGAATGAAATTCTAATACAAACATCTACATCAGTACTGACAGAATGACTATTAGCAGTCAATGCTTTAAAGAGATTCAGATTTTCTCCTTTTAATATTATCCTCATTTCAAGACCTCAATCTCCAAAGGTTAAGGTAACTTTTTCCTCTGTCTGACTCCACTCAACCTTCCAAAAAAATTTCTGGTCTAACATGAATTCCATCCAGTCAAACTTGGGTAGAGATAGATGCTTTCATATGTCTGTGTTATCCAAGGCTGAATGGGGTCTGGGTTTAGAGATAGTCTATCCAAGAGTGACATGATGTCACTCTCAGTTGCTAATTGCAGTGAGGTCACTTCTTTTTGTAAAGTCTTCCTTTCATTAATGGTTAACCAGAGTTCATTGACACCCTTAAGAAAAACCCTCTTCCAATGGACATATAACCTGTGAGTCATACTATGACTATCTTTGTTCTAAGAGTAAACTAAATGGCCACCCTTTTATTATTATGGCATTATTAATAAATTGATTAAATTAACCAGAAATTATCTCTCAAACTTTTAAAATGTCACAGCCTTGAAACTCACATCTCCTTGGTAATCCCCCTCTCTCACAATCTTTCTCTGATTGGAGAGGGTAGAAGATGGACAATAGAGAGATCCTCTGGGAGCTTTATTTCAAGAAGACATCCAGCACAACAATCTCATCATTTCCTATTCAAATAGGGCTTTATCAGTTTCCCCTTCTGAGTACTTTCTCTCCTTCTTTTCATTTTTTTATATTGTCTTCCCCCTTTAGACTGTGTCCTCCTTGAGGACAGGGGCTGTCTTTTGTCTTTCTTTGTATCCTTGGTACTTACAGTGCCTGACACAAAGTAGGCACTTAATAAATATAGGTCCACCCCCCCATTTTAAAAAATAGATTACTTTTAGGGTTGAAAAGGATCCATAATGATCTAGTCAAGGCCTTCCTTCCTCAGATAAAGAAATTGAGGTTCAGAAAGGTTAAACAATCTTATTCAAATGGATCATGGTTTAATTTTTATTAAAGGAAAAAGTTTACTGAAAAGAGTTATTTAGAAGCAGCTATAGATTTTGTAATATAGTCAGTCAGGAAGCAAGTGTTGATTAGTTTCCCACAGAGAACAGCAGAACCAAAATTGGTTTTATTTTTAAGAAGAGCTTTGATTTTTTTTTTTACTCATTAAATTTTAGTTCATTCTATTTGATCCTACTGAGATCTTTATGACTTCTGACTATCATTCAGTGTATTGACTATCACTCCTAGCATTGTATCTTTGATGACATGAAACCTTTAATTGAAATATGAATGGTGAAAGATCTACTTTATTCAGGGAAAAAAAGGCAATTTTGTGATCATTTCACTTATGCAACACAAGTTTTATGGGAAGTAGGTCTTGAATATTAACCCATTAAGACCACATTAAGATTTCCTAAGAACCAAGCATGACTACCATGCCCACTCTGTGCTGCCATCAATGTCAAATGGAGGGAATAAAATAGAGAGATATTGGAGAAATTTCCAGAGTAATGAAATAAAGATATAACAGGAAGAAAATGGACATAACTTAAAGTCCTGAAATGTTTGCCAACTGGTACAAAACTTTTCTCAGGGCTAATTTAACATCCTTGTTTCGCAGGCTATATATCAAAGGGTTGAGAGAAGGGGTAACAATATTATTCAGCACTTGGATCACAGAGCCAAGCCAAGGAGTAGAAGCAGGTCCAAGATAAATAAGGATTACAGGCCCATAGAACAAGAGGATAGAGGTCAGGTGGGCACTGCAAGTGGAGAAGGCTCGGCGCCTCCCCTCTGATGAACAGATTTTCAATATGGAGAGCACTATGCGAATGTAGGAAATAAAAATAAATAGGAAACATATAAGAGGCATGAGGCCAACATTGGTGAAACTCACCATTTGAACTAGAGAAGTGTCTGCACAAGCCAAGGGCAATACTATGGGGATGTCACAGAAGAAATAGTTTACCTTATTGGGACCACAGTAGGGTAATCTGAAAGTGAGAAATGTAAGGATAAATGAATGAAGACAGCCCCCCAGCCAAGTGCCTATGGTGAGGATAATGCATACCTTATGATTCATAATGAGTTTATACCTCAGTGGGTGGCAGATGGCTACAAAGCGGTCATATGCCATCACAGTATAGAGAAAGCACTCAGTCCCTCCCAAGCAATGATAAAAGAATATTTGGGATGCACAACCCTGAAAAGAGATAGCATGGCTATTTCCCATGAGGTAGAGCAACATTTTAGGAGAACTCACTGAAGGAAAAAATATGTCAAACACAGATAGGTTTGCCAGGAAAAAATACATGGGAGTGTGAAGCTGGGAAGAAGAAATGATGGCAATGAGGATGAGCAGATTCCCCAGCAGAGTGAAGAGGTAGAAAGTCAGAAACAGGATAAAGAGCTCAGTCTCTAGCCCTTCAGTGTGGGGTATTCCCAAAAGAATGAATTCAGCTACTACTGTTTGATTCTTCATCTCTCCATGAAGGTCTCTCCTAAGAGAATAAGAATAATTACTTGAAATACCACAAATAACAGAATGAAAGGTTTCCACCCAAATCAGTTCTCTATGAGAACCAGTTAGAGTTGGGTAACCTAGAACAAAGATCTAGTGAACTGAGAGAAATTTAAGATAACCATATTCTAATTAGAATTCTAATAATCAAAAGTTTAAACTCTATAAGTTTACAAAGATATCATTTGAAAGTTTAATTATTTACATTTATTTTTATTTATTTGATTTTGTTAATTTCATATGTAAAATTCTATATAAAATTTTCAATTTAATTTCAACAACAGAGGGGACCTTATCATCATGAATTGCTTGTGAATCACTTTCTGAATCTCAGCCTGGTGGATTACTGGAGGGACTCCTTTTGCTTGACCACCTCATTCATCTGATTATTTATATTATACTTTTCCTTGTGAGATCATGGGAAAACTATTTTATATATATCAAAATCTTATTCTTTGGATACTTTTAAGGTTAGGAATATGAATACAATTCTTTCAATTACTCAGTGGCAGCTGATGAAATTCTTTACAAATTCAAAATGATGGTTATGTTAAAATTTAATTTAAAATTATTAACTGTCTAAAATTTTGGATAACTAACCTTCCAATTTTGGTAAGTTTGTAGCATTAATATTTCTGAAGTTGTTAAGCCTTAAAATTTCACTAAAACTTTTGGGACACCCGGCATCTTCATAGTATTTTGAAGATAGATTTATCCTTATCTTAATTCTCATATCTCATATATGCTTGCTATAATGAATCTAATTTACTAGTTGTGTGATGCCAAATAAGTCATTGCTCTTTGGGGGAGATGGGGTTTTATTTGTAATGTGAAAATAATAGTAATAACACTAATTATATGATGGTGTTTTCTAACTCAACAAAATTAGATTCATTTTTGTGAGGAAATTGGTTTGTAAACCTTAAAGTCTAATATCAAAGTGTCATAGATTTAAAGTTTAAAATCATCCAGTCCAACCATCTCATTTTGTGGAGCCAGGTATGTGCTGAAGATAACACAAAGGAGCTAATTCTTAAATTGTCAGTGTGAGCATATGTACCTGGGAAATCAAAAATATTACAAATCAGGGCTTTTTTTTTATTGCTTTGTGAATTGTCTCTAGACTAAAATGATGGAAGATATCAATAAAACAGATTACATTTAAAAGTCTTATGTGTTTTGGTCAGTTAATTGCTAAGCATGTACCTTCACATACATACATTGATATTTACATTTAATTTGTGAGGTTACATGTAGTGAGGTACAGCAAACTTGGAACCTGAGAATAAGAGGTTTATTCTGGGTTACAGAGGCAGCATTCAGATTTTCAGAATGCATATCAATATACTCTTCATTGTAACACACTGCTTCTTAGAAATAAATGTTAGTTTATTATTATTCTTAATCAAGCATTAGATGACAAGGGGGGAGGGAAGGGAGAATGTAAAAAACAATTAGAGACTAAAATATGTATATATATATATAGAAGTTGCTTCTTAACTTCCTTTCCAAATCTGAGAATATGATTTTTAGCAAATCTCACTCAATTTTATCTTATTCCTCTGCCACTTGATAATTTCACCCCCCAAATCTATCATATTCTTGGTCTCTTCCTCTTTTCTGACTAAGTATACTCAAAAAGATGAAGTTATTTTGATAGTGACCAGGGAAAAAACAGCTATTACTTCTATTTCACAAAAAAATGGCATATTATATTTGGGAGCCAAATAGAAATGTACTATTGCCTATTATCTGCCTTATTCTCAATATTGCTCTGTTTCATCAGCATGAATAACTAAGAATTAATTATCCTTTTTTTTGTTGTTGTTTTTTGAAAAAAAAAGTTTTAAACCTGGGTAAGCACTATATACATGATAGATATACCACCCTATTCTGTTGACAGACTGTTTTCTCTACTGCAAATTTTTTTGTGTAACAGTTATAGGTAATCTTGGTTTAAGCATATCTAAGTAAGGCTTGTCACAAGAAAAATTAAACAGTGATTTGGGGTATCTTCTTGTATCCCTACTCTTCCTTTTTTTTCTTTATTAGAGTAGCTCTCCGAGGCCACTCAGTATCTTTCTTCCAATGCTATTCAAACTCTGCTTTCAGAAAAGGAACTAAAAAACCCATTCCAAGTAGTTTCAATAGGAGGAGAGGGGCTAGAGGGAAGGAGGGAATTTAGAACTCAAAATCTAAAAAAACTAGATGTTAAAAATTAAATAATTAAGAATAAAAATATAGAACCCATCAAATCAAGTTGGAAAGATTGATAAGGCTAAATATGATACTTCTCCCATGAGTGTTTACATTTAATAGGGGGCAATAGTTTGAAGGATTTAACCTCTGATTGTTAACTTTAAGAAATTACTAGAGTATATTTTTGGATAAAGTACCTAGTACCCCATGCTACTGCCTCTGACTTGTCTTTATTTAAAAAGCAGATTACTTTATGTTAAATTAGTTAAGTATCAGGAGATAATTCTGTTAGTTTGGGAAGGTACAGGTAGATATAAAAGGTCCTTTCTGTTTAAAAAAAAAAAACATTTAAAAAGATAGATTAGTACAAGTCTGGGCCTTGTTAATCAACAGCAGATTTCTATTATATGTTAGAGAAAGCAAATAAATGCCACCACCCCAAAAAACAAAACAATAAAAACAGCCACTAGATTGGGAGTCAAAGAACTTGGGTCCTTCTCTATCTATTTGAACTTGGTCCAGTCACTTCACCTTTGTTTCCTCCTTGGAAAATTGAAGCATGTTAATAATTTATAAAGTCCCTTTAGATTTAGATCCTAACATTCTATAGTAGAATTGTATATATATATATATATATATATATATAGAGAGAGAGAGAGAGAGAGAGAGAGAGAGAGCCAGTTGCATGCTATGAAAGGGAAAAGGGAGATATTGAGAGATACAAAGACAGAGAGAAGAAAGGAAGGGAAGGAAGGAGGGAAGGGAGCAACAGAAAAAGAGAGAGAGAGAGAGAGAGAGAGAGAGAGAGAGAGAGAGAGAGAGCCAGTTGCATGCTATGAAAGGGAAAAGGGAGATATTGAGAGATACAAAGACAGAGAGAAGAAAGGAAGGGAAGGAAGGAGGGAAGGGAGCAACAGAAAAAGAGAGAGAGAGAGAGAGAGAATAAGAGAGAATTGAATTGGACCTGGTATACTTTGGAATTTTGTAGTCTCCTTTTGCACCTCCTATCATTTTATTTTATTTTTTTTTTCATAATTATAACTTTTTATTGACAGAACCCATGCTTGGGTAATTTTTTACAACATTATCCCTTGCACTCACGTCTGTTCTGACTTTTCCCCTCTCTCCTTCCACTCCCTCCCCCAGATGGCAAGCAGTCCTATACATATTAAATATATGACTATCATTTTAACCAGGCTAAAGGTACTGAAAGCGGCACATTTGGGATAGGGCCACCATTTAGTAAAATTGTGGAATTGGCTAAAATTTCTTAGATATTCTTAACTCCCATTTATGAACCCTTTGTATCACTCTCCCATCCTGAGGGTACAATACTACTACATTCAGGGAAGAATCTGAATTGTAGGACTTAGGAGGGAAATTTTTTTTTGGTTCAACCTAAGAATAAATTTAACTTGGCCAGTGATTAAAAAGAATACTTCCATAAACAGTGAAATTCCATACCTGTAATCACTCAGAGGCAACAAAGACTGCATGACCATTTGTTTAGTGCAGTATAAAAGTTCTTGATCATATATCAGTGATACTATACAGTATCTGGAATATTGTCCAACTTTGAGATTCCCTGATTTGTTAATCGTCTTGCAGAAAGAACCTCGAATTAAATTTTGACGCTGTTTCTTTATAAATCTTATTCATCCTTCTATCTAGGATAATTTATACCAACCTATAGGCTGAATCTTATTCAAGCCATAGGACAAATTTAACCTTTATATAAAGAAATGATAAAAGAATCCCAACTACAGTCAACTTCCCTAGGGATCCTACTCTGGCCTAAGACCCAATTTTAGAAATTGGACTCCTGACTTGCTGGAGTTGTCTCCTCTTTTGTCCTTTCTCAATTTTGATTTTGTTCCCTTTGGCTAAATTCCAACTCTGTAACTTGAAAATGGTATTAAAGTTTTTATCCTACTAACATCTTATCCTGATTTTACTAGTCCTCCAAAGAAATATGCCTGAGATCCTATGGTCCTCATGACTTCCAGTCTTGTCCTCTGGTTGTCTGTTGATTGTCTGTTATACTGGTTTTCCATCTCCAAGTAGCTCCTGGATTACTTTGATATCTGACTCTTCTTACTCATTACACTCACTGAGCTTTTCTATCATGGATTGTCTGTTTCTCACTGTCATTTCTTCTGAACTTTCCCCATCTGATCAGATAACATTCACCAAGGTGATTTTCTAATTTGACTATCTTGCCCCATTTTCTGTGGTATGAATCATTAAATTCTAGTATTAATATTTTTTTTCTATAAGGGAAATTGGACTAGAAACACATCTGAGGTATTTTCCCACTCTAAATTCTATGATTACCAATCATTAGTTACTTAGAATCACTTAATAATAATGACATTTTTAAGAGGCATTTGCTTTTTAACCTTATATATAAGACTTTGTCTCAGAGAGAATTCTTGCTTTTGTAATGAAATGACAGAAATGTTTCATAATCTTGGAACTTTTCTCAGGAATTCTGGAATTCTTTTTTATTCTGTCAGCCATTCTGTCTGTGCTGAGGCCTAGGGTTCATATTACCCACTCTTCCCTTAAAATTCCCCTTAATTCTTTCTTGCATTTCTTTTGGCTGGTGTGGCCTTTTTGGGAGAGTGTAACATATGCCTGTTTTAAATAAAGATCAAATAGGAATATGGTACATTATACATAACTAGGTTTACATAGTAAACCTTTAACGTATTTTGGTAGTGGTTGTTATTACTCAATACGTATTTCATTGATAAACCAATGGGACTTCCTTGCTTTTCTAAGTCTCTTATTTTATTTCTCCTGATGAGTGAGAAACACAGAGGAGATAAAGAAAGAATGAATGAATAAAGAAAAAAGGAAAATGAAGAGAGAAGAAAAAGATAGCGTGAGCAGAAAAATAGCAGATACTTACATAACTGAGCAAGAACATATCTTTTATATGTTGAGGAAAAAAATGTGATCCTTCTATAAGTTCCCCTAGATGAAGAAAGAACTCCTTTAGCTCTGATTTGTCATTGCTAAGGTACCATAGAAGTAGATCTGGACTCTATTATTTTTCTTCATAGTCAAGGATATACTCAGGTTGCAAGACACAGACTTAAGTGGGCTTTTCTGTCTTGCTGTAGTTTCCTCTCAAACTCGAGGAGTCTCAGTATTCTTCCAATATCTAAGAGTTTAAATGACCTTGAAATCCCCTTGGATCCAATTCCCAGCTACATCCCTGACTCTTGAGGGAACCTGGTAAGCAGAGGGAGCTGCAATTAGCCTAGATCTTCTTCATTTTCTTCCTTGCACAGTTCTAATGATATGGAAGTGGGGGACACACCTGTCAGATTGGCTAAGATGACAGGAAAAAATAATGATGATTGTTGGAGGGGATGTGGGAAAACTGGGACATTGATTCATTGTTGGTGGAGTTGTGAACGAATCCAACCATTTTGGAGAGTAGTTTGGAACTATGCTCAAAAAGTTATCAAACTGTGCATACCCTTTGATCCAGCAGTGTTACTACTGGGATTATATCCCAAAGAGATTATAAAGAAGGGAAAGGGACCTGTATGTGCACGAATGTTTGTGGCAGCCCTTTTTGTAGTGGCTAGAAACTGGAAACTGAATGGATGTCCATCAGTTGGAGAATGGCTGAATAAATTGTGGTATATGAAAATTATGGAATATTACTGTTCTGTAAGAAATGACCAACAGGATAATTTCAGAAAGGCCTGGAGAGACTTAAATGAACTCATGCTGAGTGAAACGAGCAGGACCAGGAGATCATTATATACTTCAACAACAATACTAGATGATGACCAGTTCTGATGGATCAGGCCATCCTCAGCAACAAGATCAACCAAATCATTTCTAATGGAGCAGTAATGAACTGAACCAGCTATACCCAGAAAAAGAACTCTGGGAGATGACTAAAAACCATTACATTGAATTCCCAATCCCTATATTTATGCACACCTGCATTTTTGATTTCCTTCACAAGCTAATTGTACAATAATTCAGAGTCTGATTCTTTTTGTACAGCAAAATAATGTTTTGGTCATGTATACTTATTATGTATCTAAGTTATATTTTAATATATTTAACATCTACTGGTCATCCTGCCATTTAGGGAGGGTGAGGGGTAAGAGGTGAAAAATTGGAACAAGAGGTTTGGCAATTGTTAATGCTGTAAAGTTACCCATGTATATATCCTGTAAATAAAAGGCTATTAAATTAAAAAAAAAAAAAAAAAGATATGGAAGTGGGGGGAAGGGAGAGATAGTTTATCTAATTCCATTTTCCCAACACCAGTGTGCAAGTAGTAGATAAGGCTGAAGTAACTCCTGGAGAAACATTCTCAATAAATTAACCTCAGAGGCTGAGGAACAGATCTATGGATGGCATAATGGATAAAATGATTCAGGAAGACCTGAATTCAACACTGACCTCAGATACTTATTATGTGACCCTGGACAAGTCACTTAACTCTGTTAACCTCTCTTTTTTCACCTGTAAAATAGGTTGAAAAAGGAAATGACAAGTCACTGCAGTATCTTTAACAAGAAAAACCCAAAATGGAGTCATGAAGAGTGGGACACAACTGGAATGATTGAATAACAACAATAAATAAAGATGAACTATATTTTATTTTCCTCCTTACTGGCAATATATTAATGAGCATAACTCATTCTATTTTCAAGGAGCTCTTCACTATATTAAAGATTTACTGCCAACATATGATATTCTTACTCACAAGAGAAACAATTGTATTTTTCCATAGTAATAAATCTGACTTTTGACAATTTCTTTGATTTCAAGTGTTGCATACTTTCTTTCTAATGTATAATGCTGTTGATTGAAAATGTACTCTTAGTAGGCCTAAAAGTCTATAAAAATCCAAAGTTATCCCAAGAAAATTAGCTACTAGCCCAAGAGATCCTCTTTAATGCACTAATATATTTATTTTTCTTTTAATCTGACTACTTACTTTTTGACTCCAGTCTTTATGATGGGTAAGATTATTCCTGGTTTCTCAAGGGACTCAAAATGAGAAACTCTCACAATACCTTTATCCTATAAGAGTAACTTGGATTGTTTTCCCCAAAATATTTTATACTCATATTTGCTTGGTTGGTTGCTGTCCTTTATTTTCAAAGAGGGCCAAAATAACAACACTTATGTTAGTATCAAATGCTCTTCCACAAGTCAGGCACAAGTAGTTCATATGAACATTTGAAATGGATTCTTTAAATTTGTGCATCCTATGTATTTTTTGAACTACTTTATGATGTAGTATTCTGTTCTAAGACAAATGAACTCACAGTACCTTTTCTGATGAAGGAATGCTATACTAGATGTTTCCCCAAATGTTTCCTCATATTGCATGTGCATCTATTTTCAAAAGTCTAAAGATAACACTTAGTTAGTATCAGTTCTTTCACCACCAGTGTTAGCATATAGTTCATATGTGAGCATTTGAAATGAGATTTTTAGTATTTGGTCCTATGTTTGTTGCATTTGTTTGTATTGTTTGCAGCATTATGTTCTGCATTTCTGATACGAATGCCATCTATCAGAGTCCTAAACCTGCTAGTGTCTTCGAATGTTCAATCAAGTTTAGATCTTAAAAGGATACTCTGTGTCTTGGCTTCTTATCCTGACAACATATTCAGAATCTTCCTAAGATAATTCAAAATGAATGATTTTAGTTTCTGGTTATTGTTATTTGTCTTAGTGTTTTCAAGCATCATTTGACAATGAGCATTCATCAGAGTATACAACTAAGTGTTGATGTTCTAGTGTTTAGATCAATAGATCTAGTAGTCTCTTCAGTCTGACAAGTGATCTAATATCTTACCTAGCAGAGGAGTCTCAAATTGAGGACTTTAGCTCTGGCAATGCTGTATACTGTCTAGATTTCATGATATCAATATGTAATCCTGAGGTAAAACAATGAGATTTCATCACATATCATATAGACCTTCCATTTGGCGTCTCTAATATCTCACTGTCATGGAGTCTCTAACTTGAGTGGAATGGTTGGTCAATTTACTTATAGAGCAGTGTATTCCTGTAGTGTTAATTACTGTATTCAAAACTTCTCCATTTGCTTTAACTGATGGTTTAACTGATGGATGGTGTGGTGCTGACTTATAGAGCAGTTGTTTTCTTAGTGTTAATTATTAAGCCAAAATTAGCATAAGTGAAGTTAATGGAGGGATTTTTAGATGGAACCCTACTTATATCAGTTCAGGGTTAACCAACATATATTGAATTTATAAAGAAATCCTTAAGGGGGTGAAAGAATAGTATAAAGTATAAGAGGTATGATAATATATAAAATGTGTAAATTAATGGGAAGGGGATAAAAAGGGAACAACATATATGTTTAGGAAGGATAAAAGTCTTGTAACTTCACTTACAAACAAGAGAATAAGATAAAGTGTGGGGGGAGAGAATAAGGGAAGGAACTTGAATTGAGAGAATAGGTTAAGTAATACAAGGGCAGGGTAATGAGTAGAAGTAAAGAAGAAGAGTCAGGGGGGATAGGAAGAAAAAGATACACACAAACATAAAATAAAGATCAAGAGTATAATTTGTTAAAGCTAAAATAGATTTAATAAAAAAAGAAACAGAGAAATTATACTATGGCTTAGTCATATTAATCAATATTGTTTTGAACAAAATAACTAGATGGTATAAAGTTAGAATATTGCTGTGGTATAAAAAATGATGAGTTGGTAGAATTAGAAAAATATGGAAAGACTTGGACTTATTGAGGAAAATGTTACCTAACTTCAGAGAAACAGGAGAAAAGGAAACATGGGATGATCTTACATCGATGCAGTGACTGTATATATGTATATATGTGTATGATTATAAATATATATATGTGTGTGTATGTATATGTCTGTATAAATGTATGTATATATTATATAAGTATGCATTTATGTGTATATATGTATATATATGTATATTTGTGTTATCTACATTTTTAATTGTAATCTTATTGAGGGAAGAGGAGAGGAAGGAGAAAAAGAATAAAGTAAAAAATGTACCATAGAGAACAAAAGAAAACCTATAGAGAAGCAAAGAAAAGATGAACATCTCTGACTATAATGTGTATTATAAGTTTTCTTGAAATGAAAATTTGTTGCTTTATATTTTAAATCCTCTTAAGATTCTATTGCACATTTGGTAACAGTTTTTCCTTTTTGTATTTTTAACATTTTTAAAAAATTTAAAAAGAAAAAAATATCATGTGGCAGAGAATAGATCCATACTTTGTTGCATCTCAGCTTCAGAGGCTACGTTGAGTGAACAATTATCTGAAAACAAAATATCACGCACCAACCACTTCAGTTTTAGTTTGTATCCTTTTCATTTTGAAGATTTTAACATCAATGTGCTAGCTGACCGTGCTGTTATGTTCATCCTCATTATGCCAACATAACTAAAAACATTATGTTTGGGATCCTGTGCACAGCCTTGTTTCACTCCATAGGTGACTGGAAAAGCATAAGAGATCATCCATTATTCAGAACCCAGGCAAGCATATCATTGTAAAATTGTTGGACAATATTGATGAACTTTTCTGGACAACCAAATTTGGACATAATTTTCCATAAGCCCTCATGAGTAATATTATTAAAGGACTTGGTCAGATCTACAAACATGTAGAGACCTTTATTCTCTCCTGGAATTTCTCCTGGGTTTGTCAGGCAACAAGTACCACATGGATCATACCTTGAACCTTTCTGAAGCCAAACTGACTCTCAAGTAGAGAGCCTCATCTTCCAGCCTTCTCCTTCATCTATTAACGAGAACTCTGGCAAGAATCTTACCAACAATGACTAAGATAGAGAGCCCCTTGTGAATGTCATAGGATAATCTATTCCCTTTACCTTTATCAATATGAATATTGGAGATGTCTATGAACTCCTGGGGGATAATGTCCTCTTGCCATATAAACAGAAAATTTCAGTAAGCTTTTTATAAGCAATGGACTCCAACTTTGTAAATCTCACCTCGAATAGAATCAATACCAGGTTCTTTGCCACACAAAAGGAATCTAACAGCATTCAAAAAACTCTTCTTCAGCTGGGACTACAACAAGAGAGGGATGGACCTCACCTTGAGGTAATGCTGCCTTCAATATTACTTGGACTAATGACAGTCTGTTGAGAATACTATGGAAATGTTCAATCCATCTCTCTAGAATTATGTCTTTATTACTAATCAATGTTTCTCCATTAGCACTGAGTAGTTGAGATACACCACTGGCCTTTAGTCCATAGACTTTAGGGCATTATAAAAGTGCATTAGATTGTTACTCTTGGTATAAAACCGAATTTCATATTGAACCAAGTAGCCTGCATCTCTCTAAGCTTCACTTTTACTTTATTTTTGATGTAATTCAATACTGCCTTCTTAGAGAAGGATCCTTCTTAGAGACTATCCTACTGGTACATTTTATAGAGTACTCATTTTTGATTTATCAGGATCTGGATTTTTCCCATCATTTTCATCAACCCAATCTTGATATTTGTGAGTGTTCTGGCCTAAATGAACAAATGCAGTGCCACATACCAAATCTCTGAACACTGCCCACTTCCTTTTCTGTTGCCAACTATGTATTGGCTCAACTTTCAATCCAAATTGGCAACATACTGTTTCTGCTAAAGAAAGTGCTCTATTATCTATCTGCCAAGGGAAAATCAGAAACTTTATGAACAAAATTACAGACCACTTTTCACACAAATTAAGTCTGATCTAACCAATTGGAAAAATATTAAATGCTCTTGGATAGGGCGAGCAAATATAATAAAGATGACAATATTACCTAAACTAATCTATTTATTTAGCGCTATACCAATCAGACTCCCAAAAAACTATTTTAATGACCTAGAAAAAATAACAACAAAGTTCATATGGAAAAACAAAAGGTCAAGAATTTCAAGGGAATTAATGAAAAAAAAATCAAATGAAGGTGGCTTAGCTATACCAGATCTAAAATTATATTATAGAGCAGCAGTTACCAAAACTATTTGGTATTGGCTGAGGAATAGATTAGTTGATCAGTGGAATAGATTAGGTTCAAGGGATAAAACAGTCAACAAATATAGCAACCTAGTCTTTGACAAACCCAAAGATCCCAGCTTTTGGGATAAGAACTTACTGTTTGATAAAAATTGCTGGGAAAATTGGAAACTAATATGGCAGAAACTAGGCATTGATCCATACTTAACGCCGTACACCAAGATAAGGTCAAAATGGGTTCATGACCTAGGCATAAAGAATGAAATTATTAATAAATTAGAGGAACATAGGATAGTTTACCTCTCAGACCTGTGGAAGGGGAAGGTCTTTATGACCAAAGCAGAACTAGAGATCATTACTGATCACAAAATAGAAAATTTCGATTATACCAAACTGAAAAGTTTTTGTACAAACAAAACTAATGCAGACAAGATTAGAAGGGAAGCAATAAACTGGGAAAATATTTTTACAGTCAAAGGTTCTGATAAAGGCCTCATTTCCAAAATATATAGAGAATTAACTCTAATTTATAAAAAATCAAGCCATTCTCCAATTGAAAAATGGTCAAAGGATATGAACAGACAATTTCTCAGATGAAGAAATGGAAACTATTTCTAGTCATATGAAAAGATGCTCCAAGTCATTATTAATCAGAGAAATGCAAATTAAGACAACTCTAAGATACCACTACACACCTGTCAGATTGGCTAAGATGACAGGAAAAAATAATGATGATTGTTGGAGGGGATGCGGGAAAACAGGGACATTGATGCATTGTTGGTGGAGTTGTGAACGAATCCAACCATTTTGGAGAGTAGTTTGGAACTATGCTCAAAAAGTTATCAAACTGTGCATACCCTTTGATCCAGCAGTGTTACTACTGGGATTATATCCCAAAGAGATTATAAAGAAGGGAAAGGGACCTGTATGTGCACGAATGTTTGTGGCAGCCCTTTTTGTAGTGGCTAGAAACTGGAAACTGAATGGATGTCCATCAGTTGGAGAATGGCTGAATAAATTGTGGTATATGAATATTATGGAATATTACTGTTCTGTAAGAAATGACCAACAGGATGATTTCAGAAAGGCCTGGAGAGACTTACACGAACTGATGCTGAGTGAAATGAGCAGGACCAGGAGATCATTATATACTTCAACAACAATACTAGATGATGACCAGTTCTGATGGACCAGGCCATCCTCAGCAACGAGATCAACCAAATCATTTCTAATGGGAGCAGTAATGAACTGAACCAGCCAGAAAAAGAACTCTGGGAGATGACTAAAAACCATTACATTGAATTCCCAATCCCTATATTTATGCACACCTGCATTTTTGATTTCCTTCACAAGCTAATTGTACAATATTTCAGAGTCTGATTCTTTTTGTACAGCAAAATAACGTTTTGGTCATGTATACTTATTGTGTATCTAATTTATATTTTAATATATTTAACATCTACTGGTCATCCTGCCATCTAGGGGAGGGGGTGGGGGGGTAAGAGGTGAAAAATTGGAACAAGAGGTTTGGCAATTGTTAATGCTGTAAAGTTATCCATTTATATATCCTGTAAATAAAAGGCTATTAAATTTAAAAAAAAAAAAGTGCTCTATTGACATTAATTCTTCTGATAGTCTTTTTTGCATTGGAGCTGCCACTTTTGTTGAATGAGAATATTTATCTTGAAAAGGTAAATCTATAATCAGTTCAGCACTCTGCCACATATTGCTTTTAAAACATTTCCTTGTTTTATTCAGGGCCATTATTTGTAACACTTGCTGAATTCTCACACAAATTTTCTAACTATTATTTCTCTCTGTTTCTTTGACTTTTTCTTTCTGCTTGATTTTCTCATATATGTACATGTGAATCTATCTCTCACAAGATCTTTAGATTACTGGATGTGTGGGGATGAATGAAACACTGAATGGAAAGGGGAGAAAGAGGTCAGGAGGGAGAGACAGGAGAAAGAGATAAAGACAGAGACAGACAGAGAAAGAAAGAGAGAGAGAGAGAGAGAGAGAGAGAGAGAGAGAGAGAGAGAGAGAGAGTAGTTCATTAGGAAAATGGGTAATGGGAAGTCATTAGAACCTACATTAACATTAATATGAGTCAGTAGCATGAAATCACAACTGAGAAAGCTAATATAATCTTAGGTTGTATTAATGCAGGCATATGTCACATTGGACTTTGGAGAATGTATTCTTATTGTGTATGGCCCTAATCAGATAGCGTTTGACAATTAGGACCATTCCAAAGTGGAATTTGTGCCAAGGAAAGTAATCTTCCCCATGGCTTCTCTCACAAAGTTTTAAAAACAAAGATCATTTAAGTAGATTGTAATGGAAACTCTTGTTTAGATAGAGGTTGTATTAAATGAATTTTAAGGTCCCTTACAACTCTGAAATTCTGAGATAACTTAGTTTTATGGTAGTAATTTGTTAAAGCACAGATGGTCATTTTCTCTGACTCCTTTGGCTGTCCACTGTTCAAAGAAGGCCAATTTTCATAGACCAGGAAGCTATATCACTACAACAACAACAAAAAAATCAGAATTTGTAACAAGTATTTGCACTTTAACTATGATATTAAAGGAATTCTCGATGATTTATTTAGTAATGCCAAAAATAGGTACATCTTATTATCATAAATAAAGTACAGAAATTTTGGCAAACTAACAGATATGATTATTTCACCTAAGATTTTCAGATTTGAAATCTTATGAGTCCTTTATCCTATTTTCCTTATTGTTTTATACCATGGCAAAATAAAAATATCTTTGAACTATAACTATAACTATAACTTTGGTCCTTAGATCAGATGACTTGAATGTTAGTGCTAGTGATTCAAATTCCTATATTTGCACTTAACATCTCTGAACTTCAATTTCTGTATTTCTAAAATGGAGATGATAATGCCCATAGTGTATAGTTCACATGGAAATAGTTTCCATTGTAGATATATTGTTCTAATAATAAAAATTCCAATAATGATGAAAAACTAAATGATGAGTAATTTTGATGTTCATCATACCAATGAACCATTTTCTTTGTCTTCCAGTTTTAGGAGCTTAAAACAACCCTAAGCTTAGAAATCTCCTAGGCACTTACTATCTCTTTAGACAGTGATATTTTGTCTTGGGATCTACTCTTACTGACACCATATTCCTTGATTTTCCTTCAAAAAAGAGAATTTCAATATTGTTCTATCTTGAGGATTTTTTCCCCTCTCCGAGTTTGATCAATTTTGAAATGAAACTTCAGTCAATATGGCATTAGAGCACTAATCATTTCTGTCCTGGACAGAAAGAGTAAGGGATAAAATATCATGAGACCTGGCTATAGTTCTGGTTCTATCACTAATTTGCTGGAATTTCTCAGACAATTCAGTTCCTTCTCTCTATACTTTATTTGCAACAATTATAACACTGAACTAGATGACTTCTGAGGTCCCTAATAAACTAAGATTCTCTAATTTTGTAACTTGTCCATGAAGGAGAAATGAAAAAATAAATGGCTTCAGATAAAGATGACAGTGTTGATTTATACTCCAAGATGAAAGTGGTAGTAAGAAAAATGTTAGATAATGGGTTACCACTCTAGCCATTAATGAAGGACTTCTGCATTAATATTTGGCATCTTACAGGTCCAGAATAGAATCAGGATTGGGATATGACAAGACTGATATACATATAAATAACTTAGTGCTCTCTTGATGACAGCCAATATGAAAACACTGCTCTCTAGACATTGTGGAGAGCCATGGCCTCAACAGGACTTGCCACCAAAAAAAAAATTCTTCTAACAATGGTAAGAGAAGAAAAGGACAAGGACAATGAAGGAGAGTATTTTGTAGGAAACTATGAAAAAGATGTAATTTTTTAGAAGAGGCCTGTAAAGTGAACCCTGTAGAGCACTTTGGAGTGTATTATCTAGGAAACATGCTTGACCTTAGATTTTGGTTTCTTTGTTTTGTGTCTTACAGATCACATTGAAAATGAAATCTTGTTTTGTAGATTCAATTATGGAGGTACATGGTTGTCTATAAAAGCTCAATCCTTTCTCAATATTCATTTTTATCTTATTTCATAAAAGTGGAATGTTATTCTTATTTCCACAAAATCCCTTACATTCTTTCTTCTTTTTCTATCTATATAGACACCATTCTGACTCAGGTCCTCTTCATCTTTTCCCTAGATTATTGTAATAGTTTCCTAAATGTTCCCATAATCATTTTTGCTGTAAACTTCAACTGTCCTCTCTGCCCTGGAACTGAAACCAGGGACCCTGCTTTCTTGAAAATGCTCATAGCTAGCAGGATCCCTGTTCTTGTGCAACCACACACACCAGGCATGTACTAGTTCCATCTCCCCTGCTGTCTATAGCCCAGGACTCATATGGTCATCAGAGTTGTACTTGTCAATACTTGACCATGGAAAGTTCTTTAGTCTTCTCTTATTCAACTGTTGGATCCTCCCATTATCTGTCATTGGTAAAAAGTTCCTGAGGCTGAAGCTACTTCCCAACAGAGCTATCACATGTCTTGTTGATTGTTGATTTCACAGAGCTGACCTTGAGGTGTTTGCACTTCACTCAGACCAAACCTCCACCTCTAGTGGTCAAGTCTTTCCTGGAGTCTTTTTAAACTGTCTTAGGTGGACAACTGCTTTGCACCAACTTCTGTTTATTTCTTTGCTCTGAATTCATTTTGAAGTGATGGTCTGCGTGTGTGTGTGTGTGTAAGAAATTTATAAAGCTTAAAGTTTTCTGATCAATTTTACCATCTTCCTGGAATCCTCAGAATAAATATTTGTTAAGTGACTACTATGTGCTAGTCACTGTGCTAACTGATTTTACAAATATTATCTTCTGACCCTCACAAAAACTCTATAAAGTTAAATATTATTATCCCCATTTTATAGTTGAGGAAACTGAGGCAAAGATAAGTTATCTTTATTGGTTAAGATCATGGTATATTTCTGAGTCTAGATTTGTACTCAGGTCAGGAAGACCCGTACTCTTAGCATTGTGCCACCAACTGTTTCTTCATATCAGAAGGGACTCTAAAGATCACTTGATCCAGATCAATTGTGAACAACTTGAATTGTTCTAACCTGTCTCTTCTATATTATAGCATGCAATTATATTTCATGCTGTGGATGAATAAGGACAACATTCTAAATATTTTGCTACAGTCAATGTCACTCTATGTTGTGTCACAGTATGCTTCACTTATGGCTGAAGAGGGGTAAAGATGTAAATCATGATGTAGCAGCCCTTTTTATAGAGGCAAGGAACTGGAAACTGAGTTGCTGCCCATCAGTTGGGGAATGACTGAATAAGTTATGATATGTGTATGTTATGAAATATTATTGTTCTATAAGAAATGATCAGAAGAATGATTTAAGAAAGATCTGGACCTACATGAATTGATGCTAAGTGAAATTAGTAGAAGCAAGAGAACATTGTATGTAGCAACAACAAGATTATGTGATGATCAATTTTGATGATAGTGGCTCTTTTCCACAATGAGGTGATTCAGGAAAATTCCAATAATCTTGTGATAGAAAGAGCCATCTGAATCCAGAAAAAGGCATATGGGGATTGGATTGTTGTCCCACAGTTTCCTTTTATCATTCTACCTCAGTTTCCCTAAATCATTCTCCCTCAGTTCCTTGAACTGTTTTGCCTCAATCCTTCTGGTTGCAAACGCCCCTTCCTGACCATTAAGGCTGAGATAATTAGGGCTGGGAGCCCTGACCATTGGTATTCCATAGAGCCATAAATTGCAGATAAGTTACTTAGAGATATGCTTACTTATCTCTTGTTCCAGACTTTCTGTCTCTAGTGACTACCCCCTTCACTCCCAACTTATCAGAATTTATGGGCCTATCCCCAATCTGTCAGAACCGAATAGATGGTCCATTCCTGGAAATTTCCGCTGTTTACCAGTGTTTGGACTCCACCACTTGCCTTTGTCTTCCCTGGTCCCTTGGAGCCATATATAATTCATTGGAATTTCACATTAGATGCTGGATTCATTGAGATGAAAGTCCAATTCAGCCCTGGAAGCAGAATGGATTCTGCTCTGCCTCCAGACTATCTCTCCCTCTCAGAAACCCAAATAAAATATTAAAAACTCTCTAATCTCTATCTTACCTCAGTTTCTCCAGCATTATAGAATGTGGATCACAACATAATATTTTCACCTTTTTGTTGTTATTTTCTTGCCTTTTTTTCTCATTTTTTTTTCTTTTTGATCTGATTTCTCTTATGCACCATGATAAATGTGGAAACACATGCAGAAAAATTGTATATGTTTAACATATATTGGATTGCTTGCTCTCTGGGGTAGGAGGGTGGGAGGTAGGCAGGGTGAAAGGTTTGGAGCACAAAATTTTGCAAGGGTGGATGTGGAAGGCTGTCTTTGCATGTATTTTGAAAGTAAAAATCTATTGTTAAAAATTTTTTAAAATAAATGATATTGAGTACTTTTAGGAAAATAAGAAGTAAATCTTGAGAAAAGAGCAAATTAAAAAAGTGTTAAGGCTAATGATTTGAGGGGGTAGTTTACTTCTCCAGAGTCATGACTATGTCATACCACACCATGTCACACCATGCCTATATCACTCAATGTCATACAATGTCATCGTTATTCCACAATACCACAAAATATCATGTAGTATCAAAGATAGAAGACATAGGAAAGGAAAAGACTTAGCATGAAAGCAAGTTTGTTACCTATATATTGGATATTTAGAGAGCATGGTAGAAGCAATGAGTATTTGTGGGAGCTTAGCTGATATAAAGAGGAAAAAGGGATCAGTCAGTGAAGGATGGAGAATGAGGTTTGAGTAATCACCAAAGAGGGGATGAGAACCATTGGAATAGGGAAGACATGATTAGACCAGACCATTAATTAGACCATTAATCAATGAGGAATGAATTCCCATAGTTTTTTGTTTTAATCCATAGAAGTCTGGCCTCAGCATAGAGTCCTATTATGGCTTTAGGCAATTTAGTTGGGAGTTTAAGGAATGGTTTTCTCTTTTTCCCTTGAAAGTAAAGTCTGACACTATATGGATTTACATTTATCCTCTTCCTGTGGAAGTTAGGAGACCAGGCAAGAGACTTGGCTAGATAAAATAGCATTTTCTCATCTTAATCCAAAGGCAAGAAACTGTTGCATGTATGATCTTACTTGAGGAGGCAGAAAAAAAAGGTCAGAGATCTGAATGAAATGTCTATCATTCACTCCCTAGATTAGTTTTTAAATCCCTATATGAGATTATTCAAAAAAACAAAGACTGCCAATCTCAGATATTTATCAGTCCATCCTAAGGTGTTTTGCACACAGTAGATACTTAATAAGCACTTTTTTAGTTGAATTGATTGGATTTATGGAGGTAGCTTCATACCATCCCCAGACATTCATTCCCCAGAGTGTCAAGCCCCATTCATTATCCCAATTTACACACTTCACTGTTAGAAAGGAAGAAATATCTCCATACCTTCTATAAGAAGATAAATGATTCCTTTCTTTTATGAAACTGATAATCAGGTAGGAGATACAGAACCTAAGGAAATAATGATAGCATGAAAAAGCATATGAAAAATTTATAAGAATGCAAATAAATGCTATATGTGGTTCAAGGAATGATGAATAAATAGGAAGTATTATGAGATAACTGAAGAGAAAATGACAGTATATTATGGGAATATTTGAATACCAAGATAAGAAGTTTAAATTTTGGTTAGTAAGCAATAGGAACTCATAGAAAGGTTTTGAACAAAAATACTATGCTTTTATCTCTGCTTAAGAAAGATTAATCATGCATCAATACAAAAAATGGGTTAAAGAAGAGATGGGAAAGACTTATTAGATCACAATATCCAAACAGAAGGTCTCTATTAGAGTAGTAAGAGATGGGACAGAAAGAAAGAAGCATAGCTAATTTGATGTGAGAGGTAAGATAAATAGAAAAACAATAGATAAAACCAAAAATATTAGCACAGGAGATTGCGTCTGCCAAAATAGAAACATATAAGTGAGAACCTGGAACATGGTTTTGGGAAAGTTATCAAACTTTATTTTTGAGATTTTGAGAACACTGATTTTTGAAATGCCAATAGGACAAACAGACACAGTGTTATTAGGCATTTCCTGGAAGGAGCAGTAAATAGGAAACCATCAGTCTTACTACTAGATTTTGTGAATTGAGAAGTGTTGTAGAAAAGGTCATCTTCAACTGAGAGGGTTTTAAAGATACTTGTATCCTCAGAGGAAAAGCTAAGTTTTAGTTAAAGTGGGGACATAGACTATTTGTAGAAAAATTCAAGGGTAATAGTGAGTTTTTCATAGGGTGATAATAGAATGGACTTTGAAGAGGTAGGAAGAGAAGGCATCTTAGAAAGAGAAGAGGAAAGTAACAATTAAAAAATAAATTTTTGAATAAGGGATAACTATATGGTTCAGTCGATTTTTTATTGATTCACTATCATTGTTCAGTTGTTCAATCATATCTGACTTTTTGTGATCTGATAGACCATACTGTTCAGGAGGTCTTCTTGGAAAAGATACCAGATATATAGAATATTATTGTTCTATAAGAAAGAATCAGCAGGATGATTTCAGAGAGACGTAGAGAGACTTACATGAACAAGAGACCTAGAGAGACTTATATGAACTAAAGCTAAGTGAAATGAGTAGAACCAAAAGAACATTGTACACAGCACCAAGATTATACAATGATCAATTCTGACAGACATACTTCTTTTCAACTTCAAGATGATTCAGACCACTTCTGGTGGTCTTGTGATGGAGAGAGCCATCTCACCCAGAAAAGACTGTGGGAACTGAATGTGAATCACAGCATATTATTTCTACTTTTTTATTATTTTTTGATTGCATTTTGTTTTCTTTTTCATTTTTTTCACTTTTTGATCTGGTTTTTCTTGTGCAGCATAATTGTGGAAGTGTGTGTAAAAGTTGCACATGTTTAACGTATATAGGGTTGGTTGTCATGTGGGGGAGAGGGTGGGGAAAGGAAGAGAAAAAATTTAAAACACAGAGTTTTGCAGGGGTGAATGTTGGAAATTATCCATACACATGTTTTGAAAATAAAAAGCTTTAAATAATAAAAAAGGAAAGGAAAAAAAGTGCCTCCAAAAAAAGAAAAAGAAGAAGAAAAGAAAAGATACCAGAGTGGTTTGCTGTGTCTGTATCCAGTGAATCAAGGATCAGCGCCCAGAACCACACTTTGGCTTTAGTGGCCACTAATCTGCTTCCTCCCCCCCCCCCCCCCCCCATAAACTTAATGATATGCCACATACACGGAATTTTTTTTTTTTAAAGAAAATGATTCCAAGTATACTTCAAAGCCAACAACTCTCAACAATTATTTAAATTTGTATTCTCCTCCAAGAAGTAATACACATACACAACATAAACACATATACATACTCTTGCTTTTTCATGCTTAGAATTTGGTCAGTGACCTGAAATATTGTTCTATTTCTGCCTAGTTTGGTTTTTTTTCAGAAGTTTCTTAGCAAATTTTAAAGTACTTCATTCACAATGTTCTTACAATTATCTGTCTGATAAACTACTGACTCTTGACTGAGTTTCACTTCCTACAACTACAAAATAAAGGTATCATCTGTTAAAAATAAATAAATAACCTGTAGTGTAGCAAGATGGTAAACAGACATTATATAAACTTTTTTTTCCTCTTTTGCTTCTGTTATCTATTAATTATTTCTAGTCCTGTCTTATTTTAGAGTGGCCAATTCAAATAGCATCCCTTTTGCTTATAAATGCTATGTCCTACATTATGCTCTTCATTTCACATAATAAAAGGGTTTACCCATTGTTAAAGGTTTTCTTATTGTATTTATCCAAAGCAGCCCAACCAAGGAAGGAAAACTCTGGGGTCTTTAAAGAAGTCATGCCATCACCTTCATGTTCCCCAGTCCTTTCACTGATTCTAAATATTCATCTGAAGCCAAGTCAATAATAATGCTGATGCTAAGTAGCACTTTAAATGTGTCATCTCACTTACCTGTGAAATATGCAATACTGATAATATTAACGTAATTTTACAGATGATATAACTGAACATCAAAAAGCTTAAATAATTTAAGCAAAATCACAAGTTTAATAAGTGCCTGAGTCAAGAGCTCAACCCAGTTTTTCTGTATATACCATGTTATATCTCAGTCATTCAGGAATGAGAGATGAGTCTGTGCAAATGCACATAAAATGGCAAATTAAGCCCAGGAATCAATATGCTCTCTGATAGCTATATTGTTCATCAAGGGAAATATTCTGAAATTAGATTGGAAAAATAGTTGGGAGCCTAATTGTGAAGTGTATCAAATATCAGGGTTAAGAGTTGGCCTTTTATCCAAAAGTAACTTTGACAGGTTGAATACTTTTAAGAAGAAGAGTGATAAGGTCAGTCTTACTGATTAAAAATATTATATTGGTATCAAGATGAAAGATGATTTGGAGTGGGAAATGGAAAGGCCAACCAAGAGGCTATTATAATAGGACCGAGAAGGTAACAGAATCTTAAAATGCAATGATGGCCAAGGGAGTAGAAAAGAAGATATGAGAAATGTTCTTAAAGTATAATCAACAGAACTTGCTAACTTATATGACAAGAGAAGGAAGACGTAGAAGTCAATGAGGATGACAAGGTGTTTAATCAGGATAACCAAAAATAGAGTGATAACGACAAATAACACTGCAGAGTTGAAAGCAGAAATTGTTTTGTAAGGGAAGATGAATTGGGTTTGGGGCAAACTGAATTTGGGGTGAGGAAGAGATATCCAAGTGAAAAAAAATTCATCTGGCAAATAGAAACACCAGACCAAAATACAATGAAAAGATTAGAAATGGATTTACATATTTGTAAGTCAATTGCATAAAAAGCAAAATGACTCACAAAGATAAAAGCAATCACAAGAAAAAAATTGTAAAGTGAGGAGAGGAGAAAAGAAACATTAGGATAATACACTGGGAGATATCCAAACTTAGGGGGTGGGAAAGGATGAGAAAACAGTGGGGGATGCTATGAAAGTAAAGTCAGTTAGTAGGGAATCTAAGGGAAAGCATATTATTGAATTCAAGGGAAAAGAGAGGAGTTGAGAGAAAGGGTAACTCAACAGTACTACATGATGAAGAAGGACGAAAGCAAATGTGGACTAAGACAAAAATTTTGAATTTAGCCATTATTAAAACATTGGTGGACTTGCATAGAGTAGTTTCAATAGAATGGTAGTGCTGAAAACTAAATTTCAAGGAAAAGAGAAGGGAATGAGTGATGTAGTGACGGGACTAAATTAAAATGATTCTTTAGAGGGGGTTATCAGTAAGAGGGGTAGATATATTGGATGACTAATTTAAGTAGAGTATAGGATTAAGGGAAAGTTTATAAGGATGTACAAAGGTAAAAATGTTTCCAATTGGAGAGAAGGGAGTCAATATATAAATAGAAATGGCAGATTAAAAAAAGGAGAAAGGGAATAATTAAAAGGACAAACTCCTGGAGTAGATGAAATAAAGGAGGAAAGTGAAGTGCTTATCATTGACAATAAAGGGGATCATCCTATCCCCTAAGATTAAGGAAAGAATGGATGATTAAGACATAAAGGGTTTCTTTTTAAAGTAAAGAAAGGAGATTGAGTGAGATGACAAAGTTGATTAAGGATGGTTATAATAATTTTAGTTTAAAAAAAAGGTGGGAGAGTCAAAATATAGAAAGATGGGTGATTGGTGATTTATATTGTGGTCTTGAGGAGAAAGTTTTGAAACATCTTCCATAAGGATTGTTACAGGAAGTACCTAAGTGATAAATGAAAAGATAGCCATATAGCATTAAGGTCTAAGTTGAGATGAATTTATAGTAGACCCAATATGCAAGGTTTTGTGATTTCCTTCATCATGCTTCTGGTGGGACTGGAGTAGATAGGTGATAATTGTGACCCAAGAATACAGCAAATATGAAAAATAGAATCACAAGAAGGCAGGAATGGGCTTCTAGTATTAAAAATAGAAACATATTTAAATGTGTTAAATAATGGTTCGAGATTACAAAGCACAGAAGGAGGTGATAGGAAAAATAGAGGTAATTTAAAAGTTGATAGGCTACAGGAGTGATGAAGGTGGTGGGAGGAATGAAGTAGTGGGAGAAATAGAATAGGAGATTGTGAACAAACACATCTGGAACACACAGATATGTCGGCTAGCTGTTAAGCAAGTACTTTTAGGATATTGGCAGGCTATCTACTATCAGTGTATATTCTGCCTCTTTAAAAAAAGGAAGTAAAAGAGGGGAAAAAATCATTTTTTAAAAAATGTCCACAAGAGGTACTGGATTTCTAGACATAGAGTTTGTTTTCAGTTCACAAAACAAAGATCTTTGACAATTACTTTTGTTATTCATACAATATTTAAAAATACAACACTCAAATTGATGGATGTATTTAGTCATGAATAAAAAAACTATATAGGCATGCTTTTCCCCCCTATTTTCTATTTTCCCTGAGCAAATATTCCTCTGTTCTGTAGCTTGAGCAAAGCTGTCTTCACCTCTTTGTTCCTCAATGTGTATACCAGGGGATTCAGCACAGGTGTGAGCACAGTGTAGAAAACAGTCACAATTCCATCCACAGCATCTTTGGAGCCTGGTCTCAGATAAATAAAGACACATGGCCCAAAGAAACAGAGGACGACAATGCAGTGGGAAGCACAAGTCTGAAAGGCTTTTTTTCTGCCCTTTGCTGTGCGGATCTTCAGGATGGCATGGACAATGGACATGTAGGAAAGGAAAATCAGGAAAAAACATCCAGAAGCCACTATGCCAATGTTGACAAAGATTACCATCTCATTGACTGAGGTATCTGCACAGGCCAGTTTGAGAATGGGGGGTGCGTCACAGAAATAATGCTGGATCTGGTTGGGTCCACAATAAGGCAGGTGGAAGGTCAAGATAGTCTGGACAGCAGAGTGTATTGAACCACTGAGCCATGTACTTCCAGTGAAAAGGGCACAAGTTTTCCCACTCATCATAGTCACATAGTGCAAGGGATGAGTGATAGCAAGGTAGCGGTCATAAGACATAACTGTGTACAGAAAACACTCAGTACTCCCCAGAAAATGGAAGAAATAAAACTGGGACATGCAACTATGAAAAGAAATGGCCCCACCATCTGGGGAGAGGAGACCCATGAGTATCTTGGGCACAGTGACAGTAGAGAACCACATGTCAATGAAGGAGAGGTTAGCCAGGAAATAGTACATGGGAGTGCGAAGGTGGGAGTCCACCTTGATCACCAGCAAGATGAGGAGGTTCCCCACAAGAGTGAGTACATAGATCACTAAGAAAATTCCAAATAAGACAATATCTAGTTCTGGTGCATGAGGAATCCCCATGAGAACGAATGTAGTCACAATGCTCTGATTCTCCTTTTCCATTCAGACAGTGAACCCCTTTCTTAAAGGAAAAAAAAAAGAAACCATGTTCACAAAGAATTCATACAACATAATGATAAAACCTGGATTATAGACTATATCCCCAACACCCCCCTCCCCAAGACTGGGTTTGAGAAACTAGGTTTTTAAAAAGCCCTAACCTTAAAATGACCCATTAATCCCAAATTCCTTTTGCATATGTAAAAAGACCCTAGTCTCCTTTTCTGTCATAACCCTCCTTGGCATAAGAATAGCAAAGGAAATCTCATGTAAGACCTCTGTCTCCCTGCCCTAAGTGTGACTTGGTCCTTTTTGAACAATGGGTTATTAACCCAAAGACATCAAGATAATTAATAATAAAAAATAAATTCTGCACATTGTACTGAAAAAAAGGGAAAGAATGTTGGAAACTAAACCACCCAGTAAGAGCTTTTAGAACTCACCTCTTTCTGATGTAAAATTGTCTAGAGTTTTCTAGAGTCTTCACCATTCATCTACTTGAAAGAAATACTAGATCATGTGGCATTATTCAAAGAGAAAAGACAAATACAATTCTAGTGCAGGAAAAAGAATCACTCATTATTTTAGCAAGACTAAACAAAAATAGGAAGGAGAAGGAATGGGCCTTAAGAGAAAGAATAAGGACTTAAATTGGTGTACAGGCCCTGGGGGAATGTATTTCTCTCTGGATCCCAGTGCTCCCTCAAAAAGGAAAACAAAAAGCAAAGCAACTGATAATTTGTTTTCAAATATGAAAATATATAACCTCTTATATTTCCATATGTATATGTTATTTTATGTCAGAATCTCACAAGAGTCAGCATTATCTCTTAATTTCTGAAATCTGAAGGTCTAAAAGCATTTAAGGAAAATTTTCTGAAACTGACTTTAAATATTTCTTGGATGAATTGAAAGATAGCAAATATCATCCTTATCCCTAAGGGAATTCTTATGCTTCTAAGTACTCTTCCTGATTCCCACTTAATTTTCTAAAGGTTATTTGCAACTCATTTACCTGCGATTATAATTTAACTCAATGATTGTCAACTGAGGGTAGGAAGTAGGCTATAGAATTAATACTAGCTGTGAGTTCACAAATAAGCAAACACTTTTTTGTGTAAACAGAATAAATGTTATATACAACATGTATATTACTATTTTCAAATTGAATGAATTATGTTATAAACTGTAATGCTGGAGAAACTGAGGCAAGGCAGAGATTAGAGTTTTTAATATTTTCATAGTGGACAAGTTGGACTGGCAAAGCCATACTAGCCAGCTGGCTTGAATGCGACTTTTGTCTCAGAGTATTCAGCAGACAGCAAGTAACTCCAGAGGCTTTTATAGGGCTCCAGCAATCAGGGAAACAAAGGCAAGGGGGTGGGGAAGAACATTGGGTGAGTGACAATTTCAGGAAGGACCATAACTTTTTAATTTTGACAGGTTGGAAGTTGAAAGCAGGATATAGGAAATCTGAGCCAGAAAGATAGAGTACCATTAAATATAAATATAAATATTTTTTAATTTTTGAAAGAGATGCGCTGACTCCAGCAGACAGATTTTACAACCCACTGGAAGGGCAGTGTCCAGTGGGAGCAGCTCCACTATCTTTAGATAATCGCTAGGTGAAGTAGAGAGATCCAGAAAGTAGTGAATGGAAGGGACCAGATAGGTTAACTGCTTGGGGAAGAGGATTTGCTTGTATTTATACAGATGGCGAAGGAATCAGATGGGTGCCAATGAGCTGTATTTGCCTTGTCCATCAGAGAGAGACAGGAAAAAGAGAAAAACCTTGAAACAAAGGAGAAGACCTAAAAAAAAACATTGGACACTGAAAGACCATGACTGATAATGAGACTGGTGCAGGACTTGAAAACCAGCAGGAATCATTGGATTCCTTGAGATGAAAAATTGTTGATGAGATTATTTCAAGACTTCAACACTTGCAGGAATTATTGGATTCCTGACACATTACTTCATGGACAATAGATTTCTTTTGAACTATTTCTAAGACTTATGGACATGTATAATTCCTCATGTTGATTCATGTTATTTGTTACATCACTACTCATCTGTGTTATATTGCTAATGTGCTCATGAAATTTATATAATTATGTGTAATACCTCCCATATTGATAGATGTATGTATATCTATTTTAAGAGTGAGCCCCTTCAGAAACCCACTAATTGATTTGATTTCCCATTTCCTTTGGTGTTTTCATCTCCCTTCCTGAGATGTCAGGGAGGGTGTGATCATCTCTTTTTATGGTATTTTCACCCCTTTTTTGAGCAATCAGGGAAGGCGTGATCACCTTCCTTTTTGGGGTTCTCACATCCTTGAGAAGTTAGGAAGGTCATGACCACCTAAAGAAAACGGGAGATGTTAGGATTCTTACAAGGTGCTAACTAAGTGGAATTGAGGAGACAGTGTTAAATATAGTTTAGCATTGATTTAATCCTCCAACAAATAATGGTTTGCTAGTGATATAATGATTGGTGTATACTTATTGTGGAACATATAAGATGTACCTGTCAGGGCCAGAAAGGACAAGCACATTAGAAGCTCTTGGAGCCTCATCCAGGATTCAGTTAGGGAGATTTAGAAGCCAGAAAAGGCAGGCAGGAGCTTAAACTCTAGGAACCAAGGAGAGAGATAGGCCTCTAAGGAAGCTAACTGGGCCCCAGGAAAGGAGACAAGACTTGGAAAGAGACAATAAAGGATTTGGAGTTTAACTCCTGGCTGCATTCGGGGTGATTTATGAAGGCTGCTCCCAGAAGCCCCCCAAGAAACCTGCTCCCAAAGAACATTACATTTTAGAGAAGAATATTACAATTTTCCCCAAAATATTTTACTCATATTTGCTTAGTTAGTTGTTGTCCTTTATTCTCAAAGACAACCAAAATAACAACACTATGTTAGATTTAAATTACAGTGTATCCACTGATCAGATCAATAGGAGCTTGGAATGCTCTCCCACAAGTCAGGCACAAGTAGTTCATATAAACATTTGAAATGGATTCTTTAAATTTGTTCATCCTATGTATCTTTTGAGCTACTTCAATTGTATTTTTCTCACAGTACATGGCACCTTCTCTGATGAGGGAATGCCATACTCGGTGGTCCTGGGCCAGTGTCTCCCACATTGCACAATCAATTCCAAAGTTCTTAAGAGAGACTATGAGAGTAAACTTGTTTCGCTTTTTTCTGACCACCATGTTAGCATTTGCCCTGTATGAGTTCTATATAAAAAAATATTTTTTTAGTTTTGTTTTTTTTTTCATTTGTTTGTTTGTTTTGGCAAGTTTATGTTCGGGATTTGAACAATGTGGCAAGTTCATCAGAGTTACACTCTCTGCAGTAGTGTTTGAATGTTCTATAGTTTATATCAAGAAATGTTGTCAGTGTCTGGCTTCTTATCCTGACAAGTAATCTTCAGAATCTTCCTAAGACAATTCACATGGAAGTAATTCTGTTTTCTGATATGACCCTGGTATACTCTCTGGGTTTCACAGACATACAACAATGAGATCAGCATAATATCCATGTAGATCGTCAGTTTGGAAATCAGTCTAATACCTCTGCCCTCTCAGGAGGAGTCTCTCAAACATTGAGCTAGCTCTGGCAATGCTTTTGTCAATTTCATTATCAATATGTACATCCATACATTTTCCACAATATTTAAAATTTCTCCATTTGCTTTAACTGATGGTTCCACACAAAGATGGTGTGGTGCTGACTTATAGAGCAGGTTTTGTTTTGTTTTGTTTTTAGGATAATGGAGGGATTTTTAGAAAGAACCCTACTTATATCAGTTCAGGGTTAACCAACATATATTAAAATTTTAAAGAAATCCTTATGTGGATGAGGGAATAGTATAAAGAAGAAGAGATATGATAATATATAAGATGTGTAGATTAATGGAAAGGGAGATTAATGGGAAGAAGAAATGACATATATATTTAGGAAGTGATAAAAGTCTTCTAAATTCAGTTAGAAACAAGAGGACGAGGTAAAGGGTGGGGGGAAAGAATAAGGGAAGGACCTTGAAGTGGGAGAAGGTAAGTTAAATAATACAAGGGAAGCGTAATGAGTAGAAGTAAAGCAGAGGAGTAAGAGGGATAGGAAGAAAAAAGATACACACAAACATAAAATAAAGATCAGGAGAATAATTTGTTATGGAAAAAGAGCAGGGGTAGTAATTATGATTTCAGACAAAGTTAAAGCTAAAATAGAGTTAATCAAAAAAGAAACATAGAAAAACTTAGTCATATTAATCAATATTGTTTTGAAAAAATAACTCAATGGTATAAACTTGGAACATTGCTGTGGTATAAAAAATGATGAGTTGATAGAATTAGAAAAATATGGAAAGACGTAGACTTATTAAGGAAAATGTTGCCCACCTTCAGAGAAACAGAAGACAAAGAAACATAGGATGATCTTACATAGATGCATGTGACTGTATATGTGTATGATTATCTCTATATAAATATCTCTATATATGTGTATATGTCTGTATAAATGCATGCATGTATATGTATTATATTGGTATGATTTATGTGTATATATATGTATATTTGTGTTATCTCTATTTTTAATTGTAATCTTATTGAGGGAAGGAGAATTATAATCTTATATGAGAGGAAGGAGAAAAAGAATAAAGTAAAAAGTGCACTATAGAGAACAAAAGAAACCCTACAGAGAAGCAAAGAAAAAATGGATGGACATCTCTGAACATAATGTGTATTTATTACATAAATTTTCTTGAAATGAAAATTTATTGCTTTATATTTTTAACCCTCTTAAGATTCTATTGTGCATTTGGTAATTGTTTTTCCTTTTTGTATGTTAGTTTAAAATTAAAAAAAAAAAAAAAAAGAAAAAATATCCTACATGGCAGAGAATAGATCCATACTTTGTTGCATCTCAACTTCAGAGGCTACATTGCGTGCACAATCATATGAAAACAAAATATCACGCACCAACCACTTCAGTTTTAGTTTGTATCCTTTTCAGTTTGAAGATTTTAACATCAATGTGCTAGCTGACTTTGCTGTCATGTTCATCCTCATTATGCCAACATAACTAAAAAAATCATGTTTGGGAGCATGTGCACAGCCTTATTTCTCTCCATAGGTGACTGGAAAAGCAAACAAGATCATCCCTTATTCAGAACCCAGGCAAGCATACTATTGTAAACTGCTGGACAATATTGATGAACTTTTCTGGACAACCAAATTTAGACATAATTATCCATAAGTCCTCATGAGTAATAGTATTAAAGGATTTGGTCAGATCTACAAACATGTAGAAACCTTAATTCTCTCCTGAAATTTCTCCTGGGTTTGTAAGGCAAACAAGGACCATATAGATCATACCTGACCCTTTCTGAAGCCAAATTGGCTCTCAAGTAGATGACCACCTTCCAGGTGAAGGAACAGACTATTAATGGGGACTCTGCCAAGAATCTTGCCAACAATGACTAAAACAGGGAGCCCCTTGTGAATGTCACAGGACAATCTATTCCCTTTACCTTTATCAAAATGATGTCTTTGAACTCCTGGAGGATAACGTCCTCTTGCCATATAAACAGAAAATTTCAGTCAGCTTTTATATGTATGAGCAATGGACTCCAACTTTGTAAATTTTACCTGGAATAGAATCAATACCAGGTTCTTGCCACACAAAAGTAATCTAATAGCATTCAAAAGATTTTTGTTCAGCTGGAACTACAGAAAGAGAGGGATGGACCTCACCTTGAGGTAATGCTGCCTTCAGCATTGACTGATGACAATCTGTTGAGAACACTATGGAAATGTTCAGCCCATTTCTCTAGAATCATGTATTTATTACTAATCAATGTTTCTTCATTAGCACTGAGTAGTTGAGATACACCATCGGTCTTTAGTCCATAGATTTTAGGGCATTATAAAAGTGCATTAGATTGTTATTCTTGGTATAAAACTGAATTTCATCTACTGAACCGAGTAGCCGCATCTCTTTAAGCTTCACTTTTATTTTACTTTTGATGTAATTCAATGCTGCCTTCTTAGAGATGGATAAACTATCCTACTGATACATTTTGTAGAGTACTCATTTTTTATTTATCAGCTTCTGGATTTTTCCCATCATTTCATCAAACCAACATTAGTATTTGTGAGTGTTCTAACCCAGATGAGCAAATGCAGTGTCATATAACAAATCTCTGAACACTGCCCACTTCCTTTTCTGTTGCCAATTCTGTGTTGGTCCAATCCAAATTGGCAACATATTGTTTCTGCTAAGGGAAGTGCTCTATTAACATAAATTCTTCTGATAGTCTTTTTGCATTAGAGCTGCCACTTTTGTTGAATGAAAATATTTATCTTGGAAAGGTAAATCTGTCATCAGTTCAGCACTCTGTCACATTTTGCTTTCATCACATTTCTTTATTTTACTCAGGGCTATTATTTGTATATAATACCTGCTGAATTCTCACACAAATTTTCTACCTACTTTTTCTCTCTATTTCTCTCTTTTTCTTTGTCTCTTTCTGCTTGATTTTCTCACATATGTACTTATGAATCTCAATCTCTCAAGATCTTTAGATTACTGGATATGGGGGGATGAAGAAAACACTGGGTAGGAAGGGGAGAAAGAGATCAAGAGGGAGAGATAGGAAAGAAAGAAAGAGACAGAGAGAAAGAGATACAGAGACAGAGAGAAAATGAGAGAGACAGAGAGAAAATGAGAGAGACAGAGAGAAAATGAGAGAGAGAGACAGAGAGAGAGAAAGAGAGAGAGAGAGTAGTTCATTTGGAAAAATGGGTAATGGGAGGTCACTAGAACCTACATTAATATTAGTATGAGTCAGTAGCATGAAATCACAACTGAGAAAGCTAATATAATCTTAGGCTGTATAAAGGCAGGCACATGTCACATTGGACTTTGAAGAATATATTCTTGTTGTGTATGGCCCTGATCAGATAGTGTCTGACAATTAGAACCATTGCAAAGTGGAATTTTGTTAGAATCCTAGTGATAACTCAATGGAGTTGATAGAACAATGCTTACACCTTTAAGAGTTTACACATTAGAGGCCACACGTTAGAGCTCACACCTTTAAGAGAGTTTACACATTAGGCAGTTCACACATTGCAGTTCACAAGTACCAGTGAACTATTTTCTTTGTCTTCCAATTTTAGGAGTTTAAAATATAACTGTCTGTAACTCTAAGCTTAGAAATCTCCTAGGCACTTACTATCTTTTTAGACAGCTGTAATATTCTTCTCTAAAATATAATATTCTCTGTTGAGGTTTTCTTGGGATCTCTGGAGGCAGCTTTAGTTTCAGTTCAGTAATCACCCCAAATGTAGCCAAGTATTAAAGTCCAAAACCTTTATTATTTCCTTTAAAGTCTTATCTCCTTTACTTGGGGCTCAGCTAGTTTTCTGGAGGCCTTTCCGATCTTGGTTTCAGTGTTCTCCATAGGACAGCCTGCCACCACTTCTCTGTCTTCCTTAATTCTGCTCAACTGCCTTCTCTGGCTTCTGAATCTCCAGGACTGAATCCTGGCTTCTGAATCTCCCAGACTGAATACTGGTTGAGGCTCCTATCTTGTATATGCTCTCTTAAAGGTGTGAATCTTGTGGAATTATAGTAAGTACTAAGTACACGTACTGAACTAGAGAACTGTTAAATACTATGCTAAATAACCATCGTCTCCATCAATTCCACTGACTTAGCACTTTGTTTCAAGTTCTGGCCTATAACAGACAATGATATTTTATCTCGGGATCTAGTCTGATTGACACTATGTTCCTTGATTTTCCTTCAAAAAAGAGAATTTCAATTGTTCTCTCTATCATGAGGATCTTTTTTTCCTCTTCAAGTTTGATCCATTTTGAAATGAAACTTTTGAGTTTCAATATGGCATTAGAGCATTAAGCATTAATCAAGTCAACATGACTTGCCACCAAAAAAATCCCAAAAAAACAAAAAAAAAATTTCTTCTAGCAAAGCTAGGAAAAGAAAAGGACAAGGACATTGAAGGAGAGTATTTTGTAGAAAACTATGAAAAATATGTCATTTTTTAGAAGAGGCCTGTAAAGCAAACCCTGTAGAGCACTTTGGAATATATTATCTGGGAAATATGCTTGACATTAGATTTTGGTTTCTTTGTTTTGATCCTCTGTCCTATAGACCACATTGAAAATGAAATTTATCTCACTTTGTGGATTTAACTATGGAGGTACATTGCTATCTTTAAAAGCTCAATCCTTTCTCGATGTTCATTTTTATCTTGTTTCATGAAAGTGGAATGTCATTCTTATTTCCACAAAATCCCTTACATTCTTTCTTCTTTCTCTATTCACATAGACACCACTACCACTCAGGTCCTCTTATCTTTCCTCTAGATTATTGTAATAGTCTCCTAAATGTTCCCTAATCATTTTTGCTGCAAATTTCAACTGTCCTCTCTGCCCTGGAACTGAAACCAGGGACCCTGCTTTCCTGAAAATGCTCATAGCTAACAAACAAAGACTGCCAATATCTGATAAGTATCAGTCTATCCTAAGGTGTTTTGCACACAGTAGATATTTAAGTACTTTTTGAGTTGAATTGATTGGATTTATTCTGGTAGTTTCATACCATCACCAGACATTCATTCGTTAGAGAATCAGGCTCCACTCATTATCCTAATTTATACACTTCAGTGTTAGAAAGAAAAAAAATGTCCCTATACCTTCTATAAGAAGATAAATAAAAGAGTTCCTTTTTTTTTTATGAAATTAATAATCAGATAGGAGATACAGAACCTAAGGAAATAGTGATGGCATGAAAAAGCATATGAAAAATTTATAAGACAATGCAAATAAATGCTATATGTGGTTCAAGGATGCTGAATAAATGGAAGGAAGTAATGTGAGATAACTAAAAAGAAGATGGCAGTAGATTATAGCAATACTTGAATACCAAGGTAAGAAGTTTAAATTTTGATTGGTAAGCAATAGGAACTCATGAAAAGGTTTTGAACCAAAGTATTATGTTTTTATCTCTGCCTAAGAAAGATTAATCATGCATCAATGCAAAGAATGGGTTAAAGAAGAGATGGGAAAGACTTATTAGATCACAATATCCAGACAGATGGTCTCTATTAGAGTAGTGATACATGGGACAGAAAGGAAGAAACATAGCTAATTTGATGTGAAAGGTAAGATAAATAGAAAAATAATAGATAAAATCAAAAATATTAGCTTAGGAAACTGGGTCTGCCAAAATAGAAACATGGAAGCCAGAACCTGGAACATGGTTTTGGGAAGATTATCAAATTTCGTTTTAAATCCACTGATTTTGAGATGCCAGTAGGACAAATAGACACTGTTATTAGGCATGACCTGGAAGTGGCAGTAAGTAGGAAACTATCAGTTGTTACTACTTGACTTTGTGAATTGAGAAGTGTTATAGAAAAGGTCATCTTCAACTGAGAGGGTTTTAAAGACTCTTGTGTCTTCAAAGGAAAAGCTAAGTTTTAGTTAAAGTGGGGACACAGACTATTTGTAGAAAAGTTCAAGTCTAATAATGAGTTTTTCACAGGGTGATAATAAAATGGACTTTGAAGAAGTAGGTACTAGGTTAAACAGAAGGCATCTTGGAAAGAGAAGAGGAAAGTAACAATTAAAAAATAAATTTTTGAATGAAGAATAATTAGATGGTTCAGGGGATAGAGTGCTGGGTCTGTAGTCAGGAAGATTCAAGTTCAAATCTAGTCTCAAACACTTATTAGTCATGTGATTCTGGGCAAGTCACTTAACCCTGTTTGCCGTAGAGAAAGCAAGATTTCTTAGTAGAGCACTGGGCCTAGAGTCAGAAAGACCTGAGGTTAAATCTAACCTCAGATACTTACTAGCTGTGTGACCTTGAGCAAGTTAATCCACTGGGGAAGGAAAAGCAAAGCACCTTTTTAAACAAATCAAAACAAAAAACCAACAAACCAGTGGACAATTAAATCACAATACCAATTTGGAATGGCAGAGAATGACCTTTCTCTATATCCATGTATATGTGCATATAGATAGATAGATAAATAGATAGATAGAAAATATATATTCTCTGTTAACAATTTAACATGCAATTAGTAGTACTTCAAAAATTTTATATTATATTTTTATCCCCTTTACATGCTTGGCATTTACTTACTTATTAATATCGAGTACTGATACTAGTGAAACAGCCTCTCTTTCTGGTATCTACTCAAGCATATTTTGCCAAATATTGCCTCTTTGACTTAAAACAAGGAACCCAGAGTCCCTATCTTTCAACTCCAAAAGTCTCATAAAATGCTGCTACTTCATGATCTTCAAACAAGTCATCAATTCCAACTCTATCCTAGTGTAAGGTCAGTCAATCAATAAACATTTATTAAGGATTTACTACATGCCAAGTACCATGCTAAATCCTGGAGATACAAGGAAAGGCAAAAACATATAGTGTTCTCAGAAAGCTCATATCCTTTTTTTTCTTTTTTTGCAATTCTTCTACACATATTTCTATAATTATCATGTTGCCCTAGATAAATCAGATCAAAAAGGGGAAAAAATGAGAAAAAAAAATCAAGGAAACAACAACAAAAAAGGTAAAAATATAATGCTGTGGTCCTCTTTCTGGGTGAAGATGATTCTCTCCAACACAAGTCCTATGGAATTGGTCTAAATCACCTCGTTGAAAACAGCTATCTCCATCAGAGTTGATTATCAGATAATCTTATTGTTGCTGTGTATAAAGTTCTTCTGCTACTACTCACTTCACTTAGCATTAGTTCATGTCAATCTCTCCAGGCCTTTCTAAAATTATCCTATTGATTACTTCTTATAGAACAATAACAGTCCATAACATTCATATACATAACTTATTCAGTCATTCCCCAACTAATAGGCATCCATTCCATTTTCAATTCTTTACCACTACAAAAAAAACTGTTACAAACATTTTTGTATATATGTTTTTTTTTTTCCCTTTTTATGATCAAGGAACTCATTCTAATGAAGGAGACTACTTATCTATGTACATATCAATGTCCATATAGTACATTGTTATTGCTCTTGTTGGTGTTGAATTATTTTAGTCATTTCTAACTCTTCTTTACCTCATCTCGAGCTTTCTTGGCAAAGATATTGGAGTGGTTTGCATTTTCTTTTACAGCTCATTTGGATGAGAACTAAGAGAAACAGGATTAAATGATTTACTCAGTGTCACATGAGTAGTAAGTGTCTGAGGCCAGATTTGAAATCATGAAGATGAGATCCTGATTCCAAGCCCAGTATATAACCATGACCTTAACACAGGCTTTTATCACCTCACATTTTGATTATTGCAATATACTGGTGGTTGGTTATCCTGATTCAAACCTGTCCTCACTACAATTTCTTCTCATTTTTCCTCATCTCTCTGAGAAGGCAAACATGTTGCTTGTCATACAAAACTTGTTATATACGTGCTGTCAAACAAAACTTATTTCCATATTAGTCATGTGTGAAAGAAAACCGACAAAAAAACCCACAAGAAACGAATTTTTAAGAATGTTTTGACCTATATTCATACTTCATCAGTTCTTTCTCTCAAGATAGATAGCATTTTTCATCATATAATATTGCTGTTACTATGCACAGTATTTTCTAGGTTCTATGTGATTTTGCAGCAGTTTTATATGTCTTCCCAGACTTTTAAGGAATCATTCTGCATCCTGCAATTCTATTGTAATTATATACCATAACTTGTTCAGCTATTCACCAATTAATGAATATTCTCTCAATTTCCAATTTTTTTTTTTGCCACCACAAAAAGAGTTTTTGTAGTTCTTTAGGCATGATTTGAAATTGTTTTCCAGAATATTTGGATGAGTTCACAATTCCACCAAGAATATATTAGTGAGGTTTTTTTTTTTTTACATCCTCTTCAATGTTTATCATTTTCCCTTTTGCTTAAATTAGCAAATCCACTAGATATGAAATGGTATACAAGAGTAGCTTTAACTTTCATTTCTCTAATCAATAGTGATTTAGAGCTTTTTTTTTTCCCAAATGACTATAAATAGCTTTGACATCCTCTTATTTGGTAAGGGGTAGTAATTGGGGTTAAGTAGTTGCCCAGGGTGACATAGCTCATAAGTGTTAGGATCCAAATTTGAACTCGGGTCCTCTTCACTCCAGGGTCAGTGTTCTATCCATTGTACCACCTAGCTGCCCTGATTTCCCCTGCTGAAAATTGCCTGTTCATATTTTTTGATCATTAATTAATTGGGGAATGACTCATATTCTTATATGTTTGATTCAGTTCTCTAAATCTTTGGAAAATGAGGCCTTTATCAGAAAGAGTTGCTATAATTCTCTGCCCCTACACACCATTTACCTTGTTTTTTTCTAATTTGGGTACATTGGTTTTATTTGTGTAAATTTTGGATCCTGTAATACTCTTTATCTCTTGTTTGGTCACAAATTCTTCCATTATCCATAGATTTGACAGGTAAAGTATTAGATAATCCTTTAATTTGTTTATTATATAACTCTGTATACCCATTTTGACCTTATCAAGTAATATGGTCTGATATGTTTATGTATACCTAATTTCTGCTAAACTGTTTTTCAGTTTTTCCAGGAATTTTTGGATCTTGTATCTTGGATCTTAGGGTTTATTAAACCCCAGAGATTACTATAGCTATTTACTAATGTGTCTTGTGTACCTAATCTATTCTACTGATCAAACATTCCTTTTCTTAAACAGTACCAGATAGCTGTGATGATGAGTACTTTGTAACACAATTACCTGGTGTTATCTGGTACTAGTAGAATACATTTCTTCACATTTTTTCATTCATTTCCTTGATATTCTTGACTTCTTGTTCTTCCAAAATAATTTTGTTATTCTTTTCTAATTATTAATAATTGTTTAATCATTTTATTGGTATGGTATTGAATAAGGAAGTAATTTAATTTAGGTAGAATTGCCATTTTTGTTATATTGGTTCAGTCTACCCATAAGCAATTTTATATTTTTCCAATTGTTCAGAAATGACTTTATTTTTGTGAAAAGCATTTTGCAATGTCTTCACATGTTCCTGGGTTTGTTGGTCTTGGCAGGAAGATTCCCAAGTGTTTTATCTTGTTTTAGATGGAACTTCTTTCTATTTCCTTTTGTGGAACCTTATTGGTAATTATATAGAAATATTAATGATTTGTATAGGTTTATTTAATATCCTTCTACTTTGCTGATGTTTTAAAATTTTCAACTAGGTTTTTTATTGATGCACTATCATTGTTCAGTTGTTCAATCATATCTGACTTTTTGTGACCCGATAGACCATACCATTCAGGAGGTTTTCTTGGAAACGATACCAGATATATGAATGTTATTCTCTAAGAAACAATCATTAGGATGATTTCAGAGATGCTTAGAGAGATTTATATGAACTGATGCCAAGTAAAGTGAATAGAACCAGAAGAACATTGTACACAGCAACAGCAAGATGATAAAATAATCAATTCTGACGGTCATGCCTCTTTTCAATTTCAAAGTGATTCAGCTAGTTCTGGTGGTCTGTGATGGAGAGAGCCATCTGCACCCAGAAAAGACCGTGGGGACCGAATGTGAATCACAGCATATTATTTCCACTTTTTTATTATTGTTTGCTTGCATTTTGTTTTCTTTTTAATTTTTTTTTCACTTTTTGATCTAATTTTTCTCGTGCAGTATAATAATTGTGGAAGTGTGTGTAGAAGAATTGCACATGTTTAACATATGTTGGATTACTTGTCATGTGGGGGAGGGAGTAGGGGAAGGAAGGGAAAAAAAATTAGAACACAGAGTTTTGAAGGGGTGTATGTTGAAAATTATCTACATACCTATTTTGAAAATAAAAAGCTTTAAAAAAAGAGGAAAGGAAAAAAGGTGCCTACAAAAAAAAAAAAAAAAAAAAAAAAAAAGGAAAGATATCAGAGTAGTTTGCTGTGTCTGATTCCACTGGATCAAGGACCAATGCCCAGGACTACACAACTAGTAAGTGTCTGAGGCCAGATTTTAACTCAGGTCTCATTGGCTCCAGACTAGAGCTCTATCCATGAGCCACCCAATTGCTTGTCTAAATACATCTTTATATTACCTGCAGTGAGTGATAGTCTTGTTTCCCCATTGCCTGTACTAATTCCTTTAATTTCCTTTAATTTCTTTATCTTCTCCCATCACTATAACTAGCATTTCTTGTACAATATTGAATAGTATTGGTGATAATGGTCCTCTTTGCTTCACCTCTGATCTGATTAGGAAGTTTTCTAGTTTATGTTTTACACACACACACACACACACACACACACGTTACATATAATGCTTGGTGATGATTTTAAATACAACTTATTTTTTTGAAGAAAGCTACATGTATTTCTATGCTTTCTAGTGTTTCTAATGAGTGTTGTCTTTTGTCAAGAGCTTTTTCTACATCTACTGATAAAATCATATGATTTCTGTTGATTTTGTTATTAATATGGTTAATCATACTTATGACTTTCCTAATGAATCAGCCCTACTGTCCTTGTATAAATCCTACCTGTCATACTGTATGTGATCTTTATTATATATATAATCTCCTTGTTAGCATTTTTTTTTTTGCATCAATATTCACTAAGGAAATTGTTGTATAGTTTTCTTTCTCTGTTTTTGCTCTTCCTGGCTTTGATATCAGTACCATATTTGTGCCATAAAATAAATTTAGTAGCACTCCTTTGGTTAATTTTTGAAATATATTATATAATATTGGAATTAATTGTTAGATAGAATTCACTTTTGAATTCATCTGGTTCTGAGAATTCTTTTTCTTGGGAAGCTCATTGATGACTTATTCAATTTCTTTTTCTCAGAAATCTGGACAATTTATATTTTTGTAAATATTCATCCATTTTACGTAGATTATTAGGTCTGTTGGCATCTAATTGGGCAAAATAGCTCCTGATAATTTAATTTCATCTACATTGGTAGTTGATTTCATACTTTTCTTTTTTGATATGTGTAATTTGTTTTGCTTCTTTCCTTTTTAAAATCAAATTAACCAGGGGTTACCTATTTAGTTTTGTTTTTTCATAAAACCTTCTATTTTAATTTATTAACTCAATGATTTTCTTACTTTCATTTTCATTAATCTGTCATTTGATTTTCAAAATTTCCAAATTGGTGTATAAGAATTTTTAATTGGTTTTTTCTAATTTTGATTTTAGTTTAGGCTTTGATGGCATGTCCAATTAATCTGCTCCCCCTCCCCCCATTTTATTGATGTAGTACTTAGAGATATAAAAATTTTCCCTAAGTATTTCTTTAGCTGGATCTCATAGATTTTTTTTTCATTGTTGTCAGTCTCTTTAATGAAAGTATTCATTGTTTCTATGATTTCTTCTTTGGCCAACTTATTTTTTGGATTAGATTATAGTTTCCAATTTATTTTTAATCTATCTTTCCATGGTCATTTATTGAATGTGATTTTTATTATATTCTGATCTGAAAAGTGTGTATTCAATATGTCTGCTTTTCTACATTTAGTAGTGAGGATTGTGTATCCTAATGCATAGCCAGTTTTTAGGTAATGTGCCAAGTACTGCTGGGAAAAAGATTTGTTTTTTTCCTCTATTTCCATTAAACTTTTTCTAAAGATATATGATATCTAACTTTTCTAAAATTCTATTCCTATCCTTACCTTCTTTATTATTTATTTTTTTATTATATTTAGCTAATCCTAAATGGGGAAATTGAAGTTTTTTCATTAGCAGAGTTTTATTATTTATTTCTTCCTATAATGCATTTATTTTTTTCTTTAAGAATTTGGATGCTATTGAAACCTCTTGGTTTTGTTTTGTTTTTTACTTTAGCTGAAGTAGAAAACATTTTGCTCCAGCTCCTTTCCAGTACTATTTGTGATTCTTCCTGCTTCTAGTGTGTTCCTTAAAAGCAATATATTGCTATATTCTGTTTTTTAATCCACTCTGCTATCTCCTTCCATTTTATCCATGAGTTCATCTCATTCACACTTACAATTATTATTACTGATTTTATATTTCCCTCCATACTATCCCATCCCTCACTTATTCTTTTCTCTCTCTCGCTCCTTTCTTTTACCCTGTATCTTCTCAAAAGTCTGTTTTGTTTCTCACCACTGTATCCTCTAATCTGTTGCCTTTCTATCAATCCCATATCCTTCTTTTGTCCTCCTCTCCTCCTACTTTCTTGTGAGGCAAGATAAATTTCCAAACTCAACTGAGTGTCTATATTACTCCCTATTGAGAACTTTTAGTTATTGTCCACCATTCCCAAATTTCCCTCTTAACTGTAAAAGTTGTTCCTTTTGCTCCTCTTTTATTTGAGATCATTTGCCTTCCACTCTACCTCTCCTTTTCCCCTTCTCACAATACATTCCTTTTTTCCATTATTTAATTTTATTTTCTGAAATCATCCCATCATAGTCATTTTATATCCATGACCTGTATCTACTTATACTCCTAATTTCCCTAGTAATGAGAAAATTCTTAGGCATTACAAGTGTCATTTTCTCATATAGGAATGTAAACTGTTTAACCTTATTGAATCATTTATGATTTCTCTTTCTTATTTAGCTTTTTTTGAGTCTCATATTTAAAGTCAAATTTTCTATTCAGCTTTGGTCTTTTCATCAGAAATTCTTGAAAGTCCTCTACCTAATTAAACATCTATTTTTTATCTAAAGGATTATATTCGATTTTGTTGGATAGGTTTTTTGGCTTATAATTCTAACTTCTTTGCCTTCCAGAATGTCATATTCCAAATCCTTTTCTCCTTTAATGTGATAACTGTTAAATCTGTGTGGTCCTGAAAGTGTTTCCATGGTATTTTAATAGTTTATTTTTGGTGGCTTGCAATTTTTTTTCCCTTCACCTAGAGGATTTGGAATATGGTTATGATACTCCTGGGAGGATCTCTTCCAGGAGTTGACCAGTGGATTCTCTACCCTGTGGTCTAGGGCCCTTGCTCTTCTGTGGCCAGAATTATTTTTGCTTCTTATGACTCTAGAATTCTGCCCCAGGCTCCTGGTGTCTGGTAGTCACAAGTATCAGTGCTCTTTTCTTCCTTGGACCTGAGATTTGAGCTCCTAAGCTGCTGTGAGTGATCACAAGTATCATTCTCTGATACTGGAAGTATGACAAGTATCCCCAATCCTTTAGGGCCTTCTTCTCCCAGTTCTCTTCGGTGACTACAACCCAGAACTAGATATAAGCAATGCAATGGAGTCCTGCACCCAATGCCAGGAAAGGATCTTCTTTAATCTTTTGACCAATTGTCTGACCGCCTTACTCTCTGTATTCTGAAAGCTCTTAAAATCTTAGCTACTGAAGCAACCATCCCCAAGAGCTGCTACTGACTTGCCAGGCTACCTCTATGCTCCAAGACTCACTTCTATCTCAGTGAAACAGACCTTTCCTGATAATCTCTTAAATTGTCTTGGACTTGAAAATTGCTTCATCTCAACTTTTTGTTGGTTCCACCCAATTTGAGGCATTATTTTAGAGTTGTATAGTGGGGGATTTGGGAGAACTCACGTGAACCACTGTTTTTATTCCACTATCTTGAAGATAGTGGAAAAGAAAGACTTTTCTGAAGAAAATTAAATACTTTTAATAAGTAAAAAACTTTTTAAAAGGCTATAACTGTGACATTTAAAATGTTTGCTTTGTAACTGGCAAGGTTGCTTATGGAATTGCTAAACATAAAAAAGTCTCAAAAGGAACAATAATGAAGATGTTAGCAGCTATTGTTATGAGTGAAATGATATCTGGCACAACTTAAAACAATATTAATACTACTATTACTAATTAGCATTGAGATGTTGCTTTAAAGTTTGTAAGACACTTTATACTTATCTCATTTTTTTCATAACTTGGAGAAGTAGGTGCTATTATTATCCCTATTTTTAGAGTGAGAAAACTAGGAAGATAAAGGTCAAGTGACTTTTCTAAGATCTTATAGCTAAGAAATGTCAGATATTAAATTTGAACTTTGGACTTCCTGACTTTATGTTCAGTCAAAGGACTCTATATTGTAATGTTATTAAAATGGATATTAAGGTAACTTTGCTACTTTATAAACCTAATTATATGGCACATACACACAATTTTTTTAAAGAAAATGATTCCAAGTTCACTTCAAATCCAACCACTCTCAGCAATTATTTAAATTTGTATTTTCCTCCAAGAAGTAATACATATATACAACATAAACACATGCACACACACACTCATGCTTTTTCATGCTTAGAATTTGGTCAGTTACCTGAAATATTGTTCTACTTCTGCCTAGTTTGTTTTTTTTGTCAGAAGCTTTTTTTTTTTTTTTTTGCAAATTTTAAAGTACTTCATTCACAATACTCCTTATCTGATAAACTGCTGACTCTTGACTGAGTTTCTCTTCCTACAACTACAAAATAAAGTTATCACCTGTTCAAAAAATAAATAACCTTTAGTGTAGCAAGATGGTAAACAGATGTTATATAAACTTTTTTTTTCTGTTTTGGTTCTGTTATCTATTAAATATTTCTAGTACTGTCTTATCCTAGAGTGGCCAATTCAAATAGCATGTCTTTTGCCAACAAATGCAATATCCTACATTATGCTCCTCATTTTGCATAATGAAGGAGTTTAACCATTGTTAAATGTTTATTTATTCAAAGTAACCCAGCCAAAGAAGGAAAACTCTGGAGTCTTTAAAGAAGTCATGCCATCACTTTCATGTTCCCCAATCCGTTCACTGATTCTAAACATTCATCTGAAGCCAAGTCAATAATAATGCTTATGCTAAGTAGCACTTTAAATGTGTCATCTCACTTACCTGTGAAATATGCAATGCCAATAATATTAACCTCATTTTACAAATGATGTAACTGAACATAGTTCAGTTCAAAAAACTTAAAGCTTAAGTTCAAAGTCTTAAAAGTTCAAAACTTAAAAAGTTTAAGCAATTTAAGCAAAATCACAGGTTTAATAAGTGTCTGAGCCAAGAGTTCAGCCCAGTTTTTCTGAATACACTACGTTATATCTCAGCCATTCAGGAATGAGAGATGAACCTGTGCAAATGCACATGAAATGGCAAATTGAGCCCAGCAATCAATATGCTCTCTGACAACTATGTTGTTCATCAAGGAAAATATTCTGAAATTAGATCAGAAAAATTGTTGGAAGCCTAATTGGGAAGTATGTCAAATATCAGGGTTAGGAACTGGCCTTTTATCCAAAAGGAACTTTGACAGGTTGAATACTTTTAAGGAGAAGAGTGACAAGGTCAGGCTTAGTGCTTAAAAATATTATACTGGTATCAAGATGAAAAATGATTTGGAGCAGAAAATGGAAAAGTCAACTAAGAGGATATTATAATAGGACTGAGAAGGTAACAAAATCTTGAAATGCAGTGATGGCCAAGGGAGTAGAAAAGAAGATATGAGGAATGTCTTAAAGTATAATCAATAGAACTTGCCAATTTATATGACAACAGAAGGAAGATGCAGAAGTCAATGAAGATGCCAAGGTGTTTAATCGGGGTAACTAAAAATAGAGTGATAACAAATAACACAGCAAAGTTGAAAGCAAAAATTGTTTTGGAAGGGAAGATGAATTGGTTTGGGGCAAATTGAATTTGGGGTGAGAGAGAGACATCCAAGTGAAAAAATATTCACCTGGCAAATAGAAACACCAGACCAAAGTACAATGAAAAGATTAGAGATGGATTTACATATTTGTAAGCCAGTTGCATAAAAAGGAAAATGACTCACAAAGGTAGAAGAAATCATAGGGGGAAAAATATTGTAAGAGAGGAGAGGAGAAAAGAAACATTAGCATAATATACTGGAAAATGCCCAAACTTAGCAGGTGGGAAAGGATGAGAAAACAGTGGGGGATACCATGAAAGTAAAGTCAGTTAGTAGGAGATCTATGGGAAAGCATATTATTGAGTTCAAGGGAGAAGAGAGGCGTTGAGAGAAAGGGAAATTCAACAGTATTACCTGATGAAGAAGGACCAAAGCAGATGTGGACTAAGACAAAATTTTTGAACTTAGTCATTATTAAAACATTGGTGGATTTGTATAGAATAGTTTAAATAGAGTGGCAGTGCTGAAAACTAAATTTCAAGGAAAAGAGAAGGGAGTAAGTGATGTAGTAAAGGGAATGAATTAAAATAATTATTTATAGGGGCTTATCAGTAAAAGGGGTAGATATATAAGAAGACTAATATAAGTGGAGAAAGGTTTATAAGGATGTACAAAGGTAAAAAATGTTTGCAATCAGAGAGAAGGGAGTCAATATATAAATAGAAATGGCATATAAAAAGAGAGAAAGGGAATAATTAAAAGGGCAAACTCCTGAAGATAGAAGTAGATGAGATAAGGAGGAAAGTGGAGTGCTTATCATTGACAAAAAAGGTATCATCCTATCCCCTAAGATTTAAAAAAGAATGGATGGTTAAGACATAGACGGTTTCTTTTTAATGTAAAGAAAGGAGATTGAGATGACAAAGTTGATTAAAGATGGCTATAATAATTTTAGTTAAAAAAAAAAAGGTGTGAGAGTCAAAATATGAAAGATGGATGGTTGGTGGTTTAGATTGTGGACTTGAAGGGAAAGGTTTGAAAAATATTCTATAAGGATTGCTATAGGGAGTACCTAAGTGATGAACAAAAAGATAACCATATAACAGTGAGGTCCCATTTGAGATGAATTTATAGTAGACCCAATATGCAAGGTTTTATGACTTCCTCCATTAGACTTCTGGTGGGACTGGAGTACACAGGTGATAACTGTGCCCCAAGAATATAGCAAAAATGAAGAGTAGAATCACAAGGAGTCAGGGACAGGATTGTAGTATTAAAAATAGTACCATATTTAAGTGTGTTAAATAATGGTTCAAGACTATAAAGACATAGAAGGAGATGATAGGAAAATTAGAGGTAGATTAAAAGTTGATAGGAGACAAAGGTGGTAGGAGGAATGAAGTGGTGGGAGTAGAAGAATAGGAGATTGTGAACAAACACATTTGGAATAAAAAGATATGTCGGCTAGCTGTTATCAAGCAAGTACTTTTAGGATATTGGCAGGCTATCTACTATCAGTGGACAATCTGCCTCTTAAAAATAAGGAAGTAAAAGAGGGAAAAAAATCATTTTTTAAAAATATCTATCAGAGATACTGGATTTTTAGACATACAGTTTTTTTCAGTTCACAAAACAAAGATCTTTGACAAATACTTTTGTTATTCATACAATATTTAAAAATACAACACTCAAATTGATGAATGTATTTAATCATGAATGAAAAAACTATATAGGCATGATTTTTTCCCCCACTGTCTATTTTCCCTGAGCAATTATTCCTCTGTTCTGTAGCTTGAGCAAAGCTGTCTTCACCTCTTTGTTCCTCAATGTGTATACCAGGGGATTCAGCACAGGTGTGAGCACAGTGTAGAAAACAGCCACAATTCCATCCACAGCATCTTTGGAGCCTGGTCTCAGATAAATAAAGACACATGGCCCAAAGAAACAGAGGACCACAATGCAGTGGGAAGCACAAGTCTGAAAGGCTTTTTTTCTGCCCTTTGCTGTGCGGATCTTCAGGATGGCATGGACAATGGACATGTAGGAAAGGAAAATCAGGAAAAAACATCCAGAGGCCACTATGCCAATGTTGACAAAGATTACCATCTCATTGACTGAGGTATCTGCACAGGCCAGTTTGAGAATGGGGGGTGCGTCACAGAAATAATGCTGGATCTGGTTGGGTCCACAGTAAGGCAGGTGGAAGGTCAAGATAGTCTGGACAGCAGAGTGTATTGAACCACTGAGCCATGTACTTCCAGTGAAAAGAGCACAAGTTTTCCCACTCATCATAGTCACATAGTGCAAGGGATGAGTGATAGCAAGGTAGCGGTCATAAGACATAACTGTGTACAGAAAACACTCAGTACTCCCCAGAAAATGGAAGAAATAAAACTGGGACATGCAACTATGAAAAGAAATGGCCCCACCATCTGGGGAGAGGAGACCCATGAGTATCTTGGGCACAGTGACAGTAGAGAACCACATGTCAATGAAGGAGAGGTTAGCCAGGAAATAGTACATGGGAGTGCGAAGGTGGGAGTCCACCTTGATCACCAGCAAGATGAGGAGGTTCCCCACAAGAGTGAGTACATAGATCACTAAGAAAATTCCAAATAAGACAATATCTAGTTCTGGTGCATGAGGAATCCCCATGAGAACGAATGTAGTCACAATGCTCTGATTCTCCTTTTCCATTCAGACAGTGAACCCCTTTCTTAAAGGAAAAAAAAAAAGAAACCATGTTCACAAAGAATTCATACAACATAATGATAAAACCTGGATTATAGACTATATCCCCAACACCCCCCTCCCCAAGACTGGGTTTGAGAAACTAGGTTTTTAAAAAGCCCTAACCTTAAAATGACCCATTAATCCCAAATTCCTTTTGCATATGTAAAAAGACCCTAGTCTCCTTTTCTGTCATAACCCTCCTTGGCATAAGAATAGCAAAGGAAATCTCATGTAAGACCTCTGTCTCCCTGCCCTAAGTGTGACTTGGTCCTTTTTGAACAATGGGTTATTAACCCAAAGACATCAAGATAATTAATAATAAAAAATAAATTCTGCACATTGTACTGAAAAAAAGGGAAAGAATGTTGGAAACTAAACCACCCAGTAAGAGCTTTTAGAACTCACCTTTCTGATGTAAATTTGTCTAGAGTTTTCTAGAGTCTTCACCACTCATCTACTTGAAAGAAATACTAGATCATGTGGCATTATTCAAAGAGAAAAGACAAATACAATTCTAGTGCAGGAAAAAGAATCACTCATTATTTTAGCAAGACTAAACAAAAATAGGAAGGAGAAGGAATGGGCCTTAAGAGAAAGAATAAGGACTTAAATTGGTATACAGGCCCTGGGGGAATGTATTTCTCTCTGGATCCCAGTGCTCCCTCAAAAAGGAAAACAAAAAGCAAAGCAACTGATAATTTGTTTTCAAATATGAAAATATATAACCTCTTATATTTCCATATGTATATGTTATTTTATGTCAGAATCTCACAAGAGTCAGCATTATCTCTTAATTTCTGAAATCTGAAGGTCTAAAAGCATTTAAGGAAAATTTTCTGAAACTGACTTTAAATATTTCTTGGATGAATTGAAAGATAGCAAATATCATCCTTATCCCTAAGGGAATTCTTTATTCCCTCTTATGCTTCTAAGTACTCTTCCTGATTCCCACTTAATTTTCTAAAGGTTATTTGCAACTCATTTACCTGCGATTATAATTTAACTCAATGATTGTCAACTGAGGGTAGGAAGTAGGCTATAGAATTAATACTAGCTGTGAGTTCACAAATAAGCAAACACTTTTTTGTGTAAACAGAATAAATGTTATATACAACATGTATATTACTATTTTCAAATTGAATGAATTATGTTATAAACTGTAATGCTGGAGAAACTGAGGCAAGGCAGAGATTAGAGTTTTTAATATTTTCATAGTGGACAAGTTGGACTGGCAAAGCCATACTAGCCAGCTGGCTTGAATGCGACTTTTGTCTCAGAGTATTCAGCAGACAGCAAGTAACTCCAGAGGCTTTTATAGGGCTCCAGCAATCAGGGAAACAAAGGCAAGGGGGTGGGGAAGAACATTGGGTGAGTGACAATTTCAGGAAGGACCATAACTTTTTAATTCTGACAGGTTGGAAGTTGAAAGCAGGATATAGGAAATCTGAGCCAGAAAGATAGAGTACCATTTAAATATTTGAGATAAGCCATCTGGAGTTTTATGACTCTGAAATGCCAGAATGGCCAGAGCTCCACAGCCCTAATTAATTAATGGCCAGGAAGGGGTGGGGGGTGGGGGAGGGTCGCCACAAGGGAAACTGAGGCAGAACAATTCAGGGAAAGTGATATAGAACAATTCAGGGAAATGGAGGTATAACAATACAGGGAAAATGAGGCAGGGAAACAGGCATAAGAAAACAAATGGAACTTCTTTTAAAATTGTTATTTGAATTCTTTTTAGTGGTATTAGTTTTCTCAATCAATTTTCATAGATAGAACAACTAATACAAAAAGGACTTCATTTTTTTTTTAGCAGTATATAATCACAAACAGAGCAGAAAGGCATCTTTGAGATTATCTCATCCAACTTCCTTATTTAACAAATTGGGAAGTTGAGGCTCAGAGAGTTTGTTTAATGTGCCTAGGGTCACATGGTTAATGTCTAAAACAGGATTCACATCCAGTGTTTCTGACTCCCAGTCCATATCTATTAGTCTTTAAAAGACAGCTAATCTGAAATAGGTAGGATATTGCTCCTTTGATTCCTATCTGGAATGTGCCCTATAACTTTCCATTTTGATCCTGAGAACGATGTGATTACATGGCTTCCAAATTGATACAATTCAAAACATTTATTCAGTTTGTATTATATGCGAAGCCCTGTGATAAATACTAAGGTGACAAGTAAGAAAAGGAGACAATCCTTTCCCTCACAGAGCTTGCAAAGTATTGGTGGAAGACAATACACAAAAGGAAGGTGAAAAGGGGGTTAGTGCTCAGAATGGAGTACAAGTGAGCAACTAAGGAAGAATAGTCACCAGGAAAATGTCAAGCCTTCTTTAAAAGAAGACTTTGGGAGAAGTTTAGTTCTCTGTTCTTGTAAGAGCTAAGAAAGGATGAGTTGAAAATGTATAGAGTATTCAAAATGACTTAGAAGTCATCTTTAAAGTGTTAAGTCAAACCTCATCATTCAATAAGCAAGTGGGGCCTAAAAAGGTTAAATGACTGTTCAGTGTCATACAACAAAAAGAAAAGGTAAGGTTCAGTTTCTTCCCCTATCTTTAAATCCAATATGCTTTTGTCTCACATAAAGTACAGAGAAATCAAAACTTCACTAAAATTTGGGTTAAAAGGCTTAGGTTCAACTCCTACTACTCTAGAATCTAATATTGAAGTTGTTCAGAAGAATATGCTGAGAGAACTCAGTAGAGCACTTTCTCTACTATGCTATCAGAAATTTCTATATTTTAACTTAAAGGTAATAGTCACTAAATGATGGGATGTGAGTAATATAATTAGTGTAACATTTCAAAAATCACTTTGAAGGCTTCCAGTTACCACCTGTCACCAACAAAATGGAGGATTAGATATTTTCTTCAATCCTCATGGCATCTCATGTCTACAAAATAGAATTATATGCAAGAGGTAAAATCAAGTTCTGCTATCTCAATAGTCTGTCATAATGACCCCAAACACAATAAAAATCCAATGAACTTAAAACAGAAAACCATCCCTAACCCTAAGATGTTCATTCGGCACAACATTCACCACCACAGCCTATTGTGCTCCTGGTAGCATTATGAAAAATTAAGCTCTTCACCTCAACCTTCATCCTTCTCCAAATACTAAGGAGACATTAATGGCAAAAAATTTTCAAGATGTGATAATATTATAGGAATCTCTTGCCAAACCCAGTTTAATCAGAGAATTGAGAAATAAAGAAAAATTACCCAGGGCATGTCTGTGGCTGTGTGGTTTTCACTAATCCTGCTGGAAATAGTTGAAAATCCAACTGGTACCAAAACTAACTCATTCCCCAAGTAACTTGGGTCAAGACAGGTGTACCAGGAATTGACAGTTTTGAGAAGAGGCTGAGACACTATAATGTCATTTAATCTCTAGAGAAACCATCACCCAAAGGAAGTGAATCAGAAAATGGTCAACAAGGAAAAAATAAGGGAGGAGAGGAACTAAAATTACAATAGATTTTTAAGAGGAAGAAAATTAAGACTATAAGCATAATCTGATAAATGATCAGGGAAGCTATTTGATAGAAGGGAATATTGTCTCCCAATTAGATAAGAAGAGTTCAGGCATTTCTAAATAAACATTATAATACAAAGAAAAATTATTTAAAATTTGATGACACAGGGAACACTATTCCCTAGAGTATGGAATCACAAGATGATGTTCTTAAATGGTCTGAAAATAAAACAAATAATCATCTAATAAGTCATGTTTCCAACATTATAACAGAGAAATGAAATGAAGGTACAGAAAAAATAAATGTGTGAAATTGTTTTTCCTTGACTGTACTCATTGGTATAAGATAGGGCTTCTATTGGAGATTATTGATGGAGATATTGGGATACAATTAATACATAGTGATAATGATGCAAAAAAGCCAGGAGGTAACAAAGAAAAGAATGGTAATGAAACATTTAAAAATTCATAAGAGAGTAAAGGCAATTCAAGAGGGATATAGAGAAGCAGAATCAGCTTTGTGTTTTTTTCTATCAATTTAAAATAATATACATTAAAAACTATGATGTAATTCTAGGGGAGACTGCAATGGTTTTGAAGCTCTCTTGTTCCCTATCAATAATTGTAGAGAGAAATAATTATATTTCTTCCCTTGGATTTTAGTGAATATGTATTGGTAATCCTAGGGCTTTCTGACCTAAGAGTGTATTGTTCTGCCAATCTGTCAATGATTGTGAAAGTCTTCTGGCCTGGGAATATAATAATATTTCTTCCCTTAGATTTTAGGAAAGATATATTAGTGATCCTGAAGCCCTCTGACCTAAGAGTGCTCTTGTTCTAACAATCTATCAATTAGAAAAGTCCTACAAATATTACTGTCAGATAGATAATCTGTTAGTCAGCAATAACCAAATTCCTGAGACCACCCTTAAAACCTACCTGAAAGCCATAAAATTATCAAAAAAAATAACATGAAGCTTTGACCAATTTTGCCTTATAAATCAATCTCTTGTTTTTAGGTCCCTTGCTAATGCCTTTTGGAAATTAATCCACTGCAATTGGCATTACAATTACAATAAAACTTTGCCCTTTTGATATAGTATAGCTTCTAGGGAAATATAGCAATGGTTTTGCAGTTCCCTGACCTTGGGAGGCTTCTGTTCTAACAATAAGTCAGTAGTCCTACATCTTCTTGCTTTGGAATCTGTGTCAGGAAACCTCCACACCCAATCTATCTGATTCTGATCACCCCTTCTTCAGATAGCTTCTGGCCTCAGGCTTATTCTGTCTTTGTCTCTCCTTCTTTCTGTGTGTGTCTCTCTGTCCCCCCCTCTTCTTCCCTCACTTCCTCTTCTCCTCCTTCCCTTGCTCTCTCTCTCTCTCCATACACACACATACAATATATATATATATACATATACTTACTTATACATACATATATGCACAAACATAAAGATATGTATTTGTAGGTATATATAAATATATGGTTGTCCATATATATATATATATATATTCATATATGTTTGTATACATGCATACATTTTTATATGTAAAATAGAACTCCAGAGTTTCTTATTTAATTTGTTAAAGAAGCATGGAAAACAGGAGTAGAAAGGAAACTTTAAAAAATTATTTGGCATTTTCCACACAAATTTTACACATGATAAAAAAGAATTATACAGAGGAAAACCCAAGGCCATAGAATAGATTGATAGCAAAAACTTACATTAAAAGTATTTCCACTACTCCACAAATAAACCATTCATTAAAAAAGCCCAAATTTTATTTTATTGCAAAAAGGGATCTATTTCTAGATCTTAATTTGTATAAAATTTTTTTGGTCTTTTAGCCTAAGCAAAGCTGTTTTTACTTCTTTGTTCCTTAGTGTGTACACCATGGGATTCAGCAGGGGTGTGATCACTGTTTGGAAAATGACCACAATCCTGTCTACAGCATACATGGAACCAGGTCTTAGATAAACAATGAGACCAGGCACAAAGAAACAGAGAACCACAATGCAATGGGAAGCACAGGTCTGGAAGGCTTTGTATCTGCCCTCTGCTGTGCGGATCTTCAGGATGGCACGGACAATGGACACATAGGACAGAAAAATCAGGAAGCAGCATCCTGAAGCCACTATGCCAATGTTGACAAAGATCACCATCTCATTGACTGAGGTTTCTGCACAGGCCAGTTTGAGAATGGGGGGTGCGTCACAGAAATAATGCTGGATCTGGTTAGGGCCACAGTAGGGCAGGCGGAAGGTCAGGGCAGTCTGGGCTGCTGAATGGATAGCACCACTGAGCCATGTGCCTCCAGCGAGAAGGGCACAGGTTTTCCTGCCCATCATGGTAGCGTAGCGCAGGGGGTAAGTGATGGCCAGGTAGCGGTCATAGGACATGACTGTGTAGAGAAAACACTCAGTGCTTCCCAGAACGTGGAAAAAATAGAGCTGGGCTACACAGCTATGAAAAGAGATGGCCCCACCATCCGGGGAAAGAATACCCATGAGTATCTTGGGCACAGTGACAGTGGAGAACCACATATCAATGAAGGAAAGATTGGCCAGGAAGTAGTACATAGGAGTATGGAGGTGAGCGTCTACTTTAATCACCAACAGGATGAAGAGGTTCCCCACCAGAGTCAGTGCATAGATCACTAAGAAAATACCAAATAAGAGAGTATTTAATTCTGGTGCATGGGGAATCCCCATAAGAATGAATGTGCTCACAAAGCTCTGATTATGCCTTTCCATTCAGACAGTAGACGCCTTTCCTAAAAGAGAATAAATTAATCAATTAATTAACAATCATTTGTAAATACTCAAGGCACTGGGTTAGGCACACACTAGGCACACACTAGGTACATACACATACACACATTTATGACCTCAAGGAATTACATTATATTGGAGAATACCTACAAATATATAGGAATTACCCAATTCCAGAATTACCCATAGGTTAATATATTTGCTGTTTACCTATTCATATATTTATTTGCTGTTTACCTATTCATATATTCATATATACTAAAGCTACAAAAGTTTTAACAGGGAAAATGATATTACACAGAAGGTAACCTCAGAGAAACTTGGGAAGATTGTGATGAACTAATAATCTTCATATCAGAAATAAGAAGAATAAACAGAATAATTTATATAAATATAATGGAAATTTGAAATGGGGATTGAATTAAAATATGCACCCAATAGAGGCTATCTGTAGGACCATGTGTCAACTGTTTCCAGTCAATCTCATGGGAACTTTGGGTGCTTCTAAATGTGACAAGGTTGAATGTCATACAGTTTGACAGTGATTTTGTTGACTGGTGAGCTAGAAACATTCATGATTTGGTGAATTTTAAAAGAGAGTAAGCTCAAGCTCAGTGATTTCATCCATTCTGGCATTCATTATAAGAACTGAGTGTGAAGTATTTGTAGCATCCTCCACCCTGACTTTCATGGTATAATAAGTACATGATATTTAAAGGGGAAGTTCTGTCTATTCAACATGAGTCTGGTTTTGTGCTGCATCTTTTTTTCCTTTCTTTTTAGAAGGAAAAGAAGTTATCCAGAGAGCAGGAATTGTTTGAATATTAGAGAGCCAAGATAAAAGGAATAGTACCTAATCTGCAGTACTGCAAATTGTTCTTTGTTCTAAAGAGGTTTAAGTACAAATATCTCAAGAAAATATCATAATAAATTTGTTACTGACTTCTTTTTAAGGTGTGTGAGTTTTTTTTAATATAAACAATGAATTTTTTGTGTTTCTTATAATTTCATTTGGAAAAAGAAATTTATTTAGGATATAATATCTATCTCCTAATTAATTTATATTGTACTGTGCTCTCTTCTCATTGGGGGAAGTTCTAGACATGATCCAAGAATCTAATATTTAAGTAATTTTTTCCCTGAAAACTTATGGCATTGATTTAATGAATTAAAACATATGAGAAAAAGCAATTTAAGTTCTCACATTAAAGCTCAGACTCCCCCTGGAACAAATCTTATCTAGACCAAAAGCCTGATTTCAGTGCCATACCCCTTGGACCCAGCAGTAGTTCTTTAAGGTCAGATAAAGGAAAACAATTCTAAATAATAAATAGCTAATCTATTCCATGATCAATAATCATGTTCTTCAGAAGATCAATGATAAGTTTTTCTTTCTGGGTTTACTGAGCCAACTCCTCCTCATAGTAATAGAATAGATCCTCAGATGGTAGATATTACCATTTTCACAATTCTATGGAGAAACTTGAGGATTGCTAGTCCACTAACACTAACTCACAAGCCTCCACTCTTATGCTTCCCATTAACAATAAGTAAGGAGAATTTGTTCCCTAAAAAAGTTGGCATAGCAAAAACAATTGTTTAAAAATATTTTCCTAAAAACCCAACATTCAATGTTCCAAAAATACAAAGGAAGGCTAAGGGAAGGGAAAGCGGACACATATTTAAAATACAATGTACTGGAGTCAAAAAGAAGGAACCACATGTAGCCAAGACAATTCACAATTTTGAAAATGCAGGGACTCATAGTTCTTTCTTTCTTGTGAAATGTACTTAAGATTGATGATGGATGTCATTCTAATGATCAGTGCCACTGAATCCTCTAAAGTTATAATTTCTTTCTCTGTATGAGTCAATTTCCTAATGGATTAAATCATGTTGCATACTCATGCTACTGCATTAGCCTCCTACTGGGTTTGACTGCTATTGAAGAGGGACACAGTTTTGAAATGGGGCAAGTTTTGCTGAGCAGTATCAGGCAGGTCATTCTATTACTTGATTCCAGCTGTCAAGCTGAGGAATTCAGCCCCTTGATTCAAGGTGTGGTGTTTCTGCTATATGAATTGATCCAGTGGACTCCCTTGCTTTTCAATGGATAGTTCAACTTTTTCTCAGCTTACTACTTATTGGCTAGGCTATGTGGGAGTATGCTCTCTTCATCTAGAATGCTTCAGTTGAGCTTACTGGCCCAAGTACTTTTCATAATGACAAACTGAATCCTCAGAGGGCTGGAATTTGCTATTTTCAAGGTCCTATGGAGAGCCCTGAGGATAGTTAAAAATCTACTACTAGTTTACAAGCCCCCATTGGTGTGCTCTTTGAACTAAAGTAATTCTTAAGCAGAAGCCAGTCTTCCTTTTTACTTTCTCAGAGACTCAGCTCTAAGATTATTTGCTATTTCCAATTAGGATGTAAGAGTAGTTCAGTCTCCTCTAGATTTAGCATTCCTTTCTGGATCAAAAGTCCCTTTCTTTAAGAAGATATTCCATTTTGCTTTAGGATGATAGGTACCAAATCAATCAGTTTTACTTTTCATTCACCTTTAGTTTTCATTCACATTTAATTTAGTTCATTCACATTTAATTTAGCAGATGACTAGCTAGTTACAAAGGTATGAAAGCATCCTTGCCCTAAAGCTAAATTCATTGGGAATTTTTTTTTTTTTTGCATTTGAAGGTATTTCCTTTTATATTTCAATGCCTACTATACAGATACATGCATGCATGCATACACATATAATTTTATTTCATACTATTTAATTATATGCTATAATTATATTGTGATTCTGTGATGTATGAAATATTACATATAACATTAAAGTACATAACATATTTATGTTTATATGAATGGCATATATATATCATATGTATTTGATACTGTAATTTTGTCATTTATATATTTAGTTGTATAGATTATACTATACTTAGTAATTACATATACTATATAATATAATGCAATAATTATATCAAACATATACATTCATTTATTTATATTAAATTATATAATTAAATATTAAAATATGTAATAAATTATTAAATATAAATATTATCAATTTGTATATTTACATTTGTAGAATTATCTTATTTTATGTTACATAATTATATGTAGTTTTAGTTTATTTAACAATATTCTCTATAATACATGAAAAGAGAACAAAGGAAATGTATCACTATACCTTATTTCCTAAGATACTTAATTTAACACTTATTTTAGAGAAAACTATGAAGAAGGTTCTTAAGAGATTTTAAACATTCTGCAGAATGAACTTGATGGTAACTTTTTCTTGATGTGGATTCACCTGCTAGTGTGTGTGTGTGTGTGTGTGTGTGTGTGTGTATTCTGACTTAAATTTTCATAATCAATTTGCTGCAAATAGTTGCCTCTTAATTTTAGTATTGATTTCGGTGGTTTAAAAATTGAATATAAGTACCTCCTATTGAAAAAGGATATTTCCTAAGTTTATTTGGTAAATAGTATTTAATGAGCTGGAGTAGATAAATAAAGACAACTGATTGAGAAAGAGTTTGCAATTTTATTATTTAATAAGAAACTATCAATCCATACCTCTGGATCACTCTAAAGCTTGGAAATGGCAAAATTAAATATGATGCTGCATCTAAGAGATGACATAAGTGAATGTGGTAAACCACATAATATCTTCTTATAATAGTAAATAAAAAATTGATGTCATAATAGAAAATAGAGGAATATTACATATCTCCTGGGTTTCAGGGGTCAAGAACTATAAGCTAAGAGAAGAAATAATATTCCCTTTCATTGGAAATCACAGATATTCATGATATGGGTATCATACACATACTCACACAAACACACACAATTGCACTAATGTGTTTTTAATCAAAAGATCTGGAATAGTAGAGGTTAAAATAAAAGAAGCAACATGATAGGAAACACTGATTTTTTTTTTTAATACAAATACATCAAAAAGAAAAGATGCTGGAAAATTTCCTAAGTTGCCATATGAATGGAAGATTGGTTTTTTAAAAAGGCAAATAAGAATAAAATGTTAAGTGAAAAATAACTGAAACTACATTTATATGATAAAAATCTATGATACAAAAGTTATGACTTAAAGAAAAGGATTTCGGGACTTTTATAGAGTTTCCCAATTTTTTATGAGCTCTGTTTCTCTAAAGCATTGGATTTTTATGTGAAAAAATAGAAATAATAAAACTACTTGCTTCACAAGATTTCTGTGAGGAAAGAAATTTGCACATTTTGAAGCACTATATAAATTTGGTAGTGTTTAATAAACCTTATCAGATTAGGTTTATTTTTTTTAAAACACCAGTATCCTGCACTTGTATAAGATCACTGCTTTTTAAAGTTTTTTTTTTATTTCATTTTAAAATGAAGTCCCTTGAGTTCTCTTTCCTGTAATTCAAAACAGATATTCAAATTCAAAACCTGAAACTAGAATATATCAGAAGAGACTAAAAAAGAGGATCATATAAATTCACAAAGTAAAATGGATAAGGTTAAATAAATGTTTATATTTGCAAGATGTAAACCAGTTAAAGATACATTCATTTATAGGACTAATTTATGTAAGTAGTAGTTCACAAAATAGGCATTAGTTATTGTTTTCAAATCCTTACTTACCAAGAGTTACATATTCATTGTGGGGGAAAAATTAAAAAAAAAAAAAAACACGATCTAAGAAAGTGGGGGGAAATCTTTGATTGATTGATTGTTTTATATAGAGGAGAAAAAAAGGCAATAGTGGGCCAATGAGAAAACCTAAAGAAATTGCAACAGGAATTAAACTTCCATTGTTAATGGTAGTCTGGATTTCCTATTTACTCAAAAAAAGTTGTTATAACCAATAAATCATATATAATGAATATATGAATAGCTTCTAAAAGGTTTATATAAATTCCTTGATCATAGGTGGTTTTAGTCTTAAAATAGAACTTTAAGAGTCCATTTAAAACTATACCAATCATTTAACAGAAGAAAAAGTGGAAAATTTAAGAAGTTTAAATAACAGGTCTAAGATTACATGTTCATCAGAGAAATAGAATATAAATCTAGAAGATATTCCAAAAATAATTAGAACAATGCCTAATTATAAAGGCGAGGAAATAGTAGATAAGAATAACTAAATTACTCACCCAAGACATAGCAGGAATTAAAAGAATAGAGGTTTCAAATTCAGTTCTTTTGCATTTTGACCAAGTCCAATTTTCTAAATACTGTACTCAGAGGATTTGAACCTAGATCTCCTAACAGCACATGAAATGCCTTAATGTGCTCATTGAAATGAAATTGGAATGTTTTAAATTGATGGTCAAAGAGAACACCAAAGCCCTCTTTCTCTAACACATTCCTACATGTTACTGTCAGGGACAGGATCCTGGTTTGGATGAAACATGTTAATAATCCAAGATAGTTGTTTGTCATACCATATGATCTAATCTCCCTTTTAGGTCTCTTCTAGGAAAAATATATATGTATATATATATACTTAGCCCTCACCTGGATTTCTTCTTCCTTAAACTGATTCATAAGAAAAAATTCTGCAGAATTAAGAACTTCCATGCATTCCAGGAAAGTAGCATAACCATGCTTTCAAAAATGAGTAGCAGCAACCTTACTATGACATGGATAAATCCTATCCATATTGCTATACTGCCATCTTCCAAGGCCCCTCATGCGGAAAGGTAATATCCTAAGCTACATTGAGTAGATCAGCAAGGTCCAAAGAAAAGAAAAATTTTACATCGTTACTTTCCTAAAACTTCATTTTGACTATGACAAAAACATGATACTAAGAAAATCAGGGAAAAAAGGAAAAGGATTTAGCCAAAGATAATATAGCATTTTAAAAAACTGTAAGAAAAGTAAAACTTCAACATTTACCAGTAGTCTGGGTTTTGTAATCCAACAACAAAATTCCATTTCCTAATACTATGTACTAGGTGTTGTTTATTGGGATAGTCCCAAAGATCAGAAAACAAAACAAAACAAAAAAAAAAAAAAAAACAGGTCAATGAAGTTAGAACAGCAGCAATTTTAACATGGTAAATTGACACAATGCATTCTACTGAGATCGAAGTTCTCATCAAAGAAACAGATTCTCTGCTCTGATTATTAATTTTATGCTTAATTTGCTGAATCATTTTCCTCTTGTTCAACATCAATGGTACCAAGGTTTTGAACTTGGAATCCTTATCTTCTTTCTGCATGTCTTCATGCTTTGAAGTCTCATCTAGTCCTAGGTTTCAAATATCAACTCATATGTGATTTATCAATTCCAAATGTATATCACTGCTTGAGACTTCTCTCTTTTATTTCCAACTCCTTGTTGGAAATCTCTAGTTGCATGATTCATCAAAACTTCAAATTTATATCCAAAACCAGCTGAAATTACTCCCAAACATAACTATGAAATTTTTCAGTTCTATGTATGCTATCATCATTTTCTAAGTCATTAAGTTTGAAATTATTTTAATTAGAGTAATTTCTATTTCCTGCCTCTCATTCAGCTTCCTTAAACCAATCACCAAGGCAGCTAGGTGGTAAAATATATAGAGAGCTGGAGCTAATGACAAGTAGACCTAAATTCAAATCCAACCTAAGTCATTAGTTTTGTGATAGAGGGTAAATTTTTGCCTTAGTGTCTCTATCTGTCAAATGGGGATAATGATAGTACCTACCCTGCAGGATCAAATGAGATTATATTTGTAAAATACTTAGCATAGGGCCTGACTTATAATAGGTACTATATATGAGCTCCCCTTATAGTGCTTGCATTTAAACTGCCTTTTTTTTTCTTTCTTAATTTTTTTCTGGTTTTATATATATATATATATATATATAAATTTTTTAAATACACATTTATGAATCATATTGGGGAAGAAAAATCAGAACAAAAAAGGAAAACCATGGAAGAGAAAAAAGAACAGAAAAAAGAAGTGAATATAGCTTATATTGATTTATATTCAATCTCCATAGTTATTTTTCTGGATGCAGATGACACTTTCTACCCAAAGTTTATTGGGATTGCCTTGGATGAAACTGCCCATTTCAATTCCTATCACTTCCATCTTAGTTCAGGGCCTCTTTCATTATTCTCCTCAGAGTTATTGAAACATCTAGTACCTTTACTCCTGCCTCCTTTACCCATACATATTACATATTTTAATGTCCATATTACATATTTTAATTAGGACATTCTTCCCAATACATAACTTTGATCATGTCTCACGACATTTTGATCACGACTCATATTCTCTCCCTGATTCCTAATTGCTTTTTAAATAAACTCAAACTTTGTATCCTGACATTTATCAATTACAAGAGAGGAAGAGTCTTAGAAAGAAGTTCTAGTTCTCCACATTTACCTTGTTGATGTGCTTTATTTATCCTCTTATAGTGTATAGTAGATAAAGGAATAGTCTTAGAATCAGAAATTCTGAGTTTAAATGCTATGTCTTATACTCACTGGTTGTGCACCCCTAATCAAAACATTTCATTGATCTGAGTCCCATTTTTATAGAATCACAGAATATGAAAATCAGAAGAACCCTTAGAATCACAAGAATATGAAAATCAGAAGGACCCTCAGAAACCATCTAGTCAAACATATACCTGAAATGAATGCTCAATATGCCATACCCATTGTCTCATCTTTTCTTATATGCTTTTAAGAAAGGAGCATCCATGACCCCTCAAGAGAGCCCATTCTTCTTTTTCCGACATTAAATCTAAATTGGCTTCTTTGCCACATCTACTCATTACTCTTATTTCTGTTTCTGGAGGAAAAACAGCAAACTTAGTTACTCTGACTAAATTCAAAAAGCTCAAAGGCTTAGCTAAAAGAATATAAGCTTATATTGGCTAAATTTTCCTATATGTAAGTATTGAAATAATAACTTTACTTACTGTCTCAGGGAATTATTGTGAAGAAAGTATTTTATAAATCTTTAATCCATTAAAATGACACTATTATTAGTAAAATACCTGAGAACAGGACTATAAATCATTTACTTCTGCATTCCCTTCTATATTTAGCATAATACTGCTATTTCTTCAATGAGTGAGTGAGTGAATGGATACATGGGTGGATGGATGGATCAATGGATAGAGAGATAGATGGATGAATCTTTTCTAAAATGTACAAAATGCTTGGAGTTTTTCCAAATTTTTGCTACTGACCTGCAAGTTGGAAGCACTATGTCAGGAGGTACATTTCAAAAATATATTAGAAAAAGATGGAAAGAGGTTCACTTCTTTGCTATGATGAGTCTCCCTAAGAGTAGGTTCCAAAAGAATAAGTGCCTGAAATAGGCTCCCATGAAAGAGTACAAGCTTAACTTAGCTTCATTCCATTGGGATGGGATTACCCTCCCCAAACACTTCAACTCCCTTGCTGCTCAGAATAAGAAACAAAGCAATTGAGAATTAAGTGTTTACACATTTCCTGTATAATTCATAACTGTTTTCAGATGTCTGTGTTCCTAATATCATGAATATTTTATGAAAACAAATCAGGATTTTATGAATTAATATTTATATATGTTGTGCTTGAGACAGATGTGGAAAATCTTTCCTGGATAAGAGTTTTTACAGCATTTTCTGCTAAAATTAAAGCCCCCCAAATTATTATCATTTTTAAAAGTATTATCTCCAATTGTGTTCCACATTTCTTTTTTTAATTTTATTTTTAATTTATGGAATAAAACTATATTTCCATAGCATAGATTAATAAAAAATGATTGCATGTGAAACCGTAACTTGATATTCCTTTCAAATATACAAAATAATCATGTAATTGTTTTTAGTTTTGCTCCCCCTACCCTAGAGATGGCTACCATTAGTCATAAATAGATGTGCATGTCACTCATACATGCATGCATATATGTGTAGATATCTAAATAATATGTAAAAATTATTTTCTACATCTATTTATCAGTTCATTCTTTAGATGAAGATAGCATCTCTCTTCATATGTCTTTTATGATTAATTTGAGTATTTATAATAATCAAATCAACTTTTTTGCCCAAAGTCATTCTTAAAACAATATCACTGTTGATGGTACACAATGTTTTCTTGGTTCTGCTCATTATTTGGTCTTTATTACTTCATGCAAGTCATTTCATGTTTTTCCAAATTAATTCAACACATCACTTATTATTCTATAGTAGTATTCCATCACAATCACATACCATAACTTTATTCCTTTGCTTAACTAATGAATATACATTCATTTAACAGTTTTTTGCTACCATAAAGAAATCTGCTATAAACTTTAGAACATATAGATTCTTCCTTTCTTTTCTCTAATCATCTTTGGGAATTGGTCTAGTAGTGGTTTTCTAGGTCAAAAGTCATAGGACATTTAATAATTCTTTGGGCATAATTCCAAATTGCTCTTCAAAATGGTTAGATGAAATTCATAATTGTACCAATAATGAATTATTGTCCCATTTTTCCACAACCTCTATAATATTTGTCACTTCTGCCTTCTATCATTTAGTCGATGGAGTAGGTATAAAATGATAAAAATAAGGTTGTTTTAATTTGCATTTCTCTAATGAATAATGATTTATAGCATTTTTATGTGATTATAAATTGTTTTGATTTCTTCAGAAAATGCCTGTTCACATCTTTTGACCATTTATCAATTGGGGAATGACCCCCACTTGTATAGCTTTGGAAAAGTACTTTATTTATTTCAGATACAAGATCGATATCTGATAAACTATTTATAAAAATTTTCCCAATTTCCTGCTTTCCTTTTTATCTTGGATACTTGTTGGAATCTTTACAAAGTGTTAAGCCATTGGAGTTGATTTGATCTTAGAAAGAGATATTTTGGGCCAGAACTTGAAACAAGGTACTAAGTGGAACTGATAGAAACAATGCTTGTGTTCACACCTTTAGAGAGCTCATAAGTATCTAAGTACTCAATGGAGTTCACACATTTGGGAGAATGCAGGGCTTAGTATGGCTTAGTCTGAATTCACACCTCCCTTAGGGCCAGAGAGCACTCTGGGAGATAACCCAGAATCCCTCTCCCTCCAGAAGGCGGAGTTAACCTTTGGGAGATCACATATATAGGGAGCTCTTGGAGCTAGAGTTTAGTTCTTCTTGTGGGATGTACTTGAGTTAGTTACTTGAGGAGTTACTAGAAACTCTGGGAGGAAGCCTGTAACCCCTATCTTCGAGGTAAGAGATTCATTGCATCTTCTACCTTGGTGCTGACGGGAGGTTGAAGAAAGCAGAGGCAGAAGTCAAGGTCAAAGCTGCAAGATCTCTTGGAGCCAAGCAGAGAGTTAGACCTCAACTAACCGGGCTAATTTGGAAGGAGAAATAAACGTTTGCGTTTTTACCAGCTGGCTGCATTTTGGAGTAATTATTGCTTGTAACTGAAAGTAAGGCTGACTCCAGAAAACCTTCACAGATACTTTTGTTTTATTTGTACAAAACCATTTTCAATTTAGTGTGATCAAAATTATTCATTTTGCAACTAACTTTACTCTCTTACTCTCTAACAATCTCTGGTTTATTTATATTATTTATCTATCCATAAGTCCAAGTAATATGTTTCTTGTTCTTATTTTCTTGGAAAATCTCTATATCTATGTCATGTAACCATTTTAATCTTATCTTGATAAATAGTGCAAGAGATTGGTCTACACCCAGTTTCTGTCATGCATGCTGCTTTCTAGTTTTACCAACATTTTTAAAAATCAAATAATGAATTCTCATACCAAATCCTTAAGTCTTTACACTTGTTAAATGCAAGGTGGTTGTGTTTATATGTCACTGTAATTTTAGAATTATATTGATCTCTTCCATTGTTCCTGCTTTCTATTTCCAGATAGTTTTGATAATTACTGCCTTATAACATAAGATCTGGTACAACTAAACTTCTTTTCTTTAAAAACATTTTTTTCCATTATTTCCTTTGACACTCTTGACATTTTGTTTTTCCAAATAAATTTTGTTATTTTGTTTCCAATTCAGTAAAAATAAAATGGTAATTTAATTGGGATGATTGAATATATGTTAGTTGGACTAAAGTTGTTTATTTTTAAGCATTCTGGCCTTGAGTACTCATGAACAATTAATATTTCTCCAAGTATTTAAATCAAATTTTGTTTTTATAATATACATATATATGTATACATATATATATATATATATATATATATATATTTAGAAATATAAATTTGTTTATATTGTTCCTGGGTTTGTTTTGGCAGGTGTACTCCCAAGTACTGTTTTGAGTTACTTTTAATGGGTTTTTTTTTATTAACTCTGCTTGCAGAATTTTGTTTGTGACATGTAATAATGCTGATGATTTATGTGGATTTGATTTATATCCTGATATTTTGCTAAAATTATTAATTGTATCAACTAACTTTTTAGTTGAGCCTTTGGGACTTTCCAAGTATTTCATTTATTGCCTTCAAAAGAAGATCATTTTATTACCTCATTCCCTATATTGATTCCTTCTATTTAATTTTCTTCTCTTATTGATAGGTTTTCCAATACTATATAGAACAATATTGGTGACAGTGGGTAGCTGTGTTTCATACTTTATTTTATTAAGTCTTATTAAAGACTTCTGCACACTCTCCCATTATTACACATAATGTCTCTGGAGACAGTACGCTAGAGAGTACATGTGAATAAAAGGCAAATGCAGATCATTTTATTTTTAGATGGAAATTCTTTTTCATTTTCCTTCTTGGAGTCTTCATGAGGTTTCCCCTGAAGTATCTATAGCACTTTCCTGGATTCTGAAGTTTGGAACTTCTACTGAATCTTGAAGCTGTGATTTTGCCTTCCCCAAAGAAGTAATTCTCCCTGAAACTACCTTTTTTCAGTGTGTTTAGATAACAAGAGGAAAGGGAAAGAAATATTTGAATCCTTATGACTGCATTAATTGGCTATCCCTCACTATAGACACAAGAATTTGATTTTTCAATATGCTCTCAAAGCTTAGCTGATTTCTTTCTCAATATTTTTCTCTAATCACCTAGTGTGTAAGTGTGAGTGTGTGAGTGTGTGTGTAAGATTTTCTTTCAAATTATTCCAATAGATGTGTCATCTAATTATATATAGTGATTTGAAGCTTGACACTCCTTTGATCTAATTCATATATCTAATTCATATGTTTGATTGAGTGATTGATTCAATAGAGATATTTAGGAATTGTTCATACTTAGTTTATATATTTGATTTGATCTATAATTAAATTTAAAAGAAATTATTATCTAATAAAAATATCAAGACAGAGACCATTTTGTTACTTATATTAATTGAAGATGGAATATGAGATACCCTTCTTACACCAGACCTGTTCACTTATTCACTATTATCTTGTGGACTTGGATGGGGCAAATTTCCAGCATCTTTGCTTTCCTATTTGTCTAAATTATCTTTTCTATCCCTCCCACAAAAGTTATTATTTCATGTATATGGAACCATAAAATTTAGTCCATAGAGTATTATTTCAGCCTTTATTCTTTCCTTTCTGCTTTAAATTCTTCAGTTCTTTTGTCGCTTAGGTTATTTTTAAATCCCTTGATGATCTTTGTTCTTTCTTTTACCTCTCATTTCAATCTCTTTTTTAAAAAACATCCACCTATAAATACAAGAGAATGTATTTCATTATTTAATCATTTATTGATAATTTTACTTATTTAACTTCCCTAAGTTTCAATTATTTAATAAACTTGCAAGGTAAATATTCTTTTAAAATGTGTTGGAGTCTGCTGGTGTTGGAATCAGCCAACTACAGTTGGCCCATGAGCCCATTGCTAAATATTCAGTGTGAGTAGTAGTGAACTGTGTTTCAAATAAATCATCATTCTTCATTGCCTTTATTCAAAATTCTCAACAGTATACTAATATTATTTCCTGAAATATATTGTTGAAAATTTTTTCTTACCTGAATTTCAATAAAATAGTTTCCTTTGTAATTCTATGTATATTATTTTTGGCATTCAAAAGCAGCATTTTAAAGGACCCGTGACTTCACCAAACTGCCAAAGGGATTTGTTTTATATAAAAAGTTATAAGCTCTACACTAGTACCTTATACTTAAAATCTCATTCTCTCATCAATCTCATTATGCTTTTAGAGAATAGAATCCTCCTTTTACAAGTGCTATTGTATTTCTATTATGAGAAAGCTAAAGACAGGCTAAGAGCAGCATTAGGGTGGCAAATAATGCTTTAACAATGTACAAAAAGAATGTTTTATATTTTTGTTGTCATAATAGAAAAAAGTTTGTAAACTTGTGTGATCTTTTTTTATCTCCATTGGCCTCAATTACATTCTTATTGTAGAGAAATGATTTCCCATCCCTGGGTTAAGGAATTGTTTCCAATTCAAAATAAAACTCCTCTTGATAGATGGAACATTTGAGTTCTCCCCGACCCCTCCCAGTCTAGATGTATATCAAGAATTCAGTTTTTCAAATACTTGTCTTTTTCCAGACAGAAATATAAATTTGGATAGGGTAGAAAGAACATTAAGACATAGGGAGAAAGGAGGGGAGGGTACAAAAATGGAAGGCAAAAGGATATTACCTACAAACTCTACCTACTTTTTAATATTTGCTTAGGTCAGGCATTGGCTTTTGCTATCCAGAATATGTAAATTTCAATATTGTATCATAGAATCTTGAAGTTGGTACTATACTTCCAGTTATGTTTTCTCATCTCATGGAGTCTTGGATCAAAAAATTATATATATACACACATATATGTATTTATGTATATGTATATATGCATACATATAATTGATAAAATATCTATATATATAATTGATGTATATATGTATATATATATATATAATTGATAAAATATCTGAAATTGCAAAGTATGAGGCACAATATTTAATTTGGTATGTGACACTGAAATGCTGGAAAAATTCATGAGAGAGATGAATATCTGCAAATATAGATAGAATATTAAAGAGGAAACATTCCAAACTCTTTTTATAAGTAAGACAAAGGCTTCTGAGATATCAGTTGTGACATAGAAAAGGAATCTAAAAAATTTTGTACCATGTACCTGACTTTTCTGACTTCAGCATTTCTTATTCAGGGTCTCGTAAAAAATAAAGATAATAACAATTATAATATGGACACTATTTCTATGAGAAAAAATGGCTTATACCCATTAAAGAACTGAACAAATGTTATAAATGTGTATTAAATAAAAGATTATTATAATCTTGAGTGCCTGAATATATCAGTTGATATGATTCAGAAAGTAAACAAACAGAAACCAATATCTTGTCTTTGTGCAAGGCTACATGATATCTCTCCCTGGGATTCTGTGCCCTGAATTTGATTTGCTGTAACTAAAGATTAATATACTGGAGCTAAAAGGCATACATAAAACTAGAGTTCACTAAGTATTGTTGAATCTGGTTTCCAAGGAGAGACTAAAAAAATTATCCAGGGAGCTGTGATAGCTGAGAAGAGATGGAACAACATCCATAAATTTATGGAAGAAATCGGTTAAGTCTTTGACATTAAATCTTTACATATACTCTGTGATATGCTGGATATAACCTCCTCAGATTAGGAACACAAATCAAATCAAAATAATAAAATAAATCAAACTTTATACAATGGGTATGCTTAATTTTCTGAAAGTCGTTTTCTTAAGAAATTATATTAATTGGAAATATCAGTGGTTCAAAAGATATCTAGATCAGTTCCTGGACAATGAGAATTGAAATAGAATTTTGAGCCCTTTTGCCCAACTAGCTTCATCTGATTAAGCAAATGAAGAACTGAAATTGAAAGAAGTTAAGTGCTATCCAATGTAAGTAGGTGACAATAGCTAGAAATACCTGTTTTTAACATCACTAATGCAGAAATTTTTTTGTATGAGTATACATGTTTGTAGTAGAATCTATTTTTCTTGCCTTCTTCATGGATGAGGGAGTGGAATGTGAAAGGGAAACAATATGAAATTAAAATTGAACTTTAAAATATTTTAATACTAACAAATAAAAAGTAATAAGAGGAAATTTAACAAAATAAATAAAAATTCAGCATTAAAAAAAAGCCTGAATATGACACTTGCTACCTGTGACCCTGGACAAGTCACTTTCTCCCTCAATTTCCTTATCTCTAAAGTAAAGAACATAATGATGATTCATCTATTTTTGGCAAGAATCACAAAATTTAAAGCACTATTATAAATTCCTTCTCTTATATGTGCACTGTTGAGCCTTAGGTCAGAACTGAAAAGGATTTTAATGATTACCTAGATTCCTGTCTAACCCTTTTATTTTTCAGCTGAGGAAACTTTAGATAAGAAGTTAATGTAACTTACCCAAGATCATGCAACAAGAAGAAATAAAATCAAAGGTCAAAACCAAGTCTTCTGAGCATTGTGACTCCCAGTCCTTTGATCCTTTGAATATACCATATTGGATTGGACTAGAGAGTCCAGATATCCTGATTATACCTGCAATACCCTTGCACAGCACCTCTGAAGTCTCTCTAGATGGCATTAAATTAGAATATTTTAATTTGATATCAGATTAAGAGAGCTAAACACATTTCTGCATGTCATTCCTGAGTGGGAAGGATCAGGGACTTAATATTGTATAGAATTCTACTTTTATTTTCTATTATCTCTCTTATTCCTATTCCAGAAGAACCTATATTTCATCTTCTCCTGGAATTTTCTCTCTTCCTTAAGCTGATTTTTAGAAGAATATCGTGAGAAAAGCTTTGAAGAAAATTAGACACTTACAGTCTTCAACAATGCAATTGACATAGTATTCATAATCAGAATAGAGCAACAGACAAGGACAAAATTTGTCAATATTGTAATAGCACCATGGAGCCCATACTGAGTTGAGTGTAAAATCCCCAGAATATATGAGTGAAGCTACCAGGTCCGGCATTGTAAGAGTGGAGTGCAATTCCACATAGCTACTTATAAATAAATGAATGTGGATTATGCCAGAATATAATTTCAAAAGTCTAGAATAAAGAATATGGAAGATTAGGAGAAATGAAGGCAAGTTTGGGTTAAAGAAAAAATGTTTAATAATTTTTCTTAATGGAAACAAAAGTGTAATAGGTATCAGTTTTCTGAAATTCTGATTCTCACCCTCAATAAAATTCCAGGGGATGGTACAAAATTTTAGGTAAGAGCTTGACCCTTAGATTGCAACAACAATGATAATAGCAACAAAACAAATGAACAAAAACAAAAATATATATTGCAGCTAAATAATGCTATGGAAAGCTCAGTATAGTGGAGGTACATTCATATGCAAGTTTTGTCCAAAGGAAATGGTTCTCTTATTTCTCTGATTTTGATTTTATTTCCTTCATTGGTCAATATAGGTGTCATCTAGAGTTTTACCTTTTCATTCTTCTTTTTTCTTTATGTTCTGTTTTTTCATAAAACAATCTCATCTACTACAAGAAATCAATCTAATGTGTATGCACCCCAAATCTGTATCACCATCCATTATCTCTCATTTCTACCTTCCTATCCCACCACAATTTCAAATTCATGTTCAAAGTCAGATTCAGTTTCATTCAAGTTGACTTATTCCCAGATTTCCCTCTCTATTATTGCAATTTCTCAAAGTCTGGTGTCCTTTAAAATTTCTGTCTGTTATTCAACTCCCTCAAATCTGCCTTCTCAGATTTTCTTGATTCTATTTGCTCTTTTCCATCTTGATGTAATCATTTGAGTTCAGGCCCTCATCCATTATTACTCTTCAACATTACAGTAACAAATTTATATGATAAGTTTGCCTATCTTTCCTTCTTGCCTTTCCTTCTTACCAACCATCAACTAGCCCAAATCCTGCAAAATACTAATGAATAACTTTAATTATATCATGACATGCTCAAGAGCTCTCCATGGCTTCTATTTATATATAGACGGAAGCCCATACTTTGTAACCAGGCATTTAAAGGTTGCAGAAAAGTAAGAGCCTTAGTAAGGATTGTCCAACTAAATATCCTTATTTTACAATTGTCTTACCTCATTTACTTTATTGTAATATGGAAAAAGCAATAGTCTTAGGCTCAAAAGATCTCTGTTCAAGTCCTATTTCTAACACATGGTCCTAGGCAAAAATCATTTCATAAAAATGTATCTCAGTTTTTCTTATTTGTAAATATAGAAATAATAGTTTTAATGTCTGTTTCACATAGTGATTGTTCAGAAGGTGGCTTGAAAATTTTAAACTTCCTTATAAATAATACTAATAAATAATAATTAAGCTTATGCTTTTAAACTTCTTGAAGTAAGGAAGTATGTGTAATTCATTCTAGAGAATTTAGCATAATTCCTTGCCCACAGTATTTGTTCATCAAATGTCTATTGAAGAATAAAGGAGGAAGGAATAGAGCGAGGGAAAGAAGGAGTGAATGAATGACTATATTCACATCCTTTTTCCATTGAGGAAAATGAGAGTTTTTTTGCTACTGACCTGCTAGATGTAAACTCTGGGTCAGGAAGTTCATTTCAAAACCCAGAAAAATATTGAAAGGGAGCAGGTACTTCTTTCTAATGAAGAGTCCTTTTAAGACCAAACTCCAAACAAATAATAATGAAAACAGTCTCACCTCACACACACCTAAAGTATATGAATCTAAATTGCTTTCATCCCACAAGGGATTAGATTGCCTTGAATTATCCTAGTGCTAAGAAAACAAGATACAAAACAACTAAGATTTAAGTGTTTACATGTTTAAGCTATATTGGATTATTGATGACCCACACACATATATTTTATTTATATCATAAATGATCCATTAAGAAAAATCAGCCTTTATGAATAGTTCTTTCTGAAGTTTATGCTTGAATAATATAGGAAGTCTTTTCTTGATAAATATATTTGCAATACTTTCCATAAAAGGATAAACATAAAGCATGGTTTTGCTTTAATTAGATTCTTAGTCTTTTTAGTGATTCCTCTTTTTTTTTTTTTTCAGTAGAAACAATTTTTAGTTACAGCCAGAAAGGGTGCCAGTGCAGGGCAACAGGAAGCAAAGTTCTTTATTCTCCTTGTTATTTCATGTTTGTGAAACTTTCTAGTCTCTAGAAATGAAACCTTTCTAGTCTCATCTCTTCAGCATAGAAAGGCTTCAGTAAATGCAAATTAAGACAACTCTAAGATACCACTACACACCTGTCAGACTGGCTAAGATGACAGGAAAAAATAATGATGATTGTTGGAGGGGATGCGGGAAAACTGGGACATTGATGCATTGTTCGTGGAGTTGTGAACGAATCCAACCATTTTGGAGAGTAGTTTGGAACTATGCTCAAAAAGTTATCAAACTGTGCATACCCTTTGATCCAGCAGTGTTACTACTGGGATTATATCCCAAAGAGATTATAAAGAAGGGAAAGGGACCTGTATGTGCACGAATGTTTGTGGCAGCCCTTTTTGTAGTGGCCAGAAACTGGAAACCGAGTGGATGCCCATCAGTTGGAGAATGGCTGAATACATTGTGGTATATGAATATTATGGAATATTATTGTTCTATAAGAAATGACCAACAGGATGATTTCACAAAGGCCTGGAGAGACTTACGAACTGATGCTGAGTGAAATGAGGAGGACCAGGAGATCATTATATACTTCAACAACAATACTAGATGATAACCAGTTCTGATGGATCAGGCCATCCTCAGCAACGAGATCAACCAAATCATTTCTAATGGAGCAGTAATGAACTGAACTAGCTATGCCCAGAAAAAGAACTCTGGGAGATGACTAAAAACCATTACATTGAATTCCAATCCCTATATTTATGCACACCTGCATTTTTGATTTCCTTCACAAGCTAATTGTACAATATTTCAGAGTCTGATTCTTTTTGTACAGCAAAATAACGTTTTGGTCATGTATACTTATTGTGTATCTAATTTATATTTTAATATATTTAACATCTACTGGTCATCCTGCCATCTAGGGGAGGGGGTGGGGGGGTAAGAGGTGAAAAATTGGAACAAGAGGTTTGGCAATTGTTAATGCTGTAAAGTTACCCATTCATATATCCTGTAAATAAAAGGCTATTAAAAAATAAATAAATAAATAAATTTAAAAAAAAAAAATAAAGATACAGAGGAAGATAAAAAAAAAAAAAAAGAAAAAAAAGAAAGGCTTCAGTATATGCAGCTTCCTTGGAGGAGGGGTGACCATGACCCATACAGAAACTGAATTCTTCCATCTACCAGACAAACCACTATTAATACAGTTACCAATGTGATAGATAGACACCTTGTTGCCACTAATCATTGAACTCAGGCACAAAATCAAAGAGTGAAAAGGAACAACAGATATTATCTAGATTAGTCAAAATTTGAACCAAGATGCAAAATCTCTACCTTCAGTCTTTTCTCTAAATTCTCCAGGGTGGAAGAATTTCTTCTCAAGGCAATCCATTCCACTATTTTTTAGCTAAGTCTAATTATTAATAAGTTTCTTTTTTCTCCTTACAACAAGTCTAAATTTAGTGCTATATAATTTCCACATATTTCTACCACTTCTGTCTTTTGGGACTGTGCTCAAGAATTTGAATTCGTCTTTGTAAAATATCAAGCTTTTTATTGTTAAAGATCATTCCCACCTCCCATTTTTCCCTTGAACATTCTGGAAAATGCAACTGAAAAAGAGAGATTTTTCTCCTCTACCCCCATTGACTATTTTTTTTTTAATAGGATGTTTTCCCCAATTACATGTCAAGGCAATTTTTAGTATTCATTTTTACAAGATTTTGAATTCCAAATTTTTCTCTCATTCCTTCTTCCTAAAATGGCAGGCCATGTGTGTGTGTGTGTGTGTGTGTGTGTGTGTGTGTGTGTGTGTGCTATCATATAAAACATATCTCCCTAGTAGTCACAATATCTGTTCAATTGTTCACTATTCACCTGTGGATTTGGATGGGGTGAATTTCCAGCTCCTCTCTATTAAATACCCCCTATATTTTTGTCTAAAGTATCACTTATCCCTCCTACAAAATTAATTGATTCATTTATATGGAGTCTTAGAATGTAATTGATGGAGTATTAATTTATTTTTTTTTCCTTTTTATATTTCAATTTCCCCCATTATTTAGACACTCAGGTATTTTTTTAATCCCTTGATGACTGTTCTCTGTTTTTTCTTTTATTTTTCATTTCAATCTCCTTTTTTAAACATCCACTTATAAAAATGAGAGAATGAATTTCATTATTGAATCTCTTCTTAATTATTTTACTTATTTAACTTCCCTGAAATTCTATTATTTGGTATATCTATAAGTTAAATTTTCTGCTCACATGTTTTGCATCAGCTGGTACATAGAAGTCTGCCAGCTGTTAAGTAGCTCATGAGCCAATTATAAAATTTTAAAATATTTACACCTTAGAAATGACAATTGCTATAAATCAGGACTTGATTTATTGTTCTATATATTTTCTGAACTTAAAAAGTGTTAATAAGGCAGACTAAACTTAGAAGTGAAAAGGCACACATTTCCTCCACCTCCCTAGAGCTTTGTTTATCAGTACATCTCTGTGTTGCTCTGTAAATATTACTTGAATTCAATAGGAATGCAGTGAGAATGAAATTATCACCAGACGAGTTCTAATGACTATAAACTGATAATAATAATTTTTATAATTATCATTGCTAATAATAGTAATGGACCTTTCTATAGGGCTTAGGTTTGCAAAGTATTTTATATACATCTGTTCATTTGAACCTTACAATATCCTTTTGAAGGAAAAATGTATCAAATTCTTTTTTTAATGATTTTTTAATTTAAATTTTTTTTAAAATAGCTTTTTATTTACAAGTTATATGCATGGATAAGTTTACAGCATTGACAATTGCCAAACTTTTTCTTCCAATTTTTCCCCTCCTCCCCCAACCTCCTCCCCTAACCTCCTCCCCTAGATAGTAGGTTGACCAATACATGTTAAATATGTTGAAGGATAAATTAAATTCAAAATAAGTATACATGTCCAAACCATTATTTTTCTGTACAAAAAGAATCGGACTCTGAAATAGTGTACAATTAGCCTGGGAAAGAAAAAAAAAAAAATGCAGGTGGACAAAAATATAGGGATTGGGAATTCTATGTAATGTTCTTAGTCATCTCCCAGAGTTCTTTTGCTGGGTGTAGCTGGTTCATTACTGCTCCATTGGAACTGATTTGGTTCATCTCATTGCTGAAGATGGCCAGGTCCATCAGAATTGATCCTCATATAGTATTGTTGTTGAAGTACATAATGGTCTGGTTCTGCTCATTTCATTCAGCATCAGTTCATGTAAGTTTCTCCAGGCCTTTCTGAAATCATCCTGTTGGTCATTTCTTACAGAACAATAATATTTCATAATATTCATATACCATAATTTATTCAGCCATTCTCCAATTGATGGGCATCCACTCAGTTTCCAGTTTCTGGCCACTACAAAGAAACCTGCCACAAACATTCTTGCACATACAGATCCCTTTCTCTTCTTTAAGATGTCTTTGGGATATAAGCCCAGTAGTAACACTGCTGGATCAAAGGGTATGCATAATTTGATAACTTTTTGAGCATAGTTCCAAATTACTCTCCAGGATGGCTGAATGTATTCACAATTCCACCAACAATGTATTAGTGTCCCTGTTTTCCTACATCCCCTCCAACATTCTGCATTATCTTTCCCTGTCATTCTAGCCAATCTGACAGGTGTATCTCAGGGTTGTCTTAATCAAATTCTTCCTTTTGAAGAGCAATATTTTTTCATTGATTTTTTTTTATAGTTTTTATTTACAGGATATATGCATAGGAAATTTTTCAGTGTTGACCTTGGCAAAACCTTCTGTTCCAATTTTTCTCCTCCTTCCCCCCACCCCAGATGGCAGGTAGACCAATACATTTTTCATTGATTATTAAGTTTGGTTTTGTAGGATATACTATTTTGAGTTGCAACTTAACTTAATTTGCTTTTGAAAAAAAATACTATTTCATCCTTCCCCCTGATTTCTTATAACTATTGGTATAAACCTCAGATATTGTATTGACTTTCCCCCATACAGAAAGATTTTCCTCCTGACAACTTACAGCTTGTTGTTTGTTTTTAACATTGTGCTTTTGATTTATATTGTGCCTTGTATTTTCAATTATGATTTCTTTTCTTGCTTTGATTTGTGCTTTCAATTAATCTTTCTTTTGTTGTCTTTATTTAAAAAAACAACAACTCTGGTCAGTTTGTTAATATTATTTCCTAAAGTATACTATAGAGTTATTGGGTTTTTTTTTAACATACTTCTGGGAAATTTATGAATCTTCTTATACATGCCTAGTTTATCTTGTGGATTATTTTGTTTATGTGTATCATTTATGTGTTCTTTTAACATTGTTGCCTTTTGATTTTCTTCTTTCAAATTAATCCCTAATTTCATATTTTTCTTTAAATATATCTTTTTTTCTTACTAAACTTGTTTTTCAGAATGTCTGCCATATTTTTAAAGTATTATTATAATCTACTCTTTATTTCCTTTTTGCTTTGAAAATTTGTTTCCCACTTTATATTAATCTTAAAATCTTTGTTTAACAATTTATTTTTACTTTTGAGTAATCATGATCTGTATTTCTATTGTTCCATTATTTCTAAGGAAGCTAAATTTTTTTTTTGTTTTTAAAATAATATTTCATTTCCCTTCATTGTATATTTGTCCATAGTTGTCTGGAATTTCTGATTTTTTAAAATTCATTCTTCAGTCCTTGTGAACTTCTCTGTTGAATTAATCAGCTTGTGATAGATTTTTATCTTGTCTTTTTCTCTTGGCCTTTAAATCTTGACTTTTTTATATTATTAATAACCTGTTGATTATTTTCATTGCCATCTTTGACCTTCCCTTTAACTGCTAAATAGATACTCATGGATATTAGCCATCAACTAGCATAAATTGATGGTTGCTAGAGTCTGGCCTACATTCCTGATGAGTTTAAATGCTGAGAGAAGAGATCCAAGGTACATTTTCAATCTCCTTTCCCTTGAACAAAAGCTCTTTCTGTTATATCTTAAGGCTCTATATTTTGATCCATATTGTTTTCTTTCAGCCATTTCCTTTTAGCTGCCGTAAAATATGTGTGTGTGTGTGTGTTTGTGTGTGTGTGTGTTTGTGTGTGTGTATATGCACACTCATATCTGGACAGAATCTTTGTCTTTATTTTTAGAGGATTACAGCTGAGTTTGAGTTTAGTTGTCATTATGGAAGACAGAGAAAATCAGAAAATATTATTCAGTTCCAGAACTCTATCTATTCTATCATTAGCTGCTAACTGCCATCCAGGTTTCAGTCTGCTTTCCCTTCATTAGTTGGAACATATTTCATATTGAAATTATTGTGTCACAATTAGAATTTTGTAAACTTTACAAAATGACATAGAGCATCTATTTTCTTTTCTGTAAGGATTCTCTATTTTTATACTGTTCAGAGAAGCAAACAATGGCTCTTTGTTTAATGGAGTTGTTCATTGTTTAAGGAAAACTGGTAGCCAAAGAGAAATGTCAATTTAATTCAAATCAACCCAAGTAAAACCAACCCATGGCAATGAACATTTATTGCCCATCTACTACTCCATGTAGAGAAATTGCTAGATTCTCGCAATAGAAAGATAAAAATCAAGTCCTCTGAAGGTGATTGTATACTAATAAGATCCCACTAATGTCTGCATTAAATATCTTATTAATTACTATTGTTGTTGTTAAGTTGTCCAGTTATGTCTGATTTCACATGATGCCATGGACATTAGCTATGGGGTTTTCTTGACAAAGTTGCCCTTTGGACTTGCCATTTCTTCTTCCAGTATTTCCCCTCTTTAAAGATGAAGAATTGAAACAAATAGGGGTTAAATTCATGCCTAATGTCAGACAGCTAATTAAGTGTCTAAGGCTAGATATTAATTCAGATTGTCCTGACTTTAGACCTATTGCTCTATCTGCTATACCATCTAAATGACATTATTGATTACCAGGGAAATGACTTTAAATTCCATGCATATGGATCACAAGTATGAGCAGGCCTTGCCAAGTCAGAAAGGTTTCATATATGTTGAGTGATGGATAGAATATGTATCATTTGAGGACCTGCTCAGCTAATTTCAAAAAAAGAACTGTGAAATTTGCCACTTTATATACTAATCCTAAATTCTTAAGCTATGGAGGCAAGGCAGTGTGTGTCCTGAGGAAAATACCTCTGATACTGAAATGAATCTGGAATATCAACCATTTAGCTATTCTTTGCAATGGTGTCTGTTCATGTTTACCTATCCTAATATTCTTGTCCATATTGTCCTATATATTCACAATAGGGCATTTACCCAAAGTGTTGATAGAAGAAGCCACATTGAAGACATCAGGAAGTTGAAAGCAAGAAAATTAAAAGTCTATATTCTTTAAAAAATCACAGCACTAGATAATTAGGAATGAACATTTCTCTAGTTTTTAGATTATCTCTTAAGAGTAATTAAATCTCAAAAGTCACATAAAAGTACAAAATCTACTCTGGAATAGGGGTTTTTAACTTGAGGTTCATGAATATATTTTGTTTTGTTTTGTTTTTTTTAAAGAAAAATGTGAACTGTTTCAATAGAAATGATTTCCTTTGTAATCTATGTATTTTATTTTTTACATTTAAAAGCATTCTGGGAAGGGGGCCCCAAGGTTTCATCAAACTGCAAAAGGAATCCTTTACACATAAAAAGTTAGAAGCTCTACTCTAGTATGTTATATTTAAAATCCCATTCTAATCTCTTTATTCTCCTAGAGAATGGTATCCTCCTTTTGGGAGTGCTACTGTATTTCCATTATGAGAAAGTTGAAAACAGGCTAAGAGCAGTCTTAGGGGGGGAAATAGTACTTTAAAGCTAAACAAAAAGAATATTTTCTATTTTTATCATAATAGAAAAATATGTTTGTCAAGTGGTCTGATTTTTTTTTTTTTTTGTCTCTGTTGATTTCAACTATTCAACTATTTCCAAGTTCTCCAATTTAAAAAGGATTACTCATCTCCAAGTAATGGAATTGTTCCCAATTTAAAATAAAGTTCCACTTGATTGGGAGCAGATTGTGTTCTCCCTAATCTGTTCAACATTAGTCTGGATCCATGTCAGTAATTCAGGTTTTCAAATCCTGGGCTGCTGCCAGCCAGAGAAGTATAAACTTAAATATTGTAAAAAGAACATTAAAGCATGGGGACACAGGAGACAAAAATGGAAGGGGAAAAGATATTATATAAACTTTATCTATTTTGTAATGTTTGCCTAGGACAGGCCTTGGGCTTTTACTACCCAGGATATATAAATCTTTGACTTTTAAGATTCCTGAATTTATCACAGAATCTTGAAGTTGGAGCAAGAAGAATGTTAGAATGTTTCTAATCTCCATACATATTTTACTGATGAGGAAAGTGAGGTTCATATAGGTAAAATCCAAAATCAAACAGTGATTTTATGCCTTAGCCTTTGAGACTAGCACTATTTCTATTGTCTTTTGACACAAACAAGGTACAGCCATGGAAAGTCAACTTTATATGATTAAAATAAACTGAGGACATTTTTCTAGGTTACTGACTAGGTAAGCCATAAAGACTACACAATTTGACTACATAAAATTCCCTCGCTCTTTAAACCTAAGCAAAGCCATCTTTACCTCTTTGTTCCTTAGGGTGTATACCAGGGGATTCAGCATGGGTGTGATCGTTGTTTGGAAAATGGCCACAATCCTATCCATAACATGTTTTGAGCCTGGTCTTAAATAAATAATGAGAGCAGGCACAAAAAAACAGAGGACCACAATGCAGTGGGAAGCACAAGTCTGGAAGGCTTTTTGTCTACCATCTGTTGTACGGATCTTCAGGATAGCATGAACAATAGAAACATAGGAAAGGAAAATCAGGAAGCAACATCCAGAGGCCACCACTCCAATGTTAACAAAGATCACCATCTCATTGATTGAAGTATCTGCAGAGGCTAATTTGAGAAGGGGGGGTGCATCACAAAGGTAATGTTCAATCTGGTTAGGGCCGCAGTAGGGCAGGCGGAAGGTCAGACTAGTGTGAGCTGCGGAGTGGAGAGCACCACTGAGCCATGTGCCTCCAGTTAGAAGGGCACATGTTTTTTTACTCATCATGGTAGCATAGCGCAGGGGATAAGTGATGGCCAGGTAGCGATCATAGGACATGACTGTGTAAAGAAAACACTCAGTGCTTGCCAGGCCATAAAAGAAATAGAGCTGAGCTACACAGCCATAAAAAGAAATGGCCCCACCATCTGGAGAGAGGAGACCCATGAGTATCTTGGGCACAGTGGTAGTGGAGAACCACATGTCAATGAAGGAGAGATTGGCTAGGAAATGGTACATGGGAGTGCAGAGATGAGAGTCCACCTTGATCACTAGTAAGATGAGAAGATTCCCCATCAAAGTGAGTGCATAAATCACTAGGAAGATCCCAAATAGGGTTGTCCCCAGTTCAGGTGCATGGGGAATCCCTGTGAGGATGAATGTTGCCACAAAACTCTCATTCTGTCTCTCCATTTATGTAATTTACTCTTTTCCTAAAAAAAAAAAGGGAAAAATCATTGCATTAATTGACAAACATTTTTAAGATACTTGCTATGTGCTGACCATTTTTACTAGGTATTTGGAAATACTAACAGAAAAACAATATAGTTCCTGCACTCAAGAATTTTATACTATTTTTCAGGAAATAAGGTACATATATAAAGTTGTAGCAGGGGATGACAGCCAATGTTCTCTATATGTAATCTATATAATTGTGCTTCTTTTTACCTTCTAGTCATTCATTTTCTTGAAATGTTCTAAGGCAATAAAGATACAAATTTTCATATTTTCTCTCAAATTGAAACCTCTCTTATTAATTGATAAGTTCTAAGTCATCAACCCTGCTTATTAGTATTTATTAAATACACTAGGGAAATCTTTTCTCATTATTTTTTGCTTATTTCACTACCAACCTCCCATATCTTTTAGTCTTAAATACGCATCATTTTATTATGGATAATTTATTAACAATGCAACAAATAATTAAACACATACATAATTATTTGCAACATGTGAGCTCTGAGAAAAGATCTTGGCTATAGTCATCTCTAACCATCTCTAACATTTCTGACTTTTTCATCAATTCTAGAAACACAAGATCATGATTTTATTCTCTCAGAGTATCACTTAAAATTTATTTTCAATAATTTTTTTCATGTTTTATCAAAAGAGAATTTAAAATATTTCTCTTGGGAAAGAAGCACTGCCTTAAAGATAGGATAGAAAAGGTCATGATAAATAGAAACTTCTCCAAATGGAAATTGAAAGTAATATTAGGATTACTTGAAATCAATGTTTGAATTTTTCTGCTCTCCCTTTTTCCTATCCCAATTAACTGATGATTTCTATGGCTCTATGTGAATATATGTTGGAGGAATATTAAAAAGACAGTGTCAGTTATGGCTGAGTTTGAGAAATAGTGGAAATCAGTGGTGAGAAAGGATCCATATAAGAGCCAACAGTGGCATTTTAAGCCAAAGAAATGCTCTGGAAGGTTTACTCTTCATCTAGGATGGAAGAGATCACACACAGAGAGACCTCTATAAGTTTTTTTGAGACATTGCATGGAGAGATTCTTAAGATGTGTGGTATTACTGAAGATCTGAGAAAGCACTGGAAGGAGTAGATTTGGAAGCAGAAGAAAAATATACAGATAGAAAGACATAGTGGCATCAGAGAAATAGAAAAAGGAGACAGGAGGAATAAAAATGATGGATTAAAAGAGAAGAAAAGAAGATAAGGGAAATGAGAGACAGAGACAAACAGACAGAGATTGAGCATTACTGTCACCCCTCTGTATGAATAGAGGACTTCTTTCCCAGAAGAGACTTCAGATTGAGAATTGTAAATTAATAGGAATTTGCATTTCACATAAATTGAATTGACTGAGTTATAATCCAATATAGTCTGTTTTACTTTCCTTATTCTTTTTTTAAAAAATCATCCATTCATTTCAGAATTAATAATTGTAACTTCCTACCATTTAATTCACAATTAATAATTGTAACTTCCTGCTATGTTTTCCTGTACCATGGAGATTTGGAAGTGAAATTACATGTGTCATTTTTTAATAAAAATTGAAAATTGCAACATCCAGAGTAAAATAATCAATTGGGTACACAACCCTGAAGTAGTTAGGTTACAAAAATCCTAAGAACAAAGAGATAAAATGCTAGAAAATTTTAGGAGAGTAGACAGTTAAATGTTTGCAAATATTAATAAAATATTAAGGGGGAAATTATCCAAACTCTTCGATTAGGACAAAGGTCTATGAGATATCAGTTATGACCTAATAAAAGGATCTTGAAAATGTTGAATCCTGTCCTTAAGACTTCATACCTCATCTCTCTGAACCTCTGGTATCTCATATGAAATATGAAGATAATTTTTATCACATAAACTATTGATGTGAGGAAAATGGTTTATCCAAATTAAAGAACAGAACAAATTGATAAATGTATGTGCTAAATAAAAAAACATTGTAATCATAATTCTCTGCACACATCTAGATTCCTGTCCAAGCCTTTACTTTTCAGTTGAAGAAACTTTAAATCAGAAAGTTAATATCACTTACCCAAGATTATACAAGAGGAAGGAATAGAGTCAAGTCTTGAAACCAAATCTTCTGAGAACTGTGACTCCAAGTTCTTTGTTCTTTTGAATATACCACATTCAGAGGACTAGAGAATCCAGATATTTTGACTACAAGTAAAGGTCTTACCATGACACTATGACTCCTTCTCTATACAACAGGAAATTAAATACTTTAATTTGATATCAGAGAGGATACCTTAGCACATTTTTGCATTTCATTGAAAGGGACAGAATCCTAAGTGGAAAGGATCATAGATCTATATAACAATTCTCTTACTTTAATTTCTTAATAATATCTTTCTTATTCCTATGTCAGAAAAAAACATTATTTGCTCTTTTCTGAGATTCTCCATCTTCCTTAAGCTGAATATTATAAGAATAATATGAGAAAATCTTACAAGCAAAGTAGGTATTGAATCAAGAATTCAACTGAGCATAGCAAATAAGGACAGACCAGAATAACAGAACAAGATATATGCTGCCAATATTGTAATAAGCCAAGAGCCAAATCCGATGATGAGTTAAATTTCTAAAAAACCTCAAAACATGTTGAAGATAAAAGATTCATAATTCTTTGGGTCTAAAATGCCATTCCACATATTTATGTATCATAAATTAATGAGAATTATGCAAATACATAACTCTAGAAGTCTAGAATAAAGAATATGACAGATGAGAAGATAAGAAGGCAGCTGTGAGTCAAAAAGAAAGATTTAAGAAATCTGAATGAAAGCAAAAGTCTAAGAAGTATCAGTTTCAACCCTCAATGAAATTACAGTACCTAGTTTTATGTTCTAAATTAAGTGCTGGTTCCTTAAGATTTAGCAGAAAAATAAAAAAGATTTTTAAAATCATATTAGATTAAAACATAATACATCCAATGTAATTATGAAAAGCTTAGTACAAAAGGAATCTTAATTGTATATAAATTTTCTCCAAATTAAGTGGTTCTTCCCCAGTTCTCTGATTTTGTCTCTGTTTTGTTCACTGGTTTTTCTTCTTTACCATATGTAGGCAACAAAAGTTTTACTTTTGCCTTCTTTTCCTTTTTCTAGTGTACTCAATAAACTGTGTTCTTCTATCTTTTCTCTGTGTTCTATTCTTTCACAGTCTCATGCATTAGTATGACATCAACTTAATGTGTATGAACTCCAAATCTGTATCATAATCCATATATTAATCCTCTTTCCTTCATTTCGACCTCCTTATTAGGAAATTTTGAGTATCTCACCACCACAAATTATTTATGTCCAAAGTCAAACTTAATTCCCCTCAAGTTGATATCCTCCCAAATTTCCATCTCTATTATTGACAACACCAATTTCTTAGTCAGTCTGGCATCCTTTTAAATTTCTGTCTCTTATCCAACTCCCTCAGATTAGTAAGTAAGGCTAATGAATTCTGCTTCCACAATTTTTCTTGATTCATATAATCATCCTAGTTCAGGCCCTCATTCATTATTCTTCTTCTACATTTTTAATAACAAACATATATGACTAGTTTTGCTGCCTTCATCTCCTCTTACTTACCTATCACTGGATAGCCCAAACCCTACATATTTTTGATTGAGAAGTATTAATGCATATCTTTAATTATGTCATGTCATTCACTGCTCAAGTGCTCGCATTCCATGTATAGCCTAAAGCCCATATTTGTAACCAAGAATTTAAAGGTCACAAAGAAGGAAGAGCCTTAGAAAGAATTGCCCAGCTAAATATCTTGTTCATAAGTTTTTCATCTCCTTTACTTTTTGATAATGTGGGAAAAGCAACAGTCTTCAAGTCCTATCTCTAACACATTATCCTAGGCAAATCATTTCACCAAATTGCACCTGATTTTTTTTTCCATTTGTAAAAATTGGAATAATACTTTTAATGTCTATTTCAGTGTGATTGACTATCCAGAAAGTGGTTCATAAATTTTAAATTTCCTTACAAATTATATTATATTATTAATTTTCTTATAAATAATAAATAAATATGATTTTAAACTTTTTGAGGGCAGGAACCATGTTTTATTCATTTTGCGTTCTCCAGAGCACCTAACGCAATACATTTCCCAGAAATTGTTGAAGAATAAGAGGGAAAAGCAGGGAATTAATCACCATATCTACATCTTTTTCTAATAAAGAAAACTTGAGTTTTCCCAGTCCTTTACTACTGACCTGCCAAATGCAAACTCTGTATCAAGACATACTTTCCTAATGAAAAATCCTCCTAAGAACAAATGCCAAAAAAAATTATAAAGAAAGCAGTATCTGCACTCCTAAAGAGTATGAGCTTATATTGGCAGTATCTCACAAGGGAGAGGATTGCGCTGAACTCCCCTGGTGCTCAGGAAAACAAGAGGCAAAACAAATTACATTCAAGTATTTACACATCTGATCTACCCTGGATTATAGATATTATTACCCTGGATAATTGCATATTATTCTGCAAAATGATTGGATTAGGCAAAAATTGCACCAACAATGAATTAATATCCCAATTTTTCCACATCCCCTTCACCATGTGATTTCTTTTGCCTAAATCATTTTAGTCAATCTGGTAGGTGTAAATTAATATCTCAAGGTTCTTTTAATTTGCATTTCTCTACTCAAGAATGATTTAGAGCATTTTATATAATTATAAATTGTTTTGTTTTTTATTGGAAAATTGTCTGTTTGTAACTTTTGACCATTTGACAATTAGTTGCTTTGTAATATAACTTAAGATCTGATATTGCTAAGCCTCCTTCCTTTACATCTTTTCATTACTACCTTTGATATCCTTGACTTTTTGTTCTTCAATATAAATTCTGTCATTATTATTTCAAATTCAGTAAAATAATATTTTGGTGTTGATTTAATTGGGATGGCATTAAACATGTAAATTAGTTTAGGTAAAATTATCATTTTTATTATATTAGCCCAGTGAGCTCATGAACAATTAATTTTCTCTAATTATTTGTCTGGTTTTATTTGTATAAATTTTTTTTTATCATTTTGTTTATATAGGTCCTGGTTTTATTTTGGCAGTTGTATTCCTGAGTATTTTTTACTATCTAGAAGTTGTTGAGATTTTTTTTGGGGGGAGGATAAAATAATTTGTATTTTTTCCAATTGCATGCAAAGATTGTTTTCAACATTCATTTTTATAAAATTTTGAGTTCCAAATTTTTATTTCTATCTTTTTTCCTTACCACTCCCTAAGAAAGTAAACAGTTCAGCATAAGTTATACATGTGCAATCATGTTAAAAATATTTCTGCATGTTAGTCATGTTGTGAAAAAAGAATCAGAACAAAAGGGGGAAACTGAGGAAAAGAAAAACAAATAAAAGTGAAAATAGTATACTTTCATCTGCATTCTGATTCCTTAACTCTTTCTCTAGTGGTGTATAGCATTTTACATTATGAGACTTTAGGAATTTTCTAGGATCATTGTATTGATAAGAAGAGCTAAGTCTATCATAATTGATCATGTTGCTGTTAACTGTGTGCAGTATTCTCTTGGTTCTGTTCATTTAACTTTGTATCCAGTTCATGTAAGTCTTTCCAGGTTTTTCTGAAATCTATCTGCTCATAATTTCTTATAGCACAATAGTATTCCATTATATTCACATACACCAAAGTGTTCAACCATCCACAAATTGATTGACAATTCCTTAATTTTCAATTTTTGTCACCACAAAAAGTTATTATAAGTATTTTTGTACAAATAGGTCCTTTCTCTTTTTTATGATCTCTTTGGAATACAGATCTAGTAATGGTATTGATGGATAAAAGGTTATGAAGAATTTTCTAGCCCTTTGGGCAAATTGCTTTCAAGAATGGTTAGATTAAGTAACAACTACACCAACAATGCATTAGTGTCTCAATTTTCCACATCTTCTCTAACATTTATTATTTTCTTTTTCTGTCATATTACTCCTTCTGATAGGTATGAAGTTGGTTTAATTTTATGTCTCTAAATAATAGTATCTTAGAGAACTTTTTCTTTGGAGCATAGGTAAATTTAATTTCTTCATCTGACAACTACCTATTCATAATAGACATAAATAAATCATTTGGGAAATGACTTGTTTTCTTATAAATTTGATTTCATTTTTTACATATTTGAGAAACTAATCTTTATCAGAAACACTAGTAGTAAAGATTGTTTCCCAGATTTCTGCTTTTCTTCTAATCTTGGTTGCAATTGTTTTTTTCTGTATGGAAACTTTTTAGTTTATTGTAATCAAAATTATCCATTTTGCATTTAATAATGCTCTCTATTTCTTGTTTGGTCATAAATTATTCCTTTCTCTAGAGATCTGAGAAAAATTATTCCTTGCTCTCCTGATTTTTTTATGATATCATCCTTCATGTCTAAATCATATACTCATTTCAACCTTATCTTGGTATACATTGTGAAATGTTGGTTGACGCCTAGTTTGTGCCATATTCTTTTCCAGGTTTCTGAGCAGTTTTTGTCAAATAGTAAGTTCTTATTCTAAAAGCTAGAGTCCTTTGGTTTATCAAATAGTAGATTATTAGAGTCATGGACTGCTATGTCTTGTACCTAACCTATTCCAATGTTTTACCGTTTGGTTTCTTAACCAGTACCAAATAGCTTTGATAGTTGCCACTTTATAATATAGTTTTATACCTAGTAAAGTTAGACCACCTTCTTTTGCATTTTCTTTTTTATAAATTCCCCTAATATTCTTAAGGTCTCTTTAGTTCTTCCAGATAAATTTTGTTGCTTTTTTCTGTCTCTAATATGTAGGGGTTTTTCATTAGTTTGATTGCTATGGCATTGAATAAGAATATTGATTTAGGTAGGTCATTTGAATTATATTGACAATTGATTTTTTTCCAGGTATTTAGATCTCTCTTTAATTGTGTAAAAAATGTTTTATAATTGTGTTCATATAATTCCTGTGTTCACCTTGGCAGGTAGACTCCCACACATTTTATATTATCTACAGTTATTTAAATGGAATTTCTCTTTTTTATTTCTTGATATTGGGCTTTCAAGTATTTTTTAAATTGATACTTTTGAATTCTACAGGTATCATATCATCTCCAAAGAATGGTGGACTTTTTTTTTTCCTTCAATGCTTATTCTAATTATTGCAAAAAAATTCACATTTATTATACAATATTAAATAATAGTATTTCAAGAACTTTATTAAATAATACTGGTAATAGTGGACATCTTCGCTTTATCTGTTCTTATTAGAAAGATCTCTTATAAATTTTTCATTACAAATCTTGTTATTTCTTTATAGATAGATACTAATTTCAAAATTAGTGGAAAATCCATTTGTTCTGATGTTTTCAAACTTATTAATATGAATAAATATGAATTAATTAATTTGAAATTAATGGAATAAATATATTTTACAGCAATTCTTTCTCTGTTTACATAATTATCCAACTTATGGTTATAAAATGGCCAATTATATCAATATTTACCCAAATATTAATTAATTAAAACTACTCATAGTGGATAATTTTTAAAAATATGCTGCCGTAGCTTCTGTTAATAGTTTTCCCAATATTTTTGCATTAAAATTCATTAAAAATTATCTAACTAATGCATTGCTGGTAGAGTTGTGAACGGATCCAACCATTCTGGAGAACTATTTGGAACTATGCCTAAAAGGCTATACAATTGATTAGACCCTTTCATCCAAAAGTGCCTTTACTGAGTCTATGTCCCAAGAGATCATAAAAGATGCACATAAATGTGCAGAAATGTTTGTAGCAGTGTTTTTTATGGTGGCAAACAAATGGAAAATGAGTGGAATGCCCTTCAATTGGGGAATGGCTGAATGATTTATGGCATTTGAAAGTAATGGAATACTTAGAAGAAATGAAGAACAGGCTCATTTCAGAAAAGCCTGGGAAGACTTATATGATGCTAAGTGAAGTGAGCAGAATGGGGAAAAATTGTACACAGCAACAGTAAGAGTGTGTATTTATCCACTATGATACTTAGCTTTTCTCAGCAATTCACTAATCCAAGGAAATTACAATAAACTTTGGATGGAAAATGTATCCAAATCCATAAAGAGAACTTTGAAACCTATATGCAGATCAAAGCAAATACTGTTTTCATCTTTTTTTGGTTGTTTTTTTTTTCTTTCTTGTGTTTTTTTCCCTTTTGTTTTAATTTTTCTCTCCCAACATGATTCATATAGAAATATGTAGAAAAAAAAGAATTTCTTTATAATCATTTTTTTTTATTCAAAAGAAAAGTTATCTCCCTCTATAGAGTTTTTTCTTTGATTTATCTCTTCCTAGTTTAGGTATCAGGTTTGCATTTGTTTCAGAAAAGGAATTCAATAGAATATCTTCTTTCTCTAATTTTATATACAATTATTTTTGTATTATTAAAGTTATGAGCGACATCACCCTGTGCATATTCACTGTGATGATTTTAAAAATTCTTTTATTTCATTAAATATTTCTCAATGACATACAAAAAAATTCTGACAATCAGTTCCATAATTTTGAATCCAAATTCTCTCCTTTACTTTAGTCCTTCCTACCTCCTTGAGAAAGTAAGAAATTTGATCTTGATTTTGCATGTGAACTACTGTAAAAACATAATTCCATATAAGCCACATTGCAAAAGAAAATGCAAATAAGATAAAGCAATAAAAATAGCTTTTAAAAGTATGCGTTGATCTGCATTCACACTCTATCAGTTGTCTCTTTGGAAGTGGATAGCATTTTTCAACACGGATTCTTTAAAATTTTCTAAAGTCACTGTTTTTATCAGAATAGCTGAGTCTTTCAAGTTAATCATCCTTGTGATATTGCTATTACTCTATAAAATGTTCTCCTGATTCTGCTCATTTTATATCAGTTCATTTAAATCTTCCCAGATTTTTTCCTGAAACTATCCTGTTTGTTATTTTTTATATCACAATAATCTTTCATGACAACTCTATACCACAATTGATGAGCATCCCCTCAATTTCCAATTCTTTGCCAATACAAAAAGAGCTGCTGCACATATTTTGGAAAAACCAAGTCCTTTCACTATTATGATTGTTAATTGTGTTTTCCCTTTCATTATATCTTCCTGTAATTTTTCCTTTTACTCCTTCACCTCTCTTTACAAAGAGAAATAAATCAGAAATGAAAAAGAATGATGTGATCTGAGCGATTTCTCTGCCTCTCTTCCCTTTACCTAGTACCTTCCCTAATCACTGATTTTTATACTTTTTTCCTCACGTTTTAATCCTGCCTTTATGATCTGCTTTCCAAAATTAAAATTTGTTTTACCAGTGATTCTTTCCTCACTCTTCAAACTTCTATCTCCCTTTTTCCTGTTGCCACTTATTTCTAGGTTAACTTTATTGTATTTCTGTATACAACTACTTTTTTGTGTGTGTATTTAAAATTCCTTTGCCCAATTAAAATAAAAAAGATTTTTGAGTTGCCTCCTCTTTGTCCACTTTTCCATGTTTCTATTTTCTCTTCTAGCACACTTTGGCAGCTGTGGAAAAGGTAGAGTGGAACAAAGAAAGGATTAAGGAAAGTAGAAGGAATATCAGATTATTGCAATAGTCCAGGTAGAAAGTGATGAGGATGTGAACTAGAGTGGTGGTCACAGGAGAAGTGAGAAGACATATGACAGAGATAAAAAAAGACCAAAAATCAACAACAACAACAACAAGATACTTAGAGGAGCCAAAGGTGACAGAATTTTTGCATTTTCTCATCTTTTTATCTGATGTAACCAAAACCTTTATTTTCTTGTTAATAAAGCTCTTGACAATTTATTTCAGAGGAACATAATTGCTAATAGTGATGTTAGTGAGATGTCTTTAACCTTGTGCCCCCAGGGGGAAGTCCCATAAGTAGGAGATTCCAGGGAATTAAACCTCTTTGACAAAATGTTCAGGAAAGTGTAAAAACCAAATGAGTCTAGGCTTGACTATGCTGAAAGAGACTTGTGACAGATTAAGGGAAGAAGCCCGAGAAGAGGCAGCCAATCTACCAACATCAGAAAAGGAGGCTGAAAGGGAAGAAAAAAGGGCAAAAGGAAACTGAAGATAACTGCTCCAGCTTGTACAGGTGGTAACTTCTCATTGTACACATTCACAGGGAATGACCTGAGAATAGATTATACAAAGGGATAATATTCAAGTGTGGGAAAGAAATCCTAATGGGATATTTTCTTATTAAAAAGAAATAGGTGAGTCACATTAATGTAGACAATTATTACCCTGAGACCCTTCTTAAAAATTAGTTAAAACAAAAGTACTCTCCACTCAATGTTCTCTAAAATATGGTCACTATAAAATTCCCTTTTGTTCTTTCTGATTTAGATGGGATCAAAGTCTGCCTTCATTCTAAACTGAATCCAACCAGATTTATGTTAGCAACCTTGATAATCATATTTTTTGCCCTAGCCCAATAAAAATGTCGTCTCCCAACATAAGGAAGTAGAATGAGAAAGGGGGAGATAGAAAAATATGTGATATTTTGGTGTAACAATATTTCTACCTTTGATATTTGTTGATACAACATAATTGGATTAGTGAATTATTAATCAGGAAATCAATAAATCAACAAGCATTTATTAAGTAGCTACTAAATACAAAACACTCTGATAGGTACTTGCTATGCAAAAGCAAAAGCAAATCAGCTCCTGCTTTGGATTTACAAGAAATTTGAAAGGCACAATGCACAATAATTTCAGTTATTGTTCAGTCAATTTGCAGTTGTGTCTGACTCTTTATGACCTCCTTTGGAGTTTTCTTGACAAAAGTCCTGGAATAGTTTGCCATTTCCTTCTCTCCCTTATTTTACAGATGAGGAAACTGAGATAAACAGAGGTAAGTGCCTTGCCCAGGATCACACAGCTAGTAAAAACCTGAGGTCAGATTGGAACTCAAGAAGATGAGTCTTCTGACCCCAGGTCCAGCATTCTATATACTGTGTCAAATAAATAGGCATATAAAAAGTAGATATTAAGTGATTTGGGCACAAATTTGCTAGCAGCTGAAGGATCATGAAAAACTTCATGTAAAAGGTAACAATTGATCTGAATCTTGTAGAAACTAGGGATTCTATGAAGTCCATATGAAGATGGAATTCAATACAGGTATGGGAAATAGACAATGCAAAAGCATGGAGACAGAAGCAATGTCATTTATGAAGGACAGTAAGAAGAATAGTTTAACCAGACAGTTTAGGGCAAAGCTACAGATATCTTTAAATCCCAAATGGAGAAAATTATATTTGATCCTAGAGTTAAAAAGCTACTACTATAATTTATTGAGTAGGGGAATAATATAGTCACATCTTTAGGAAATCCCTTTGGCAAATGTATGGAATATGGACTTCAAACAGGGATACCAATTAAAGTGGTGAGGGCTTAAGAAGAAGAGAAAAAGATAAAATTGGATGGAATATGTGATATTTTAAAATACTTAAATTTTTGCCTTCAATACTTGATGATGTGAAAAAAAAAACTGGAGCTATTAATTCTTAATCAATAAATGAAGAATACTTGCATCAATAAATGAAGGATACTTCCCTGTCTGCTTCAGAAGATAATCAGTTGATGTAGGTAGAAATTGAAAAGAATACAATGTAACAGTGACAAACTACTCTTTTAGAGTAGTTGTTGAAAAATGTAATGATTTATGTGCCTCAAATGTCAGTAGAGTCCAGCTAAACTATTTCTTTCATTCCTACAGTTTCCAATATTCAGGTCCTAAAGTAGGCCTACTTATTTTTAGATAGACAATAGTATACCTGACACTTTTGATTAAGAAATTTGTCAAGACATTAACAAATGCTCATGGATAGCTAAAGAAAGGCAAAAGAAACACAAGGAAATTTGTTTTAGAAGAAATAAGACTGGAATCCCAGAGTGGGTGAATTTAGCTCAAAGTGAAAAGAAAAAATGATAAGGGTTCTTAAGATAGTAAGGATTCTTCTTTTTCTAATGATAATAAAATGCTTTCAAGAAGGGAGATAATCAGCACAGACAATTTAGGGAGTTGGGCAGCAAAAACCTGGGTTTAGTCAGGAATAGATATAACCAGGCTATGGGAAATCAATAAGATATTTCCCAAGTTAGTCAAAGCTGGACTTTTATTTCTATGTTTTCATAACTGTTAAACCTTCATAATTTGTACTTTTATGTTCTCTTACTAATTAGAATAGTTTTTGTAGTCACTGAAAAAACTGGACCGTGAAATACTAATGGCAACAATAACAATGTATAGAGATACAGGAAACTAGTAGGAAAAGAGCAGCAGAAGGAGCTAGAAATGTGAGACCAAAAGTCCAGGTTTTTCCCCCTAGAAATTATCCTGTATTATCTCCCAACCCACTTTTCAAAAGGTTTCTTTAACAAAGTAAAAAAGTGTAGAATTTATGAGGTCCTAAATGATGGTGTGATGGGTACAGAAACTGAAGTACTGAAAAAAATTAAATTATTCCCTAGGCTGCCTGGGGGAAAAGCTCTGATAGAGATAAATTTAGTGACATGGTTCCACCCTTTGAGGAGATAATCCAGTCAGAAATCCAAGTTATGTCAAGTCCCTGAGGCTAAATTTTCCCTTAAAACAATTGATAGCCTGTGACTTCTCTACTGCCCTCCTCTTTTTCCTTACTCTCCCCATGCCACATGACATCTCTCCTAATTCCACTATGCTTCTCAAACCCTTTCTCCTCCTAGGGTTCTAAGTACTTTTCAGGGTTTAGCCTGCCAGCTAAGAATATGTCCAAATGCCAATCCTTTATATTGGGTAATTGTGTTCCACTAAGGAACATGCTTTCACATGATTTCCCACTGTGTTTCATACTTAACCACTCCTGGTGTCTATTATATCCCTTTTTTTTTTTTTATCTGTAACCTCTTCCCTAAATAAACTTATCTTTTGAGAAAAAAAGACAAGGACAGAAAAAAACAGAGAGAGAGAGAAAGAGAGAGAGAGAATACTCTAGATTTATCTATATATCTATAAATATATATTTATATATATATAATTATTTAGAATCTGTTAGAAAAGATTCTTGATTTGGGGTTTATGATATATTTAAAGGAGAGTTTGATCTTTTATGGCTCAAACTGCAGATTTATTTCAACATAATTGAATTCCTTTATAATCCTACGTAAAAACTTTATTCTGAGAAGGGGTCCATCAGCTTCATCCCATTGGCAAAATGATTCAAGGCACAAAAAGAACTTCTGCCCTACTAGAATGAAAGTGCAGATATGTCTAATGTTTTCTTTTGTAACTCAGAGCCCAGGCTTTGTAACATAATAACGTTAGGTCTTATAATTTAAATTGTGAATAAAAGGATTGCCCTGAACTCTTGCTGGGGAAAGAGTAAATGGAAAATAGAAAGGAAAGCAGCCAAAAAGGATAGTAAGCATGAATTTTATTTAGGGGCAGTGCTTGTGCCCTCAAAAGAGTAAAATATCTATTAAATCATTTCTTTTTTGTAGCTTGGTGTGACAAAGGTGTTAGGATAAATATGATTAACAATACCTTCCACTCTTATCAGACTCAGAGGACAGTCTTAGCCTCTTTGCTTCTTTTCTATAATCTCCCCCTTAGAAACCACTAATAAATAATCAGCTTTGAGGCTACCCTCAGAGAAACTTTAAACCTGCTACAACAAAGGTAATATTTGAAAACTCTCATTGGGAGCTGAATGGTGTCTACAAAATCTCTAACAGATTTGTCAGCAGCTTCTGGCTTATCCCCTTTCTTTGCCCCTCTTTATTTTAACTTTGCAGGTTTGGAGCTCTACTCAGGAAAATAGTCTAGTATCATGTAGAAAGAGAAGTACCACTAATGCTGCAGTATCCCTGCAAAGAAAGGACAAGAAGCATTGTAGAAAGGGTAATGACAGACTGCCTCTTTTCTCTCCCCATGGGGAGAGGAAGCTTAGGCTTTTTTTTTTTTTGCTTAGTGAGTTAATATGAAGAAGAATTGGTAAGGAATGGAGATCAGGAAACCTTGGTTTCATTATGAATTTAGTCCAAATGTTCACAAAAATTAATGGTCTTATTCCCTGCCTCCTGCCCAGTACCTGGATTTTTCCACTTAGAATCAGCAGAGAGATGCTTAGAACCAAGAAAAGGAGATGTCTTCTGGTAATACCCACCAACCCTTAGATTTCTGAAAAATAAATATAATAATGACTTAGACTCTTTAGAACTCAGTTTAGAAATCATCAGGGTGAAGGAAACTTACATAATGCCTTCTTTTCAGAGGTTTCTAGAAAGTTAAGATATATGAAACACTTTCCCCTTCATGCAAACAAAATAGTCACTACTCCTGCAGGGCTATGGCTCTGTGTTGGGACTATCTGTGGATGTTACTGACAGGGAGCAACTTTACTCTGGGATTGAGACTAACCTCAGATCCAGAAAACAATGTCAATTTTGATCTAATCAACAAGAATTTAAATTAGTACCTACTATGTATCAGGTACTGTGCTAGAATTAGGGATATAAAGAAAGGCAAATATAATCCCTCCCCTCAAGAGGGTCATAATCTAATGGGGGAGACAAAATGAACAATCACATGCAAAAAATATATATGTGGAATGAGTAATTTCAAAGGGAACACACTGTCAAAAAGGACTAGGAAAGACTTTTTACAGAAGGTGAAACTTAAGCTAAAACATTGGACAGAAAGATAAGGAGGGAGAAAATTACAGGCATGGGAGGTCAGTCAATAAAAATGCATAGAATCAGGAGATGGAGTATTTTGTGTGAGGAACAGCAAAGAGGACAGTATCACTGCATTGTGAAGTCTCTATATATGTATAAGGAGTAACAAAACTGAAAAGTTGTCAATATTAAGGGCAAGGGGGAGGGAGAGGAAGGTTATGAAAAGTTTAAAAAGTCAAACAAAGGATTTTATATTTGATTCTGAACATAAAATGGAGTCACTGAAATTTATTGAATGTGAGGGGGATGAAATAGTTAGAGCTCTGCTTTAAGATCTGTTTGATGATTCAGTGTTGGACAAATTGGAGTGGGGAGACATTTGAGACAGTAAGATCAGCCATAAGACTATTATAATAGTCTAAGCATTAATTAATAAGGGCCTGCATCAGGGTGGTGTCAGTGTCAGAGGAGAGAAAGTAGTGTATATGAGACATGTGGTTTATTGTACCAAAAGGACTTGGCAGTGATTAAATATGAAGAGAGTGAGAGAATATTAGTCAAAGATGACCCTTGGCTAACCTGGGTGACTGGGAGAATGATGGTGTCCTCAATAATAATAGGAAAGTTAAAAAGGAGGGATTTGGCAGAAGGGTTAGGGGAGGAAGGTAATGAGCTCACTTTAGGGTTTGTTGAATTTAAGATAGCCAATTTGCGATGTCCATCAGAGAGTTGGAGTTGTGAAACTAGGCTGAAAGAGGTGCTAATAAATCTGAGAAGTGTGTGTGAGGGAGAAAAGTGAGAGAACACTGAATTATTGGAGAAACATGTAATAATTAATTAATCTGGAAGAGAATTTAGAGATTCTTAAATTCAGCCTTCTCATCTTAGACATAAAGAAACTGAGACCCAAGAGAAGGACTTGCCTGAGGTCACATAGCTAGTAAATAAATAAGGCAAGATTTGAATGCAGATCTTCCTAATTCCAAGTCCAGTACTCCTCTCTCCATTCTTGCTAAATATATAAACTCTAATGTGCAAGGCTTGATGCTAGGAGAGGTCCTGAATTCTCCTTCTTGTAGTCTCTTTAGCAGCAGGAGTTAACATCAAGGCAATGCAAAGTGGCAATCAAACTTTTGTGACCCATTTCATCCTGGTTGGCCTTCACCATCACCCCAAGCTTGGGGTCCCACTCTTCCTGGTCTTCCTTGCCATCTACCTCCTCACCATCTCTGGTAATGGGCTGATCATCCTCACCATACTAGTGGATGTCCGACTCCATCGCCCCATGTACTGGTTTCTCTGCCACCTCTCTTTTCTGGACATGACCATCTCTTGCGCCATTGTCCCCAAGATGCTGGCTGGCTTTCTGTTGGACAGCAAGGTTATCTCCTTTGGGGGCTGTGTGATTCAGCTCTTCTCCTTCCACTTCTTGGGGTGCACTGAATGCTTCCTCTACACTTTAATGGCTTATGACCGTTTCCTTGCCATCTGTAAGCCCCTGCATTATGCTACCATCATGACCCGAAATGTCTGTAATTGCCTCGCCTTGGGCACTTGGCTGGGTGGCTCTCTCCATTCAATCTTCCAGACTTGCTTCATGTTCCGTCTCCCCTTCTGTGGCCCCAACCAGGTCGACTATTTCTTCTGCGACATTCCCGCCATGCTGCGGCTCGCCTGTGCCGACACCATCATCAATGAACTGGTCACCTTTGTGGACATTGGTTTCTTGGCCCTCACCTGCTTTGTGCTCATCCTTACTTCCTATGGCTACATCGTAGCCGCCATCCTTCGCATCCGCTCTGCTGATGGACGCCGAAACGCCTTCTCGACCTGTGCTGCCCATCTCACTGTGGTAGTTGTCTACTATGTGCCCTGTACCTTCATCTACTTGCGGCCAGGCTCCCAAGAGCCAGTGGATGGAGTGGTGGCTGTTTTCTACACAGTCATTACACCTTTGCTCAATCCCATCATCTACACACTTCGTAACAAGGAGATGAAGTCAGCATTGTGGAGGCTGGGGGGGCACAAAGAAGTGCAGCCCCATTGACCCCCTCCCCCATCAAGGCAGATTGAAGCAAAACTTTGAACTAAGAAAGGCAGAACACCAGTATGAGAGGGATTTTCTAGAGGAAGGAACGAGAGTTATATAAAGAGAAAAATATGGAGGTCTTGGGAAGGATCTCTGAAGAAACAGAAACCATCTCTCATTTTTATTGTAGTTCCACTGAAAACACAACAGATAACTAAGATGGGCAGTTTGCTAAGATAATAATTAGAGACGAGTAAAAATGTATCTAATTAGAGTTTCTTCTCTAAAAGGCCTTTTTAGCTTGAAATTACATCTTAGTTTGAAGAGAACAGATACTTTTGGAGTTTTGCATTTAACTAGGAGAACTCAAGGATCTCTAGGACTCCCAAAGTGTCAGATCCATTAAAGGTAAATTCCAGCTAAGGGCTAAGATTTCTAATAAGAATGAGACATATATACTGGAAGAGTAGTAACTGCTATATTCTATTAAGTCATGGGTAAATAAATCAAGGGCGCACCAACTCCATTCTTTCCTAGGAATCATTAGGTTTGCCTTCTGCTTCTTAGGATAGTTATTTATAGTGAGTGAACAAGGAAGATCACTTCTAAAGGACATGAAAACTGGCAAGTGCTCAGTAATCTATGAAGAAACCTGATTTGGAGATACTGGAGGTATGAAAGAGGCACACATTACAAGAAACCCCTGTTAACTAATTCCAGTATGCCTACTCCCAGACCATAGCAGACAGGAAAAGAAAGAGGCTCTTGCAGAAGGCTTCACATACAAACTTAGTAGCACAGGCCTCTTTAAAGTTGTTCTATCTCCAAACTTAATTTTCTAATCTTTTATGTGTTCCAAATGTCAAGAATTTGGTGGAGGTGGGGAGAAGTTGTTCAGAACAGGATAGAATGTTTCTGAGAATTAATGTACGGTGCCTGCATATATTTTCTGTTCATAGTACAACAGAGATGGAAGAATAAAAGGAAAAAAATGAAAAAGATACAAGAACATTCAGTTAATGTCTAGGATGATTTATCAAGTACTTCACATATGTCCAGAATAGTGCAAACACACAAAGATGTCACAGCACTTGTCTTCAATGAATTTATAGTCTTTCGAAAGAAACAACTTACAGATATGAAAAACAAATAGGTTTATAAAGCAAAAAATATTTAAGTGCCAATATACAGTAAATATCAGAGCAGTTCATTAAAATATATATATGTATTTATATATCTAAATGTATATATATAAAACTTTCACAGAAGAGATGGGAATTGCATTTAAAGAAGTCTTTGAAGCCTTGGGGGGGGGGGGGGAGAATGAAAAGGGGAAAAAGAATAAAAAGTACATAGCAAAGAACAAAAGAATAATTTTCAATGAAGCAAAGAAAAGATGGACAGTCCTGAATGTCTTCTATTATTGTATATGCTTTCTCGAAATGGAAATTTATTGTTACATATTTTGAATTTTCCCTGGTGTTCTGCTGGGCACATGACACTTTTTTGTTTGTTTGTTTGTTTTTCATCTTTCTTTTTCAGTCTTTTTTTTCTCATTTTGTATTTAGTTTTAAATAAATAAATATTAAAAAAAAAAAGTTTTTAGGGACTATTAAAGTCTGGCCTAAGGAAAATTGATAGAAGCATAGATTAAAAGAAAAAAAGGAAAAAAAGATAAACAAGTCTATTGGTTATTTAGAGAAATGATTCCAAGCACTTTTTTTTCAACACTCAATATTTCCTAATATAATCATACAGTATGAGGAATAAAGACAATTTTGTCGATCCCTTTGTGATTCTCAAGGAATATATCTACAGGGATAATAGTTATAAGCAATCAGCCAGAAGAATTAAGCCCAGCATTTTAAATGGTCAGACATAATTTGTACAACAATGTTATATTTTATCTTATTATCTAGCCTGAATTTGGATGATTAAAATTAGAATTAGTAATTGAATATAATTATTATGTTAACCCTCAAGTCTTCTTTTCTTGACATGAATAATCCTCAGTTCCTTCAAGTGATATTCCTGTGACATAATTTGAGCCACTTTATTATTATTATCCTCTTCACTAGGCACTTTATGAGAGTTTAACACAGGACCAGAGCTCTCTCTCTTATTCCAGGTATGATTCTTCTATTAATTCAAAATTAAATTAGTACCTTTTGTCTGTCACATTACACTGTTGGTCTATATTGATCTGCAAGTCCACTAAAACCCAAAGGATGTTTTCATATCTACTGCTATCTCTCTACATCTTCCCCATCCTGTATTTGGGAAATTGGTTTTTGAAACATAAATGTTAGTTTCTACAATTATTCCTATCACATGCATATATGGGGAAGAGGTTAAAGTGAGATTATTTTGTTGCTGTTCAGTCATCTCACTTGTGTACAACTCTTTGTGATCCCATATGAGGTTTTCTTGCCAAAGATACTGAAGTGGTTTGCTATTTCATTCTCCAGCTAATGTTATAGATGAGGAAACTGAGGTAAACAGAGTTAAATGACTTGCCTAGGGTCGCATCTATTAAATGTCTGAGGCCAGATTTGAACTCACGAGGAAAGTAGCTCATCTAGAGTAGCATAAGAACAGCCCTAACAGTAATACATCCCTCCTGCATACTCAAACTTACTATATAGCAAAAATGTTCTTCAAAGAGGAAAAAATACAAACACACAGAGCCTTTCATAAAATCGTATTTCCTATTTGTTGAAGTTTTTTGCAGTACTATCTGATTATTACCTTCATATACAAATTTCTTCTTAATTCATTGTGCCATTTTTCAACCATAGGTAAAACCAATATCATAGTAACTTTTTTCCCCAGTACATAAATGCTTGTGGCATGGAATTTACCAGAAATATTAATTCATACATGTAGTCATCTATGTAGAATTATAACTAGGAGTTAGCACAAAGAATAATATTCATCAAGTGATGGTTTAAGCTGATTTTTTAGGTCTGCTACATGTATATATTGGCTGAGTAGTGTTAGTTGTGAAGTAAATCTGCCAACCCACCAGAGCAGTGAAAATACATCCCATGTCTAAAGGTACATATCCTAACAAAATGTATTGAAGGATATAAATGTGACCAAAAGGATCTCAGATCCTAGAAAACTAAGGTCATAACTACTATGTTTATCTGAGAGGTTTCCATTTGATAGATATATTCTTTTCTGTTTCTATAGCAGAAGTCTCAAATTAATACTCAGTGCTCTATAAACATGTTATTCCCACATGGTAGATATTGTAACCAGATGCCAAAAGCCCAAGAAGCTAATATTGCTTTTTGTTATAGAAGAATTAAGGACCATCTCTGACATTTTTTGGTTTTTTGCTTCTTGGTGGTCTTAAAACAATGATTGGCTTAGAAAGAATCAACTGTATTTGGGGTTTTATGAATTGACCTATGTTGCTCAACAGTCTTAAGTTAGGTCCCATTCTTTTCCACATCATTAGTACTTCTCATCTATAATCCATAGGTTATAACTACTGAGAATCTGGGCAAGAAAGCTTGTGGCTCAAGAATGCAGGGGGTAGTAAAGGTTTTTTTTGTCTAGATTGTTAAAATTATATGCCAAGTGGCTCTAATGATTCCATGGAGAGATTTCAGAGTTTCTGAACCTGGTTAGGAAACAACTATATATGTATTTTCACTAATTTCTAACTAAAATTTAGCTTCTCTTTAATTATGAATATAGACAGTAAAATTAATTTGCTTTAAAAGACTGCACAAAGGAAGTATGACACATAAAGATTAAGAACCCTGGAACAAGATATCAGCAAGGTGCCTTCAAATTCTAAAATTCCTTAAGTTTATTTTACTCAAATTGGACCATAGCTATGGCATCTGTAATTGGAAATAGAACTTCATTCCATTCCTCAAGAATTAGTTTAGAGGAGCAGCTAAGTGGTGCAGTGGATAGATTATCAACCCTGAATTCAGGAGAATCTGAGTTCAAATCTGGTCTCAGACATTTAACATTTCCTATCTGTGTGACCCTGGGCAAGTCACTTAACCCCAATTGCTTCAGCAAAAAAGAAAAAAGAAAAAAAAAGAATTAGTTTGGAAAAAATCCAAGATGCCAATATAGAATATTTCATTGGGGGTGGATAGGAGAATGAAGATGGTGCTTAGGGAAAAAGATAGCGTATTACTCTTGGTTGGTTGTTGTCCTTCATTCTCAGAGAGGACCAAAATGACCTCACTATGTCAGGTCAAGTTACAGTGTGTTCAACTGTGACTGCTCAGACCACTATGAGCTTAGAATGCTCTAAGCCTAAAATATATGTATAGTACTTTAAACACCCCTTTAAAGAAAAAGACAAAAATCAGATTTCTGTGGTATTAAGGGTCAAAAATTTTATGTATATTTTCCAGCATCATACTTCTGACCCTACAATGTAGAAGGAATAATTTTAATTCCATGGACCTCTTTCCTATCTCTACCTGCTAAAAACCTAATCATGCTTGAAGACCCAGCTCAAATGGGCCACAGGTCAAACACAAATAGTCCCTATGAACATGTCAGAGGGTTTCTCTAACTTTGTGCATCTCACATTTCTTCTGAGAGAATTCAATTCTGCTTTGCTCATAGAACACAGCAGCTTTTTTGATGGGGGCACGCCATGCTAGGAAGACCTATGCCAGTATCTCCCATATCATATAATCAATTCTAAAGTTCTAAAGAGAGATCTCCAGAGTGTCCGTATTTCATTATTCTGACTACCTCGTGAGCACTTTTGTAAGTTCTCTAATCCTAGCCCTGACACTAACCAGTCATGGCTCCTTTTGACAAACCACATTTGTCATCTTCAAATTTAGGAGCTTGAACTGGATAACTTCTAAGGACTCTTCTAGTTATAATATTTTAAACAATTATCCCTTCCACATCACAGCTTTCCTCATCTTGGTTTTGATATATTGTAGATCAGCATAAAAAATTAAATGGGAATTTTGGGGAGTTTTGTGGGAAACTGCAGACAGCATGCAAAGACTAGCAGATAACATAGAAAAGTTTGGAAGGTCAGAAATGCCTAAAATATATGTATAGTACTTTAAACACCCCTTTAAAGAAAAAGACAAAAATCAGATTTCTGTGGTATTAAGGAAGGGTCAAAAATTTTATGTAGATTTTCTAGCATCATACTTCTAACCCTGCAATGTAGAAGGAATAACTTTAATTCCATGGAACTCTTTCCTACCTCTACCTGCTAAAAACATAATCATTCTTGAAGGCCCAGCTCAAATGGGCCCATACCCCACAATGGAGTATTCCTTAATTCTTTTAACTAGAAATAATCTCAGTATTAAATCATAAGTTTCTTCCTATCTTACTTATCTCTGTAAATTTTTTGATTCTAAGGTAAATATTTTATACATAGTAAACACTAAATAAATATTTGTTTTGAATAAATAAATGGGTAATTGAATCATTGAGTGACATATTTTAAAATGGACCACAAGGAAAAGAAAGAATCAAAGATGATGATTTCAAGTTTTAGTGACTAAGAGAATGTCAGCTAGACAAATTAGGAAAGCTCAAGGCTATGGAAAGTTAGCTTATTGAAATTCATATGAGAGGATGGAGATGAACTGCAATTATTTTTGTGATAATTATTCAGTCAACCCTCAAAGGTCTCATTGCTATAATCAATATAAGTGTGTATGGTTGCCTGATACTTTCCATGTGGCCTGATATAGCATGAATTCCTCTCCATGGAGATTAGGTAAAATCTGGACTGCATACACCCAGGAGAAGCGACATCCAAGCTCCACCTAAAGATTCCCAAGAGGCTGAATGGTGTCCCCTAAGTGGTACATTAAGCATAAAACACTGCTCACTCACAGCTATAAGGTTAGAATAGAAATCAACAAAGGAAAGGAAGGTCAACAGGTAGCCATGTTCCTTGGAAAGTCATAAACATCTGGACTTACAGTCCCATTTGGGTACCATGACTCTCTCTGAGTGGGAATCTCAACTAAATTTCCATGACTGACATTCAATTGACTCAAACAGGCCATTCTCAACACTAAGAGAAGAAAGGATAGCAAAATATTCATGACCACTGAAATCAGCCAGGTAAACCTATCTTTTGTCCCTTCTGAACATTTTGACTATGGAACAAGATCATTTTTTTAGTATCCAGGGAATAAACTGGATCCAGGACTGATAAAGTACTGTTTAAATTGTTGGTCAAAGTTTGGCTAATATTCGGTATCTATTATGTGAAAAGGGGCAATTCCAGTCACTAGAGGAGGAAAAATTGTGACTCCTTCTATCACAAAATGTATAGATCAATAAAAGGATGGCATGCACACAAATTATTATGAAATTAAATACATGCTAAATGCATCAAAGAAAGACAAAACAAAATTCTATGTGAATTCCAAAAGAGAAGATTGTTTCTGAGGGGAAATGGGGGGAAGAGAAAGTAAGCAAAGACTTCCATTTCATAGAAGTAACATTTGAATTGAGTTATGAGGATTTTATGGAAAGAGTCAAAATTCACAGTTAAAACAAAGTTATTCAGGGCACTGAGGAAAGGGTAAATAAATATATCAAGGCAGTTTAAGGGGATGTAGTAACTCAATTGTCATGATCAGGCAGGGGGCTGTGGAAACCGAGTGGTCAAACCAAACACTGGTGACTCACTTCGTTCTGGAGGGCTTGGCAAACACATCAAAGCACCCCATATTTTTCTTCTTTCTCTTCCTCCTCATCTACACCATCACTATGGTGGGGAACATCTTCATCCTGCTGACAGTGAGCTTGGATCCTCATCTCCACTCCCCCATGTACCACTTTCTGGGCCACCTGTCCTTCTTGGATGCTTGTCTGTCTACAGTGACTGTGCCCAAAGTCCTGGCAGGGCTCTTAACAGCAGAGGGAAAGGTAATATCCTTTGGGGGCTGTGCTATACAGCTCTATTCCTTTCACTTTCTGGCAAGTACCGAATGTTTCCTATATACTGTCATGGCTTACGACCGATATCTGGCTATCAGTCAGCCGCTGCGATACCCAGTTGTCATGAGTCAGCAGGTGTGTGCAGGATTGGCAGGAGCTACTTGGGCCACTGGTGCCATACACTCTGCTATCCATACCTCCCTTACCTTCCGCCTGCCCTACTGTGGTCCTTCCCACATTGCCTACTTCTTCTGTGACATCCCCCCTGTCCTGAAGCTGGCTTGTACAGACACTGCCCTCAATGAGCTGGTCATGCTGGCTAACATCGGCATTGTGGCTACAGGCTGCCTGTTGCTCATCATCATCTCCTACGTCTTCATTGTGGCATCTGTGCTGAGGATTCGGACTGCTGATGGCCGCCGCCGTGCCTTTTCTACCTGTACAGCACACCTCACAGTGGTATTTCTCTACTACATGCCCCCTATATGTATCTACATTCAGCCACACTCCAGTGGGGCAATGATAGGAGCCCCAGCTGTCTTCTACACAATTGTCACCCCCATGCTCAATCCCTTTATTTATACCTTGAGAAATAAGGAAGTGAAACAGGCTCTGAGAAGACTTCTGTGTTATGGACCTAGAGAGTCACCTGCTGCTAGTCCACCCCCTTAATATGTACCATAGTCCATTTCCATAACCCTTCCAATATAGCACCTGAACAATTGTAATAGGTCCAATGGAAATAGCACTGCATTTGCAAAGGGAGGTGGGAGTGAACAGATCTATTTCAGGACTGGTAGTGATCTGAAAAAAAGTCCCTTTATGTCTCCAGTTTGATTTCTGTATCACCTGTAAAATGTAACTAGATGCTCTCTAGGATCTCTCCCTCTTCATTTATTCTCTGGATTCCCTACAAGGATAGATAACTTAATGATAATTGTGTACCTTTGGGGATAGAACCTTCTTTGACATCAGGATTTCTGGAGTTCTGAGCATTACATAACCTTTATATGGGGACTAGGTGATGAAGTTTCAGAAAAGTTGATAGCATATTCTGGCCATGGAACTCAGCAATATATCAGTGTTAGAACTGATGGACTTGTTTAGAAACAATGATTGTCTCCATTTACAATCAGAGTAGTAGAAGCAATAAATAGCAGAGTGTTTTTAGTTAGTAGATCAGAGATCTGTTATATCCTTAATAAAATCACTTCTCTCTGAAGCTAATTTTTGTTATCTTTAAAATGAGGAGTCTGGAAAAGATGGTTGATCTCTAAGACTCTTTCCTATCCTATGTCTTCACAAGATCCTTCTATCAGTCCTTGATTTGAAAATATCATAGGCTTCAGAGACCATGAGGAATCATAAATAAGCCCAGGAAAAAGGCGAGACAATTGTTAGAGAAAGGGTTGCATCCAAAGGTTTAATAAGGAGTTAAGAATATTAAGTCAACATTTTTTCCTGTTTCTAATTCTTCTCTAACTGGATTCAAAACATTTTCTAATAGAGCATATATATAATGTGAGCCTGACCCTACTCCAACAGTTTTTTGCAGAAAGGCAAAAAACAACACTGATTAACATTTAGCCAGCCAATTCTTCCAGATAATTATATTTCTTCTCTAATGTTGGAAAAAGTGAAGTTAAAATTGACTTCCCCTCAAGCAGGCAGATATCCCTAGGCCAACTATGCTTGTTAAATCTGAAAAAATGGGTCTTCCATCCCTTAGTGGGTGACAGGGATATTCTCCTTGATAAGGGTAAGAGATGGTGTGGCAAAGGGACTAAGGAAATGGCCTTAGAGGTAAGAAACCTGAGTCCAGGTGTCACTTCTGCCATATATATTGGCTGTGGGACTTTAAAGCAAATCTCTAAGACTCTAAGCTAAATGTCTGCATTGAAGTTTCTCATTGAGAATTTCCTACATAGAAGAAATTCAGTTCCAGGAGAAGTGAGAGAGAAAGAGACAGAGGCAAAGAGAGAGAGAGAGAGAAAGGGAGACAGAGAGAGGGAGAAAAGGAAAGAGAAAGGAGAACAAGTAGAGAGGGGGGGAGGAAGATGAAGGGGGAGAAGGAGGGAGGGGGAGGAAGAGATCTATGGAAATAAGTGTTGAAGCTAGAATATAAACACAAGTCTTTACTGAATTCATATCCTATACTTTCTCCATGATACTATGCTGATTCTCAAGAAGGAAATTCACCTTATGAAAACAAAGAAATTGGAGTTGTTGGTTAAACAACATATTTTCATAATATCTTGTTTTCTTTAAAATGGAAGATCCCGATATATTTTTTTTTCCAATACTGAAAAGGAGAAAAAGAAAGTTGCAAAAGAAGAGAATGAAATCCATAAAGGAAAAGGCAAGAAAGAAAAATTTTAGGAAGTAAAAGAGTTATACCAAGATAGAATAAGGGAAAGAGTTAGCAAAGACAAATTTAAAGGTCATTGTACTTATTCCAAATCTCAGTCTATCAAGATGATTGAAAGTTCTCTGAAGGAAAGGAAGGGGGTAAATGACTGGCAAAAGACACCCCAAAAATATGCACATATAAGTGACATATATGCATAAGAGAAATAGCCTTCTATAAGACTGACCTAACTAAAAGTGAAAATAGCTACTTATCCCCCACTTTCCATTGTTTTAATTTTCCTCTTGCCATGAATTTGCCTTCCTACCCCTTATTTTCTTACTGAACTTTATAGTTTACAAAAAAAATTTTTTCCAAATCAACCCAGATGAAAAACAAAGAGAAAAAGGAAGACTATGCATCTTATCTCTCTCTGCTCTTATCTCTCTCATTTGGTTTTCTCTCCTTTTTACTGGTCTATACAGACTGTCCACCCAATAGGAATCCTTTACCCTTTTGAACCATAGCCTCTGTTTTCTCCAGATATATATATATATATATATATATATATATATATATATATGTGTGTATATATATATATTCCATAAATGATACATCCAGATAAGTTCACTATTTGCCCTCTTTTCTATTCATGACTTCATACTTCTATGGACATGCCATAAAGGTTGAATGATAACTTTAACATTTTTTTTCATGTAAGCAAATATGGCCTGGAACTATAATTTAAATATTTAATGTATGTATATCCTGTTTCCTTAACTAGGTCATAAGTACATTCATCTCAGAAACTATTTGATATATTTCTCTGTATCTTATAGCATGAACCTGTAGCAGAATGGATTAATTAGTGAATTCTCAGTAGGTATGTGCTAGAGCCAGCTCCAACTAGTTTATGAGCATATATTGTTAAACTTTCAGTGTGCAAATATTTATACTTCTGAAATTAGCAAATACTACAAATCAGGGTTCTTTTTTTAATTCTTAAGAGAGTCCTTGCAAAAATGATATTAATTCAAATTAAACTTCAGAGCGTGTAATGTGTATAATTTTTTTCAGAAATCTAATCATTGATTAACACACTTTTGATGTTCAGCAAATAATTACTGGTTGAATGCATGTATAAATGAATTCTCACCATTTGTTACACATAAGCTAAACCCATAGACTTATCTTTCTTCTGTCAGAAGTCAAAAGATATGTTTTAAACTCAGAAAGAGGATAATATATATATATATATAAAGATATATATATATATATATAAAGATATATATATATTTATATAAAATGCTGAGGCAATTGGGGTAAGTGACTTGCCCAGGATCACACAGCTAGAAAGTAAAGGAGGATAATATTGACACCATCACTTTTCTTCTTCAAGGTCTTGAACATATTTGTGTTTAGAAGTTTTAATAGCATGAAATGGAGAGAAATACCAGAAAATCAAGGAAAGATAATATATAAGGGCAACATTCTATAAATAGCTCAACACCCTTCTACCCAAATCATATTTATAATAAGCAAAGTACTTAGACAAGTACCATTCTTGTGTAAAATGCTTGTCAGAGAACCAAAAGCAGCAATTCTTACACAGAGTAGGTAGGAAATGTATCATAGCTAGATTGTTTATAGATAAATCCTATTGCTAAGGGTTATTCATAGTATAGGAAAGTGATTATTACATAAAAAAGACAATGAAATTTATTCAAATTAGTTTGATCATGTCTAGGAATAAAGGCTTTCAGTAAGAATATTTGCAGTCAAATAGTGAATGTGTTAAATTAATAGCTTTATCTATAATAGCATTTTAAATCTTCAGTTATGGACACTCCATTTTAGTAAGAACATTAACTAGCTAGAATCCATCAAGAGGAAATGATTGTGGAAAGGTGGGATGATATAATTGTTGACTTTAAATTATGCCACGTAGGAAGAGAATGGATTTTCTTGGTCAGAGAAGACAAAATTGAGAACAATGTATGGACTAATTATTATAACTATATAGAAATGGAATGGGCTACATAATGAAATAATGATTTCCCTTGTACTGAAGATTTTGGGGAATATTAGAGAGAAGATTCCTGCATCAGGTCCAGGTTTAAGTAGGTAGCCTCTAAAAATGTCTTTAACTCTTAATATTCAATGATTCTAATATTGTCTAACATATATGATTTTGTTCACCTTTCTCTATCAACAGTGTTACTCAATATATTCAAAAATAATAAAACTATATTTCTTTAACATTATCCTATTATTTAAACTCTTGATATTACTGTAACTCTTTCTTTGCTTCTTCCCACACCCCATACACATAACTTTTACCATCGGTTAGATTTTCTTGAATCCTTGAAAACAGTTTATAAAAGTAAAAGGCAGCAAATACTACCACAAAAAAGCAATGACTGTTTAAAAGTAGTGGAGTCATATTGTAGGTATAAGGGAACAAGACAGAAAACAAAAACTGAAAAGAATGGAGCTTAAAGTAGTGTCACTAGCTTTTTGAGTGATTTGAGCAGGTTACTTAATCCCTATCATCCACTGTTATCTTATTTATATAATTAGCAAATAAAACACATCAGATAGTTTTTTTTAAGTCTTCCTAAGAAAAAGTTGGAAAAGAAAGAAAAAGAGAAGAAAAGAGAAGGAAATATAAGAAAGGAATTGGCCAAAGAGAAGGAATATGTTGTAAAAATAAAGATAGATGGTAAAGAAGGAACATAGTAAGAGCATGTGGAATAGGAGAAAAACACATGAAAAGGAAAAAAAAAGTAGGAAAAAATACGGGCAAAGAGAGTTTAAGTGAATTCTCTGAGGTCACACAGCTATTAAGTTTCTGAGGTCAAATTTGAACCCACATCTCCTGATTTAGCACTTAGTTGCCTTTAGGCTTAAAATGAAGACTAAGAGTAACATAAAAGAAAGGATTTCTATGCAGGAAAGAACAAGTTAGTCCATAGGGGAGAAAAAAGAGGAAGGGATTTCAAATGTAGCCCGACTTAGGATAACCAGAAATAATTCCTTTTTATCTTTAAGATCCTGAAGTGCATTCTTGAATAGGTTATTGAATCTTTCTCACTTGAAATTACAGTGTTAAGAAGAGATAAAAACATGGAAAGAGAGAGAGTGAGAAAGACAGCAAGAGATTCACAGAGACACAGACACAGAAAGGCAGAGACAGAGAGATAGAGACCTCAAGGGAAATCCTATAAATTTACAGTTTCTTTCACTATCCTAAGCTGAACAAAGTTTCATCAGGTAAAAGTCAAAATACACTGACAGGTAGTAGGGAATAGTGGGAGTGAAGTCCAGAAACTGTCTTTTCCTACTCTCCTATGTCTTCCTTATCCCTAATTTGAGGCATTGGGCCTATCTATATCTATATCTATATCTATATCTATATATATGTATGTACACACAAAAAAACATCTGTTAAACTTTATTTGACCATATGAACCTTTTTTTTAAAGAGACCTGACTGCACCATATGACCTATGAGTATTTAGGACATAGAATTATCTGCCTATGCTAAACTTACTTCCTTTCTTCAACTCATTCTACCCTTACCCTCATCTCTCACTTTATATTTGACTGTAAGGAAATCCAGCTACATTTCTTTCTTAGTGTTTGCTATATACTCTTATGTGCCCTTCTTCTGACTATTACAATCTCTAATCTATTATAGAGGGAGAGAAGATGAAGTTTGACAGCAGGGGTGAAAGATAGGTTGAGTTATATGGGTTTTTTCCTTCCTCAGCCCCAGCTTTCTCTTTCTGGAATTCTGGGTTCTCCCTCTGGCTTACTTTTTTTACTTTTTTCAAAGTAATTAACAAGAGGGAAGATAATAAAAACTCTCCTCATTAAGTACAGTATTTTCAAGTGTATTGCAAAGAATGCAATTAAAATCAAAGACTTGTAAGTTGAAAGCAAAGATTTAATAAGTTCCCTTGGGTATCCAAAGTTACTCCAACACACTAAGACTGAATCTCCCTGAGGCTTCACATTAACCTACAGAGTGTTTCTGTGTGTAGTAATACCCTATCTTTCCTTCCTTCAATTACAGGGTAAGTTTAGGCTACAATAAGAAATCTCAGCCTCATGGGGTTATATATCAAGAACTTAAAGGGACATCAAAGGCCCTGTGGTATAAACCCTTCATTCTACAGTTAAGGAAGCAAGGGCCCAGGTTGATTTAAGTAAGTTTAAATAGCTTGGCCATGATCAAAAACATACAAGGCCTTAGTTAGATTCTATGAAGGTAAATTCATCATCAATTTTTAAATGGGATGACCTAACTTCTACAAAATAAATGCAGACATGAAAAATTACATAAATTTTTGGGGGGGTTAAATAAAGATTGACCCAATATATTTTAAAGATCAAATCAAGTAACTAGGGATCCAATTCTTAAAAGGAGTCTTATAGGATAGCTCATCTGAAAAGTAGATGTTAGTTCTCCAAGGTTGAAATAGACCAATTGTACCTCATATTAAAATCCCCATGGAGGGAATTATGTCAAGAACTAAGTGGTCCATGGGCCATGGAAGCAGGTTAGATCACAATGTCTCATACCTTGGAGCTAATAAACTCGTGAAAACTGATGAACTTCTCTTCATTATTTAACATATCACCTTTTAAAATCAATGTTAAAACACCATTATATGAATCATCTGGAACTAGGTGTTTACAGATATTAACTATAAAAATCTTAGATGGGCAAAATTCTTTATAAGAACTTGAAATGTACAGTCAGGGACATTGATATATAGGTAAGTGATACCTAAATAAGAGATAAATAAAATACAGAAAGAAAAATATAGATAAATATGCCTAATGAGTATTAATATAAAGATTTTAAGCAAGATATTTATCAAGTAGGTTACAATAGCATATTAGAAAGATTTTACACTATGAATAGTTTGGATTTTTACTATAAATGCAGGATTGGTTCAACATAACAAATATTACAGGTAAAATTAGCTATGATCATAATATGAATAATAAAAACAATAACATTAAATAGATACTGAAAAGAGCTATGACAAAATTTAATATATTAAAATAATAGAAACCATAGAATGGATTATCCCTTAACTTAGTAATTAATATCTTTCTAAAACAAAAAAACAACTAACATTTGTATTTAGGTTTAAGATTTGCAAAGTATGTAAGCAAATTTGACTTTTGCTATACCTCTATAAAGGAAGCACTATTATTATTCCCATTTTAAAGATGACAAAACTGAGACTGAGAAAAGTTAAGTGATTTTTTCAGTATCACACAACTAATAAGTAACTCAGATAAGATCTTTGAAATAAAATCTTCCAAACTCCAAATCCAATACTCTATCTACTCTGTTGCCTAGCTTTCCCCATTATAAGTAATGGGGGAAAGAAGTTAAAATCTTTCCAATAAGAATAAATATTTTATATAATAGAGAAAAGTTAGAGGGATTATTCGTAAGATCAGGGATAAAACAAGGATGCCAATTACTACTATTTAACATGGTATTAGAAATGCTACCTAAAATAATAGAGAAAAAGAAATTGTGGAAATAAGCATAGAGTTATTCTTCAGTTTAAGGATATTGAATAAGCAATCTTACAGGGAGAAATCTAAACTATCAGCAACTACGTAAAAATATTTTAACTCATCAATATTTAAAGAAACACAAATTAAAAAGGTTCCACCTCAAAATCATTAGACTGGCAAAGAAGATAAAAGAATAAAATGATGAATTCTGGGAGGCAGACTAATTTATTATTGGTAGAGCTTTTAATTGATCAATACATTCTGAAAAGCAATTTGGAACTGTTATCCACCACCACTAAATTATTAAATTATACATACACTTTGATTCAATTCTTCCACTCCTAAAGTCTACATTCCTCAGAGAAAGAGAAAAAATATCAATTGCTCATGGGTAGGCCGAGCTAATATAATAAAAATGGCAATTCTATCTAAATTGGTCTACTTGTTCACTGCCACATCAATAAAACTGCCAAAAATTATTTTATACAGCTGGAAAAAATAATAACAAAATTCATCTGGAAGAACAGAAGATCAAGAATATCAAGGGGATTAATGAAGGAAAAAATACAAAGAATGATGACCTAGAAGTACCAAGCCTAAAACAATATAATAATAAAACAACAGTCATCAAAACCATTTGGTACTAGCTAAGAAATAGAGTGGTGAATCAGTGAAATATATTAGATACATATGACACAATAATCAATTACTATAGTAATCTAGTATTTAATAAACTCTCAAATTCCATCTTCTGTGATAAGAACCCACTATTTCACAAAAATTGCTAGGGAAACTGGAAAATAATATATCAGAAACTCCACATAGTGCTACATCTTATACTCCATATCAAAATAAGATCAAAATGGGCACAGAATTTGGGTATAAAATGTAATGCCATAAGCAATTAGAAGAGTGAGGGATAATTTACCTATCAGATCTTTAGAGAAGAGAGAAATTTATGGCCAGAAAAGGAGAGAACATTTATGAAATGCAAAATGGACAAATTGGATTACATTAAATTAAAAAGTTTTTACACAAGATTACATAGAAACATAAAACTGGGGGGAGGGGAAATTACGGCCAGTGTTTCTGATAAAGATCTTATTTCTAAAATATATAAAGAACTGTGTCAAATTTATAAGAATACAAGTCATTTTCCAATTAATAAATGGTCAAAGAATATGAACAGACAATTTTCAGACCACAAAATTAAAACTATCCATAGTCATGAAAAAAAATGCTCTAAATCGCTATTAATTAGATAAATGCACATTAAAAGAACTCTGAAGTACCACCTCACACCTCTCAGATTGGCTAAGATGACAAGAAAAGATAATAATAAATGTTGGTGGGCATGTGGGAAAACTGGGACACCAGTGCATTGTTGGAATTGTGAAATGATACAAGTATTCTGAAAAACAATTTGGAACTATGCCCAAAGGGTTATAAAACTGTGCAAACCCTTTGACCCAGTAGTGCCATTACTGAGTGTATCCCAAGGAAATCATAAAGGAAGGCAAAGGACCTACATGTACAAAAATGTTTGTAGCAGCTCTTTTTATGGTACCAAAGGATTGGAAAATGAGTAGATGTCCATCAACTGGGAAACGGCTGAATAAATTGTGATATAAGAAGGCAATTGTTATCATTCTATTAAAAAATGATGAACAAGATGATTTTAGAAAGACCTGGAAAGATTTATATGAATCGATGCTAAGTGAAACAAGCAGAACTAGGAATGCAGTGCATATACTAACAACAAGTTAGTGCAGTGATTACCTATGAATGACTTGGTTCTTCTCAATAGTTCAATGATCCAAGGCAATCTCAATAAACTTTGGATAGAAAATGCCATCTGCATCTAGGAAGTGAATTATGGAAATTGAATGTAAATCCAAGTATACAGAGGACAGAGGATGAGTCAGTCATGCCAATCATCCTCTTTCTAAAAGGGATGGACTTTAAATCTAGAATGAAGATGACATATTTGAACATGGCCAAAATGGGAACATATTTTTAGTGGACTATGCATATTTGTTGTGAATATTTGTGTATTTTAATTGTTCCATTGAGAGTGATAGTAGAAGTTAAAGACAATTTTATTTTAAAGGAGATAGGTAGAAAAGAGAATAAAATTATTAAACTCTGAACATTTTTCTCATAAGCTAGTCAGTACAGTAACAGAGTCATTGTTCTAGTTGCCATTATCATCATCATAACCATCATCATGATATCTCACATTTGTATTTGTCTTCATAGCTATCTAAATACTTTAATGGATTGTCTTATTTGATTCTCACAATGACTCTGGGAGCTAAATAAGATAGGTGAACTTATCCCCATTTTACAGATAAGATCAGTACTTTTTCAAGAAGTTAATCAACTTTCCTCAATTCATACAATTAATTAGTGATAGATCTAGAACTCAAATATTCTGATTCAAAATCTATTTTGTCTCCTCTATGCCCAATTTCCATTCAATAATAACAATAATAACACCATCTTTCATTTTAGCAATGTTTTATGCTCTTAGTAATAGACACATTATTTTATTTGATGCAGCAGAAGACCCCATAGAAATGTAGAGGAGAAGATGTCATTGGTCTATTTAACAACAAAAATAAAGAAACTAAGGAAAATAGAGATTGTGGCTCTCCTTCCATAACACCAACAGAAGCAATACTGTAACCTAGGTTACCTGTAAAATTTATACTGGATACCCCACTTCCTTGATAATCTAGACATTTGTAGTGACAGTTCACAATAAAGAAAAGGACTAAGTAGAATGAGCATATTAGAAAATTCTGGAATTTTTTTCTTAAAACCTGGAAATTATTAAATTAAAAGATAACTAGGTCTTGCTAATAAAATATTTTAAGCATAAAAGAAAAAGGAGTTTCATATATTGGGGGGGGAGTCCAAGATAAGAAAAGCTTTTGGTAATCCACCAATAAGTGGGGCAAAAGCTTGCCAAGGAACTAAGCTGTCAGTTCAAATGACAGGCAAAAGGTGCCCAGCCCCAGTCTCCCAAATCATACTCATATTTGGGAGTTTGATCTCCAAATCAGTTACTGCTTCTCCTCTTGTGTTTTAAGTGGTAACTTTGAGAGACTGAAATGGAATGTTTACTACTATTATTCATGAGTCTTCATAGAGAATTTCTTCAATGTCATTTGATGAATCAACATTTCTCCAATATTAACCAACCAGGTCACATCAGTTATCTTTTAAAAAGAAATATTTATTAAAATAATATGGAAATATTCTTTCCTCTATAAACTCCTTGATCAGTGAACACAGATGATACAAATTTAAGTAGTGATGACTAAATATCACACACTACCCGAGAAGTTCAATTAAGGGTGGGAAAGAAGAAAATTGAAGCTGAATGAGTTAAGAGAATACATCAGTTGTGCTATAGAAACAGGAATATTTGGTAACTGACTACATTGGTGGGGTGAGGGAAAATGAGGAGTTTATATGGAACCAGTAAATAGGAAGCAGTTAAAGACTATTAAAAGGCAATGATTAAATATAGTGGAGAAGATCAGAGGATGAGAAGAAGTGGGATAAAGTGCATATGAAGAAACGTTTGGACTCTGCAAGGAAATGCAATATTTCTTCATTGGAAATTTCAGGAAAGGAGGAAGATAAGGGGGCACATCAAGTGGTTTTAAGATGAAAAAAAGAGGAAAGTTATGGAGAATTATATCAATTTTTCAAGCAGAAAGAGGTGATGTTCTGACAAGGAAAGGTATGAGAGTACTAAAAGAAGATTAGATGGGAAATTTTTGGAGAAGAGTGATATAGGGAATCAAATAAGGTGGGGGGAGGGGGGAAATGGTCATCTCAGTCTCTCTGAATTTGCATTGGCCATCTCCTATACCTGAAATAATCTTCATTCTCACTTCCACCTCATAGACTCTTGCTTCCTTTGATTTACATCTCAAGCACTATCTTCTGTGTGAAACCCGTCTCCACAAATGCTGTGCTTTCCCCTCTCTACTATATTGTACTCAATTTGTATTCATTTCGTAAATGTTGTGTGCATATGTGTGTGTGTGTGTGTGTGTGTGTGTGTGTATGTGTATTTCTGTACATATGTTGTTTCCACTGATAGAATGTAAACTCCTTAAGAGTGACGGTAGTTGGGTTTGGATTTTTTTTTTTTTTTGATATTTTTGTATCTAGCCTCTTACCATTCTGGCATTTGTCAGTGTCTTGATAAATGTGTGTGCGTTTTTTTTAAATTCATTGTAACAAGACAGCAGAGTTCTTTTGCATTATTGGATAGCTACTTTATTTGTATCTATTTGGAGCTGGAAGTTTGAGCTCATCAAGTACCAATTTACAGAGCCTGCTAAGTCTTAGTTCTTCACGTGGGTTCATACCTAATTTTAAGGATCTGCATCTACAACTAAAAAATACAAAATAGAAAGAAATAGAACCTGTGAACACATTCTGCTTCAAAACTGTGTTTTGTCTCCCAATTGAGAATCTGATTTTCTACTAAATTTTTACCACAACCTCCAAAGATAAGGGCATTCTTCTTCTTAAGATATTTTTTCTTTTCCACACATATGCACATATAAACACACACACATATATGCATGCATACATACAAACTCTCCACTGAATGAAGATTATTAAACAGTTTTGATCAACAGGCAGGATTTTCTTTAAGAAACAATATTTGGATATTCCAGTGGACCTTTGGTTTTAGCAATGTAAGTATTCTATTCAGTGATAAATAACATAACCCATCCACATCTTCACCATTCAGTTTGGTCTTTTTCTGTATCCTATCATAATCATGAAGGCTTCATTAATTACTCTATGTGTCTGCTTGTTTTTCTTTTCACTTCACAAGGATATCAGTGGAACATGAGGACTGTCCAAAAACTATCCTTAACTCTTGCCACATGACTAGCCCATCTTCTTTTTCTATAATACATTTTAATAGTATCCTGTCTACCATCTAGCCAATATAATTCATTGTTTTTAATGTTTTTCAACTTGTTCATGTCCACCATATTAATTTCTTTTTAACTTATTTTTATGTAATTTCTTTGGAGATGGTGTTCCATGAGTTATAGTCAGTCACAATCACTAAATGGAAATTTTTTAAATGAGTTTTTGTTGAAAGAATTTGGGTTTATAAAAGAATTTTATAATTTTCCCTAAGATGGTCCATCCAGTTCTCCTTCTCCTACTCAATATTGGACTTGCCTCATTGCTCAACATTTAATAGTCTGTCATATATGTATGCTTGTGTATATATGCATGTTATATATAATACATACATATATATGCATGTGAATAGATTGTGTGGCTATAAATAATGCATGCATGTGTATATCTGCATGCATATGTACCTATTTAGATATACATGTGTGTACATGCATTGGGAACATATATATGTATAGATAAATATGATAGGGGTAAACTCTATAGACTATGAAGCATTTTTTTAAACACAGATTATGTTTATGTTTTTTTTTCTGAATTCTCTGAAATTTATTTTTTTAAATCTGTACTCTAAAGAAGTGTATATATAAGACTTTACATAGATTTTTTTGTCTCCTCTAGCATAAACTCTATTCACTTTCTCCTAGGATTCCAATCATTTCCATCATAGCAATTATGTTCCCGCGTTAGCAAGATTTAAATCTAGAAAAGAATTTCCCTTTGTGGTGAAGTCAAGAAGATATTAGCCACTCTGCTTTAGGTAGAGAGAACATTGGTAAATTTCTGTATGATTACAATTCCCCCCATAATTAAAAACTAGCATATATATAACTCTGAATTTCCTAGAGCATTTTCATCTTCACAAGAGCCTAGTGAAATAAATACTACTTTACCAATATTATAGGTAAGGAAAATGAGGCTGAAAAAGTTAAGGTACTGCTCAGTGTCAAACAAAAGTTTTTGAGCCAAAATACAACGTCATGTCTTCTATCAGTCAAGATATCTGCCCCAAGTGTCAGTTGGGAGTACTTCACCAAGACTAAGGGAAAGAACACAGCTTCCTGTTGTAACACATCACCCTCCAAACACACATGTGTGTGCACACACACACCTTGTCTTGGTATCCTGTCCCACTACCTCTATTCCTTAATTCTTTGGCCCACCATCAATTTTAAACTTTGCAATCATGATATTATAGTGTTGTAGCCCACAGACAAAATTCCTGAACCTCTCCTGAGGGGCTGTAGCAACTTGGCTGTCTGTCAAAGCAATCCTTCTAAACTTATTCATATTCCATATTCATCATGCTACGCAGGAAAAATAAAATCAAAAGGGAGGGAAAAGAAAAAGAAAAAAGCAAACAAACAAGAATAAAGGTGAAAATATTATGCTTTGATCCACATTTAGTCTCCATAATTCCCTCTCTGAATGTGGATGGCTCTTTCCATCACAAGTCTATTGGAATTCCCTGAATCACCTCATTGTTGAAAAGAGCTAAGTCCATCACAGTTGATCGCCATATTATCTTGTTATTTCTGCTTACAACATTCTCTTGGTTCTATTCACTTCACTCAGCATCAGTTCATGTAAATCTTTTCATTCTTTTCTGAAATTAGCCTGCTCATCATTTCTTATAGAACAATAATGTTCCATTACCTTCATGTACCATAACTTATTCAGCCATTCCCCAACTGATGGGCATCCACTCAATTTCCAGTTTCTTGCCACTACCAAAAAGGCTGCTACAAACATTTTTGCACATGTGGGTCCTTTTCCCTTTCTTTAAGATCTCTTTGGGATACAGATCCAGTAGAAATACTGCTGAACCAAAGGGTATGTTCAGTCCCAAGTTCAGAACTTGGGACATAGTTCCAATTTGATTTCCAGAATGATTGGATTATTTCACAACTCCACCAATAATACATTAGTGTCCCAGTTTTCCTACATCCTGTCCAAAATTTATTATTATCTTTTCCTGTCATCTTAGCCAGTCTGCAAGGTGTAAAGTTATCCTTTTTCTTTTGAATGAAGTACATCCACTCAGAGTATCATCAAGGGATGTTCTAATATATGTTTAACAAGGAGCTCTCCAATATGGGTGTTTATATCTATGTGTGTGTGTGTTTGTGTGTATAAAACATACTTTTAAGTTTAATCTCATTATTAACATTTTCTCCATCCTTTCTTAAATCTAGGCAATTAGAAAAAAATAAATCTTGATTTGTAACATTTGCTGATTTTAGAATTTCATATATTCACACTGAAAAATTAACAGTTGGTTCTTGTGAATTGCCACTAGCCAGCTCCAGCATACCAAAGTTTTCATTTCAATGAGGCTCACACAATACCTATGAGATCAAATTTTCCCCTTGGCATGAAGACTCCGAGTTTCTCTTGTTGTTATTGTTCAGTCATTTTTCAGTTGTATCTGGTTCTTCATTGACATCTTCAGGGCTGGGGTTTCTTAGCCATCAAAATGAAACAACTTACCTTTTTTTCCCCAACTCATTTTACAGATAAGGAAACTGAGGTAAGCAGAGTAAAATGACTTGATGAGGGCCACACAGTTAGTAGGTATCTGAGGTCAGATTTTAATTCAAGTCTTCCTGATTCTAGGCCTGACACTTTAAACACTGTCATAGAGCTGTCCTAGTTTCTCTTGACTACTATCTAAATTTGAGCCTTATGTAATAATAGTTCAGAGAGTATAATCAGGAGGTCAACTTGATGAAAATTAAGATGCTACCATTTTGAATCTTGACCATGTCTTCCTCATAGGTATAAATATGCTCCTAGATTGTTCCAATCCTGCCATTCATCTGAATCAGAACTGAAATACAAAGGTGCAGACCTATAAAAGGGAGCAGATCAATTTGACAGAATCAGTCTGATAGATGCTGAAAGATCTGAGTACAACTAAGAGAGCTGCCTTATTTGGGGAGCTGGAGAAAACTAGAGGGACTTTGAGTGAAAAAGTCCAACCACAAAATCCCCTTCCTGGAGAAACCAAATCTGATTACAAGTGCCAGTACAATGCCCAAAACTGTTATCTACTGCATAAGGATCTTCTGGTCTTTTTCTCTTGAAGGAAATGGGTCAGCCCTCCAGCAGGAAAGAATAAAATAAGGGAAAACTTCCAAATAGTCAGTGTATATGTGTTTCCTGAAGCAAGAGCCTCCCTTTCTGGGAATCTAAAAGGCTAAAAACTCATTCCAACCACTTTAAACACTTTCAGTGTTATCTTTATATAAAGATTTATCTTCCCAAAAACAAAATATGAAGAATGTGCTTGAAGAAATAAGCATTGATCTACATTGATCTACCTAGTGTATAGCAACTGATCTTGCTAAGGGAAAACAATAATGTAATCAGTAGTGGCCCTGCAAGTTGCAATATATTCAGATCCTCCCCCCGCCCCCATAAGTTTTGGACTTCTGGTTATAACATATTTTCTGTTGTATGAATGAGGTTCATTTATTTTTAAACATGAGATCTGCAATTCAAGGATCCTACCACAAGGTGGCTCTATTTACTGAATGATGTCTGGCAGAAATCAGACTGATAAAAAAGTTGGACTTCTATAAATTTATGAACAGCTTGAGGTTTCATTAGTATAGTTTGTCAACCTAAAATAAAGAGGACCACCAGAATAGCAATAATAATGGTATTTAATTGAAACAAAGGAATTGCAATTCAGACCACTGCACTAGAGTGCAAAAATTTTGGCATGGGGCAGAATTTCAATAAATTTCAACAGGCAAAAGTGCTAAGGAGTGGCAACAAGGGAGGAGTTCAGTTGTTTTGCAAAATGACCAAAGGCTGGAGAGTGATGATATCTAGTCAGAACAGAGGGCTCCAGGTGCAGGATATCACAGGACCTGTTCCAATTATGGAGTCAGTAAGGTCAAAGTCAAATAGCTTGTTCTGATGACTGCATTTAATAAGCTCCTTCCAGAAACACCAAAAAGTTGAAGAATTTGCTCAAGTTTATGCAAACAGTATCTGTCAAGATTTGAACTCATCACTTTCTGATTCTGAGGTTAGCTTGTTAGCCACTATACTGTGTTATTCTAAGCTTTGTAACTTTAGAATTTAACTTTGCTTGAATATAGATCTTTAGAATTATCTAGTCATTTTTACAAGTGTTTTATCTCAGGAAATAAAGAATTCTTGGATCTAAAATGTATACATTACAATGAACATCTGAAGTCTATCATATGAATGCCAAAATATCAAGCCCTGTGTTGACCTGACAAAAGCAAGCAAGACTATTACCAAGAAAAAAAAAAGGTTTTTTCCCCTCAAAATTTGGAGTGGTAATGTGCAAGATAGTACCAATATATTTGAAAGATAATATAATGAGAGTAAGCAATAGAGGCAAAGTGCTCTATATAATTATCTGTCTTGTACTAGGGTTGGGGGAGGAGCAATTCCTTCTGCATCACCAGATTTGAATAAGAGTGGGATGTCTCTAACAGAATTTTAAATCCCCTATCTCAAGAAGAGATGAGGATTATTAGCAATAATCTCCCCAATTAACAACTTCTCAAGCCATTCTTGATTATTCTTTGTCTCCCACTTCCTGTATCCAATCAGTTTCTATATCTTGATGATATTGGCCTCAAAATACCTTTTCCAGTCATGCTTTTGTTTCTATTCCACTGCCACTACTATATTTTAGGCCCTTGTCACCCTTTCCCTAGTTGATTAGAATAGTTTTCTAACTGATCTTCTTACTTTTAGTTTTTCACTTTTACAATTCATCCTTCATACAATTTTAAAGTAACATTACTAATGTTTAAATCAATTCAATTCCACCTCTCCTTAGGGCCTATTGTGTCTAATAGGTGATAAAAGAAAATGATAAAAATAAATGAAATAGTGCTTGAACTTTAGGAACTTACATTCTCATGAAAAAATATCCATGGTCATGAGTTAGCAGATTTTAAAAATAGATTAAATTACAAGATAATTCCAAGAATGTGGGAGCACTAAAGATATCAGGAAAACTTTGTATAGGAGATAACATCTGAGATGCATTTAAAAAGAAACTAGAGCACTACAGAGGTGAGGAAGCAATGTATTTCAGTCATTAGCCATCACATGGATGAAACCCAAGTCAAACTGAGACCTCTTGAAGATCTTAGCTTAAAAAGGTCAAGGTCTCCCATTTCATCTAGGACCATCTCCCATCATCTTGGTCTATATCTTGCCACTGGGTCCAAATGGCTCTGAAGAGAAAGTAAAGCAGGTGACCTTGCACAGCCCTCTCTCACTTAAATCCAGCTTACTTGCATATTATGGCATCACCTCCCTAAAGTCACAGTCCTCTTTGAGAATGAAGGACAAACAACAACAGCAACAATATATGCAAAGACTTGGTGGTAGGGAATGGAATTACATGTAAGGGGATCATTTAGTAAGCCATTTTAACTAGTCCATAAAGATGAATAGTTTTAAATAAGACCAAAAAGTTATATATAAACTATCTTGCTGAAGATTTTAAAAGCCTGGAGGAGGATTTTGTATTTTGTTACAAAGGCAATAGGGTGCTATTATAGAGTTTTAGAAAGGAACAACCTGACAGAAGGGATGCATTTACAATGTAGACTGAAATATCTTTCTTTTGGGCATTGCTAATGTGGCAATTTGCTTGATAATAAATGTTTGAAACATAGATTTTGTTTTTCTTTCTTTTTTAATGGTGGTGGTTGGGTTGGGGAAAAGAGCAACAACAGTGGAAGGAAGAAAAGGTAAATTTTTGTTTATTAAAATTTTGATTAAAAAAGATTGTGTCAATCATGTTTAAATTTTAGGAATATCAATTTGATGGCTGGGTGGAGAATGAATTATATAAAAGAAAAATCTTATAACAAAAGTTTATTTCTGTAATATAATTTATACATTATAAAGGCTTAAATAAAGGTATAGGTTTTGTGAATTAAGAAAAGAAAATGAATGTAAAATGTCAGATGTTGTGCAGATAGTAGTGAGACAATTGGAAACTGATTGAAAATGTTAATGGAGGGAAACAATGTGAGAGAAAAGAAAGAGTCAAGAATGACAATACAGTTGTGAACCTGCATGACTAAAAAAAACTTTATACTCTCAGAAAAAGCAGATAAGTTTGGAATAGGCATGGGTTTAGGGGTAAATATATTGAGTTTAGCTTTGGACATGTTGAGTATGAGATTCTATAACAATATCCAAATGAAAGTTAACCTCTGGGCCATTGTCAATGTGGTCCTGGAGCCCAAGAGAGAGGTTAAAACTAGATATAGAAAAAAATGATAATTCAATCTATAAAACTGAATCAATAGAAATGAAAACTGAATCTACTGATAAAATAAATAATGTAAAAAGTACAAAGAGAACCCAAGACAACCTCTTAGAGGCTCTGTAAATCTAGTAGGTGGAAATTAGTAGGAGATAAGAGAGTAATGTTATAAAAGAAAAGGAAATAGAATGTGTCTAGAAAATGGGATGGATCATTGAATCAAAAAACCCAGAAAAGTTAAGTAATATGACAAGTAGGAAAAGATCATTAGCTTTAGCAAGAGATCATTAGTATTGGTGGAGAAAAACATTTTTGCAAAGGATTCATATTGAATAGAAAGTGAAAGGAATAGGGTTGAAGAGTAGATTGTAAAGGATTCATATTGAATAGGAAGTGAACATTGGAGGCAATGAATATAATCTGCCATTTCTCGGAATTTGGTTGTGAAAGGAAAAGATGAATGATGATTGCTTTAGGGGATTGCAGAGTCCAATGAATTTTTTTTAAATAGACATCTTTTTCTTTCATATTACCTTTATTTTCCAAAGATATCTCTCCTCTGTTATTGAGCTTGCTGTTTCTTTTAATAAAGAATAAAAAGGAAAAATAGGATTTAGCAAAACTAACCAATAAATCAACCTAATCATATAGGATATTTCACATCCATAGTCCTCAACCTGAAAGATGGGAGGGAGAGGTACTTTTCATCTCTTGTTTGTGATCAGATTTGGTAATCATTAGTGTTCAGTTGTGTTATAATTGTTGTTATTATTCTTGATTTGTTTTACTGAATTGTGAATATTTGTAGCTCATTTATGCCAAAAAGTTATACATGCTGAAGATGGAAGCCTGCCACAAGAAATAGAAAACCTTTATTGTTTTTCATTCACTCATTTATAAAATGTATAAAATTTGTAGGGTGGAACCAAAATGACAAAGAGCAGATTTGGCTTTATATGACCTCCTTTGACCTTCTCTCAAACCAACAGCAGGTTAAGCTTCTGAACTGTTTTTTGAGTGACAGAATCCACAAATATTTGGAATACAACACATTTCCAGAAACAAGATACTTTGAAAGAACCTCAGAATAGGTCTATTTCAATCATACAAGGAGACAGTCTGCTGAGCCCAGACCACAGCGTAGGGAGCCCAGGGGAAGGAACTGGAGCAGGGAACCAGAGCATTTTGACATCTGCACACAAGGGAATCTTCAGTGAGGCTCTTAGGCTACTCTGTGCTTGTTGCAAGTGGGTGGTTAGCAGATTTGCTGTAAAACCTCCAAAAGTGAATACAAAAGGCAAATTGAAAGCCACTAAGCCCAAACATTACCTACCCCATTACCTAGCAACAGAAGTCAGTCAAAAACACTGGCCCCAGAGCAAATTAAAATGGCTGTCACCTCTTTGCCCTAAGAGCAGATCTCAACCCTTAAAAATAACAGCAACAAAACAAAAAGGACTCTGACCATATACAACTTTTATGGAGAGAAAGAAAATAGACTTCAAACCCTGAAGTTTCTAAAGGCAAATCAACTCCAGATAAAGCCCCAAAGGCCCCCTTTTCACAAAGCTTTCTTGGAAGATTTCAAAAAAGGATCTTAAAAGAGAATTAAAAGAAAAATGGGGAAAGGAAATGAGATCTTTGCAAGAGAATATGGAAAACTAAAACCAGAAATTGTCTGAAGAAAACTCTTTAAAAATAGATTTGATGAAATGGGAAAAGGATATAACTCCTTACAAAATAGATATGAAAAAAGATACCAATTTGTTGAAAAACAGAATTTGTGAAATGGAAAAAAATGCAATGAACAAAACAATTCCATTTACCAAATACAAAGGAGTTTAAAAAAAAAGGTAACTGAAGAAAATAATTCACTAAAGATTAGAATTGAGAGACAGCTAGGTGGCATAGTGGATAGAGTACCAGCCCAGAATTCAGAAGGACTTGAATTCAAATCTGGCCTCAGACACTTAACACTTCCTAATTGTGTGATCCTCGGCAAGTTGCTTAATCCTAACTGTCTCAGGAAAAAAAATCCAAAAAAACAAACAAACAAAAAAATTAGAACTGAATAAATGGAAGTGAATGACTCAATAAGACATCAAGAATCAGTCAAACAAAACCAAAAAAAAAAATGAAAAAATAGAAGAAAATAAATAACACCTCCTAGGAACAACAACTGATCTGGAAGTAGATCTAAGAGAATAATCTAAGAATTATTGGACTTCCTGAAAGCCATGATCAAAAAAAGAGCCTAGACATTATCTTTAAGGAAATCATAAAGGAAAATTGCCCTGATATCCTAGAATCAGAAGATAAAGAATTCACTGATCACCTCCTGAAAGAGACCCCAAAATTAAAATTTCAAGAAATATGGTGGCTAAATTTCAGTGCTATTGGAGCAAGGAGAAAATATTGCAAGCAGCCAGAAAGAAACAATTTAAATACTGAGGACCCTCAATCAGGATTACTCAGGACTTAGCAGCTTCAATCTTAAAGTATGGAAGAGCCTGGAATCCGATATGCTGAAAGGCAAAGGAATCTGGATTATAGCCAAGAATACACTACCCAGCTAAAATGAGCATTATCTTTTAGGTAAGAAGATGGGCATTCAATGTTACAGGTGAATTTCATTTATTTTTTATGAAAAGACCAGAGCTGAACAAAAAAAATTGTGACCTCCAATATAGAACCCAAGAGAAACATAAAAAGGTAAAAAGAAAAGAATTCTTCAGAACTATATTTCTATTATGGGTATACTTAGACAGTGCGGGTATAATTGACTTTATTGTTATAACATGAAAAAGAAATAATATAGGAAGGGGATTGTACTGGAAAAAGAGAAAAATGGAGATAAAATGAGGAAAATTACATCTCATGAAGAAGCAAAGAAGACCTATTATAAGTGAGGGAAAAAGGGGAGGGAAATGAACATTGTGGGAATCTTACTCTCATCAGATTAAGCTCAGAAAGAGAATATCAGACGTATTGGTTTCACAGAGAAACTTGTCTCACATTATAGGAAAGTAGAAGGGGAAAGGGGAAAAGAAAGGAGAAGGCTAATAGAAGAGAAAACAGAAGTAGTAGGGGAAAGATGCAAGAAAGGGGAGGGGCTCTAAAGAAAAAGGGAGGGCTGTTTGAGGAAGGTGATGGTCAGAAGCAAAATACTGGGGAGGAGGAAAGGGGGAATGGGAAAAAAAGCATAATTTGGGGTAAATAAGATGGTAGGAAAAACAGAATTGGTTATTTTAACTATGAAAGTGAATGGGATGAATTCCCCAATAAAATAGAAGCAGATAGCAGACTGGATTTAAAGCTAGAATTCTACAATATGTTGATTACATTCTTGTAATCAAAGTTTAAAGCACATTTACACATTTACACATTTAAATCAGAGTGATATATACAGAGTAAGGAAAAAGCCTGGAGCAGAATTTATTATGCTTCAAATGAAGTAAATAAAAGCAAAGGTATTCATCCTTATCTTAGATCAAGCAAAAGCAAAAATAGATCTAATTAAAAGAGATAAGGAAGGAAACTATATCTTGCTAAAGGGCACCATAGATAGTGAAGCAATATCAATACTAAACACACATGTACCAAGTGGTATAGCATCCAAATTCCTAGAGGAGAAATTAAGAGAGCTACAAGAAGAAATAGACAACCAAACTATACTAGTGGAGCATCTCAACTTTGCTCTCTCAGAAGTAGAAAAATGGAATCATAAAATAAATAAGAAAGAAGTTAAGGAAGTAAACAGAATTTTAGAAAAGTTAGGTATGATAGATCTTTGGAGAAAATTGAATAGAGACAAAAAGGAGTATGCTTTTTTCTCAGCTGTTTATGGAACCAATACAAAAATTGACCATGTATTAGGGCATAAAAACCTCAAAATCAAATGCAAAAAGGCAAAGATATTAAATGCAAATCATGATGCATTAAAAATCACATGCAATAAAAAGCCAGGGGAAAATAGAACAAAATTTAATTACAAACTAAATAATCTAATCCTAAAGAATGAATGGGCAAAACAACAAATCATAGACACAATCAATAATTTCATCCAAAAGAGTGACAATAATGAGATAACATACCAAAATTTGTGGGATGCAGCCAAAGCAGTCATTAGGGGAAATTTTATATCTCTGGATGCTTACTTGCATAAAATAGAGAAAGAAAGATATTGATTCCTTGTAATTGGGCTCACAATTAAAAAAGCTAGAAAAAAAACAAATGAAAAACCCTCAATTAAATACCACATTTAAAATTCTGAAAATAAAAGGGGAGATTAATAAAATTGGAAGTAAGGAAAACTATTTATTTAATAAATAAAACTGAGTTGGTTTTATTTAAAAAACCAAAAAATAGATAAACTTTTAGTTAATTTTATTATAAACCTGAAAGGATAACATCAAATTGTTAGTTTCAAAAATGAAAAGGGAGAACTTTCTACCAATGAAAAGGAAATTAAAGCAATAATTAGAAGTTATTTTGACCAACTCTATATCAATAAACTTGATAATCTAAGTGAAAATGAGGAATACCTACAAAAATATAGATTTCCCAGGTTAACAGAAGAGGAAATAAATCGTTTCAATAGCCTCATTTTGGAAAAAGAAATAGAATAAGCTATTAATTAACTCCTTAAGAAAAAATCTCCAGGGCCAGATGGATTTATATGTGAATTCTACCAAACATTTAAAGAATAATTAATTCCAATACTATATGAAGTATTTGAAAAAATAGGCACAGAAGGAGTCTTACCAAATTCCTTTTATGTCACAGATATGGTGCTGATACCTACACCAGGTAGGGTAAAAACAGAAAAAGAGAATTATAGACCAATTTTCCTAATGAATATTGATGCAAAAATCTTGAATAAAATATTAGCAAAGAGATTACAGAAAGTCATTCTCAGGATAATACACTTTGACCAAGTAGGATTTATATCAGAAATGTAGAGCTGGTTCAATATTAGGAAAACTATTAGCATAATTAACTATATTAATAACTAAACTAACAAAAATCATATGAGTATGTCAATAGATGCAGGAAGAGCATTTGATAAAATCCAATATCCATTTCTATTGAAAAAAAAACACTAGAGAGTATAGGCATAAATGGACTTTTCCTTAAAATGATCAGTAGCATCTATTTAAAACCACAAGCAAGAATTATATGTAATGGGGATAAACTAGAACCACTCCCAATAAGATCAGGGGTGAAACAAGGTTCCCCACTATCATCATTATTATTCAATATTGTACAAGAAATGTTAGGGGGGCGGAGCCAAGATGGCGGAGAAGACACACGCGTCTTTCTAAGCTCTTCTCTTACCCTCTTTATCAATAATATATCAAGCCTCAAAAATAGTCTTGACTGCTACAATTTCGTAAAGATAAAAGGAACAACCACCAGCCGAAAAAATCCAGTCCGCCAAAAAGGTTGGGTTCCCCAAAGGGGGGACTGGACCGGGAGAGAAATTAGGGCCCGAGGAGAGGCCCCTGGAGGGTGAAGGCACAGATCCGATTAAAGCCCCAACCCCGGCAAGGGGCTTTTCCTTGGGGCAGTTAGATCCTCAAAGGCAGGAGGACGCACCTCCACCCAAAGGGGGAGCCTTGGCCAAATATAGGAGCTTTTTTTTTTCCAGGGGCCGATTTGCATCAGGCAGAGACGCTGGGCAGAGTTTGTGGCTGTCTGGTTCTGCAGTCAGCTGCTAAACTCACAGTCCCACAAGAGGTCTGGCCCTGGGGGTGACACTTTCACCACTTAGTCTCCAGCCAAGGGCAACCGATAATCCACCCAGCCCTATAAGCAGTTTGGAAGTTCCGGCCAGGCTGAATCCACCTTGTTGGGGAAGGGAAAACCTCACACAGAGCACTCCCCATACCCTTGGAGGGGAAATGGTTTACATCTCCCCTATTCTGGAGAGGAAGTTGGTAACCCCTTGGTTTGGAGAACCCACCCCAAAGGCTTTAAAACATGAATAAAAAGATGAAAAAGAACAATCGACAGTTTCTATGCAAAAAAAGAGCAGGTCAGCAAACCTGAAGAGACCCAAACAGCAAAAATGACGCCTCCCTTACAGAATGCTCTAAGAAGAGGCCATTGGCCCCAAAGAGAGTTAAAGAAAATGGGGAAAGGAAAGAGAAGCCTTACAAGAGAGCAACAACCTTCCTGAAATACGAATTGGAAAAATAAAGAATTCACTACAAAGTAGGGGATTTGTGATTTGAAAAGACAAAAGAACTCGCAAGAAAGAGGGATCCATGAATTGAAAAGACAAAAGAACACGCAAGAAAGTAGGAATTCGGAATTGGAAAGAAAATAACCCAAAAAAAAATTATAGGAAATGGGAAAAAAATCACAACCAAAACAATACATTAAAAACTCAAATTGCATAAAAAGAAGAAAAAAGCAAATTGAAGAAAAATTTCAAAAAATTAGAACTGAACAAATTGAAACTAATGATTCATTGAGACAGCAAGAATCGTCAAGCAAAAAACAAAAAATGACAAACTGGAAAAAACCACGAATTATCTAATTTGGCAAAAACGAAGACTTGGAAAAATAGATCAGGAGAAATTTGAGGGATTATTGGACTTTTGAAAACTAGATAAAAAAATTAGATATTATTTTACAAGAAATCATCAAAGAGAACTGCCCAGATGTAATAGAATCAGAAGGTAAAATAGGCATTTGGAAAAGAATTACCAACAATTTGAAAAGAAAACCCCAAAATAAAACCCCAAGGAATTTGGCAAAAATTTCAGAAACTTAAGATTAAGGAAAAATTTTACAAGAGCCAAAAAAAAACCATTTAAATCCGAGGTGCCAAATAAGGATCACCCAAGATCTGGCTGCCCCTACATTAAAGGAAAGAAGGGCCTGGAATATGATATTTCCGAAAGGCACAAGAACTTGAGATGCAGCCAAAGAATAAAACTACCCAGTTTGGAGTTTTCCAGGGAAGAAGATGGAATTTAATTGCAAATGAATTCCATTTGTTTTGAAGAAAACCAGAACTAAAACAAAAAATTTGATCTCCAAGAATAGAACTAAAGATGAAAAGGTAAAAAATAACTTTTGGAGAATTGATTTTGTTGATTATACAAAAAGAATACATGTATAATTTGATTGTACCAATAACATAAAAAGGGAAGTGATATGGAAAAGGGATGATGGCAGAATAAGGGGAAGGAGGGAAAAAAGAGGGGAACCACATCCCACAAAGGGTTAAGGAAACTTTATCAATCTGAGGGAATTTAGAGGGGGAGGAACAGTGAATCTTACCTCAATAGAGTTGGCTCAAAGAAAAAAATTGGAATTTGTTTTAGGAGAAAATTTCCTCCGCCTCATTAAAACGGGGGGAGAGGAAAAAGGAAAAGAAAAAAGAGAAAAGGAAGGAAGGGGAAAGACCCAAAGGGGGGAGGGAGGAATAAAGAGGAAAGATCGGATACAAGGGGGCATGTTTAAAAGGGGGAAAGAGGTTGGGGAAAGGAAAGTAAGCACAATCTGGGGTTATTGGATGGCAGGAAATACAGATTTCCAACCAAAAAATGGGATGAAACCCCTTAAAAGAGGGGAGGTAGAATAAAAGTGAACCCTTGATTTAAAGAAAACAAAACAGGGGACAAAGGAAAAGGAAAGGCTAGAAAACAAAAAAAGCAGGGTAGCCATCCCTTATCCTCAGATCAACAAAAGTAAAAATTGATCTAATTAAAAGAGATAAAGCGTAACGCACCTGCTAAAGGGTAGCATTTCAACGAAGCAAATCAATATTAAACATATAAAACCAAGTGGTATGGCACCCAACTTCCTAAAGGAAGAAGAAGAGAGTTGCAAGAAGAAATAGACAAACAAAACTGTAATAGTAGGAGATCCTAAACCTTTGCACTTTGGAATTAGACAAACCAAAACCACAAAACAAATAAGAAAGAAATTAAAAGAAGTTAAATAGAAATTAGAAAAAAATTAGGTATGTTGGATCTTTGGAGAAAACGTTTGGAGATAGAAGGGAAATACTTTTCGCAGTTCCATGGAACCTATTCAAAAATTGACCATATTTAGGACAAAAAGACCCAAATTAAAATGCAAGAAAGCAGAAATAGTAAATGCTTTTTTCAGATCATGATGCAATAAAAACAATTCAACAAAAAGTTAAAGGGGGAAAAGGACCAAAAAGTTAATTGGAAATAAAAAACCCACCCAAAGAATGAATTGGGTGAAGCAAACAAGAACAATTAATAATTCCACTCAAGATAAATGACAAAATGATGAGACACCCACCAAAATTTGTGGGATGCAGCCAAAGCGGGTAATAAGAGGGAATTTTTATCCTTAGAATTTAATTTGAAAAAACAGAGAAAGAAAAGAAAATCCTTCAAAACTAAAAAACCTAAAAAAAAGACCAAATTAAAAACCCCAATCCAAATACTAAATTGAAATTCAAAATTAAAAGGAGAAATTAAAAATATTGAAAGTAAAAACCATTTAATTAAAAACCAAGAGTTGGTCCTTATGAAAAGCCAATAAAATGGATAAGCCTTTGGTAAACCTTGATTAGAAAAAGGAGGGAGGAAAAATGAAATTAGTAGTCTTAAAAAAAAGGGAGAACTTTCCACCAATGAAGAGGAAATTAGAGAAATAATGGATTTTTTTCAACTTTATGCCAATAAATTTGATAACCTAAGGAAATGGATGACTACCTAAAAAATACAGACTTCCCAGACTAAAGAGGAAGAAGTAATTATTAAAACCCAATTTCAGAAAAAAAGAAAAACAGGAATTAAAAACTCCCTAAGAAAAATCCCCAGGACCAAGATGGAACATTGAATTTACCCAAACATTTAAAAGAACAATTGGCCCCAATGCTATGTTTATTTGATAAAATAGGGAAGGAGTCCCAACCAAATTCTTCTATGGAACAGACATGGTACTGATACCCAAACCGGTAGGTTTGCAAGAAAGAAAAATTATAGGACCAATTCCCTAATATTGATTAAAATCTTTAAAAAGAATTAGCAAAAAGACTACAGAAAATCATCCCAAGATAATACACTATGATAAAGTAGGATTTATCCCAGGGAATGGGTTGATTCAAATTATTAGGAAAACTATCACAAATAATTGGCCAAAATAACCAAATTAACAAAACCATATGATCATCCCAATAGATGCAGGAAAAAGCATTTGATAAAATCCAACATCCATTCCATTAAAAACACTTTGAGAGTATAGGAAAAATGGACTTTTCCAAAAATAATCAGCAGCACCATTTAAAACCATCAGTAAGCATCATATGTAATGGAGACAAACCAAACCATTCCCAATAAGATCTGAGGAAACACATTCCACATCAAAGTTACTATTTTATTGTATTAGAAACGCTAGCTATAGCAAAAGAGCTGAGAAAAGAGATTTGGGGAAAAGAATAGCAATGAGGAAAAAAATCACCTTTGCCGATGACATGGATGGTATTAATTTAGAGAACCCAAGAGATTCGCTAAAAAGTTATTAGAAATAATCCATAACCTTTAGCAAAGTTGTTTTATAAAATAAACCCAATAATCAGCAGCATTCCTTTATAATCAATAACCAAATCCAACAGTCAGAGTTACAAAAGAAATCAAAAAGTAACTACTGATAATATAAAAAATTTGGAATCCATCTGCCAAGGGAAAATCAGAAACTTTATGAGAAAATTTGACCCCACACAAATTAAAGTCCGATCTAAACCAATTGAAAATATTAAAATTCTTTGGATAGGGCGAGCAAAATAATAAAGATGACAATATTACCTAAACTAATCTATTTATTTAAGGCCATTACCAATCAGACTCCCAAAAACTATTTTAATGACCTAGAAAAATAAAAAAAAAGTTCATATGGAAAACAAAAGGTCAAGAATTTCAAGGGAATTAATGAAAAAAAATCAAAATGATGGTTTTTAGCTGACCCAGACCTAAAAACCTAATAAGCAGCTTACCAAAACCATTTGGTATTGGCCAAGGAATAAGATTAGTTGATCAGTGGAATAGATTAGTCCGGGAAAAACATCAAAAAAGAAAGCAACCTAATCTTTGAAAAACCCAAAGATCCCATTTTTGGGATAAGAACCACTGCTTGATAAAAAATTGCTGGGAAAAATTGGAAACCAATATGGCAGAAACTAGGCATTGATCCCTACTTAACGCCGCATACCAAATAAAGGTCAAAATGGGTCTACCAATAAAGAATGAAATTATTAATAAATTAGAGGAACATAGAAGTTTTACCCTAACCTGTGGAAGGGGAAGGTTTTTGACCAAAAGCAGAACCAGAGATCATTACTGATCACAAAAATAGAAAATTTGATTATAACCAAACTGAAAAGTTTTTGACAAACAAAACTAATGCAGACAAGATTAGAAGGGAAGCAATAAACTGGGGAAAAATTTCTTTGTCAAAGGTTCGATAAAGGCCCCCATTTCCAAAAATATAGAGAATTAACCTAATTTATAAAAAATCAAGCCATTCTCCAATTGAAAATGGTCAAAAGGAAGGAACAGACAACCCAGATGAAGAAATTGAAAACTATTTCTTAGTCAATGAAAAAGATGCTTAAAGTCATTATTAATCAGAGAAATGCAAATTAAGACAACCCTAAGATACCACACACCTGTCAGATTGGCTAAGATGACAGGAAAAATTAATGATGATTGTTGGAGGGGATTGGGAAAACTGGGAATTGATTCATTTTTGGAGTTGTGAAAATCCAACCATTTTGGAGAGTAGTTTGAACTATGCCGGCATCAAAGGATACCCTTTGATCCAGCAGTGTTACTACTGGGATTATATCCCAAAGAGATTATAAAGAAGGGAAAGGGAGGCACGAATGTTTGTGGCAGCCCTTTTTGTAGGGGAAAACTGGAAACTGAATGGACCAAGTTGGAGAATGGCCGAAAAATTGTGGATATGAAAATTATGGAAAACTGTTCCAAGAAAACCAACAGGATGATTTCAGAAACCTGAGAGACTTTACAGGAACTGATGCTGAGTGAAATGAGCAGGACCAGGAGATCATTATATACTTCCAACAACAATACTAGGATGATGACTATCCTGATGGACTGGGATCCTAGAACAAGATCAAACCAAATTCATTTCTAATGGAGCAGTAATGAACTGAAAACTATACCCAGAAAAGAACTCTGGGAGATGACTAAAACCATTACATTGAATTCCCAAGTCCCATATTTATGCACACCTGCATCTTTGATTTCCTTCAAAGCCAATTGTTAAATAACAAGAGTCTGGATTCTTTTGTACAGCAAAATAATGTTTTTATGTATAATTTATTGTGTATCTAAGTTATATTTTAATATATTTAAATCACTTGGTCATCCTGCCATTTAGGGAGGGGTCGGGGGTAAGAGGGTGAAAAATTGGAACAAGAGGTTTGCAAATTGTTAATTTTCGGGTAAAGTTACCCATGTTATATCCTGTAAATTAAAGGCTAAATTAAAAAAAAAAAAAAAAGAGAATTTTCAAAAAAAAAAAAAAAAGAAATGTTAGCTTTGGAAAGAAGAGAAGAAAAAAATACTAAAGGAATTAGAATAAGTAATAAGGAAACTAAATTATCACTTTGCAGATGATATAATGGCATTCTTAGAGAAGGCTAGAGAATCAACTACTAGATTCTACTAGAAACTGCTAGAAACCATTCACAACTTTAACAAAGGTGCAGGATACAAAATAAATCCATATAAACCATCAGCATTTTTATATATTACCTACAAAGTCCAGCAACGAGATGCAAAGAGAAATTCCATTTAAAATAAATGTTAATTGTATAATAAAATATTTAAGAATCTATCTGCCAAGGGAAAGATTCTTAAATATTTTATTTAACACTTTCCACACAAATAAAGTCATATCTAATTAATTGTTAAAATATCAAGTGCTCATAGGTAGAATGAGCGAATATAATAAAAATTACAATACTTCCTAAATTAATCTATTTATTTAGTGTCATGCCAAAATCCCAAGAAATTATTTTACATGTCTAGAAAAAATAATAACAAAGTTCATTTGAAAGAAAAAAAGCTCAAGAATTTCAAGGGAATTAATAAAAAAAAAAAAAATACCAGTGAAGGTGACCTAGCTGTGCCAGACCTAAAAATGTATTATAAAGTAGCAGTCATCAAAAACATTTGGTACTGGCTAAGAAATAGAGTAGTCTATCAGTGGAATAAGTTAGATTCACAGGACAAAATAATCAGTAACTATATCAATCTAGTGTTTGACAATCCCAAAGACTTCAGCTTTTGGGATAAGAATTCATTATTTGACAAAAACTGCTGGGAAAACTGGAAACTAGTATGGCACCAACTAGGCATTGATCCACACCATATTTAGACATAAAGAGTGATATTAAAAGCAAATTAGAAGAACATAGAATATCTCTCAGATCTGTGGAGAAGAAAAGAATTTGTGAACAAAGAAGAACTGAAACTCATCACTGAACACTAAATAAATAATTTTGATTATATTAAGTTAAAATGTTTTTGTACAAACAAAACTAATACAGACAAGATTAGAAGGGAAGCAATAAATTTTTATATTTAAGGGCTCTGATAAATATCTTATTTCTAAAACATGTAGAGAATTGATTCAAATTTATAATAGTTCAAGCCAGTTTCCAATTAATAAATGGTCAAAGGATATAAACAGACAATTTTCAGATGAAGAAATTCAAGCTATTTGTAGTCACGTGAAAAGGTGCTCCAAATCATTATTTATCAGAGAATTGCAAATTAAGACAACTTTGAGATATCACTATGTACCTCTCAAATATGTTAAGATGACAGGATGAGATAATGATGAATATTGGAGGGGATGTGGGAAAACTAGGACACATACATTGTTGGTGGAATTGTGAATGGATCTAACCATTCTGGAGAGCAATTTGGAACTATGCCCAAAGTGCTATAAAACTGTGCATACCCTTTAATCCAGCAGTGTTTCTACTAGGCTTATATCCCAAAGAGATCTTAAAGGAGGGAAAGGGACCCATATGTACAAAAATGTTTGTGGCAGCCCTTTTTGTAGTGGCAAGAAACTGGAAACTTAGTGGATGGCCATCAATTGGATAATGGCTGAATATATTATGGCATATGAATATTATACATATTATTGTTCTATAAGAAACAATTAACAGGATGATTTTAGAAAAGTCTGCTGAGATTTACATAAACTGATGTTAAATGAAATGAGCAGAACCAGGAGATCATTATACACAGAAACAACAAAATTATACAATGATCAATTCTGATAGACATGGCTCTTTCTGACAATGAAATATTTAAGGCCAGTTCCAATGATCTTATGATGAAGAGAGCCATCTATACTCAGAGAAAGGACATTGGGAATTGAATGTGGATCACAACATAGCATTTTCACTCTTTCTGTTATTGTTTGCTTTTATTTTGTTTTCTTTTTCATTTTTTCTTCTTGACTTGATTTTTCTTGTGCAGCAAGATTATTGTATAAATATGTATACATATATTGGATTTAACATATATTTTAACATGTGTAACATATATTTTATTACTTGCCATCTAGGGGATGGTATGGGAGGAAGGAAGGGAAAATTTGGAATACAAGATTTTTTAAAGGTCTATGTTGAAAAATTATTCATGCATGTGTTTTGAAAATAAAAAAGCTTTAATAAAAAGGGTGAAAAAATAAAATGGCACTATTTTTTAAAGAGACAGCTTTATCTTTCTGAAAGGACAAATTTTCAGGGATATTACACAAGGAGGCAAAAGTTGAATTCAGATGCCCTGCAGGAAAATTTAGAGGAACTGGAGGTCTATTAGCTTTCCTGCTTACATCATGCTTCTTGTGAGACTTTTGTAGGGCAGAAAAAAGATAGTAATATATATCTGCATCTAAAGTATGCTTCTTTAACCAGATGATGGAACATAAACTAAATATTTCCCGCCCTGCCATTAGGCTTCTAGCATGTATATGTCTTTGAGAGAGAGTGTGTTACATAATGTTTTTCTTATTTTCTTACTTAACATGTGCTATTTCATATGTTAAACTTTTCTGAATTTTTCACATTCATTATCTCATATGACAAAGTAATATATCACATTCATATATCAAAATTTGTTTTGCCATTCTCTTAAAAAGTGGTCATTTACTTTGTTTTCAGTTCTTTATTAACACATACACAATATACATTTTGTTATGAATATTTTTGTGTATATGACACTTTTGTTTTTGTCTTTGATCTCCTTGGGTAATATGCCTGTAGTAGAATCTCGAGATCAAGTATAAACATTTTGTTTTCTTTTTTTTAGTGTAACTTCCAATCGCAAATGAATGTATCTTTAGGATGGAAAAATTTGGTCATATTTATAAGCACCAGAAAAAGCAGAAAAATAGATTGAAGATAAGCAAAAGAGAGGAAATGTTGAGGGAGCAACTTCTCGAAGAAAGGGGAAGGGATCAAGAACACTAAATAAAAGTTAGCATTGCAAGGAGAAAGTCCACATTTTTGTCAGATATTAAGGAAAGAGAGAAAATGAAAAAGAATGATCAAGAGGAATATTTGAGGGTGTGGAGAGAGGAGAAAAGGTAGTTCTTGAAGGATAGTGCCTGTTTTCTCATTTAAGTAAAAGATAAGATTCTGTGCTGAGAGGGAAAAAAAAAGAAGGTGGTATGTAAGGTTTGAGTAAAAGAGAAGTTTAGAATAGAAACTTGGGAGACAATGATAGTCAGGGGAGATAAAACAGTAAAGTCCCAATGGAAATTAAATAATATAAATTTCTAATAAATCTTGTTGGCAAAGTTGTGTGACTTTTTCCAACAGTATTTCATAGGGTATTAAGAGGTGTTTGGTGGAAGTACAAGCACAATCTCACAGATTAAAATAATATAAGAGAAAGTGAGAAAGGTTGAAAAATGCTCACTAGTGAAATTCTGAAGACATAAAGGGAAATAATTCTGATAATAAGAAAAAGCAAGAGCTGTCTAAAGAAACAAACTCGATAAAGTAAGATACTTACTTTAGGGAAGAAGAAAGTTTTAGGAGCAAGATCTGTGTTAGAGCAGAAAAAAATGATATGAACTCAAGAACTATCCTTGGCAATTGAGAACTATATTACAAGAGAACCACACAAGAGAAAGAAATTCCTGAGCCTGAAATTCTAATATTGTGAGCTCATATATGTTATCTACAGGTTTGCCTCACTAACAAAGTAATCTAGGTTTGAGACCATATTTCTTATGGATACTATATATATTTCTGAGAGAGTGTGTAGTAGGATAGAAGGAAAAAAATATCCTCAGATATGGTTTCTTTGTCAATTGGCTTTACTTTTTTCCCCTTTGTAATAAAGGAGGTTTCAGTGGAAGGATAGGAAATGATTGAGATCAAACAAAAAAAAAATTAGTTTTGCAAAAGGGCACTATTCAGGAGAGATAGAGAAAGTGAAGAATGATACACTCTTCTGCTTCACTTTGGTGATAATTTGATTGAAAAAGCCTTTTTGAGCCTATTAAAAAAACCACATTTTCTCCTAAATCTGAATCTGCTTTATCAATTTGCTGTAACGGAGCAGGTATGAACCTATTCATGGACCCTAGGATGTATTCACAGAATCCTAGGAGTCTCAAGCTATGTTTAGAATTGGAATTTGGAGCTATGTCACAAAGAACTGAAATTTGGAAGATGCTGACAATTTTTGCACTCCTTCAGAGGCATAGAAGCAAACAGTATCTAAAGTAGCAAGAGTAATTAAAATATAAAGCTAAAAATATATGGTTCCTCACTATCCACATCATTGTAAATGAGCTTCTCTATACCCAGCTTCCCTACAATGGTCTCTTATCTCCAAGTTTCTTCTCAGACTTCTCATGAAGTTTGATCTCCTCTACCACGATCCCTAGTGTACTAAGTTCTCATCAATTTTACTTGAGTTTCTCTTAAAAAGCTTAGTTAGAGAGCACCTGTTAAGCTGTTTATTTTTAATACATTCCATTTCCCTTTCCCAACTTCTCAAAATTACAAGTTATAGTTCTAATAAAACCTCTCTTTATAGGTCAAAAAGATAATAGTTATAGCAACAATAAAGTTACAGCCATCACTTAACCTCTTCCCCCAAGAGATTAATTACAGCATTCTTGTTAAATGAACATGGGTCAAGGGGGTTTTCTTTGGAGACTATATCTCCAAAAAAGTTAAGACAAATTTTAATTAATAGAGTTGGGAATGAATTAATTGTTTAAAGTTTGGAGAACGTCAGCTTCTACTACTGAACAGGATGTTTCAAGTCAGGAGAAATGAGAAGTCCTAGCTACAAGTCAAACTTTCTGTCTGGAATATTCAGCTGGTCTTTAGAGCCAGTTGACCCTAAAGTTGAAATTTTTGAAGGACCAAGGGAAGAAATCCAGAAGAGTAAGGTGTTAGAATGGGTAAGTGAATAAGATTACTTCAAACTGGGGGCCCTGTTGACTTTTCAGACTTAGCTTTTATATTTGATCCCGATTCAGACCTTAATTTTTGTTCAGTTATATGGACCACTGAGATATAAGATCCAGGAAGACAGAAAATTGTGAACCATGGAATCAGATGTGTAAATTAATTAAGTTATACAACCCTTTGGGACTCTATGTAATCATCTGTACAATGAAGAGATTAGACAAAATTATTTTTATGGACATTTTCAGTGCTGAGACTCTATGATTCTAAAATACTAAAAGTCTAAGTAATCAATTCTGTGAAGATATGTTGAATTTTCCATTTAGATTCTAGGTAATGGGGATCAACCATATAACATTCATTCTCTATTCAAATCTCTATTTTTTTTCCTTTCTTCGTTCTAGGAACTGTTCTAGGTACTGATTATACAAAATACATCCAGAAGTCTCTTCCTCTGACAAGATTACATTCTCCTGGGGAAAATGTACATAGGTAAGTAAGTATAAAATAATAAAAATAAATACAATGTGATTTTTGGATGGGGAAAGGAAGAAGATAATATCTGGAGGATCAGAAAAAATAGGAAATCAGCCTTTGCCCATAGATTGGAACAGAATTGTAAAGGGCTTTAAATATCAAACAAAAGAATTTGCATTTTATCCAGAAAAGAAAGGAGTGAGAAAGGAAGGAATAAGAATTTATTGAATATTTACTGTTTGCCAAAAATTATGCTAAGTGCGAGAGGTTCCTAGCTTTTAGAGAGACCATTTTCTAATTAGGGGAAAAGATAACCTTTTTATATTGTTATATAATATTTTAAAATAGGTAAAGTACTTTTCATATATTCATTTATTTTTTCATCACTACAACACTGTGAGGTAGGTGATTTAATTAATTTAATTTTACAGGTTAGTAAACTAAAACAGACAGAATTTAAGTGATTTCCCCAGAATTCCAAAGTCTTTTTACCCCACAACTAATAAGGAGAATTTAAACAAAGGTCTCTCCTTGGTGACTCTATACACTATATAAATTGATTGTTAATATAGGAAAATTCAGCTCCAGAACAGATAGAAAAACCTAGTGGTACTTAGAATACTGTTATAAAACAGATGGTTAAAAAGCAGTGGTCTATCACTTTACTGGAAGGATAGTGATTGATGATAATCCAGTGAGCAGTCACTGTCTCCAATTTGGGTAAGAAGATTCAACTTCAGAGACATATCAAGTCATTTGTGAGAAAAGAAGACTAGATATGAGGGTCAAAGTAGAATATGAGTTCTGGATTCCTTTACAAAAGAATGGGAACGGAAGAAATGGTATTAGCATTCAGCTTAGAAGAAGAGTCCAGCACTCACTGAAAAATGATTAACAGGAACTGAAGAAAGAAAAAGAAAGGGTGTATCACTGTCTGCTCTCTCTGAATCTGTTAGAGTTTTCACATCAAGTAGATTAAAGTATTTTAGAACCAATAGAGAACCAGAGAAATTTTTTCATCTAGTCATATTTGTGCTTTAAAAATATCAATTTGGGAGCTTGGGGAGATTAGTCTAGTAGGCCATTGTAGATGAAAAATATGCTAATCACTGGTAGGCTTCCTCTGGCCCAGAGCTTCAAGAATTCTGCATAATAAGATGCTTATTGATTTAATATTGGAAAAAGATGGCTCTTTTGATGTAGCTTCCTTTCATTTGAAAGTGATATATGATTGCTGTTGTTGGGTAGATTGTGTACTTTATAGTGGAGAATATGGATGATTAATCAAATACTTCACTAGTTTTTTGTGGAATAGTCTAGTATGAGTGCAGTGACTTATGGCACCAGGAATCAGAACACTTGATTTCCAGTCCCAAGTCTGACTAACCAGCATTGTGAGGTCCAAAGGACTTCATTTAAGCACTCTTGAGTTTTAGTATCTTCTTCTCTAAATTGAAGGACTAAGCAAATTATGTCCAAGATACCTCCCTAACATTCTTCATGTTCAGCATAAGTTTTATAAGAAGTTGGAGTCTTGAGATGATGGTGAATGTAGCCAGAAGATTGTGTGGAGATAATATTTTGCCAGCAAATGGATCAATTGGTCTCATCCCTGGCTTACAGTGCTGGAGTGGAAAGTGGAGTCTCTGGATGTCTGCCAGATTTGGCAGGCAAATCATTTGCTCAGTCCCAGCTTGATCAGCCAAGCCTCCCTCTACTGTTATGTTACAAATCACAAAAATGATATATCATAGAAATGTTAAAGGATCCAAGGAACTTAAAAAATTTATTTATCTGGTTCTCTGACCATCTACACTTAAGGTGTGGGGAGAGGAAGGAGTATAGGCTTGCTAAAGTTGTCCTTGGCTTCCTCAGTTCTTTCTCACAGCTACCTCATGGTTCAGGTTGCTTGTTATATCTTTCCTACCTCCTGAGGCTCTCTCTGGTGCACCTAGCTTAATTGCGACTTCCAAGTTTTGCTCCTTTCATAATCTCTAATTCTCTCTTTTATTATTCCTCTCTCTCTCTGGAGGGGTATTATTTATCACTGAGTCAATTTCCCAGTACCTTTGCTAGTCACATAACATCTGTACTTCTTTTTAGGCATGATTTTTTCAAGGTCACTTAGCTTGTAAGTTTCAGAATTGGATTAGAAGTCAGGAGTCCTTATTTACAATCCAATGCTATTTCTTTTCTGCCATGTTTAATGTTTTAAACATTCTTATAGAAAGCTATCCAAACATATGCTCTCACAAAGTAAAAGATAATAAAAATAGTTAGAGTTCATTTATATAGGCTTTTATAGTAACAAAGGGATTTTCTTAATGTAATACTATCAGGTAGGAAATACAAATATTATGGTCCCCATCTGACAGATAAGTAAATTGAAGTTTATTTACATTGAACAATTGTTCGTAGTCTCAAGCTAGTAAACAGCAGAGTAAGGACTCAAATCTAAATTTTTCATTTTCAATTCTAGTATTCTTTTCACTTAAACAACACTAGGGACTCAATAACTTTTTGCTGAATTGATTTCAATGTATTTTAATATTTCTTCATAGCATTTAGAGCTGAGACAAAATTTACCCATCATTTAGTTCAACTACCCCATGTTTCCTGTGTGGTAAGTGATGAGTGTTGTACATTACTATCCACCACACAAATAATACTGCATCTCCCATTCCATCTCCTTGTCTCTATACTAGCCATACCTGGTGCCAGGAATGCATTTTTTTTCTCTCCTATACATCAGAGAATCACTGTCTTCATTCAAAATTATCTTTCTGAGGCTGGAGCCAAGATGCCCAATTTGTCCTCCAAACTTCTCCAAATCCTTTTAAATAATGATTCTAAACAAATTTTAGAGCATCAGAACACCCAAAAAGACCTAGTAGAACATTTTGCAGCCAAAGGCAACTCGGAAGCTCAGCAGAAAAGGTCTGTGACTCCAAGATGGGAGTCCCAGGGCAGAACATATCAGTGCAGCCCTGGACTCAGTCTTAGCCCGACCATGGCCTGACCTCTGAATCTGCAGCAGAACTGGTACTTCTATATCTCTCAGCCCAAAGACACCAAAGAAGAGCTAGAAGGTCAGCAGAAAAGGTCTGTGAAACCATAGTGGGACCCCAGTGTGCAATCCCAGCACCCCACCCCAGCTCCAGCCCAGACCTCAACATCAGCAAGGCGCACTCTCTGTTCATTAGCAGTGCTGGAGGTTTCTGAATCTCTCAGCTCAGGGAGAGAGTCTGTGGCAACATGGTGGAAGTCTGGTGTACAATCCCAGTGCAGCCTTGATCAGCAGAGCCCCAATTCCAGCCAGCACCATAGATCTTACAGCTACAGTGTGGCAGGGACACACCTAACAGCTCCAGGGCAAAAAAAAAAGAGTGCTTCTGGTCAGATTCCTAGAAGGATTTCTAAAAACAGCTGCACAAAAACTTTGAAGCTTGGGACAATACACCCTCCACCCTGAAAACAGAGCTGTACTTTAACAAAGCCAATAGGCTAAGAAAATGAGCAGAAAACAAAAAAAGTTTCTGACCATTGAAAGTTATTATGACAAGGAGGATCAAAACACACACTCAGAAGATGATAACAAAGTCAAAGTTCCTACATCCAAAGCTTGCAAGAAACATGTTATATCGAAATCACAGAATTTCACAATTGGAACCACTCACCTTGTCTTGCTATCTTGCCTATTGATATGTACTTCATAAACATTTAGATGTTTGGAATATGAAGACAACTAGATGAAAATAGCATTTCTCAAGACTGGTTGCTCAGTTTAAAAAGAAGAAATAGGGGGTCCAGAAAAATAAAGGGGCTAGATGAAGATCATCCCTTAATGAGTGAATAGATGATCCAACTATGAAACCCACATCTCCTTGCTTTGTTCCTAATTCAGTTATAATTCAAAGTTGAGGCAAAGACATTCAGAGATTTGTTACTGTAACAGTAATCACCCAGATTAGGCTTCTTAAACTTTCAAAAATTCATAAGTTCCTTACATTGTTTAAAAATCTACTTCTTTGCTACTGCTACTTGTTGTTCCTAGTTCCCCCTTCTGAGGCCAAACAGAATAAGTTTAAACTTTATGTCCTGGACAGCCTAGAAATTTGAAGGTAGTATCTTGACTTATCCTCCACCCCAGCTTCTCTTCTCCAGGCTATTTCCACAATTCTTTTGATTGATCATTTACTTCACCATCCTGGTGTCAGTGCACACTAGCTTGTTAATTTCCTTCCAAAAATGGATACTAAGACAGCACTGAGATTGAAATTCAATATTCATTGACATACTATGTTACACTACATTTACTATGTACTATATTGCAATAAGTTCTGGTTATACAAAGATGAAAACAAAATATTCTTTGCCTTTCAGGAACTTAAATTATGCTAAAGAGATGTAACTTGTAACAAATAAAATAACTGATGATAAGAGATGGTATTTACCTGAACTTTGATAAAAACTAAAAATTCTAAGAGGAGGAGGAAGAGAATACATTCCAGGGAAGGAAAATAGTCTATACAAAGAAGTAATGTGAGAGATGAAATGTAAAACTTAGAAATAAGTTAATTAAATTAATTTGTCTGGGGCATTAAGGATTAAATAGTAATATCTAGTACATCTAGAAAGATATATAGAAGCTAAATTAATGTATTCTTCGAATTGTGTGTTTACCCTGGAGGCAACAAGAGGCTACCAAAGTTTGTTGATTAAGAGAATTGCAGTCGAGCTTGTTTCTAAGGAATAGGAATGGATTAATGATTTCATGAAAGAATTAGATGAAACATATTTACTAAATGTTTGTTATGTGCCAAGCTTTGTACTAAAGCACTGAAGATATAAATGAAACTCCATGCCCTAGAGAAGCTTACATTCTAATGGGGAAGGTGACACATATAGTGAAAGAAGAGTTGGAAAGAGTAGGAAAGGTTGGCAGATATATTCCTGGTATGCCATTTCTTGGAAATTGTCAAGGAAGCGTAATTCTGGACACAGGTAGGTTAGGTGAATCATCATCAATCAGAACTTATGTCCATTAAAGCTTTTTATATATAAAGAAGTATATACCTTTAGACTCAGAGTCCAAGTTCAGGTGAAGAAAGAGAAGGAGGAGCAAAAGGAGGAGATCACAGTACAGACAGAATAGTTTGGACATAGTTAAGAAGTTCTTAGCATAGTACATGATACAGAGTAGGTGTTTAATAAATGTTTATTGATTGAATGATATAGCAAAGTGAGTCCAGGGCAGGATAAGATAGGGTGAAAACTTGCCAAGGCCCAGAGGAGTAGGAGTTCAGTTTCAGTCTGAGGATGATGAAGATGTGGCTTCTGTATGGAGAAACAATCAAGGACTCTCAATTTGAAAAACAGGGTGGCTAGAAAGATGATACCTACAACCAAAATAGGAAAGGTTGAAAAGGGAGTAGTATAGGAAGAGAAATAATGAGTTCTGTTTGGGACATTTTGAGTTTAAAATGATGGAATCTGACCAGGGCAAAGTATTTTGGAAATATTAACCCCACTGTGAATACTACTTTAGTTAAAGCAATTAAGATACTTTTGACTTTGTTGATTGCCACATCATACTATTGACTCATCTGTGACCAGAATCTATTGAAACATGAGTTTATGCTTTTTAAATATTAACTGTTTTCTAGCCATTCTTTTTCTAATTTGGAAAGTCTATTTTGAACTCAAATGTTGGATTTTACATCCATTCTACTAGATTTCATCTTACTAGATTTAGATTTTTATTGCCCTTCTTTCAATATCTAGTTGATGAGTTGCTTCTTCGATTAGACTTCCTTGCTTGTTCCAACTCTCAATTATTGTTCCATGTTCTGAATTCCTACATAATTCATTGTATATGCCACTCCCCTAGAACTTAATTTTTTCTGATTTATAATTTTAGTTATTCTTTAAGTGCATATTTAACCTGAAGCTCTGGTATTGATCAGCTTGCTGAGTAAAGGTTATAATAAACACATAAGAATAGCTACAATTGTAAATCTATATGCCTAATGTATGACTCATTATATTTCTTTTTTTGTAAAGATAATCACCTTTTTTATTAAAGCTTTTTATTTACAAAGCATATGCATAGATAACTTTTCCAACATTGACTCTTGCAAAACCTTCTGTTCCAAATTTTCCTTCCTCCCATTCCCTCCCCAAGTTGGCAGGTAATCCAATATATGTTAAATATGCTAAATACATGTTAAATCCAATATATTTATACATATTTATAGTTATCTTGTGCACAAGAAAAATCAGATCAAGAAAGAAGAAAAAGAAAAATTGAGAAAGAAAACAAAACACAAGCAATTAACAACAGAGAAAGTAAGAATGATATGTTGTCTTTCACACTCTGTTCCCATGTTTCCCTCCCTGGGTGTAGATAGCTCTATTCATCACTGCACAAGTGGAACTGGTTTGAATCATCTCAATGCTGAAGAGAGCCATGTCCATCAGAACTGATCGTCATAAAGTCTTGTTGTTGCCATATATAATGATCTCCTGGTTCTGCTTATTTTACTTATCATCAGTTCATGTAGGTCTCTCCAAGCCTCTCTGAAATCATCCCACTGGTCGTTTCTTACAGAACAATAGTATTTCATAGCATTCATATACCATAATTTATTCAGCCATTCTTCAATTGTTGGGCATCTATTCAGTTTCCAGTTTCTTGCCACTACAAAGAGGGCTGCCACAAACATTTTTGCACACATGGGTCCTTTTCCCTCCTTTAAGATCTTTTTGGGATATAATCCCAGTAGAAATACTGCTGGATCAAAGGGTATGCACAGTTTGATAACTTTTTGAGCATAGTTCCAAACTGCTCTCCAGAATGGCTAGATTGGTTCACAACTTTACCAACAATGTGTCAGTGTCCCAGTTTTCCCATATCCCCTCCAACATTCATCATTATCTTTTCCTGTCATCTTAGCCAATCTGACAGGTATGTAGTGATAACTCCGAGTTGTCTTAATTTGCATTTCTCTGATCTATAGTGATTTGGAGCATTTTTTCATGTGGCTACAAATAGTTTCAATTTCTTCATCTGAAAATTATCTGTTCATATATTTTGACCATTTATCAGTTGGAGAATGGCTTGAACAATTATAAATTTGAGTCAATTCTCTATATATTTTAGGAATGAGGCCTTTATCCGATCCTTTGAATGTAAAAATTTTTTCCCAGTTTATTGCTTCCCTTCTAATCTTGTCTGCATTAGTTTTGTTTGTACAAAAACTTTTTAAATTAATATAATAAAAATTATCTATTTTGTGATCAATAATGATCTCTAGTTCTTTAATCACAAATTCATTCCTCCTCCATAGGTCTGAGAGGCAAACTATCCTATGTTCTTCTAATTTGTTTAAAATATCATTATGTCTAGATCATGAACCCATTTCAACCTTATCTTGGTATATGGTGTTAGGCATGAGTATATGCCTACTTTCTGCTATACTAGTTTCCTATTTTCCCAGCAGTTTTTGTCAAATAGTGTATTCTTATCCCAAAAGCTGGGGCCTTTGGGTTTGTCAAATACTAGATTGCTATAGTCATTTACTATTTTGTTCTATGAATCTAACCTATTTCACTGATTAACTTCTCTATTTCTTAGCCAGTACCAAATGGTTTTGATGACTGCTGCTTTATAATATAGTTTTAGATCTGGTACAGCTCGATTACCTGCATTTGTTTTTCTCTTCATTAATTCCTTTGAAATTCTTAACCTTTTGTTCTTCTAGATTAATTTTGTTATTATTTTTTCTAGGTCAGTAAAATTGTTTCTTGGGAGTTTGATTGGTATAGTACTAAATATATAGATTAGTTTAGGGAGTATTGTCATCTTTATTATATTCACTCAACCTATCCATGAGCACTTGATATTTTTCCAGTTGCTTAGATCTGACTTTATTTGTATGGAAAGTGTTTTGAAGTTTTGCTCATATAGTTCCTGACTTTCCCTTGGCAAATTGATTCCCAATTATTTTATACTATCAACAGTTATTTTAAATGGAATTTCTCTTTGAATCCCTTGTTGTTGGATTTTGCTAGTGATGTACAAGAATGCTGATGATTTATGTGGATTTATTTTGTATCCTGCAACTTTGCTGAAGTGGTAGATTGCTTCTAACAGTTTTTCGGTTGATTCTCTAGTGTTCTCCTAAGTACACCATCATATCATCTTCAGAGAGTGATAATTTGGTTTCCTCATTACCTACTCTAATTCCGACTTATTATCTTTCAACAAAATGAACTGATTATAAGAAAAATAATCCTGATTTCCTATTACATGTATTATATACAATCATCCAAAATTCAGTCATGTGTTAAACTAGTCAGACATTCAGCACTTGCTTCCTATTTGACAACAACCAACCCAAAAGTATTTCTTAGTTTCAGTTGGTGTTCCCCACCAAAAAGTTAAATCCTTTGAAATTGGAGACTCTTATCTTATAGTTTTCAAGTCTTCAAAATCTATCCCAATGTCCTACATAGGTTAAGTGATCAACAAATAGTTGTTTGACTATCTGTCACTAAACTTCAAATGACCTCATATGTCCTTTTGCCCCCACAGGAAAAGGAAAATGTATTCAGAAAACTGGACTCAGGTAACAGAATTTGTGCTGATTGGTTTCCCTATAAGTTGGAGCTTGCAGATCATACTATTCTTGGGGCTTATGGTGACATATATTGTTACAATCCTAGGGAACGTGCTTATTGTTGTACTTAGCTGGACTGATCATCGCCTGCAAACCCAGATGTATTTCTTCCTAAGAAATCTCTCTCTCCTGGAACTGGGGTGGGTCTCTGTTGTGGTCCCCAAGATGATGGTCAGCATCATCACCGGGGACTACTCTATCTCTTTTGCTGCCTGCATCTTGCAGTCCTACCTCTATTTCCTCCTGGGAACCACTGATTTCTTTCTCTTGGCTGTCATGTCTCTGGACCGCTATTTGGCCATCTGCCGGCCATTACACTATGAAACTCTCATGAATCGTCCTATTTGTATCCGACTAGTAATGGCTTCCTGGATTGCTGGTTTCCTTTGGGTGCTCTGTCCTACCATCCTCATGGCTAGCCTACCTTTCTGTGGGCCTAATGTCATTGACCACTTCTTCTGTGACAGCTGGCCACTTATGAAACTCTCCTGTGGTGATACTCAACTTCTGGAATTTGTGGCCTTTATACTTTCCACAGCTGCTCTTCTGGGCTCCCTGGTACTGACTTCTGTCTCTTATGTCTGCATTTTTGCTACTGTCTTCCGAGCTCCAACAGCCAAAGAAAAGAGGAAAGCATTTTCTACCTGTGCTTCACATCTTGCTGTGGTTGTCATTGCCTATGGAAGCTCCATCTTCCTCTATATTCGCACATCAGAGACCCAATCATTGCTCGTTAAGAAAGGTGCTTCAGCCTTGGCATGCATCATTACTCCACTTCTGAATCCATTCATCTTTAGTCTCCGTAATGATAAAGTGAAGCAGGCCCTATGGGATGCCCTGAAGTGGCACAGGAACATAGGTGCCAGGAGGTTATGAAGAACCTGAGAAAGGGAGTGAGCATCTCTCTGTAGTTTGTGAAACAAAACTTCCCAAGTAACAGACTACCATTTTCTCTGCCATCAAAGAAGGCCTTAACTCTTAAACATTAGAAAAGAGACATCATCCCTTAACAAAGAAAAGGCATCTTTATGACTTGCTTATATATTTAGCTACAAAGAAGGCAAACACAACATCTGTGTAGTCAACTTTAAAGGGGAAGAATGGCATTGTGGTTTAATACAAAGAGCACTAGGGTCAAAAAACTCAGAATCCAAGAATTATCAGTTACTAACTATGTAGCATAAGGTATTGAGTTTCCATCTGTGAACTTATTTTGTTTGTTTGTTTGTTTGTTTTTAATAAAATGAGCTGGAAGCAAGGAGTAAGCATACTTATGCCTTTTAGGCCTAATATTCTGATTTTGTAATTCTGAGATTAAAAACTACATGTAGAGCCATGACTAGAAATTGGGGAAAAGAAAGGGGATTCCATGGAGATAACAGGAAGGGTACTATCAGACCTGGAATGGAATATAGTCAAAATGACATTAAACTTAGAAAAGGGATAACCTGTCCTCTAGAGACACCCCTTGTGCCTCTAAAAGTTCATGATAATAAAAAATATTATCCAGAAAAATGGTGTTATGATTATGGGACTCTTGGAGTGAGATTCTCTAAATTAATAGAGAGGTTCTGAGTTGCTGAGAGTTACAAGCTGATGAAGGTAATGAAGTACCTTAAAAACTAGATCTGTGATATCATGGTGTACAGATAAATTTTTTTCGCAGTGATGGGGATGAAGCATGAAACTTCTCTTTGTAGAGAAATTATACATACTAGAAATTGACATTCTGTGACAAAACTTTATTTGCTCTACTACTGTAATTGTGGCTCTCAGAATATACAAAGTGGTTTTTTTAATGTACATATATCTAGAAAAGAATAGAATTGGCAAGCTTTAAATATTCTACAAGAAATATCCATCAATTTGTGTGTTTCAGCTAGTTAACCTCCCTATGAGATGAAAAGAGTGGCTTGCTGATGAATATGATCATCTTAAAATTGGCCTCAGGGTAGCATAAGATAGTAGAAATATTCCTGAATTTAGAATGAAGAACCTTTGAAAACTATGACCTATGAGACCATAGCCACTTAATCTTTCTGAGTCATAGTTTTTTCATCCATCAAATGTGGATAATATTGCCTGCACTATCCTCTTCCAAGATTATTATGGGGATCAAATAAAATAGTGTGTAAAAAGAGTTTTGCAAGACTTAAAGCTCCATATGAATACTAGCTATATTTATTACCCAGAGTGGTATAGGAAAGAACTAATTTGTCTTTATACATCTAATGTTTAACACTGTACCTTATATAATAGCTCCAAAGAGAAATTTAACGGACATTTAATAGCTGCTCATTCTTATCATTAATTAATATATATTTAATTGAATTAAACCAAAGTAGTTTTGGGGATCTATGTTAATTTGAAACTTCACTAATAGAGAATTGAATTAGAAGTTTTATATTGCAAGTAACATAGAGAATTGATCTGCTTTTCATGCAGACTTTCTGAATTACTGTATCCTCCAGAATCAATAATTATTAGTATCCACAGGGTACATCACAATCAGCCTGATGCTGTGGGACACTAGGGTTATAAGTCATTATCACGATTTTGATAGGAACAATGGGCAAAAAAAGTTTTACTATTTCACCAATCCTTCTCCTTGATAATACTCTCAAATTACGTACTCTTAGAGAAACAAGTATGAAGAAACAAAATTGACATTGTCAATTTTGAAGTGCTTGACCGTCCTGTTACATTCTCTCTTGATTTCTGCTATTCTTAAAGCACATCAGAGTTATACATATGGCCTTGATCCTAGACTCACAGTTGGATTCTCACAGTTACTGTCAAACCTCCTTCTGCCATTATGCATATAAGATACTATTTTATATTCATATAGCTATAGTCCTACTCCTTTTTCTTACTAACTAAGCACACCTGAACAAGTCATTTAATCTCTGACCCTGTCTTTTTATTTTTGAAATAAGGATAATAATTACATGTTTATCTCACTCAGTGGTGACAAGTGTCAAATGAGATAACTAAAAAGCGCTATCTACACATGAATCATAACTACTATGAGAGCCAATTGTCATAAAAAGATCTGCTTACTATTCTGTCCAAATACATATCATTTTGGACTAATTTATGTTCTCCCTCAAAACAAAATATTTATTCTGAGAAAACTCTCCCCTCAAAATAATTTATATAGTTTATTAGGAAAAAGAGAGATGAAGAAATAATGATGGCCTATTACCAATGGAAATCATTGATTATTTTGGAACTTACCTAATTTGGTGAAGTTTTTGCAGCCCTTTGCAATGCTCACATTACCATGAAGTATGTGGATTATTATTACTATTCTTACTACTGTTGCTGCTGCTGCTGCTGCTATTGCTATTACTACTATAGCTTAACAGGGTTTTTCAAAATTCTCATTTTTAAATTGTTCTGAAAATGCTTCCATGTAGCTTTCTTTACAATGATTAATAGTGATAAGCATAAAGATCTTATCTTTATGGGCTGACTGTAATTTTGAGTTCTCACTGTTTTCCTATATGTATGAAATGTGACCTAAAGCCCCAATAAACACCCTTTTCAAGAAATGGGAAATTGCAAACATGTGATACTTATTGTACAGTTTGTTGCACTCATACAATGGCAGTCATACACTTAGTATAAACTGAATTATGAAGTAGACAAAGCCATCCATCCAGGAACCTTCCATAATTATCCCACATAATAAGTGGATGTGCAATAGTTAGGAATGACAACAATGTGACATGGCTGGCAACAGGATAAGCCCCTTGATAAGCTCATTGAAATGAACAAAAAAGTTACATAAAACAAACTGCCAAAGGAGGTTTGGTGTAGAGGGTCACAGATAATGGGGGAACTCTGGGCAAGGTATAAGTCCCTCCAGTACAGACAGGAAACCTGCTCATGTGTCTGGTTTGGCTCCTCATCCCCTTTAGGGGTGTGTCAGCCTTCCTGAGAAGTCAGGAGAGGTGACAACCTAGGTTGTAATTAAAGTAAAGACAATAGCAAGCATGCATAGCATATAATTAGTGCATTGCAGTGTGCTATAATTATTTAAGAGCATTAGGGTATATAAGGCTGAGGGAATTTTGAATAAACGAACTCCATGTTTGACCATCCACATGAGTTCTGCCCCTTCACTCCTCAACCATGATCTGGATTCGGACTGGTACCAAAATCTTCCAGTAAGCAGATCCGTACATTATAGTTTGAGTTTCCTATGAGTAGACTAACCATTATCCTAGAACTATTGATGGAGGAATAGCAGAAGTCCAAGAAGAAAAAGGAGGAAAGGGGTATTGTGGGGGGTGTCTAGTGTATCAAGGGTCACATTGACTAAATTTCTCATAATTTTCATAAAGGACACAGTGAGAAACACCAGAAAAAGGAGTTCCCACATCTAGAAGAGAATAAAAAAATATACACACTGCAACTTGTGTATGATTGTCTGGCTTCAACTATTTAATCAAATTTGGAGATAAGCCTGATATGCAAAATGTGTTAAGTCAATAGTAACTCTTCCAATATATTCTTTAGGGAAAACAAATAAGGAGCACAATAAATATCAGTATTAACAATAATGTGGTTATCTCTGGCAAGATTAAAGTGTCAGTCTCTGGGATCTATGTCTGCATTAGACAGACAAGATGGTCACTGCTAGTATCCAAAGAAATTATGATTGGCTTCTTCCTTCTCAGCTTTATCATCTGGAAATTAGCTTTGGGGAAAGTTTCTGTTTCCATTAATATTTTGTGCCAGTGGTATATTAATCATAAACACCTGAGCAATGGCTTCTAGAAAATACAAGAATTCACATGGATTGACAAAGTAACTTCTCTGAAATGAATTAATAAAAGAGTATGCTTCCTATAATGGGAAGCTAATCTCCACTTCATACAGTGACAAAAATAATATTCCTTGGTCTCTACTCAAAAATATTCTGACCCCTGTTCCTTTGGGATTAAATTGCCCTCAAACAGGCAAAAGGAATAGCAGTACTTCCTCACCCCCAAGATTGTAAGTTCTACTTAAGTCATCTCCAAACTTCCAAACAAGTATGACGCACAAAGTAGCTAAAGTAATAAGGCAAGATGAGGAAGAAAAGGCAACAAGTGCAAGACAAGTCAAACCAACTTCACTGCTTTGACCACCATCTCCTCTCATGTCATCACTGAGATGACTCAGGATTCTGCACCTAACAGGGATGGGAATAACAATGCTTTCAACTCAGTGTCCTTAGTGATCATCTTGGGTGGGATCCATTATAAATGGATCCATTATTCCTACAATCTCAGCTACTGAAGAAAATTCTTGTCACCAAATACCTGTTGAATTATCAAAAGGTTCAATATCACAAACTGATATGAATTTATCAGTGAAAATGATTTTGAAGAAGACACATTCTCATCAACTTTGTTACTGCAACCTAAAAACCATAAAACATTTACTTCTGATTTGCAGCTGAAACTTTCCATATATGTTGTTTCTGTTTTAAACTCTGAGCTCTTTAAAATCAGGGTCTGACTTACTTTTCCATTTGTTTTTGAAAGCAAACAAAATAATGATCTGTATGCCTCCTTTTAACAAAATTTTACAATTCTTAAAGGAAATTTATTAAAGAAAAGTCATAGTAGATTAAAATCAAATATACTTAGGGGGTTTTTTGAGGGTTGATTTTTTTTTAAATATAACATGAAATTTTAGTTGAAAGAGGTTTAGATTATGCATGAAAGAATCTTCCACAATTATTACATTTCTATGGATTTTATCCCATGTGAATGCTGACTTAGTGTATATGAAGTATGAAGTAGAAGAATCCACATAGCTGATTTTGTCCAATGTAAAGAGTGTTAAGTCACTCAGGCTGATTTTAGGGGAACATTGCCCCTTAAAAATAACTCCACTGAACAACCCAACATCTTTCTCTTAGCTACATTATCTGAAGTTCCCTCAATAGGAATTCAAGTTAATAAGTACCCATTTTTAAAAATTGAAATATTAATCATGGAAGGGCCAATTATCATAGTAAAATTCATACCTTAAAGTGAAATAGTTTTATTAGATTGTTTTCTTACTAATACTAATCAGATATTCTAAAAATAATGGAGCTATAATGGGAGGATGACAGAAGAGGTGAGAGAGAGAAAGAGAGAGAGACAGAGACAGAGAGACAGAGAGAAAGAGACAGAGAGACAGACAGAGACAGAGAGGAGAAAAATAATTCTGAGTGTGAAGCACTTTCAAGGAAGCCAGACACGGGCAGGAAAATCATCTGGGACATTTTGACCAGCCAGTACATAACTTGAAGACCACAGGAGAAAATATTTTAAGGAATAGCAAGATGCAACTAGAGGTAAAATTTGCACTAAAAATCTTTCCTGATGTTTCCTAATACTAATTTTCCTTTCCCCAAAACTCATGCCTTTCTCAGTAGAGTTTTACCCAGGAAAGTAAATTTTGGGGAAAATGACAATATATAGATGGCCTATCCTTTCCCCTAATATGTATATATACAATAGTAACTAGGGCAGGGAATCTGATGGTTTATCAATGGTTACCAAAATTTAGAGGATACCAACAGCATGATCTGGGACATGCTTTTTTGCTCCAATAGTCACGTCCACAAATCCCCTTAACACCGATTTTTCAACAGCATAGAAAATTTGAGGTGTTCTAATGTGTACCTCCTCTCAGTAACCACACCCCAGGTGAACACTATTCACTATATGTGTCATCACTATTGGAAAAGAAATACCCTAATCATTGAAGTTAGGACATACACACAGAACTCCCAATATATATCTCTCTCTGAATGACAAATGTAGCAGTTATGGTAATATTAAAACCACAGTCAATACTCATCTTTTGCCCTCAAAAAAAAGTTCATGTTTAATGAATGTGGTTCAAAGTACTTAAAGGATTCCAATTGTAAGAAAGTGAAAGTAAATTTTAATTGCTTGAATTGTAATGAATTAACAGTATAAAATTGGAGGAACTTAGACTATTGCTGCTGCAGAAATGGCTCTGCTTAAAGTCATTTGGAGAGAGAAGTATTTTCTCTGGTTGGAGCACTCATTTCAGGGGATTAGAACCACCTATATGCCCTGTGATTGAAACCTCTAAAATGGCCATAAGAAATAACTCAGAAGAATAAGACTATCAGGTTAGGTAAGTGAATCAGTTTCTATCAACCTGATGAGCCATCTGCCATTTTAGGCTCATTAACTACCTTCAGTCGTGGTTCAGACTTTGGTCAAATTTCAATGAACATATATATTGAATATATATATATGAATATATTCTAGGGCATAGATGATAGGGAAGTATGGTATTTCTTTTTTTTTGCAGACAGTAAAGTAGACAAATCATTCAATTGGTATAGTGGGGGAGAAGAAGCAGGAGAAACACTAGACACGGAGTCAAAGAGACCTGATTTCTTGGTTTATCAATAATTTCCTCTGTTACCTTTAATAAATCACTTTCTTTCTATGAGTCTAAATTTTTCTATTCTATTATGTGGTCTCTTGCTTTCATTTTTGTCTCCAGTTATTTGGATCAAGGACACTGAAAGACACAAGATTTATCCCTTATATATTAAAAGTATTAAAATTTTGGGTAACCAAGGCCTTCTGGAATTCTTTCAACTAAGACTGGAACAAACATTACATATTGTATTCTGTACTTTGGTAGTGATTAGTGATTGTAGTTTCCTGCTGTCCTTAATGTTTGTGTGTGTGTGTGTGTGTGTGTGTGTGTGTATGCATAAATATATGTATGTATATATATATATACATATATATATATGGAAGTAGCTATATGTGTGATGAAACATTTATGCTGGATCAACTATCTTCCTATTTATATGGAACTATATTTGCAATAGTATACTGATAAATGTTTAACAAGTGGCTCTCAGGCAGGTAAAACATACAACAAATATTTAAATTTAAGCTCCATCATTAACTCCTCATTTATCTCCATTACTTTATTAAACCTAAATCACCAACAAAACAATATAAAACATTAAAAATTTAACAATCAGCTCTTATGTCAGTTTGAATGTAATGCACTCCTGGATATTAGTGGTGAAAGTAATGGATGAGGAGTCAAAAGGTCTATTTTCTCTGGTCTGTTACCAACTAGTTGTCTTAGACATCAGGGAAATCAATTAACCTGTGAAGTTTCAATTTCTTCATTTATAAAATAGATGTTCCAGGTTCCTGGAGGTTCCTTAGGCTCCTAAGAGACAATATGGTAGGTGTATTGACTTAGGAAAATCTATATGCCAACTCAGATTTCTTACAATCCATGTCATTTAACCTTTCTTTCAGTTTCTTCATTTGTAAAATAAATGAGTGGACTAGATGACCTCTAAATATCTTCCAACTCTGGGAATTATGTTGCTTCCAGATCTAACATTCTGTGATTCTGAAAGGGTCAAGTTTGCTCACTGTAGGGTCATACTATAAAGCAATTTTACAAACATAAAAGTATTTGAAAGTATCTGATATGCAAATTTGAGAGGGCTCTGGATAAAAAGTCAAGAAAAATTTGGTCAACATGTAACTCAATGAATTTTATTTTTCACTTAGTCAAAGGGACATTGAAGAACTATTTGATATAGAATGTAGGCACTAGCAATCCATCCATTGAGGAAAAACAAGAAATTCTCCACCTATAATTTGAAAAGTACTGACTTTTAGAAAAAACAGGATCAGTTATAATCACTAATCAAACCAGTAAAGAAAAATGATAGACTCCTTAGAGAATTTCTAGAAATTTGATAGGTTTGCTAATCAAGAGATGATATCGATTAAAAACTATTTTGACTAAGTAAACCCTACTCAAACCTATTTAGAACAATTTGCTTATTAGTTCTTCATAACTCTTTAGGCTTCCCTGGTGCGTTCAGCTTCCTGGAAGTCTCTAAAGGCTACAGGATTTTGCTCCTTTCATAGCCTTCAATTCTCCCCTGTCTCAGGTTAACTCTCTCTGGAGAATTACTACCCATTATAAGGTCACTTTTATAATCCTTCTCCTGAGACTGTGCCATCATCTCTAATTGCCTTATAAGGATGATCTACCCAAGAAAAAAAAATGGGTAGCAGATGACAGAAGTGGAATTAGAACCCAGATTTCCTAATTTCTATTTCAAGGCTCTCTCCATTATATTATACTGATTAGCCAAATAAATAAGAACTATCCTTAATTTGGTCCCTCAACATGCTGAAAATAATAGCAATAATAGCTAACATTGATGATAGCTTTTTATAAATGACAAAAGGTTTGGTTTTTTTTTTTTTTCAAAACAACCTTGTGGGTTAAGCAATACAAATATTAATGTCCCTGTTTTAGACATGAGGATATCATAGCTCAAAATTCAAAGCTTAATAATTTATGTCCCAGGACTAGGAATTAAATATTCATATTTTTAATTCAACCAAATATTCAATAAAAGTCTCCCATATGCAGGACACTATTACAGGTATTGAAAATACATTGTACAGAGGAAAAAGCACTGAAATTTCTGTCATTGGACCTGGCTTGACACCTCTGTGACTTTGCATAAATCACTTAATACTCTGAGTTGGACTTCTGATTTCTAATCTATAAAATGAGGAAATAGAATAAACTGATCTCTGAGATACTTTCCAGTTCTTGACAGTGATGCCAAATATTATGAAATAGACCTTGCCATTTATTTGATTCTACTTGGGCAAGAGGTGAGGGGAAGAGGAGAGAACAAGTAAAGGATAATATAGCATAAACATATCTTTATAAGTTATCATATGTATATAAATTGATATATTTATCTGTGTATATATAACAAGAAAAAGAATCCACAAGCTTTCTAATGAGAGGATATCTCTGTTGGTTATTTGATCATATGTGATATCTACTATCTCTGTTGGTTTGGGTGAATCACTTAACCTTACTAGTTTTAATTTATTTTATCCTTAAAATGAATAAGATTAGATAGTTTAAGAGATCCAATTTAGCCCTCAATTTGCAATCCAAATAAATATGGAGGTTATACAAATTAATTCCATTGGATTGTATCTAATAACTGGAGAGACCACAACTTTATAAGGAGATAACAAGTTAGCTGACTATGTGAAGGAATTTAAGCATTCTGTAAGACAGAGGGGAGGACCAAGTATAATATATATGATGAACAACTTGGAGGTAGAAAGAATGGCATGTGGGGAGAACATTAATAGATTGGTTTAGCTGGTAAGGTAAACATATGAATGTAAGATATGATATAAGACAAAACCAGTAGTCAAAACCATATCATCAAGAACTTGAATGACTAGGCTAAGAATTTCTAAATTTCATCAACTTAATTTTTTTATCAGATGTATTACATGACCAGATCTGTATTTTAGGAGTACTTGCTTGATAATTTTGTGGAAGACAGATTGAAGAAGGGGAGGTATTGGAAGCATAGAGACAAATGAAGAGAAGAAAAGTAGAGGCAATAGTCCAGATATAGGTAATGAGGACATGACCTTAAACAGATATGATATGAGTGTAATGAATGGTCAAGATGTTGTATAAGTAAAGACAACAAGCCATAGCAAGTGAATGAAATGGAAGTGAAGTGACATAGAAGTTTAAAGAGGAACTACAAAGTTGGGAACCTAATACAACAGAAAAATGAAGAATTTGTAGGAAAGATGGATTTGGAGGAAATGATAAGTAGTGTTTGGGATTTTTTAAGTTTCAGATGTCCATGGGACATCTGTTTTCCCTTAACCATCAGGAAATTAGTTTTATAGGAGATAGTTTCCTTGTAGAAAGCAAGGTCTCTTAAGAAAATCACACCTGAATTGAGCCTTTAAGGGAAAGAGTGGTTCTAAGAGCAAGAATTAAGAGGAAGAAGATTGTAGATATCATAAAATGTGCAAAGGCACACAGGCTGCTGACAAGATATACAATATGGAGAATAACAATGGTTTGGATGCAATAATTCAGTTTGGCTAGAACAAAGTGTGTGTGATGAGGCAGAGTAAGCCTGTAAAATAAGCCTGGAAAGTCAAAAGCTATCTTGAGGAGGGCTTAAAATGTAAACAGATGCTTTTGCATGCTATCCTAGAGGTAATAGGAAGCCATTGAAACTTCTTGAGCAAATGACATACCTGCTCAAAGGTCTGCTTTAGTATTAACAGGTTGATAGCTGTATGGAAGATGAGCTAGAGAAGAGAAAGGCTAGATACAAGGACATCAGTTAAGAGATTCTCCAAACATCACACCAATAAATGAATAAAGACATGGTAACTTGAAGAAGAGAATACTAAAAACTGGAAGGCCTAGGACAGCCTTTCCATATGAGGTGAGCCTTGAAGGATACCAGAGATTCTAAGAGGCAGGGATGATCAGGGAACATGTTGAAGGTATACAAAATGTAAAAAGATTGCAATACCAAAGATGGTATTTTGAATTTTGAGGACAGCCAGTAAGACAGTATAGACAAAAAAGGCTGCAATCTGACATATTTAGAGAGCTCAGTGGGGGCAATGTAGGAACTAGTAGTGATGGAAGTTGGAACACCTTCAGATTTTTTCCTTCTGTAGTTTCTGCACTTCTGGTAATTATACATTTGCTATGATTTTATACTTCTAGTTTTTCAAGGTGAGTACCTATGAAATTCATAGTCTGTACCTGGGCACCTCCCTCTGTGCCTGACCAAAAAGACCTTTTCTGGCAATCTTCAAAATGATCTTCTACTGGTAATTTGCTGCACTCCCAATATTTGTGGATTCTGCCAGTCCAGAACTAGTTTAGAGGCTGAATTTGCTAATTAGTTGTGGGTCCTGGGAGAAGATCACAAAGAAACATGTGTCCTCTCCACCATCTTGGCTCTGCCCTGCCAAAGACCAATTTGTCTGGTATCCCAATACCTTTTAGTATCTCAATCTCCTATGATGAATGTGACATTTTTGGGGGGTGTTACTTCTAATTGATGCTACAGGTCTTCATAAAACTGATCAACTTTTGCTTTTTTGGCATTGGCAGTTAGAATAAAGATTTGTATTACAGTGATATTGAATGGTTTACCCTGCATTTCAATAGATATCATTGTTATTTTTGAGATCAGACCTGGGGCAGAGTGCAGTCTCTGCTGTGGAGAATCTACAAGGAGGAATCTACACCAGTGTTGACTACTCTGCCCTAGTTGCAAATCAGTAGATCAGCAGAGAAATTATAAAACATCCAACACAACACAAAAGGTAAATAATGAGCCCCAAAATGCCAGAGTCTCACAGGACCTAGCCACACCCACCCAGCACTGGGAGTGAGTCAGCATACATTTTGTGAATCTTTCATCAGATTTAGCTCAAAGAGAAAATATTAGACATATTTGCTTTACAGAGAAATATCACTCACCTTATTGAAAAGGGGGAGGGGAAAAGCAAAAAGGGAAAGGGTAGGCTAAATAGAAGGGAAAACAGAAATAGTAGGGGGAAGGTATAAGAAAGAGGGAGGGACTCTAAAGGGGAAGGGATTCTATAGGGGGAGGGCTGCTTGTGGCAAGTGGTGCTCATAAGTTAAATATTGGGGAAGGGAAAGGGGAAAAAGAAAGAGAAAAGTATAATCTGGGGATAATTATATGGCAGGAAATACAGAATTAGTAGTTTTAACCATAAATGTGAATAGGGTGAACTCTCCCATAAAGTGGAAGTGGGTAGCAGACTGGATTAAAAGCCAGAATCTTACAATATGTTGTTTACAAGAAACACATTTAAAGCAGAATGATATATACAGAGTAAAGGTAAAAGCTAAAGCAAACTCTATTATGCTTCAGGGGAAGTAAAAAAAAGCAGGGATAGTCATCCTTATCTCAGATCAAGCAAAAGCAAAAATTGATCTAATTAAAAGAGATAAGGAAGGAAACTATATCTTGCTGAAAAGTACCATAGATAATGAAGCATTGTCAATATTAAACATACATGCACCAAGTGGTATGAGATCTAAATTCCTAAAGGAGAAGTTAAGAGAGCTGCAAGAAGAAATAGACAGCCAAACTACATTAGTGGGGGATCTCAACCTTGCTCTGTCAGAACTAGATAAATCAAAACACAACATAAATGAGAAAGAAGTTAAAGAGGTAAATCGAATACTAGAAAAATTAGGTATGATAGATCTTTGGAGAAAATTGAATGGATACAGAAAAGAATACACTTTCTTTTTGGCAGTTCATAGAACCTACACAAAAATTGACCATATATTAGGGCATAAATACCTCAAAATCAAATATAAAAAGGAAGAAATAGTAAATGTATTTTTTTTCTGATCACAATGCAATAAAAATTACATTCAATAAAAAGCCAGGGGAAAGTAGACCAAAAAGTAATTGGAAACTAAATAATCCCATTCTAAAGAATTAATGGGTGAAACAGCAAATCATAGACACAATAATTTCATCCAAGAGAATGACAATAATGAGACAACATAGCAAAATTTGTGGGATGCAGCCAAAGTGGTAATAAGGAGAAATTTTATATCTCTAGATGCTTACTTGCATAAAAGAGAGAAAGAGAAGATCAATGAATTGGGCTTTCAATTAAAAAAGCTAGAAAAAGAGCAAATTTAAAAACCCCCAATTAAATACCAAACTTGAAATTCTAAAAATAAAAGAAGAGATTAATAAAATTGAAAGTAAAAAAAAAACTATTGAATTAACAAATAAAATTGAATTGGTTTTATGAAAAAAGATAAACTTTTACTAAATTTGATTAGAAAAAGGAAAGAGGAAAATCAAATTGTTAGTCTTAAAAATGAAAAGGGAGAACTTTCCACAATGAAGAGGAAATTAAAGCAATAATTAGGAGTTACTTTGCCCAATTTTATTCCAATAAATTTGCTAACCTAAGTGAAATGAAGGAACACCTACAAAAATATAGACTGCCCAGATTAACAGAGGAAAAAGTAAATTACTTAAATATTCCCATTTTAGAAAAAGAAATAGAACAAGCTATTAATCAACTCCCTAAGAAAAAAATCCCCAGGACCAGATGGATTTATATGTTAATTCTACCAAACATTTAAAAAACAATTAACTTCAAGACTATATAATATATTTGAAAAAAATAGGGAATGAAGGACTCTTACCAAATTTCTTTTATGACACAGACATGGTACTGATACCTAAACCAGGTATGTTGAAAACAGAGAAAGAAAATTATAAAACAATCTCCCTAATGAATATTGATGCAAAATCTTAAATAAAATATTAGCAAAAAGATTACAGAAAATAATCCCCAAGATAATACACCATGACCAAGTAGGATTGATACCAGGAATGCAGGGCTAGTTCAATATTAGGAAAACTATTAGCATAATTGACTATCAATAATCAAATTAACAAAAACCATGTGCTATCTCAATAGATGTGGAAAAAGCATTTGATAAAATCCAACACCCATTCCTATTAAAAATACTAGAGATTATAGGAATAAATGGTTTTTTTCCTTTAAAAATCAGTAACATCTATTTAAAACCATCAGTAAGCATCATATGTAATGGGGATAAAGTGAAACCGTTCCCAATAAGATTAAGGGTGAAACAAGGTTGCCCACTATCAGCATTACTATTCAATATTGTATTAGAAATGCCAGCTTTGGCAATAAGAGATGAAAAAAGAGATTAAAGGAATTAGAGTAGGTAATGAGGAAACCAAATTATAACTCTTTGCAGATAATATGGTATACCTAGAGAACCTTAGAGAATCAACTAAGAAGCTATTAGAAATAATCCACAACTTTAACAAAGTTGCAGGATACAAAATAAATCCACATAAATAATCAGCATTTTTATACATCACTAAAAAAATCCAACAGCAAGAGATACAAAGAGAAATTCCATTTAAAATAACTGTCAAGAGTATAAAATATTTGGGAATCTATCTGCCAAGGGAAAGTTAGGCAAAACTATAAAACACTTTCCACACAAAGTCAGATCTAAACAAACTGGAACAATATCAAGTATTCTTGGATAGGTTGAACAAATATAATAAAGATGACAATATTCCCTAAACTAATCTACTTATTTAGTGCTATACCGATCAAACTTCCAAGAAACTATTTTACTGACCTAGAAAAAATAGCAACAAAATTCATCTGGAAGAACAAAAGGTCAAGGATTTCAAAGGAATTAATGAAAAGAAAAGCAAATGCAGGTGGCCTAGCTATACCAGATCTAAAACTATATTATAAAACAGCAGTCATCAAAACATTTGATACTGGCTAAGAAATAGACTAGTTGATCAGTGGAATAGGTTACATTCACAGGACAAAATAGTCAATAACTATAGTGATCTACTGTTTGATAAACCCAAAGATCCCAGCTTTTGGGATAAAAATTCACTATTTGACAAAAAATGCTGGGAAAATTAGAAACTAGTATGGCAGAAACTACGCATTGACCCATACTTAACACCATATACCAAGATAAGGTCAAAATGGGTTCATGATCTAGACATAAAAAATGGTATTATACATACATTAGAAGAACATAGGATAGTTTACTCTCAGGCCTGTGGAGAATGAAGGAATTCATGATCAAAGAACAACTAGAGATCATTATTTATAACAAAATTGATAATTTTGATTATATTAAGTTAAAAAGTTTTTGTACAAACAAAACTAATGCATACAAGATTAGAAGGGGAGCAATAAACTGGGAAAACATTTTTACATTCAAAGGTTCTGATAAAGCCCTCATTTCCAAAATATAGAGAGAATTGATTCAAATTTATAAGAAATCAAGCTATTGTCCAATTGATAAATGGTCAAAGGATATGAACTGACAATCTTCAGATGAAAAAATGAGAACTATTTCTAATCATATGAAAAGGTGCTACAAATCAGTATTGATGATAGCAAGGACTTTGTCACATCTTTCATAGTATCTTGTATGTTGAGGTTAGTTGGGTATCTCACCAACTATCTCAAATTCAGCATTTCCCAAATCAAGATCTTCCTCTAATATCCAAAGCATATCTCCCCCATAACTTCACCATTCCTGTTGAGGATACCATATACCATATCTTCCAGCCATAACCCCCTTTGTTTTGCTTTGTTTTATTGAGAGGGAGTTTTGGTGAGCATTCAGGGTTATATGACTTGCTGAGAGACACACAAGTAGTAAGTGTCAAGTGTCTGAGACTGAATTTGAACTCAGGTCCTCCTGACTCCAGTGCCCTGAGCCACCTAGCTGCATCCATCAAGCCATTTTTAAAATTATTTCTTGTCCCCGAAACAAATGTTCCCTGCATACAATCACTTTCCACGTCTTGATGATTTTGCCTACAAAATGTCTTTCCCAATCATACTTTCATTTCCAGTTCCACTGTCACCATCTCAGTTAAAGTCTTTGTTGCACTTTGCCTGGACTATTAGAATTGGTTTCTAAAATAGCTTTCTTCCCTTCAGTTTTTCTTTTATAAAATCACACTGATTTATATGTATAAAAACCTAATGTGTAATTGAATTCAATTTAACTCTAATTAAAGACCTACTGGATATATCAGGTACAAAATAGAAAGGCAGAAGTAGAAATAGTCTGTGTCCTTTAGAATACACATTCTAATGAGAGGATACAATCTGTGCATGAGTAAACAAACAAACAAACAAAAAAAAAAATAAACCAAGTTATAAAAAGATTCCAAGAAGATAGGAGTACTAACTAATAAGGCTATCAGCAAAGACCTTACATAGGAGGAGGCCACTGAGTTGTACTTAGAAGGAAGCTAGTGTCAAGATCTCCATTCCTAGATCACCCTTCTCTTTTTACTATTAGAGATACCCTGTTTTCTAGAGCTAAGACAGCAATCAAACTGTGCTACTAGTTGAGATCAATTGTACTAACAAAAATGGAATTTTAATAGGGAGACAAGACAAAAACTAATTTTTAGGTCTAGGACACTTTCAGGAAGAGGAAACCTATGTAATATGTCCTACTGGAGCACCCATGATATTGAAGCAATAAGTATAGGAAGAAGGTTTCATTAGAGAAGGAATAGGATTGCAAGGGAGGTAATTGTAAAAAGTCAACAAAGGCACAATTCTCCTTAAGGAAATCATGCTGTTTTAATTGCTGAGAACAAATTTAACTCTAGAGAACATACATCTAGAGATAATAGCTAGCATTTATGTAGCACTTTATAGATAAGAAAACTGAAACAAACATAGATTTATTGACTTGCCTAGATTATAAAACTAGTGTGTGAAACAAGATTTGAAGTTAGGTCTTCCTGATTCTATGTCCAGTGATCTATCCACTACAGAATTTGACTTTCTACAATATAAAAAGGTTGGAGATTAATGGTTCAAAATATTGAGTGTTATTTTAGATGTAGTTGGTTTTTCAATTTCCTTTGTATAACTCCTTTTTATTGTTATAAGGGAGAGTTCTATGGAGGAAATATTTTAGAAAATATGATGACAAAAAACATTTTTTGAAAAAGTCACCATGTAGGAGAATGTGAAGAAATAAGGATAAACCTGCTCACTTTATCTTGGTATTAAAAGATTAAATATGAACTTTGTGTATGTAAGAACTGAAGTCTTTCTCAAATCATAGAAGTCAAAATGTATTCATAGAACCATAGGATCCACAGTCATAATTTGAGTTAGGCATTTGGGGCCACAGGAAATTAAAATTTAGAAGGTACTTCACTCCTTCAGAGGCCTAGAAGAAAACAATATCTAAAGTAGTTAGCAAGGAAAGTTAAAACATAAAATTATGATATGACATCATTCTTTACTATCTACCTTATCATAGATAAATTCACTATATCCAAACTCCTTGCAATGTACCTTCTGATGTCCCTCAGTCTTATGTCGTGGGAACCTACATCCAGGATCACACTTACCAAGGATCCTGGTGTATCAGTTTCTCATCACTCTCAAATGAATTTATCCTTAAAACCTTAATCGAGGGGACCTTTCATACTGTTTACTATCAATGCATTCAGTACCTCTTTCCCAATTTGTCAAACTTGATTGTTATATCTCTAACAACACTAGCTCTCTTTATGGGTCAAAAAGATAGCAGTAATAGCAACTTTGAAATCAAAGCCAACACTTCCCTTTTCCCTCAAGAGGTTAATTACAGCATTCTTGTTTAACAAGCATGGGTCAAGATGGTTTTCTTCAGGGACCATAGTTCTAAGAAAGTTGAAACAAATTTTAATTGATAGAATTGGGAATGAATTAACTGTGTAAAAATCAAAGAACTTTATCTTCTGCTGCAAATGAACATCTACTTCAAGTAAACAGGAGGAAGAAGTCCTAGCTATAGCTCATTCTTTCTGTTTAGAATGCTAACTTGACCTTAGAATCAATCGAGTCCTCTGAAGTTGAAACTTTTGAACGAAATGGTGGGATTCTTTCACTCCATGGACACCAAAGGCTCAAACCCAATGTCTATATTTGATCACAATTTAAATTTCACCTTTTTGTTCAATTAACTGATTGTATTAGAGGCAGAAAGATGAGGAAGACCAAAAACTATGAGAATGAGACCTTTGTAATTTTGAAAAAGTTTAATTAATCTTTTTAAGAGTCCATGATATCATCTGTACAATGATCTTAAACTGGATCATCCCAAAGCATTAATCTTTAGGATTTTATGCTTCTGAGATTTCAAACTCTAAGTCATCAGCTCTATGAGGATTTGTTAAGAGTTTTCCATTTGGGTCTCTGGTGATTAAAGTCAACCAGTTAACTTTCAATTATTTATTCACCAAACCTCTACTATACCTTCACTATATTTGAGGGACTATTTTAGGCACTGGTTAAAAAAAGATAAAATACCAACAGTTTCATCTTTTTAGAAACATATTGTACTGGGAAAATGTACATCAATCAGTAAGTATAAAATAACAAAAGTAAATACAATGTAATTTTCTTGGTGGGGGATGATTTGAAGAGAAATCAGTCTTGATTCGTAGGTTATTATGAAGCTGTGAAGGACTTTGAACATGGGATCAAAGTAATTGTATTTTAGAGAGAGAGAGAGAGAGAGAGAGAGAGAGAGTGAGAGAGAGAGAGAGATGGAAGGAAGGAAGGAAGGAATTAGCAGAGATTAAACACTTATTGTTTGCCAAGAACTATACTAAGGACTAGAGATAAAAATTTAAAAGAGAAATACTATTAGCTCTCAAGGAGTCTTTCTCCTGATTAGGAGAGATAATACATACTGATATCTATGATTTATACAGTGCTTGAAACTATGCAAAGTGCTTTCAATTCATTATCTATTCATTATCTAACATTCATTATTCCATTCATTATCTAACTTCAACCTTAAGATATAAGTACTTATATATAGGTATATAAAGTATAGGTATATTATCCTCATTATACAAATAAGGAAAATGAGACTAGTAGAATTTGAATAATTTACCAAGGGTCACTTTGCAAGCATCTGAGGCAGGTTTCAATTTCAGGTGTCCCTGACTCTATGTCTGGCACTTTATCCACTGTGCCATCTAGTTGCTCATATAGGAGAATGTGGCTCCAGGCCAGATAGAAATATCTAACGGTCCTTAGGCTACAGATACAGGGCAGAGGGTAAGAATTAGTGATCTTCCATCTTACTGGAAAGACAGTGCAAATCATTTGCAGCAGAAGATAAAGTTCTTTGATTTTTACACAGTTAATTCATTCCCAATTCTATCAATTAAAATTTGTTTCAACTTTCTTAGAGCTATGGTCCCTGAAGAAAACCATCTTGACCCATGCTCGTTGAACAAGATCAGTGGAAAGACTCAATCAAGAGGTGTAAGCAATCATATATAGTCATTTGGATGAAGTTCATCCAGTTTGGATGAAGTGATGTGCCCTATCCTGTGACTTTTGAGAAAAGTGAACTAGATATTCCTTCACACAGAGACAGGAATGAAGTAAGTGTTCAGCATCCAGCTAGGAGAGTCTAGCACTCATTGGGAAATGGCTAATGGGCTGAAGAAAGGGGAAAGAACTGTTTTTCACTTCCTGCTCTGACTGGGCTTTCCAACATCTATTGGGATGTTGGGATCAGGTAAGTAAGAGTAGATTAGAAGTAATAGGGAGCCAAAGAAACTTTTTTTGATCTAGTAAAATTGTAATTTAAGAATATCAGTTTTTTGAGGGGAGAGGTACAACTAGGTGATGCAGTGGATAGAGCACCAGCCCTGAAGACATGAGGACCTGAGTTCAAATCTGGCCTCAGACACTTAATACTTCCTCAATTCCTCAGCCATATATATAAAGATATTGATATATATTAATATATATTGATATATAATGATATATATCAGTTTGGCAGCTGGTAGGGAGAATGAACCGTGGGCCACTGAAGATGAAGCATATGCTAATTACTTCTAGATTCCATCTAGCCCAGGGAGTTCAAGAATTCAACAAATCAAGATTTGACCATAGCTTTCATTTTGGAAAATGCATCTTTTCAATATAACTTCCTTCCTATTGGAAGTAATATGTGATTGCTACTGTGGGGTAGATTACATGTTTAAATGTAAGTATTTTTCGATGCTATATCAACCATTTTACTGATTTTTTGCTGGAACCGATCTGGTATAAGGGTTGAACTATGGCACCAAGAATCAGAACACTTGATTTCCAGTCCTAAGTTTGACACTAACCAGCATTATGAGGTCCAAATGATTTCATTTAAACACCCTAAATTTTATAAAATGAAGGACTAACAAAATGATCTCTAACGAAAGTTCCTTCTATCAATAACATTGTGTCACTGGATGGGGTACCAGGTACCCCACTACAATATCATACTCAGGTGAGTTTTATAAGAAGTTGAAAGAGGCCAAAAGGTTCTGTGGTGATAAAAAAAAAACTTAACAACAGATGGATCAACTGATTTCATTCTTGGTTGAGAAAAGGGAACAATGCTAAAATTGATAGTGGACTCTCTGGATGTCTGCAAAGTCTGGAAGGCAACTTTTAGGCTCAATCCTAAGGATCATAAGCAAGCCTTCCCCTACAGTTCAAATCACAGTAATGATATATGACAGAATTACTAAAGAATCCAAGAAATTTAAGAATTTTGCTTATCTAGTTTCTCTGAGTTTTTACACTTAAGATAATGGGAAGGGGAATGATTGTAGGCTTGCAAAAGTTTCCTCAATTCCTTTTCACATGATGGTTCAGATTGTTTGTTAGCTCTTGAAACTCTCTCTAGTCAATCTAGCTTAATTAGAGTTATTTCCAAGTCTTGCTTCTTTTATAATCTCCAATTCTCTTTTAATAGTATTCCCCTCTCTCTGGAGAGACATTATTTATCACTAAGTCAAGGACCTAGTACCTTTGTTCTTTATACAACATAATATGACTTTTTCAAAATCTCTTAGATAGTAACTTTCAGAATTGGATTAGAAGTTAGGTATCCTTATCCACAATCTAAGGTTGTTTCCTTTCTGCCACACTAATTAAACGTTTTGATAGAAAGCTACCAAACATATGCTTTCACAAATAGACAACAGATAATAAGAATAAATGCATCTCATTTATGCAGTCTATGATTTTCTCACAGTAATACTATTAAATAGACAGAATAAATATCATGATCTTCATTTTACAGTGAGGAAAATGAGGTTCATATATATCAAGCAATTATTCACAGGCACAAGTTAAAATGACATAACAAGGACTCAAATCTAGGTGTTCTATTTTCAATTCCAATGGTCTTTTAATTAAACAATACTAGAGATTCAATAACTTTTTTCGGAGTTTATCTCAATTAATTCATTTTCAAAGAATTAGAATATGACAATATATTCCAAGCACTTAATTTACTATTTCTTTATACCATCTAAACCAGAAAGACAACTTACTAATGATTTCATTTAATCATCCCATGTTCCCTATGTGGAAAGGGAAAACTATATTGTACATTACTATCCTTCCCATGCTGGTCTTCTCTTCTCTTCTCACACATAACAATGCATCTCCCATCCTATCTCCTTGGCTTTGTACTAGTTATCTCTAGTGCAGGAATGCAGATCTTTCTCTCCTTTGCATCATATAATCATTCCCTTCATTAAAAATTATCTTTCTACTATGCCAGTACAATTTTAAAAACACTGCAGAAACTTGTGTCTGTAAGAATCAGGAGTACTTCATCATCTATTTGTAATTTGTATGCCAATATAGTGAATTGGCTACATGGCTGGCTATATATGTGTCATGTATGTGGCCAGGAGGCATGCTGAGAGGACCTCAGCTAAGTACTACTATCTTTTCTATGGAAATTATGACATTTCCTCTTAATTTATTTCAGAAGATTCCTATTACAGAGATAGATGCAATAAATATTTTCAATTACATAGAAGTTTAGGGTTGGAAGAAGACTAAGAAATAATCTATTCCTATTTCTATTTCTGACAAGAAGCTTGAATATTCTCTCATAATCCTTTAATGTAACAAGTGATTAAACATGTTATGTAGAAATCATAGAATTTCAGGGTCAAAAGTTCTCTAATTTCTTGCTGTCTTTTCCATTGATATATGCTTCATGGAATTGTAGATGTTTGGAATGTGGAGTCACATAGATGAAGTATTTCTCAAGACTGGTTGCCTCAGTTCAAATGGAAGAAATGGGTGTCCAGAAAAGTAAAGGGGCTAGATGAAGATCATTGATTGATCTTCTATGCCAACTATGAATGCCAAATCTCCTTGTATTTTATGCTAGAGGCAACAAGGGACTACTGAAGTTTGTTGATTAAAAGAATGACATGGTCAAACTTGTTTCTAAGAAATATGAATGGATGGATGGATGGATGGATGGATGAAAATAATTTACTAAATGCTTGTTTTCTAAATGTTGTGCTAGGCCTAATATTAAGCACAAGAGATGTAAGTGAAAGCAAGCAAAATAGTCTATGACCTTGTATTGTACAATATAAGCTTATATTGTAATGGGGAAGACAACACATACAGAGAAGAAAGAGTTGGAAAGGAATGCGGGGGTGACTGGCAGATAGTATTCATGGTATATCATGATTTGAAGACTGTCAAGGAAGTGTCACTGTGCACACAGTAGGTAAGGTGAATCATCATCAATCCGAACTCATGTCTAAGGAATAGGAGTCTATGTTTAGGTGGAAAAATAGGAGGAAGAGGCCACAATGCAGGAAGCATGGCTTAGACATTGCTAAGAAGTTCTTAGCATAGTGACTGGCACAGAGTAGGCAATTATTAAATGTTTATTGACTGACTTCAGTAGTATAGTGAACCCAGAACAGAGTAAAAACTTTCCAAAGTATAAGGGAGTAAGAGTTGCTGCACTAAGATTGTGAAGATGTAGCTTCTACATATGGAGGAAGAGTCAAGCAGGACTCTCAACTTGGAAAATAAGTTGACTGGAAATGAAAGATGCTGTCAATAACCAAAATAGGAAAGTTTGGGGAAAAAATAGTGGATTTTGTTTTGGACATTTTGAGTTTGAAATAACAATGGAGCCAGATGGGATCTAACCAGGACAGTGTTTTTTAAATACCAACTCCCTCACTGTGAATACAACTTCTCTTATTCTTATAAAGAAAGAAAGAGAGAGAGAGAGAGAGCAGAAGATAGATAGATAATATTAATCTTAAAGGACCTTTGGCTTTTTTTTTTCAATGCCACATCACACTGCTGACTTAACTGGTACATCTTATCTTTGGTTGGAAAGCAGTTTGGTGGGCTCTGAAAAAGTTCAAGATCTGGAATTAAAAGATTTTTTTAAAGTACTAGCTTATTATAATGTGGGAATTTACAATGTGGATTAATATAAGTATCTCAGAAAATTGAATTGAGAAAAGCACTTTGTAAACATTTAAGTGATATATGACATTCCTATCTGTGAGGTTGTCTTCCAGAAGGAGGGAAACTAGAAAAGGAGCCTTAAAATTTAACACAGAGTAATGGCAGCAAATGCTGTACCACGGGATTTGGCTTTATAGTAATGAAGAATGTGCATGTAGCACAAATGGGTTCATCTTCTTAGTCTTCCATAAAAAATAAAAATAAGGTTGAAAACATACAGAGTCTTTTCCAGCAACCAGATTAATAATAATCAGAAAGATTTGCCCAAAGGTTTCTCTCAAACACTCTATGTCCCCAGCAAAAAGGCAAATCCTTTAAAATTGGAGGCTTTTTCTTATATTTTTCATAGTCTGTTTCAGTGTTCTACATGTAGCAGGTGATCAACAAATAATTGGTTGGCTAATTTTCTGTAACCAAACTTCAAATAATCTCATATGTCCTTATCCTCCCACAGGTAAAGGGAAATGTATTCAGAAAACTGGACCCAGGTGACAGAATTTGTGCTGATTGGTTTCCCTGGAAGCTGGAGTCTGCAGATCATGCTATTCTTAGGGCTTCTGGTGATATATATCGTGACAATTCTGGGGAACTTGCTCATCATTGTGCTTAGCTGGACTGATCATCGCCTGCAAACCCAGATGTATTTCTTCCTGAGAAATCTCTCTCTCCTGGAGCTGGGGTGGGTCTCTGTTGTGGTCCCCAAGATGATGGTCAGCATCATCACCAGGGACTACTCTATCTCTTTCCCTGCCTGCATCTTGCAGTCATACCTCTATTTCCTCCTGGCCACCAGTGACTATTTCCTCTTAGCTGTTATGTCCTTAGATCGCTATCTGGCTATCTGTCGTCCATTACATTATGAGACTCTGATGAATGGTCCCATCTGTATCCGTCTAGTGATAGCTTCCTGGATTTCTGGCTTCTTTTGGGTTCTCTGTCCTACCATCCTCATGGCTAGCTTACCTTTCTGTGGCCCCAATGTCATTGACCACTTCTTCTGTGACAGCTGGCCATTGATGCAACTCTCTTGTGGGGATACCCAACTTCTGAAGTTAGTGGCATTTATACTTTCCACAGCTGCTCTTCTAGGTTCTCTGGGACTGACTTCTGTATCCTATGTCTGCATCTTTGCTACTGTCTTCCGAGCTCCAACAGCCAAAGAAAAGAGGAAAGCATTTTCCACCTGTGCTTCACACCTTGTTGTGGTTGTCATTGCCTATGGAGGCTCCATCTTCCTCTACATTCGTACATCAGAGAGCCAGTCTATGTCACTAAAGAAAGGGGCCTCAGCCTTAGTATGTATCATTACTCCACTTCTGAATCCATTCATCTTTAGTCTCCGTAATGATAAGGTGAAGCAGGCCCTATGGGATGCCCTGAAGTGGCACAGGAACATAGGTGCCAGAAGATTATGAGGACCCTGAGAAAGGGAGTGAGTTTGGGAGACAGAGACTTTCAGGTAACAGACTATCATTGTCTCCTTCAGCCAAAGAAGAGCCTTAATCTTTAAACATTGGGGAAAAGACATCATCTAACAGCAATAAAAAGAGATTTTGATGATTTACTTATGTTTTCAACCACAAAGAATGCAAATACCTTTAATATAGTCACCTTTAAATTGGAAGGATTGCATTGTGGTTTTGTACAAAGAGCATTGAGTCAAAAATCCAACACTTGTCAATTATGATCAGTATAGCATAAGTCAAGTAAGTTTTCATCTGTGAACTTGTTTCTTCATTTATAAAATGAGCCGGTTGTGGGTGGGGTCATCCTTGTGCTTTCTAGGACTAATATTTTGTCATTCTGCAATTCTGATATTAAAACTACATGTAGAATCATAACTTGAGACTTTGGTAAAGAAGTGGATTCCATACAGACAATAATTAAGATAAAGGATGCAGTCAGTACTCTGGTAGAGAAGAGTCAAAATAGCATAGAATTTAGAAATAGGTCAACCCATTCTTTATAGATAATCTCAGTGCTCCTATAAAGTTAATGATGGCTTCTTCAAATAGGAACTAAGACAGCATTGGGTGATTAAAAACAGCCCTAAATTTGGAATGAAAACTCTTTGAAGACTATGATCTATCAGACCATGGCCACTTAATCTTTCTGAGCCATAATTTCTTCATTCGTCAATTGAGGATAATATTGCATGTATTGTTGATTCATCCAAGATTATTATGGAGATCAAATAAAATAGTACATAAAAATGCATATATATGTATATATATATAATTTACACACACACACACACACACACACACACACAAAGAGAAAGAGAGAGAGAGAGAGAGTACTTTGTAAACTTTAAAACCTTATATAAATACTAAAGGACACCTAGTACCTAATACTATACCTTGTATAACAGCTGTAAAGAAAAATTTAATGGACACTTAATACTTTCTCATTCTTATGATTTTCATTAATAAACATGTATTAAATTGAATTAAATCTAAGTAATTTGAGGGACTGAAGGTAATTTGAAGATTCGCAAATGGAGAGTAGAGTCAGAAAGTAGAATTGTAAATAAATGACTTGTTTCCATATAAATTTTCTGAATTATTATATCCCTCCAGGACCAATAATTATTAGTATTTACAAGGTATATGACAGCCAGCCTCATGTTATAGGAGATAACAGAGTTTCAATTCATTATCATAATTTTGATAGAAATAATGGGCAAAAAAGTTTTACTATTTCATGAATCTTTCTTTTAATAATTCAAATTATGTACTCTTGAAGAAACAAGTATGCAGAAACAAAAATGACTTTGTCAGTTTGGGAGTGATTGGCTCTCCCTCTACACTCTTTTTTGATTTCTGCTATTCTTAAAGCACATAAGAGTAATACAGATGGTCTTGATCCTGAAATTCACTGCTCCTGATCAAAATCACTGTCATTCTTGGATCCTCACAGTTACTGCCCAGACCTCCTTCCGGCACTATACATGTAGGACATCATTTTATATTCATATTTAGCAGTGTCAAGGTTTCAGAAGGCCTAGATTCAATTCCTGTTCTTATTTCTTACTAGCTAAATGATCCTGAACAAGTCATTTAATCTCTTATCTCTGAAATAAGGATAATAATTATATTATCTATTTCACTCACTTGCTGTATCAAACAAGATAACTAAAAAGTGATTTCTACACATGAATCATAACTACTGTGAAAGTCAATTGTCAGAAAAGTATCTGCCTCCTGCTCTTTTCAAATACATGTTACTTTAAATTAAAATTTTTTGTACTCAGTCAAGATGAAACACTGCCCTAAAATCTAATACTTATTCTGGGAAACTGATATTCCATTATCCTTGGAAATCACTGATTATTATTAGAATTTATCCATAGTACCTGAAGTTTTTCCAACTTTTTGCAGTACTTAACAGTATCATGTAATGATACTTGTGAATGATTACTACTAATGCTGCTGCTGCTGCTGCTACTACTTACTACTACTACTACTACTACTACTACTACTACTACTCCTACTACTACTACATCTACTGCTGCTGTTCCTCAAAATTCCCATTTGCAAATTGTTCAAAAAGAGCATAAGCCTTTCATATAACTTTCTTTGCAATGGTGATGATGAGTATAGAAGCCTATATTATTCAGCTATCATTTTGAGCCATCACTCTTTCCTGCATACATTAAATGTCACCTAAAGGTCTTGTGAATACCTTTTTGAAGAAATGGGAAGTTGTGAAAATGTGATATTCATTGTACAATTTTGGAGGTTTACAGTTATAGATTCAGTGTAACTTGAATAATGGGGTGCACACAGCCACCCACCCGGGAGCCTGTCATTAATATCCTACATAATGAGTGGATGCTGCAATGATTGAGAGATGACAATGTCCCAATGTGACATTTCTGAGATTTTGTTGTCAGAAGAAATTTCAAAATTTCTTCTTTTTTCTTCAAATTAATGGGATTATAAAGAGATTTTTTTATAATCCCATTAATTTGAAGAAAAAAGAAGAAATTTTGAAATAAACCATCAAAGGAGTTGTTTGGGTTGCCTGAATAGACTAGCCATTATCCTAGAGCTATTGATGGAGGAATAGCAAATATCCAAGGAGGGAAAGGAATATATATAGCAGGTGTCTAGTATAATAGGTGCATTTCTCAAAACTGTTATAAAATACACAGTATGTGTTGGGCTTTTCTTTTTTCAACAATAAGGTGATTCAGGGCAATATAATAGTTTTATGATGTAGAGAGCCATCTGCATCCGAAGAGAGGACTATGGGGACTGAATGTGGATCACAATATAATGTGTTCACCTTTGTTATTATTGTTGTTGTTTGGTTGCTTGTTTTTTTTTCTTTCTCATTTTTTCCCTTTTGATCTCATTTTTCTTATGCAGCATGATAAATGTGAAAATATATTTAGAAGAATTGCACATATTTAGCCTACATTGGATTATTTGCTGTCTAAGGAGGAGAAGGGAAAGGAAGAAGAAAATTTTGGAATTCAAGGTTTTGCAAGGGTGAATGTTGAAAACTATCTTTCCATGTATTTTGAAAAATAAAAGGCTATTCTTATGAAATAAAATAAAATATACAATGTGGGATACCAAAAAGAGAAGTTACCACATATACTAGGGGAGAAAAAGAATAAGGTTGTTGTATAAGGTTGTCTGTATTCAACTATTCAATACAAAACTAGAGATGAATCTAATGTGGAAAATGTTACTAAGTCAATAGTGACTTTTACAATATGTTCTACCAGAAATATTCTTATAGATCATAATAAATATCAGTATTAGTCATAATGTGACTATCTCTGGCAAGGTTAAGGTGTCATTGTCTCTGCAGTGAATAGACAAAATAGCCCCTACCAATAGCAATAGGAATTAGAGTTAGTCTCTTCCTTCTCAGCTTTATTATCTGGAAATTCACTGGAAATGGAAAGGTCTGCTTCCATTAATGCCATGTACCAATGATGTATTACCATAAAGAGCTGAGCAATGTCTTCTAGAAAAGATAAGAAGCTATGTGAATTGACAAAGTAGCTGCTGGGAAATGAAAGTAATAAAGAAAGTGAGTTTCCTGTAAGGGGCAGCTAATCTACCCTTCGCACAGTGACAAATATCTTCTTGACTCAAGCATCTTCCAATTTCACTTCACTCTAGACTGAATTGCCACCAAACAGACAGATAATCACAAGAAGAATAGACCACCCCCTCCCCATTAGGATCCTATTTTCAACTTAGTTTCATAACTATCATCCAATGAAGAAATATGGTAGAGAAGCAAATAGCTAATCTCACCAAATAGCAAGTAACTGTTACACTCAGGATAGGCAAGAAACCCTAGCTGAAGTAGAGGTGAACCATAAAGGAAAAAACAGAAATAGAAATAGAAAAAATAAATCATTATTTTCCCGGTAAATCAAATTGCTACCACTTTGACCATCACTCTCCCTCATATCCTGATGGGGATATTACCACACTCTGAACACAAGAATCTTGAAAACTGTATTGCCCCCAAACTACCAGACATCATTAAGAAAGGACATTATTGTCTGTAGGGGGCCCATGTCCCTTGTCATCCACAACAACACTTGAAAGACAATTGTTAGCCACCAAGCAGATATAAAAAGGAATTTAGGGAATGGCAACACTTGCTCCATTCCCAGAAAATTAGTCCTGTTTCCAGAATAATCCCTAAAATTACCGTGCAGTAGAGAAAGTTCTGTGGGAAAGGCACCAGTCATCTCCAAAACTTCCAAACAAGTATGACACATATAGCAGAGGAAACAACAAGGCAACATAAGGGAGAAGAGGAAGCAACAAGTGCCAAGACAAGTCAAACCAATAGCACAGCTTTGATCATGATCTTCCTTCATGTCAACACTGAGACTCTGAGCTTAACAGGGATGGGAATGACAGTGCTTTCAACCACTGCCCTCAATGATTATCTTGGGCGGGATCCCTTATAGATGTGCAGCCTAGCCACTATTCCTACAATCTTAGCTACTGAAGAATGAGAAAAGAAGTCTTGCCACCAAATTTTTGTTGAATTATCAAAGGATTCAATATCAGAAACTGATATGAATTTATCAGTGAAATTGATTTTAAAGAAAAGGTATTATCATCTACTTTGCTACTGAAATCTAAAGACCATAAAACTTTTACTTCTGATTTGCAGATGAAACTTTCCATACATGTCTCTGCATTAGACTCCAAGCTCCTTAAGATCAGGATCTTTCTGTCTTTTCCATTTGTATCCCAAGTGCTTAGCCCAGTGTTTTGCACATGGTAAGCACCTAATAAATGCTTTTCTCATTCATGCATATTTGACATTGCCCCTCTCTAAAACAATTCAAGATCCTTGAAGGCAAAGATCATTTTTCATCTTTCTTTGTATATCATATACTCAGCACAGTGCTCTATGTACTGACATTATTTAGCAAATCTTTCTGGATCAGAATAAATTGAATAGAACAGAATCTATAGGGAGTAATACAATTTTAACAAGGGAGACTAGACAATAAGGGGAATCTGAGAAGTATATGGAGTACTATACTTCTACCCATTCACATGAAGGATTTAGAGAGCCTATTACTTTAAGTCCACAATGGCATATAATGAAGAGTTTTTATTCCTGATTCAGAGAATAGATAGATAATCTGTAACTGTTCCTTAACAGTTTACTGTATAGTGAAATGTCTTATAATTAACTGCTCAACTGGAAATAAGTGTGCTTGTAAAAAGCAATAATAGCCAAATTATAGATATCAATTAGAATTTTATCCTAATTCTATTTAAACTATGCTTCAGTAATCTTGTTTCAAGTGAAGAGGGCAGGGAAATGATTAAAGGCTAAGCCTTTTATTATTGTGTTCTACATCAACATCTTTATTAATTATTCAGAAGTGTGTGTGTGTTTGAGTGTATATATATATATATATATATATGTTTATGTCACTTAAAGGTGAAAAAATTCTCATTGGATTCCAGTGAGTACTCCAAAGTGGTAAGAAAGATCTCATCAGCTATTTATTCTTTCCACTCATGCTGATATGCGACCTTGAATTCATATGTTTTTCCTTTTGGGAGTTTGTTCTTTTTAATCTTTGATGAGTGACAGAAACAAATTGAATTAAGTTATGACTTTATCACCTTTAAAAGACTGAAGAATCACAAGTGATTTAGGAACTGACGTTTACTTAGGATTTCCACTGAGCTGAACTCAGTGATCCAAGACATATCTGAGATGTTATTTTGACCTCGCCCAATACTAGATCATCTCACCCTCAGACTTCAGATCCTGCAAACAAAGAGATTAATTTGTTTGGGAAGATATTTCTGGTAGTCATTTTAAATTTGAGACAACTCTTCCCTAGATATTCAGGTGCTAGAATATGCCCAAGTTTGAAAGGATGTATTTTATTTTTATTTTTTCTTGTAATTTGATATTTTATCCAAAGTCAAATGTAAAAACAATTTTAACATTCTTTTTTTTAAATTCTGAGTTCGAAATTCTCCCCTCCTTCCACTCTACCCCTCCACTGAGAAGGCAAGTAAGCTGATATAGTTTATGCCTGTATAGTCATGAAAAACACATTTCCATGTAAGTCATTCTGTGAAAGATGAAACAAACAAAAAAAGAAAAAGAGAGAGAAACCAAGAGAAAAGTATCTTTGATCTAAATTCAGACTCTACCACTTCTTTCTATGGAGATAGATAGCACTTTTAATCATAAGTCCTTTAGAATTGTTTTGAATAATTGTGTTGCTAATGATAGGATTTTATTATTTTCCCTAGCTGACCCCAGTCCAAACTTGCCTTCATTCCTGAGCCCCACAGAAATCATTAATCATGGGTCTCACTAGAACAATGAGCAGCTAGTATATTCTGTAACCATATCACCAGGTGACCACATTATCATAAAACATAAGATAGAAATCAACCACTAAGAAAGTAGTACCAAGATGCAGAACAGGACTCTGGACTGCTAACTTCAATAAATCTTTCCTTCAACATGGTACCTAAGCAGTTCCCCCTTCTCTGCTGTCCTTGAATGAATCTATATAAGTTATAATATCATTATCTTGCACTAATACCTGCCTAAGTGGGCTTTTCTGAATGCATTCTGGTAACCAGCTTTGCAATTCCATCAAGGGATTTAGGACTTTCCTATGTTAGCAAATTCTTTCTGTACTCTCAAAATTTATATATCTTGTGATGTAATCACATTTTCCTCTATAAAAAATCCTGTCTTGCTTTGTTGGTTTGGTGACTCTTACAGGGAGCTTAGCTGCCCACTGAGTAAATAAATCTTATTAAAATATCTTTGCTTGGTTTGAAGACTGTCTGAGCCTGAATTCTTTCAGAGGCAATAATATAACATATATCTGATATCTCAACATTGAGAAAAGCTAACTTATTCACAGTATCCCATCATACAATACTGTTGTTACTGTGTACAATGTTCTACTGGTTCAGCTCATTTCATTTACCATCCATTTATTTATGTCTTTCCAGTAGTATTTCATTACAATCATATACAACAACTTGTTCATCCATTCTCCAATTGATCTAGTTTTCTATCACCATTAAAAGAACTGCCATAAATATTTTTCTACACATAGGTGCTTTTTTTTCTTTCTTTCTTTCTTTCTTTGTGATACAGATCTGACCGTATCATTGTTTGGTCAAAGGCTATGCATGCATTAGCCCTTTGAGCATAGTTCCAAATTATACTACAGAATGATTTGAATCACTACACAACTTGAACAACTGTAAATTAGCATTTTAATCGTTTCAATTATTTTCTTCCAATATGTTCTCTTTGATCTGAATATGGCTATAATATTCCTGAGAGTTTTCATTTTTATATCTCTTTCAGGAGATGATCTGTAGATACTTTTGATTTCTTTTTTACCCTTGGGTTCTAGAATGTCAGGGCAATTTTCCTTAATAATTTCTTTTAAAATTATGTCTAAAGGTAATGACGAATATTGGAGAGGATGTGGTAAAACTGTGATACCAATACATTGTTGGTGGAATTGTGAACTGATTCAATCATTCTGGATTGCAATATGGAACTATGCCCAAACAACTATCACACTGTGCATATGCCCTTTGATCTAGCAATATCTCTACAGGGCCTGTACCCCTAAGAAATCATAAAAAAGGAAAAAGGACCCACATGTACAAAAATGTTTATGGCAGCCCTTTTTGTAATGACAAGAACTAGAAACTAAGTGAATGTCCATCAATTGGAGAATGGCTAAAATAAGTCATGGTATATGAATGTTATGGAAAATTATTGTTCTATAAGAAATGATCAGCAGGATACTTTCAGAAAGGCCTGGAGAGACTTACATGAACTGATGTTAAGTGAAGAGAGTAGAACCAAGACAACATTGTATACAATAATAACAAGATTATGTGATGATCAATTCTGATAAACATGGCTCTTTTCAACAGCATGGTGATTCAGATCAGTTCTGATGGATGGTGATGGAGAAAGCCATCTGCACCCAGAGAGAGGACTATGGAGACTGAGTGTGAATCACAACACAGTATTTTGACTGTTTGTTGTTGTTATTTGCTTGTATTTTGTTTTCTTTTTCATTTTTTTCTTTTTTGATCTTATTTTTCTTGTACAGCATGATAATTATGGAAATATAGATAGATATAATAATTGCACATATTTAACATATATTGGATTACTGGCCATCTAGGGGAAGGGGTGGAGGGAAGGAAGGGAGAAAAATTTGGAACACAAGGTTTTGCAAGGGTGAATGTTGAAAATTATCTATGCATATGTTTTGAAAATAAAAAGCTTTAATTAAAAAAAAATAAAAGAAAAAGAAAAATTATGTCTTTTTTTTATGATCATGATTTTCAGGTAGCCCAATTATTCTTAAATTCTCTCTTCTTGATGGGTTTTCTAGGTCACTTCTTTTTCCAATGAGATATTTCACATTTTTTCTGTTTTTTTTTCATTCTTTTGATTTTGTTTTTTGATGTCTCATAAAGTCATTAGCTTACTCTTGCCCAATTCTAATTTTTAAGAAATTATTTTCTTCAGTGAGCTTTTATACCTCCTTTTTTCATTTGACCAATTCTATTTCTCAAGACATTTTTCTCTTCCTTGGATTTTTATGGCTTTTTAAACCATTTGATCAGTTCTGTTTTTGAATGCATTATTTTCTTCAGTATTTTTTGTGTCTTCTTTACCAGGATGTTGACTCTTTTTTCATGATTTTCTTGCATCACTCTCATTTCTTTTACTTGATTTTAAAAATCCTTTTTGAGCTCTTCTGTGGCTTGAGGCTGATTAATATTTTTTAAAAGCTTTGGAAGTAGGGATTTTGACTTTGTTGTTTTCTTCTGAATTTGTGTTTTGATCTTCCCCGTCACTATACTAATTTTCTATAGCCAGGATCTTTTTCTGTTGTTTGCTCATTCTCCAGCCTATTTTTTGACTTTTAGCCCTTTGATAAACTGAGGTACTGCTTACCAAGTGGAAGGAGTACTGGCCCAAGCTTCAAGTTTTGGTGCAGCTATTTTCTGAGGTAATTCATGGGGCCTGTAAGAGCTATGTGTGTTTACTTCTGTCTTGTATTGTGAATTGGGTTGTTAATGACCACAAGAACTCTCTTTAATCCTGGAGCTGTAACAAGGGTCCCTGCAGCTATAATCTCAAGTGCTAGTGCTCCTCCTCTCTCTGAGATTGAGATCCAAAACTTCAATTTAGCTTCACATATAGACTATGAACATTCCCTGAAGTTATAAGCTCTTATGTGCTAGTACTCCTCTTCTCTCTGAGACTGAGACCCAGAACTTCAACTTAGCTCCACAAAAACCAATGCCCCCCCCCCACCCAGTGCCATCAAAGACACCCTTGTAAATCTTTTTCTGGCCAGTTGTTCAATTTACTTACTGTTTATGGGCTGAGAGGTCCTCACCACTGCCACCACTGATTCAATTACCTCATAGGCCTGCTTCCAATTTACAGGCCCCACTCTGCACTTGCAACAGACATTTCCTGTAAACCCTCTAAATTATCTTGTGCTAGAAAATTGTTCCACTCTGTATTTTGTGAATTCTGCCACTGTAGAATTTGAATTATTGACTATAGAGCTGACTAAATAATGACGATAGGATTATAGTCATGATTTAGATGTATTTGGAGGGGGTTTGGGGGAGAGCTCAGGTAAATCCTTGCCTTTACTCTGTCATCTTGGCTCTGCCTTGAGGGAATATGTTTTTACCTCTATTTCTAGCTATAGCTTATAAGTGATGTTAATTAGTTCTAAATGAGCCTTCAAAGGATTAAATGATACAGAAAGAGAAATTAATTATGAATGATATTGTGAAGATAGGTTCTACTAGCATTTAGAACATTTAGACTTGGATTTAGAAAAAAAACCATCATCCTTTTGAGAGATCTATCCAACCATGACCCTGAGAAAGAGATATAGTTAGTCATATTCTGGGAAACTGTCCATTAAGTGTACATTTGAATTGAGAGAGTAAGTCCAAAGCCTCACTATCCAGAGCCTCTCTATCCAGCTTTTTTTGGTTTACAATGTAATTTATTCATAATCTTATGAGAAAAATTATATAAACATGTTTCTCCCATTTTACACATTCAAACATTAAAGTATAGGAAGGTTAAATAATTTGCTTCATCCTTTTAAAATAATGAAGAGGATGTAGTTAGATAACATGAAATTGGCTTTATTTTACTCAGATGTAGAAATCTCAAAGCTTATAGTTCCCTTATCAGTCTTCTCCAATTGTTACAGATAAGGAAACCCAGTGCATAAGTACATCTATGTAATATATTAAGCGAGACAGAGACAGGGAGATCCTTGAGCACCATAAGGATAGAAAGAAAGAGAGAAAGAAAGAGAAAGAGAGAGAGAGGGAGAGGGAGAGAGAGAGATGATAGATCATTCAAGGACTGAGTTTTATTTTTAAGTCAATTGAATTTCTCCACAAGAATATAGCATTTCCTATTATTTATCCATCTGTTCAAAGAATATAGCATTAAAAAAAGTTATAAAACTGCCACATCTTCAACTGTAATTTTTCCTATTTCTTTCAAGAAATTCTTCACTTCAAAATGTCAATCATGTCTTGCATAGGAACATCCTATTCACTACATGATAAAATGAATATATTGATTCTTTGGTGTATATAGGTCTCAGGTCACTTGGATACCAATACCATGATTTCTGAAGAACTGATTAAACATTTTGATGCTAACTACTAAGCAGAAAAGAGCTACATAATTTGATTTGAGAAATACTTACAAGGGAAATAGTATCCAAAATATCACCTCTAAAGCAAAAGTCATTGTTCCAGATATCTCATTATTAGAAAGTTATTTCTTTAAGCTAAGAGTTATCCATTTCTGGAGTTCTAACTTAAATGGAAAAAAAGAATTACACTTGGACATGGAAACACATTATATTACTGTGTAATGGCTTTTAAGTGTAAATCACAGTGTAAATGGCTTTTAAGATCATTTACTATTGTGATTGAAAGAAGTAACATAAATAAAGGTATTATATTCCTTTGGTGGAAATAATACAGGAAAACAGGTGGGATAAAAAATAATTTTCACTATTTAATAACTTAGAGCCATTTTGAATTCACAGGACTCTGACAGGTCAATAATCACATGCTAACTTTGTCAGCTTGTGGAACTCTCCATGGTACTGGTTTTAAAACTGTTAAAGAGTAGAATTAATTAATTGTGTTCATGATTACAGATTTGGAATCAATAAGAAAAGTATATATGCTGCTGGGTTTGAAGCCACTTATGTAATGTTTTACTTATCTGGCATCAACATCATGAAACTGTGCAGACAAAGTCACAAAAAAATTCCTGGTTCTCTGACATTAGAGAAATTTATTCTGTACAATACTTGTAAGTTATTGTCTTCACCTTGCTAAAACTTTTCCTTTACTGACAATTGTCATGAATATGTAAGTCCTATTTATGAGCAAGGTTTTGGTTCAGGAAAAGTATTCTTTGTCCACTATACTACTAGGAGAACAAGATTCCTTAGAAAGTTTGGAAACCACTCTGCATGTATTTATTTAAAGCCAGAAATGTTTTGAATCTCATATCAAGCTAATAAAAACATTAGAGATTCTAACTCCTAGTGAAAATGGTCCATGGATTTGTGTCTAAATTTAAAAGCTCAAAATCTTATCTTTATCCACCAGTGCAAAAAAAAAAGAGAAAATGGGTGGGGAAAGGGATGAACCTATTAAATTTTCTGTATGAAAAGAATAATTTTTCTCTCAATTTAGTACTTGAATTGACATTCAACTCATATTTCAAGCTATCAAGGATAACTGTCAGTGAGGCGTGGTGATTTTTCCCATTTAACTGACATATATTAAGTACACATACACTAAGGCAGAAACCTCTGAACTAAGTAAATAAATGACTTGAGATAGAATACAGTAGTGAAATGCTACAGGTTTAAATATTTTTCCCTCACTGAAATAGACTCATCAAATCATTAGTTATCCTTAGAATTAAGAAGATAAAATTCCCAACTGATATCTAATAATATGAAGAAATAAAAAGTGTCTCCTTTTAAATTTTAAAGTTTTATTGTGAGTATATGAATGAGGTTGGAATGTTAAAGAATAATAAATTAAAACAATTACTTCAAGCATTAATACAGGGGTTAATTATTAAGGTATCCTACAAGAAGTAATTAGGTAAGTGAATAGTCCCCAATTTGTGGTCCTTATTGATGTTACCTCCACAAATTTTGAAAGGGAACTAAGGAGAATAAACATGAGGATAATACCAATATTTCATTTGAATTAGACATATGAATGGATAAAATTCTTATTCACTCCTTAAATTAAGTTTCCATTTCCATTCCAGGTCCTTCCTATGTCTACCTTTATTTTGGCAATGACATCATTAATCATATCAGAATAGTAGAATTATAAAGTAGTAAGAGACCTAAGAAGTGTTTTGGTCCAGCTTATGCCTAAAAAGTAAATCCCAATAACTTACCTAAAAGTTTTCTTCTCATCTTTGCTTAAAGACCTCTACTGGGGTTTTAGTTTTGAAAAAAAAATTACCTGGAGCATCCCATTCCACTTATGGATATATCTAATTCATAGGAAGACTTAATTTATATTATATCTAAATATAATCCACTGATAACCACTGATATAAAAATAGTTCTATAGGCCTTTTATATATTTAATATATAATATTTATAAATATTTTTAGCAAAGATTTTCATAGGAACAAAAAATTGGAAACACAGTAAAAGCCCCAGGTTTGGAAACAAATAAAGAAATTATAGAATGTAAATGTGATGAAACATGGCTATTGTATTAACAATAATGAAAATTATGAATAAAGAGTAGCATGGGTAGAGTTACATGAACTAGCACAAAATGAAAGAGAATAAAAATAAATGACTACAACAATTAAATGAAAAGATAAACAACCACAAACCAATAGAAAAAGAATGTTGTAAAATTGCAAAGAAAAAAATTTTACCCAAAAAACTTATAAGGAAAAAAAATCTCCACTCCTTTGCAGAGATGAAGGAATCATGAACAATGCATACATTGTAATATGTGTGTGAATCATTATTGCTGAATTTTTCTCTTATTTCTCTTAAAAAAATCTTTATCATAATGTATGGCCTTCTGAGAAGGGAAGGGAAGGAATACAGGAAGTAATTTAAGCACTGTAAAAATGAATGATATCAATAAAATGTACAAATAGAAATTTACCTCTTCTTCTTTGTGGGTCTGTCCTTGGAAAACATGCTTGCAATATCCTTCTTCTTTGCTGCTGCCAGAACAAACGTCATCCAATATCTAATCAGTCACCAACTTCTTTACTCTTCTCTTGTGATAGTTCTCCTCTCTGTCTCATCTTTACAATTTCCACTATCACTATTCCAATTGGGTCTAGATCCTGAATTTTTGTAAAAATCCTTCTAAAAGCCTCCTACTTTCTTCCAATCTGCATTGTCCATGACAACCATAATAACCTTCCTCTAAAATTGCTTTTATTTTTTTAGTCCTCTGCTTTAAAAACTTTAAATTGTCTAGTCTATAAAATGCAAGCTCATGATTCTAATTGAATACTAGACTGGCTTGGATAGCCAGTCTTGCTTTCAAGATACTCCATGCTCTGATCCTAAATTATATTTTCACTTTTGCCATTGTTCCCAAATATATTCCAATGTTATCTACCATTCCCCCAAAATGCCTATATGCAATGCTGCTTATATGCTTTTTTCATGCAATACTTTCCACCCAGAAGCTCCATCTTAACTCTGCTTGTTAAAATTAGGAACTCATTCCCAAGAACTGTAATAGCATTGGGTTTGTATTTCTTTTATGTCCTTTATCACAGTCTGCTTTCTTTTATAGGATTGCTTCTGTACATATTTCACTGCCCTAACAGGCCTATGGTATCCATGAAGTTTGTATCATTCCCAACTCCTTTTACCATATTTTGCCCTTGATAGATGCTCAATAAATATGTTAATCTGAATGAATGGAACAGAATACAAGCATATAATCAGTCCTTATTTTTGGTTCCACTTCATCTTATTGAAAGTCTCAAATTTTTTGAAGAGTACAATATTCTAATTCTAAGAAATATAATAAAGAAGCTTCTGGGGCACTGATTACAAGGTGGTCTCATGAGTGGATCCAAGCATTATCATAGATAGCACAAGATGATCAGAAAACCCAAATTTCCCAAGATTTACTTCATGCTTTTGATCATATGGGTCTTGATATCCCAAATGCCCCTCCCTTATTTCTATTTAAATATTATGTTTCTTTCAATACCAGCTTAAAAGACTTTTCCTTCATGAAGCTGTCCATGACTCCTCTAGTTGTAAATGATATTCACCTTTACAGACTTCCTTTGGTATTTTATATTGGGCTTGTGAATTAGTAATATGTTCTTTTTTATGTGAAGTGCATTATCTCCATTACTGGATTATTGATTCTTGACGACAAGGGAAATGCCTTTTGTTTTCTTTTATATCCCTCATTATTGAGCACAATGGTTTGCACTTAAAAGTCATTAAGTGAATATTTCTAAAATAATGAACAGATAAATGACAGTCATAGAATGCCTGGTTTACATTGGAGCTTGAAGTTTGACTCTTGCTCCCCAGGAATTATCAACTCATTCTAAAACATAAAAAGGATCAAAGGAAATCTGAAGGGAGAAAAATAAAGCTAAAGACTAAGTCAACCAGAAATAAGTTTAAAAAGTGAACATGGAGAAAAAGAAAACCTCTTATCTATTTCTGAAAATCAATTTACCACAGTAAAAGATAATGCATATGAAAAAAAATAGCAGAGAGAAGCAGTAATACAGAGAAGACAAAGTATAAGAATTGAGACAATAAAAACTTCTTGAACCCAAAATAACTATACATGAATGCACAAAGTATGGATAGCAAACAACATACAGTAGAACTATCAAATGTAGATTAATTTTATATATAAGTTGTCACATTAAGATTTGGTAGTATTGGAATCATGCCAAGAATATGGCTATGAGTTATTTGCTTGATTCATTTAAAACAAATATATAAAATAAAAGGGATAATGAGACTAAGAAGATATATTCCTATTAAGAAAATGAGAATCTCTAGGTGGGATAATATTTGTGAAATTATATGAGAAATAGTGTGTGCAATATGAACTTGAAGGAAAATTGCTAGCCACATTTCTCAAAAATCAGTCCATGGTACTAATCTGTTCTACATTTTTATGAATGAATTGAAAGAATAAAATTATTATTATTATTATTTTTAAATAAGTTTCATGATTAGGTCAAATTTCAAAAAATTTCTATCAGCTATAATGAACTGAATCTAAATTAATTACATATCATATTGATATGCTAAAATATCATATTAATGACAGCACAAACTATTTTTAATATCCAGTCAATTACTCTTATTCCTGAGTCTGCCCTTGAAAACAAGTTCAAAAGATCAAATTTACAAGTGCAATTTAAGAGGTAGGAATGGCAAGAAAGCAGCTTGTCTGGAATTGATCTAGTGGTTTTGGAGAGCTAAATGCTCCATTTGAGTCAACAATATAATAAAGCATCTATATCACAGAATCTTAGCTTATGCTATATAGCTTTTTTAGGGGTGTAGGGTTCAGGATTAGAGAATGAATAGTATCTCCAACAATAATCTATCTTGGTTAGATTACACCTGAAGTAACATGATCCGTTCTATGCACCACATTTTAGGAAAGACATTAATAAGCTGCAGTATGTATATATATATATATATATATAGACAACTAGAATATTTAAGAACCATAAATTTGTACTATATAATAGTTTATTGAAGGAACTGGGGACATTTAGTATGAAAAATATAAAGGATTCATATGAATAAAATAACTGGCCTTTGAGTATTTAAAAAAAAAATAGCACCTAGAAAAGAAGTTATATTTTGTCTAGTTGGCTATAGTGTGAAGAACTAAAAAGAAGAGCTAGAAGTAGCAAGGAAGTAAATGTAGGCTTGATAAAATTTCTAACACTTAAAATTTTCAAAAAACGTAATGGTACTTCTGTGAACAAAGTGATGCCCTTTCAATGTAAGTCTTCAAGTGGTGGATGACCACTTGTTAGTTATGATGTAGAAGAGATTCTTGATAATGAAAAGGCCAAGGAGCAGAGTTTCTGTGTTATTAATAATCAATTTATTAATTAAACTAGTTGATAATAAGTATTTGAAGATCTGTGGTTTCTCTCAATAACAAAAGACAAAACCATGAAAATCTCTGATTACTTAAATATTTTTGAAAAAGAAGGTCGTCCTGAAAGGTGAAAATCAACCATTATTTGTAACAATTAATGAATGAGGTGGGTGTATTGATGAAAAAATGAGCTAAAAGTCTTCAGCTGTTCCAACTGAGAACATGACTTAATCATGTGATTCAATTGCCTCCAACAATATGGACAAAGGAATCCATCTCTATCCAGAATACTCTGGTTGATTTTCTCCTTCATGAACTAACATCCTAAATTCTAGTGGGAGGGAGGGGATCGGGGAGAAGGGAAGGAGAGGGGGAGTAAAGACAAGAATTCATCTAGACTAATTTCTGTTTGTAAGATCTTCTAGTTGAGCTGGGGTTATTCCCCTTGAGCTCACACTGCATGTACCCAGAGGATTTAGGCAATCTCCTCTATCAGCAATGCCTTTCAGACATCTACTGATTTATCTACTGGAACTGGTTCCTATATGAGAAAATAAAGGCAAAAACTTAAGCCTAACTTAATTAATTATTAACATACTAGAAAATAATAATTTGTCTCAATAAACTGTAGATTAAACTAGATGTGGTCTGAGATTCTTTCCAATAATATTATTCTCTAATTTTGTAATAACTACAAATGAAAGAAGTTACATGAAAAGGTCTGGATATTTTTAAAAATTGAAAGAAATTATTCCAAGACAATAAAATATATGACTATATAGCTTAAAAATTAATTCAAATTTTGTTCAGAACAAGGTGGAATATAGTCACAAAAATGTTGTGTTCAATTCTATGCATTTCTTTTCCATGAACCTTGAAAGAAAGCAGCCATTTCACCACAGAAATAATAATAGAATCGAAAAAGAAACGAGATATAAACTTCTAAGCTTTTTGTTTCCAGAGAGCAGATTTTAAAAGATTAAGAGAAATGATAAATAGAATACCATAACCTAAATTTAAAAAGAAGAAATGAGTACAAGAGGAAATAGAAGATTTCAATAATTACATAGTAAGGCATCCAACCACAAACAAAAATTATTTCAACATAGAAAAAAGGGAGAGAGACATTATTAAAAGGCTTTTTTTGGTTAAAGATTCACTGACTAATTCAATTTTTAAAAGACGTATAGAGGATAGAATTAAAATAGAATTAAAAGAAGTTAGCTATAGAACAATATAGAATAGAATGGTACAATTATGTAATAATAACTATCAAAAATTCTCTCATAAAGCATTAGAACTGGTGATAAAAGCTAAGAGTAATAAAAATGGATTTTTAAAAGCTCTGTGTGAATAAACAAGTAAAAAAAAAAAGAAACAATAAAGCTCCTTTTGGAAATAGATGGTAATATTTTAATAGATGATAGAGTGAAGCCAGAGCTACTGAATGCTTATGTCATAAGCCCATTGAGGGCTAAAAAAAACCAAAGTATCACAGAAAACATGATGGAGAGATACATAGTAATGGAGGGGAGGGGTCCAGGATGTGATAAAGAGGTGGCAACATATGTCCAATAAAGAATTCCAAAGAAGAGTAAGAGTAAAAAAAAATGCCCTCAAAGATATTTGTAACACGTAAGAACTTTCTCATTCTAAGAGCAGTTAGAAGAGAAGTTAGAAGTTATATAGACAGAGGTGTGAACTGAATATGAAGAGATGATATTTTTTTTAAATTAAGGGATGAAAAAAGAATATACTGCAAGAAAGGGAAAGGTAGAATGGGGTTATCTCACATTAAAAAAGTCAAGAAAAAGCTTTTACAGTAGAGGGATGTGGGATATATGTGTATATGTATATATTTATATATACATATATATGAAATAATAAGTAGGATGCTTTCAAAAAAACTTGGAAAGAGTTGAGGCAAAATGAGATGTACAAAGTAACAGCGATGTTGTAAGATAATGAATTTACCTATTAACAGCAATAGAAATGATCCAACTGAAGAACTTCTAATGAAAAATGCTATCCATCCTAAGAAAAGAATTGATGGTAGGTATCTGATTGAAGCATACTTTATTTTTCCTAAGGTTGTTTTATCTTGTATTTTCTTTTTAGTTTATGCTTTCTTTCATAACATGTCTATCATGGAAATATTTTACATGACCAGATATGGATAACCTATATTGAATTGCTTGTTTTCTCAATGAGAGGGGAGGAAGGAAGGAAGAGAATTTGGAACTCAAAAGTTTTTAAAAATAAATGAAAAAATTATTTTTTACATGTAAGAAAAATAAAATATTAAATAAATTTAATTTAGAAATAAAATTTAAAATGCCATCAAGGATTTGAGTGACATGAAGAAAGAGAGAACATAAATGGAAAGGCAAAATGTTCTACTGGTACCCTTATGATATGGGAAAAAAATGCAGAAGATCTCCATCATGTTGGGTAAAATCTTTTTGGTAATTTTTGGGAGGAACAACAGTACCATTGAATGGGCAGATATAGTTGCAATTTGCTGAAAAGAACTCTAGGCTTCTGCAGCAGTTATGGCAACACCAAACTTAAAATTGACCTAAACAGATCAATTACACCCTTAATGTTTAATATATAAAGTTCAAAGTATTTAAAGGATCCCAACTATAAGAAAGTCAAAGTAAAATTCAACTAATCACATTGGGAAAGAATTAATAGTGCATATTTTGGGGAAGTTCGATTACCATGGCTGTAGAAATGACTCTACTTCAAGTCATTTAGAGAGAAATCCTTTCCCAGGCTGGCACTCTATTCAGAAGCTTGGAACCATATCTTTCCTCAGTTCTCTAAATAGTCATGGGAAGAGACTTAGAAGAATAAGACATCAGTTTACATAAGTAAAATCATTTTTTATCAACTAGATGACCTATCTGCCTTTTCAAACTCATTGATTTTCTTTGTCCTTGTTCAGACTTTGGAAAAATTTCAATGGACCTTTGTTAAACATCTAAGGCATAGATGCTGGGAAGGCATGGTATTTTTTATAGTGCAAAGTGAGCAAAACACCTTTGTGGTGTGGGGTGAGGGCGGGGGGAATAGAGACACACACTAGACTTAGAGTCAAAAAAAAAACAACAAAAAACATGATTTCTTTTTTTTTTCTTTTGATCTCTTGGTAACTTCCTATGCTATGTTAAATAAGTCCTTTTCCTTCTCAGTCTCAATTTCTTTTTTCTAGGTCAAGAATCATATGGTCTCTGATCTTCATTTTTATCTCCAGTTATCAGGGTTAATGACACCAAAAAAATCAAAGTTTCAGTCATTAGATATGAACAGTATTAAGACCTTGGATAACCAAGAGCATCTAGAATTCTGTCATCCAAGACTGGAATACAAGCATTCTGTATTGTATCTTCCAATCTGAGAGTGATCAGTGACTGTAGTTTTCTGATGGCAATAATGTTCACATGTGTTTTTATGTGGAATAAAGCACAATTTTGGTAGATCAACCATCTTCCTATTTTTTGTGAGCCTATACAGAGCTAGCAACAGTTTCGAGTATATGAATACGAGATGTATGATACAAGACAGAAAAGGTGATGAAAACACTAATATGAAGGATCTGAATGATTAAGGTAAGAATTTCTACATTTTATCCACATGATACTTTTGAGTGAAGAAAAGAAGATGAATATAAGCAACAAGACATAGAAAGTGATTGAAAATGCAGGTGAAGTGACATAAAAGAGTAAAAATAACTATAAAATTGGAAACCTGATGAAAAAGAATGATGGTCCCCACAATGGAAAAAAATGAAGAATTTGTAGCCTTCAAGGGAGTTAGTAGTACTAAGTAAGAGCAGGGGAAAGGATGAAGAGTGTAACTATCATAAAAAGCTATGCAAAGACAAACAGGCAGAAAACAAGATATAATATGTGGGGAACAGCAATAGTCTAGCTGGAATACTCCAGTTTGGCTGGAACATGGTGGGCATTTTGGCAGGACAGTAAGCATATGTAATAAGCCTGGGGAAATTAGCTTGAGGAGATTAAAATGCAAGAACAAACAAATAAACAAAAATGCCCAATGCTTTTGTATTCTACCCTAGGGGAAATAGGGAGTCACTGAAGCTTCTTAAGGAAATCAGTGACATGGTCAAATGTGTGTCTTAGTAAAATTAGGTGGGCAGCTGTAGGAAAAATACATGCAGAGAAAGAGGCTAAACACAAGGAAATCAATTAAAAGGCTCTTTAAGTAGTACAACAATAAATGAATGAACAAATAGAGAAACAAATGAATAGTAATTTGAAGAGAATATTAAAAACTGGGAGGTGTAGGATAGTCTTCCCATAGAAAGAGCTAATTGAGCTGTGTCTTGAAAGATACCAAAGATTCTTAGGGGCAGAGAAAAAAAAAAAAAAAAAAAAGGAGCATTTTAAAGGTATAGAGACTCTGAAAAGATTCAGAGACAAGAGGTGGAATATTGATTCTCAGGGACAGCTAGTAATCCAATGTGAGATAATATAACACATACAAAAGGTTACAATTTGAAATATCTAAATAGATAAGTGGGGGCAATATGGGCACTAGTAGTCATGTAGGTTGGGGCATCTTCAGGCTTTTTCCTTCTGTAGTCTCTGTACTTCTGGATATAACACATTTGTCATTATTTTATAATTCTGAGTTTCCAAGGTGAATACAAAATAGGTGCTTTATTTATTAAATCCTTAATCATTGCTGTGTTGTGGCAGAAGAACTTGCATAACTCACTGAAACTATAAGCTATGCCATGTTGCCTAGGGTTATCTAGATGGATAGATCACAGTAGAAATTTCTAAGAAAAGGTAATCTCCTGGAGAAGGAAATGGCAAACCACTCCAGTACTTCTGCCAAGAAAATTTCAAGAACAGTATTAAAATGATAAAAGATATGACATGAAAGGATGACTCCTTCAGATGGAGAGGTATCCAACATGCTACTGGGGAAGACTCCAATACTAATGAAGCAAATGGGCCAAAGCCAAAAGGAAGTTCATTTATAGATTTACTGATGAAAAAAAGTCTATTATTATAAAGATCAAGATTACATAGAAACCTGTAATGTAAGATTTATGAATTAAAGTAAGCTGGATGTGGTCAAATAGAAGACAGAAAGATTGTACATAGACATCTTGGGTATATGGGACTATAATGAATGAATTTAATTCAAATGATCATTACATATATTACTGTGATCAAGAATCTTTTAGAAGAAATGGAAAAACCCTCATAGTCAATAAAAAAACAAGAAAAGCAAATCTGAGATATAATTTCAAAAATGACAAAATATAAATATATAAATAAAATAAATAAATAAATATATATATAAATCTATGGCAAATCATTCAGCATCACAGTAATACAAGTCTATTGTCCAGTCACTGATGCCAGAGGCAAAATTGCTTAGTTCTATGAAGATCTATAACATCTTCTATAAATTACCTAAACAATATATCACACTTATCATAGTGGATTATAATGCTCAAGTAGAAAATCAAAAGACAATTGGAATAGCAGACAAGTCTGGCCTTGGGGTACAAAATGAAGCAGGGCAGATTCTAATAGAGTTTTGTCAAAATAATTCACTTCTCATAACAAACAGGTTTTTTTTAACAACCCAAAGTGTTCATCTGGACATTACCAGCCAATATTGAACCCAGATTGATTATACTTTCTATGCAAAACTGAAGTTCTATACAATCATTTAAAACAAGGCTACAGCTCAAATCAAGAACTTTTTGCAAAATTCAAACTGAAATTAAATAAAGTAGGAGAGGACCACCAGAACTTATAAATGTGACCTTAAAAAATTTCTGTGTAAATATGAAATGGAAGTGACGAACAGATTTAAGGAATTAGATTTGATAAATAGATAATCTGACAAATTATGGACAGAGATTAGCAATATTGTACAGAAGGCAGCAAAAAATAACTGTCTGATAAGGTTTTACAAATAGCTAAAGTAAGAAAGAAAAAAATGGAAAGGAGAAAGGGAAAGATATTCCTTACTATATGTAGAATTTCAAAGAATAGCAAAGAGAGACAAGATTTTATTAAATGAGCAATGCAAAAAGAAGGAAAAGAAGGAGGAGGAGAACATTAGAATGGGAAATCAAGAGATTTCTTCAAGAAAATTAGAGCTATCAAGCAAATGTTTCATGGAAAATAGGGATGTGATAAAAGACAAAAATGGTAAGGACTTATCAGATATTGAAGATGTTAAAAAAAGGTGGCAGGAAAACACTGAAAAATCTTACAAGAAACATTTTAACTTCACTGATAACCACAAAAATGTGGCTACTGATCTAGAGCTAGATATGCTGAAAAACAAAAAGGGGACTTGGATTCACTACTAGCAAATAATTTAGTGAAGGTGACAGAATTCCAGCTAAGCTATTTAAAATTAAGAGATGAAGCTATTAATGTGTTGCACTCAATATGCCAGCAAATTTCGAAAACTCCACATAATAGAGTACACAATATTGGAAAAGATAACTTTATGGGCAAATCCTAAAGAAGAGAAATGCCAAATAATGTTCATGTTAATTAACAGTTGTGCTCATTTCATATGTCAACAAAATTATTTTTAATATTGTGCAAACTAGACTCCAGCAATGTGGGAACCAAGAATTACCAGAAGACCAGGCTGGTTTTCAAAGTGTCAGAGAAATGAGAGCCCAAATTCAGAACATTTGCTGAATTATGGATAAAACAGGGGAGTTCCAGAAGAATGTGTACTTCTGCTTCATTGACTATACTAAAGCTTTTGACTCTCTGGATCACAACAAAATATGACAAATACTCAAAAAAAAAAAAAAAAAAAAAGGATAGCATCAGATCATCTTGCTGCCTCCTGAGTAACCTGTTTAAGGGCCAAGAAACAATACTTAGAATGCACATGGAAAATTGGTTTAAAATTGGAAAGAAAGTATGACGAGTCTGTATATTTTCTTTTTTTTTTCAAGGTTAAGTGACTTGCTCAGAGTCACACAGCTAATAAGTGTTAAGTGTCTAAGGTTGGATTTGAACGCAGGTCCTCCTGACTCCAGACATTGGCAAATGGTCTCATCACTTCCTGGCAAATAGAAGAAGAAGAAGTACACACAGGGTCAGCTTTTATATTGTTGGTCTCAAAGATCATCGTAGATGGTGATTATAGCCATGAAATTAAAAGATCCTTGTTCTTTGAAAGGAAAGATATGACCAATCTGGACAGCATACTAAAAATCAAAGACATCATCTTTCCAACAAAGATCCATATGGTCAAAGTTATGATTTGCTGAGCACTGCCGAATTTCAATGAATTGTGTTCTGGAGAAAATTTTTTGAATCTTCAACAGCAAAGAGATCAAAACAGTTAATCCTTTAAAAAATTAATTCAGATTATTCACTGAAAGGTAAAATACTGAAACTGAAGCTTAAATACTTAAGTTAGCCACATAATGAGAAGACAAGACTTACTGGAAAAGATCCTGATGTTGAGAAAAATTGAAGGAAAAAGGAAAAATGGATGGCAGAGGATCAGATGGATAAATAATGTTATAGAAACAATATTGTTGTTGTCATTTTTTGTCCTTCATTCTTGAAGAGGACTATGACATCAGGGAGGTGATTAGGAAGGTGAGTATGAGTTGGCAGACTTTCAGAATAATAGAGTATCAAAGGGTATGTCATACTATGATTCATGGAATCATGAAGAGTTGAACATGACTGGATGTTTGAACAATAATTTTTTTAGATAGGAGTTCTGCAATTCAAACTTACCACCAAGTGACTCTATTTACTAAATTATGTGGCAAATACCAAGCTCAAGAGAAAATTGAAGAAGACATGGCAGACTGTTAACTTGTTGGGCTTCTGTAATTTTATGAACAAGCTTGTGATTCTTTTATATAATTCTTTCCTGTGAAATACTCTCTTCACTCTGAAAAGTAAATTGGATTACACAGAGTCAATATGTGTCAGAGACAGGACTTGAACTTATATCTTTTGAACTCTGAAACTAACTAGCCTCTATGAAATACTATCTCTCTCTAACTTTTCTAATTTAAGAATTAACCTTGGTTGTACCTTACCTTTAGAACTGTCTAGTATTTTGCAAGCATTTTATCACAATAATTAAAGAATCCTTAGATCTAAGATGAATAGAGGATGCATTGAATATCTAAAGCCTATCATGGGAATTTCAAAATACTAAACCCAGTGCTCAATGAGGGAAGCAAGTTACCATGACAACTTAGATGCCTCTTCTCCTAAAACTTGGATTGGACATGTGCAAAATGGTGCCAACATATCTGAAAAAGAGCACAAAGGAAGTAAACAGAGGCAAGACACCCTATATTTTTATTTTTCTGGTATGGGGCAGAAGGAGAGAAGCAATTCCTAACATATCATGTGATTTAAACAAGGTGGAGATTTATCTCAAGAAATTTTAAGTTCCCTATTTTTAGAAGAGATAAGAATTATTAGCAATGTTGTACATGGTGATCCTATCCCATGGTGATCTAGAACTATATTGGTGTCAATCCTATGGAAATTCTGATTCCCCAATTTCTAATTGTCCCCTACCCCCAGGATAAAGTCCTGGGAATTTCTGTTGTGATCAGCAGTTTTTACCTGCCCCAGTTACCAGACAGAGATAGCTCCAAGGACACTTGACAACCCCATTCTTCTATAGTTGAACTATTCTGTTGATCTTACAGGTGATTTTGATTAAGGGTATATGTTCTTAGTGGCCTGCCTCTGTTGTCTAAAAGCCTAAATTGATCCTGTGGTTTTTCTAGGGAAGTCCTATCATCCTTCAATAAATAACTTGTAAATTGTTCCATCAATCGATCCAGCTGTCCTTTCTTAATGTATGTATAACTTCTGTAATTCCTATCACAGTCTAAATAAGATAGGGCATTCTGGATTGCAATTTTTTTACTCTCAATAAATGCCTTATTTTTTTTTTTTTTTTTTTACTAATTTCCTTGTTGGTTTCATTGTTATACAGGTTTGACAAATTGGTGTCAAGAAGTGGGATATGAAGAAGGATATCCATGAAAAGTCACCAAATTCACTCCTGTGTTTCATCACTTCCTAGCAAATAGAAGAAGAAGAAGAAGAAGAAGTAGAAACAGGGTCAGCTTTTATGTTGTTGTTTTCAAAGATCATTGTAGATGGTAACTACAGTTGTGAGTTTGGTATTGGCGGGGACTCATTCTGTCCATCCAAGATCCAAGACCTGAACTGTCGCTCATAAAACCCCTTTTTGAAGACTGAGCTCCTACCTTGGTTGGATTTTCTGAGGATTTATTTGAGAGTCTTTGATGACTAGTCATTTGGGATGACCATTGGTTATTTGGAGATACCAGTTATATGAGACACTGATTATTTGATTGCAGCTATAGAGACACCAACTATATGAGGTTTTTGATTATTTGGTTGCAGCTGCAAATACTGGAAGAATGATGGGAATAACAAAATCTTGCACTTGAGATTATGTCTAGACAAGATGGGGCATGCCATCAAAAACCCCTAATGGAATTCATTCTTTCTTTGGTATCTAGAAATGTAAGAACATTAATCTATATTAGATATATATGTATATATGTATATATATATGATATAGTGATATCTATATCTATCTAACTATATCTATATCTAGACATATCTCTCTATGTATAGGTATGTGTATGTCTCTATATATCTATGTATTTTTCTGTATCCATATCTATGTATAGATATGGATATACATATGGGTCCCAGAATTTGTCCCAAAAAAGAATTTTGTATGCATACTAAATTATTTTTTAAGTAAGCTGCAGTCTTTTGTCTGTCTTTTTGGAGTGTTAAATGTATTTATGTGTGTCCTATCATGATGCTTAAAGTCAAACTAGTTTTTTTTCCAGAAATTCCTATCACCTTTGAATGCAATTTGTCCACTTTCTCACAGTTAATATCTATTTGTGTGTTTTTTCTGTCCCCGTATTTGTGTGTCTCTCAGCCTGTGTGAAAGCAATTGTGTGCAAAGAACTTAAAAAGAAAAACTTTGCTGTCAAATCATTCTCTGTGAGTTTTGGTAACCACTCTAGGAAGCTCACTAAATTTTCAAAAAGATGCTTCCTTTCCCTTTACAATCCTAACTATGGGAAATGTGAGGGTTAAATTAATGTTCTTTAGAATTTGTTTTGAGGGAGATAAGAGAACTCCCCCGGCCCCCCAGAATGACTAGATAATTGTTTTCCAAGTAGAAGAGAAAGGTCATCTTACTGATAAAAGGAAAGCAAGCTTTTAAGAAATATTAGAAAATCTATTTGAATCCTTAGGCATTTTATAAATTAAAGTAGGAATAAATTTAGGAATAACTTTTGAATTGTGGCCTGTTTTAAATTTTAAAATTTTGCTGTAAATTATAATTTATATATTCCTTTTTATCATAGATTATGTATTTGAATCTTAAGAATTGTCTTCCTTCTTATCACACAAGAGGAGCTTATCTAAGAAAGCAGTTTGAAATTTTTTTGTGTTATTTCTGTAAATAATATACCAGAACTGGATTTTTATTAAAATAAATCAACTTTTTGTAAATCTGTTAAGGTTTTTATAATTGATATGACCCTCTTTTTGTTGCTTCCATTTTAAGGAAAACTTGAATTGCAACAAATCAAGAGAAAGAATTGTAGTGTAATAGGTAAATTAGTAGAAAAGGTCACTTGAGTTCTAAAATTACAAAGGAAATATTCTGTGATGAATATGCTTTGGGATATGATTGAAATGTAGGATTTAAGCTAACAAAGGAAAAGATGTATAGTCTAAGTAAAGGGCTTTGGCAATTTGAAAAAAAAAAGAGAGAGATACAAGAAAGGTGTGATTTTTTAAGACCATTAAAGGGATAGATAGATGATAGATAGAGAGAGAGATAGATAGATAGATTAAAAGATAAGTAAGGTTTGGGTTTTCAAACCATAAGAGAGATGTATGAAATAAAAATATTTAAGCATTTTGAGAAGTTTTAAGGAAGTTTTGGTTTTATTCAAGTGGGAAGGTTGTGAAAATTTTTATGTATTTATTTTATGTAGATTATAGTAGTAATTAAAAATATATTACAGCTTCACCATAAAAATCAACAGAGAAAAAATTTCAGAGGACTAGGAGTAAACTGAAAGAAATGAGTTTTTTCTGAGATGATAGAAAACAGATTTGAACTAAATTTTAACATGCTCTTAAGTATGATAATTAAGGTAGATTAAAACCTAATATCATATTGACACTTTAAAAATCTTTGGCAGTGGATTGGCTGGAAAAAAGTGGATACTATCATATGAAGTGTTTGAATAAATAGCCCTTCTTGTATAAAATATAATACTAAAAAATTTAACTTATAAATTTAGATCCTGTGTGATATCATTTGGAAAGTAGATACAGGTATAATTTATTCAGTTTTGTTTTAAGTAAAATAATTCTTTCCTAATAAGATGTTTATGACAAGTCATAATTTATTATACTATTTGGGATTAAGACAAATTGGGAAAATGTGTAGATTTGAACTTTGTTAACTGGGTGATCTTAAGCCAAGTTACCTCAGTTTGCCAATCTGTAATGTGGATAAAGATAATACTTCACATCGATTTGATAATTAATCGTATTAGAACTATTGGTAGAATAGTAAATTCCTTTTAGATCAGTATTCATTTGGGTTATAGATTTGATTGTTAATAGATTGATTTTAAATATTTGAAACCACTTGTTTAGAAATTCAATAGATAATTATAATTTTTTTTGCTGTGAATTTTGGCCATTATGTTTAGTTCTAATATTGTGCAAATCAAGAACCATTATACAAGGATTTCCGAGAAAAAGGGGGCCTTGCTCTGACCACACAAAAATCTATCATCTAAAATTCTAGAGTAAGAAAGTCTAAAGCAATGGCCTATAATATTTAGCCTAGCATACTATAAGCTAACTTAATAATTACAGGTGTGAATTGAAACTGGTAAAGCAAAAACTTCATTGTTTTATCTGATAAGATATTTAAGACCTGCTATTTAGGATGTGTTTCACCTCGGCTGATGACTTGGTATAAGATCTTATAATGCTCAAAATCTGAGTACTAGAAGACTTAGAGGTAAAAAAACACATCTTCACACTTATAAGGAATAAGAAAATTTCAGATTATGTCAAGGAAATAAATTCCACCAAATTTGTTTAGTTGTGTTAAAGCCATGTCTAATGGTATGGATTTTTTTAATATATAAAGTTAATTTGGAAATATATTTGACTAAATTAATATTATATGATTTCTTTTAATTCTTGTTTTATGATACTGCATTCTAGATTATATTCTAATTATACTGCAAATTCTAAGAAATCATTATATAAAAAACACTGTTTGGAAAGCAACTTCTATTAACCCCCCTAGCTATGCTTTGTAATGTTCTGAAGTACTGAAATTTAAGAAACTAAAAATTTCCATCTTTACCTATAGGTAAGAAGAAATTACAGTTATAGCTATTTGTCTATCATTTATGAAAGGTATAAAATTGTTTACTAAGAGTTATTGTCATGATGTTAAAATGTACATTGTAAAAGGGAATATTGATAATTACTGTAAGAGAAAAGGCACAAAGAACCTTGTTAAATCTCCTTGTTTGCTTGAGACCATCTGCTTAAACAGAGCCATAAATTCTTTATCTTATCAACCTTGTGCAAGACCAGCAGTTTTATGATATAGTATGTGGTAGTAAGAAATAGTATGGAGGTAGTAATTTAAAATTTATGGTAATTCAGAATTCATTTTTACTAATTAGGAATTTGCTTATATCTAGAGTGGTTGGTTTATACTGAAGTTACATTTTAATTAACTTAGACTTAACGAACCAGTTTTATTTTTTATTTTAAGGGTTAAATAAGAAATAGATATTTGTCAGTCTGGAGGTTTAGAGTGATCGTGCATTCATTATCTATGTAAATTTACAAAATATATGTATTTAATTGCATGCATGTTTTTTGATTTTCTTGTTTTCTCAAAAATTTTACTCTAATTTTAGAACCCTAATTATTTACAATTACAATAAACTTATTAAGTATAATTAATTCATAACTTTCCTCAAGGGGAGTAAAGATTGCCAAACATCTAGTAGTCCTATAAAACAGTTAACAGAATCGTTTTTATAACAAATAATCTCTAATACATAAATGACTTCACTTTAAAGTTGTCAAGTTAACTTTAATTGTTGCAATCCTGCCGAGAGTGTAAATATATTAAGTAATCAGTTTCAAAATAGTTCACATCAAATAAGTTGGCTTTAGCAAAATATGTTTGCGTCATAGGATGTGCTCTATAAACAGGTGTTATTTCCACATTAAATAATAAATAAAATTGATTTTCCATCGAAGTTACACAAAATATTTTGTTACTTTCTTTTAAGAAAATTGATTGCACTAAAATTCTTTTCTTCAAAACAAGGATTATTGAAGAAGTGAAATTCTCTGAAGTTTCAAACACTGATGTTTTTCTTATAACTCTTATTAAACAACACTGGAACTAGTTATCACCACAGGCTTGCTATTAAAGAAGTAATGTTTAGATGGTTGTACTAAATTATATTGTGATTTGTTTTGTAAAAGATTTTAAGAAAAACATCTGGGGATCTACAAGTGATATGGAAGGAAATCTATTTCAAAAGAGGAATCCATTTCCCTGAGGAAAGAGCAGAGTCATCCGAGAATCAAGATGAAATGTACTACTTGAGTGGATGTTGAGGGCTGATTACTTCCAACCCCTAATCTCTTTCCAAGGTGGAGTTTAATCCTTCTCACCACTGGTCATACTATGGTTTGTAAGGGTGCTATCCATCCACTCTTTTTCAAGGAACATTTCACTCTCCTTCTATGTACCTTACTTCCCTTTGGGGGAATTAAGCATTGTCTAAATGTCTCTTTTCATATTGGGATCTGTTTTACTGATAGTGTTTCACTGATAGTGAAAATCCAATGGTGATCCCTCCTGGTCCCTCTGATCAAAAGGGGAAAGTGTCAATCCCTGCAAAACTCTGGGATCCCTACCATATTCTAATTGGCAATTTCTAATTATCTTCTACTCACAAGATAAACTACTAGGAATTTTTGTTGTGATCAACAGTTTCTAATTGCCTCAGTTTCCAGAAATAGCTCCAAGGCACTTCTGCAAATCCATTCTTCCTGTAGTTCAGTTATTCTACAATTGACCTGGGTAAGGGCATGGCCACTGACCTGTCTCTTTTGGCTAGAAGCAGCAATTCTATGATTTTTTTTTCCCTTAGGAATGTGCTGTTACCCTAAAATGAATAATTTGTAATCCATAATCTATTCTCTCCAGAGCATGCATAGCCTTTCTTTTTCACTCCCCTCATTAAATTTCCCTAAGAACAAGGCATTGCTGCAGGAGTGCGATTTTTTGATCTTTAATAAATGTCTTACTTTGTTTATTGATTACAATGTTGGTATGATTTTTATATAAATTTGACATGGGCCGGTAAAGCATTTAAATAAGTCAAGATTTCCTGTATATTTTTTCTGACCCCTGTACAGTAAAAACAGGGCAAGGGGAAGGTGTTCTATTAGGTAGTTTAGCATTCATATTGATGTTAAATTCAATTCAACAGACATTAATCAAACATCTCCTACATGCTAGTCATTAGTGATATAAAGATATAAATGGAATAATCCTTGTCCTCAGGGAGCTTATATTCTTCTTGAAAAATGCCATATGTATACATGCATCTAAGTAAATGCAAATTATATATAAAGTTATATAAATTAATTTTGAGGGGAGCAGGATTCAATAAGAAAAACCTTGTGGAGGAGATTGTTCCTGAATTGTGCTTTGTAGAAAGCCAAGGATTATATAAGGTAGAAGTGAAAAGTGGTTAAAGTCCAAATATGTGGGATCATCAAGACAGGAAAGATCATAAAAGTGATCCCTACTCAAATTTCTCACATATCTGAATCCCTCTTTTGTACTTACCTCACATAATATTGTATCATAATTATTTTTAAATGTGCCATTCTCCTTCCCCTATCTTATTGATTCTAAAGTCCTTGAGAGCAAAAATTTTGTCACATCCCTCATTGTATTCTCTTTATTGAAAGATTCAACATTTCCAAACCCAGGTCTTTCTCTAATCTCCAAAGCCCACCTCTCTCCATAACTTTACTATTTCTGTTGAGGGCACCACATCTTCCCAGTCATCCACCCCTCAAGTCACTCTTGATTATTTCTTGTTCTCCATATACTTCATTCAATCACTTTCCATGTCTTGATGATCTTGCCTATAAAATGTTTTTTTCCAGCCACCCTTTCATTTCTGCTTCTGCTAAGAACCACCCAAATTTAGGTCTTTATCATCCTTTGCCTGGACTATTAAAATTGACTTCTAAATAAACTTAATATCTTTGGTTTTTATCTTCTACAATCCATTCTTCACACAGGTTTACATATATAAAAACCTAATGTGTAATCTAATTCAAATGAATCATATTTAAGGGCCTACTAAGTATATTAAGTGTTGAGATAGAAAGAAAAGATGAAAGAGTCCAAGGACCCTTTAAGAGCTTTCATTCTAATAAAAGGACACAACATGTGTATAAGTAATTAAATAAAAAGAATGTAATAATTTTAAAAATTATTTAAAGAGGGTAGGAGTACTTACTAATGAGGCTATCAGGAAAGACATTGCATAGGATGAGGATCTGAGCTGTACTTAGAAAAAAGCTAGGGATTCTGTAGGGAATGGGATTTCTTGTAGAGGAAACAGTTAGCAAGCCATTATAAGTAAAAGAGAGAGTACTTAAAGAGAAATGATATTAAATAAGACCAGAGAGATTTATATAAACCATTTTATTGAAGGCTTTAAAGGCTAGGTTGAGGATTTTATATTTTATCCTAAAGAAAACAGGAAACAACTGCAGATTTTTAGAAGAGTGCAACATTGTAAAAGAGACAACGGATTCAGAGTACAGACTGAGGCATATTCCTCTTGTGGATGGTCAATGTAGAAATTTCCTTGGTTATACATATTTATAACAGAAGTTTTGGTTTTTGTTTCTTTTTCAGTGGGGTAAAGTGGATGAGAAGAAGAGAAGGCAGATTTTTGTTCCCTGAAAAAAATTTAAATTAATTTTAAGAGATAGGTTGAGGTTCAGTCATATCTATGTTTTATTTAAATATATATGTACACATACATATTATATATGCACATATAATATTTATATATGTGTGTTTACACTTGATGATTTTATAGAGAATGACTCAGGAAAAAAACTTAAGAACAAGAGTATTATATTAAGTTAGTTAAATTTGATGAATGCTTGAACTAAAGCACAAGTTATCTGAGCAAAGCAAAGGGAATGGATGAGAAAAGATATTGGATGTTGTGAAGACAATATCACTAATATACTAGAAATGTTTGGGAGAAGGAGTGTGAAATTAAAGAAAGAAACAATGACAGTGGTAGTGTCATGAATGCTAATAAAGAAGAATAGAAGGAGGAGGAGGAGGAAAAAGAGAAGGAAAATGAGGAGGAAGAGGAGGCAGAGAAAGAGAAGGAGGAGGAAGAGAAGGAAAAGGAGAAGGAGGAAGAGGAAGAGGACAAGAAGGATGAGGAGAAAGAAGAGGAGGAGTAGGAGGATGAGGACAAGGAGGAGAAAGAAGAGGAAGAGAAGAAGGAGGAAGAACAGGAGGAGGAGGAGGAAGAGGAATGGGGGGAGCAGAAGGAGGAAAACAAGGAGGAGGAGGAACAGCAACAAGAAAATATTGGATTTGTTTTGGATATGTTAAGTTTGAGATTCCATTGAAATGTCCACATGAGAAAATCCATTGGGCCATTGTTGATGTGGTACTAAAACCCAGGAGACAGGTTAAAGCTACATAAATAGATTTAGAAGCCATCTATATAGAAATGATCTTTGAATCTATGAGAACTAATGAAATCACTAATATAAAAAATGTAGAGAAGACCCAGGAAAGGATCTTGAAGACTCCTCAAATCTAAAGAGACAGTGTTCTCTTACCCTGAATTGCAGGATGTCTGTTTTGCTCCGTTCTCTGGTGATCTGATACATTTAAAATCTCAGGTAGGGAACAAGCTTATCAGTTGTGAAAGATCTTGTTGTCTATCCCCTTACCATCTTTCTCTCCATGTCCTTGTGTGTCCCTGTTGATTTTACATATACAGTGGGGCAGGAGAATAGTCAGATGTTTGTTTAGGTGCTATAGCCATTTGCTAAAAGGATGTTATTTTAAAGGAAAACTTCTTTTCTATGTAAATTATAGTGATCAGGTGCACTGATAAAAATGAAATTTCAAAGGCAGAAAAAGACAAGAAAAAGTAACTTTCAGAAATAGGAGACTTTCAAGAAAGATGTCCTATACATTATGTCCTACTGGAGAACCCATAATATTAGATCAATAGTATAGTGATGAGAGTATATTAGAAAATCTATATGATTACAGAAAAAAATAGTAGAAAGACAAAAAGTCTCCTTAAGTCATGCTGACATAATTGCACTGAAAAGAACAGTTTAATGATATTAACAGCATGCATTTACACTGAACTTTGAGGTTTAAAAATGTTCTACATATGTTATCTTACTGGGTTCTTACAACAATCACTGGGGTTGTGTTATTTTTATATTCATTTTATAGATGAGAAAACTGAGGCAGACACAGGTGTACTAACTTGCCCAGAGTCATAAAATTAATAAGTGTCTGAGGCAAGATTTGAAGTTATGTCTTTCTGATTGCAGGTCTAGTGATCTATCCGTTGCACTATTCAGTTTTCTATAATATAAAAAGTTTGGAAACACACCTCAGATATAGTTACTTTGTCAATTGCTTTTCATTATCATAAGGGAGTTCCATGGAAAAAATGTTTTGGAAAAATGTGATTAAAAAAAAAACAATTTTGTAAAAAGTTACCATACAGGAAAGTATAAAGAATTACAAAAGGATATCTTGGTATTAAAGGATTAGTTATGAACTTAACGAATTTAAGTCCTGAAGCCTTTATGAGCAATAGTAAGACAAGCCACTTTTTTCTCCCCTAAGCTGAATATGCCTTATTATTGCATGTCAATTTGGGGATAAATCTCAAATCATAAAAGCTAAGACGTATTCACAGAATCTTACCATTCACAGCCATAGAGTTGGGAATCTGGAGCCAGAGGAAATTAAAATTTAGAAGGTACTGTACTCCTTCAGAGGCCCAGAAGAAAGCAACCTCTAAAGTAATTTACAAGAACAGTTAAAATATAAAACTATAAAGACATCATTCTTCATTATCCACCCCCTTATAGATAAATTTTTCTATCACAAACTCCTGCCAATGACTTTCCACTATTCCACAGTCTTCTCTCCTCGGCACCAACATCCCAGTATTGCATGGATTCTAGTGTACCTTTTTCTCACCACGCTCAACTGAATTTATTTTTAAAATCTTAGGTAAGGGCACCTTTCATACTGCTTACTTTCAAAGCATTCCATGTCCCTTTCCCAGTTTGCCAAACTTGATTGTTATATCTCTAACAGTACTAGTTCTCTATGGGTCAAAAAGAGTAATGATAGCAACATGAAAGTTAAAGTCAATCCTTACTTTTTCTCTCAAGAGGTTAATTACAGCATTTTTGCTTAATGAGCATGGGTCAAGATGGTTTTCTTTGGGGATCATAGCTCTAAGAAAGTTAAAACAAATTTTAATTGATAGAATTGGGAATGAATTAGCTGTGTAAAGTTTAAAGAACTTCTTCAAATGAGCATACCAATAGGAAGGATTAAATCCTAGTTATAGCTCATTCTTTCTATTTGGAAAGCTCACTTGGCTGTAGGACCAGTTTGATCCTCTTTGGTTGAAATTTGAATGATTTCAAGTAAAGAAATCCAAAGGAATAAAGAATTGGGATGAGTAAGTGAATCAGATTCTTTCAAGCCATGTTTAGTGATAGCTTTTCAAATTCAGTGCCTATATTTGATCGAAATTCCTATTTCACTAAAGTTCAGCTGACTAATGGACCTCTGAAACAGAAGGACAAGGGAGATGAGCCATGGGACCTGTGTGATTTTGATTAAATTACTTAATCCCTTTGAGACTCCATGAAGTTATTTGTACAATGAAGTTGAACTACATCATCCAGAAGGATCCTTCCATCTCTAGCATTTATGCTTCTAAGATGCTAAACTCTAAGTCATCAGCTCTGTGAAGATATGTTAAGAATTTTCCATTTGGATCCCTGGTAATTGGGGTTAATTATTTAACATTTATTTATTCATTCACCAAACCTCTATTATGCTCCCTCTATATTTTAGGAACAATTTTAGGCACTGATTATTCAGAAACAAATTTCCAACAGTCATCCCTTGAGAAGCTTTTCAAAATGTATATAAGTAAGTACAAAATAAAGTAAATACAATATAATTTTCTTAAAGTATGGAGGTAGTACTAATATCTAGGAAGATCAGAAAATGGCTTGGGTATCAGTGGCACTTGAACTGAACTGTGAAGGAAGCTAAGGATCCCAATAGGAGTAGATGAGGCAGGAAGGTATTCCAGGAAGGGGGAAAAGACTGAACAAGAACATGGAGACAAGCAATGAACTGTAATGGATGTGAGATGACAAGCAAGTCAGTTTTAGATAAATAAGATGAAATAAAATGAAACTAGCTTGACTGATTAGAGTCAAATTGTACAAGGCTTTGAACATCATATCCAAATATTTGTATATTATTCAGGAAGAAAGGAAGGAATGGTTGAATGAACACATATAGGAATAAAGGATTCAGCATTAATCAAATATTTATTGTTTGCCATGAGCTGTACCAAATACTAGGGATAAAATTTAAAAGATAAATACTAGCAGCTCTCATGGTACCCATCTTCTAATTAGGAGAGAGAACACATAATGTGGATATATGTATTTTAAACTATGAGAACTAAAGCACATAATATATAGAGAGCTTTAAATTATGCAAAGTGCTTTGTATTTGTGATCTAAGTTTAATCTTAGAGTATAGGTGTTATTTTTGTGTTCATTATACAAATAAAGAAAATGAGGCTGATAGAATGTAAGTGTCACCCTGCAAGTATCCAAGACAGCTTTAAAACTAAGATGCCCCTGACTCCAAGTCTGGCACTTTATGCATGTCATCTAGTTGCTCATATAGGAGAATTCAGCTTCAGGGCAGATGAAAATACCTGGTGGTCCCCAGGGTACAGATAGAGTGCAGGTAGGAAGAACTAGTATGCTACTATCTTACTGGAACGTTAGTCTTTTTAAATTCATAATTAATATGAGCATATAAAATTAATATAATTTTAATTCATAATTAATATGAGCAGTCATATACTCTTTTGGGGCTTGGTGGGGACACAATTGGAGAGATCTACCCTGTGATTTTTGAGGAAAAGGGACTGGATATGATAGAGTAGAACATAAGCTCTAACTCTTTCCTAGTGAGGATGGAGTAAAAGGTGAGCATCCAGTTTAAAAGGAGAGCCTAATATTCATTGGAAAATGTTTAGTAGGCTAAAAAATGAGAAAGGAAGTATTCCTCATGGCTTGTCCTGATTGAAATCTCCAGCATCTGTTGGAATTATCAGCTGGGCAAGAGTATTTTACATTGCATAATCGTTTTATTTTGTAACCCTGTTTTTTCTTTATGAATTTGGAAACATTAATCTAAGGTTCCCCCCATTCTTTTTCAACTCCATCAGACAGTCAGAGGGGTCCATGGCACCAAAAGGGTAAGGATTCCTGCTCTTTAAAAATAAAGGAGTCCTAAGAAGAGTATTTCACTATGAAAGTAGAGAAATGGTAAATACCTATAATCTTGAAAGTGCTTTATATGGCAAGCTTTTCTCCTGCTACATTGATAGATTTTGCTAAAGTCAAATATTTACTTTAGTCAAGTCCCAATTCTGCTAATTAGAAATACAAAGTTTAGAATTTCCAGCTTAACCATGTACAATGTTCAACTGGATCATAGTTGGAAAGACCCTCAAAAATCCAGTTCAATCTCTTCATTTTGTAAATGAAAAAAATAAGACCCAAGGTAAAGGTATGAGGTGATAGAAGGTCAAAAAGATAAGTAGTATGTGAGATTAAAACCTGACGTTTGGGAGCAGTTTTTTATTTTATTTTTTTTACTCCGAATCCAGTGTTAGTACTATTGCTAAACTGTTGCAGAAAGAGGAAATCATCTACTTAAAATGCAGTTAGAGCTCATTATTTAAAGGAACTGCTAAGAATATTTTAAAAGAATAAAGAGCCAGAGAAACTTTTTGACATAGTCAAATCTGTGCTTTAAGAATACCAATTTGGCAGCTTGTGAAGAATGGACCAGTAAGCCCCTGCAGATGAAATGTGTGCTAATTACCTCAAGGCTCCATCATCTCAGGTTCAAGAATTCTGCAGATCAAGAGTTGACCATGGATTTCATATTACAAAAAGGGTCTTTTTAATGTAGCTTCATTCCTTCTGGAAGTGATATGTGATTCTTGTTGGTGGGTAGAATGTATATTTGTATGTAGGCATCTTTCTTACTTTATAGTGAAAAATATGGGATGATGTATCAACCATTTTATTGCTCTTTTTGTGAAACCATCTGACATGAGTGAAGAGACTATGGCATTAGGTATCAATCCACTTGATGTCTAATCCCACATCAGACACTAATCAGCATTGTGAAACTCAGAGGATTTCATTCGGCCATTTTAGCTTTAGCTTTCTCATTTCTAAAATGAAGGAGTAAGCTTAATTATCTATAAGATCCCTCCCATCTTTTCCATTCTGTAATCTTAAGGTATACCAGGCACCTACTACAGTATCATATTCATGGTCAATGTTATTAAAAGTCACACTCCGTTAAGATGACGGAGTAATAGGCCAAAAAGGTTGGATGATAATAAAAAAAATTATCAATAATGAGTTAATTGATTTCATTCTCATCTTGGAAAAGCATGCTGGAGTGGAGAGTAGAATCTCTAGATGCCTGTCAAGAGTGGTAGAAATCTCTTTTGCCCAATTCCAAGAAGAATAAACAAGTCTTCCTGTAGATGTTATAAAAGTACAAACCACAAAAATGATATATGAAAAAATTAATAGAGGATGCAAGGAAATTTTAGAGTTTTATTCATCTGGCTTTTTCAAACATCTATGCTTAAGATGTGGGGAGAGGAAGAAGTTGAAAGCTTGCTAACATTGTCCTTGGCTTTCTCAGTTCCTTCTCACAGCCTCCTGTTGGTTCAAATTGTTTTTCCATCTTTCCTTAGCTTCTGAGGCTTTCTGTGGTACACCCAGCTTAACTGTGACTTCTAGATTATGACTAATGTGCCTTGCTCCTTTCATAATCTCTAGTCTCTTTTAATAGTATTCTCTGCATTATTTATCACTGAACCAATGTCCAGTACCTTTGCTGGACCCATATGATTGGTACTTCTTTTTCAGGCATGACTTTCTCTTGGCTACTAAGTTTCAGAAATGCATTAGAAGTCAAGAACGTATTCACAATGCAGTGCTGTTTCCTTCATGCCATGCTGATTAAACCTTCTGATGGATAGATACCAAATATATATTTTCACTACGTAATAGATGATGAGAATAATCATAGCTCCATTTCTACATCCTTTTATGGATAACAAAGAGTATTTCTTACTGCAATGCTACTAAATAGAGATTACAAATTCTATGATTTCCATTTTATCTTTTTTTTTAGTTTTATGATTCCCATGTTACAGATAAAAAAATAGAAATTTACATTAAGCAATTGTTCACACACACAAGCTAATAAATGACAGAGTAAGGACTCAAATCTAGGTGTTTTAATTTCAGTTTCAGGATTCTTTTAACTAAATGACACTAGGAACTCAATAATTTTTTAGTAAATTGAATTTAATAGGTTACCAATTTTCAAGGAATTAAAATATGATAAAAATTGCTCAATGTGATAAACTTAAAATTCAAATATTTCATATCCTCATTTTGTGCATGAGAAAACCAATATCCAATACCCATTAATTTCCATCCTATGCTGACTTTCTATCTCTGTCTCTCATATAATACTGCATTTCTCATCTCTGTGCCTTTGCACTAATTATTCTCTGTGCTTAGAATACATTTCTTCCTCTCCTTTAATTTGTAGACTACATTAATTGCTATAAGATTTTCTTTCCGCTATAACAATATAATTCAGAAGATACTTGTGATTCTAAGATTCAGGGGTGGAGATTACAATAATGTACAATGTCATTTCTGAACACCTACAATCATAAATTTGCATGCCCAATATGTGGCTCAACATCTTTAAACAATAATACCAATGGCATATTATTTTCACACTCACTTATTGTAACCTCAATCATGTATTAGACTAATCAGAACTCCAATCCTTGTTTATTCTTTCTTCATCCAGAACTCAGCAGTGTATCTTAGCTTAGGTTGGGAAGTAGGTTGACAAGCTCTAGAAATGCTTTGTATTTTTAGTCAGAAAACATGAATTTATTTGATTCTTTACTTTAATATGTCCTAGTTGTTTGATTGTAAATCTCTTTAGATAGTCAGCTTTTTCATCCATAAAATGGGATTAATAATGGCCTCACTATGTATATAATGATATTATTCTGAGGAAAACACTTTGTAAATTTGTGGGTCTTATATAAGCATGTCCCTATCTGTTGGGTTCACAATCTACCAAGCCAAATGGGACTGGGGAAGACATAAGTTTTAACATAAAACTATAGGAGGAGATGCTTTTACCTGAGGGTTTTGCTTTATTTTAAAGAAAGATATGCATCCAGCCCAATGATCTTGTCCTCTCTAAGTCTTCCTAAAAATATAGGAAAGATCCCACAGGGACTTTACCAACAACTAGATTAGAAATAATTAGAATGCTTTCCCAAAATTTTTCTTCCCCAATCCTATGTCTTCAGCTACATGAAAATTGGAAACTCTGTCTCTATATACACTTAATGCTCTCACATTCTTGCCTGGGGTCCTCCATATGGTAGGTTAAAAATAAAAATGTGATTAATTATATATTACTTAACCTCAAATCATTTTTGTTCCTTATACAGATAAAGGAAAATGTATCCAGAGAATTGGACCCAGGTAACAGAATTTGTGCTGATGGGTTTCCCTGGTAGCTGGACCCTACAGCTCATGCTGTTTCTGGGACTTCTGGTAACATATGTAGTGACAGTCATGGGAAATTTGATCATCATTGTGCTTAGCTGGTCTGACCACCGACTGCAAACTCAAATGTACTTTTTCCTGAGAAATCTCTCCCTTCTGGAGCTGGTATTGGTCTCTGTTGTTGTCCCTAAGATCCTGGTCAGCATTCTTACCAGGGACTACTCAATCTCCTTTGCTGGCTGCATCACACAATCCTACCTCTATTTCCTCCTGGGCACTACTGACTTTTTCCTCTTGGCAGTCATGTCTCTGGATCGCTATCTAGCCATCTGCCGTCCATTGCACTATGAGACCCTAATGAACCGTCCCATCTGTGTCCGGCTAGTAATGGCTTCTTGGATTGCTGGTTTCTTATGGGTGCTCTCTCCTACCATTCTTATGGCTAACTTGCCTTTCTGTGGCCCTAATGCCATTGACCATTTCTTCTGTGATAGCTGGCCACTTATGCGGCTCTCTTGTGGGAATACCCAACTTCTGGAATTAGTGGCCTTTATACTTTCCACAGCTGTTCTTCTGGGTTCCCTGGCAGTGACTTCTGTCTCCTATGCCTGTATCCTTGCTACTGTCTTCCAGACTCCAACAGCTGCAGAACGAAAAAAAGCTTTTTCTACCTGTGCGTCACATCTTACTGTGGTTGTCATTGTTTATGGCAGCTCCATCTTCCTTTACATCCGCACATCAGAGGCTCAATCTATGCTTCTTAACAAAGGGGTCTCGGTTCTGGGATGCATCATCACCCCACTTCTGAATCCATTCATCTTCAGTCTCCGTAATGATAAGGTAAAGCAGGCCCTAGGAGATGCTTTAAGATGGCACAGGAATATAGGTGCCAGAAGGTTGTAAGGATCTAGGAAACTGGAGAAAGGGAGTGATGCAAAATGTCCCAGGTAACTTGGTATTATTCTCTCTTGGAGTCAAAAAAGAGACTTCATTCATAAACAATGAAAAGATTCTTCATGATTTAGACCTGTATCATAAGATAAGGCAAATACTATCATTAGAGTCATCTTTAAATTGGAGGTATGGAATTGTGTTTGGAGTCAAAAGGCTTTTTTTTTTTTTTCAGTCCCAGTTCTTCCACTTAATACATATGTGACATAAGGCCAAGTAAATTTTCACCTGAAACTGCTTCTTCATTTATAAAAATGAGGATTATGGTCCCTTCTAGATGTAAAATTCTGTAACTCCTCAATACTGATACAAGTCACATAAAGAACCTAACTAGAAATCATTACCTATGGGATAGAGAATGACAATTCCATGCAAATATCAGTTGGGGTACAAAGTATTAACACTGGGACAAAGCATATTCCAGATGGAATTGAATTTAGGAATCCTTTCCTCCAGAGATCTCAAGTGCCCCACATAGTTTATCATGATGAAGATATTATCCAGAACAAAGTGGGCAGAGATAAGCTAGAAGATTAGAAGTAACCACTCAGTTGAATTCTCTCAACATTTACCTCCAAATAACTCCAAAATAATACCTGTAGTCAAATTCTGGAGCAGAAGAGGCAACAAAAGATTGGACTGAGACTTTTTTTTGGCTTAAAAAAACTTAAGAGATTAACATGAGAAATCTGTATCAACAAGGTGGAGAAGTTCACATAGTGGTGACAACAGTGGCCTCAACAGAAGAAGCTTTGGGAGTTCTCAGCCAAAAACAGTAAATAGTTCATAAGTGGTCAGAGATTACAGGGGTCCCTTTCCTGGCCCAAGGAGCAAATGGTGCTGATTAGCAATTCTATTGTCCTTAATGCAGTTCTGGAACACAGTTGCAGTGCAGAAAGGAGTGCTGATGATCAGTCAAAAGAGAACATACACCTTGGTCACAGTACCAAAGCAGAAAGGAGTGCCCTTGAGACTGCAAGGAACCAGAAACTCTTCCTAGAGAAAAACCAAAGTGCAAACCAGGAGAGCAGTGATCATACTTCTCCCAGTGTCACATCACCTGGGAAGCTGCAAAAACTTGCACTCCCCAGAACTAACTCTAAAGACAGCAGTACAAAAAAACTTGAACCAGGGGACAGTTCCTCCCCAACCCCAGGTGAGCAGAGAACAATTTAACATAAAGTTCAAAATCAAAAATAGGCCAGAAAATGAAAAAAAATAAAAATAAAAAACAATGATAAAAAAAATTTTACCAAGGTAACAAAGAAGACCAAGACATAAATTCAAAAAAGACAACAATATGAAAACAGCTACCAAAAAAAAAAAAATCCTCAAAGCAAAAGGCTGGTTAGATCCAAAGCCCACAAGAACTCTTGGAAGAGTTTAAAAAAAAAAAAAAAAAAAAAAAAAAAGATTGCTATAGGCAAAACTCCATAAAGAAATGATTATGATACAAGAAACTTGTGAAAAGAGAAACAATGACTTCACAAAAGAAGCATAAAAATACTGAAGAAAATATCACTTTAAAAAACAGAATTGGCCAAGTTAATAAAGAAAATACAAAATCTCACTGAAGGAAATAATTCCTTAAAATTAGAAATGAGCAATTGGAAGCAAGTGACTCTATGAGACATTAAGAAGCAAACAAACAAACAAACAAAAAAGAAATTCAAAGGGATTGAAAAAAATGGAAGCAAATGTACAATTTTTCATTAGAAAAATAACTGATCTGGAAAATATTTTGAGAGAGAAGTTAAGAATTATTGGACTCCTTGAAAGACATGATTAAATAAAAACCTTAGACATCATATTTTGATAAATTATCAAGGAAAATTGCTGTGATATCTTCATTCCAGAAGGCAAAAATTCACATTGAAAGAATTCAAAATGAAAATTCCCAGAAATATAGCCAAATCCCAGAGCTTTCAGATCAAAGAGAAAATATTTCAAACAACCAGAAAGAAACAATTCATATATTATCCAGTTATAATCAGGATCACACAAGATATAATGACTTCCACAATAAAGCAAAGGACTGGGAATATGATCTTCCAGGAGGCAAAAGAGCTAGGATTAAGATCAACAATAATCTACCCCATAAAATTTAATATAATTCTTTGAGGGGGAAAACTATGGATAAAACAGAGGATTTTCAAGCATTCCTCATAAAAATATTAAAGCTGCATAGAAAATTTGACTTTTAAACACAAGACTCAAGAGAAGCAGAAATGGGTAACCATGAAAGAGTAATAACAAGGGATTCAAAATTAAATTATTTACTTTCCTCTATAAAAAGATAATATCTGAAAGAAGTCAAATAAAAGTAAAAGGACCTATATGTGCACAAAAATTTATAGCAGCTCTTGTGGCAAAGAGAAGGACAACAAGGGGATGCTCATCAATTAAGGAAGGCTGAATTAGTGTGGTGTATAATTGTGATGGCGTATTATTGTTCTATGGAAAATTGCAAGGGGGGATGTGGTTTCAGAAAAAAACATGGCAAGATGCATGTGAATTGTTACAAAGATATGAGAAGAACAGGGAGATTACTGCATAGTAATAGCAAAGTTAAAATGATTATCAGCAGTGAAAGACTTGGCTACTTTGATCAATACTATAGTCCAAGACAATTCCAAAGGTCTCACAGTGAAGAAAAAAACCTTATCTATCCACTTCGAGAGATGAAACTGATGAACTGTGACTACAAATTGAAATATAATATTTTTACTTTGTTTTTCATAATTGTTTTAAAATATAGACATATTTTTCATGATTTCACATGTATAATTGATATATTACTTGCCTTCTTGGTGGGTAAGGGTGAGTTAGGAAGAAGAAAGAATTTACAACTCAAAATTTAAAAATAATACTATAAATAAATGATTTTTTTAAAGAGGGGAGGACATGTATGACAATGAGACTCTGAGAGTGGAGTTGGGCAAACAAGTGAGATTGAGTTTAATTTCTCAGATACAAGAAAAGAAATAGCATTATGTCAAACTGCAGATAGAGGACCTTAAACACCTAGAACTACAGTGTCTAACAAGGGATGGGGATGAATTTTTCTGAAGGATGAAAAGGAAACATGACTCTTCCCCCTCTAGCTAAGGTGTACCCACTGGATAAACCTCTTAATTGCCTCACTATGGTTATGGCTCTAAGCACATGCACAGTACATTTTTCTAAACATGTACATATCCATAACACAGATTGCAGATTCTAAAGTATTCTACAGAGAAATCAAAGTAATCTTTGTGTAGCTTCTGTTGCCCCATTTTAAAGGGAAAAGAGTGACTTAAAAATGAATAATGTAATCTTCAAATTGGAAGAAGAGTAGCAGAAAAGGACCAGAATTTGGAATAAAGAACTATTGACAACTATGAGCTGTGTGACCATGCCATTTAAACTTTCTAAACCTCACATCTATAATATGGGTATGATAATTCATTTTCTGTTTACTTTACATAATTATTGTGAAAATCAAATAAAATAATGAATCTAAACTGCTTTGAACATTTTAATTAGGAATTAATTAGAGAGTCTAATTAGGAACTAATAGCCTAAACTAAATAATGACTGATAATAGAAAAAAATCAATAATTTCATTAAAGAATGCAACATATTAAAAAAATGCTCTAGAGCACTATTGATCAGAGAAATGCAAATTAAGACAACTCTGAGGTATCACTATATACCTCTCAGATTAATTAAGATGACAGGAAAAAATAATGATAAATGTTGGAGAGGATGTGGGAAAACTGGGACACTAATGCCTTGCTGGTAAAGTTGCAAAATGATCCAGCCACTCTAGAGAGTAATTTGTGACTATGCCAAAAGAGCTATAAAACTGTACGTACTCTTTAATCCAGCAGTGCTACTACTGCATCTGTATTCCAAAGAAATTAGAAAGGAGGGAAAAGGACTCACATGTGTAAAAATGTTTGTAGCAGTCCTTTTGGGGAATGGCTGAATAAGTTATGGTATATGAATGTTATGGGGTATTATTGTTCTATAAAGAATGATCAACAAGATGATTTCAGAGAAGGCTGGAGAGACTTACATGAACTGATGCTAAGTGGCATAAGAATAACCAGGAAATCATTGTACACAGTCGCAATAAGATTATGGCATGATCAACTCTGATGGACATGGCTCTTTTCAACAATGAGGTGATTCAGATCCATTCCAACAGACTTGTGATGGAGAGAGCCATCTGCATTCAGAGAAAGGACTGGAGGAATTCAGTGTGGATGATAACACAGTATTTTCACTTTTTTGTTGTTGTTTGCTTGCTTTTTCTTTTCTTACTTTTTTTCTTTTTGGTCTGATTTTTCTTGTGCCCCATGATGAAAGTAGAAATATGTATAGAAGAATAGTACATGTTTAACATGTTGGATTACTTACTATTTGGGGGGGATGGGGGGAAGGGAGGGAGAAAAATTTGAAACACAAGGTTTTACAAGGATGAATGTTGAAAATTATTTATGCACATATTTTTAAAATAAAAAGCTATTTTTAAAAAGATGATGACAACAATGATCATATTAAATAATAACACATCAAAATTTGTGGGATGAACCCAAACAGCAATTAGGAGAATATTTATCTTTAAATGCTTAACATCAGTTAAAAAAAAAAGACAGAGTACTGAATTGGGACTTTTCTGCTTTACTTTTCCACCATATCACCACACTAGATAAATTACCCCTAACCTCCCCCAGTCATCTCTTTTGTGGGAGATAAAGTAGCATCAATCTCTACCTCTGTTCCTCTGAGTACTATATGTTATTTTTAACCTGTTGGCTTTCTCCATAGGAATGTAACACTGTCTATTATCCAATTCTGTTTAAAGCAATACAACATAAGGGAAGGTTGAGTTTACAAAGTCACAACATTTTCAAATGCTATTTTTCTTGCCTCCATGTACAAGCTCTATGTTTCAAATAACCACTTTATCAGTCATGTCTTCAACAGGTTCACCACAATTGCTACACAATGAAATGAAGTTGTAGATTCTATTTCTGTAAGCCTTAAGTCACTTAAATACAAATATATGCTATAATGTCTGGGGTATTATTTCAATTTTTTTTGCTGCTGAGCTGCAAGCAAAGTAGGTTCACATGATAAGATCTGAAAAATCGCAGATAAGGAAATTCTGTCCCAAAATGTCATCTCTAATCCAAATGTTATTATATTAGATACTGCATTATTCAAAATTCATTTTTCATAGTTTTTTAAATTTTTAATTTATGGAATAAAATGAGCATTTCATTTTTAAACTAACAATTACTGACCTTATCTTAAATGGAAAAAAGAAAAACATCTGTGTATAGAAATGCATTTTATTAGAACAGTATAAGTGATTTATCAGATAATCTTCTATTGTGATTGAAAGGTTCAGCATAAGTGAATATCATTAGATGATAATCATCATCATAATAATAATATTCTATTGTTTCAATTATGACCCGATTTGAGGTTTCTTGGCAAAGATATTGGAGTGTTTTGTCATTTTTTTTCTCTAGCCTATTTTACAGATGAAGAAACTAATGCAAACAGTTTTAAGTGATTTATAGGGTCACATAGCTAAAAAGTATCTGAGACCAAAATACTCATGATACTGTGTGTTAAGTCACTAAATAGTGAAAGTATCCAATTCATCTGGTAAGAAGAGCATAGAACTGTGGTGACAAAGCTGTGAAAAAAATTCTGCTTTTCTGCTTGACCTTAGGGAAATTTCTTCTGTGTCTATGAGTGAATTGTTGTCTTGAGTCTTTTCAGCTTCTTTACACTTTTCCTTTATTGCTCATGGTAGATAACCTTTTCCCAATATTGTTTATATGTATATTTTTGAAGCTATAGAAATCTGGAAGCTCATGTTGAGCTTATAAAAACACTAGAGATACAAGTCCTTAGTGAGAAAAGCCACCATATATTCATCTAGGCTTATGCTTGAATTTCAGGATTCAAAAACCTGTGATCACCACATATTTTAAAATCAGCCGGAGTCAGGAATTCAGGTTAGGGGAAAATCGTCAATCTTTATTCTCAGTGAAGAAAGACTGAAGGTGGAAGAGAATGGGGAATAGGTGCAGCTGAGTCAAGTAGCTAGCTAGACCAGAAGCCACATGACCAGCAGCTACCAGCATAGAACCCAAGCCCAATCTCTCCCAGCCTCTCTTCCTGTCTCTCTGCCTCCACCCACCAAAATCGTCATTTCCTATACAACACATCAGGACCTGCACAGAGAGTGGGCGGGGGCCATTCTTTATCCAAGCATGTATATTAATAGAGTATAGTCCAATTACTATTTAACCTCACGTGCTTGGGACCTCAGTGCATCAACTCAAGCCTCAGCCCATTACAAAAACCCTATCTATATTTTTTTTAGAAGAAAAGGAAACTGTAAAAAGAAAAAACAGAACCTATTAAACTTTCTGTATATATAACTTTATCCTATACACACATAATTTAAATGTGTATATACATACATACATATATATGCTATAAATGTTATCCTAATTTAGAACAAAATTTTTCATTCAACTCTTCTTAACCTCTTATAAATAGAAGCCCTATCACTCAAATTTGGTGAGAATGTTTTCCCCTTTAACATATATTTACATACACATGTACTGATCACACAAATACATACATAGAGACTTCTACTCTGAGATAAGTAAATGACTTGATATAGAACACAGTAATGAAATAAGTTTCTTAAACATTCCTTTTGCTGTCTCTTGAAAAAGAATTACTGAATCAGGATCCATTCATAGAATTAGGATAAAATTCAAAATTCTATCAAATAATCCAAAAAAATGAGTTTATCTTTTTTTAATTGTTTTGTTCTAAGTCTATAGACTATATTAGTATGTTTAAAAGCAAAGGTTTGAAAACAACTGCTCTTAGCATTTACCAAAGGATTGGCTGTAGGATCCTGTATCCAGAAACAACTAGGAAGGTGAATAGTCTCCAATTTCTGCTCCTGCTGAACTAAGCTCCATAAATAGCACAAGATAATGAGAAAATTCAAATTTTCCAAAACTTTCTTTCTCTATATTTTCCCATACTGCTCTCTATATCTAGAATACCATTCTCCCTACCTCTGTTAGAACTGCACCCCCTCTTTCAACACTCAATTCAAAAGATACTTCCACCATAAAGATTTCCCTCATTTTTTTTTTGGTTATAAATAGCATTTCCCTCTCAGACCACATTTAGTAGTTTATATTGGTCTTGTCAATTAGTTATATTCTTTTTTGCGTGACAGTTGTGTACATGTCTTCTTTCTATTACTAAATTGTAAATTAGATGTCATATTAACATTTGGTATCATTCTCAGTAACTTGTGCTTAATAGTCAATAAGTGGGTGTTTTGGGAATGTTGAATATGTGAATAACAATTCCAACCTTACTTTACATTGGGGTTAGTTGCTTAATTCTTACTGACCAAGAATTCTCAAACTTTTCTAAAATATAAAGAAGATAAAAATGAATAGGAAGGTAGAGAAAAAAATAACTAAAAAGTTCACTAGAAATTAGATCAAAAAATAAACATGAGGAATGAGAAAGATAACTTCCTATGTACTCTATAATGATTTTACTATAGTCATTAGAGAATAAGAGTAGTTGTAGACAGAAACAATCATTAAAAGGAGCTGATATCTAAGAAGTGAAGCAGCAATAAAAACACATGTTCAAGATATTTGTATATAAACACACAAAGTATACTAGTGCTTTTGGCAAATGAAGGTAAATTTGAAATCATAGATATCTTATATCACCAGGATTTAGTGATATAGGGCTCATGAAAAGAATATATTTATGCACGGATTTAATTAACTAGAAAGGAATTGGTAAGGGAAGGCTTATATGAACTAATGCAAAATGAAGTGAACAAAACTAGGAGAACAATACTCAATAAACAACTCTGAAAGACTTAGCTACTTTGATTAATAAAATTGTTCTACAAGAATTCCATAAAACTCATAATACAAAATACTATAGAAAGAGAGAGAAATGATAGACTCTGGATGCAGATTGAAGTGTGTTTTTTTTTTTTATTCTTGCTTTTTTGCAGCATAGCTAATACAGAAATATGGTTTACATGGCTTCACATATATAACAATTTATCATATTGTTTGTTTCTCAATAATTGGGGAAGAAGAAAATTTGGAACTCATAATATGAAAAAGAATACTTAAAGAAGCAATATATAAGATAAATTGAATAATGTGACTAGCATTGACTAATTTTTTAAAGTTATGTGAAGAAAGTGAGTATCTCAAAAAGTGAAAGTGGTAAATTTGAATAAGAAACAATTGATCATGAACTTGGAGTAAAGTTGCTAACTTCATGCCTTAGGAATCTGTCCATAGTCCTGAGCTGGTCAACAATTTTTTACTTGACTTGCAAGGCATAAATGGCATGATTGTCAAATTCTCAAATCTGTAGGAATAGTTTAAAAAGATTAAGATCCCAAGAATTTCTAGCAGCTGTAATAGTTTGAATTTAATAAAGATAATTGCAAAGTGTTACATTCAATTTTATGAAATTAAATTCACCAGCAGAATAAAGGGAAAACCTGACAAGAAAGTCATTTGTCTGAAAGTGATTTGGTAGTAATGGAGGACTAAATGCTCTCCATGAATCAATATTGTGATGTGATGTGGTAGCTAAAGATGTAGAAATCAATCTTAAGCTAAATGTTAAGATGAAAAACTTGGACTAGGGAAGTGACAGTATCATCCTACACATTCTAGTCGGATTAAAACATACCTAGAAGACTGTGTTCTATTCTACAAATCACATTTTAGTTAAGACATTGAAAACTATGCCTAAAAAAACATAATTAAGATATTGAAGAACTTGTCCATGCTATATAAGTATTCACTGAAGGAACTGAGAACATTTAGCATGAAGAATAATGATTTCACTTGGGTACAATAGCTGTCTGAAGATCCAGTACCTGGAAAAGAGATTAGGCTTGTTTTATGTGACTCTAGTGGGCAGAACTCTGAACAATGACCAGAAGTAACAAAATGGTGACTAGTTATTTGGTCTAATGTCTAACATTTAAAGCTATCAAAAAATGACATGGTATGCCTCTGGAGAATGTAGGTTTTTCTTCGATCCAAGTCTTCAAGAAAAGGATAGATAATTAGGTATTATAGGAATGGCATAGAGCATATTCTTATTCAGTTAGGATTAAACTAGATGGTAACTGAGGCTCTTTCCTTTGAGAAAGACTCTGATTTTGAAAAATGATAGAAGGCTAGGGGAAAAACTTACTATGAAAAAAAAATCTGACCATTTAGTAACTCTAAGCAAAAACCCAATTAACTGTGTAAGGTAGATAATAAAAAAAAAAAAAAAAAAAATGTTAACTCAGAAGAAGCTTGGTATCCAGAAAGAAAGTCTCACTGTAGTCCCTGTTCATCAGACAATTTCTATAGTACTATGTTCCATTCTAGAAACCATTTATTCATTATCTTTGGGAGAAAACTATTCCACCTTATAATAAATGATATAAGAGGAGGAGCTAGGCATAGTCTGATAAATTTTAGGAGGACTGTTTTAAAGGAGTCAGAGAAATGATAGCACTTTACTTTGCATCTTCTACCATCCCTTTTTTCAATTACATGGATCAAGATGTCCCTATACCAAGTGTCCCTTGATATTCTGCTTTCCCATGCCTCCTTTTTGTTTCTCTTTGTAAGGTAAGCTTGTGAAGAGAATGGACTATCTTTCTTTCTATTAACTTGATCCCCAGCACTTAGCCCAGTGCCTGGCGCAACATAGGCACTTAAATGTTTGTTGAATTGAATTGGATGGATAAGATGTTATAACCTAATGCTGTTCAAGTCAGACAATTTTCAGATACTATGCTCTGAGCACCAAGCATGTATTGATGGAGGTATAGATTTTATTGTAAGAGTCTTATTTTTACATATTTGTGCATCTAAAAATACATAAGAGAACATTTGCACAGATACTAAAGTAACATAAAAAGAGTTGAAATCTGACATAGGAGAACTGGAATCAAAGAGTATCCCTGCCACAAATGACCTTTCAGTCCTTGAGGGGAATTGTCAAATAATTAAGATGTGTCTATTGTTTCTGACCATTAACCCTAAAATATATTTAACATATTATGATCATTTCTTTCAAGAGTCCTATATATGTTACTTTAAATTGTTTTAGGGAATATAACCATATTTGAGAACATGGAAGATATATTCCAGTTTACTAGTCTCTCTCTCTAAACTTGAAATGCTTGCATATTAAGAATATGTTAAATTAAATAAAATTGTTTCTTGCAGATCATGCTTAAAACAGGGTAATTCAACAGTAATCAGCAAGCAATCATTTTAAAGGCTGATTAGAGAGACTCCCTCAAAGTTTTTACTGTTTTTTTTTCCTTATTCCATAGGTTTGTTTACTTTGAGACTATATTGATAGTGTGTATAATGGGTTGGGAAAATCAGGAGTGGTCACTTGCTCAGATACTATGATTTAAGGGAACACTGCCCATTTAAATAAATTCAAGGAACTGCCTGAGAAATATATGAGAAAGTGGACTGACTCTACCTTCTTTGACTTGGTGATGATGGGTGACCATGGATGGGTGTATATAGACATGTCTAAAATCTTTATGAGCCCTGGCAAGACAAGTTATCTTTTCTCCTCCTATTACTATCCCTATTTGTGTTTTGTCACTGCCAGACCCAAATCATCGAAGTCAACATGTACACATAGAATTAACAAAATACCTTTGGCTTTGGGTCACAAAGGAAGCAGTTACAGCAACACCAAAGTCACAGCCAATACTCACCCTCTAGCCCCAAGAGATTAATTACCTGTTCATGTTTAATGGGTCAAGGTTCCTTTGGGATTCCAACTCCAAAAAAAAATTGAGGTAAATTTTAATTGATGAAATTGTGAATGTATTAGTATTACAAAATTGGAGAAACTTGAATTGCTATTGTCACAGATGTTGCTGTGTTCAATATTTTTTTGAAAAACAAGTCCTTTATCAGGTTGGAGCACTCTTTTCAGAGTAATGGAGCTATCTACATTCTCTGATGTTGAAACTTCTATAATGGCCATGAGAAGAAACCTAGGAAAATGAGACAGCAGGCTGGGTAAGTGAATCAACTTGATAGTCCATCTGACTTTTCAAACTTAATCCCTCTCTTCAGTCCAAGTTTATACTTCAGCAAATCTCCTCAATCCTAATTCATCCTTCAGCCAAATTTTAATAGACTTCTCTAAGTTGTAAAGACCATGGAAGGATGGTATTTTTTTTCAAAGTGCCAACTTAGCAATGTGGTACAATGAAGTAAATTTTAAAAACCAACACTGAATTGAAAGTCAAGGAGACATGACTTCTTTTCTTGGCTCTCCCATTAACTTCCTGTGTTATCTCAAGTAAGTCACTTTCCCTCTCTGGGTTTGAATTTCTTCATTTATGAAAATATAATTGTTCATAATGTGACCTTTAAAAATCTTTCTAGATTTAGAATCACATAATATCTGGTAAATGAGATTCCCCATTTATGGGGGCCAAACACATAGAAAGAACCAAAGCCTCAGCTTTATATTTTACCTGAAGGACATGAAAAGTTTTCTGAAGTAGTCAAAGGTTTGGGGAACTTTATAATATAAGACTAGATAAAATTTTCATATTTCTCCTTCTGGTTGAAAATTATTGGGTATTATGATTTCTGGGGGGAAATGATGTATATGTGTGTTAACCTCTCTGACCCTCAGTTTTCCTCTTCTGTAAAATAGGGGATTTAGTCTTAATGATGTCAAAGGTCCTGAGGTCAATGTGGTAAAGGGAAAATGTATTGCCTCTGGAAATGGAGAACTTGATTTTAAATCTCACTTCTGATGCTTATAATCTGTGATCTCAACCAAGTCCTAGACTCCAGTTTCTTCATATTAATCAGGGCCCTAACACTGGGCAACTGAGGTTTGGCCTGGGAGCTATTGTTGGCCAAGGGAGGAAAGCTAGAATGATTTGGGTTTAAGACAAGGTCCTTAAGTATGACATCTAAGGAGTAAACTACAAGGGGAGAGAGAGAGAGAGAGAGAGAGAGAGAGAGAGAGAGAGAGAGAGAGAAAAGAGGAGGGAGGAAGAACTTCCTCTAAATTATCAAGAGACTGTGCTAGCTTGAGAATATACTGTACATCTCTATTTTGTTTGTTTTGTAAGCAACATATTATCAAAAAATGAAAAAATCATAGGAATAAATAACGTTTTCCTTAAAAATGATCAGCAGTATTTACCTAAAACCATCAGCAAACATTATCTGTAATGGAAATGAGGTAAAATCCTTCCCAATAGGATCAGGGGTGAAACAAGGATGCCCATTATCAGCACTATTATTCAATATTATGTAATATTTTACTGGAAATATTAGCTATTACTATAAGATGAGAAAAAATTGAAGTAATTAGAATGGGAAATGAAGAAGCAAAACTATAACTCTTTGCATACAATATAATGGTATATTTAGAAAATCCTAAAGAATTAACTTTAAAACTAGTTGAAATAATTAACTTGAGCAAAGTTATGGGATATAAAATAAATCCACATAAATCACCAACATTTCTATACATTACCAACCAAATCCTACAAGGCAAGTTGAAAGAGAAATTCCATTTAGAATAATTTCTGATAACATAAAATATTTGGGAGTCTATCTGCCAAGACAAACTTAGGAACTTTATATACATAATCACAAAACACTTTTCACATAATAAAGATAAATCTAAACAATGGCAGAAATAATAGTTGCACATGAGTTAAGTGGGAAACACTTGCAGAAACTAGGTATACGCCAACATCTCACAGCATATAACAAGATAAGGCCAAAATGAGTACATGATTTAGAAATAAAGGATCATATCATGAGCAAATTAGGGAACATGGAAAATTTATGAGAAAATAAGAAATAGTATTATGGGATATAAAATGGATAATTTTGATTACATTAAATTAAGAAGGTTTTGTACAAATAAAACCAATGCAACCAAGATTAGAAGGAAAGCAGGAAACTGGGGAGAAAGGGTTCTAAAACAAGTTTCTCTGATAAAGGCTTTATTTTTCAAAAGCTTCAAATTTTTCAATATAAAGAATTGAATCAAATTTATAAGAATTCAAGTCATTCCTTAATTGATAAATGGTCAAATGATATAATGGACCATTTCAAAAAAAAGAAATCAAAGTTATCTATCATCATTTTTTCACTGTATGTCTATAGGAACAGCATAGGTACCAGGTTGGTTTGGAAAAAGATAAAATTTCAACCTAAAGTTCTGATAATGGGTCCTTTAACTATGAGTTTGGCTTGATATTAAAAGAAAATTTTGTGTTTGTCTTCTCACAATTATATAAAATATAAGGAAGAGAAATGGAGGTACTTTCCCAAAACTGTTTTTTGATAATCAAAAAGATTTCCCCAAAAGTTTCTTAGAAAAGTACTAAAAACGTCACAAATCAGACACTTAAACTAACATATTTTAATGCTTTGTAACAGTGGATTGGATAAGTATCTGTCACCAAATGTCAATTCTTCTCCCATACCCTTTTTTACTGCAGATAACTAGAGATGAAGCGAGAAAACTGGACCCATGTAACAGAATTTGTGCTTCTGGGTTTCCCTAAGAGCTGGAGCCTACAGCTGATGTTATTTCTGGGGCTCCTAGTGACATATGTGGTGACAGTCATGGGGAACTTGGTCATCATCATGCTCAGTTGGTCTGACCACCGCCTGCACACCCAGATGTATTTCTTCCTGAGAAATTTATCCCTATTGGAACTGATGCTGGTTTCTGTTGTGGTCCCTAAGATGCTAGTCAGTATCCTCACTAAGGATTATACTATCTCCTTTTCTGGCTGCATCATACAGTCCTACTTTTATTTCCTTCTGGGAACCACAGACTTCTTTCTCTTGGCTGTCATGTCTCTGGACCGCTATCTGGCCATATGTCGTCCATTACACTATGAGACACTGATGAGTGGTCGTATTTGTACTTGGCTAGTGTTGGCATCCTGGCTTGCTGGATTTCTCTGGACCCTTTGTCCTACTATCCTCATGGCTAGTCTGCCTTTCTGTGGCCCAAATGGCATTGATCACTTCTTCTGTGATAGCTGGCCACTTATGGGACTCTCCTGTGGGGATACTCAACTTCTTGAGTTGGTGGCTTTTGTGCTTTCCACAGCATTGCTACTGGGATCACTGGCATTGACTTCTAGCTCGTATGCCTTTATTCTTGCTACTGTCCTTCGTACCCCAAAAGGCACTGAGAGAAAGAAAGCTTTTTCTACCTGTGCATCACACCTCACCGTTGTGGTCATATTCTATGGCAGCTCCATCTTCCTGTATATACGCACATCAGAGGCTCAGTCTATGCTCCTTAATAAAGGGGTCTCTGCCCTGAACTGCATCATTTCCCCACTCCTTAATCCTTTCATTTTTAGCCTCCGTAATGACAAAGTAAAGCAAGCCTTATGTGATGCCATAAGGTGGCACAAACTGACAAGTACCAAATTATGAAGAGACTAATAAAGAGAGAGAGAGCATATCTTTGAGAAGGAAGATAGACTTCTAATGTGATAGATTACTTGTATCTTGTTAAGTCAAATAAGGACCTACATGAATATATACTGATAAAGACCTTTGATAACATAGGAGTGTTTTCATCCGTCTCATACACAGGGATAGCAAATACTATCAACAGAGTTATTTTTAAAATGGAAAGACCGTAAAATAGTATATTGGAAAGAGCACTGAACTTGAAATTAGAAGACTTGGATTTGAGTCTCAGTTCTTCCCCTTAGCTACTTTATGATGAAAGGTAAGTTATTTCTTTAAAATGGAAAGATTGTAAAAGAGTATAATGGAAAAAGCACTGAACTTGAAATTAAAAGATTTGGATTTGAGTCTCAGTTCTTCCCCTTAATTGCTTTGTGATCTAAGGTAAGTTATTTCCCTTCTCTGGGAATGAGTTTACTTCTTTATAAAATGAGAGAGTAAGTTCCACTAGATATTATATTATCATCCATATATGACACAGAATTGACAGTTTCAAAAACATGATATTAGAGGAACCAGGAAATCTTTCTGTGCTTCACTAGTCCCATTTGTGAAGTGAGAAGAATAACTCATAGGAAAGTAATGCCTCATCTGAAAGGAAGTTGAAAAAATGCAAGACAATGACTCAGAATGGCCTGAGTCATTTCTGACTATGGGCAAGTCATTTGACTTCTTGAACTCAATTTCTACCTCATCTACAAAATGGTAGACATAAGATCAATAATGCCAACCTCTCAGAGTTGTTATGAGCTTCAAATAAGAAAACATATGCGAGAGATTTGCAAATCTTACAAACTTTTAAGAAGAAAGCATTTGTTTTCATTTTTCAACTTGTAGCCCAGTGCCTTTCACATAGTAGATACTTAAATGCTTATTGAATTTAATTAATTTATTAGCAATTATGGCAAATAAAAGCTCTTTAAATCTAAGAATGAATGCATGAATGAAATGAAGAGAGGGAAAAGAAAGAATGGAGGAAGAGAAGAAGGAAGAAAGGAAGAAAAGAAAGAAGGAAGGAAGGAAAGAAGGAAGGAAGGAAGGGAGGGAGGGAGAGAGGGAGGGAAGGAGAGAAGGAAGGGGGAAGAAAGGAGGGAGAGAGGGAAAGAGGGAGGGAAGAACAAAAGAAAGGAAGGAGGGAGGGAGGGAAGAACAAAAGGAAGGAAGGAGGAAGGGAGGGAGAAAGGAAGGAAAGAAGGAAAGGAGGGAGGGAGGGAGGGAGGGAAGGAGGAAGGAAGGGAAAGAAGGAAGAAAGAAAGAAGGAAAGGAAGGAGGGAAGGACAGAGGGACAAAAAAGGAAGGGAGGGAGGGAGGGAGGGAGGAAGAAAGAGGAAGGGAAGAAGGAGGGAAGGAAAGAGGGAGGGAAGAAGGAAAGGAGGAAGGGAGGAAAGAGAAGAGAAGGAAAGAAAGAGGGAGGGAGGGAGGGAGGAAGGAAAGAAGGAAGAAAGCAAGAAAAGAAGGAAGGAAGGAAAGGAAGGAAGGAAGGAAGGAAGGAAGGAAGGAAGGAAGGAAGGAAGAAAGGAAGGAAGGAAGGAAGAAAAGAAAGGAAAGAATGAAGGAAGGAAGGAAGGAAGGAAGGAAGGAAGGAAAGGAAGGAAGGAAGGAAGGAAGGAAGGAAGGAAGGAAGGAAGGAAGGAAGGAAGGAAGGAAGGAAGAAAAGAAAGGAAGGAAGGAAAAGAAGGAGGGAGGGAGGGAGGGGGGAAAGTCAGTCTTCAATCAAGATAACAGGCCCAAGGAGACAGTTTGAAACTTAAGTGGATTCGCTCTCTTAGAGCCTACTATATAGATTCTGCAGGTCCAGTACAAAGGGTAATGATCCAGCTGGGGGGGGGGGGGGGAATATGATTATCCAAACTGTCTTAGTGTGTCCCTTTGCAGTTCATGGCCTTGGGTCTTTCATATATTTCAACACCATAGTTCATGAACACTCCTCCCCACTATCACCAATTGCCTATTTCCACTTATACACCAAACCAACATATTCAGAGATTCAAAACAGAAAAAACTTGTAATCAAACACCACAGCCAAACAGTAAAAAAGTCAAGTAGTAAGCATTCATGCCAACCAAATCTGACAAGTCCCAAACCTTCAAGTAAGGCTGCAGATCCAAAACTCTATTCATAAGTCCTATATCCTCAACACAGTGGGACAAAGAAAAAGGAATGTAAACTCACTCTTTGGTGTGTAACTTATAGCCTTTTATGCCTCCTCAGAGAAGGCACTAACAATCTGATGCACTAAAGCTTCTTGTTTCTCTGCTGCTTTTTTCTCAGGTGGTTCCATGATTCTCCCTACACTGTTTCTCTCCTGGCGTCTAGTCAGAATGCTCCTATGCCAGCCTCTGGCCCCATAGCCTTGGTCTCAGTCACCAATCATGGCTCTCTCTCTTAATCACCTTTCTTCTTCAGTCTTTGGCTTCCCTCCCTTGGCAGCCTGCACATCCAATATTTATGATATACTTCTCAGACACATTCTTAACCAATACTTTTTGAACTCTCTATACCTAGAGCTTTGGTGCCCCATCTTGGGAAGTTGATTTATCTTCTGGAACTAGTATACAGACTTTTAGAAGATGCAATTCATACATAGATTACCATCCCTCTCCCCACTGAATGAGGCTTTGAGCCCTACATCATTGTGGTAACAAAATCCTGTATATGTAAAGTCCTATGTATGCACAGATTACCTCTAAGCTATAAAAGCACTTAGTTCTATAATGCAAGTTACATGGAGAAAAAGTGTTCCTTCCCAAGATCATAATACTTGGAGATGAGAGCTATACGTACAGGTTATAGAAAAGGACTAGATTTTTAGACTGCTGTGACCAGAGGTGTGGGGGCAGCAGGTGACACAATGGATAAAGGGTCTGGTCTGAAGCCAGCAACTTATCTTCCTGAGTTCAAATCTGACCTCAGATACTTACTATCTGTATGACCCTGAGCAAGTTACTTAACTCTGTTTGCCTCAGTTTCCTCATTTGGAGAAGGAAATGGCAAATTGCTCCAAGATCTTTGCTAATAAATCTTCATATTGGGTGACAAAGAGTCAGACATAACTGAAAAATAATTGAACAACAAAAATCAGGGATGTGAGATTAAAGGAATAAATGGGTATAAAGCTCTTGGCAAAACTAAAAGTGGTATACAAATGCCAGTAATCATCATTATCTTCTTTCATGTTCTAAGACTTTCAATTTTCATTCCTTGAACTTCAACTGTACTCTTCCTGAACTCAAGAAATGTTTATAGAGCTATACAGAAATGTGCTAATAAATGTTTAATAATCTGGTTCTTAGGAAAAATTCATTCACATACATTATTAAATTCAATTCACATTTTTTTCACTTTCTAAAGTCTAAACAATCAAAAAACCAATAAATCAAAGCTTGATTTCTAAAGTGTAAATGCTCACATTAAAAATTTATCTATAACTATATAATAATGTACTGGCAGACAAAACAGAATCCCTGTTTTAGGCACACCTACCCCAATCCAGCCATGTACAAGATTAGCAATTCTGTCTCCCTTCCCCTAAAATTCAACAAATTGCCCCAGTGACTGGCCAGTTGAAAATCCTGGTGGTTACATTCTCTTTGAAAGCAGTTTCCAATAATTTATATTGGTTTCTTTTATAAGCATAAAGCAAAAAAGTGAAAAATTAAGGGAAGTTGTACTGAATCACAAACTGTTATTCAATACAAATAAATAATGTTTTATTCAACATTGTTTGATAAAGTTTAAAGTTTGATAAGAATAAAGTACATAACTCTTAGATATAAGTTTGTAACCCCTTATGATATTATTTGTCATTGTTATAAGCATAATAAAAGCTATTATTATGCTATGTTAAAAGCATAATAAAATATAAGCAATAATAAAAATTTATTATGAAAATCTTAATTCAGTGGTTTGGATATAGAGGTTCATATACTTTGTTCAAACTATATCCCTTCAATGACAAACTTTGTCTCAATTATTTGAGAGATCTACTGTGTATTTCGTCTGACAATAGTCCCCCTCTCTTGTACTTATAAGCACAATAATATGTGAACTGAAGAGACAAGAAGAGTTCTTGAATGGTTTTAATAACAATGGCAAAAGAGTGAAAAACAGTGCTACATAGGTTTACAGAACATTAAATGATTTATACGAGCGTGAGGTTCTGTACTGCCAGACCATTGCCAGGAAAATGGTTATAGACTGCTGAAATTTTCTCCTGTGCAAACCACCCATGCACACATACAAAGAACACCAGTGTCAAAGCTTGTTTATGGTCTGAACTTCCAATTTTTGCTTTTAATCTGTCCAAACTAGTCTCAGTTTCTAAAAGCTATTGTAGCTATAGAAAATAGTTTAATATCCACTGAAAGCTTCTTATTTAATATTTTTTTACACTGGAATACTTAGTATTTATGAAATGCTTCAAGACTACTTCCCTAGGCTCTAAGGGGAGAATGGAGCAAAGGGGATCTTAAAATTAGTTAGGGCCTTTACTGGCTTCTAACCTGGTCCATGGACTAAGATGCACCTGCTACATTGCTTTTTTGTGTTTAACATCCCATATCAACATCCTTGAGCATTTAGACATTCAGCAATTTAGAAAATAATTCTTACTTTTACAAGAAATATTTTTCATCCTGGTAAACCCATCACTATGGATTCAAAGATACTCAGTATCACTAAAACTTAGACACTTAATGATTAGAGGAATCTAAGGTGGAAAAAGAAAATAATTGTGACAACTTTCAGATGTTCTTTCGGGTTTGGATCTGAACATTACAAACTATCCAACATTTGGAGATACTAGGCAAGACTGCCTGTAAGCACCTGTTGGCATTTCTTCTTACATGGCAGAATGCTAATATGTCAACATAAACCCTTTGTGTCAACACCAAAGTAAGAAAAAGTATTGAAGTCTATGCCCACAAGAAATGCCATCTCCCACAGTTAAATTTCAAGGCTTACAATGAAGGTGGATTACAATTATCTTTGAAGTGAACATGAATGCCAGTATGTTCATAGTTGTAACATAATAAATGACAATCATTAAATTATCCATATTTTGTACCCATTAAATTCATACAAGTTTTTCTAAAACCTTAAAGCTAATTTTTTTCTTCCTAAGATTCTTATATTATCCTTTCTTCTCTCATGATATCCCATCTCTCTTTCATAATATATTCCAGAGCAGAAACCAAGAGTAAAAATAAATAATCACAAAAAAGAACAATGATACTGTAGCATTTTATCTAGAACATTATGGGATCACCCACGACCAGAAAGGTTCTTGCTAATTTGAAAAAAAAATGACATTTCATCACAAAAGTTGTAAGGTTTATAAGGTGTTTCTGGACAGGGGAGAAATTATCAGCAAAATCACTCCATTCTTCAGTTTCAGTATCAACCTTTAGAAGCACAAAAATCTTGAAGTGACAGCTGTGGTCCAAGATTGAAAGCCTTGATGTTTATATATAGTCTCTTTCAGCAGGTTTTTAGCAATAGATGGATCAAATGTGGAGATTCTTGGCCTGAAAATGAAAGCTGTCAATACTCAATATCACTTTCTTAAAGCAACTGAAAAACTTATTATACTCAAAGGAGCAAAAGTGGTGGACTAGTTCATTATTTTTAACAATTTCTGAAGATTGTATACTTGATATATTGGTGAATGGTAATTTTGGCTTTGTGTAAACAATTTATTATGGATTAATTTAATGTAAAATAGATCCGTCTAATAATTCTAAATATTTTTAGTTCTAATGGATTGCATTATTTTGCCTTTATATATTTTTTCCTATAGATTCATTTTAAGATTAAAAGAAGCTATTATATAAGGTACATATAATCCCAACCCTACTACTCAGTTACTCAGCAGTACAATGGATAGAGTACTAAGCCTGGAATCAAGAAAATTCATTTTTGCCAGTTCAAAACTGACCTTAACTGCTTACTAGCTGTGTGATCCTCATCAAGTCATTTTAATCATATTTTCCCCAGTTTCTTCATCTAATGAAGCCAGAGAAGGAAATTGTAAAACACTCCAGTATCTTTGTACCCCCTACCCCCAAAAAGTCAGAGACAGCTGAATACAACTAAACAATAAAAAAAATATTACTTGATATAGCAATTATATTGTCAGATATCAAGATTGTCTATTTCATTCATTATTACATTTACATTTTTAATGTTCTTTTGTGTATTGTCTCCCCCATTATACTGCAAGTTCCTTGAGGGAAGAAAGTTTCTTTTTATTAATGGCATTTTCAGCACTTAGCACAGTGCTTGCTACACGTTAAGGCCTTAATAAATGTTATTGAATTTTTTTGGATTGGATTGTCATTAGAGATGGTCAGACCTAGACTAATTTGACTCTGAAGCTGTTCACTTTTCAATTTCAGAGTTATACCTTGTGTTTTTATGGTTAGTAGTCAAAATCCTTGCCCAGCTAACATATTTATTCACAATCTTACAGGTACATCTTTAAAGTAAAACAAAAAATTTCCAAAGAAATATTCCTTGGTCACTGTAGAGAAATATCAGCTCAAGTCTTGTTTTTTTGAAAAATGATGTAGAGCTTAATTGAACCAGCTTCTAGTTTCTGACAGCCAGCCACATTAAATATAGATGCTTTGTAAAACAATAAACCATGAGTACTCCCGACTCTTTCCATACATGGGCTTATTTTGAAACACTCAGGTTTGGCTGCAAATATTCAAAACTTTAATTTCCAATTTAACCATCCAGATAACCATTCAGATAAATTGTACTAGATTGTCTTGAAGAACTACATTAAAAAATCTCATCTTGTTTTTTATGGAGTCATGATTTTACTCTCTCAAAGAGAGTTTGGAGTCTTTTTATTGTTCATTGGTTTCAGAAACAACAGACTGGAAACTTGGAAAAGGTTGCCAGTATATATACATATATATATATATATATATATATATATATATTTAGAGATAGATAATACAGAGAATTCAAGCAAGCCCTCCTACAATTAAGCTTAGAAGTCATATGGGTGTTTCATAGAGTTTGTTAAATAGATTTTTCTTTATAGAATTCCTCTCAGAATCAGCCAAAATAGAAAAGAATATAGAAAATGAAAATAGAAAATGACCTCTTTAAAAAAAACAGGAGGGACACACAAATGCTTTAGGCAAGAATAGAGTTAACAACTTTTCTTCACTTGATATATATTTTGGATTTCCCAGTCAATACATCAAAACTGTCATGAGGAAAAAAGTTATGATAAATTTAGGATAAAGATCATAAAGAAGTTTTATTTTCATTATGAGGCATAGCAGGGAGAGATTGGTTGACAGCATTTCTTCCATTAGCCAACTAGGTTTTCCTTACAATAAATTTTTACATTGGTTTGCCTTATAATTAATTATAGATATTTATCTATACATATTTAAGTACATTTGTGTGAATATACATTTATGTATATAAATATGTATTTTACATTTACATGAACACACACACATAGATATACATAATATAAAGAAAAACAAGAACAATTATCTTGACTTACAAACTAAGTTCAATGTAACCATTTCATAATACAGTTCTCAGATATGGGTTTACAAGTATATATGATGATGATTTGATGAAAAAGGGTGAGAGGAATAAAAAGAAGCAAGCAAATTGGGTGCCAGGTAAAGGACTAAGCACTTTACAAATATTTCATTTGATCTCATTTAATCTTCACAGCAACCCTATGAGGTAGGTACTGTTATATTTACATTTCACAATAGAGGAAATTGAAGCAGAAGTTAAGTGACTTGCCTAAAGTCACACAGCTAATAGGTGTCTGAGACTGGATTGGAATTTACTGACTCCAGGTCCAGCTCTTAATACCTTGTGGCACCTAGCTGTTTGAGAAGGAAAGGGATGAAACTCATGTTAAGATTTTTATAATAAACTCTTTTCACTAACAAGGACAGAAGAGTTACTGAATTTAGATTTTAACATTATAAGCCAAGATGTACTTCTTTAGGCAAATAAAATGGCACTAAAAATAAGAAAAGAAAAATAACTAATGCACACACATACACATACATATATACCAAGAGGATCCATGGATATAATTTGAAAAATATCAAGAAATTCAATCTCAAAATATCTGAAGAAGAGCGAGGTATCAAAAGCAGATCTCAGACCTTACATTATTAACCCCTTTTCAATCCTTGCTGAGATATAGATCAAGATGTCTATAATGACTATATATATATATATATATATATATATATATATATATATATATCTGCTTTAAACCTCAGGGATAGCATCCCTTACCCATGATTGCAAGTTTTAGCCAGTCTAAAAGTGCATATCAGATTTTTTTTTCACATGTCTGAAATTGAACCATCCCAGGAACATAGAAAAACGATGAGCAATGTAGTCTAGCTATTTCAGAGGCTTTTTTAATCTAAAAAACATCCTTTAGACACTGATTATTCTCAAATACATCTTCCCACTAAAAGCTGCTGATTTATTGTTCTTGTTTCCCCCATATGAATATGTACCGCCTCCATAATTTCTTCATGGCTTCAATCACTTCCTTGTTCCTCAGGGTATAGATTGCAGGATTGAGCATGGGGGTAACCATGGTGTACAGAATAGAGACTGCTTTGTCCATAGGGAAAGTCCGAAAGGGCCGGGCATAAATATAGATACAAGGAACAAAGATCAGGGTCACCACAGCAATGTGGGAGGCACAGGTGGACAATGCTTTGCTCTGGCCCTCCCGGGAATGGCTCCGAAGCATGATAAGAAGAGCTGTGTAGGATCCCAAGAGTATCAGGAAGCACATCAAAGTGACCAGACCATTGTTGGAGACCATTAGCAGCTCCAGTACAAAAGTATCTGTGCAAGCCAGCTTGATCAGCTGGGGCACATCACAGTAGAAGTTGTCTAATTTGTTGGGTCCACAAAATGGGAGCTGAACAGTCAGGGCAATTTGAACTATTGAGTGGACAAAGCCTCCCACCCAGGAGCCTGCCATAAAGAGTCCACAAACTCCCTGATTCATAATGAGAGGGTAGCGTAGTGGTTGGGAGATGGCAACATAGCGATCATACGCCATGACTGTGAGTAGAAAGATTTTGATGCCCCCAATGAAGTGGAAAAAAAAGAGCTGTGTAAGGCAGCCCCCAAAGGAGATGGTTGGGTTCCCAGAGAGCAGGTCAGCTAGCATTCGGGGGGAAGTGATAGAAGAGTAGCAGAAGTCAAGGAAGGAGAGGTTGGCTAGGAGAAAATACATGGTTGTGTGCAGGTGAGGGTCAGAGGATACAATGGCCACAATGAGCAGGTTCCCCATGACTGTCAACAAGTATACAATGAGAAACAGCACAAAGAAGAAAATCCGGAGCACCCATGCTTGGGAGAGACCCAAGAGGAGAAATCCTGTCACCTGAGTGTGATTGGCCAAATTCATCTGTTTTATGTAGCTCTGGAGATGAACCTGTTGGGGAAATGTGCAAAAGCATCAGTGATTCTGTCACTAAATTCAACCAGAGTTCCCCAGGAAGTCATGTTAAGTATCATTATTAACAATAATGCTGCCATCTCTAGTAGTATTTGGCTCTCAAAGCAGGTAGGGAAGCTGGTTTCTCCTTAAATCAAGAAGATTTGTCACTTGTGATAAAAATGAAAATATTTTATTCTCCCAAAATGGGATGGGCTCAGAGTGCATGCCCAGAATGGACTGAGCAAAAGGTGCTTGGGAAGAAATGTCACACAGGTGAATAAAGCAGATTCTGGGAGACTGGAATGAGTGTAGAGAATGGAGGTCATGGCTTCAAGATGAGTAATCAAAAGTTTCAGAATCAGGTTAGGCATTCCAAAAAAGGTCACAGCAATAGAAAAGACAGCAAGGTAAGTAGGGAGAAAAGAAAAAGAAAGCTTATACCATGGCAAAATGAGTACATTTTCAAAGAAAGGACAGAAGATAATTGATGTGAAACCTGAATCCACAATAATAACAATGCACCAAAGCTTTTGGGACTTTATCGCCTAGTGACATAATTTTTGACAAGGATTGTAATCTAAATTAGAGAAGGAACATTTAGTGTGATGAAAGCTATTATTCTTTTTGGTACATATAAATGATTAATAAATTCTCTCTCTCTCTCTCTCTCTCTCTCTCTCTCTCTCTCTCTCTCTCTCTCTGTCTGTCTCTCTGTCTCTCCTTTTCCCCCTCTCTTTCTCTTTCTCTCTCCCCTTTCTCTGTGTGTGTGTCTTTTTCTGTGTCTCTCTGTCTCTTTCTTTTTTCTTTTTTTTTTATACCTTTTTATTTACAAGATATATGCATGAGTATTTTTTCAGCATTGACAATTGCAAGACCTTTTGTTCCAACTTTTCCCCTCCTTCCCCCACCCCTTCCTCCAGATGGCAGGATGACCAATTCATGTTAAATATGTTAGAGTATAAGTTAAATACAATATATGTATACATGTCCATACAGTTATTTTGCTGAAAAAAAAAAAAAAAGAATCGGACTTTGAAATAGTGTACAATTAACCTGTGAAGGAAATCAAAAATGCAGGCAGGCAAAAATAGAGGGATTGGGAATTCAATGTAATGGTTCTTAGTCATCTCCCAGAGTTCTTTCCCTGGGTGTAGCTGGTTAAGTTCATTACTGCTTTATTGGAACTGATTTGGTTCATCTCATTGTTGAAGATGGCCACGTCCATCAGAATTGATCATCATATAGTATTATTGTTGAAGTACATAATGATCTCCTGATCCTGCTCATTTCACTCAGCATCAGTTCATGTAAGTTTCTCCAGGCCTTTCTGAAATCATCCTGCTGATCATTTCTTATCTCTCTCTCTTTTTCATCTTATTTGACCTCTGCAGTCCATAACACTTTTGGCTACCTACTTTTTTGCCTACCGTTGCTTTCTCTGTTGATTTTTTTTATACCTTTTTTAAAATAGCTTTTGTATTTTTCCAAATACATACATAGATAGTTGTCAACATTCACCTTTGCAGAATCTTATGTTCCAAATTTTTCCCCTCCCTTCCCCCCAATCCCTCCTATAGACAGCAAGCAATCCAATATAGGTTATACATGTGCAATTCTTCAAAATATGTTTCCATATTTGTCATGCTACACACACAAAAAAAACCAGATCAAAAGGGTTTCCCCTTTGAAAAAAACAAGCAAGCAAACAAACAAACAACAGCAAAAAAGGTAAAAAGTGTATGCTTTGATCCACATTCAGTCTCCATAATTCTTGCTCTGGGTGTGGATAGCACTTTCTATCACAAAGCTATTAAAATTTCCTTGAATCACCTCACTGTTGAAAAGAGCCAAGTCCATCACAGCTGATCATTACATAATCTTTTATTGCTATGGTGTTGTTATGCCATAATATTCTTACACACTTTTTAAATATGTATTCATGTATATTCAAATATATATTTAATACATATTCAAAAACACTCTAAGTAGTTCATTGGCTTCAACAGACTGCTAAAGGGATCCATGACATTAAAAAATATCAAAAAAAAATCCTAAATTAGGTGATCTCTGAGCTACTGCTTCTCTAACATCTTATATTGTATAAAATAGCAGTTGGTTTTTCTAGTGATAGACCTTTTGATGAAATAGTAGTAAGAGTACTGACTCTAGAGTCAGAGGACATAAGTCCAAAACCTATCTTTCACATTTTGTACTTTTGTGACTTTGGTCAAGTCCTTTAACTTCCCAAGGATTCAGTTTTCAAACTTAAAATGAGATTGAACTAGATGGCTTGGAAGCCCCTTACATCTCTATATCTACAATTCAGTGATCCCAAGGTTTCTATCATGCTATTAGTTGAGTGGTTTGAAGATCACACCAATGGGCAGCAGAAAGATAATGGCCCCCCCAAGCCACATGAATATGTTGATGAGAATTTTGTGGATAGGAATGATACTCAACTAAAAAATGATTGAAATAATTAATAATTTTAGCAGAGTAACCAGATGTAAAATAAACCCACATAAATCATCAGCATTTCTATATATTGCCAACAAAACCCTTCAAGAAGATATAATAAGAAGTACCTTCATTAAAAATAACTGTAGAATGTATAAAATACTTGGAAGTTTACGTGTCAAGACAAATACAGGAAATAAATAAACATAATTATAATATACTTTTTATACAAATAAAGTCAGAATTAAATAATTGGAGAACTATTAATTGTTCATGGGTGGGCAGAGCCAAAATAATAAAAATGACAATTCTATCTAAATTTATTTATTTATTCAATGATAACCCAATTAAATTACCAAAAAGAATATTTTACTGAGGTAGAAAAAATAATAACAAAATTCACTTGAAAGAACAAATGGCGAAGAAAATCAAGGAAGAAAAATAAATATATATTAGAAATATTTAGCAATATCTGATCTTAAACTATATTATAAGGGTGTAATTATTAAAACTATCTAGTATTGAATAAGAAATAGAAAAGTGGAACAGTAGAACAGAGTAGATAAAATTCACAGTACTAAATCATTACAGCAACCTTGTATTTGACAATGTAAGCACTGGGGATAAGAATATACTATTTGGTTTAAAAAAATTTGGGAAAACAAGAAAGCAGTCTGGCAGAAATTGGGTACAGACCAATATCTTAACTATTAACCAAGATAAGGGAGATATTAGAAAATTAGAACATGGAACATTACCTATCATATTTATAGGTAGGAGAAGGATTTATGAATAAATAGAGATAGAAAGTATTTATTTTAAGATATAAAATGGATAACTGAATACATTAAATTAAAAAGGTTTTGTACACATAAACTCAATATAACCAAGATTAAAAGGAAAGAAGAAAATTGGGGGGAGCAAGGGAATAGATAGTTCCTCAGATAAAGGTCATATATCTCAAATATATAGAAAACTTTGTCAAATTCATAAGAATATGAGTCATCTCCTAATTGATAAATGGTCAAAGGATATGAACAGGCAATTTTTTCAATGAAGAAATCAAAGCCATAGACTTATAGAGAAAAATATTCGAAATCATTATTGATTAGAGAAATGAAAATTAAAACAACTTTGAGTTATTACCTCACATCTATCAATTTGACTAAAATTATAGAAAGGGAAAATGACAACTGTTAGGGGGATTTGCAAAAATTAGGATGCATACCCTTCTGGTGGAACTGTGAACAAATTCAACCATTTTGTAAAGCAATCTGGACTTATGCACAAAAAGTTATGCAACTGTGTATACTCTTTGACCCAGCAATACCACTATTTGGTCTGTTTCCCAAGGTCATCAAAGGCAAAGAAAAATAATCTCTGTATTCTAAAATATTCATAGCAACTGTCTTTATAGTGGCAAAAAACTAGAAATTAAAGGGATGGCCATCAACTGGGAATGGCAAAACAAGTTATAGAATAATATTGTGATCAAATACTACTCTGCTGTAAGAAATAATGAGCTGGTTAATATTAGGAAAACATGGAAAGATTTGCATGAAATAATGAAACCTGAAATGAGCAGATTTGAGAGAATGCTGTATACAGTAACAGCAATAGTATTTTAAGAACAACTTTGAGCAAATAAGTTATTTAGCCAATTATAAATACTGAAATTAACTATAAAGCTCATATGAAGGAAGATATTATCTGCATCTAAAGAAAGAACAAATAGAAGTATGTGTAAATGACTATATAAATGTGTATGTGTATATATATATACATATATATGTGTATGTTGTATATATGTATTTGTGTATAATGCTCTCTAGGGTACAGAGGGGAGAAGGAAAGAAAAAAAATTTACAACTATATTATATATTTAAAAGTAATACCAAGTTGTGATATGGTGCAGTCCTTAGGAAGAATGTAGCAATAACCACAAGACCAATTGGCCTTGGGAGTGATATAGTTAGGAATGATGTATTTCTTCCCTTAGGTTATCCTGCCCTAGTTTACTCTATATCACCAGAATGTGGAGCTCCAACCCCCGCCCAAAAAAAAAAGATTGCTAGCATATTGGTCTAGCAATAACGGGGTTTCTGAGACTAATGAGTAGCCTTTGCTGACACAGGTGTTGTGGACTGGGAATGAGATAAATTGGAGGCAGAGGGAAGAGGAGAGAGGTCAGACAAAGCAATGGCCTCTCAGAGAGGTCAGAGAGCAGCAACTGCCTCTCAGTCTCCTTGTATCATCCTCTCACAAGAGGAGATCCATTCTGGGTTGGATCTCCAGCAGCCACTGTCAGGTGGCCCTGGTAGCACAAATATTCCCAGTATTTAATAATTAGCCCTCAAGTGGCATGATAACAGGGCTCTTGACCTTCATGGTAACTCTTCTTTGTATTCTCTCAAACTTATCAATGTGATAAGTTACTAAAATGTGGCAACCAGAAATAAACATGATCCTTTAGCTATGATCTGAATGGGACAGAATATAGCAAGATTGATCATAATGCCGAATATCATGCTTCTTTTAATGTAGCCCAAGGGGAGATCAGGCAGTGACTCTGGTCTTCTGGCTGTTCCACAAACAAGATACTCCAACTCTTGGTTCTGGGCATTTCCGCTGACTGTCCACAATGCCTGGAACACTTTTTCTCCTCAGCTATAGCCACTGGCTTTTTTAAGTTCCAAGTACAATCCCATCTTTTATAAGAAGACTTTCCGAGTCTCTCTTAATTATTTCCTATTTGTTTCTACATATTTGTTTGCTTTCCCCCCCCCCCCCACCATTAGATTGTAAACTCTTTAATGAGTTAAATGAGTCAAGAACTAATTTTTGCCTCTTTTTTGTATCCCCAGCACTGTACCTGAGGCAGAGTAAATAATTATTAAATGTTTATTGATTGATCTTTTTGATTGTCATGTCATACTATTAACTCATATTGATTCCACAAAAAATCCAGGATGTTTTATAAACTTAGGCCCATCATATTTAACATGTATAGGACTGCTTGCCATCTGGGGAAGAGGGTGAAAGGAGGGAGGGGAAAAGTCGGATCAGAAGTGAGTGCAAGGGATAATGTTGTAAAAAATTACCCAGGCATGGGTTCTGTGAATAAAAAGTTATAATTATGAAAAAAATAAAAATTTAAAAAAATTTAAAAAAAAATAAACTTAGGCCCATGTTTTCACTTTTTCAGTTCAGTTCTATTCAAAAAGCATTTATTAAATGCATATTATGTGTCAGGTCCTTTGATTGATACTCAGGATACAAAAACAATAGTGCCTGACCTCAAGAAGCTTATATTCTAACTTTTGCCCATTGCTTCCCTTAGGAGGGAGTGAGTATAGCCCAGGGGAAGTTTGTAATTGCTTCTCAAACTTTCCCACTAACCACCGCACTATTTACTCTTGATTGAATCACACAACCATGAGCATGCTTGACCCTCAGGCAGAACCAGATTAAAACACAATTGGGAAACATTTAACAATATAAATAAAAACATAATAAATCATGGTATTAATGTATCATTAATTATTATTTAATTGTTATAATCTGATTATATAATATATTATAATTCTGATATATTTTAATGTTATAATATGTAAATATACAATATAACATTAATGTCATATATAACTACAAGTAAAGTAATTAAATAATTAATTAATCATGGATGATGTTAAGTTGTGTTTTCTGGAAACAAAGGGATCCATTTCTATTTGAGTCTGTTCTCACTGCATGCTCTAACACAACAGTCCCTTCTAGTAATTATATATTCTACTTTTCCCTACTTGTTAGGAAATTGACTTGCATGTTAATTTTGCAGTCCTACTGCTATTCCCCATCACAATTTCATAGAATATAAAATGGGACCTCATCTATTCCAATACATTGCCCCCCTCCCAAAAAATGTCCTTTCTACAATAGGTCTATTGAGGCAGCTGGATGACCCAAGGGATAAATCACTGAGCCTGGAATTAAGAAGACATGAATTCAAATCCTGTCTCACATATGACCTGTGTGTATTTGGGAAAGTCACCTGATCTTTGCCTCAGTTTCTTCAAATGTAAAATGGGATTAATAATTGTACCTATCTCCCAGAGTTATCATGAGGATCAAATGAGACAATATTTATAAAGTATTTAACACAATGCCTGTAGGCACTATATATACATTAAATGCTATTATTACTACTGTAAAGTGGTCAACCAGCTTTTGCCTGAAGACCTCTAATAAGAGGAAAGCTAGTATTTCCAGAAGTCGCCCATTCCACTATGCTAATAGCCTGAAATGTGAAGAAGTTTCTCCTGACATTAAACCTCAGCTTGCCTTTTTTGCAGTTACTCTCAGTACTCTTAGTTATCCCATCTGGTGCCAAAGAAGACATTTAGTTTCATTTCTACATAAAAATTTTCCAAATATTTGAAAACCCAGGATTTCAGTTCTCTGGTTTCTTCAATCAATTTTCCTATAGCATTTATTAAGCCCTTATTCACGCCTTCTCTTGGACATTGTTGTGTTTATCCATGCCCTTCCTAAAAGGTAACACTCAGAACAAAAAACAATATTCCAAATACAGGCAGAATATGGCAGAGTATAATTAGATGATATTTTTCCCATTCCAGGAAATTCTTCTTCCCTTAATATAGTCCAATATCACATTGGTATTGTTTTACTTACCATATCACAAAGGTAATCATGCATGTTTGTGGCAGCCCTCTTTGTAGTGGCTAGAAACTGGAAACTGAGTGGATGTCCATCAGTTGGAGAATGGCTAAATAAATTGTGATATATGAATATTATGGAATATTATTGTTCTGTAAGAAATGACCAACAGGATGATTTCAGAAAGGCCTGGAGAGACTTACATGAACTGATGCTGAGTGAAATGAGCAGGACCAGGAGATCATTATATACTTCAACAACAATACTATATGATGACCAGTTCTGATGGACCTGGCCATCCTCAGCAATGAGATCAACCAAATCATTTCCAATGGAGCATTAATGAACTGAACCAGCTACACCCAGAGAAAGAACTCTGGGAGATGACTAAAAACCATTACATTGAATTCCCAATCCCTATATTTATACCCACCTGCATTTATGATTTCCTTCACAAGCTAATTGTACAATATTTCAGAGTCTGATTCTTTTTGTACAGCAAAATAACGGTTTGGTCATATATACTTATTGTGTATCTAATTTATATTTTAACATATTTAACATCTACTGGTCATCCTGCCATCTGGGGGAGGGGGTGGGGGGGTAAGAGGTGAAAAATTGGAACAAGAAGTTTGGCAATTTTAATGCTGTAAAGCTACCCATACATATAACCTGTAAATAAAAAGCTATTAAATAAAAAAAAAAAAGGTAATCATGCTCTCAGTGCCCCCAAATTCTCAGATCATTCTCAGACAAACTACTAATTATGCCTCCCACATTTTGTATTTGTGAAATCAATTCCTAGAAACAAGGTGTGAGACTACCTTTGTCGCTATTAAATCACCTCTCTTTAGATTCAACCCAGTTTTTTAATTGTGTCAAAATTTCTTTGGATCCTGACATTTTTTATTAGAAATACTTCTTAATTTGCCATCTGATCATTTGCAAATTTGTTAAGCATTCCATTTTTCTTTAAACCAAATTATTAATTAGCATGGTAAATATCATGAAACTAAACAGATTTTTTGAGAATACTATATATGAACTTCTAACCTGATATTGAATCATCAATAACTATTTTAAGGGTCTGACCAGTCAATTGATTGTAAATACATTTAATTTTATTCCTGTCTATCTTATAGTTTGCCATCTTTTCCACAGAATAGCATGTTAAATATTTTACTGAAATTTTGCAAACTACACATAAAAGATTCTTATCTACCAGTTTAACCTGTCAGAAAAATAATGTGATTAGCCTAAAATGACTTCTTAACAAAACTTAACAAAACTATACTGCTTTTTCAGATCATCATTTCATTTTCTATATGTACTTTAATCAAATTTGTAATAATTCATTTTAGAATGTTAACAGGAATTGTAGTCAGTTGCATTTGCTTGTAATTTACTATTATCTTCTTTTCCTTTTTTTTGAAAAATTGGAAAGAGATTTTCCCTCCTCCAATCTGTATTATCTCTCCAGTGCTCCTTTATCTTATAGCATTTCTAGATTCATAAGAATCTGCTATTTTTCTTTTCATCTACAGTTCTGTTATACTTCCTTCTTACTCTTCTATGGATTTCCTTTCCTCCTTCTTTTCTTTTTTCTTTACACTACAGTTCCAACATGGGGCTACTTTCCCCAAAGCACATCCCCTCAGTAAATATATATCAAGAAATTATCTTTAAAGTAAATTTGTATCTAATCATAAGGACTTCACATTTATATAACCCTCTGAGTTCAAATCTTTTTATCTAATTAGCTCATGAGGTCTTCCTAATAATCTTGTGCAATAACTAATGTAAAAATTATTAATTTCATGTAAAGAAGAGGCAATTGACAAGCAGAATTGGTACTAAAATTCAGGTTTTCCAACTTTCAGTTTGGTATAGTCTCCATAAAATCATAATATTCTCAATATATGATGATAATGATGAATTGGAATTAATTTAACACCATGTAGTTACATTGAGATAATTTTGTTAAATGACTGAAATCAAGTGATTTTTCCCTCATTTGTTAACTTTAATACAATAGAAAGAACACTAAGCTCTCGATTAAAAAGCTCATGATCCAAATCTTGATACTTGTGTGATCTTCACTTGTGCCTACTATAGTGCTAGTACATATAATATAGAATATAGGACATTTAACATAGAATATAGTCCATGGTTAATAAATGCTAATTGACTAAAAGATTTCAGGCCATAGTTCCCTTAATTAGAAAATGGGTGGACTTAAGAAGGACTTTTGACTTTTGAGAATTTTGAGACTACCAGATTTAGATCATCTGATCCAACCCTTCTTTTTATGGATGAAGAATGAGGTCCAGAAAGGTTGTCATTTGCTGGACATCACAATATTAGTAAGTAATAAAGTTTTTTACTTTAGATCCAATTTCCATCGTACAGTGATGGTTAGTGTATGACCTTCAGCAGAGTTTCTCTGAGATTTAGTTTCAAGGCATAAGTGTTCAATGCCTAGATCTACTATCCAATAATCAATCAAAAGATTTCCTGATGTTCAAAGACATTGAGTTTCATGAATGGGTTCTATGGGAAAAAAAGCACTACACCAATTACCACCTAGGAAAATTATTAATTTTCTGACCAGAAGCAGTAGAGGAAAATACCTCATAGATGACAATTGGGACTTTTATCTAATCTAACTTTTCTGCTTCCTTCTTTTCTTTCTTTCTAGCCCATTTATAATAATTCTGCTTACTTCTTTTTCTGTCTTTTTGCTTCCTTCTTTTTTTCTTTCTAGACCATTTATAATAATTCTATAGTTTCAGTCTCTTTTCTTAGTACAATCTACTCACAAAATTCTAAAATCTCAGAGGTTTATCTATCCAAATTACACCTAAAGGAAAATCTCTGCCCCACCTCCCACCCCTAACATATTAATCTAGTTTCAAATGAAGACATCAATTGAATATCAGAATATTAGAGAAAGCATTTCCACTTTTAAACAAAACTAATTGTTAGGAAATTTTTCCTGAAAGAGACCGAAAAATTGCCTCTTCAAAACTTCCATTTATCACTTCAAATTTTGCCCTCTTGGCCTGTTACACTTCTCTCTTTCTCCTCCATTAATTTCTTGCTCCTTTCCTCCTTCCATCTTCAGAGTGAAATAGCACAAGTTTTCTTCAGGTGACAATCTATCATATATTTAAAAGCCTCTATCATCACTCACACACACACCACCACCACCATCACCGTCACCACTATAGACTATCATCTCCTTGCTTTGTTATTGTGCAGTCTTTTTAATTGTGTTAAACTCTTTTTGGCCCTATTCTGTAAAGATGTTAGGATAGTTTTCCAGTTCCTTCTCCAGCTCATTTTTTTCAGTTTCTCTGAACATTTTTTTTCTTTTTTTTTCCAGCTCATTTTACAAATGAGGCAAACAGGGTTAAGTGACTTGTTCAGCATCACACAGCTACTAGATGTATGAGGCCAGATTTGAACTCACAAAGATGAATCTCCCCGCCTCTAGACCAGCATTCTACCTATTACACCACCTAACTATCTCTGATCTTGTATATGTATCCTTAATTCTTTCAACAAAGCTTCACATAAAATGGATTTATGTTCCCCTATTATCCAAGTTGTCCTTCTCTGGATTCACTCCAGTTTACAAATAATTTTCCTAAGAGGTAACACCTAAGCTCAAATAATAATCCTTCTGTATTCTGATTAGGGCGACAAACAACAGGACAAAGCAACTAGGACTACCTTCCTTCCTGTCCATCAGCTTCTTATAACAAGGCAGAATTGAATTAGCTTTTCTGGCTACCATATTACAGTATAGACTTTTGAGGCATTTCACCTCCTTTCCTCCCCTCCATAATTTTCCTGCCTTCTCTTTTTTCCATCTCCCACATTCTCTACATTTACATGTAATAGAGAAGAATGGGGAAGACATTCCAAGCAAAAAAAGAGCTGTTAGATCTGTTATAAAATTGCTAATTTTTCTCTCTCTTTTCATCCTTCCCCCTGCCACCTCCAGTGCTGCTGGGATTGGACAAGTGGAAGAACTATGCCTAGAAGTCAGTTCACAATGTTCTTGATGCAAGTGGGATCTATGAAGACTTTCCAGCTAGGCTAAAGCAGTCAGGGCATAGGGCATAGGGGAGCCAGCATAGGCTTTGTCTTGCCAAACACTAGCTTCAAAACCCAGTTCTGTGAGTCCTTCCCTGTGAATTCTTAAGCAAGTTACAACACTCTCTGTACTTGTTTCCTCATCTATAAAAAGAAAGGGTTGGACCAGATTAAAAAGTAAGGTCTCTTCCAGCTCTCAATGCTCTTAAGTATATTAAGCTCCCAGCCTTTACATGAGAAAGGGACAACAAGAAAAAGAGGAAGAACTCAAGACTTTAAAACTTAATTCCACAAACATTTGTTATATTATTATGTGAAAGATTTCTACAAGGACTGAGAGGAGGGTGGTATACAAAGATGAAGGAGATGTAGTCCCTGAAATAAACTCCAAGGAAAAGTGGAAACAATTCTTGATTTGAAATAATATCCACCTCTTTCTTCTTGACCTTCCGTCAGACACTACACAATACTAGATCTTGGCAAAATGGTGAACTGAATTGGACAAAGTTTTCCTGAAGTGCTTTCTCCTTTACTTTAGCTCTTTGCAATGTTTCCCTTGCTTGCTTTTTACCTTGCTGGCAATTCCATTCTTTCCTCCCCCAACCTTCAGCTCAGCTCCTGGTAACTTCCCATTTTTCCTATCTTCTCTAACTCATATCCAAACGTCCTTTCCAAAAAAGTTGCAATAAATTCACCCATATTGATATGCAAAGGACTACTAACAATTTAATTTGCTATCCCCCGCTTTGGAATGTTTGCCTTTCAAGACAAGATGTATTGAAAAGAGCCAATCACTTGGCCCCAAAAGACCTGGTTTTGAGACCCTGATCTACCATCTATCAGTTTTGTGCTATGTCACATTACTTCTCTCTAATCTGTTCTTTTCTCTTAAAATGAGGGATTAGACAAATATGAGGTTCCTTTTATCTCTAATCTTTTCTAAGAATAGGAAGACATAATTGGATTGCATCCAAATGAATACTTGCCATGAGCTTTTCTAATTGCTAATCCTTCTGCGAGTAGCTCAAGTATTATTGTACCCATGTTACAGATGATGAAACCGAATTTCAGAGAAACTCTGCTAAAAGTCACACTAGCTTGTAAATCTACTAAGCACCATGATACAGTGAAAATTGGATCTAAAGTCAAAAGCTTTAATACTTATTAATAACGTGATGTGGATCAGATAATCTAAATCTAGTAGTCTCTAAATCAATGACTGTGCTAAAATCAGAACTCTTCATACCACATATGTAAGAATATGGGAATTTCAAAGGTGATTCCTAAGATATATCCATCTCCATTTAGCCCTTCTCTTCTCCAACAGCTCTTCTCAAGAGACTTCAGGAATCACTGAGAGAATGTGCAAGGGGAGGACTAGGAGGAAAGTTGGGAGTGGATGTGGGGCAGGACTCTGAATAAAATTATTTATGTGGCCACTGTTCTATCACCCTTCTCATGACAGGACTTGATTCTCTTTTCCTATCCTTTTCTCAGCAGGCCAGACTTGCCAGCTATGTTTAATTTATATACTATTACATGTTTTAAGTTTATGTAGGGATTCTCATTACACTGCAGAACTAGGCAAAAAAAAGCATATTTAAATGGCATAAATAAAGAAAATATAGCAAACCATTCAAAATAAATTTTGTCCATTCCAATTATTTATTTCCCAGTCTTACTTATTTTTCTTGAGGTCAGAGTTCTAATTTTAATCTATGTTTTATAAAATATCAACAAGGTTCATTGCCTGAAGCAGCTGAATAAATGTTGAATGAATTATTACTAACTTCTGTTGTATTAATGTTGATAACATTATAATTATGATACAAAAGTGAAAATATGCATTTATATAAGCCTTTAAAGTTTGAAAAGTGGTCATCTGATTTTATTCATTATCTTACTTAAGCCCCACAACTTTGTGAAGTGGGTACCACTATTATCTCTATTTTACAGATAGGGAGACAGACACAGAGATTAAGGGATTTGCCTATACCACACAGCCATTAAGTATCAAAGGCAGAATTGAAGAAATCTTTCTAACGCCAAGTCCCCTACTCTACATTCTGCATCAGACAAAAAGAGAAAAGAGAGCGAAAATAAAAAATAAAAGATGGGGGAAATATAAACCTAAATTGGAAGAGAAGCTTACCTGGAAAGTACTTGTTACAAATCCTAATCTCAAACTTTCTGAGGGATTCTGGAGATGCCATATTCTAGGTTAAAAATGACCTGAATTCTCATCAACCCAAAGATCTAGATTTGTTCTGAAAAAGGTACTGTCAGAAGACCTAGCTTTGAGTTCCTGTATTTCTCATTCTGAGAAAATGACTGTAGCAAGTTGATTTACCTCTCTGAATCTCACTTTTCCCCATCTGTATAATGGTGCTAATAATACACCACATAGTTTATAATACTGTTTTATGGCAAACAATTTTTAAATTATAAAATATTATACAAATGTGAGCTATTATTCCTACTGTCACAATGATAATTATTATCATTATTATTAATAATCACCCCTTACTAGTTTCTATTATTTCTTTGGAAAATACTTTTATATTTACTCTCAGTTCCTCTCTGATGAAACTTTTCCATATTCTACATCTCACAGTCAGAATCACAGACCATCACAGCTACAAAGCATCTCTTCTTGAATAAATTACTGATTTAAAAAATCACCTTTATGAAATTCCCAAAAAGGGTTCTCATTGTCTTGAATACTTTCAATGAGGGGGAGCTCTTTACCTCTTGAGGTTCCCAGTTTACTTTTGGATAACTCTAATTTTGTTTCACTTATAAAAGGACAGAATTCAGTTTTTCTGTAGTTTCCACTCCTTTCTCCTAATTCTTGCAAGTTAGGAACAAATAGCATAAGCCTAGTATTTTTTCCATAAGATAGAATGTCAAATATTGGCAAATAAGTGAATATAATGCACTTAGAGTCAAAAGAATTTAAGTTTGCATCCACCGTCAGGCATTTATAAGGCTGTGTGGCCATGAACAAATCGCCTAATCATTTTTTTCAGTCTCAGTTATCTCTGTAAAATAGGCATCATAAAAGCATTTACCCCACAAGATTGTTGTGAGAATCAAATAAAATACCACTTGTAAAATGCTATGCAAATATTAGCTATTATTATTAAGTACTTAAAGCAGTTATCTGCCTCGTTCCCATCCCCAGTCTTTATAAATCATGGTCTTTAATTCTATTTAAATGTTATATATAAGTTGTCAGAAACTCACCAGTCATGGAATTTAACCTCAGAGTTCCCTGTGAGATCTACATAGTCTTGCCCTTAAGTCCATTTCAGGGAACCCAGAGGGACCTAGATATTTGACTGTGGCTGTACATCAGGTGCTAGAAAATAAGCCACTTTGCCCCATAAAGGAACCAAGTTTGGCACAAAAAAAAACATATATTATAATCAGTGCCTGCTAGAAAACAGATGGTGAAGTTTAGAAGTGATAAAATCTGGAAGACAAGCTGGAGGCAGTTCCCCAGCACTGACTGCCAGAAGATATCCCAGTTTAGCTTGAGGTCAAAGAGTAATAGCTGACATTTATATAGTACTTTAAAATTTGCAAACCATTTTTACACATCATTGCAATTCTAACAAGAAGAGGGTTTAATTATTATTATCCCCATTTTACAAATAAGGAAAATGAGTTTTAGAGACAGTAAAGCACTTACCCAGGTTTATATAACAAGTAAATATCAGAAGCAGACTCCCAACCCAGGCAGGTCTCTCTTAATATGAACTCCAGCCCTGCTCTATAGGCATACTACCACTCAACAGAACCTCACAAAGATATATTGTAATGAATTAAATGATGAGCGGAAATCCACAGAGCAGGATTCTAGCTCTGGCTCTGTCACTAATTTTTTCAGTGATATAATTTGCAGAGTAATGGTAACACTAAAGTATCTAGGGACACCCATTTCCCCAAGGTGGGGGAAAGGCCCTGGTCTGGAACATCCTAACTAGAGCAATTACTTACATTTTTAAATGCCCCAAACTATGGCTAGGGACCCATTGGTACAATACTCCTTATTTAGCTCTAGTATTGAGGAAGTAATCCTTCTATGCTTCGATTTCCCTATGAATTTGTATGTGACCTCAGCCCCTCTTAGAGTTCCAAATTAGTTTAGGTATCATAGAATGTTAGGATTAGAAGGAATTTTAGAGATCCTAAACTTGGAGTCACGGATATGAGTTCAAATCTCACCTTTGCTTAACTACTCTCCACATCAGCTTCCTTCTCTGCATAAAGAAAAGTTAGGTTAAATAGGTTAGACTAAAAATTATACTAAATCTTTGATCTCCCTCATAATGGTTCTATATATGATCCAAAAACCACATTAAATGAGTTTATATATCACAGATATTTGGCGTTGTTAAGCTAGGAGTATAGGGGCTGAATTGAAACTCCAGTTCTAATGCTTATGACTTATGTGATCTTAGTAAAGTCACTTCATTGAGGTCTATGAATCTCAGGCTTTTATCCTATTAAATGAGGATCCTTCAAGTTTTAACATCCTCCCTTTCTAGTTCATTTCTGTCTAGGATAAACAGAATTTTCTTCCATTTTAAGATAAATTATCTTTGATCTTTTAATTGTATTAGCCTCAACATGAGCCAGTGGCATTATTACACTGTTGTCACTATTGTTTGAAACAAATCAGAAAACAATTATATTTTCCTGATGTTTCATAGGCCCTTGTTGAATATGTGCTTTGTAGACACTGAATCTGTATTGAATCTTAATTCTACTGTTTGATAGCTATGCGATTGTGAGCAGTTCTGTGAACTGTTCATCTGTTAAGTCGACATGGCAACTATAGGGCCTCAATTCCAGAATTCTTTTAACAATGAGAATAAAATGTATTAAATGCTTTCTAACATTAAAGTGCTTTCAAGCATAAATGTTATTATATTGTACATAAATGTCAGTTACTGTAATTGTCGCTTTACTTTTCTAGCTCTCAGTTTTCTTATTTGTATAGTGAAAGTATTGGCCTATATCAGTAGTTCCTATATTTTGTGTGTGTGTGCACTACTTTTAGTAGTAAAGTCTATAGACCTTCTCAGAATCAGATTCCTAAATGACTAAGGTAGAACACATAAAATTCCAAAGGATACAAATCATATTGAATACAGTCATAAAAAATATTTTTAAAAAACAAATTTACAGACCCCAGGTTAAGAAGCCCTAGTCTAGAGACAATCTCTGAATTCCTTGCAGTTTTAAGTACTATTATTTTATATCTAGAACAACCATAGCTTGTGATGTGCAGTGTATTCTAATTATGGAAAAGTATGTCATACTTGTGTATGACTCTTTTGAAACCCAGAAAAGGGATTTTATTTTTCTAAAGGTCATGTGAATAGTAAATAGCAAAACCAGAATGAGAACACAAATTTCCTTATTTCAAACTCAAAGTTCTTTCCACTAGACCTTATTCAGGCCATGTCCTGTTTTTATTAAGTGTTGTTGTTCAGTCATTTTAGTTATGTCCAACCCTTTGTAATCCCTTTTGTGGTTTTATTGAAAAGATGTTGGAGTGATTTGCCTTTTCCTTCTCCAGCTGATTTTACAGATGAGGAAACTGAGGCAAACAGAGTTAAGTGACTTGCCCAGGATCACACAGTGAGTATCTGAGAACAGATTTGAAGTCATGAGGTCATGACACTTCCTGATTCCAAGTCTGGTGTTCTAGATCTACTGTGCCAACTAGATGCCATTCTTATTAAGTGTATTTCTTCCTACAATTTGAAATACTTCTACATCTATGAATCAAAAATTTGATCCAATTTTGCATAATTTCCCTTCCCAATACTAAAAGTAGGAGATTTACTTGATAGTTAAAGTTGGAAAAGATCATCTATTCCAATACTCTAATTTTAAAGATAAGGTAATGAGGGTTCAGAGGAGTAAAAGGATTTATCTAAGGTCATTCCTTTAGATAATGGCAAAGCAAGTTTTAACATTAGGTGTCTTGAATACTAGCCCATTTTCTTTTTACCTACATAGTATTCATGTCTCTTACCTTCAGATGAATGAAAAGGAAAAAAAAAATTTCTAAATCTATTGACCCAAAGAAATAGAAAATGAGTGATGCCCATCAATTAGGGAATGGCTGAATAATTTATGTTATATGAAAGTAATGGAATATTACTGTTCCATAAAAATGATGAACAAGCTGATTTTAGAAAGTCCTGGAAACATTTACATGAACTGAGGCTGAACAAAACAAGTAAAACCAGGAATACATTGTACACTATAACAGCAAGATTGTGTGATGACCAACTTTGAAAGACTTGGTTCTTCTCAATAGTTCAATGATCCAAGGCAACCCCAATAAACTTTGTATAGAAAAATCTATCTGCATCCAGAGAGAGAACTATGAACACTGAATGTTAAACACATGCTATGTTCACTTTTTTCTTTTTCTTTTGTTTTTTATTCTTTCATGGTTTTTCCTTTTTGTTCTGATTTTTCTCTCTCAACATGATTCACAAAGAAATGTGTATTTTTTAAAATGTGCATGTATAAACAGAAAAAATAAAACAATAAAAAAATCTATCCATGAAATATATACTGGTCACTCACTTGCAATTTCCCTTCCTTAGGTATTTTTATAGTTAATCATTCATGTTTAAGTTCAAAATTAAACTTTCCAAAGCACACATCCGCTGGACTTCTGGATTTGGGACAAAATGGCTTTTGTAAAATGATTATCAACATGGTAATAGATATTAGCTGTATAGAAATAAGAAATCCTTGACATATACTTTAATGGCTATTGGGGAAAGACATCTTAGGGCAAGTCATAAAATGACTTATAAATCTATTTTGCAATAGCTTTTGTATCATTCATTAACCACGCTTCCTTTCTGAGTCTTAGTTTCCTCATTAGTAGAATAAAAGGATTGGACTAAGTGCTCTCTAAAGTTTCTTCAATAACTAATATTCTATACTTCTAAAAATATTATAAAGGTCCTAGGGTAGTACAGAGGATATGGTGCTGGTCTTAGAATCAGAAAAACCTAAGTTCAAATTGTCTCAGGCAAATGTGTAACTGTGTACTTAACCTCTTTTCAACCTCAGTTTCCTCATCTGAAAGTTGTTGGGAGGACCAAATGAGATAAAAGGTACATCTCTTGGCTCTTAAAATGTTATCCAAATGCTAGGTATTATTTATGGGCCTCTCTTTTAATAATAGCTTTTTCTGCTTTTCTGTATCATATATCTTCATCCAATGGCTCCGCAGCTTACAGAATATTTGCCAAATGTGGTACGAGGATAATTTTGAGAAGCACTGAGTCAATATTAGGAAGAGTGTCCTGAGCAATTAGTGAAGTAGACCAAGAATGCATTTTGAATCTTCCCATTATAATGTTAATGTATCTCGTTGCTATTATTATTAATGTTATCTCCAATTCCTCCCTTCTGTTGGTCCCATTCCCATAAGTCCCTGCTAATATAGTTGCTAGTCTCTAAGGATGGGAGGATAACTAATGGGGTAGCAAGGTTGTATGGTTGTATGGTGAATAGAACACTGAATCTGAACTAAGGAACAGCTGAGTTCAAATCTTGCCTCAAACACATTACCTTCATGCCCCTGGGAAAGTCAACTTTCTTGGTCACATATATCTCATCAGTAAATTTAGGATTATAATACCACTATATTATAGGAGTTGTGAAAATCAAATGAAATAATATATTATTATGGCACTCTAATTTTAGGTATAAGTCTTCTCAGGACATTTTTATTTGATATTGTTAAACAACTTGAATGTGTGATACATTGTATCTATGGACAGTACTCAGGGATACCAAGATTTCTAAATGAAAATATTCTGTTAAGGAAGGAAGAGATTACAAAATAGGACAAAGGAGATAAGAGATAAAGTTCTCTAAGAAAATCTACCAAGAAAGAGATCACTTTTAGCTGTGGTATGTAAAGATAGTGTGGGGAAGGCTAAAAAGAAAAAGCATAGCTTAGACACGAGTTCAATTAGAATTTCTGGAAAGAAATAAGCCAAAAAAAATTAAGTGAGTTTATAAACAAAATATATAGTAGAAGAAAGAATTAGAAAAGAATTTATTGTGGAAAAAGAATCAGGAAGAGGTGAAACAGAAAATTAATTAATCTTCTGTAATTGTAAGGATTCTTCCAATCAGATTGGATAAGTATTAAAAAGTAAAAAGGGGAAAATACATAGAAACAAAGCTTGAGGTGGAAATGAGATGAAAAATAAAATGTGAGTTATAGTTTACTTTATTAGCAAGAAATATAAGAGCAAAATATACACCAACTAAGAGAATATTTTCCTTTCTGTGAGTTTCCTCAATGCATTCTTCACCTCCTTATTTCTCAGACTATAGATCAGGGGGTTCAACATGGGAATTACTGTAGTATAAAATACCGAGGACACTTTTTCCTGGGCCAGCTTGCTATTGGATGCAGGTTTGAGATACATGAACATAAGGGACCCATAAAACACAGTGACAGCCATAAGATGGGAACTGCAAGTACTAAAGGCTTTTGACCTGCCTTCTTTAGAGTTGATGTGCAGGATGCTGGAGAGAATGAAAGCATAAGAAATTATGATTGTAAGGCTGGTCGCTACCATGTTGAATCCACCAATAATAAAAATCAAGAGCTCATCTAGATAAGTACTAGAGCAGGAGAGTCTGATGAGGGGAACAATATCACAGAAGTAATGACTGATTACATTTGACCCACAGAATGGCAGCCTCAATATACATCCTGTGTGTATCACTGCATCAGTGAAGCCAACAGAAAACACAGCAAGAACAAGGAAGGAGCAGACCCGAGGGGACATGATAATGTTGTATAATAGGGGGCTACAGATGGCAACATAGCGATCATAAGCCATGGCTGCCAGCATATAACACTCAGAAATAACAAAAATGCAAAAGAAAAAGAGTTGAGTCATGCACCTAGGATAAGAGATAGTTTTATCTTTGAATAAAAATCCTACTAGCATTTGGGGGGTAATGACAGAGGAATAACAGACATCTAAAATAGACAAACTGCTGAGGAAATAGTACATGGGAGTATGAAGATGAGAACTAAGTCTAATCAGTATGATCATGCCCAGATTTCCCACCACTGTGACCACATAGATGCCTAAAAACATGAAGAAGAGGGGGAATTGAAGTTCTGGCTCATCTGTTAGTCCTACAAGAATAAACATAGTTACTTCAGACTGGTTTCCTCTTCCCATTTTCTATGAAGAAACCTGTAGAAATGAGGAGAAAGAATAACGTTAGAGAGGTACAGAGCTCTTCCCCTTTTTCTTAGTTGCCTTTCCTCAAAGGAAGGTAAAAATGACTGGGAAACTCAGAATTCTGACCTCTCCGAACCTGCCACTCGCCCACCCCACCCCTGGCCCATACCTAATGATTTTTCATCTAGGCAAAATTGGCCTTAGAAACAAAGAGACAAAAATTGCTAGAAAAAAATGAGAAAATGGTCAGCAGAAAGTAAATATAAACCATCATCTCCCACAATTATACCAATATAAGTTCTAAATAGGTAGGTGACTTAGACATAAATCATGATGTATAAATAAATTAGAAAGCAAAATGGACAATTTTGACTAAACAAAATTTAAAAGTTTTTGCACAAATAAAACCAATGCAGTTAAAATTATGAAGAACATGAATAACCAGGAAGAAAATCTTTGTATAAGTTTCTCTGATTCAGTTTTCATAGTCAAGATATATGATGAATTAATTTAAATATATAGAAATAAAAGTTATTTTCTAATTGATAAAAGATGAAAGGATATAGTAGTTTAGGAAGAAATTTCTGTTAACAGTAACCATATAAAATTCCCCAAATCATTATTAATTACACAAATAAAAATAAAAGCAATTCTGAGGTTTCCCTCTACACTCATGAGATTGGCAGTTAGCAAAAAAAGAGGAAAATGACATATATTTAAGGGGTTGTGAGAAAACCTTAATGTGTTATTGATGGAATTGTTAAATAGTCCAACCATTATGGAAGGCAATTTGTTACTTTGTCCGAAAAGTTACTAAACTCTGCATATCCTATTACCAGAGATCTTACTACTAGGTCTTTCTCCCAAAGACATCAAGAAATGAGGAAAGGGTCTTATATGTACAAAATTATTTTACCAACTCTTTTGTGCTGACAAAGAACTATAAACTATGAAGGTGCCTATCAACTGAGAAATGGCTGAAGAAATTATGGCTTATGAATGAAAATATGATACTGTTATACTATAGGGAATGATGAAGGGAATACTTTAAGAGAAAATTGGAACGCCTTAAATGCTAAGTAAAATGAGCAAAAATAACAATGTACACACTACACAATAACATTATAATGATAAATAGATTTGAAAGCCTTAAAAAAAAAAAAGTCTGATCAAAATAATGACCACCATGATTTCAGATGATCAGAGATGATGTATACCACCCAACTCCTGACAGAGAAGTGATAGATTTAAGATACAGAATGAGCTTCTTTTTTTGGACATAGCTAATGCAGGAATTAGTTTAGTTTCACTTTACATATTTTTCATATGGGTTTTATTTTTTTTTTTCAACATAAGAGAAAAGAGGTGGAAAACAGAGAAAACAGATTTTTGTCCATTAAAAAATCTTTTTAAATAAAAAAAAAATGAAGGGACTTCCTGTGTGGTGTGATTTTAGGGACCCAGAAAGATCTTCTTTTCTCCATCTCATATTTTCCCTTCTATTTTACGAGACTAGAAATCCCTTTGCCAGAAGACAAATGAGAACAAGTGAGATTAATATCGATAAAGTTTAGCAGTCAAAGATATCTCTCAATGACTTCCCTCAGCTAAACCTTCCTTTCTGAATGCACTGGTCACACAGTTTCACAGTGTAGGCACTAAAATAATGTTAATCAATGACAAGTAACTAGTTTGAGAATGTATTACTATCTAGGTCCTACAAGTCTTTATAACTAAGCAGGAGCAGGAGAGTTGGGGGAAAGGCGGTACGCATGAGATTGTCTTCAAGAAAAAACTAAGACTTGTTAGCAGGGTAGACAGCAAGAAGAGACCCTAGCCCAATATTATAGAGAGCATTGCAGTGATTCAGATGAGTGGTAGCTTGGCATTAAAGCCCAGAAAAAGATCGACCAGAATACCAGCTACTCCAAATAGACAGTGTCATAGACAGAAGAGACAGAAGTCACCTTTTCCAGCTCAAAGTTCTCCGAGTCCCAACTGTATCTATCCTGTGCCCTTAATTCAGTGCTTTCTTAGCACAGGTCCTTCTCTACCTGAAAAGTCAAGAAATTCATATTTTCTTCTAAGTTCCACTCTGCTTCTATCGTCTAGTATGGGGAAAGGATACAGTGTAAATTAATTCAGAAATAATAATAGTAATATAATAATGATAATTTATATTTGTATTATGTTTTGAAATTTGCAAAGTATTTTGCATGCATTGTTTCATTGAATCTCACAGAATTCCTGTGATGTGCAAGTATTAATAGACTCATTTTACATATCTGGCAACTGAGGCTTAGTAATGCTAAGTGATTTGCCCATAGTCATATAACCAGTGTCAGAGAGAGGACTTGAACTCAGGTCTGACTCCAGCCCTCTTTTCCAGAACACAATGTTGTAATTTCTCTTTTGGCCTTATTGCATATTGCATTATGCATAATTTTGAATCTCCCCTTATAAAATATAAACTCCCTAAGGGAAGTGACTGATTTGGGAGGGGGAGGGAAGGAAGAAGTAATAGTTATATTTAGGGCAACTAATGTATCCCCTTAGTTCATAGTATTCAATACATGCCTGTTGATATAAATGAAAAAAACAAAAATCCCTCAGTATTTATCATACCCAAACTCAGTCCAAAAGAAGAAATGAGAAAATCTGTCTCACTCCTTTTTTAGCAGGATTGGGGAGTTATAAATGTACAACATTGCATGTGCAATTAGACACAACTTTATTGATTAGTTTTTGATTAGTTTGATTGATTTTAGTTTTACTGAACTGCTTCCCAATCACTTTTCTTGTCTATTCTTTGTTATAGGCAACTATTATAAGTGAGTTAATAATGTTACTGAGCAGAGGCGCTGTCTTAGAATCAGAAAGGACCTGGAATCAAGACTAAGAAATACTGTATAACTTGGAAAAAAATTACTTATCTAGCCTGAGAGTATCCACATATATATAAAAATAAACTAGATAATTGATGATCAAAATTCCATGGAATGTCCAAGACAGAAAACTGTAGGAATAAATATGCTGTGAGAAACAGAGAAAATGGATATAAAACATTTTGTGACTATAAAGGACTATGCAAATCTATTATTATAATGTGAAAGAGGATAATGCAAAGTTTGTTGTATATAATTTAAGAATAGAAAACTCACCTTCCTCTACCCTGGTGTGGTAATAGAAATCTCCCTCCTTCTATCTTTTGTTCTAGTCACTCAGCAATCTCAAATTGTTCTTCATTGGTAAGCAAAAGCCTCATTTGTTCTTGGAATCCCGTGTTCTCCAAAATGCCTAAACACCTCTTTAACCACAATAGCATCTTCCTGAGACACACTATAGTGAGCTCATGAATTCAATATTCTGTCTGGACATTTTAGGTCTATAAATACTGAATTAGTTGTTCCCTAAGGTGTTTTCCATCTCCCGAGAACAAACTGTGTTTATGTAAGTCAATGATTTCCCAAGCATTTTTTTTTTCAGTGAGACAACCTCTTGTGAAAATGAGCAAAGCCAGAGATGTCATACTGCCATCTAGTCCAGGATTATAAATTGGTTTTATATTCAGCATCAGTGATTCAGACTAAATGAGGAAAAGAAATTCTTATTGACTGAAGTTTATAGAATTTAGACAATAAAAATTTCTGGTTATTTTTAAAGGCAGGAGAAAATCTTCCCCATAAAATCCCACTACTGTACTTTTCTTCCCCTCCCCATGATGATATAAGAATAGTTGGCTTGAGTCATAACACCTAGGTCAAATGATTATGGATTATAAAATCTAATTCTCTTATTGTACAGATGAAAAAAATTGGAGGATTAAAGAAATTACTAGTTGACTAAAGTTACTGATTTAAACCCATGTCATCTAACTCCCAAGCCAGGGCTTTTTCTACTATTCCATAGTTTATGCCCCAGCTTGAGAGCTCAGGATTTTTTTTTTAATCAGTGAGTGAAAGTGTTGGCAATTATATGTGAATGACTAGATGACTTCTCAAAGACAGGGTGGTGCAGTGAAAAAAGAATAGGCTCTATTTTCAGAGAACCTGGGTTCAAATTCTTCCTTTTAGATGACTACCTCTGAGCTTGCTCAAGTTTACCTTTCGTGGGTCACATACAAAATGGACTACATAACATTTGAAGTCCCTTTCAGCTCTTTCTTGAAAATCAGTGATCTTAAAATTCAAAGGATTCTATATGTTGCCAGTTCTAGAGAACTGCTATTCTACAATCCATCAAAGATGACTCTGCTTCCTGTATCCTATTTCCTCTTAACTCTACACTTCTAAAGAAAGGTTATTAGATGGTACTGAATTCAAAGAGGTCCTTCACCAAAATTCTGACTACCAGATGAAATTTATGGACACAACCAACTCACAAAGCCATCTAATAAGGTGCAGGAGTGTTGTAATCAATGTTCATGCAGGAAGCACCTTTATACATTAATGAAAGTACAGGACTTTTAAACACTGATATAAGCTCTGGACACTGTGCAGGTATAAATGCAGCCTACTGACTTTCTTAGCTCTCAGTTATTATGCTCTAAGGATCATAAGAGTTTTCTTTCCATCCACTTTTCACTTCTATATGTGTTGTCTCTTTCAATTAAAAGGTGAGCTCCTTGAAAGCACAAACTGTTTCATCTTTATTTGTATTTTGACTACTTAGCAAAGTGATTAATTTATAATTAAATTAATTACTTAATTTAATTAATTAATCAATTAAATTAAAAATTAATACATGCTTACTGAATGCTTTTTTCATTCCTTTATTCTTATATTCATGATAGGTTATCTGTAGTGATTTGCTTACCTCAGAACAATTTCTTCAATCCTATCCAGTGCTAGGGTACCATGGGGTACCTATTACCTAGATGGTAGAGATTAATTCTGGAAATACAACTAATGCATAATATTTTGGGCAAAACATAACTAAGAGAACTAAAAGTGATTTTGGCATTTCCAAACTAAATTATTCATGTTGCTATTCCCCATCATTAACATATGTAATTGACTGTAGTTAAAATAATTTATAGATGTTCATAGCAGGAATTCCTCCCACAGGGTACATAATATATGAGTGATTTAGTATTTATCTTATCTGAACATGTGTAAGATATATACAATGTAAGCAAAGGTGCCAGGAAGTTCCTGAACCACATTGCCAAATGGATAGAAGTATTATCCAGTTTCCACCAGAGACATGTGAATATCTGAAATGAAAAGAGGTGGAAAAATTAAGGCAAAGAGTAACCTGGAGAAACTCTGGGGATGCAGTTTTCCTTAGTGTCTTCAGGGATCAGTTTTTCCTTGGAATCTGGGAATCACAAAACTCTATTTTCTTGGAGATAGCACAAGATTGTGCTATATTTATATGTCAAAACCCTCAGGCGGTTTGCTAGTTGAGGTATTCCTTAAGGTACAGTAAACTGCTCTAGCTCAGTGCTTTGAAGAGATTCAGTGCTGCTACCAGGCAGTGACTCAGGACAAAAAAGTAAGAGCTAACCAGCTGATGATAAAGAAAAGAGATAGATAGATAGATAGATAGATGATATAGATTTTCTTGTTCATTTTTTCAGTCACATGCAACTCTTTGTGAGTTTTTCTTGGCACAATATACATATATGCAAACACACATGTATATATGTACATATTATATTCATATTTAGAAGTATCTACACACATGTGTGTATGCATTATATTCATGTAAATGTTGATATACCATCTCAATTTCAAAATTTGACATTGGTCTCTTACATGTGTTCAGGTAATCATGCTAGAACTGCAGCTCTAGGCCAGTAGCCAAAAACACTCCCTCTCTTGAACCGTCTTCCTGCTTCTGCTACCTAGGACCTCCATAGTCCCTGCTTCTGGATTTCTACCCAAGTAACTTGAAGGGAAGTTGAGAGTGAGGTGAAGGAGAGCCTCAAGGTTGCTCCTTTTTTCTTATACTGCCAGAGTCTTCTCAGTATTTTAAGTGCTACTCTACTCTACCATCATCCCTAGCCTCTTCAACCATATTCTCATTCCCTTCCCCTAGGAAATCAGTGAGTCAACAAAGCATTTATTAAGCATATACTTTATTCCAGGCATACCCTGCTCTTTTCTTTAGTCCTGATCTTGTCCCTCTTTAGTTCCCTTGATACAATGCTTCACCAGGAAAATCATCTCTTTTTCCACTAAGAAACAATACATCTTATTTCATTCCTTTAAATCAATTAACAAGCACATATTTGTATTAAAGCTTTTTATTTTAAAAATATATATATAAATAATTTTCAACATTCACCCTTGCAAAATCTTGTATTCCAAATTTTTTTTCCTCTTCCCCCCCCCCAAATGGCAAGTAATCCCAGATATGTTAAATCCAATATATGTTAAACACATGCAATTCTTCTATATATTTCTACAATTATCATGCTGCACAAGAAAAATCAGATCAAAAAGTCCTCTCTCTGGGTGCAAATGGCTCTCTTCATCACAAGACCATCGGAACTGTCCTAATTAACCTCATTATTAAGAAGAGGCCCCTCCATTAGAACTAATCATCACATAATCTTGTTGTTGTCATGTACAATGATCTCCTGGTTCTGCTCACTTCAATCAGCATCAGTTCATATAAGTCTCTCCAGGCCTCTCTGAAATCATCCTGCTGGTTGTTTCTTATAGAACAATAGTATTCCATAACATTCATATACCATAACTTATTCAGGACATTTCCCAACTGATGGACATCCATTCATTTTCCAGTTCCTTGCCACTACAAAAGAGGCTGGTAGATAGATATTTTTGCACAAGTGGGTCTTTTTCCCTCTTTTATGATCTCTTTGGGATACATCCCCAGTAGAAACACTGCTGGATCAAATGATATACACAGTTTGATAGCCCTTTGGACATAGTTCCAAATTGAGCAAGCATTTATTAAGCACCTACTATGTGCAAGACATTAAGGCTATGTAAACGAAAAAGGAAAAGACCTTGAACAAAGGAAATGACCCAGCTCACCAGAGTTTTTGGAAGTCTCTAGTGCTATTCATACACAAGAAATCAATGAATTTTAAAAGTATGCATACAGCCTTTTCTTGAAAATATTGCTACCTCCTCTAAGTTGAGGTGTGGGGAGAAGAGGTGGGTTTTCCTTACATCAAAGTAAAATAAACATCTACAATTTGTACCCATTGTTAGTACTGTGAGGTCAAACAGAATAAAAACCAATGTAAGAAGAGCTGTATATTTGAAGACAGCTTAATTATGCCTTAACCTATTCCCACTAAGTCATCTCTTCTTTAGGATAAATATCTTCATGGAGAGAGTCATCTGTATGCAGAAAGAAGACTGTCAAGACTAAATGTAGATCACAACACAGTATTTTCATCTTTATTGTTGTTTACTAGATTTTTTTTCTCATTTTTTCCTTTTGATATTATCTTTCTTGTGAAGCATGATAAATATTTTTATTAATTTTATTAATATTAATAAATATAATTAATATCCTATGTGTTATTTTATTATTAAACATAGAAATATGTTTAGAAGAATTGTATTTATTTAACATATATTGGATTACTTGCTGTCTAGGGGAGGGGAGAAGGAAGGGAAAATTTGGAATACAAGGTTTTGCAAGGGTGAATATTGAAAACTATCTGCATATATTTTAAAAATAAAAAGGCATTTTTTTATTTTAAAAGAAAGAAAAAAATTAATTTCCTCAGTTCCTTCAACTAATGCTCATCTGGCATAATTTCAAGAGCCTTCGTCATCCTAGCCATCCTTTGCTGGATGCTCATCAGCTAATTAAAGTGCTTCCTAATATATCCATACCTAAATACCCCTAAGATTCTGCAAAATGCCCAAAGAGCCTATTAGTCTAGAGGCCAAGAATCAGAGTAAGGAGTCAGGAAATCTGAGTTCAAATCCTTACTTCATTATTTAATAGGTATTTGAATCATTAACTCCCCCTCTCTGAACTTTGATTTCCTCATCTATAAAATGGAGACTGAAGATTCAGTGATTGCTAGGATCTTTTCTACTTCTAAATCCTGTGATCTCCCCTATCTTGTCTAAGTAATAAGATGGAAACAGGACAGAAATGTATGCCTTTTAATACCTAGGAATTAAGAAACAAGCAAGAGATCCAATTCTTAGAACTCAAGAAGAAAAGAAGGGAAAAGCTAGCCCTATACATTCAGATCTATGTCCTTGGATAATCATCTAGAAGGCCCTATTTTTGACAATTTTTTACCCATTCTTCCTAAGCCTACTAGGTAGTCAAAACTACTCTGTCCTGTCAGGACTCTCCACCCTTTCTACAAAGCCATCAACAATGACTTGGAGTTAGGGAAGTCTAGTCATATTTCTCTCCCCTACAACTTATAGTTGTACTTAAAGCAAGGAAGAGAGGAGAAGGGAGCTTTAGATTCCCAAATGTCACTCTACAGAAATACAGTTTTAGATGGCACTTAGGTTTGATAGCGTCACTCATTTTACTAAGCTTTGGGTGTGAAATAAGTTCATTGGCTTTTATGTGACTTCACCTAGCAGCCTATTACATATAACATTGCTTCTAGGGAATATATATCAATACTGACTAACCTTTGAAGCATATTTCCTTGTTAAATTGAGGACTATCTGTGTGCACATAATCAGATAGTGACAAGCTTTCCGTGAACCCATCTAATTCCAATTTACTATGTCCAAATCCTCATCACTGCCAAGGCAAAATGATTGGACTGATTTACTCCCTTACACATATTTCCTCAGGATACACTCTTGGAATGTCTGTTTACTTTAAAAGCTTGTCTCATCATTCATTTTAACCTGATCTCACCTACATAAAAATCCCTGATTATCCTTAGAGATTCCCCGTTAAATGGGACTCTGGGCCAGATAATAATGGTACACTGAAAGCATACTCCCTGGAAGCTAATTAAGAAAGGTTTTTGTAGAAATTAATGGGAGAGAGCAAGCCAACATGCAAAGTAGGCTCAGCTTTACCCCTCAAAGACAGAAGACTATCTGTATGGACTGGAAGAGCTGAGTGTCCAAGAGTTTGGAGAAATAGGTACACTGACTTGAAAATATTTTATGGAAATCCCAAGCCTGGTTAACAGAGGCCCCCACTTTTGTTTTAGCACATTGAGCTTTAGAATCATAGTTTGTCACAAGAGGACCTGGTCAGAGTCCTGAGGGAGAAAAATCCTGAATTAGAAAAATGATTGTTCAATAATTCTCTGCCTCACGTTGAAGAGAAAAACTTTTAATTGTACCCATTGGGACAATTCAGCTATTTGCACAGACATGCTGTGAGTATTAATGTTGCAATATCAATATTTCTACTTTCAAGCTTAGTTTCATGTACAAACTTTCTCAAATGGGTTTCAGATCCACACAAGAAAAATCATCTTTAATGATGTTTCTTCTAATTGATTGTTTTGTTTTGTTTTGTTTTGAGAGAAAGTAGCCTCCAAAGCCTCCCCCCTTCTACAGATGGGAAGAGTCACTGTCTTGACTGGATCACCTGGCCAAATCAGACCAATCTACATTCTACAATCTACAGGTAAACCAATTTGGTTTTTTTGTTTGTTTCTTTGGAGGAAGAAAATAGAACCAGTAACAAAGGCAATTCCACCAAGGCTGGACATCCTCTAAATCACAAAACATCAGAACTTAAAGGGACCTCAGAATTTATCTACTCCTATCCTCAACTAATCAAGAATCTATTCTAAAGTCATCTATATCAAGTGTCAATCGAACTTCTACTAGATGGCTTCCAGTGAAGAGAAACCTTTTTGAGGGAATTCTCTGAGTTCCTTGAGAGTACATGAAGAATCCTTCCTGCCAGTGATCCAAAGACTAAAGGTCAAGTAAAGTGAATAGCCAAACTGAAAGAAAAAGAAAGTTTTCAGAGCACTAAGGAGAATTGCTCAATGATTGCAGTTTTGCTCTACAGCCTTGATTTATATAACTTTTCAAATCCACTTAGTGTATAGAACCAATTAGAAGTATTCTCTGTGGATTTACATGAAGCATTGGTGTATTGTTCTGTTGTACAAGGAAAACTGATTACCAGACTTCCTAGAATGGGATGTTCAGCAGTTTATTATGTAGCCTTTTTAGTGAGCTGTTAATGTTGCCATCCTAGCTTGTGATTTTGTAGCTAGTTAGCTGGAAGGCCTCTGCCAAAGGAAAGAACAAAATTGTTATTTTAGTCACTCAGAATGTTTCCTTAGAATGATGCTTCTTTTCTTCTTCCACAGCCCATTATTTCTATTCTTTTTAAGGACAGTTAAATATTAACTAAAGCTTCCCTCTCAGTTTTTCCTAACATCAAATATAAATCCATAATTCTGCATTTTCCATGTTTTGATTCCATGTGTCCCTTATGAAGCCAAGTAGAATCAATCTAATCTTTCATTCACATGATAGTTCATCAAACATTTCAAATTATCCCTTAAGGGACATTTATTCCTCTTAGTTCTGGAACTTTCATGCTAGGACCTAAATGTTCTCCTTGGTTATGCATCACAATGGCCCATTATTTCTACTGGCCACTAATTATACTTCATCTTCCACTTTGCCCATTTTGTCATAACCACAGCCAATGTTATGTTTGAAAATTAAGGCAAACTGGTTAACAATAGTCAGAGAATGAAAAATGTATTAGTTAAGGTAGCAATAATCAATAAATTGGGTCAATGGACTATCTCAATGACTACATACCCTAAAGCAGGGTTCATTATATATATTTTTTATAATTTTTGGGAAGTAAAAAGTTGGATAGGTGGGAAAGATCATGCAATTGCTTGCAGGACAGACTTGGGAACAACATCATTGGTGATTTATTTTGGTTTGAGGGGAAAGGAATTTGAGGTATTCAGAGTTAAATAACTTGCCCATGGTAACATAACTAACAACTGTATCAGGCTGGATTTGAACTCAGTCTCTTCTGACTCCAATACCAGTGCTCCACTGTATCACCTAGCTGCCCCTGATGATTGGTTATTTTAAAGAAATTAGGTTAGCACTCACATGGGACTAAGTCTCCGTGAGAGTTAAGGAATAGTAATTGTTTTATGGGACTCGTGCATACCTTGCAAACCTTCTTAGCAGACCTGAGTTAGCAGACTCTCTGAGACATATAAAGGTTTTGCTAAGAAAATAACCTCCTAATTGTACAAGGACAACTAAGGACACTCGCGGAAATATACCAGATCAGCTTGTAGGTCTTTAAAGGTCTTGTCTTTAAAGGCAAGGTATGGTAGTTAACATCAGAGGGAAAGCTAAATTTCTAACTTCAATTCTAAGATGTAGCTAGCTTTTAGAGATGCAGATTCACTTGTAAAATTAATACAATATAAAATCAATTATGTTATAGAATATTAATTAATTCATGAGTCCTTTGTAGTTGTCTTGGGGTTTTGTGTGGCTAAAAACAGCTGAGTTATTCATAGTTGATTATCACATAGTGTTGCTGGTATTTTGTACAATATTTTTCTGGTTATATAGTTTTAATGGATTCTACCCTAACCAGTAATATTCACTGTTTACATAATAGCAACAAGACATGTGAAATTATCTACATACACTATGTGGTTGATTAGCTTTCTTCTCTTTATACTAATATTAGACTTTGAGACTTGAATTTCAGGAAGGGCATTATCATTTTATTATCTTTCAAACCAAACCGTCAATAATCAGACTAATAAGAGCAACAAGCATCAAGCATCAAGAGCAAATAGCATCATAAGAAGTAACATTACCAAGGAGTTAGAAAGACTTAAATAAATCTCAACAATCAAAATAAGAAGAATTTACTCCTTCCTTCGCATGATATCATATTGAAAAGGTTCCAAAGGATCTAGGTATTATTGTTCTATATTCAGATTTCTAGGAAATAAATTAAAAATCCATATGTGAGCCACAATGCAGATAGCACAGCTAAACTGCTGCAGATGACAATCAAGAGTCATAGTTCAATGCTGGTACAAATAACTTTTTCTTAACACCTAAAAGGTACTCCAATTTCATATTTTCATTACCTTTTAGATATTCTCAGTCTTTTTATTTATCTTGTTTCTAAGAGATGCTCTCTGTGTTCTCGCTTATTTTACTTATTGTGATGTAAACATACACATGTGTGAGTATATATAAACATATATACATAAATGAATTATTATATATAAAACATATTCCAAAAGTCTTGGTACATTTCTATGGTATCAAACCATACATGAAAACACATATATGCAAATGCATATAATATGCAAACCTATATTACATGTAATCATATATATATATATACATATATACGCATATACATACAAATACACATACAACCTTAAAGCACCAGTGGCATTGTATAATCATTCTCCCCTTATATTTGATCCCTTTACTTAAGCTGATCACTATATATACTCAGACAGTAAGAGAGGTTCTCCTAAACCTAAATACTTATAATAAACAATTACAATAAAGGATTATATAACTTAAAAGATCATAGAAATAGTTATTCAATCAAGAGAAAGAATAAAATAATATCTGACAAAGAAATTCATGATTTACAAAGCTCTTTAAATATGCCATGTCATTCAGGCCCCATGGCAAATCTATAAGACAAATAATTAAGCAAACCAAAACTGAGATCCTGGTAGACCAAGTAATTTTAACCCAAGTCAAACAGCCAACAAGTCTCAGAGACAAAGTCTGTGCCCAAATTTCTTCTGAGTCAAATACAATGTTCCTTTTACTACCTTGTTAATTTCCTCTCTAAATTCTAGTAATTCCTGATTTTTATTTCTTTACTAAGCACCAAAGTAATGTAATGAATTTCTCATTCAATCAAATGAACAAGACTAAAGCTCATGAAAGGAAAGCAAAATAAAAAGGGGGCAGGGAAAAGTAGAGGCTATACTGTATTGTGAAAGTTCTTCTAGAAAAAATGAAAATATTTCTTTCCCAAGGTGCTCATGGACTGTCCTTTGTAGTTCCAATTTGTGATGGGGATATGCGATAGAGACTCTAGGTGATCAGTGAATTCTTTCAATGGCTATTTTACATTCTGATTCTAGGATATGAGAGAAGTTTTCCTTTGTTTCCTGAAAGATAATGTATAAACTCTTTTTTTCATCATGGCTTTCAGGAAGTTCAATAATCCTTAGATTGTCTCACCTAGATTAATTTCCTTTCCCTATTTTTCTTCTAAGTCTCTTTTAAGATCCTTTTAGAAATCTTCCAAGAAAGCCTTATGAAATGGGAACCAGCTCATCTGGAGTTGATTCAGAAGATTCCCTGGTGTGTGGATGGTGCAGTGCTCTGGTTCCCCAGTTCCTTGCCCCAGGGTCCCTACACTATGTCCTGGGCTCGGGCAGGCTGTACCCTGCCTGATTGAAACAGATGTTCCTTCAAAGTATCTTCTTCGGGAAATGTGTTGTACTCCAAATATTTGTGTGTTCTGTCATTCCAAAACAAGTTCAGAGGCTTAATCTGCTGTTGATTTTGTAATACCAGAGAAACTGAGGGAAGAAGAGATTTTTTTTAATCTTTAATGTGTAGAGTTTAAGCTAACTTACCAAAATGGAAATATACTTCTAAAACATTCAGTCCAGAGCAACTGAGGCACACCATTTATATAAGATTTTTAGCAAGCAAAATACAGAAACGAGAATGCAATTAGCCTTGCAGTTGTTGTCATCTTTACTTCAAAGAGAGGGCAGGGAGAGAGGAATTCACTTGGTATTTACAGCTTGAAGATTGTGGCTCAAGCCCTGTCAGACAGAGAAGAAGGACCATTCTTGGATAAATAGGGGCTATAAGGAGGGCATAACTGTAGGACACAAGATTGTCTTTGACAATAATTCTATCCCCAGAATAGTTTTTGGACCAGGATGAAATCAGAGAGGCAAGCACCTAGAGACTGTTCTTTTCTATCCTTCATTGGGTCGCCCTGATATGTGAAGAGGAGTCAGAACCTCATGGTTTAAAGTTTTCTTTTTAAACTCAATTTTTCCAATGAAATGAAATGAAAAAGGGGAGGAGGGTGTATTGGCCTGCTCTCCAGGGCCTAACACTTTGAGAGAAGGTCAGAAAAGGTCACAGAAAGCTATATCTGCTTTCCACCATCTTTGTTCCACCCTCCAAGCTTCTCTGTAAGTGAGAGAGAGAGAGAGAAGAAGGAGGGATAAAGGGAAGGAAGGAGAGAGGAAGGGAAGAAGGAAAGGAAGGAAAGAAAGAATAACACAAAGTATTATCTTTTTTAAAAATTAATTAAAGCTTTTTATTTTTCAAAATATATGCATGGATAATTCTGCATCATTAGCCCTTGTAAAACCTTGTGTTCCAGTTTTCCCCCTCTTCTTCCAACCCCCCTTCCCTAGACATATATGTTAAATCTAATATGTGCATACATATTTATACAATTATCTTTCTGTACAAGAAAAAATCATATCAAAGCAGAAAAAAAATGATGAAGAAAATAAAATGTAAGCAAACAACAAAAAGAATAAGAATGCCATGTTGTGAACCACACTCAATTCCCACAGTCCTCCCTCTGGGTGTAAAGGGCCCTTTTGATCACCAGACTATTAGAACTAGTCTGAGTCATCTCATTGTTGAAGAGAGCCAGGTCCATCAGAATTGGTCATCGTATAATGTTGCCATGTACAATGATCTCTAGGTTCTGCTCATTTCACTTAGCATCAGTTCTTGCAAAGTCTTTCTCTCCAGGCCTCTCTGAAATCATCTGAACAAAGTATTCTCAAAAGAAGAATTGCAAGCTATTAACAACCTTATGGAAACCATATAAATCATACCAACAAATTATTTCAAATCATTAAAAATAGAAATATTAAAAAGAAACTTGAGGTTTTACCTCAAACTCAACAAAGATGGTGAAAAAATATAAATTTTTAATGTTTGAGGTGTTGAGGGAATTCAGATATGTCAATGCATTATTGATGAAGTCTTGAATATGTCCAATCATTCTAAATGTCATTTGTAAACTTACTTTCTTAAAAGAGTGACTAAATATCCATATCCTTTGATATAGAAATCTCATTGCTAAGCATATATCTCATACAGTTCAATAATAGGTAGAAAATGTAATAAATATTGGAGGCAGCTACATGGCTTAATGGTAGAGTGCTATATCCAGAAACAAAAAGATCTGAATTCAAATTTGATTTCAGACATTGATGAGCTATGTGATTTTGGACAAGTCACTTAATTTCTATCCACTGGAGAAGGAAATGGCAAATTATTCCAGGATCTTTGCCAATAAAACCCTACAGACATTGTAGTCCACATGGTCGTGAAGAGTCACACATGACTCAACAACCATGGCAAAATGGAATATCATTTCATTTTAATAAATGACAAATATAAAAACTTTTAATATACTTGTGTAGATTTATATGAACTTAGGTGAAGCAGAACCAAAAGAATAATTTACATAATAAATACAATAATATACAGGAAAACCACATTGAAAAACATCAAAACCTTACCAATAACTGATGAATCAGGACTTGTAGAGGGTCACAGTCAGTGGGGAAACTCTGAGTAAGATATAAGACTCTTCAGCCCAGAGGGAATCTGCTGACAATGTCTGGTTCAGCTCCCCATCTCCCCGGGCTCTCCGCCTTCCCAAGAAGTCAGGGGGCAGTGACAACCTGTGCTGAGATTGAAGCAGAGTGATACCAGATAGCAAACTACATACAAAGCAAGTTGTTTATGTGGTCCCACGTTCTCAGTATTGTTTTTGTTACATTATATAAAGGGGAAAGTCCTTGGAATAAACGGACTCCATTTTTCCACCATCTTTGGGAGTCCCACCTCATTACTTCTCCACTAGGAAGGTATATTTTAATCACCCCAGTGTAGGGGCTCTAGAAGCTCTAACTCAATATTTTAATCACTCCAACTTGGGGGCTCTAAAAAGCAGGACACAACAAGGACTTCTAAACACTAACAATGAATCTCTAAGATATATTAAAAATTGAAGCAAAAATATATAAATAGAGTCATTCCTCAATAAATAAGTGGTTAAGTAATATGAATAGTCAGTTCTCAAATGAAGAAACACATGCTTTCCCCAAACACATTTCTTAATTAACCAAATCAGTAATAATTAGAGAAATGTAATGGTTGGTTCTAGGTAGTTAGGTTGTCAGTGGATAGACTGCTTGGCCAAGAGTCAGGAAAACTACTCTTCCTGAGTTCAAATCCAGGTCCGTGATCATGAACAGTTTACCCTGTTTGTGGTAGTTTCCTCATCTCTAAAATGAATTGAAGTTGAAATGGCAAATCACTCTAGTATTTCTGCAAAGAAAACTCCAAATGGGGTCACAAAGAGTCAGACATAACTGAAAAACAAAACAACAATAAAATGATTGATTTATTAGTGAGATGAGTCAAGCCAGTCAGTTTTGGGGACTAGTTCTTCACAGAGTTAAGCTGCCAGAAAATCCATCCCTGGGCCTCTTATTCCAAGTAGTTTTTCCAAATAGTGTGAGTACCAACTAGTGAGTATTGAAACTCACAAACTTGGAGAAAGGGATGGTTCTCCTCTCAGATCTTTGGAGAAGAGAAGAATTAACCAAGAAATAGCAAGATGAATAATTTTGATTACAAAAAGTTAAAAAGATTTTGTACAAAGCCAATACAGCAAAAATTAGAAGGGAGACAGAAATCTGGTAAACAAACTTTAAAGCCAGTGTTTCTGATACCTCATTTCTAAAATATACGGACAATTAAGTTAAGTATATAAGAATGCAAGTTCATTTCCGAATTGATATATGGTCATAGAATATAATCAGATACTTTTAGATTAAGAAATTAAATCCAACTGAAGTCATATTAAAAAAAATGTTCTAAATCACTATAATTAGAAAAACACAAATTAAAACTACTCTGAGGAACCACCTCACACCTATCAGATTGGCTAAAATGATAGGAAAAGATAGTGCTGAATATTGGAGGGGATGTGGGAAAACCAGAACACTAGCCATGCTCACTTTTTCTTTGCAATTCTTATCCATATGTTCACCGAACATGTTTGATATCTCTGACTTTCTCATAGTACTGTAAGGTTTTCAGTAGAGCATTCTAGTTTTTCATATCCATCTCTCATTATTAGTGGAGATGTGAACTGATCCAACCATTTTGGAGAGCAATTTAGAACTATGCCCCAAGGGCTATCAAACTGTGCTTACTCTTTGATCCAGCAGTGTCCATACTGGGTTCACATCCCGAAGTGCTCATAAAAAAGGGGGAAGGACTCATATGTACAAGAATGTAACAACTCTTTTTGTGGTGACAAAGATTTGGAAATTGAATGAATTGGGGAATGATTGAATAAATTATGGTATAATGAATATAATGGAATATTATTGCCCTGTAAAAAATGATGAACAGAGTTATTTAGAAACTTTTAGAAAAGCCTGGAAAGATTTGCAGAACTGATGCTAAGTGAAGAGAGCAGAACCAGGAAAACATTGTATACAACAGCAATGTGATTATGTGATAATCAACTATGATAGACTTGCTTCTCAGCAATTCAGAAATCCAAGGCAATCCCAATAAACTTTGGAGAAAAAATGCCATCTGCATCCAGAAAAAGAACTAAGGACACTGAATGTAAATCAACACATGCTATGTTCACTTCTTTTTTTTCTGTTTTTTTTTATCTTTCCCATAGTTCTTCCCTTTTGCTCTGATTTTTCTTTCCCAACATGATTCAGAAAGCAATGTATGCTAAAAAATATTTTTTTTAAAAAAAGAAAAGAGAATCTTTTTTCAATCTCTCCAAATGCTAATGACTTCTCTATTATCTCCAATTTGTCTTTTATAGCTGTTTTCATGTTTTCTCCCCCATTATATAGTGAGCTCCTCAAAAGCAAATACTGTCTTTTGTTTGTTTTGCGCTCTGAGCATAGTGCCTGGTAAATGGCAGGCATTTAATAAAGGCTTGTCAACTTACTCTTAACTTGGGAAATAGGAAACAGCTCTTGTAAATATGCAAGGTAAGTTACCAGCAATCAAGGAGACTATAAAAGTGAAACTGCTAACTACAGACTGCCCCAGGGAAGTCTTTGGGTATATAGAATCTCCGTATGAACAGATCCTTAGAAAAGTTAATATCACAACATCTGAATATTAAGCTCTGCAGTTACTACAACTTGCCTCATCAACTTGCATTCACAATTAGGAAGAAAAAAATCACAGCTAATTACATTGATACAATTATCATATCCAAGGTATGTTAAAATTATTCAAAACTAGAAGAATTATAGCCATTCTCCAATAGATAAATAGTCAAATGAAATAAACAGGTAATTCTCAAATGAATAAATGCAAGGTATCAAAAAACCATTTGGGAAAGTCAATAATAATTAAAATTATGTAAATTAAAACAACTCTGGAGTTCAACTGTACATGCATCAATTGCCAAAGATAACTCAAATGGTCATCTATAAAATGAGCTGGAAAAGGAAATGACCAACCACTCCAGTATCTTTGCCAAGAAAACGCCAAACTGGGTCACAGAGAATCAGGCACAATTGAAAACAACTGAACAACAATGACAACATTTGTGTTGTCATTTGGAAGTTCCCTCCAACAATACAGCCTAGCCATGCTCACTTTTTCTTTGCAACTCTTATCCATATGTTCACCCAACATGTTTGATATCTCTGACTTTCTCGTAATATCGTAAGGTTTTCAGTAGAGCACTCTAGTTTTTCATATCCATCTCTCATTTTGGTCATGGTACCAATCTATCTTTTCTTCCTATCATATAATTCCTTAAAGCGACTGTTTATCTCTTTTCTTTAGAATTCTTGATTAGGTAAACATTGTAGTCTGCTCATGCCTATCATATGTCTCTTCATTTCTCTCTGGATGATATTCATTTTTAGTCTTATAGATGATCATATTCCATGTCTCACAGCAATATGGTAAAATTTGAAGAATATTAGTTAAATAAGTGGTCTTTTGTTTCTATAGGAAGATTGACCTATAAAACAAAGGAACTTTGCAATTTCTCAATGAAAATTCATGCTTCTCCTTGTGTTCAATTTTGGGCCCAACTCTTTGTCCGTCTGTACTGTCTGTTCCTGATATAAATAAATCCCAACAGATTTGTCCATCCAAAGCAGGCTGAAATCCAGGCAGTAAAATTCTTCTTCCACTTTCTCTTTTCTATGTGGATGGACAGACCAAACTCATTTGATAGATTATAGATCTCTTCAAAGAAACTTTAAAGTGTTCTGGGGCCTGATACAATTAGTATAAACAAAACCAGAGAAAGGACCACAGAAATTACATAGTTATTGACTATAATATTTTATCCAAAAGTTTAATTAATGTATATTAATTGCCATAACAATGAAACCAAAAGAGCCTAGAATGCTCTTAATGCTGATCTAAGTCAGAAAATAACTGTCTTACTTACCAAATGGAGAGATAGATCTGCCAAAGGCAGGACTTACTACATTGGAATATAAACTTGTTTATAAAATCTTATGAATAATAATGATGGACAAATGTAAGCAGCATTTTTCATAAAGTTATATTTGAGATATATCTCAAGAAATTTACCAAGATCACTATGACTTGAGTCAAATAAGTACTGCATTTGAATATGATAATGCAGATCATAGAGATTCTTTTTCCAACTAAAATTCACACTGGTGAATCATGTCCCCAAAGGGCTGCTGATCATACCTTCCCTCAAGATTCTAGGAGTAAGCCTAAAGGGTTCTGGATATTTTTCTCATATTGTTGGATTGAGAATACAAATTCCAGTTTATTCCCTAAAATATAAATCATCAGTTACAGTTAGTATCTCTCCAACTTTATTGATTAACTTAATAATTTAATCAATGATATGAAATATCTCATTGGAAAAACAACAAATAAATCCAGGAGAGATCATTTTAAAATTATTGGTCTATCTGAAAGCCATGAGCAAACCAAAAAAAAAAAAAAAAAAGAGTCTAAACATCTTATTTCAAGAAATTATTCTAGAACCTTATATTCTAGAACCAAAGCTAAAATAGAAACTGGAAGAATCCACCAATCATCTCATTCCTGAAAGAGATCCCAAGATGAAAAGTCCCTGGAATATTATAGCAAATTCCAGAATTACCAGGTCAAGGAAAAAATACTGAAATACAGATTAAAGCATATTTTTTCACTCTATTTTTCTTGAGAGTTTTTTTTTGGGGGGGTGGGGGAGAGCTAGCTATGTTTTCTTTTAAAATATGACTTTTACGGAAATGTATTACATAACTTCACATGTACCTTCTCAATGAGGGTGTTGGAGAAACAGAAAGGGATAGAATCTGGAACTCAAAAGTCTCAAAAATGTAAATTTTGTTTTACATATATAACTGGGGGGAAATAATAAATTTTAAAAAGCTCAGTAAAATAAATTAAAATAAAACAATAAACTCAAAAAAAATTAACCAATTAACATCCATTATTTTTTACAAAGGAAGGTCTACTGGGAAAATACAGAAATAATAGAAGTTCTGCAGTATCCTCTCTCCAAACCAGAGGTATACTCTTTCCTCTCCTACACAGATACCTGGAGAAAATAGACCCAAACTTAAAGAAGTTGTTACTAAGCATTCACTCTACCAAGTTCACAATCTGCTGGATGTAAAGTCCTACAGCAAGAGATGATATTTTGCCATGTTATATTGTGTCTCAAAGATGCAATAGAAACACCAGGCATGCCAAGTGACTGCATGATTTAATCCAGGCCTTAAAATAATGAGCATAATTCCCCCCAAACAGGAAATGGCTAAATACCTGAAGACTTCAAAGGCGATCACAGATCTGAAGAAGCAATTAAAAAGTAATCTGAACTTGAAAATTAATGACTAAAGGAGATCTTCCAGACCAAGGCCTAGGAGTTTTACAAAGTTCTGAATAGACTTCTCCACCAAGAACCAGTAGTTTTCTGTTTATTTATGCAGAACACAAGTTTGACAGATATTTATGGCTTTCCTCCATTCCTTCAGAAACCAATATGGAAATGCTAAAAAAGAGACTTCCCACATTAGTTAGAAGTCCATTCCCTTTGATCCTCCAACAAAGAGCATTCCAGTATTACTCAGCTTCCTGATCTCCTATATTGTCAGCCACCAGACGGCCTAGTTTAGGCTGGTTTAGGCTACTTTTTCAGAATTCCAAAACCTTCAATATTCTATAGACCAGAAGAATGTCTGTCTGTCTGTCTCTCCTCTTCATTGTACCCATCCCAAAATTCAAAATGTCCTCCCTCTTGAGGGAGATTTTTCTTTAGTAGGATAAAGGCAAATGCCTTTGCCTTTCCTGATTCCTTTTGTTTATACTATACCCACACACACATATATATGCGTATGTGTAAATACATATCAACATCTGTCAGTTCCCCAGTTATTGCTATAGAACAATGAATGAAACTTTTTCCTATTTCCATAGCCTCAATTCTGTCACTTCTTTCTCCTTTAAAAAGTAACTGGGGGAAAAAAAAGGAGAAGAAGTAGCTGACAAAGTGGACAGAGCAGTGAGCCTGGAGTAAAAAAAAATATATATATATATATATGACTTCATTAACTGTGACCCTGAGCAAATCATTTGACCTCTGTTTTCCTTAGTTTCAATTATAAATTTGATGACAGCATCTTCTTCACATGGTTGTTGCAAGGATCAAATAGTAAAATATTTATAAAGTGTTTAGCACAGTAGGCATACTATAAATACTTATTCTCTTCCCTTCTTCCTTCTTCTATGCTGAGATAGTTCTTTGTCCATAACAGATCTTAATTTTTCCGGAGAATGATTTCTGTGCCTTCATGGGCTACCTATTATGGAAATCACTAAAGGAAACAACTGTATTGACTTAGCTTCCCCTCTTATTATTACCATTCCTAAGTCTTCTCAATAACTCCAAAGTGTTCTTTCATTTAGACTATCAAAATTTAAGCTGCCTTTAAGAGGAAATCTATCATGTAGATACTAATCTTGAGGGAAATGATGGAAGGGAGGAGTTTCTTCTTTCTCCTCTTTGAACTGACATATCCACATTTATCAAGCAAAGGGCAAAAAAATGAAAAACTACCATCACTATCTCAGCCTCTTTCCTTAATGAGATTCTGGTCTGCAGACAAGGCTTAGACATCATCTGAGATTTGACCGTTCTGATTCCATGGTCAGACTCTTGAGAGGGCCATATAACTGTCATAGGAAGCTATGGAACATAGAATGGTATTTTCGTTTACCATTCATTTCCCTGTCAATTCAGTCTCCCTCCCTCCCCCAGGCCTCCCTTCAGTCTGTCTCTTCTGTTAGTATAGTCTGGGGAGCTAGAAAAGATTGCACATTAATAAAGCATCCATTTTTTATCACATGATAATTTTTCTTTCCATCCTTGAAAAACAAAACAAAACAAACAAAATCAAAGTGGGACTATTGTGTTAAAGAGTGATGCAGAAAAGGAGTTAATAATAATATCATCCCTCTGGCCTCCCCTATAGAAAGATGGAAGACCTGCCCTGTAGACCATCAAGTCAAAGTGATTAAATATCCTGTGGATTAGTCTGCATAGAATTAAAATATTTTGTTTGGGGTTTTTCTTGTTAAGAAAAATAGAGTACTGGGTTGTCTCAAAATGAGATAAAAATAAAGCTTGAGTGGGCTATCCAATGCTGCTTAGATATTGATGTTTCTGGAACTTTTCAAGCCCATTTCCTCCAATACAATAATCCTCCCACGCCCTTGAAAGTATCCCCCCAAAAAATTAACAGATCTGATTAAAAATTACAGCATGTGCCTCCTTCTCTCTATTCCTGTACTTTCATCCTTAACTCTATCTCCCAAGAAAAGACAGATTAGCCGAAATGCTATATGATCTAGTGGTAGAGAAATGCTGCATAGTCAATAAGACATGCTTTCAAGTCTTGCACTTGCTACACACAAGCTATGTAACTCTTTGGGCGAGTCATTTATTTTCTCAGAGTCCCCAAGAAATGTTCTTAGATTTCTGTTGATCCGAATTGATAGAGTCTCCCCACTGCAAGTTCTCTATACCAATGAAATCATAGGTCAAGTCCAAAAAAAATCTGGTTATCAAGAAATCCTTGAAAAGACTCTATAAAAGAGGTCCATGAATCCTAGAGATCTTTGAACAAAAAGTGTTGCTTCGAAAGGGAAGGCATTTGCCTTGGAATGAAGGAAACAAGCAATTATTAAGTTCTGTATGTCACAAAAATTCTCTCATTTTAGCCTCACAACAACCTTGGGTAATAGAGGGTATTGTTATCCCATAGTTTAACTGAGAAAACTGAGACAGAAAATAAGTAACTTGTCCAGGAACATACAAATAGTATCTGAGACTAGAATTATGTCTTCCAGATATAGTATTCTATCTGTTATACAACCTTAGCTGCCTTGGTATTGACTATGGTGTGTGTGTATATATATATATATATATATATATATATATATATATATATACACACACATACATACACACACACACTATATATAATATATATGTGTGTGTCTCTGTGTATGTGTGAAATCTCATGTCCTTAATCACTAGCTTATGGATCCACTTTTTTCTTCTCTATCACTTACTTCCTTATGTCCCTGCCTATCTGCCTATCTGCCCAAAACCTGGAGGGCAACACAATCTTAAATTAATGATAAAAACTTTCCTTCATTCTTCATCTCATATACCCCACAATAATAAAAGATCTTTCCTTTCTCATATCTCACATAAAATATCACATTCATCTTTTATCTATAAGATTTTTAGTCTTCCTTTTTAACATATGGACAAGTCATAGTCCCTTCACTAGTTTGTATTCCCCTCAGTCTGGGATTGTTTTAATCCTTTGTTCCTCCAAGAAACTAGCACAGCCCTTTATATACCCTAGGCATATTGGTAGTTGAATAAATTGCCCCTCCATTTCCATGCTTCTATCTCTCTGTTCCATCTCTGCAGAATCCTTCCCCTGTACAAGTCTCTGGGGTCAGGGGTCACATCAGAAGATGGTTCCATGGCAGTTGAGGTCAGTCAGGGCAAAGGATGGAACTGGCAAAGATGAAAATTATCCCTTAGCTTGATCATTCTTCCCAAATCCTACCACTGCCACTACTCAAAACCCAGAAACCTTACTTGTCCTCTAACTGCTACTGCTAAAATCAGCTAGTTCCCAGAAGAGACTGTTTTAGGTGTGAGATATTAGGTTAGAAAATAATCAAAAAATATACTTTGCCTTGGTTTATGGTTGGTCTTCACTTCGGATAGGTAGAAGCATGGTTAAGAAAAAATCTCTCTCTTTCCCCTTGATCCTTCCATCATTCAGTGATAAAGCTATGTTCCAATCTACTACCACTTTGCAGACCCTAAACCTGATCTCCTCCTGCTTAGCCCTAACGTTGATGATAGTGGGGTTAATCCACAAGGAATGGACTAAAGTGGAGAAGAAACCATCAGGGATAGAAATTTCCAGTAGCCCCTGGATAATTTGTAGCGGTTCAGTTTGCACCGAGTTTTCAAAAGGTCAGGAATAAGCTACGGAGGGAGGGAGTCTTGGGCTTTGCCTTCTTGGGCAACTCAGCTTTTTCATCACCTAGCCTCTTGCTACTTGATAGTTTTCTTAGTCTATAACTCCTTTAGTCAGCACCTTTATTACTTTTACAACTAATTGTTGAGACTTCTATGAAATTTCAGTTATGTTTGGAAAAGACAGAATTCAGTTGAAACTAGAGACTTTTAATTGGCTGGAAGTTTGGGAGTTGTCACTGGAGGAGAGTGGACAAACTAGAATGGGACAAATGGAAAGAGGTTGATTGGGAACTGGAATATAGTGATATTAGGTAAAATTAGTATTAGCAAAGGTCAAGAGATTTTGTGAATAGTGGGTGTTTTAACAACTAAGGAAGAATAATGAAATAAAGATTTACAAAGATAGAGAGGGCTTTCCATTGGATTTTTCTCCCATTCAGATTCAAGTTTCCTGACCACATTTTCTTCTTCTTCCTCCTTCTGTCACATTTCCTATTTCTTCTCTCCTTATTCTCATCTCCCCTATGTAGATCTCAGGTGGGAATAGATTACAAAAAAAGTACTTGCAATGGTCCCAACTTAATCTTTGCTTCCCCACAGATAAGGACAATACAATCTGGAATCTGATGGTCGTAACTGTCTGTCTCTCTGTTATGCTGTGTCTAATTTTGGGGATGGACCATATTTCTTTGATTCCTCGATTCAAAGCTCGCTACTTCATCTTTGGCTTTATCAGCTTCCTGACAGGTACCTACATGCTCCCCTTGCCCCAGATTGCTAATAAGATTGATTTGGGGTTTACATTGTTGGTCCTATCTAAAATCATATCCCCTTTATCAAAAGATCATAGATTTAGCTTCTGAGATGTTTACCAATTCATCTATTATTGAATGAATTCTTAAATAAAAGCATTCTAGTTATTGACTAGAATGTCTTTTCTTTGGTTAAGGCATAAGTGTGGGGTTCAAGTCTTCCAGAAGAGATTTTTTTTCTTTTTCTTTTTCTTTTTCTGTCTGGACAGCAGGTATCTCTCTGTTCACAGCAATTGTACTGTACAAGAGAGCAATGAAGAAAAGTTTTCGTGGACACCAATATGTGATCATAAACAGATGGATCTTTCATTCAACTTATGTAATTATCTTCTTATATTTAGTCTGTGGTGAGTGTTCCCAGTGCCCTTGAAATAAGATCAGAGCCTACCCACCTGTGGTTTTGGAGGAGGGATATTGGGGAACATAGGAGAGAGTTTCACCCCCAATTTATTGAAACTTGATTAGATTCAGTTCTAGGTATAACTTTCTCTAAGGGTGAATTGTGATATGGGACTACAGATAAGGTCAATTCCTGGTGAATCGATCCAATGAATATCCTTCCCTTTCTCTTCCTCTATTGTCTTTCACAGCTTCCCCTCCTTCATGGCACATATGGCCATGAAATGCATGGCTATGAGGAATGTCTGAAGGAAAAAGTATGAAGGCATCTAGAGAACAAAATAAGGATAAAGATATTATCAAGGATAGTATTAAGACAGTGCTAAAACAGGAAGAGGCAATGTAAGAGTATAGTAAATCACAGTCTCTTATAGCGGTCCCTTTTTTTCTAGTATTCTCTCTTCTGAAAGAAACATCCTAAATGCAAGAGACATATTTCCAATTTCAAAATGGACCTGATCTTAATTAGATAATTTAAAATGTGCTCTACTTTCCAGGGCCCCTCCTCTTCTTCCCTAAACTTTGATGTCCTGGAATTTATCACCCAAAGGAACTTGGGACATTTCAGACTACAGGCTCAGACAACATTCTATAACCTTAATATGTTTAGATACTAAGAGGGGAACCAGACTGTGCTGTGTAAAGAATTTTAGCTATGGAGTTAGAGAACTTAGTTTTATATCCTCCTTCTGATGCTTACTATCTAAGTTCTATAACTTCTACCAAGTTTTTAAATCTCTCTATGCCTTATTATCCTGTAGAAGAATAAAAGTATTTTAAATTATTCCAATGGATTCTATGATCTGCATTTTGGGCAATCTCTAGAGCTAAATTACAACTTTCTCACCCCTTTGGCTTCTCAAGGCATCATCCTGCCACCAAGAAAGAGTCTAACTCCTGTTTCCATGCTATTGCTATTATTACCTACTTTTCCCTTCAATTCTTTCCCCTGATCATTTTTCCCTAGGTATCCTCTGTCTTTTGAGCCATACTAACTCCGAGGACTCCCTAAACTTTGAAGATTCTCCCAAACAATCTACAGTGAAACAGCCATGTAATGTGCAAATGGAAAGTGATAGTAGAGAAAAGAAGGGAATTTTAGCTGACAAAAGACCTCTTGAAGACTTGGACCAAACAAAACCGATTGCTAAGCACAAATTTCCAGGCCGCAGGGTGACCTGGAACTTAGACACTTAAGGGAAGCCATAGGAGTCTTTTTTCTTCATGCATATGCTTATATCTCTGCTGATATTTATATATGTATGTCAGGTGTCATATTCATGCATCATTTATTGTAAGCTTGTACATACGTATTATATATTCTATGACTTAAAAGACTATGTATAGGAGTGCCAAATGATAGTAGTGTATATTCCTATACTAGATAAAGGTGATTTTCCTATGGACAGTATATTTGGAATTTCAATAAAAGAAATCAACACATTTCAGTGGTTTGTAGTTTGTCCTTAGAAGGGATCTGAGAGTTTATGGTGCTGCTGAAGAATTCAACAAACTTTTATTCATCACTAAGTAATAAATAAAAGGAAGTATGGCAACAAATTATGGCAACAAAACTAGAGTTTTGGAGAACTATATTTCCTATTTCTGACATATAAACTCTTGACTGTAGACAAGTCACTTGCTTAACCTTCTCTCAGCTTCAAGCAAGTTTCTATGACTAAATGATTAGACTAAATGTGAAGAAGGGACTTTATACATCAACAAAATCATGAGTCCTTCATCTTTAGGTGTATGTACTTAAGAAGACAAAAATGAAAAGCAATATATATAGTCTATGCCCTCGAGTAGCTCACAATCTAGTAGAGAATCAAGAAAAATAAAATAACTATAAGTTTAGAACATGGAAAAGTGCATAAGAGAGACCAAATAGACTATATTAAGAAATCAAAAGGAGTGATTACTTAGTTAAGAAGATAACACAGGGTAGCATCTGAACTAGTTTTTAGTGGAAGAGGATTTGAAGAAAAAGAAGTAGAGGAATCTGATTCTGGTGTAGAATATACTTTCACCACTTTTAGATTCATCAAGACTAATCAAATATGAGTAATTATGTAATTCACAGTGCAAGTACCTACCCAATCCAATCTTTATTGCTAGATTACATCATGGACATGTACATACTCAGTAGGAAAAAAAATTTAAGCCAAGTAAAGGAAAAAAACATGAACTACCTACTCTGTGTCAAGTACTGTTTAGTAGGAATATGAAGAAAGTTCACCCCGCAAAGAAAAAAAAAATCAATCCATGCTCTCAAGGAGCTTACAATTTAATGGGGAAAACAATACAAACAACCATGTACAAACAATATATGTACAATATAAATAAAAGATAATTTCATAGGGAAAACACTAGAAAGAACCTAGAAAAGCTGCTGGGAGAAGGTAAAATTTTATCTGGTATTCAAAGGAAGCTAAGGGGTAGAGATTAAGAGGAGAGAGTTCCAAGTAAGGGACTTGAATGGATGGGGTCAGGATATGGAATATCTTGTTCAAGAAACAATATGAAACCTTACGTTTTTGGATTACAGAATATATGGAAGAGAATAAAAATTGAAGGGGAAAAAGTAGGAAAGATCCATGTTACAAAAAGACCTTAAAAACCAAAAAGCCCTCAAAATTTGAGTTACTGTAATGAGCCCAAGTTCTAATTACTTGACAGATGGAGGCCATCTTCTCTTTATCTTCCTCTCACATGAATTCCTGAGAGTATCCCCTGCTCAGATCCAAAATTGAGAATCATTGATATCTTAACAATCTAGAGCATTTTAAACTCAAGAAAAGATGTATTGATTAAACCTATTTCTCATATTTAATCCCATAGTGCATATATGTCTAGATCTTCCTATCCTTTTCCATACCATTTACTGTAAGGTAGTCAAATAATATTGACCAACAGTTGCTCCAGGTAATTTTTGGTTCTCCCATCAAAAGAACATGTTCAAACAATTTGGAAAGCATTGAATTTAGATTGTGTGTCTTATTCAGATACCTTCTTCCAGTCATATAGGTAGACTATATCAAGTTTTTCCTTCGATAACTCTTCTATTATTCTATTATTGCAGGGTCACAAAAGGAATTCTTCTCTAGAACTGTGCTTAAGAAGCACCTCAAAGTACTTGTTTGATAATTTCTGCCACCAAGGACCTGTATTATCCTCTCAGTTTATTCCCAAGAAACATGAAGTTGTCAGTATGTTCAGGTGATGAAATCCAACTTAAAATTTAAAATATTCTGACAATATTTTAACCATGTCAAAATTGGTCCCAGTGGACAATGACATTCCAGAAATGTTTGAAGAGTGTGGAATGACTAGGACTATGGAATTTGTCTTCTGACACCAACTTCCACTGAAAATTCTAATTTAATAACATATAACCTAACCATGAGCAATCCTTATTCAATCCAGAGTCCTTGCCCCATGCACAAAGTATAAAGTACTTGCTTCAAATGTCTTTCATAACTAAAAGGGATTTACACTGTCAAGGATACCTCCAATCTAGCAAGGCAAGATATTATACATCTTCAGTCACTACTGTCAATACTCATAGTTCTATAAGTCTTCTATAAGTGGAATGAACTCAAGCAGGGCTGTAAGTCAGAGGTTAATTCCTTTAGAGCCTGAGTTGACACTCAATCCCCAATTTTATGCCCTACGTTTTCCCCTACATATGTAGTTTATTTTATTTTTACATGTATATTAATTTTTAATACACATCTTTATGAATCATGTTGGGAGATAAAGTGTCAGAATAAAAGGGGAAAACCATGAAAGAAGAAAAAAAAAATGAAAAAAGAAGTGAACATAGCATTTTCCATATGATTACAGATGGCTTTAATTTCATCATTGAGGAATTATCTGAATCCTTTGACTATTTATCAATTGGAGAATGACTTATATTCTTATAAATTTGACACAAATTTTATATATTTTAGAAATGAGGCCTTTCAGAAACTGGCTGCAAAAAAAATTTTCCCCAGCTTTGTACCTCCCTTGTGTTGATTTTATTTGTGCAAAAACTTTTTAATTTAATGTAATCAAAGTTGTCCATTTTTATACCCTACATTTTAAGAGCTGATTACAGTATTTGGAGGGAATGACCAGTCTCTTTAGTCAATTCCTTAGCATTTGGTAGCAAATTCTCTCAAAACAGATAGGTATGTCAAACATTTCTTCTGTAATATTAAAATATGAAAGCAAAACACAATATACAACTCATATATTGCAGTAGGTATTACTAAAAGATTATTGCACGTATTATCTCAGATTAATAATATGTACATGAATTACAAAAGCTTCAAGAGCCTCCTCCAATGTATACAGGTGGAAAGAATATTCTTTTGTAACAGTGGAACTCCTAGTTGTCTTCTAGCCACACCTACTGCATAAATATCAGAGAATGGATTTTTACCAGCAATGCAATATGAAACTGGATTGTTCCTGCTTATATAAGAGAAAAGGCTCCATTTCTAATGTTGTGTTTCATCAATTTGTGTTGCTTTTCAATTAGCCTTAAAGGTTTAAGAATGCTGCTTAGGTAGAGTGAGCATAATGGAATTCATGAATAGACTCTTCTAAATTCATGACTAGTCTTTTGAGCACATATTTATGAATTTCAGTGAGCAAAATTGTCTGTAGATATTGTTTGGTAAAACTTGATGAAACACAGGGTTCTTATAATTAACCAAATAATGACATATATTCATTGACCATAGTTACAACTATTTTCTCAGGGTAAACATCAAACTCAGTTTAGGAATTATTATTCTGAAAATAGCCTTGGGAGAAGTTACTGTTAACTTAGAGTGTTTAATCTCTTTAGGGTGAGAAGAAAAGTAAAAGTGAAAAGTCCACTGAAATTCTTTGCAAAAGTTAGCCAAAAAAATTAATTTTTAGCTAAAAAATTAAGAAATTAACCAATAACATAAATCATTAGTTTATTTGTTTTTAATAAGAAAACTGAATTATCAAAAATGAAAATAGTGAATGCACTACCAATGAAGAAGATGAAATTAAAATAATTTTAGGAGCTATTTTGCCCAATTTTATGCCAACACAACATAATATGCATGAAACTGATGAATATTTTTGTAGTGTTGTTGTATATTCGATTAGTCATTTTCAACTCTTCATTGGAGTTTTCTTGGCAAAGATACCTTAGTGGTTTTCCATTTCCTTCTCCTGTTCACTCTACAGGTAAGGAAAGGAGGCAAACAATGTTAAGTAGTTTGCCCATGTTTACATAGCTAGTAAGTGGCTGGGCCCAAATTTGAATGCAGGTCGTCCTCACTCTAAGCCCACCACTGTGTAATCTCTCTGGGTGAATATTTGCAAAATATACACACATATAAATTGTCCAGATTAATAGAAGAGGAAATAGAATATTTGGACAGGGGGAGGGAGGGACCTATCTTAGAAAAAGAAATTGAACAATCCATAAATGAGTTCTCCAAGAAAAAATTCCCAGAACCACAAGTTTTCAAGTGAATTTTTAAAATTAAAGAAAAGATCATTCAAAACTAATTATTTTTTATTTTAACTATTTCCATATTATTTGTGTTGTAAAGGAAGAAACAGAACAAAAAGGGAAAGCTATGAAAAAAACAAAGTGAAAATAGCATGCATTGATCTGAATTCAGACTCCATCAGTTCTTTCTCTGGATGTGAATAGTATTTTCTAACATGAGTCTTTTAAAATTGTTTTGAATCATTGTATTGCATAAGAATTAAGTCTTAATCGATCACCACACAATGTTGCTATTATTATGTATAGTATTTTCCTGGTTTTTTTCACTTCACTCAATATTAGTTCATATAAGTCCAGGTTATAACAAAATTCATCTGGAAAAACAAATTGTTAGGAAGCCAAAGTGGCTATTGTTGTTCATCCTTTATTCTTGAAGCTGACCAAGGATATCAATTACAAGGATGATGTCTTGACATGTTCATTGGATTTAAATAAGATAAACCTGTGCAAAGTCATCAATCAGCCTTATTCTCTCCTCCAGAGACACCAGAGTCCTGTAACAAGACAAAAGTCAGGATAACCAGTGATGGCCTAAGACAAAATGGCTGATTGGGTTAGCCACCCAGCTAAACTTCCCAATAGTCTCCTCTAAAAAACTTTAAATGAAATCAAATTCTGGAGAAATAAAGCTTTAAAAAAATACAGCGTGAGATTTTTCTATCCTAAGAAAATTTAAGAGGTTAGCAGAAGTCTGTAGCATCTGGTGAAATTCTATCCAGAACCCACACAAGCAGCGACCTCAAAAGCAGCCATAACACTAGCAGCAGCTTTGGGAGCTGGTAAAGAGTAAATGGGGCCAAGACATAGGTCAGAACGAAAATAAAAGGGACCCTTTGCTGGCAATGGGTATAGCTGGTATTGATTGGCACCCCTACTGCCCATATGCAGTTACTGGTTATAATTCCAAAGCACAGATAATTTAATCCTAATAGTTCCAAGGCAAAGAGTAGTATTTAGCCCAAGCAATAGAAGAAAACCGGGGGCCTTTCTTGGTAAATTCTAGAGCATATACTATGAAAGCAGTGATCATGCCTATCTTAGGATAACACCAAAAATTTGCAGAGCCCAGAGAACTAGCACTGAAAACAGCAGTACAAAAAAAAAAAAAAAAAAAAAAAAAAAAAAAGGAAAAAAAGACTGAAACTTAAGACAGTGTCTTCCTAGCAAAAAATGAGCAGAGTATAACTTTTAACAAAGTTCAAAGTCAAGAAATAGATTTAAAAAATGAACTAACAACAAAGAATGTAAACATAGACTACTATAGTGGCAAGGAAGAGGAAGACGTAGACTCAGAATAAGTGAACAATGTGAAAATAGTCATCAAAAAAGCCATGATCAAAGAAAGAACCTAGACATCATATTTTTTTTTTTATTATCGCTTTTTATTTACAAGTTATATGTATGGGTAATTTTACAGCATTGACAATTGCCAAACCTTTTGTTCCAATTTTTCCTCTCCTTCCCCCCATCCCTTCCCCACGATGGCAGGTTGACCAATACATGTTAAGTATTAGACATCATATTTCAAGAAATTATCAAGGAAAACTGCCCCAATATCTTGGCTCCAGGGATAAAATAGAAATTGACCACTTTGACCAATCACCTCTTGAATGAGATTCCAAAATGAAAACTCTCAGGAATATTAGAGCCAAATTCTAGAACTCCCAGGTAAAAGAGAAAATAGGCAAATAGACAAATAGCCAGAAAGAAAAAATTCTAATAAGGAGCCACAGTCAGGATTATATAAGATTTAGTGGTATTCACATTAAAGAAGCAGAGAACTTGGGCTACAATATTCCAGAAGACAAAGGAATTAAAACTACAATTGAGCATAATCATTCAAGGGGAAAATTGGATACTTAATGAAATAGAGGACTTTAAAATATTCTTGATGAAAAGACCAGAGCTGAATAGAAAATTTGACATTCAAACATAAGATTTAAGAGTAGCAGAAAAAGATAAACATGAAAAAGTAATCATAAGACTCAATAAACTTAAACTGCAAACCTTATATGGGAAGATGATATATATAACTGCTGAGAACTTATCACGTAGATAGAGGGCATGAGTATTAGTTGATTATGTTGGAATCATCTCAAAAATTAAAGAGGGAAAAGATTCTGGGAAGATGGAGGAGTAGCTCAGTAAATTTCAAGCTTTCCAGATTCCAAACAAATTTACAACTCAGGGTAAATACAGATTAGTAAAAAATCAAGAAAATTTGGGGCAGAACAGGGGTCCTCCTGGAACAACCCAAGAAGATCTGAAAATGGACCTCAGTCTAGGAATTAGTATGAGGCCAAACATCTCCAGGCCAGCTCTGCAGAAACACCAAGTGGGGAGCGCTGGGGCCAACTGGAGCCTCAGAAGGAATTACAGGAAATTTCACTTCCCAGGCAGCATGCATAGTAGAGAGTCTGAAGACTGAGGGAAGCTTTGCTAATTGAAAATACCATGCCTGGCTGTGCTGCAGAGACATGGTGCTGGCAAAGAAGGAATCAGTGAGTCCTGAGCCAGGGGGCAGGGATGCCAGGAAAGCTGCAGGAAGCTAAAGGCATCCCATGCCATGATTACAGGTGCTTACACTAATGCTTCTCATTTAAAAAAAAAAAAAAAAAAACACCATCATAGGAACTTACTATGGGAAAAGGGAAGACCAGGGTTCATCTTCAGAGGAAGACACTGAAGTGAAAAAAAAAAAAAAAAAGCCTCTGTTATTTCAAAGAGTAAAATGAAATGGCTTCCTGCTCAAAGAGAATTTATAGAAGAACATGAAAAAGAATTTAAAAAGTAAATGAGAGACACTGAGGAAAAAAATTTTAAAAATAAAAAAATATAAACCATCCAAGAAAAACAAGATTCCAAAAAAAAAAAAAAAAGGAGTTAACTGACTAGAAAAGGAGATGCAGAGTCTTAAAGATGAAAATAATTCTTTGAAAATTAGAATTGGGCAAGGAGAAACCAATGAAGCTCTAAGAGACCAAGAAATAACAAAAGAGAATATAAAGTATAAAAAAATAGAACAGAATGTGAAACATAAGAAAAACAACAGATCAAATCAAGAAGAGAAAATATAAGAATAACTGGACTATCAGAAACCTGTGATCAAAAAAAGAACCTTGAATACAATAATGCAAGAAATATTCCAAGAAAATTTTCCTGGAGTGATAGAACAGGAAGGAAAAGTTGAAATAGGAAAAAAATCTATCAATGATCACCTCATAGAGATTCTTTATGGAAAACACATAGGAATATTACTGCCTAATTTTGAAACCTCCAGATCAAAGAGAAAATTCTACAAGAAACAAGAAAAAAACAATTCAAATATGCTGGAGCTGCAATTAGAATTGTACAGGACTTAATCAGCAGCCACGATAAAAGACCGCAGATCCTAGAATCATATATAATCAAAATAACTAGGTCTGTGGACAAAAATATCATATCCACTGCTTGCCATCTAGGGGAGGGGGTGGAGGGTGGGAGAGAAAAATCAGAACAGAAGTGAGTGCGAGGGATAATGTTGTAAAAAAAATTACCCTGGCATGGGTTCTGTCAATAAAAAGTTACTATAATAAAAAAAAAATATATATATATATATATATATCACATCCAGCAAAATTATCCATAATATTGAATGTAAAAAAAAAAAAAAAAAGACATTTAACAAACTTGCAGACTTTCAGGATTTTCTTTTTTTTTTTTTTTTTTTTTTTGCTGAGGCATTTGGGGGTAAGTGACTTGCCCAGGGTCACACAACTAGGAAGTATTAAGTGTTTGAGGTCAGATTTGAACTCAGGTCCTCCTGACTTCAGGGCTAATGCTCTATCCACTGTACCAACCAGCTGCCCTTAGGACTTTCTTTCAAACAAACTTGAACTCAATAAAAAATTTAATATGTAAAAGCCAATATCAAAGATTAATTTCAAGAAACTTAACATGAGCATATTGTTTGTTTTTTACATGAAAATATATGCCATATATTTAAGATTGACATCAACAATTAGGTAGCTCAAAAGAAAGATTGGGGCAAACTGCCTAAAAACCAAAAACTACCTAGAAAAAGGTAGAAATAATAATTGTTATACAAATGAGGTACAGAGAAAGAATAGATCCAGAGGCATTAAGCGGGGAGGAGATCTCATACTTCTGGCAACACTACATAGATACAATGCCTTAGGATAAAACACCCTCCAAAATCTATAAGGAAATAAGGGACGGATGGGCAGAATGGAAAGCAAAAGGTGGGAGAAGAAGATAAGGGAGGGATCCATGGGTGGGGGGAGATTAAGTAATAGTAAGGCAAGTTAAGGAGTAGAATTAAAGCAGAAGAGTTAGCAGGGATAGGAGAAAAAACAAGTCAAAGTTAAAGATTCAATAAAAAGAGAAATCTATATTATATGTCAACCATATTAACATTGTTTTAGATATGTTTACATTGTGGGTAAATGTATATGTATATATGTATGTGTGAGAGAGTATACATAGATATGTTTGCATGTTGCTTTGTGTATGAATATATGTAAATATATGTGTATGTGAGTGGATGGGTGTGAATATATGTGTGTGTGTGTGTGTGTGTGTGTGTGTACATACACATATACACCCCATACTCCTATACACACACACACACATACTTACCTGCCACCCTACACACACACACACACACACATATATATGTATATATATATATATATATATATATAAACACATATCTGTACTTAACTATAGCCTACTTGGGGGAGGGGGAGGGATTGAAAGGGGGAAAAAGAATAAAGTAAAAAAAAAAAAAAGCTTGCAGCAGAGAACAAAAGAATAACCTACAAGAAAGCCAAGAAAAGATGGGCTCTCATGAATGTAACTTCTTCTACTATTATATATTCTTATAACAAATTTATTGTTATATATTTTGAATCTTCCTTAATGTTCTGGTCATCACTTGACAATGTTCTGTTTTGTTTCATTTGGGGATTTTTCTGCTTTTCTTTTTTCTATTCTATTTTTAATAAAATAAATAGGGATATTTTTTCATATAAAAGAGGTGTACAGAAAAGAGCTTTACAATAGAGAAGAGGGTCATAGGTAAGTATCACTCTCATCATAACTGGTCAAAGAAGGAAGAATATACAATTATTCCTTAACATTCACCGGAAATAGGGGAGCAAGATCCTTGCAAATGTGAAAAACTAGGAATAACTCTAGGCCCCACCCCAAATTTTTATTTTTAATAATTTTGATCATATTAATTTAATACATAAAACAAGTAAAACAGCACATTATACACATTTTAAAAGGTGTAATTTCTCCATGAGAGAGATTAGTATCTCACATGCTATGCAGAGACTCATCAATAAAGCTGCAACTGCTTTGTGTATTTCTTTCTCCTACAAAAACTGCAAGATATAATGATCACTGTGAGAGAAAAATCACATGACTGACTGAGTCTGGATGGTAGAGAGACAAAGAGGAGTCATTCCCAAAAAGAATGGTATTGTTTTTTAGCACATTGAAACTTTTTAAAAAATTTAACTGTTTATAATAGATTTTTGTATATATACATATAACAAATGATAAAAATTAAATAACAATATATGTTATTCATGCATTTATGTCTTACTAATTTTTTTTTAAATTTTCTTCATATATGTACATTGCCTGCAATTTTCTACAATGTGCTGCAAATCTCCAGAAATTCCCATTTAATTAGCAATGACCAACCCCAAACAACCAAAATCAGAAATGTGAAATCCATAAATGTTGAAGGATGATTGTCTATACAAACTCAACATGGCAAGACATTTACAAAATGGTACAAATTGAAGTGAGAAGAAAAAGATCATTGTGCATGATAACATCAATGCTATAATGATGATCATCTGAGAGATATTACTCAATACAATGGTCCAAGACAATTCCAAAAGATTCTGGAGTTTTTGTAAATGCTACCCACCTTTAGAAAGAGAATTGATGAACTCTGAGTGCAAATTAAAGTATAATTTTTCACTTTATTTTTCTTGCTTTTTTAAAAAATATAGTTAATGTGGAAGTGTTTTCCATGATTTCATATCATATTGCTTGTCTTCTTAGTGAATGGGGGAGGACATGGAAGGTAGGTAGTGAATTTAAACTCAGAATTTAAAAAGAATGATAAAACAAATAAATAATAAACTTAAAAATAAAAACAAAAAGTCAAGAATATCAAAGAACTCAATGAAAAAATATGTGAAGGAATTCAAACTATATTACAAAAGCAGTATTCATCAAAATAATCTGATCCTGACTAAGAAACAAAATAGATGATCAGCAGAATAGATTAAGTATATAAAATATACTGAGGTAAATGACACACTATTCAACAAAATGGGGAAACTAGAAACAGTCTTGCACAAACTAGGCATGAAACCAAGATCTATCATATACCAAAATAAAGTCAAAATGTAGATATTCTTTAAATATAGTGACATCATAAACAAATGAGTATAGCATGGAAAAAAATTACCTGTCAGATCTATGGATAAGAGAAGATTTTATGATCAAATAAGAGATAGAGGATCATGTAAAGTAAAATTGATCATTTTAATTATATGAAATTGAAAAGGTTTTGCATAAACAAATCTAATGTAGTCAAAATTAGAAGGAAAGCAGAAAACTGGAAATGGAGATGTGGAATTACAACATTTCTCTGAGAAAAATCTCATTTCTCAAATATATTGAGCTGAGCCAAATTGAGAAAAATAAGATCCAATGTCCACCTAATAAATGGTCAAAGAATATAAGCAGGCAGTCACATAAAAGTACTTTAAAGCACTAATAATTATAGAAATTCAAATTAAAACAACTCTGAGACACCACCTCATAATTATCAGATTGGCTAATAAGATAAAAAAAAAAATGACAGATGCTGGAGAGGGTGTGGAAAAATAGGTACATTAATGTATTGTTAATAAAGTTGTGAATTGACCAAAAAGATCAAAAAAAGAGAGGGGAAGAACCTATATGTACAAAAATATTTATAGCTGTTCTTTTCTGTGGTGGAAAAGAATTAGAATCAAAGAATACCCATTAATTGGGGAAAGGATGAACACATTATGACATAAGAATGTTATGGAAAACTATTGTGTTATAGTAATGATGAGGGGTTCATACTGTATGAACTGATTGGTTTGATGGTCGGTTGTTAGGTTGGTTGGTTGCTTAGTTGGTTGGTTATTTTCCTTTATTCTCAAAGAGAAACAAAATGGCATCATTACATTGGCATCTAGGTAGAGGTGTCCAGTTATAGTTTGATCAGAGCAACATGTATGCAAAAAGCTCTATCACAAGGAGTGAAGATGTCTCTAAATTTGTGTTTCATGTTTCTTTTCAGCTGCTACAATTCTGCTTCACTCATATAGTACAACATCTTTGATATGGACACACTGTACTAGGCATTCCTTTGCTAGTATTTTCTATGACACACAATTGATTCAAAGTTCTTCAGAGAGACCTTTAGAGCATCCTTGCATTACTTCTTCTGAACTTCATGTGAGCACTTTCCTTGTGTGAATTCTCCATGAAATAGTCTTTTAGGCAAATATGTGTTTGGCATTCAAATAACATGGCTAATAAGAATTGTGCACAATGCATCACTACAGTTTAAATATTCAGTTTAGCTCAAGAAAGGACTTGAGTGTCCAGTATCTTGTCCTGCCAGTTGATCTTCAGAATCTTCCCAAGAAGATTAAAATGGAAGCAATTCAGTTTTCTGGCATGACACTGGTAGAGTTTCACAAGTATATGACAATGAGTCAAGCATAATGGCTCTGTAGATGTACAGTTTAGTAAGGAATTAATACCTCCTCTCTCCTACACTTTGCTTTAAAGCCTCCCAAACACTGAGCTACTTTTGGCAATGTGTATGTTAACCTTATCATCTAAGTGTACATCCCTAGTATACTTCCAAGGTGTCCACAGTATTCAAAATTTCTCCCTTTGCTGCAACCAATTGCTCTCAATATATATATATGTTAATTATTAGGTCAAAAAGAATTGAAAAATAAGTAAATACTCATCCGTTGGGAAATGACTGAGAGTTTTGGTATATGAAAGTAATGGAATATTATTGTTCTATAAAAAACGATGAACAAATTGATTTTAGAAAAGCCTGGAAAGATTTACATAAACTGATGCTGAGTGAAATAAGCAGAACCAGGAATATATTGTATACAACTAACAGCAAGAATGTGCAATGATCATCTATGAAAGACTTGGTTATTCTCAACCGTTCAATGATCCAAGGCAATTCCAATAAACTTTGGATAGAAAATACCATCTGCATCCAGAGAGAGAACTATGAATTGTTTTTTTTTTCCTCATGGGTTTTCCCTTTTGTTCTGATTTTTCTCTTCCAACATGATAAATAAAGAAATGTGTGTTTTAAAAATTAATGTACATGTAAAACCAGAAAAAACAATAAAAATAATAAAATAATTTTAAAGTTATTAAGCCAAAATTATCACAAGCTGCAGAGAACTGATTTTTATTTTGTTGCTCCTCAGTTTCAGAGGCTGCATTAAGTGCACACTCATCTGTGAATAAAGAATCATGCAAACAACCTTTCCTCTGCTTTGTAGCCTTTTTAAATTAAATAATTTACCATGAGTGCAGTAGCTGACCTTGATGCTGTTTTTGTCCTCATTTAAGGCTTCTGATAATATTGCTGAAAACATCATGCTAAAAGCATGAAATGATGCAAAGAGAAGTGAGTACATTGTAAATAACAGCAATATTCAACAATGATCAACTGTGAAAGACTTTAGCTGATCTGATCAACACAATAATCTATAACAATTTCCATGATGAAAAATGTTATCCAGAGAGAGAATGATGAACTCTGAGTATAGATAGAACCATGTTTTTGATGCTTTGTTTTTTTCACAAACAATTAATATGGAAATGTGTTTTCATTACTTCACATGTAGAAAAATGTATGAGTTTGCAAGTATCAATGTTTCAAATAAAGCTATTAAGAAAGCAAAAACAATTACGAGGAATAATACTTAATACAATTATTTCTGCTATTGAAGAAAATATTTCCATTTGTTTCCCAAAACCCATTGGCTTCTAGCAAACCAGTACTAAATTTCCTTCTTGAATTTGCCTAGCACGTGTACTCATCATACCCACAGTTTTAACCAAATGCAATCTTGTTTTTTTCACCTATGCTATAGTTATTAAATTCTTGGAGCAGAGTGCCTTGCTTAATATTTGGTCCCAGCTTCCTTGACCTGTCAAGAAGGATAGTCTTGTTTATACTTCCATCCTAATGGAATGTGCTTTGTGAGTGTCATGAAACCAAGTCTCCTCTTCTCTCATTCTGATCTCATTCTCTCATTCTCTTACTCTCTCCCCGCCTCTCTCCTTCACTTCCAGAATTCTCTGTCATTAAAGAACCATTTCTTCCTCCAGTAATCAGTATGTAGCATCACAAGGCTATCTTTTGGTGGTACCTCCAAATCTACCTAGAGGTGAGACTATATTTCCCCCTTCCTGAATTTTTAGTCAAGATAAACTTGAGAATTGCATGAACTAATAATAGTATTTTAAATAATAAGGGTGATTTTCCTGGCGCAGCAGATGACCAACCTATTTTATTACTGAAAAGAAAAGAAAAGAAAACATGCAATAGATATAGTATTAAATAAAGCATCATGCTGTGTTAATTTTTTTCTTTTTCTTCTGTTTTTTTTTCCTTTTGTGATTTTCCCCTTTTGTTCTGATTTTTCTCTCCCAACGTATTTTTAAGGAAAAATGATTTTTAGAAAATGAATATACATGTATAACCAAAAGAAAAATGTTGTTTATACATGTAACTGAGGAGAATAAAGACAACTCATTAAGACTACAAAGATATAAAGAAAGTTTTTCTCTGCATCAATAGGGAAAGTAACTTACTGTGAGATACCTATACCAATAAAATCCCATGTAGTTCGTATTCTTGGGTTTATCACTGGGCTGCTGAATTCGATTCTTTCTGATTCTTGCTTATCTTGTCCTTTTTGTTACCATTTGTATTATATTGGCACAAATTGTGAGCAACAATTATTTCTTCAATTTCCTTGAACAAAGTAAAAAATGTTTGTATTTCTCCAAAGATTGTTTCAAATTTATTTTTAGATAACTTTTAAGTATTTCTTGATATATTAACTTCAAGGTATTTTATGCATTTTGTTGTCATTTTGAATGGAAATGTTTTCTCTCATTACTATTTTTTAATTGATAGAGTTAACAATGATTTTGTAGAAAGAAGGAAAGAGAAGGGAAGAAGGAAAATAGGAAGGAAGGAAGGGAAGGAGAAAGGGAAGAAGGAAAGAAAGGAGGAAAGAAGGAAAAAATGAGGGAAGGAAGGAAGAGGAGAAAGGAGGCAGGGAGGGAAATTTTCCAACTAATCAGTTCCAGTTTATGGGCAAGTTCTATTCACAGAGGTTGTTGGTCCTTCCTTCTTGAAGAGAATGATGCCATGATGGGCAAGTAAACTGGTTTGAAGTGAGGGAGGGCTGGGCAAGGTCACCTGCCTCACTTTGTCCTCCATCTGGCTCCAGTGGCCAGATATAGATTAAGAGGACTGGAGATGGTTCTGGACATAGTGGGAGACCTGAGCCTTTTTAAACTAAGGTCTTCTATGGGTCTCAGTTTGACTGAGGCTGCTCCATTGAGTAATAAAGACTAGGTAGCAATCTGGCCACTGGACCCAGTTGGCTCTGGAAGGGAAAGTGAGGCAGATGATTTTGCACAGTCCTCCTTCACTTCAATCCAATTCACTTGCAAGTAACAGCATCACCTCCCATAGTACTCTTGGAGAATGAGGACAAACAGCATGCAAATTCTCCTCCAGCTCAACAGTCAGTTAAAGGACTTTTCATCACCATATAGAAAGTGGAGAGGAAACAGTCAGTATACCTACATATGTTCTGAATTGCATAAAGGGACTCTCCCTCATGCATTTCTGGAATCAGGCTTACTGAGACTGTCAATAGGTTGATACAAGGCAGAGAATATAATATATGATTGAGGGCATTTATTAAGAAATCTATTACTGGGGCAGCTAAGTGGCTTAGTGGATAAAGTACCAGCCATGAAGTCAGGAGGACCTGAGTTCAAATCTGATCTCAGACACTTAACTTCCTACCTGTGTGACTCTGGGCAAATCACTTAACCCCAATTGCGTCAGAAAAAAAAAAAAAAAGAAATCTATTACTGAAGTCAGACTGAACAAAACTGTGAAACCAACCACAACTTTGGGGGGACAATTGAAATAGAGCCAATCAGCCTGATTCTTTAGGCTGTGCATTAGAGATTCTAAAAATATTGAGGGATGGGGCAGCTAGATGGTGCAGTGGATAGAGTACCAACACTGAAGTCAGGAAGACCTGAGTTCAAATCTGGCCTCAGACACTTAACACTTACTAGCTGTGTGACTCTAGGTAAGTCACTTAACCCAATTGCCTCAGCACTATATATATATATATATATATATATATATATATATATATATATGTATGTATGTATGTATGTATTGAAGGAAGTAATGCTTAGGTTTATGGAGGAATAGAAAAAATGTCTCTTTCTCTAATTACAAATATTTTGGAAAGTTGAAAAAGAAAGGTTTTATTTATTTTAGAGCTCTGGAGAGTTCATTATTATTAGCAGACCAGGAATGGTAGAATGAAGATATCACTACTCTGTAATTATTAAGATAACCATCATTTGGGAACATAAACATAAAAAAGTTCTCAAAGGTTAAAGTTTTTCCATAACATATATCAGATTCCAATTTTTACTTTAAATGAATGCATTGAAAACATGAAAGAAAATCTCCCAAGAGTGCTGAAAAGTTCTATTTGGCAAATTCCATGAAACTTTGTAATTGTGATTGGGTAGGTCAGGACTAATATTAATTGCTTTAAATAATTAGCAATCTATTTCATCTAATCTTCCCAAGAGCACTCAACCAAAGCTCTAAGGGAAAGGAGACTTGAAATAGCTCACTTTATTCAAGTGAAAATATTTTGATGAAAGAAAAGTATTAATTTCAACTGCCTAAAGAGAGGACAAAAGCAAAAATTCCTAAATTCAAGTTACCCTAACTGTATTGAGAATTGGAGATGGCCAGAATTTTCTCTACAGTTCAAATGAAATATTGAGCATTGAGTTTTAAACACTTGAACAAGGAGAAATGTTGGAGTAATCTTGTATGAATTCAACTTATGGGTTGAGAATCTACCAATCATCTTGGATAAAGCCCTGGTATGGAATCCAGAAATCCTGTTTGCTAACCCAGATATGCTCAACTGAGTTTGTGACCACAGACAAGCCACTTACTCAAGCCATTGTACTACTGGTTTCCTCTAGCAACAAAATTCAGGTAGGCAGAAAAAAAATATTATGTCACATAGTATCAGGGATACTAAGAGGGAATTGGAAGATTGATGTAGAAAAGCAAGTTAATAGCAACAAAACGGATTCAAATCATAATAGTTGTGTATGTGAAGTTCTAAAGACTAAATAAAGGTGTTTATCATGCCTGAGTATACAAGATCCATAGGTGATAAGCAGCCCATGTCATTTGTTTCCCACATAGGACCTAGCATAGCACTTTGCACATCACATGAACTTAACAAATACTTCTTGAAAGAACAGGTAAATTCTACAGAATCTGAGCGATATGAGTTTATTTTGTTGTGTGTGATATGTTACAGAGTGATGTCATATTACAATGTTCTATTAATAGTATATGCAAAAAGCATAGTTGTTAAATTCTCATCTTTAGGTATATTATAACTTTCTTTCCATTTTAACAGGAAAAAATGTGTGAATTTCCAGTTCAGCATATCTCTAAAATCCACCTCAACAGCATCACTGACTTTCACTTCTTTTGTGGTGATTGTCCTTTCTAGTTTCATCGTTATAGTTTTTGTGTTTATTGTTTTCTTGGCTGTTGAAAACAGCGGTTAATTGAGAAACAGAAGATGAGTATGACATCACATGGAGGAAGACAAAGCCCATAATTCAGAGTGGGAGTGAAAAAGTGCTTAGAAGTTTGAAGAATTGTTAGGAAAGAAGGCAAGGATGCAAAGACAAATTTAATTTTCTTCAAACTTTTGCCTTTTCAAGATATTTGTTTTTACTGGTTATAATCACCATAGAGATCATGTACTATCTCAATTTCTTATCAAGGTCCCAAAGATTGAGAATGTTCAGCAAACTGAACTATTAAGAGCATAGAACTTCTAGTGAGATGACAGGGCATTTAAGTTCCACAAAAGTTTTCATTTTCCATTTCTGTTGTTATTTTCAAGCTGGAAGAAAAGGAAAACCAGTGGGTCCTGTATTTACGGGTGAAAGAGGTCCCAAAGGACACTAGCCGGGTGAATAAGAGGAAAAACCATAAATATAATAAGTGGAGAGCAGCTCTAAGGACAGGACTTCAATTTTACCAGTACAAACAACTATACTTATCCAGTGCCTTTGTTTATCTTTTCCTCCTCTCTGTAGTTTCCCCTAATTCTCTCTGAGCCTATCTTCTCCCAACTTCATCATTTCTCTCCCACCCCATCTCTACCAACATCCTCCATGCTATCTTTCTATATCTATCTAGTCTACCTTCCCATCTCCTAGAATGTATCCTCCTCTTTTAAACCAGTCATTTTTAAAGGACATTTATATGCTGGAAAGCATTCATAGGATCAATAGATGTAAAGCTGGAAAGTACCTCAAACACTATGCAGTCCAACTTATAACTAAGGAAATTAACACCAGAGAGTAAGCAGTACACAGCTAATAAATTAACAAGGTATGATTTGGACCTAAAAAATCTTCCTGACTGCAAGTTCATGGATCTATTCATTATTCCATGCTACCTCCAAACCAGGATGCAACTGCAAGATCATTACAAAGAACTAATTGAAGAAAAATGGGAGGTTGGCCTAGAGAAGAGAAAAAAAGGGAAATATAATGGCTGTCTTTAAGTATTCAAAGACATATTTTGTGGAAAATGAAAGATGTTTGATACTTGACTCCAGAAGACAAAAATATGAACAACTGGTAGAAGTGGCAAAGAAACAAACACAGATTTCATGTAAGGAAAAACAAAACTTTCTAACAATTAGAGGTATCCCAAAATAGAGTGAGCTGCTTTGGAAGGGGTGAGATTCTCTTAATTTAAGCTATTCAAAACCATATGATACTTCTAAAGGAGATTCTTTTTTAGGTAAAGACTAGACTAGTTTGTTACTGAAGCCTCTTATATCTATGAAATTCTGCAAATCTAGAAGTTGCTAGCTATGTAAACTTGGATTAGTCTCTGAGTCTTATTGGGTGGAGATTATTTTATTTTAAAATGAGAATAGTCATATCCTACTATGACTTTTGTGAAGAAAGTACTTTGTAAACTAAAACTATGACACTTATTAGCAAATGCTTGGAATTGAATAAGATTCTACTTCCACAAATTCAGTACAGCAAAGGTTTATTGGGCATCTACTATAGGAGAGGAATACAAAAAATAACCAATATCCCAAGTCTTCAAATACTTTATAGTCCTTGTAATCTAGAGAGCTGAACATGAAATATTCATATAATAATGAAATGTGTGTAAACCCATAGTACAAGAAAAGTATTATGAATTCATAGAACAAGTTTACTTTTAGCTAGGTTTGGATTGGAGGAGATGCAAAAAGATTTCATGTAAGTGGCCTTTTAATGAGCTTTGAAGATTGGGTTTCATTAGGAAGCAAAATTAAATAAAGGTAGAGAGGAGAGAAAGTATAAGGAGATGCAAGTTTTTGCTGGAAGGCATGCAAACAGGAGTACTATAAGGTAAAGAGAAAAATGAAGCACAATAGGAACCGCAAACATATTCCTGGAATTGAACTCAAAGGTAGATCAAATCATGGAAAGGAAATAATGGAAGGAAAGCTTAAGAGTTTGGACTTCATTTCTTGGCAATTGAAAGCCATTAAAAGTTTCTGGCCAAGGGAGTAACATGAGCAAAGAGTCTTATAATGGTGAAGGATGAATTAAGGGAAGAGCCTAGAGATAGGGAAACAAGCTAGAAAGCTATTACAATGGTCCTGGCGAGAGATAAAAAAGCCCAGTAGGATGAAAATGAAAGAGAAGATGTCAAAATAATTTTGGAAACAGAATTAAAATAATTTGGAAAGTGATGAGCTATGAAAGAATGAGGAAAAAGGAAGAATCAAAGATGCCTCTGAGAATTCAAATTTTGTACTTGAAAGAATGGTAGAACCATTAAAAGGAATAGATTTGGAGAAAGATAATGAATCCACTTTTGTACTGTTATTTTTGAAATGCTAGAAAGATATTCAAATGAAAATATTAAGGAAATGAATTCCAAAACCGTATCACTGAGGTAGAGAAATCCTGATAAGGAAACTCCCTCCACCAATGCAGATTTCTCACCTACATTTTAAGATCTTAGAGTATTACCTGGGATACTCAAAGTAAGTGGCTTGTCCAAAGTCAAATAGCTAAAATGTATCAGAGTTGTGATTCAAACCTAGAACTTCCTAGTTCTAAAGCCACCAACTGTTGATCATATCACTTAGAAATATCTACTAACCAGTTAGAAATCTGTATATAAATCTCAGAAAAAAGTGTAATCTAAAAATTATAATTTAATAAGTCACCTAAAGAGAAATGACAATTAAAGCTATGGGAGTTAATAAGATTCCAAAAGGGGAGAATGTAAAGAAATTAGAAGATCCAGGAAAACAGCCTATATTAAGAGAAAGAGCAGAAGAGTCAGTGAAGAAAACAAAAAATTGTCACAAAAAAAGTAGGAGAACCAGAAGAGTACAGCATAATCCAAGGGAAATCAAGGGAAAAAATTAGGTAAGGGGAAGGAGGATAATAACAATGTCCAATGTTACAAGAATCCAAGGAGTAGGAGAACTGAGACCATTTCAGTAATTGGGCAGTCACTGCTAACCTTTTGAAAAAACATCATTTCAGTTCAATGGATAAAAGCCACTTACATGGAGTTGAGGAAAGAGTAGATGGTGAAGAATCAAAATTGTCAAATATACATAGTCCTCCCTAATGTTTTCTTGGTAAAGGTAAGAAGAGAAATGTGACGGTAAGTTACAGAAAATATTATGTATATACATAGTATGTGTTAAGCACTTTTTTAAGAGAAAAATTCAAGAAAAAGAATGGACATTGTCCCCTGCCACTCCCTTTTCCTTTTGCCTTCAATCTTTACCAACATCAAAGTTTTTTTCAATGAATCTTGTCTTCTCATTATGTTACCAAAGTATTTAAACTTCAGTATTTGACCTTCCAATGAAAAGAATGAATTTAAGTATTTTCTGATTCAATCTCCTTGCTATTCAAGGGATTCTCAAAAGTCTTTTCCATCACCACAATTCAAAACATTGACTCTGCAGTGCTCAGTTTTCCTTATAGATCAATTTTATATCTATATGTTACTGCTATAAAAACTGTAGCTTTGATTACAAGGATCATTGTCACCATCTGCAGTGATCATTGAGCCCAAGAATATAAAATCTGATGTTGCTTTCATTTTTTCTCCTATTTTCCAGGAAGTGATGGGACTAGTTGCCAAGATCTTAGTTTTATTTGTTACGTTAAGCCAGCTTTTTTTTTAAATAATACTTTCTTTTTTTTTTCCCAATACATGCAAAACCAACTTTTAATATTCTTTTTTTATGTTTTGGGTTTCAAATTCCATCTTTCCCTACCTCCCCTACCCCTTCCTTAGGACACCAAATAATTTGATATAAGTTATAGCTGTGCAACCATGTAAAACATATTTCCATATTAATTATTGTGTGGAAGAAAAGTCAAACCAAAAAAAAATTGAAAGAAAAAAAAAAGGAAGTGAAAAATAGTAGGCTTATCTCTGTATTCATACAGCATCATTTTTTTCTCTTGAAGCAGATGGCATTTTTCTTCATGGATCCTTTGAGATTATCTTGGATCATTATTGTATTTCTGAGAATAACTAATTCACTCACATTTGTTATACAATATTGTTGCTACCGTCTACAATGTTCTCCTGATTCTGCTTGTTTTGCTGTACATCAGTTCATGTGAGTCTTTCCAGATTTTTCTGAAATTTTCCTGTTATTTTCTTATAGCACAATAATATTCCATTAAAATTATATACCACAATTTATTCATCCATTCCCCAATTAATGGATATCCCCTTAATTTCCATTTTTTGACTACCACAAAAAAAGCTGGTATAATGTTTTTGTACAAATTTCATTCCTTTTCCCTTTTTTAAGTCCCTTTGGGATATAGACCCCGTAGTAATATTCCTGAATCACAAGTATGCAGTTTTATAGCTTTTGGGGCATAGTTTCAAATTGTTCTGAAGAAAGGTTGGATCAGTTCACAACTCCTCCAATATTCAAGTCAGCTTTTACACTTTCCTCTTTCACTCTTATCAATAGGCTCCTTAAATATTCTCCACTTCTACCATCATCTATATATCTGAGATTACTGGCCATTCATCCAGGGGGGCTTTTCACATGATGTACTCTGCTTACAATTCAAATAAACAAGGTAAAAAAATAGTCTTGTCAGATTCCTTTTCGAATTTTAAACAGTTTCCCATGTTTAGTTCATACTACTGTTTCCTGGTCCATAAATAGGTTCTTCAAAAGACAAGTAAAATTATCTGGTATTCCCATCTCTCCAAGGGCTTGCCACATTTTGTTGTGATCCACACAATTCAAAGTTATAGTGTAGTTAATGAAGTAGAAGTAGATGTTATTCTGAAAATTCCTTGCTCTCTCTATAATCTAATGAATGCTGGCAATTTAGTCTCCAGTTCTTCTATCCCTTCAAAAACTACCCTGCTCTTCTGGTAATTCTTAGGTCACATACTGCTGAAGCTTAACTTGCAGAATCCTAAGCTTAATATTGTTGATATGTAAAATGAGAATAATTGTTTAATAATTTAAACATTCTATTAGGATTGGGATATAAACTGATTTTTTCCAACCCAGTGGCCACTGTTGAGTTTTCCAAATTTGTTGACACATTGAGTGCAATATTTTAACGTCATCATCCTTTAGGTTTTCAGATAGAAATTCTATCACTTCCACTAGCCTTATTGTTAGCAATGCTTCCTAAGATCTATTTGATTTCATTCTCTAAAATGTTTAGCTCTATCTAGATCAGTAACCATACTAATTGTCATTAATGGTGATGTTAAAATCTTTCTTGTATGAATTCTATGTTAATTATTACTATAGCTTTAATATTCCACAAAATATCACATTGCTAATTTTAGATAGTTATAAACAGAATGTATGTATATATATATATATATATATATATATATATATATATATGCATGCATTTATATACATACACAGGGATATATATATTTGTAATTATATATTTTAGGAATAAACTTTTTGATGCCTTTTGCTTCCTGCTCCTCTCCAGAAAAACAGCACTCTATAACAATGAAAAGAAAATAATTAAACTTAAAAGAACCAATATAGCAATCATAATGTAAGCAAAATTTTGCCTTTATAATCTACTACTCATCATCAAAAGAAAGGAAGTACATTTCATTAGCTATATGTATTTTAATTGTGACCTTCTTTACCACAAGAAGGTCAAAAAAGACAAGAAATCACCTCATCCAACAAACATTGACATCCTTATCAAATGAAGACATGGCAGCCAAATATCAATGTAGGATATGAACTTATTTTCAAATTTTTCTCATGAAAGAAAAAACAGATTAAGATTAGGAATGTTATATTCTATAAACATTTATTAGTGGTGAAGGAAAAGGAGAAATCTTGCTAAAGACTTGATCATTACAAGTTAAACTTGATCATTACAAGAGCATTTAAGAATATAAAACTGGAAGAATTATAAACAGATTAAAAATAGAAAAAATGTGTCACCATATCTACAATAAGCTATTTTTTTAATCAGTGAGAGTGAGATCACCACATTCAAAAGCTCCTGTCAAAGTCCCTAATGTGCTACATGATAAAGAATTGGACAATTATCTGAAATATTATTTTTTTACTAAAGATGTTTCTAACTGGCAATCTATTCCTGAGACAGTCTATTACTCTTTTGAATAAGCTCAGTTATTAGGAAGTTATTCTTGACACTGTCTAAATTTTCCTCTTAGCAACTTTTACTCATTGCTTCTTGTTTTGCCAACTAGTGCCATTCAGAACAAGTTAAATCTTTCTTCTCCATAACATCCCTTCAAATATTTGTAGATAACTAGCATATCTTCCTCTGAACTTTTTGTTGTCCAGGATAAACATCCCCATATTCCTCAAACAATTATCATTGGCATGAATTTGAGTTCATGCACCATCATGTTTGACTTTCTTGGGCAATCTTCTATATATATAATATATATATATAATACCTTCTTTATAAATATTCTTTCTAAAATGTGACACCTAGAATTGAAGATAATATTGTTTGACAAGGAAAAAATACAAAAGATCTCTCATCACATTATCCCTGGAAAGTATCTCTCTTAATGTAGTCTATAAAGCAATAACCTTTTTAAAGCATCCATCATATACTAGGTATTTGTTAGGTACGAGGGACAGAATACAAAAAGTTCTTGTCCTCAAAGTACTTACATTCTATTTGGGGAAACAAGTGTAACCATTTCTATCTCCTCAGGGTCCTTTTCTTAAAGAAATCCTGGAATTATCTGCTTAAAGCCAGAATCCAGAAGAATCATCTCCCCTCTGCAGCTCTCATCAGCTCCACCCAGTATCAATCATGGATTCATTATTCTCTCCACCAATGAGGAGAGTGTTTTGAAGGGTGCTCTGGGCTTGAACCTCAGTTTACATACTCCTCTAGACTAAACCTTTGATGTAAAGAAAGAGTTTAAACAAAGACCTTTCAGGACAGTGGGTATTATGAAATGGCTGGAGCACAGAATATAAAAAGGGGCATCGTGGGAGATGAGGCTAAAAGAAAGATGGGAGTCCTATGAGGCAGGAAAGGGAAGAGAGGGGCTCAAATGGTGGTCCTAGAACCTAAGTCTCCTGACTTTTGAGTCAATATGCCCTGCATTTTCATTGAAGTTCATTGAAGCATGATCATATAAACTGATCTTTTTCCTTTGCTAGTTCTCAGCCACAATCCACAGCAAAGACTATGGAAAACTATACCACAGTGACTGAGTTTGTTCTAGTTGCCTTCCCTGTGCTCCAGGAGCTGCAGACTTTCCTCTTTGTGGTCCTCTTGTTAACATACATGCTAACCATAGCAGGAAACATCATCATCATTTCCCTGATCTGGACTGATTATCGTCTCCACACCCCAATGTATTTCTTCCTCAGTAACTTGTCTTTTTTGGACATACTGTTCACCACTGTCATAGCCCCTAAGTTGTTGGCCTGTCTCCTTAATGACAGAAAAACCATCTCTTTTGCAGGCTGCATCACTCAAACATATTTCTATTTCTTCCTGGGCACAGTTGAGTTTATCCTTCTGGCTGTGATGTCATTTGACCGCTATGTTGCAATCTGCAATCCTCTGCGTTACACTATCATAATGAACAGCAGAGTCTGCCTCTTGCTAATTCTGGGTTGCTGGATTGGAGCTTTCCTCTCAGTTCTGTGTCCGGCTATTGTGGTGTCTAGGTTGCCCTATTGTAACAAGGAGATTAGCCACTTCTTTTGTGACATTGCCCCTCTGTTACAAATTGCCTGTATAGACACTCATCTCATCGAGATTATCAACTTCCTTTTGTCTTCGGTGGTTGTCCTGAGCTCCTTGGTCCTCACCATTGTGTCCTACAGCTACATCATTACCACCATCTTGCGTATTCCTTCGGTCCAAGGCCGCCAGAAGGCCTTTTCCACCTGCGTCTCTCACATTACAGTTGTCTCCATTGCCTATGGAAGTTCCATTTTCATGTATGTGAGACCTAATCAGAGCTATTCATTGGATTTTGACAAAGTAACTGCTGTTTTTACCACGGTGGTGACCCCTCTTCTGAATCCCTTCATTTACAGCTTAAGGAATGAAAAAGTAAAAGAAATCCTAAGAGAAAGCATCACCAGAGTCATTTTCTCATTTCCACGAAGATCTTGATACTGAATTTATTGGGGGGGAGGGCAGGAACACATTTTAGATCTTAAAATGTTTTGTCGCTTCATTTCTGCTCCATATGAATTGCATTCCTTCAGATACAAGAGCCTGAAACTGCCCAGATAAGATGAACAGAGGAAAGAACACATCAGTCGTGATAATTCAGAAAAACTCATACCAAATTGAGTGAATCCAGAGTTTCTTGGACTGTTGTACAGAGTAGAGACTCAACAAAAATTTATTGATTGACACTGAGTTGAAGCAGCTAAAAAAATCTGTGCTGATTTGTGGGTAGGGAAATCACAGCATCCTAGGTTGTCAGAATTGAAAGAAATCTTAGAGAAGATATCGTCCAAGAGTTCTTAAATTTTTTGTATCATCGAATCCTTATGGACTCCTTAGAATTATATTTTTAAATGTATAAAATAAAAAACTTAGGATTATCTCAAAAATTATATTTGTGTTTCAGCAAATATAGTCACCTTAGATCTCCTGCCAGTGTTAACATGCCCTGTCATACAGATATTTCATGATCGAGCTTCTTGTATCCCCTATTCATATCTCCTACACTTGTAGTGTAGGAGAATTTGTTGATAACATATAGAAATGCCAATGATTTAAGTAGATTTAATAATACATCTATCTTTTGGCAAAGAGAATGACCATTGTGAATATGTCACATGTTTATTTTGAACTAGGGAATTGTTATCCTTACCTCATTAGTTCACAAAACCTAAAATATTTACTATTCGGCCCTTTACAGAAAAAAATTGCCAATCCTTTGTGAGACATAAGAAAAAATAATAAAAAATTTATCTGGAAGAACAAAGGTCAAAAATTACAAGTAAATTAATGAAAAAATGCAAACAATGGTGACCTAGGTATATCAGACATAAAACTATATATAATATAGTTATAGCAGCAGTCATCAAAACCATTTGGTACTGGCTAAGAAATAGAGTAATAGATCAGTGAAATAGGTTATGTTCACAAAACACAATAATCAATGACTATAGTGATCTACTGTTTGATAAATATAAAGACTCCAGCTTCTAGGATAAGAACTCACTATATCACAAAAATTGCTGGGAAAATTGGAAAATAATATAGTAGAAACTAAGTATTGATCCACAACTCACACCTTATACCAAGATACGGTCAAAATGGGTTCATGATTTATACATAAAGAATAATACTATAAGCAAATTCGGAGAACAAAGAATAGTCTGCCACTCAGATCTGCAGAGAAGGAAGGAATTTATGACCAAAGATGAACTAGAGAACATTATGAAATGCAAAATGGATAATTTTCATTATATTAAATTTTAAAAGTTTTATATAAACAAAACCAATACAGCCAGTATTAGAAGGGGAAGCAGAAAACTGGGGGAAAAAAGTTTTACATCTGAGGTTTCTGATAAAGGCCTCATTTCTAAAATATATAGAGAATTGACTCAAATTTATAAGAATACAAGCCATCCTCCAACTGATAAATGGTCAAAGGATAGAAACTGACAATTTTCAGAAGAAGAAATTAAAGCCTTTTCTAGTCATGTGGAAAAAAATGCTCTCAATCACAATTGATTAAAGAAATGCAAATTAAAACATCTCAGAGGTCCCACTTCACAGCTCTCAAATTGGCTAAGATGATAGGAAAAAATAATGATAAATATTGGAGGTGATGTGGGAAAACCAGAATACCAATATGTTATTTGTAGAGTTGTAAACTGATCCAACCATTCTAGAGAGCAATATGGAACTATGACCCAAGGGCTATCAAACTGTGCATACCTTTTGATCCAGCAGTGTCTCTAATGGGTGTGTATCCAAAAGAGATCATAAAAAAAGAGAATGGACCCACATAGGCAAAAATGTTTACAGCAGCCCTTTTTGTAGTGACAAAGAATTGGAAACTGAGTATGCCCATCAGTTGGGGAATGGCTAAATAAGTTATCATGTATAAATGTTATAGAATATTTTTGTTCTATAAGAAACAATTAGCAGAATGATTTCAGAAAGGCCTGGAGAGGCTTACATGAAATCATGTTAAGTGAAGTTAGTAGAACCTAGAGAATGTTGTACATAGCAACAACAAAATTACGTGATGATGAACTGTAATGGACTTGACACATCAACAATGAGATAAGTCAGGCCAGTTCCAATAGACTTGTGATGGAGAGGGCCATCTGCAACCAGAGAGAGAACTATGGGGACTGAATGTGGATCACATTATAGAAATTTCACCTTTGTTATTGTTGTTGTTATTTTCTTGCTTTTTTTTTTCTCATTTTTTCCCTTTTGATCTGATTTTTCTTGTGCAGCATGATAAATGTGCAAATATGTTTAGAAGAATTGCACATGTTTAACCTATATTGGATTACTCAGGAAAAGGGGAGGTAAGGAGAAAGGAAGAAAAATTTGAACCACAAGGTTTTGCAAGAGTGAATATTGAAAACTATCTTTGTATGTATTATGAAAAATAAAAATCAAGCAACAACTTTATTTAAGGGAAGAAGTTACAGAAAAAAATATAAGATAAAATAGGCTCTAGGAGTAGCAAATATGAAAGAGATTGGGAGAATAATAAGGTTATTAAGGAAAGGAGTTTAGAAGAATCTATTAAAGGAATATTCCATGAGGCCTGGATATGTCATTGACTGAAAGGATAGATCCATAGAGGAGCTTAGCAGACTAACCAGAGTTAGCGAGAGTAAGGAGAAAGACTGCCCTTTCGGGGGGCTTAATCCTGGAAAGAATTTAGCAAAGATCATCATGAGCAGGTCTTTTACAAGGGAAAGACAGCCTTAGAGTTTCTCAGGGAAACCAGGGAAATAAAGATGAAAACTTGAAGAGAGATCAAGAAGCCAGATGGAATGTACCTAGCAGACCAGGTTCCAGACCTCTCTAAAGATATGTTAATCAATATCACAAAAATTGTTTAAAGATGCACAGAGGTTGGGGGATAGACAATAGAGGTTGATAAAAATTTCCATCCTTACAATCACTCTATACAAACTGGATAGTCTGGGAATTAGCTATACCTGAAAATAGTGAATAGGCTTCTTCCCTATGAGAGAAAGAGAGTAAGCCCACATCAGGATCAAGAATTAAAATTGATAATATTGTGTAGGTACTTATATAAGAAGAAAGAAAACAAATTTCCACAAGTTGTTTTGTTAATGAAATTCAAAATATAATAACTGAGTACAATGATCTACAACACAGATCTACTAATGAAAAGAATGGGATTTTGTTTTAATAGTCTAGATCCCATTTTGCTTGTGAAATGAAAGTGAAGCATGAAACAGAATAGGATTATATTAAGAATGAAAAATAAAATTGTAGAATCATAATCTAGTACAATGTACCAAGAACTGGACCAAGAAAAAGTTCATATCAAATCTTTGTTCTTCTACAATACTAGCTGTGGGGGTGGGGGCAAGTCACTTTTTTCTTTATCTGAATAATAATAATAATAAATAAAATATTTATTGTGCTTTTATATTCAGTAAAGTTGGATGAGAGAATTTCTAAAGGTTACCTCCAGCATTAACACTCTATATTCTTCATTTTTTAATTGAAAGGGAACTTAAATGATCTAGTTGAAGAAACTTAGACAAAGAAATACCTCTCACTTAAATATTTGAATTTTTTTTTTTATCTTGCTCAAATGAGACACTACTATTTGGAAGCAAGAGCTTGCCAAATTTTTATTTATTTAAAAGTCTGTAATTTACATTGTAGAATTCTTCAAAGGGTAATTAAATCCAGCTAGTTCTTTTTTTTTAAATCCAGTTAGCTCTCGACATACAGGAATTACTTGGGTGTTTGCCCCCTCAGTGTAAAAGAGACAAGAAGTTTTTTCTCTAAAAACCCACTTTATTAGTAGATATTCAAATTTCATTCCATTAAACCTAGTCCCATCTTGGTCTTGAAAGATAAAAACTTTGTTTTCTAAAGATTTAACTACTTTTTTGATGTTGTTAGTTATCATTGTAGTTAAATATCCTAAGGGACTTTCCTCTACACACACCTCTACCCACTTCTAATTAAAAGTTTAAAAATTAAACCTGAGGGAGGTGGTATATTGAGCAAAAGTGACTGAATAGATATTTTACTGTTTACAGGGGTCTCCCATACTGAACTAAATGATCATAAAATACTAAAGAATTAAATAATCTTGATATTAATAACATGCTAGGTTATAATTGTATAGCTTTGTTATTTTACAGATTTCTTCCCAAATATTATCTGACTAGCTTCTCAGAATCTGTAAAATATGGCAGACATTATAATCTCAATTTCACAGTGAAGAAATTTAAGATTAGAGAAGTTGAAAAAATGATGTGCTCATCCTCCCTTCATTAGGAATTATAGAAGCTATCTTCCAACACAGGCCTTCTGATTCTATTACCAGGGTCACAGACTAATATTCTTTGTATATGTCACTTCTCACAGATGTGTTGGTATCCCCAGTTCTGCCTCTCCAACTTAGAAAAGTCAAGATAAGAAGAGATCTGTGCTCAGTAAACAAAAGACTAAAAATATACTGCAAGAAGCACAAAAATGGAAGTTGTCTTACATGTGAAAAGATGTTCTGGTGAGAGTTAATTTAGCTAACTTTTGTCCTGGTATTTCTACACAAGAGAAGCTATCCTTAAGATATTTCAGTAATACATGTTTTGTAGAGAGTCTCAAAGCCTCTGCTCTACACACTGTCAGTAAAGGACAATACAAAGTTTCAGGGAAGGTGGGGACATGAATATATCTTGTATTTGAATTTTAATTCTTTAGTCATGAATGGAGAAATTCTCTGCTGGAAGAAGAGGACAATGTAGGAGGCTATTATATCTTATGGATCCCTTTAGTTGTCTGATTAGAGTCAGAGCAATAACAGAGATGTCTAGATCTTGCCCAGTACATTGCAGAAATGAAGAAAATTTCCCTGTCTCCCTGCCCACAATTTCCTTGTGATTATTTAAGATAATCCGGTCTTCTCTGGGGGAAAACTAGGCAAGTCCTGAGCAAGAACTGCTATTGTTTTAACTTTTTGGGGTGGAAAGAAGGAATCAACACAGCAGAGCAAAACCTGGTGAAATAGGATGAGTAGAATATTTTTTATAGAATCTCAAAGTTGGAATCTTTCCTCTGAAAATAACCACTCTTTGAAGGCACTAGTATTGTTCTTGTTACCCTGATTCACACCTCAGAATCACCTTGTCTCATCACACTCCTCCATACCCACATATTTAGTTACCAAATTTTACTAAATCTATTTCTACAACATCTCTCTCATCTATTCCTTCCTCTTCAGTCACTTATTCATCACCATAATATTGCAATGGCTTCTTGTAAAAGGGGAGTAAAGGGATAATAATAAAGAAACCCATCAGACCAATACAAGAGGAACATGTGTGGAGATAGACCATTTCCTGGTCTCTTGCTAAAGAGTATGCTTGAAAACAAGCATCATAATCTAATGTTTGATAAATTCAAAGGTTCCAATTATTAGGGCAAGAACTAACCATTCTACAAAAACTTCTGGCGAAATAAAGAGTCTGATAAAAATTATGTATAAACCAATATTCTAACATATATCAAAATAACTCCAAATGGAATATGACTTCAATATAAAAGCATAGCATAAGCAAATTAGAAGATCAAGGAAGAAATTACCTTTCAGATCAAATAACAGAGAAAAAGTCTATTGCCAAACAAAACCTAGAATGTGTCACAGAAGATAAGTTAGATAATTTTGATTATATAAAAATAAAAAGTTCTTACACAGATGAAAATTAAAATGGAAGCAATAACTGGGGGGGGGGGGAATTTGCAGCAAATTTCTGATAAAGGTCTGTGATATATAAGGAATTTATTCAAATGTAAAAGAATAAAAGCCATTCCTCAATTGATAAATGATCAAAGACTATGATAGGGGCCCCTGAATTTAAGAGGAATCACTCCATCTTTTCTCTGTGTGTCTCTGTCTTCCTCTTTTTAGAGTGTATAGGTGGGTATTTACACAACTTCTTCTGATTTTCATCAAAGAAGTTGGGAAAAGGAATGTCTATCCTTCCCCTCAAATCAATGACAACTGCAAACATATGGAAGTGAGAACATTTGCTTGCTTTTTGAACCTTAGACAAGACCTCAAGCCACTGGCTATTTCTTCTATTTTCTGTTTCTTTTCTTGAATCCAAGACCCTAAACAAAGATCCTTAGATGCTTACAGCTTTGATAACTTCACAAATTCCAAAGGTCAGAAGCATTTGTCTTAGGGTACTGATTCCCAGCAACAACTTCTGATTGATAAAAGTGTTATCACCAGGATTTGATTTTCCTAACTGAAGTAAATGCTATTATTAGATTCATTTTACAATTGAGGAAATTAAGGTAAATTGAGATTAAAAGATTTGCTTAGGATCACAGAATAAATAAGTGTCTGAGGCTAGATTTGAACTCGTCTTCTTGACTCTATTCCCAGCACTCTATTCACTAAACCACTCAGCTGCATCAGTAAGATAATGGAAGCATTAAAGTATCAAAGAATACATTGTCTCCCTACCAAATAATAATTAATTAATTAAGGCACTAATCTCAATTATCTAGAAAGTTTTATGAGTCTAGATTGAATATATTCTATCAAAATAAGATACAAAATAAACAAAGTTCAGTCTCTTCAGTACAAAATATGAGGTAGAAAAAGATAGCCCAAAAAATGAAGCAAAATTTTGTTTTTGTTTCCATTTCTCTTCCTTTAATGATACAGCAAAGATTCCAATAGCATTTATTGATAAAAAAAAAAAAATCAGAAACTCTCATAGTATATTTCTCATAGATAAAGCTAATGAATGTTTGAGTACACAATTGATTGTTAAATCTTTTGCGTTTGGCTACTCCTCTTGGTCAACTTTTTTTGGTAAACAGTTTTTTTTTTTTCCAATTACATGTAAACATAGTTTTCAACATTCTTTTTTAATAAGATTTTGAGTTCCAAATTTTTGTCCCTTCTTCCCTTTCATCCATCCTCCCTAAGATAGTAAGCAAGCTGATATAGGTTTTTCATGTGCAATAATGTTAAGCATATTTCTATATTAGTTATATTGTAATAAAAGAAATACAATAAAAGGGAAAAGTTATGAAAAAAAAAAAAAAGAGAGACAATAGTTTTCTTTGATCTGCATTCAGACTTTATACTTCTTTCTCTGGATATGGATATTATTTTCCATCATGAGCCTTTTGGAATTAAAAGGGTTAGCCGATCATTAAATAATGATGTAGCTACTATATACAATGGGGTCCTACTTCTGCTTACTTTGGTTCATGTAAGTCTTTTGAAAAAAACTTTTGAAGTTTTTCTGAAATTTGTTTGCTCATCATTTCTTATAGCATAATATTATTTCATAAAATCATGTATTGTTAAGGATCACGCCTAAGTGCAAAACCCAGAAAGCCTGAAAAGAGTTAAAAGTGACTATACCATTAAGGGATGGGTCAGTTGTCTGAAAGCCCCCATAGTTGTGAATCGTAACACACTTGAAGGAATTACAAAATCAGCCTCAGATGTTGCTTGTAAATGGGAATGAAATAAATCAAAGGCAAGAGGATGGGAGGGAGGTTAGAGAATGCAACTGCCCTCAGTCTCCTCATATTGTTATCTTCTCATATGAAGGGATCTATTCTGCTGGACAGAATTAGATCCCCAGAAGCCACTAGCAGGTTGCTCCCATAACAATATACCACAACTTGTTCAGCCATTTCTCAATTGATGGGCATTCCTTCAATTTCAAATTCTTTGCCACTACAAAAAGAACTGCTATAAATATTTTGTTACATAGAACAAGAGAATAGTTTTTTTGAAAAAGACCTAGAAGCTTTAGGATTTTGCTCAATCAATATAAGTTAAAGGTATGGCACTCAAAAAGATTAATATGAGCTTAAACCATATTAAGAGAGAACAAGTTTCAAACAATGTACAAGACAGAGCACATAAAGTATTTATTTAATTTGAATTCTTGCAATACATTCAGACATAATAGATATGTCTTTTTCCTTTTTTTTTAATTTCTTTGGGATACAAACCTCCTAGTCACATTGCAGGATGGAAGGGGATGCACAATTTGATTGTTCTTTGGACATAGTTCCAAATTGTTCTCCAGAATGGTCAAATCAGTTCACAACTCCATCAACAATGTATTAGTAACCCAATTTTCCCATACCTTCTCCAACATTTATCATTTTTCTTTTCTGTGATATTATCCATTCTTACAGATTCACAGAGCTATTTTAATTTGCATTTCTCTAATCAGTATTAATTTAGAGCACTTTTTCATATGATTATAGATAGCTTTAATTTCTTCATCTGAAAACTGTTCATATTCTTTGTCATAGAAACTTTTAAAGAAGGGAAATTTTGATATAATTTTAGATTTGGATGCCAATAGATTTACCTGACTAAACAAAAAGAAAAGTACCATAAATATGATAGAATGACTGATTGTTCTGTGTTTGGAAAGGGGTATGTCATTCAGGAGCCATAATGCAAAAACAGAGCTTGGAGAAAGGTTTACTTCTAATCCTTTTCAGTATGTTTTAAAAATCTCATTATAGCAAAATATGTGTAATGATCTCCTTGAAATGCTATCTAAGTTGTTACACCCACAATGATTTAATTATGACTTTGGACAAAATTGTACAACAACAAAAGATAGGGTACTATCCCCAGGACTTACCATAGTGTCTAGCACATAGCAGGCATTTAAGAGATGCTAACTGACTGACTATTAAAGGCAAATATGGCCTCAATAATTTCTGACAATTCTGGAGATTATAGACATAACAAACTTCAGTTGTAGTGTGATATTTTGATAATGAAATTAATCCATTTTAAGTTCTAAGTTCTTGAGACTATAAACACCTGAATCTCGATCAATTTTTATACCATAAAACAACAACCTTGACATTCTTAAAAATAATTGGTTAACAATATTGCCTATTTTGAAGGTATATCTATTATGTCTAAATGTATTGCAGTAATTCAAATTAAATACTTTATGTGATCTGTCATGTACATTGTCCTCTCTTAATATGGTTTAAGCTCATAACTTAGATTGATTGAGCAAATCCCTAAAGCTTCTAGGTCTTTTTCAAAAAAAGCTACTCTCTAGTTCTGTTCCTCTCATCTTATACTTGTAAAGTTAATATTTTAACACATAAATTTTATATATGTAATATTTATGTACTATATTATATATAATCATAATATGTATATAATATTTAACACATTTGTAAAACTTTACTCTTTTTCAAATTATTATGAAAATATGTTAAATATCATAAAACCATGCACCAATTCCTGGAGTCCTTCACTAAAGCTTCCATTTGATGTTGAAATGGATCCATAAAGAACTCTTTGGATATATTTGACAAATTCTGAAGCCATATAACTAGCCCATATTTTTCTCTCTTTTCCACCAGAATTGCAAAAAAAAACTTGTTGAATGTTTTGCTATTTTGTATATATTTTCACTTGAAGGACAAACTGGGAAGTATTCAAGTTCCAGTTTAAAAATCAAGGAATTGCCTATATGAGAAACTTACAGTTATGAAATGAAATAGGGCTCTTTGAAAATAAGTACCATTCAGTAGTCAATTTCACAAGTGAATTTATTAATTACACCAGGACCTGAATCAACAGATTATCTCAATCCCAGAAAATAATAGTTCTTCACCATCAAATACTTCAAGGTTTGCAAAGCATTTAAGTGCATTATCTCATTTGAACCTTACAACTCTCTTAAATAGGGTTTATTGTTATCTTTCTTTTACAAAACGTTAAAATTAGAACTTAGAAACACAGAGTCCCATAACAATTAAGAGTCTTAAAATTCAAACTCCAGTTTTCCTGATTACAACTCAAGTGCTTTATCTACTACAGCATAAGGCCTCTATATTCCTGATTACTACCAAAGCTTCCCCTTAATGAGGGAAAACAAACACCTTGCCCAATCTACAAACTATAGCAAACTTTGAGTGATTCTATGCTCCATCATACATAGAGCATTTGGTACCTCAAAGAAAGGTAAATATGAAAAATACTGGCAGTACCTTCATGATATCCCCTGGGGTAGTAATTGCACAAAGTTCTTTATAAGTAGACAGAAGGCTAAGAAGAACTTGTTACAGGGAACAAGTCTTATCTTGTCCTAGGAAAAGAGCTACAGAAACCAAGAAAATCTAATCATCTGCAAACAGAAACTCCCAGGGTCTAACAACCTATTAAACACAGAGATAATGGAATTTAGCTCTATAATTTAATTGCTGTCCTCTAAAATAAATAAATCATCCTAAGTACTGCAGTGAATAGAGTGCCAGATCTAGAAGCAGAAAAATTTATCTATTAAAATTAAATTATCTGTTAAAGTTAAAAATTTTAACTTCCAATCCAGTCTCAAACACTTATTAGCTGTGTGAACCTAAACAAGTCACTTAATTCTGTTTGCCTCAGTTCCTCATCTGTAAAATGAGCTGGAGAAGAAAATGACAAAGCACTCCAGTGTCTTTGCCAAAAAAAAAAAAAAAAAAAAACCTCCAAATGGGATCATGAAGAGTCACAACTGAAACCACTGAACAACAGAAACAATAGGTAAATAATGTCTTCTGCATTTGCCTGATCTGTTTGTGCAAATCTGACTGAGTCAACAAGGAGCTAAATATATTATGTTAATCCATTAGGCCATTTTATTCAAGATTCAGACTGAAGATTAGGAAAAAGCCCACTATCACGACTTAGGTGATTATGACATTTTATCGTCAAGCTCACTTTAACAGCATCATATATGCTCTCTTATGGTTCCTAAATTCTCAGATCTGAATCTTGACTTTGATATTATTATAAGCTATGTGATCCTGAACAAGTCATTCTCTGGATCCCCGTTCCTTTATCTGTTTAATAAAGGGACCAAACTAGCTCCTTTCCTTCTCACTCTAAATCTATGAGCCTATAAAATACATTAAGCTATATTATAGCATGGTGTCTACTTCTGAATGGGGCAAAAATTCTTGGAATGCTCAGCTGGAGATCTGATGGACACAGAGCTCAATGGTATAATTTGGAATGGAATCTGCCACCATCAAGGATTCTTCTCCTATGTTGATTCTCAACTCTACATCTGAGCCACACTGTTAACTCAAATTGAATTAAATTAAATGAACCATTTACAGGATTTCAGAAATTATAAACCACTTAGAGGATTTCAGACTATGCAGAGAAAAAAATTGGGAGGGTGGTAGCAAGGAATTAGTATCAAATCCCTCAAATGAAAATATTTAATGACTAAAATTTTCTGCAGCTCTAAAGAATCTGTGCCTTGAAAATGTGCTAAGCTCTACTATATCTTTCTCTGGGATCGTGAAAAAAGTTCACTTTCTTTTTGTTCAATGGCAGGGAGAAAAGGAATCAGAAAGCTTTCCATAAATTATATAGTTCATTTCCAGAAAGCAGGTCTTTGAAGGGACAAGTCCCAACATGGGAAATATATCAAATATCTGTGATCTAATTTGGCACAAGACTTAGAATCTAACAGGCCAATCCTGAAAGTGACCCTGATTTAGTTTTTTGAAAGTATGATCAGGAAAGTGTGGATAGATCTCTAGTTTCAGATCCCTTCTAACTTCTCACAAAGCTTGATCATTGCTACAATCCTCAGCCCTGGGAGCTAGATCCAGAGACTCAGGGCCTGGGCAAATAACCTCAGCAACAATAACAATAATATTGATTGATATTGAGTTTGAAGTATTTTTCTACCAACCTTATGAGCTGGCTAGCACTAACCTGTTTTAGGAAAAATCCATACTTCATATCACCTATTGGGAAAAATTTCTTCCTTGTTACCTGTGCAATTTATGGCATAAAGTAGCATAGAAGATGGAATGCTGGGCCTAGAGTCCAGCCTAAGGTATTGACTAACTACGTGATTCAAATTAGATATCTGCAAACAGCTCACCACAATGCCTGGCATTTAATAAATACTCATTTCTTTCCTCTTCCCTTTTGGTCCTACCAACTTTCCTACTAGATAAAGATGCTACTCTACTGCTTTTAGGATCTTTAAGCAGTGTCAAGCTCTTTTACCACACAGCTGCTTTTGTCAGGGTCCTGAGAAAATGGTAAATTCTTTTAGGGAAAAAAAATATTGTCTGCATAATTCCTTGCAAAACAGTTATAAATCCTGTTTTTTTCTATTTTCATGTTCTCTTTATTAAACTCAGACCCTCCTGACTCCAAGAAACTGAAAAGGAAACTAAAGACAATATAAGTTTCCATGAGAAGTTTCTCCTCTCAGACTATAGAAAGTGCAGAGAGAGAAATACTGGCAAACCCAACTTGAGCAGAAATTCTTCTTGCGCTTATCAGCTTCCAGAAGCTATAAAACTCTCTCCCAAGGAGGGAAGTAGCAAACCTTTCTGGTTTCAAAGAGGTCTCTTAGCTGATAGCCTAAAGAATCTGCTCTTTATCTTGGGATTCTCCTGTTTTTCTCTGCTGTGCTCAGTTCAAGCAAAAGGAAGCAGTTTCTGCGTTTCCTAGAGGGGACTGCTATATTTCTTAATTCTCTTGTTCCTTGACTTTTCATCCTTTTTATTCTTATTCTTATATTTTTATCTGATTATCTATGACTTCTAATACCTCAATAGGGGAAGTGGGGTGGGAAGGAAGCAATAAGCAATTTTTGCATAAAACTCAGAGAATTCTATAATTTGTAATTTCTCTATATCCCTCAAAACTCTCAAAACAGTCATATGAAAGTGAATTAATGGAAAGCAAAGTCTTGCAGCCAATCTTGCCTTTTTGCAAGAGACTGGTTTTTCTGTGGTTCTCTCAGAAGTTTGTGCCTCTTCTGATTAATTGAGGTGTATTTCTTCTTAGGCAGATTTTATCAGTATTCCATATAAAAATGTTATTTTTTTCTGTGCTTTTTAGCAACCAAAGTGGGACAATATCTCATATCTGTCTGTTTCTATAATCAGTCAATTTTATTATACCAGTGTCTGAAGATTATATACAAGTCCAGAAAATATAGGTAGGCTTTCTACAATAGTTGGAGACTGAATACAAATTAGATAATCAACAAATTTATATACTCTTGTTTGACTAAGAGTTGCCTTGAGAATAAAGGATGACTCATTTCTAAAATATAAAGAAAATTGACTGAAATTTAAAGAATCCAAGCTATTCTCCAATTGATAAATACTCAAAGGATATGAACAATTTTCAGATGAAGAAATTAAAACCATTTCTAATCTCTAAATCATTATTGATTAAGGAAATGCAAATTAAGACAACTCTGAGATACCACTACACACTTCTTAGATTGGCTAACATGACAAGAAAAGATAATGATGAATGTTGAAGGGGATGTGGGAAAACTGGGACACTGATGCATTGCTGGTGAAGTTGTAAACTGATCCAACCATTCTGGAGAGTAATATGGAACTATGCCCAAAGAGCTATCAAACTCTGCATACCCTTTGATCCAGCAGTGTCTCTACTGACTCTGTATCCCAAAGAGATCATAAAAAAGGGAAAGAGACCCACATATGCAAAAATATTTGTGGCAGTCCTGTTTGTAGTAGCAAGAAACTGGAAACTGAGTCGATGTCCATCAGCTAAAGAATGCCTGAATAAATTGTGGTATATGAATGTTATGGAATATTATTGTTCTGTAAGAAACAAGCAGCAGGATGATTTTAGGGAGGCCTGGAGAGATTTACATGAACTGATGCTAAGCAAAGTGAGTAGAACCAGAACATTGTACACAGCAAAAAGAGGATTATGTGATGATCAACTGCAATGGACTTGGCTCTTTTCAACATTGAGGTGATTCAGGACAATTCTAATAGACTTGTGATTAAGAGAGTTATCTGCATCTAGAAAGAAAACTATGGGGATTGAATGTGTATCACAATATAGCATTTTCACTTTTTTTGTTGCTGTTTGCTTTTTTCTTTCTTTTTTTTTCCTTTCTTGTGCAGCATGATAAATGTGGAAATGTTTAGAAGAACTGCACATATTTAACTTATATTGGATTACTTGCTGTCAAGGGAGAGGGTGGGGACAAGGGAGGAGAAAAAATTTGGAATACAAGGTTTTTGCTGAAAACTATCTTTACATATATTTTGAAAACAAAAGGCTATAATTTTAAAAAGAAAGAAAAAACAAAACTATCTTTGCATGTATTTTGAAAATAAAAAGCTATTATTTAAAAAAAAAAAAAACAACAATATGATAAAGGGCAAAGTAAGAGAGAAAAAAATCATGAAGATTCTGCTTATTATAGTGAACTTTGATTTACTTCAGCCTTCTGTACAACTGAATAAAATCCTAATCAAATGAGTACTATATTCCCCAGAGCCAGATCCTGTTTTACTAGACATCATGTGGAGGAACTATCAACACCACCAGATGGTTAAAATTATATGAAGGAAGATGACAGTGACTTGATTAGATAAATGATATTATATTGATTACATCAACCCTGGAATACTGCCAAGCTCCTCAAACAAGATTCACAATGACTCATTTAGTCTTGCTATATCACTCCTCTCCTTCATGGCTAAACTCTTTGAGAAAGCCATCTGTACTAAATGCCTCAACTCTCTTTCCTCTCAATCACTTCAAAATTTCTAAAAAAACTACCTTCTAACCTCCTAATTCAACTGAAACTGTCCTCTCTAAATTTTCTAATTATCTCTTACTTTTCAAATCTAATCACTTTTTCTCAGTCCTAATCTTTTTTAAGCTCTCTGTAACCTTTGACAATGCCCTATTCTCCTAGACTCTTTCTTTTTTTAGGTCTTCTATATGATCTTATTTTTTGAGCTTGTCAATTCTTATTGGTTCAATAATTAGCTCTATGTAAATTATCATCTAATATATATATTCGTCCCTAATCTCTCTTTCTACTGCTAGTTTTATATCATCAAGTTGGTATAAATTGAATATTCTGCTTGCAATTGATCTTTTCTTTTCCAGGAAGGCTTCAAATGTCTCTCTTCTTGAACAATCTTGAACAATGCAACAATCTTGCGTTAAAGATCAGATTTACATTTTCAGGGAATTTAATACTGGGCTGCATTGAGGTCTATTTCTTTTTAGAATATACTATTCTGTTCCCTTTTACAATTTCTAGAGGGTACAGAATAGTCTTCTGTTATTCAGATTTCCTCTTCTTTATATCAAAGGTCTTTCTATTGATCACTTGCAAAATTTGTAGTGTATCATTGGAATTATTTAATTCAACAGTCATATGTCTTGGAGTTTGAAGCACAGGTTATTGTTGCTGTTGTTTTCTGGAGTTGTTTTTTGGATTTTTTCCATTTGTGTCTTGGTTTCTGTATAAGAAAATTCTGAAAAGTTTTCTTGTAGTATCGCTTACATTGAAATGTTTAAGTTTTTCAAATTGTGTTCTTTTTTTCTTTATTAAACAGATGCAATTCTTATGTCTATATATTTCCACAATTAAAATGCTGCACAAGAAAAATCAGATCAAAAAGGAAAAACAATAAGAAAGAAAAAAAAATGCAAGCAAACAATAATAAAAAAGTGAAACTACTATGTTGTGATCCACACTTAGTTCCCACAGTCCTCTCTCTGAGTACAGATGACTCTCTCCATCACAAGATCATTAGAACTGGCCTGAACCACCTCACTGTTGAAAAGAGCCAAGTCCATAATAGTTGATTGTCGTATAATCTTATTGTTGTTATGTACAACATTCTCTTGGTTCTACTCACTTCACTCAGCATCAGTTCATGTAAGTTTCTCCAGGCCTTTCATAATATTCCACAGCCATTCTCCAACTGATAGACATTCACTTTGTTTCTAGTTCCTGGCCACTACAAACAGGGCTGCCACAAACATTTTTGCACATGTGGGTCCCTTTCCCTTTTTTATGATCTCTTTGGAATCTAAGTCCAGTAAAGACTCTACTGGATCAAAAGACAGGCACAGTTTGATAGCCCTTTGAACATAGTTCCACATTGCTCTCCAGAATGGTTGGATCAGTTCACAACTCTACCAACAATGTCCCAGTTTTCCCATATGCTCTCCAACATTCATCTTTTCCTGTCATCTTAACCAATCTGAAAGATAGAGAGGTAGTGGTACCTCAGAGTTGTCTTAATTTGCATTTCTGTGATTTACAGTGATTTAGAACATTTTTTTATATGACTAGAATAGTTTTAATTTCTTCATCTGAAAATTGTCTGTTCCTGTCCTTTGAGCATTTATCAATTGGTGAATGGAGAATACATTCTTATAAATTATAAATCAGTTCTCTATATATTTTAGAAATGAGGCCTTTCTCAAAACACTTAAATGTAAATTTTTTTCCCCATTTTATGCTTCCCTTTTAATCTTGGCTGCATTGGTTTTGTTTGTATAAAACTTTTTTAACTTAATATAATGGAAATTATATATTTTGCATTCCATAATGCACTCTAGTTCTTTGGCCAAAAATTCCTTCCTTCTCCACAGATCTGAGAGGTAGACTATTTGTTCTTCTAATTTGCTTATAGTATCACTCTTTATGTCTAAATCATGAGCCCATTTAGACCTTATCTTAGTATGTGGTATTAGGTGTGAGTCAATGCCTAGTTTCCGTTATACTAATTTCCAATTTTTCCAGCAATTTTTGTCAAAAGTGAGTTCTTATCCCAGAAGCTGGGAATCTTTGGCTTTATCAAACAGTAAATTACTATAGTCATTGACTGTTGTGTCTTGTGACCCTAATCTATTCCACTGATCAACTACTCTATTTCTTAGCCAGTACCAAATCATTTTGATGACTTTTGCTTTATAATGTAGTTTTAGGTCTGGTACAATTAGGACATCTTTATCAAACTGTGCTCTTTTCAGAGATTTTATGATCTTTAAATTGTCTTTACATATTCTATCTTCAAGATCAGTAGTTTTGAATCCTTTAGAAAATTGTGTTCTTTTAACATTATTGCTATTTGCTTGTCCTCCTCTAGATCGTCCTTTATTTCATTATTTCCAATCTGTCATGGGTTGTTTTTGTTTTTGTTTTTTTGCTTTTTTATAGACATTTACATTTGTATTTTCACATTTTTCTATTTGTTAATTATTTCTAACATGTAGGCCATAACTTTTGATCTTTCTTCTCTTCTAATCTCTTAATGGTTTCCATTTCTTTTTTGAACTAATATGTAACATTGTATTTCAATTGCCTGCTTTCTTGGTTCTAAAGAACTGTTTTAATGAATTGGTTCAATTGCTTTTGTTTTGGAATATTTATGGAGAGAAGTTTGTAATCTTTTTGAACTTTGAGTACTCATTCTTTCTTTTTTAATTTTAATATTCTTTCTGTTATCTACTTTTCTTCTAGGTTTTTAATAGAATTTTCTTCCTTTTAAAGTCTTTGACAGTTTTAGCTTTCTTTTCTCATTGTTCCCTGTTATTCCCTTTCGGACTCCTTTCTTTTTGATAGTAAGCATATTTCCAAGACTGCAAAGCTGCCTCAGCCTTCACCCAAGATGGATAGATGTTTTTCATGCTAAAAAACCTTATTATGTGTAGAGTCTAGAAGTATGTATGTGGCTCAGTTAACTTCAGTCCCTTTTCCTTCAAGCCTGGTATAACCACTCCATTCGATCTATTCATTAGTTCTTTGTCTGGGCTAAATCAACTACTGCTTTTTGCAGAGGTAAGGGAAGACAGAGTAGGTGTTCTAGAGAGATTTCTCTATAGCTTTGGGGTTACTTCACCCAAAACCTACTCAGAAAGAAGGAAGCCCTATTTTCCTCTCTTCTGATCCTCCTTTCTGATTTGTTGATCAATCAGTGTCTTCTGGTTATTGCAGTGAAGTAGGGTCTGATCAAAGTCTTCAGTAAAAAGGAATCCTTACAATACGATTAATCTCCAGCAGACTTTGTAGTAGGAAGGGAAAACTTGTGTAGGTCCTAAAATAAAATATTGTGGATCAGTTTATACATGCTATAGGGATGTGGAATCTGGGAGGAAAAGTATACTGAGTGAACCTGTTAAGGATTAATGTTCTTCATTGTTAATTCATGTTTGCTACCTTCTTTGATTTCTTTTCTTGTTTTGCAGATTCAGCTATATTTATTCTGTTTGGCATTTAAGGATTTTTTTTGAGAGTTAGTGGGGACAGGAGAAAATTTTCTAGTCTTTCATCTTTTTGGTGTTGTCATCAATTGTCTTTTATAAATCTTAAATTAGATGGCCCTCAGATATTTCTAATTCAATTTCCCAAAACAAAAGTCATAATATTTTCCCCAAACATTCCCTTATTTTCAACTTTCCCATTAGTGACAAAGATAACATCATCCCCCCATAAGCCAAACATATCCAATCTGTTATCAAGTCTTATTGTTTTTACCATCTTCATAGTATCATTTGTATAGTCACCATTTTTCCATTCACATAATCACCACTTGTCACTTTATGTTTGGACTATTACAATAGCTTTTTGGTTCATCTTCCTCTTTCCACTTCACTCCACCATCCACTCCACTGCCAAAGTGAATTTTCCACCACACTATTCAATAATCTCCAATAACTCCCTACTACTTCAAGCATTATCAAAAACACTGTTTGCCATTTAAAGTCAGTCAAAAGTGAATCCTTTCTCTCTTTTCAGTCTTCTCAGATTTGACCAACTCTATGATATACTGCTTTGCTAACTTAATTGTAATTTCTCACACAGGACATTCCATCTCCCGACTTTGTGCCTTTTCATTAGTTATCCCCCATGATTAGAATACTGTCTCCTTGTCTCTCACTCTTAGCTTTCTTTAAGATTTAGATCAAATTCCATCTTCTTCAGGAAGACTTTCCTGGTCTCTTTCCCTAACTCTACCTCACTATCGCTAGGACTTTCTATAAACTTTGTATATCTTATGTATATGTATATACATACATATATACATGTATATATAGATCTATGTATGTATTTACATGTTGTCTCTTCTATTACAATTCTATTTCTCTAAGGAAAAGGAAATTATTTTTGCCTTTCTTTGAATCTCCAGCATTTAGCATAATACCTGATACTCATTAAGTGCCTAATAGATGTTTTTTGGCTGACTCAACTGAGCAGATCCTAATAATCTGCATAAGTAGATAAAAAAATGACTACTGTTCAGGGGGTATCATAGCATTATAAACTCAAAGCTAGAAGGAACCTTTTAGATTTCTAGGGGTCCTCAAACTTTTTAAATAGGGGGCCAGTTCATTGTCCCTCAGACTGTTGGAGGGCCGGACTATAGTAAAAACAAAAACTTTGTTTTGTGGGCCTTTAAATAAAGAAATTTCATAGCCCTGGGTGAGGGGGATAAATGTCTTCAGCTGCTGCATCTGGCCCACGGGCCGTAGTTTGAGGATCCCTGAGACTCTTTTATTTATAGATGAGGAAACTGGAGTGAACACAGGTTAAATGATTTGTCCAAGGTGACATGGGTAAAAGTAGAGCTAGGTTTGAACCATGAGTCTTTGACTCAACATCCTCTTTCCACTACACTAGGATTCAGTTAAATGAGCAATACCCTGAGCTTATGGATCATGTCATCATGAATATAGAGATTTGTTTGCAAAAGACATTGAAGACACACAACGAAATGGGTCCAGAATTGAATAAGAGGAAGAAAATGTGCAGAATTATAAATTACAGTCATCTCAATGATAATAAAGATCTTCATGAAGTCACTTCATATCTTTTCAACATTAAATTTTTTTAGTGATAGTATATGATTCCACATAGCAAATTATCACAATTTCCAAAAAATAAAATTTGTGAGAAACCCCATACATCAGTTAAAAGTGGACATAAATAGACTGCAATACATTACCTTTTATACCTCATAGGCAAGAACATCATCCAGATGTGTGATTGGAAAGGTGGATTGGTCCAACACATACTAAGAGTAGGAAATAACAGGTAGGCAGCCTTATTGCTGCAGTGGCACCTATGAAATGTTAAAGATTTTCTAGAAATGTCTTTATTATGTTAGTTGGACCAACTATATAAGTTATGAGAAGATATGAACAAAAATCACACAAGATGAAAAGGTATGGATACACATTCTTGCCAAGAGTGCCCATATCAAGATCATTGATCCATTGAAGCGGCATGTATGACATATAGATCTAACACCTTTCGTCTCCATACTGCAGGGAAATTTTCCCAGTGGTTTTCATTGAATGGTAATTTCCTTCCATTATATTTTGTAATCTTGGGTTTATCAAATGCTGATCTATTCTTTTTTAGTGATCTAGTTTTCTATTTTTATGCAGTGCCAGGTATTTTTTGTAATTACTAGTTTAAAATTGAACCATAGCTATGCAAGTCTCCTTCCTTTTTAATCTACTCTTGATATTCCAGTCCATTCTCACATATAAAATATTATTATTATATTTTCTAATTGCTAATTTGATTGGTCTTATATAGATTTAGTAAATTGATTTGGGTTATTTTAATACTTATTTATATTGAGTCAACCAAAAGGTATATATTTCATTCATAGAATCATAGTTATAATAAAACATCAAGGCCAATATAGTAGTACTAGTACAACGCCATCATTCTACAGATGACTTGATGCGCAATCAGATGCTCAAATGACTTGACCAAAGTCACAGAAATTGTCAGTAGAAGAATTAAAACTAAAATTCAGGTTCTCTAAGTCCAAATTCAACATTTTTTCTGATACATTTAATTTACCCTTTATTTCTTTTATAAGTATTTCATAGTTATTTGGGTTTTTTAATATAAGAAGCAGTGTGAAGGTAATAGAAAGAACATTGTACCTGGAATGAAATGAAATATTTGAATCCTTGCTCTCCTACCTATAACCTTTGTGAGTTTGGACAAGATGCATCATCTCTCTTGGCTTAAAATATTTCACCCATAAAAGAAGACTGTAAGGTACTTTTCATTCCTGATATACCTGATACATATTTTGCTATTATTTCTATTAATCTCTCCTGATTTATTAGTGATATGTAATAATGCTGATTTTTTCTATATTGATAAAACAGTCTATTTGCTGTTTTATTATCATTCCCCTGGATTTTCTAAATGTAGTATATCATTTGTAAATTGCAGTATGTTTATAATAATAGCTTATTTTTCAAAATACAGTTTTCAGCATTCACCCTTGCAAAACCTTATGTTCCATATTTTTCTTCTTCCCTCCCTACCTCCCCTCTTCCCTAGACAGCAAGCAATCCAATATAGGTTCAATATGTGCAATTCTTTTTCTTTTTTTTAATTTTTTAAATAATAGCTTTTTATTTTCAAAATATATGCAAGATAGTTTTCCAACATTCACCCTTGTAAAACCTTATGTTCCAAATTTTTCTCCCTCTCTTCCTTGCCCTCACCCCCATCCCTAGACAGCAAAAATGCAATATACATTAAACATGTGCAATCCTTCTATATTGTGATTCACATTTAGTTCCCATAGTTCCCGTGATACAGATGGTTCTCTCCATCACAAGTCTAAATAGCAACATTTTAGCCTCTTTTTTGACAATACTTAATTCCTTAATTTTTTTTTCCTGACTTTTTGTGTCTAATAATGATGGTGATTGATAGTAGACAGTCAAGTTTCTCTCTTTTGTATTACGTTAAATCAATTTTAATTCAAATTTTTATCACATGAAGGGCAAAAAAAATCTATTTATATCTTTAATTTCCAGTTGTTAACATAAATTAATGTTATGCTTTTGTAAAAAGCTTATTCTCCATCTATTAACATAACCATGGTTTTGTGTTTTTCCTTATTAATGTGACTTATTATACAGATTTTCTTTATAATATTCTCCTTGCATTATTCATACACATATTACTCATTGTGCATAATAAATTTGTATGTATCATATATATGAATATATCATATTCACACATACATATATTATGCATATATACACATCACTGGCAAACAAAATATAGCTATTCCTGCCAAAGAAACCACAAGATATTGTACATAGTGAACTAGTCTCAGAATCAGATGCCCTCTGGCACATCCTGGCTGTGTGACCCTGAGCAAATCTCTTAATCTCTCAGGGAACCCAGGCAACACTAAATTTCAAAATAATAGCTAATCTACATTGGCTTCATTTCCCTCCACTAGGAATTATCTATACTATTGAAATCACATCTCTATAGCAGCAATAACAAAAAAAAAAAAAAAAAATCTTGCCAAATACAATGATTAAGTTTACTGTTATCTCTTAAATTTAAAAACATAATGTCACATCCCTAAGAAAGAAAGAGACAGACAAGGAGAGACACCAAAAAACAGCAGAGAGACACACAGACAGAGACAGAGACAGAGAATCAGAGACAGAGATAATTGTATTCAGTTTATGTTGTTTTAATATTTTTGTATCTCTTTGCTAATGATCTTGTCATACATTTTATTTTCTTGCTTGTCATTACCAGATTTGAGATAAAAATCACATCTCTTATAGGCAGAAAAGCACAATTTTTAATGGGGATTGTTTTTTCCTTTTCCTTTTCATGTTGGAGAGTATTCATAGGTTTAGTGTCTGAGAAGGGATTCATTTGTAAATCCATCTAGTCTCAACAATTCATTTAGTCTATTTATATGGCAGCTCCTTCCTTTTTTTTTTTTTTTTTTTGTCTACCTGAGTATTTTATAGTTTTATAAATATTTAACTATTTTTTTTTTTTGGTTGTACATGTACATTCTTTTTTTTTTTTTTTTAACATATTTCCTTTTAGATCATGTTGAGACAGAAAAATCAAAACAAAAGGAAAAAGCATGAGAGGAAAAAAAATAGAAGAAATAAAAAGTGAATATAGCATATGCTGATTTACATTTAGTCTCCACACTATTTCTTTTAAATACTCAGGCTTTGGGATTTATAAGCAATTGTAATAATTTTTTTTTATTTATCTTAATTCACTGTGATCTCAACATTCTTATTTTTTCAATTACATGTTAAAAACAATTTTTAACCTTTATTCTTTTATAATTTTAACTTCCAAATTTTCTCCCACCCTTAATCCCCTAATCCCTCATTGAGAAGGCAGTCAATTTGATAAAGATTATACAGATGCAATAATTAAAAGATATTTCCATATTAGTTGTTCAGTGAAACATAACCAAAAAAACAAGAAAAATAAATTTTAAAAAAACAGTATATATCAATTTGCATTCAGATTTCATCAGTTCTTTCTTTGGAGGTATATACCATTTTTCATCATAGGTCTTTCATTTCTATTTCTGATTCTGATAATTTGATTTTACTCCTTTTTTAAATTAAATTTTCCAATAGTTAACATTATCATGTTATTCTTTTAAAAACAGGTTCTTAAAAAATGTTAATGTAACTGAGAAAAATAAAATTAAATATATAAATATTTTAAATAGCTTCTTGTATTACTAATCAACTCAATATTCTTTTTGTGTGTGTGTGCTTAATAAGTATATAAAGGAGCTGTGAGACCAAAATTTTCAAAAGTGCTTGATTAGTCATTTAGGACTGACCTTGGAGTAAGGAAAGTTTTTTTTTAATTCTGCCTTGTTGGCCATGTAGCTCAAGATGAGTCAGTTAGCTTCTCTTTGACCCTGGGCAACTCTCTAAAACTATAAATCATGTAGTACAAATAAAAATAGCAACAGCAAAACTGTAACTAAATTCACAGAAATTATAATTACCAGACAGTTCAAACAAATCATAAGAGAAGGCACACCTTTTTCTTCTATCAGAGATGGAGAACTGTAGATTTAGAGGACAAGCAAGTGTAATGTCAGACTATTTTTATGTCTGTCTATCTGTCTCTGTTTCTGTCTCTTTGTCTCTGTCTGCCTCTGTCTAATTCTGTCTTTGTCTCTGTCTCTCTCTTTCACTCTCTTTCTCTCCTTCTCTCTCTCTCTCTACCTCCACTTCATTAAAAGAAAATGTCTTATTTTTTTCCATCTGAAATAAATTCACACAGCCACTTTTCTCATGTACATCCTTATCTGAGATTATCCAATTTCCCAGCTTTACCCAAATCTCCTGTTTTTTTCTTACTTTTCCTTCTCTATATAATCCCTATCTTCACTCTGCTAGATTGCCCTTTTTCTCTTAAGGAGGAAGCCCACAGAGTGTCATCCCTCACCCCAAATAAATACCCTTGCTTAATTTGAAGATGTTAGAGCTAGAATTCTTTCTGAGACTACATACATCTCAGCTCCACAGCAATATATCTTTGGTATATCCCAACATATATATGTATAACATATATATTACATATATACATACACATATAGTTTATATAGTTTATGTGTATACTATATATGTGTTTGTGTATTTTTTCTCCCAATTACATGTTAAAACAATTTTTATTTATTTATTTATTTTTATTTTTTTAGTTTTGAACTTTTGACTAGGAATTTTCCCAGGCTGTCTCCCATGCTTGAAATGATCTTCTTCATCTCTGCCTTCTGGCTTTCCTGGTTTCCTTTGAATCCCAGCTAAAATACCACTTTCTACAGTAATCCTTTTTCAATTCCTCTAGATTCTGATGCCTTCTATTTGTGGATGATTTCCTGTCTGAGGGCTTTCTGCAATCATCCTGAATTATATCTTCCCACTGAACCCAAATGGTTCTGGAGAGGAAAGTGAGGCAGGGCATCTTGTCCAGCCCTCCCTCACTTAAATCCAGATCACTTGTATGTCATGGCATCCCCTCACTGATGTCATGATCCCCTTCAAGAAAGAAGGACAAACAACAACCGGTGAGTTGTAATTGGAGCTCCTCCACTAGGAATCCAACAGAAACTGGCTAATTGCACAACAGAGCTCTTTCTTATTTTCTTTCTTTTCTTTTCTTATCTTCTTTCCCTTCCCTTTGTCCACAAAAGATATCACATCCTTATCTGTGAATTCTCTGCCCAAAAGAATATAAATTATTCTCCCAAGAGAAACCTCCCAAGATATCTTGGGATTTAAGGAGTAGATTTAAGTGGAAGGAGTGTTGGTACATGATTTTTTTTGTTAGCAGATGATTATGCACTCAATGTGGCCTCCAAAGCTGAGATGCAACAAAGTATGGATCAATTTTAGGCTGCTTGTGCTAATTTTGGCCCAACACTTAACACTAAGAAAACACAAATCCTCCAGCAGCCAGCACTACACCATTCATATGTGGAACCATCAGTTACAGTAAATAGTGAAGTTTTGAATGCTGTGGATAAGTTCACTTACCTTAGCAGTATACTTTCAAGGGATGTCCCCACTGATAATGAGACTGACACATGTATTACCACAACTCAGTGTTTGGAAAACACTAAATTAAAGTGTGGGAGAGGAGAACTATTAGACTGGCTACCAAACTGTCAGTCTACAGAATCATTGTGCTGACTTCATTCTTGTATGCAATGCCCGTGAAACCTAGACAGTATAACAATGCCATATCAAGAAACTGAATTTCTTCCATTGGTGTCTCTTTTTTAAAAAAATAGGTTTTGTAATTTCAAAATATATGCAAAGATAATTTTCAGCATTCACCCTTGCAAAACCTTGTGTTCCAAATTTTTCTCCCTCCTTTCCTCTACCTCCTACCTTAGACTGCAAGTAATTCAATATGTGCAAAAAATGTACAATTCTTTTATACATATTTCTGCTTTTATCATCCTGCTCAAGAAAAATCAGATCAAAAAGGAGAAAAATGAGAAATAAAACAAAAAGACAAGCAAATTAAAAAAAAAAAAAGATGAAAATACAATGTTGTGATCCACATTCAGTCCCCATAGTCCTCTTTCTGGATGCAGATGGCTCTATCACAAGTCTATTGGAATTGGCCTGAATCACCTTGTTGAAGTTGAGAAAGGGGTCCCCCAAAAATTTGGGGTCACAGACCAGTGTCACAAGATGTCTCAAAAGAATTTGCTGGCTTGAACTCATTTCTGAGTCAAGGGGCAAAGTTTTTATTGTAATTGTAAAATCATTGCAAGCAGGCTAAATTCTAAAAGAAATTAGCAAAGTGCTAAAAGAGGAGACCCCTTTATCGAGCTTTCTATCATTGACATGCTAATTCTACGGTCCAGAGAAAGGAGAGGAATGGTCTCTGGAATTTAGATCTCCCCGACCAGATTATCACTGACAAGATTATCAGTTAGCAATGAATTGAGGAGTGATCTATTCAGAATCAGACAGATGGTTGTTCTTAGATTGGGAATGTGGGAAGTCCCTGAGGCAGACTCTAAAACCAGAAGATTAAGGTTTTCTGGCTTATTGTTAGAATGAAGCTTCCTCCCCCTCCTCTACCCCCCCCCTCCACTAAAATCAGGAGACCACAAAATCATATTACATCAACCTCATTGTTGAAAACAGCCACATCCATCAGAATTGATCACCACATAATCTTGTTGATTCTGTGTACAATGTTCTCATGGTTCTACTCATTTCACTTAGCATCAGTTCAAGAAAGTTTCTCCAAGGTCAAGGTCTCTCTTAAGAACTTTATTTTATTTTATTTTATTTTATTTTTTATTTTTTTTTTTTAGAACTTTATTTTATTAGTTATCAAACTGTGCATACCCTTTGATCCAGCAGTGTTACTACTGGGATTATATCCCAAAGAGATTATAAAGAAGGGAAAGGGACCTGTATGTGCACGAATGTTTGTGGCAGACCTTTTTGTAGTGGCTAAAAACTGGAAACTGAATGGATGTCCATCAGTTGGAGAATGGCTGAATAAATTGTGGTATATGAATATTATGGAATATTCTGTAAGAAATTACCAACAGGATGATTTCAGAAAGGCCTGGAGAGACTTACACGAACTGATGCTGAGTGAAATGAGCAGGACCAGGAGATCATTATATACTTCAACAACAATACTAGATGATGACCAGTTCTGATGGATCAGGCCATCCTCAGCAACGAGATCAACCAAATCATTTCTAATGGAGCAGTAATGAACTGAACTAGCTATGCCCAGAGAAAGAACTCTGGGAGATGACTAAAAACCATTACATTGAATTCCAATCCCTATATTTATGCACACCTGCATCTTTGATTTCCTTCACAAGCTAATTGTACAATAATTCAGAGTCTGATTCTTTTTGTACAGCAAAATAATGTTTTGGTCATGTATACTTATTGTGTATCTAAGTTATATTTTAATATATTTAACATCTACTGGTCATCCTGCCATTTAGGGAGGGGTGGGGGGTAAGAGGTGAAAAATTGGAACAAGAGGTTTGGCAATTGTTAATGCTGTAAAGTTACCCATGTATATATCCTGTAAATAAAAGGCTATTAAATAAAAATAAAAAAAAATAAAAAAGAAATGACCAACAGGATGATTTCAGAAAGGCCTGGAGAGACTTACACGAACTGATGCTGAGTGAAATGAGCAGGACCAGGAGATCATTATATACTTCAACAACAATACTATATGATGACCAGTTCTGATGGACCAGGCCATCCTCAGCAACGAGATCAACCAAATCATTTCCAATGGAGCATTAATGAACTGAACCAGCCACGCCCAGAGAAAGAACTCTGGGAGATGACTAAAAACCATTACATTGAATTCCCAATCCCTATATTTATGCCCACCTGCATTTTTGATTTCCTTCACAAGCTAATTGTACAATATTTCAGAGTCTGATTCTTTTTGGACAGCAAAATAACGTTTTGGTCATGTATACTTATTGTGTATCTAATTTATATTTTAATATATTTAACATCTACTGGTCATCCTGCCATCTAGGGGAGGGGGTAGTGGGGTAAGAGGTAAAAAATTGGAACAAGAGGTTTGGCAATTGTTAATGCTGTAAAGTTACCCATGCATATATCCTGTAAATAAAAGGCTATTAAATTAAAATAAAATAAAATTAAAATTAAAAAAATAAATAAATAAAAAAATAAACTGAGGATCACAAAAAAAAAAAAAAAGAACTTTATTTTATTTTATTTTTTGCTGAGACAATTGGGATTAAGTAACTTGCCCAGGGTCACACAGTTAGGAATTGTTAAGTGTCTAAGACCACATTTGAACTCAGGTCCTCCTGATTTCAGGGCTGATGCTCTATCTACTGTGTCACCCACCTAGCTGCCCACTCTTAAGAACTTAAGAATTGATTATATGACATGGAAGACACTAACACATGGCATGCCCTCATCAGAGAGGATGCTGTGCTCTATGAGCAAAGAAAAATTGAATTACCCCAGAAGAAATGTTAAGATGCTCAAAGTTAGAGAGTCCACCCCAAATGTTCAAAGGAACAATCTGTGTCCGACCTGTGGCAGAGCATTCGGAGCTCATGTTGGTCTGATCATCCCCAGCCGGACACACTGTGATTCTACTCTAACATAGTGATGTTATTTTGGTGCTCTTCAGAAGGACAACAGCCAATTCTTCTTAAGGACCATGCCTTAAACCATCCTGACTCTCACTCACTGGCCAGCAATAGGTAACCAGGTACAATTCCAACTTGGTCATTGTTTGGGCTTGATTGGGAATGTAAGTAGCAAATGTTACCAGAAACTCTGAGAGTCTTTTTCTCCCAGGTTGGTGTTCTTTTGTTTTGTTTTGTTTTTTGGCTAGGTAAAAGAGATCATTCTTTGCCTCAATGCTTATATAACCTTAATCACTGAATGAGTTTTGCCTCAATCATATGTGAAAGAACCTTAGCTTAAAAAGGCCAAGGTCTCCCATTGCAACCAGGGCTATTCCATATCTTGCCACTGGACCCAGATGTCTGAAAAAGAAAGTGAAGCTGGTAACTTTGAATAGCCCTTTCTCATTTAAAATTCACTCAGTCCCTGATGTCATAGTCTTCTTCAAGAACAAAGGACAAACAGCACAAATTTTCTGATCTGCCAATCTGGCCCCATATTTTAACAATTTCTTTTTGAAACTTGTTTTTATTATTATTTTGTTCAATTTCTAAGTTCATTAATTACAAGCAACTAATTTGTTCTCCTATCAATATAAACATTCAAGGATAAATTTTTAAGATAATTTAGTGTTTCTATGCTTTTTCTTTAGTCCAGACATTATTCAATAACTGACTTTTTTGGTCTCTATAGACTTGCATATTTTGACTGTATTTTTCCCAGTCATTGTCCTTTTTCACTTTCTATTATGAGATACTATAACTCCATTTCCTGCACTCTTCACTATTTGGCTCTCCTTGCACTATCTTCTAATAGTAGCTTCTCCCCAGTTCAAATGCCAGCTTTGAGTATATAAACAATAAAGATAATATAGTGAATGTGTCAATATTTTACCAACTCTTCCAGAACTCTAAGAACAGAATAGCTCCAGGTTACTTATTCTTATTGTGTTTTTATTTTTTAAATTAATCTTGGCCAAGAAGCATTTTTTTAAGCAATAGAAGGCACTATTCTAGAAACTGGAGATAGACAAAATAAAAAAAGAATCACTGACTTGGAGAAGTTTATGTTTCAGTAGAATGATACAATGCAGAGCTAATACAATATGTAAACATAAGTATATACGTTATAATTTGAGAAGAGAAAATTCTGAAAACTAAAAGGATCAGGAAAAGTTTCTTATAGAAAATGGCACATAAGCAGCACCCTGAAGGAAGAATGGAATTTTAAGAAATACAGGTGGTAAGGAAATATATTCCAAGCATGATTTGTCCACTGGCAGAAAGATATATATATATAAAAGACTTCATGCTAAGTCCAAAGAACAACAAGTAGCTTGCTTTGGCTGGAACATACTGTGCAAGGAGGGGAATAATGTGTAGTGAATTTTTTAATAAGATGGAACCAGATTGTGAAAGGTTTAAAATGCTATTCCAATCTGTGCCTAACTCAGTACAGTTTACTAATAATTTAAGTTTGATAATGAAATAAAATGGTACTCTAGTAGGTTATTAAAAAGTTAACAAAAAGAAATTGATTTAGTAGGAGCTAGAAAAAAGACATTCAACAAGGATAGATATTGAGGATTTGATCAGGCTCCATGTCATGTGAAGAATTCACAATGGCCATTCTCTTTTTTTTTTTTTTTTTTTTAATTTTTATTTAATAGCCTTTTATTTACAGGATATATACATGGGTAACTTTACAGCATTAACAATTGCCAAACCTCTTGTTCCAATTTTTCACCTCTTACCCGCCCCCACCCCCTCCCCTAGATGGCAGGATGACCAGTAGATGTTAAATATATTAAAATATAACTTGGATACACAATAAGTATACATGACCACAACATTATTTTGCTGCACAAAAGGAATCAGACTCTGAATTATTGTACAATTAGCTTGTGAAGGAGATCAAAAATGCATGTGTGCATAAATATAGGGATTGGGAATTTAATGTAATGGTTTTTAGTCATCTCCCAGAGTTATTTTTCTGGGCATAGCTAGTTCAGTTCATTACTGCTCCATTAGAAATGATTTGGTTGATCTCGTTGCTGAGGATGGAATGGCCATTCTCTTTAGCAAAAGGTAGATTTATTTAGGGAAAAGGTTACTGGTAAAATGAAAGGGTATAATAGACACTGAGAATAGTAGATATGAAATAGAGTGGAAGAGCATATGAAAAACAAATTCCTCACTGGAATTCACAATTACCTAGTCGAAAGGGAACACTCCATGAGGTTGGGCTATGTCCTTAGCTGGCAAGCTAAATCCTGAAAGGGAGCCTAAAAGAATTGGTTAACTTTAAGGAAGAAAGAAGTGGGATTGGGAAGCGGAGTGGAGTTAGGAGAGATACCATGTAGTATGAGGAAAGGGGAAAGGAAAAGACACCTTAGGCAGAGTGTTGTGGCAGACTTACTCAAAGGAAGGCAGCAGCCATGAGATAGCCCATAAGTAGATTTTATACTGAAAACAACCTCAGGAACATGACTGGGATTTCTGGCAGGGGGTGACAAGGAGAGACAGCTAGAGCCCTCCACAGAGGGTGAGTCTCTGGGGTTTGATATAACTTGGATTTCTGAGAGGATGACCTCCTCAGAGGGAGGAACCATGGGAAACTAATCTCTGTGAGAGCTAAACTGATCTCTAGCAGAGCCTTTTTCCTGTCTGCCTCAGGGATCAATTCCTTTGCTAATAATGAAGTTCTCTTCACCTCTATGATTCACTGGCTCACTAACCAAGCATAGAGTTCTCCTGGTGGTCCTCATGGATTCTTCCCACTAAAACCATCAGGAAGTAATGTTAACAATTTATCTCTTGGTACAGAATCATCTCTTTTTTAAGGAAAGTAACCTAATTTTGCATGTTGAGAAGAAATAGGATACTGTCTTTTCCTAAATGCAAAACTGAGAAGTTTGTAGTTTGTTCTAGAAGTCACTGAGAAGTTTTGAGAAAGAGAATGACCTGATCAAATTTGTACTTCCTTCTTCAATGTGCTTGATACCTGGCTCACAATTTTTCTCTCCTCAACTCTTGCCTTCTAGGGGACTTCAAAATAAATTTTATCCTTCTTAACTACCCCAACTACTCAGTTCCTCAATCTACTCAGCTAGCATGGGGTACTCTTCTAAGCCACTTTAGCCACACACAAAGATCCTTACAAAACCCTGCTTTTCACATGTGCTTTGACCTCTAATCCTTTTAATGAGGTTAGTGACAGAGGTGTTAAAATCCCCTTATAGTTGATGCAGTGGTTCTTCATGAAAGAATTCATGAACCCGAATTATTAATCGGCAAAAATGAAAGTTTATTGTTGGATAGGAAGCCAGTTTTCCTAAGAGACTGACTTCTTTAGTGGCAAAGTCTTATTAGGGAAATGGAGGCTGGCACTGAGTAGAGAATGCCTTCTCAGTGGGCAGGATCCTAGCTAGCTGCTTTAGACCTTCTGCAAAGTCCTATTAGGGAAATTGCCCTTTAAAAGGGGTCTTGAGGCTTCAGATTTCAGAAAGCCAAAGTTCCCCGGCCTAAATGCTTATTGGTATCCAGTCCAGATCTCCTATTGGAATTAACAACACTTTATAAGGATTCTTTTTGACTAAGATTTCTAATTGAATCAAAGGGTCTGGCATCCCCAAAAGATAATTTATCTGGGGGGAAACTCCAAGAGGGATCACAGATCAAATGAGAACAAAGAGCACTAACATGCTTCCTGTAAAGGGAACAGTTTTCCTCCCCCTTCACTTTGACCTTGCAGTTCTCTCCCAGATCTTCTCTCCTATATTAGTCACTTCCTCCTCTTCTTCCAGTTTTTACTCCTTAGTAAACCAATTCAACTCTACCTGTTCTCCTCTCTGCTTTGAATCACCCCCACCATCAGTCACCTTTACTCCTTAATATGTACTACTGGATGAAAGTGGAGAAAATTATGCAATCATTCTAACTGGGTCCACTACAAATTTATGTTACATAACTTCAACTTGGCCCTTACTGCTGCTAGGCAATCCTACTATATTTCACTCATCAACTCTCTATGCTACTCTTAACAGGAGCTCTTCCAATTTTTTTTTATCCTTTCTCAATCCTCCCAGAACTCTCCTTTTCCCTCAATTGAGAACCTTACCTTATATTTTACAAACAGAACTTGAAGTCATTCATTATGAACTCCCTCTTCTCCCTTCTGTCTCATCTCCTGCCACTCTGCCTTCTGTACTATTTCCTCCTTCATTCCTGTTTCATATGTTGAAGTGTCCTTACTTTTCATCAAAGGTAGCAATCTACTGATTTGTATAATCCCATTCCATCCTATCCCCCCTTTTCACTAATTTTCAATTTCTTCCTCTTGGCTCATTTCCCCTCCCACCTACAAACATACCCATATATTCCTTATTCTACAGAAAAAAAAAAAAAAAAAAAAACCTTCACGGGATCCTTCCATTTCTGTTAACTATCATCCTTATTTTTTCTGCCCTTTGTAGCTCAGTTCCTTGAAAATGCCATCTACAATAGGTGTCTCCACTTTCCTCTCACTGTCTTTTTTATTCCTTACAATCTGGCTTCCTACCTCTATCATTCCACCAAAACTGCTCCCTTCAAAGTTACTAATGATCTCTTAATTGACAAATCTAATGAGCTTTTTTCAATTGTTATTTTTCTTGATCTCTCTGCAGCCTTTGACACTGCGGATTACATTCCCTTTCTTGATGTTCTCTTCTCCCTAGGTTTTGGACATCACTCTTCTGGCTCTTCTCTTACTTATCTGATCTCTCCTTGATCTCCTTTACCAGATCCTCCTCTAAAGCACACTTTTTAATCAGAGGTGTCCCTCAATGTTCTCTGCTAGGGCCTTTTCCCCTCTCCTTCTCTACTATTTCACTTGGTGGTCTCATCAATTGCTATGGAATTAATTACCACTTTTTTGCTAATGATTCTCAAATCTACCTTTCCTACCCTAATCTCTCAGCTGACCTCCAGTCTCATAATTCCAACTGCTTTTCAGACATCTCAAACTGAACATCCAGTAGATATCCTAAACCCAATATATCCAAAATGGAAATTATTATCTTACTCTGTAAGCTCTCTTCCCTCCTACCTTTCTTATTATGGTAAAGAGCACTACTAGCCATCCTGTCCCTCTGGCTCACAACCTCAGAGTCAACCTGGACTCCTCACTATTTCTTACTCCCTATATTCAAAGACTGTCAATTTTATCTTTGCAATATCTCTCAAATTTGTGTCCTTCTCTCCTCTAAAACTGCTACCAATCTAATGCAGATCTTCTTCACCTCATGCCTGAATTATTGCAACAGTCTACTGGTGGATTTGCTTACCTTAAGTCTCTCCCCACTCTAATCTATCCTCTATTTATTTACTAAAGTGATTTTCCTAAAGCATAGATCATGTAACACCCATGTCCAATAAAATGCAATAATCTTTTATTGCCTCCAGGAGTAAATACAAAATGCTCACTTTGTCATTCAAAGCTCTTCATAATCTAGCTTTCTTCTTACCTTTCCAGTCTTCTTATACCTTGCTCACCAACATATATTCTTAGTTCTAGTGACATAGAATTAACTGTTCTATGAATAATACACTCCATCTTTTGGCTCTGGTTATTTTCTCAGACTGTCCCTGGTGTCTGGAAGGCTTTCTCTCTTTTCCTCCCCAATTATTGACCTTCTTAGCTTTAAGTCTCAAATAAAATTCTACTTTTTACAGGAAATGTTCTCCAACTCTTCTTAATTCTCAGGGCTTCCTTCTGTTAATTATTTCCCATTTTTTCCTATATATAGTTTGATATACATATGTATATACATATATATATATATATGTATGTATGTATGTATGTATATAATGTTTCTCCCATTAGATTGTAATCTCCTTCTGAGCAGGAACTGTTTTTTACCTCTTTTTGTATACTTAATACCTTACACAGCACCTAGCATAATGAAAGCTAAATAAAGATTGACTGATTGTGGCATTGTGTTAGAGATGATATTGAAGTTGGAATCAACAATATTTGGTAAATGATTAGATATAGAGGGTGAAAGATACAGAAGAGTTAAGGATGTTTCCATGGTTATAAACCTAGGTAACCAGAAACCTGATAATACCCTCAATAGAAATAGGGACATTAATAAAATGTAGATTGGGGTCAGTGGAAATAATTCTGAGGAATGTTGAGTTTGAGATACATGCAGGTCATTTAGTGATAAATGTCCAATAGCATTTGCTAATAAGAGATTAAATTTCCAAAAAGAACATAAGCACAAAAAGGGTTATGTCAGAATTAACATGTAAAATTTGAATTATAGCACGAAAAATTGTAAAAAGAAGGGTAAAAAGAAAAACTACATCATGGAAGTTCAAATTTTCACAGAAAATGCCCCCTTGTTTGTTTCTCTCTGACACTGAGATTTTAATGTTTATTGTTTACAATATAAAAAGAAATTTATTAACTATAAAAGAGAGTGAGATCGGAGGTATTCTCAACTGATTTAAGAAAGCTTTGAGGAGAGATTGAGTTAGAAAGGAAGATAAAAGGCTCCATTTTGGACAGGTTGTTTTCAAAAAGTCTACTTGACAATTGTAGGCAAATTAGTCATTAGTGTCTTCTCCCTCCCCCAAAGTCCTCATCGCTGTGTATTTATTTTGCATATATCCTAGTTATTGTTGATGAGTCATTTCAGTTGTGACTAAGTCTCCATGACTTGGTTTGGGGTTTTCTTGACCCAGGATCATATAGCTAGTCAATGCCTAAGGTCCCATTTGAACTCAAGCCCTCCTGATTCCAGGTGCTCTTATTATTGACTGTACCACTTAGCTGCCCTCACCCCCAACCCCATTCCCATATGGCAAGGGTGGAGAACATCTGGTCCACAGGCCTTATAATGCCAGCAAAATCATTTGCCAAAGCCACCAACTGCAGACGATGATGAACTGAAAGCTAGGTACAACAACCTCCCACTGCCTACAAACTAATAATTTTGTATGGCCCAAACATGATGTTATAAATATCTAAATTGCTCTTGGCAAAAAAAAAAAAAAAAAAAAAAAGGTTTCCTACTCCTGCTATATGTATTTATTTATTAACATATTCTATCTTCTCTTGTAGAATATAAGTTTGAAGACAAGTATTATCTCATTTTTGTATTTGAATTTTTAGTACTTATGACAGTATCACATAGTAATTGCTTAATGGATGTTTGCTGATAGATTAATGTCCAACAGTAAGTAAGTAACACTGTAAGAAACAAAATATCTTACTGATGAGGGGAGCTCCAAAACTCTTTTTCTCTCACTCTGACTTTGGGGGTGAGCCATGAGGTAAAGCACTTGAGAAATTCCTTGAAGGAGAGATTCTCCTTGAACCCTTCCTCAGTGAAAGACCTGCCCCAGGATCAAGATAAAATGGTTTCATTCTGTTATCTTGGTGGGACTAGTTGAGTCCAGGACCACTCCTACTTAGCTCAAATTTAAATAATCTCATTTAGCTGGAGATCTAGATTTCTATTGATCCCTATTGAGCTGAAAATTAGCTCAAAACCATTCCCAGTAAGTGGTCTCATCTAGGCCTGTGACAGCATGGAGGGAATCTCATTTGGTTGAAACTTCTGCAGAGGTCCTAAAAATGCATATCAAGGAACCTCTCTCTCCCCTTCTCATAAGCAGCAACCTTCTGCCCATGGAAATGATATTCTCTTTCAGCCTTACTCCCTTTTATCTCTTTCTCTCCTATTTTCCTAACAGGACTATGTCCTCTTTACCTTCCTGCTCTCTGGCTGACTTCCCCAACCCTTTTTACCTTCCTGCTGGGATTTCTCTGCTAGAAACTCTCTCTCCCTCTCTGCCAGGACTCTTCCACCAGAAACTTTATATCCCTCTGTCGAGACCTTGCCACCAAGGAATTCAGTCTTTCTAGTAAAGGCTGACTTCCCAATGCCAATAATCAACTTTTTTTTTTTGCCAGTCTAGCTTTTCGAGTTCATAAATTCCTTTATGAAGGACCTCTGAGAGGACCAAAGGGGTTCCTACAACTCCTTGTCTGTGCCGAATCCTAGGGGAATCAAGGGGACCCTGCGCCAAATTTCATCATTTGGCTCCCTGATCAGGAATTAAGGGGAGCCGAACCTCAAATCTATTCATTACCAAAAACTTCATTGATTCCCTGAAGAATGCTAGAATGATTTTATTTCATATTCTTACAAGAATGGCTGCCTAAGGTTAGTGGACACATTTTTCAAAACTCAAAAGCAATCTTTTACTTCCTATCCTGAAATGCAAGTCCCTTCCCTGATAGGTTTTACCCCTCATTACATCTCAAAAGTATCTCCTATTCTAATTCTTCATCCTTAGTTACATAAACCAGTCCCTGCCCTCAGGGAGCTTATATTCTTATGGGGAGAGATATTACAAGGAATCTGAGAAGGAGTAGGGGACAAAATCCAGAGGGTTACTCTTCAAATCTAAAAGACCCACCCCTGATTTCATTATTTTATTTCCTTGTTCTGGATCCCAGTCTCCCATTTCTTAGCATTCAATTTTCTAATTTAAGTTTCCTTTCTCTAATTCAATTTTCATTATTATGGAAACTAGATCACCATCCAATTCTCACAATGCTAACTGTAGTTGGAATAGAACTAAGGAGCGAGTCTCAGTTTAGATGTGTAGATCTAAGAGTCAGGTGCATAGCAATAATAATTGAACTCATGGGAACTGATGCCTCTTCAGGACCTATAAGAACTGCCTTCTACTTGCCTTGTTCCACATCTCCATATTCTAATCGTGAATGAGTTAAGATGATTTATCCCATGTGTCCTCTCTCTTCCCAAGATACAGAATTCTGAAATCCTTTTCTCTTACCAGAATCTCTTCCAAATCTCTACTCATACAAAAGCTACTCTTTGACATTTTGTTGAAATTTGTTCCTTTTGTTGAGACTCAGAAAGGAGACTCCAAAAACTTGGTGTCACAGATTGATGTCACCCAGTGTCTCAAAAGAATTTCCAAGGCTTGACCCCATCTCTAGGTCAAAGGGCAAAGTTTATTGTAATTGTAATTCCAGTTGAAGCAGGATAAATCCCAAAAGGATTTAGTAAAGAACCAGGAGCAAGAAGTTAAATTTATAGGAAAAAGAGAGGGAGATCAAGTGTTTCATGCCACTGGTATGCTAATTTTATGACCTAGAAGTAGAACTGAGGAGTGGTCTGTTCACTATTGTCTCAGAAATTTGGTTATCACTGACCAGCAAATTAGCCATTTGAAAATCAGCAACGTTTGTAGGATTATCCTAAAGTCAGAAAACTTTAGAATCAGACAAATTGGGTTAGAATAAAAGCACTCTAAATTCAGGGGATCTCATCTCTGCTACGCATCTCCTGGGAGCACTCTACCCCATCATTTTCAATTGTCTATTTTCTCTATCTAATTTACCCACTTTGCTTTCCCTTGCCCTGATGTCAGGGTTGGCCACTAGCTAAAACCCCAGAATTCCTTGTTCCTCTGACCTTTTGCTAATCTGAACCTACAAATTCTTAGACTTGGTTGACTCCCATTGAAGAAGTTACACTCCCCTTGATTCCCGATGGTCAGGGAGCCAAATGAAGAGGTTCAGAGTTGTATCCCCAAATGATGAGGTTTGGTGCAGGGTCCCCTCAATTCCCCTAGGATTCAGTGCAGGGCAGGGAGTTGTGGGAACCCCTTTGGTCGGTGCAGAGGTCCTTTGTAAAGGAATTTACAAACCCAAAAAGCTAGACTGGCAAAAAAGAAGTATATTATTGGCATTAGGAAGTCAGCTTTTGCTTTGCCTGAATAGAAAAACTGACTTGCTTGGTAGCAAGGTCCCAATAGAGGGATATAAAGTTTTTAGCAAAAAAATTCTATCCTAGCAGAGAAAGTGAATAAGGTCTTGTAAGGGAAATAGGTGAAAAAGAAGGAGTAATACTGAAAGAGAATATCATTTCAGTGGCCAGAGGGTTGCAACTTATGCCAAGGGGAGAGAGAGAGGTTCCTTGGCATGGCATGTTAGGTCTTCTGCAAGGAGTGAGCCCTAAGTTGCTTCTTTTTATAATTGAAACTTTGGCTAGAAGCTGGGGGCAGTTCTTAGTGGGGGCTGAGAGCAATTTGAGCTAGAATCAGAATAGAAAATCTTTGAACTGAATGAATGTCTCTGGACCAATTTCCAACTCAATAGGGTTAGGAGTAGTCCTAGACTCAACCAGTCCCACCCAGATAACAGAATGAAAACCACTTTATCTTGATTCCCTGGGGTGGGTCTCTCAGGGAAGAGCTTAGCATTCCCCCCCAAAGTCAGAGAGAGAGAGAAAGAGAAAGAGTTTTGGGGCTCCCCTCATCACCATCATCTAATTTTCCAGACATAAATGGAATTGGTAGCCTCTGTACTTTTTTTAAATTCTGAGATTCTGTAGTTATTGATTTCTTCTTTCCCCATAATTTCTGTAACAAGTCTTTTCTTTATAAATATTCAACTATTCTAATCTTCCCTTCTCCCCATGCAAATGTAGAGCAGTCTCAAAGTCTAGAAAAACTATCTTTCTTATTATTAACAATCCTAATAATCACTAATATTTATATAATGTTTTGAGATTTACAGATCACTTAAAATATTTTTCCTTATCTCATTTGACCTCATTTTATGAGCTATATGCATTCTGCTCACTGACCTTAGCAACTGTTCCTTTACCTTTTCTCCTTATTCACTCGCATGAAAGACCATAAGAATTTTGAGGTTAAAAAATATTAAGGTCTTCCCATGAAGCAACCCTATCAAATTTTATTGGAACTAATTTAAACTGATGCTAACACAAAGCAGTTGTGTAATAAGAGATTAAGCAGGAAAATAAAAGAAAGCTTTAAACTCTAAATCAAAGTGAAACCTTTGATAGAAACTTTGTCTTAATAAACAGATGAAGTCAACAAGTGTGTTTTAATGCCTACTATGTACCAATGTGAAAAAATATTTCTTTCTTATATTTAATAACTAATTATCATTTTAGGACTAAGGTTTTTCTTCTTTTCTACTTCCTCATGTAGAAACAAACCAGTGTAGGAAATCTCTCTTAGAGATTTACTCAGGTCAAAATCAGTAAGACAGTAAAAGAAATTCCAGGTATGGACTCCTAGGTGTATTCCTCCTCATTGTGTTTGTCAGACAGACTTGGAAAAGGTTGATTCTTTCTACTTTCTACTTTCTATTATAAAGACAAATGATATGGAAAGTAATGTCTCTTTGATTAAGATTTGAGTGACTGATATCACATATTCCAAGACTTTCATTTTAATATAACCTATACTTGTCTTTGTGTTAACCAATCTAGATTAATTGCCAGCCCTAAGGAATACCTTCTCTTAGAAGGGCATATAAACTGTGACCTATATAAACGAGAGTCTTTTTTCTCTGAGAATTGGCCAAATGACCACCCTTTCATTAATAACCTGCTTCTCTTATTAATAAAATGATTGAATTACTTAGAAGCTATGTCTCTCAAACTTTTTAATTTTCACAAAAGAAACTGTTTAAATACCAAGAATGCCAAAAATAATAAAAATAATAGTTTCCCCTCTCAAAGAAATCACAGTTTAGTAGGGAAAACAATATATAAACTAACTGTTGTTTGTCTTTCATTTTTCCAAAGAGGACTAATGACACAATGGGTGATGTCATGACTCGCATATGAATTGGATTTAAGTGAAATAGTTGCAGAAAATTGTCAGCTCCATTCTCTCTGAGTCATTGAAATCCAGTTTCAGGACAAAAGTCAAGGCAAATGTTGATAACCCAGAATGTAGTGGATGCCGTTGGTGTCTTCAGTGTCTAACCAAGCTCTAAGAACTCCACAGCACCTGCTTCAGCTGTCTTGATGGCTGTTGGAACAAATTGATGGATGAAAACATCCATCCTTTCCATTGAGGGAAATCTTCATATACTCAAGGTAGATATGCTCCTAAGTCATTGATTGGTTTGAGGCTTGCTGATCATCTTCAACTTGTAAAGATGGTTTACCAGGGTGTAACTTCTGTGCATGCTACATATTCTTAGAGCTTCAGGTGAAAGTTGGGTGAGTCAGGTATACACAAAAAATAGTTGAGAAACCTTGAAAAGACTTAGCAAGCTTTCCCATCAGGAGATGTTGGATCTCTTGAATACCTCATCTACACCATAAATAATTAGGTACAAACAAGATATAAATGCAGTATAAACTAGAGATAATCTCAAAGGGAAGGCAACTTCTAAGATTAAGGAAGAATGGCAAAGGTATCTGAGGAAGGTAGTAACCACAAATACAAGATAAGAACTAGAATAGAGTCTCATGGTTTTGGTTATTAGACCACTTTATTTTCTTTTTTTTAAAGATTGACATCAAGGTCTCCTTCTGGAGAGGAAAAGGCCATTCCAGTCAAGATTTGTAGGAAAAGAAAAAAAAAGAAAGAAAGAAAAGAAGCCTCTTAATATAAGAAAAGTTATTTGTTGCTTGTTTGGTTAGTTAGTTCCTATCCCCTCACTACCAGTCCAGGGAAAGGAGAAGAGAGGAAAGAAGAAGGGAGGAGTGGGAAGGGGAGGGAAGGAACTTTTCTTTAGATTAAAAGCCCATTCCTATCCCTACAAGGAAGAAATAGCACAATAGCTAAAGGTGAAGTCCACAATTTTATTTTCAGTTCAACTACATCTAGCAGTAGCCAGTAGATCAACAAAATAACATTCAACCAAAACCAGCAGGAAATAATGTCTAACAAAAATTACACATCCAGAAAAGAATGCATGCCATACAAAACCAGTAGGGAACAACATCAGAAACATGAGTACTTCTTCCATGTATGTCTTAGCTATAGGTGTTCCTTATATAATATGCTGTTTCACATGTATGGCCTGGCTATACATATTCCCTATATATTTTCACTGATCATATGGATTTGTGGGGCAGGGATATTTCATTGCTACTTGTCTTAGTATGCTATTTCATTAACTGACCGTTTTTCCTCTGAGTTAATTATGTTCTCTGTTGGATTAGTAAAAGTAAACGCATTGAGAAATATGTGAATTATTGTTTTGAGTGGATGCAGATCCAAAGAGTACACAGAATCTGGGGTAAACTTATCTGGAAAAGTCACATGTGAATTAGTGGAAATTACTTCAGGTTGCTACAGTAATAGTAAATGACCTAGCCTCTTACTTCAGTAAGGAAGATAAGGAACATCTTACTTACAGTAGGGTGCACATAACTTGAGACAAGCAATAATTATGATATAGTTTCATTTTGTGACAGAACTATTGATATGTTCGTATTTCTACTTATGCTAGGCTGACTTAATATATCTTACCTTGTCCAAATGAAACCAGATTGACTATCTCTTATCTCTAATTAGTTCTTTATCAATGGAGAGCAAAATTCCATGTCATGCATTTCAATTGATCTCTTTTACTGTGTTTAATTCCATTGTTTCAGAGATGAATATTAGTTCAAGAAAGTTTTGCAAAATTGGGACTCTTAAAGAGTACACTTCAGACACTATTAGAGATATTATAGCAGTTGTTGGTATAAGTCAAATATTTCAAGAACAAAATAATATCAGTTACAAAGGACACTGGTCAAAAAATAAGAAACAAAGCCAAAAACTAGAATTATGGTTCCAAAACAGTCAAAGTAATCTTAGAAAACAAAGATTTTCAGGGAGATCTGGCAGATGGAGGATTTGTTACTGATTCCTTTATGTGGTATAGGGTTCTTAAGGTGGCAAAATAGCAAAAATACCAGTAAAAATCATTGCTATGAACAAAAAATGTTTGTTCATAAGCAAGACAATATGAAAACTGAAATACTGAGGAGAGAGGAGAAATGTCATTTTTACTGATGAAATTCACTCTTTCATGCAATTATGTGCCAAAACGATCCTCAAAAAGTCTATATGAGTTTATAGACATTTTTACAATATAAAATATACATCTAAAAACAAGTCTGGGATTTGTTTTATATCCAGTGGGCAAAGAATTTTGATTAAAAAAAAAAAAACATTGTAATACTGAGAAGCAGCTTCATTCCAGAATCACAAAAATTTTCAGATGGAGATAAAATACTACAACAAATCTTGTACCTTGATGTACATAACATAAGTTAGGAACATTTCTCAGATGGAAATAAACAGGTTTTGATGGTTTAAGATATAAATCCCATTAAAAGCCAACTAGACAGAAAAAAATGTATTGTTTATCAAAGGTATGCTTACTATCTGTGTGTTGTTGTTGTTGTTTTTCAAATAATGCTTGTCAGAATCTTGAGAACACAATGAGAAGAAATTCAAAAGCTTATTATTACATCCAGAGGTAAAGTAGCTCTCAAGAGAGTAAAATCTATATTTTTGACTGAGGAGAAATCCAATTTTGTTAATTTTTCTCATAATGACATGGCATCAAGACTGTTATTAGTCAGATAGTTTCAAAAATCAATGATTTAAACATATCCCCTCAAAGAAAAATTTGTTACATTTCTGTTAAAAGATGAAATTGAAAGTTTTACTAAAAAAAAATTAATATATGAAAAAATAGGATAGAAAAATGGTTTTTTAGAAATGTTTACAACTACAGATGATTTTATAATGGAAAATAACCTTCCCAAAGATTTAATTGAAAGAATAATAACTGATCATCTTAATAGCCTGGTTTTAGAAATATTTTCCTTTTAATTTTGATTCTAAAAACTAAGTTGGGTTCATAAACCACACTCAATTGAAATAAAAAACATCAGTCATCAGCCATTAAAAGTTAAGAAGTTGCCAAGTTATCAAGCAACACAGGTTTGAAATTTGAGTTTCCTAAAAAAATGTTAAATGAATTTTCAATTGGGAAATTGGGATTACAACAGAATTTCCAATTTCTGAATTGTCCCTAAGCATATTTCTGTCATTCTGTACTATGTATTTATGTGAAGCCGCATTCTCCAGCAATAACAATTATAAAATCAAAATACTGGTCAAATCTAAAAACTGTTAAAGATGATCTATATCCTGCAGTATCAAATATTCTGCCAAGATGTAATTCTTGATGTAAAAATAAGCAAGCACATCCATCTTATTAGTATGCAAGTTTGCTTTCTTCCTTGATAAATGGTAAAATTATATGTATACCAAAGAATTGTTTTAAAACAAATTTCTTTTTGATTTATCTGTAAATATCTGATTTGTATTACTTATTTTGTACGCCTATGTATGTGGGATCATGTCAAAACTCCTCAGGCAAAAAAGGGTTGAGAGTAAAAACATTGTAACAAGCCCTGATTTAGACCCTTTGTGGCTCTGTCTTCTGATCTATTGATACAACCACAGGATCTCTAGACCTTGCTATTTATACCACTGCTGTAGACTTGGGCTTTGCCATGCTCCTCGTTCCTCCCAACTGAACTTTCTTTTATGTGTTATTTACTCCATATAGAATTTATGCTCCTCGAAAGCAAAGACAATTTCACTTTTCTATTTGCATGGCCAGTGGTTGGCACAAAGGAAGCATTTAATAAATGCTTTTTTTTCATTCATTCCACTTCAAAAATGAGCTGCAAAATGCAAGAGGTATAAAAATTTGGAACCCTTCCTCCTCTGCTCCCATTTTACAGGCAAAGGAATTATTTGTATCAATTAGAACTTAACAGAAAGAAAGTCCTTAGCATGAATGATGATTAAATTTCTACTGAGGTCTCTCCCAACTGGGAGTGAAAATCTACAGAGACTAGAGTCCCAGAGGGGACAATATGAAAAAGCCCAACCAGAGAAGTCATTATTTTGAGAAGGTAAATTTTGACCAAAAGTAAACTGAAATTGCATACTGTCTCAATATAATTCTCCTAAGGCACAAGGAAACTGCCCACTTCCAGGAAACATTTGTCACAGTAATTTACACAGGTACTTGATACTAGTCCTAGAACAGACTCATTTTCTTGTTCATAAAAGGAGGGGAAGAAAAGATTTCTGTTTGGTTTAACTGGTATATGACCATAAATCATCCATTTTTTTTAGTTCACTTGTGAAAGTCCTTGTGGAGCACAGCCCTTCAGAAGAAGATTAAGAACATTTTCTTGGGAATCAGGAGTACAGTGAGTATGATGTGTGTTATTCTGAAGGAAAAATGAGAGTTCTTCAGTCAGGCATTGATCATAATAGTGATTGTTGATTTAAATTAAGTTTCATTCTTGTGCAGAAGAGCTCACACTTGTATCTCCTTTTATTTGAAAAAGTCTTAATGCATATTTCCCAGAACCATCAGTTCTTGGAATAAATTTCAAATTAATGATGTTGATTCTTTCTTTTTAAGTACAAGGTAGCCACATTTCATCTCAGTAAAAGCTCCTGAGGAGGAGGAGGGTGGTTTCATACCTTCTGCAGTCTATCATCTCTGCAGCCTATCATATCAGACTTGAATGTATTCTGTGCTCTTCATTTGAAGCATGGGCTCTAACTTAATTTCTTCAGATCAACTTAGTCCATTCCCTTAGATTCAATCCAACAACCATTTATTAAGTACCTACTTTGTGTAAGGTACCAGAGAAGGCAACTTCAACTGCAAATATGTCCCATGAAGTCTAAAATTGTATCTAACCCAGAAAAAATTAAAAGTAGAAACATAGAAGATATCCTGAACATATTTACTTTTGCAAAATTATCTTTAGCATAGTCATACAAGAGTTAAAATAAAATTAATCAGATTCAGAGGATCTATGTTCAAATACCAACCTTGCCATTTATCTGTAATGAGCTTAAGTCCTGATTCAGCTTCCTCATTAGTAAGACATGGATAATAACATTTATATTATTTCATAAGATTATGAGGAAAAGTCTTTGTAAACCTGAAAGTTTTAATGTGTGTTTTAATCATTAAAGGCCTAAAGACATAATATAAGGAACCAAACTAAGACTTTTTCCTTCTTGTCTGATTTTAAGAACTAAGACTGAAAAGTTCATATAAAAACTAGCATTTCCCCTATTAGGCAAGGCCTTAGTTGTGAAAGTACTATAAATATAATTAATCCCAAAATACTGAAAGCTGAATTAATTAATTTCATGATAATAAAAAAAGCATGGCAAACCAGCAATTCCACATGAAATGGTGTCTCTATTATTAGGGAAAGTTAGCAACAGATCTGCCTGCAGCAAACCAAGAATGGGAAACTATTATGATAAGAGAAAACTGAAAATAGAAAGCAACATGAAAGCAGCCATCCAGGAAACTATGTAAAAATACTGCAGAGGACATCTTCAGCAGCATTTTGAATATGAGATTTTAGGCAAGAATAGTAATGCAAGAACAATAAACTATAAATGGTGATTATTTCTAAAGGCATAGAGTATAAAGACTATATTGAAAAGTACAGTTGGGTACAATGTTTATTCACCTTCATTTCTATAAATGCTGTTTGGTTATCCCAAGCTATGGATCTGAATCCAGGTACATGTAAGAATGTTTGCCTCTGAGAAAATGCCTCCTCACTCCTTTGTGGGAGTAGATATTATCACATCTGCCAGATGTGTAGGGTCATGGAGTAACTTGATTCTTAAGCACAAACTAAAATACTTAAAGCTTCACAGGAAAGTGTTAAGAGTTGAGCCGTGTAAATTGAGAACATTTGTCTCTTGAAGATAACTACAAGCTTCAGAAGATAATATAGGAAGGGAGAAATAAGGTTTCCTCCCTGAGCACTGGAGGAGTTCATATTCCATTACATAGAGAAAGAATCAAACAGTGCATGACAAGTAATTTTGTGCTGCTGTCCATGCTAAGATTTACTACACATATTGAAAACTGTGTAATTAATGTCTTAACATTTTACAAAGAAGTCTTCCTCCAAACAAGATGAATACATAATAAGTAACTATTTTTTTTATTATAGCTTTTTATTTACAAGATATATGCATGGGTTCAGCATTGACAATTGCAAAACCTTTTGTTCCAATTTTTTCCCCACCACCTCTCCTAGATGGCAAGTTGACCAATACATGTTAAATATGTTAAAGTATAAGTTAAATACAATATATGTATACATGTCCATACAGTTATTTTGCTGTACAAAAAGAATCGGACTTTGAAATAGTGTACAATTAACCTGTGAAGGAAATCAAAAACGCAGGTGGACAAAAATAGAGGGATTGGGAATTCTATGTAGTAGTTCATATATAATAAGTAACTCTTAAGGAAAAAGGTCACTATCTTCCTTTTTTCTTTTCCCTAGCAATTATAAAATAAATAGGAAGCCAGGACTGTAGTAAATGTGCTCATCTGCTAGAATATGAACAGAAAGGAAGAAGTTTTATTGTATAAAAAATTTTTTTTGTCATTTAAAAAAATTCTTTGGAAGAAATCTTCCTAGCATGGTTATCAAACAGTAGTACCCGTCTGGATACTCACAGGGAATATTCAGCCAACTCCTTCCTTTTCACATTTAATATCTGACTTGATGTCATACATAGATTAATAATTTGGTAATAGTTCAGGATAAATTTTTTCATTCTGCAAAAAATTTTTTCAACAAAATTTGTTACTTATCAAAACTTTTAAACTTTAAAACCAGAATTCTCCTTTCCCTACATTCTGTAAAGTTTATCATCTTCTTTCCACTCTTTACCCCCTCCTTCTTCTTTGTGGTTCCCAGTTCTTCCTAAAAAAAGATAAAAGAAACCAAATAGTGAAACCAGATGTATAAAATTTTGGGTAGAAAGATGACTATTCAAATTTTCTGGCTCTATTCCAGGAGACTTTAAAACAATAGAGTAAGAAAGTTTCCCCTTTGTATAGGAAATACATTCAAACCACATTTTGATAGTTCTAAGATCCTACTTTCTCTTTACCTGTTTTCTAGGGACGGCAAAGGATATGAGAAATGGCACAGTGGTCACAGAGTTTATTCTCCTAGGCTTTCCAGACATCCATGGAATGCAGGTTCCCCTATTCATAGTGATATTCCTCATCTATATTTTAACCATTTTTGGAAATGGACTTATCATTGCTATTGTATGGGCAGAACCTAAATTACAAACCCCTATGTACTTCTTCCTTAGCAATCTGTCCTTCTTGGAGATTTGGTACACCACCACTGTCATTCCCAAACTGCTGGAAACTTTTGTGGTGGAAAAGACAATCATCTGTGTTCCCTGCTGCCTGCTGCAGGCCTTCTTCCACTTCTTTTTGGGCACAACTGAGTTTTTGATTCTCACAGCCATGTCCTTTGATCGTTACCTGGCCATCTGCAAGCCCCTCCACTACTCTACTCTCATGACCAGCTCGCTCTGCCTCCAGCTAGCCCTTACTTCTTGGATGATAGGATTCACCATTGTCTTCTGTCAGACAATTCTGCTTTTTCAGTTACCTTTCTGTGGCAACAACACCATCAACCATTTCTACTGTGACATTGGCCCCATCCTGAAAATGGCCTGTGCAGACACCAGCCTCCTGGAGTTTCTGGGTCTCCTGGCCACTATTCTGATTATACCAGGGTCACTTGCCTTCACAGTGATTTCTTATATTTATATAGTGTCCACTATCCTGAAGATCCCCTCGGCCACTGGACGCCAGAAAGCATTCTCTACCTGTGCTTCTCACCTAACTGTGGTTTCTCTGCTGTATGGAGCAGTTCTGTTCATGTACTTGAGACCCACAACACATTCTTCATTCAAGCTGAACAAAGTGGTATCTGTGCTCAACACTATCCTCACCCCACTTCTGAATCCCTTCATTTATACCATTAGAAACAAGGAGGTAAAAGGAGCCTTGTGGAAGGCAATGGCATGTCAAAAAGCCCATTACCATCAGTGAGATATGCTGTGTAATAAAGTGACTTCAATCAGTGTGAAAAGGGGTAGAACCCAAGTTTCTAAGAAAATATTGTTTAGTTCAATCACACAAAACAATGAAGTAAAATGACCAATCTGTTCTTTGAGAATGTGTTGCTTATGAAAAGAAAGGAGCTTCTGGCTTAGATGGAAGGAAAAAAACCTAATGCTGCTTTGGAAAAACACTCCCTTCCCCCTAGTTGGTTGTGGTACAAGGTGAGAAATATGAATACTTTCCCTGATAAGTTTTGATGGTAGTTTATAGGCACATGAAGTGAATTACTTCTACCTTTTGGAAACCCAATGTGTTATATGACAAGTCTGAAGGTCCATTCCATGGTTAGTAATACCTACAACTGACCGTAGTAACTGGGAAATACCCAGTTGCCCAAGCCTCAAACTAAGCTGGTGTTCTCACAGAATTAGCATATTAAGGAAACCATTAGAAGTGAATCAGAACCCCTAGTTATTTTATAGTAATGAGTATTATTCCCTATTATCTTTTTTATATAATACAAAACTTTATATAACTTATTGTTATATAATATTATCTCTTCACATTTTAATATCAAAGTATATAGAAGCATTGATTTAGAGCTAGAAGAAAATTTAGGTTATCTCCTAATATAATTACCTCATTTAAAACATGAGAAAACTGAAGCCCAGAGAAATGAAATGACTGGGTCTACATCCTAGCATTAGTCAAGGGAAAAGTGAGAACTAAAATTCAGATTATCCAATTTCAACTCCAGTGAATGTCCTTCCCACTTCATTACTCAATCCAGATATCTTTGATCTGTTTCATGATTCATACCAAAAAGGTCAAACACAGATGAGTGTTCAAATTTTTTGATTCAATAATATGTATCATGATGTCACTGACTCCTGTTCTATCCAATTTCCTGTGCCCCTTTATAGCTTTTGCCATACTAGGAAGGAATCACATAAAAAATTACAGCCAATAAAACAGAAACAGCCTATTACCATCATTTCTTTTTGGACCCCTGGATATTATTTTTCTACTAATTTTTAATGATGAAAAGGCTTAGAGATAGCTCTGAACCAAATCCTATTTTATTTATAGATTACTGAGACCTTGAGTAGGTTGGTTGCTAAACACAAGGCCTATCTCTTATCTTTGCCTTTATATAGAATCAGATTATTCCTTTGTATTTGAAAAGACCTATTCAGGATATAAGCCAGCCATTCCTGTGGCTAAGAATCAGTTGCTTCCTTTGAGGTTCAGGTGTCCTATTCAAACTCACAGTACTAACTTAGTATTAATTAGTGCACAATACTAACTAGATCTCTTCTCAAGCTCAGAAGATTGAAGTTCTTTCTTCATAGCCCCTATAAGTGGATGTCTATCTCCACATTTTAAAAAACCTAATTTAAGAAAATGTAAACTTAAAAGAATTATTCAAAACAGAAAAGAGTTCATGACTACAAAAGGATGTCAAAATATTTTAACTAAATTCTCTTACTGCTTGCATTTAAAATAGTCTTCAACTCAGGAAATCGTGTAAAACAAGCTATACCTCTGGTTCAGGCATTAGGTTGTTAGAGTAAAGAATTCATTAGCTCTAGCACCTGGAAAATTACTCCTATAAATCCTTTCTCTGTTAACTGCATCCTTTTCCCTTCCACCCTCTCTTCCCCTTTGTAAGAGAATTTCTTTCTTTACAATCCCTCCTATTGCCTTAACTTGATAGCACCTAGCAAATTAACTTAAAATTGTGTATTTGATAAATATTTGAAGAATAGGCCATTAATGGCCACGCCCAATGGTCTAAGGAAATTGGAATTCATGATGCTTACTAAATCAATTTGCAAAATCTTTATGTGGGGAAATGCAAATTTGTTGTTTTCCCCATAATATACCTCTCAGCTGATACAGAGCATAATTCTTTTTTTAAAAGCTTTTTATTTACAAAACACATGCATGGGTAATTTTTCCACATTGACCTTTGCAAAACCTTGTGTTCCAAATTTCCCCTCACCCCTTCCCCTAAATTAGGCAGGTAATCCAATACATGTTGAATATATTAAGATATATGTTAAATTATATATATATATATATATATATAGTATCTTGCAGCACAAGAAAAATCGAATCAAGAAAGGGAAAAAAAGCTGAAAGAAAACAAAAAGCAAGCAAACAACAACAGAAAGAATGAAAATGCTATGTTGGAGCACAGTTCTTAAAGTAGTTAAAAGCCTGACCATCAAAAAAAGTGCTTAAGTGTTCCAAGGGCATTGAAAGAGAAAGCCAAAAGAAAAAGGTAGACACATCGCGTTAGGCATAAAGGTTCAAAGAAAAATATATATTTGGTAAAAGCAGAGAGATTTGTGGAGGGGGGAAAGTCACCAAGGCAAAGAGACGGTCAGAGATAGAAAATCAGGGAGGCACAAAGAACAGAATAGTGGGAAATAGAGAGAGGGGGGCAAAGAGAATCCGGGAAGGAGACAGACATAGAAAGATGAGTAAGGGAGATGGGGTCCTACACACAAAAGGGGAACTCATATACGTGAACTCAAAAATACACATGAGAGAGAAAGAGGGAAGAGACAGAAGTGAAGAGGCACAAGAAATGGAAACACAAAGAAGGGACAGAGAAGGGTATAAAAAGAGACTCCTGGAGGCTAAAAGAGAGACAATAAAATTGGGTTGGGCATAGGAGGGAGAGACAGAGACAGGGAGATAAGAGAGACAGAGACAGAGAGATAGATAGAGACAGAGACAGGAAGAGGGGGGAAGGAGAGGCGAGGCGGGGAAGAGAGACAGACAGAGAGACAGAGATAGAGACAGGAAGAGGGGGGGAAGGAGGGGCGGGGAAGAGAGACAGACAGAGAGACAGAGATAGGGAGACAGAGATAGAGAGACAGGGAGACAGGGAGATAGAGACAGGAAGAGGAGGGAAGGAGGGGCGGGGAAGAGAGACAGAGAGACAGAGAGATAGAAACAGGGAGACAGAGAGATAGAGACAGGAAGAGGGGGGAAGGAGGGGCGGGGAAGAGAGACAGACAGAGAGACAGAGATAGAGAGACAGGGAGACAGAGATAGAGACAGGAAGAGGAGGGAAGGAGGGGCGGGGAAGAGAGACAGAGACAGAGAGATAGAAACAGGGAGACAGATAGAGAGATAGAGACAGGAAGAGGGGGAAAGGAGGGGCGGGGAAGAGAGACAGACAGAGAGACAGAGATAGGGAGACAGAGATAGAGAGACAGGGAGACAGAGAGAGACAGGAAGAGGAGGGAAGGAGGGGCGGGGAAGAGAGACAGAGAGACAGAGATAGGGAGACAGAGATAGAGAGACAGGGAGACAGAGAGATAGAGACAGGAAGAGGGGGGAAGGAGGGGCGGGGAAGAGAGACAAACAGACACAGGGAGACAGAGAGATAGAGAGACAGGAAGACGGGGGAAGGAGGGGCGGGGAAGAGAGACAGACAGACACAGGGAGACAGAGAGATAGAGAGACAGGAAGACGGGGGAAGGAGGGGCGGGGAAGAGAGACAAACAGACACAGGGAGACAGAGAGATAGAGAGACAGGAAGACGGGGGAAGGAGGGGCGGGGAAGAGAGACAGACAGAGAGGGGGACGGGGATACAGAGAAGACGAAATCTAGAGACACGACACAGAAAGAGACAGCTGCAGAGAGTCGGGAAGAGACGAAGGGCAGAGGCACGAGGAAGGAACAAAATAGGTAAGCAGGAAGGAAAGGAAGCACGGGGGACAGAGCCGAAGGCTCAGGAGTAACTGACGGGCTTGCGAGGGGCGAGACCAGATCTGGGGGAGTGGCTACAGCAGGCTTGGCGCGTGCGCGGGGGTGCACTTCCGGTTCGCCCAGCTAGGGGCCTCTTCCCTAGGGAGAGCACCAGAGAGTCACCACTTAACCTCCCGTAGCCTAGAACGGCTCCAGGCGAGGTTTGGGGGCGGAGCCACCTGTGCCTTCCGGTTCCGCACGCTGCGTCCCCACGTGTTCGGGACCTGTCTGGCCCTGCGCTGCCCGGATCCGGCGCTGCCGCTTGGCTCCGGGGTGGGTGGGAGAGAGCCTGGGGAGGAACCGCCGGAGCTGCCGGAGCCGTGAGTGCAGGCACGGGGGGTTGGGGGTGGGTGCCCCGCCGTACCCAGGCGAGACGGGCTGGGCTGAGTTAGGCTGGGCAGAAAGGAGGGGGAGGGGCAGAGGAACGGAGACCCGCCCCTGCCTCGCCGCCGCCCCTGGGCCAGAGGAGAGTTGAGGGGGCTAAAGGAGGGAAAGGGGGCTCTCTCTGTTAGGGCGGGGGAAGCAGGTGCTGACCTGGGTCCTGAGTCTGGCAGCAGATGACGCGGTGACCCCGTCAGCCCAGGTCCCGAGTCCTTCCCCCGTGAGGTCCCAGCCTCTCAGCCCCCTACTCCGGGAGTCGGGGGTGGGCTCTGAGGCGCCGGGGCGGGGAGCGGGGCTGTCTCTTCCTGCTCCCCCTCCCGCGGCGCTGCGCCTCCCGCCCCCGGCTCCGGGCCCTAGCCCGGCCACTCGTCTGTTACCCCAGCACCTCTGTCAGCGCAGCCGCTCTTTCTCCCGTTAAGGCCCTGGCCGTTTGGGAGGGGGCGGGGAAGGGTTCGGCTTCCCCGGCTAGTCGTGTCCGGGGGAGGGAAGCCTAGTGTCAGTGTCATGGGCTGGGGCCTCCGCTCCTCGCCCTCCCGGACGTTGGGGCAGCTCTGTGCTCCAGCCCCTCGCTTCTCCCCTCTTTTCTGGCAGTCTGCGTCAGTCTTGTCCAAGCGGCCGAAGCCCGGAGGGAGCGGTGCCCTACCCAGCCCTCTGAAGCGGGCCTCTGCTCGGAACTCGGGGGGTTTGTCTTGCCTGTTTTGGCCACCATTAGCGCCCGGCTGGGTGGCTCGGCCTGACCCCCGGAGAGGAAGCCCCTCGGGCTTTGCTCCCTCCCCATTCGGCACTGGCCCCCGGGCAGTAACCGCAGAACACCTGATAGAAGCGTGACAGTCACTCCCAGGGCCCGCAGCGGCTGCTCTTGGGTAGCCTTGGGACCTTGCATGTCTTGGAATTGGGAGTGGGCCTTTGTACACGGCTGGGGCGGGGCGCGCGTTTTCCATCTTTTGGAGTTCATAGTTTCCCATCTTTCTCTTACCCACCTTCCCCTCACAGGACTGTTGCGGCTGTCGGGTTATGACTTTTCTATAGTGAGAGTCTTGGGATACAAAGAATATCCAAACGGAGTACATCACAACTTTCCCGTGCCTGGTTTTCTCTGTTGACACTCCCCTTCTCGTTAGTAATCCTTGTATAACCCTGCCCTTTCTCCACAGTTCACCTTTCACTCCCTGCCATAAATTAAGCTCTCTGTCAGCCAGTCTTTCAGTCCGCTGGGCTCCTGGAGCAGCAGGATCATTTTCTCACTACATCTTTGAGACCTGTCAGTCACCAGTTCAGTCATACTGTTGTGGAAAGAGAACTGCGTAGGAGTTTTCAGTGTCCATAGTTCCCAGCACGAACTTGCTTCATGCTCTTAGACAAGTCACTTAGCCTCAAGGGATTAGACTAGCTAGTGTTTGAGGTTTTATTTGCACAGATTTTGAACTACTAGAGAGATCCACCTTTTTTCAATCTCGGGTTCTAAAAAGTCCATACATCTTTATCCGCAGAAACTTCTTGACATCCTCCAAGAGTTTGAGCATTTCTTGATTACATCTTTGATTCTTTATCCATCCTACTCTAGCTTCACTCTTTAAGTCCACAGGATTTCTTTAAAAATCCCCCTCAAAACTACTCTCTCATCTTTGTTCCTGCATTGGATCTGTGTCGTTTGGAGATACCAGCCTTCCATCACAAATTACTGTACTCTTTTGGTTGCTTTTTAGCAAAATACTTAGCAAGACAGCCTCAGATTAACACTTGAGCACATCCTATCATAGTGTTTCTTGATTATTCTTTCACCTGTAACACTTGTATGTTATTCTACTTTATTCACCTATATTATTAGTATTAAAATATTACGCTTTATTCCCTGTAACACATGTTGACCTGATGATCATAGAATTCCTATCCTTCTATAATAATTTAGGGGTAGCAGAATATTCAGTACAGGCAATATCACTGTCCGGATTCTCCAGCCCTCAAGGAGGAAGCGCCCCCTTAGTCAAGTGGAATGGTGTCAGGATGTAACTGGTGCCAACTGACTCTCCTACCTCTCCAGGATCAAAGGAAGAATTTCAACAGTAATCCCTCTAGTACTTTTTTAGGAATTACTTTTTCTTGGTAGCAGCTGAATGGCACAGCGGCTATTGAGTGACAGTTCAGGAGTCAGGAAGACCTGAGTTCAATTGTGACTTCAGACACTAACTGGGTGACTCTGGGGAAGTCATTTAACTTCTATTTGCATCAATTTCCTCATCTGTAAAATGGGAGTAATAATAGCATCTACCTCCCAGAATCAAATGAGGCAATTGTAAAGTGCTAAACATAGTGCCAGGCACACATTAAAATGCTATCTAATTATTATTATCCTATAAAACTACTAAGAATTATAGACATCAGATCCTGAATGGCGTTGTGATATGAAAATTGGGAAAGAGGTGAAGTAGCCCCAGGAAAACCAACTAATTGTGAATATAGCCACTTTGTGAAATTGCCCCTCTCAAAGTCTAATCAAGACCTCTAGCCTTCTGTGATATGCTGGGGCAGACTCTTAAGACAGATATTTATAAGAACTATCTTTAGCATTATCCTGGAAGAAAAGCCTAAACGTGAAGTGCCTGCTCCTCAGAATTTCTTCCATTTGTCTCCTTTTCTCCATCCAGAGCTTCTACTTTGGTTTAGGCACTGATGCTGATGACCTCACCTGAATTGTTGCAGTACCTTCCTAACTACTCCTTTTGCTTCTAGCCTCCACTCTCCAATCCATCCTCTACGTAGCTGCAAAATTGTTGTTTCTAAAACATAAACCTTATTCCTTAGTGTAGAACTCGGCAATGGTTCTCATTTTCCTCTAAAATGGAATACAGACTTTACTTTGTTGTGTTAAGTCTCCCTGAAGTATGTCTCCTATCTTCATTTCTGGCCTTATTTCATATTTTCTCTTTGATGCATCTCTGTTCAGGTGGCCTGCTAAAATGCACTCCCTCTTCATTTCTAACTGGCTTGCTTCACAGTGTAGCTCAGGTGCCATCTACAGTGAGTCCTTTTCTGTTTTCTCCCTGCAAATCCAGTTGTTAAAATTCAGTGTTTAAAATTTTGTATGTGTTTGTGTATATGTCACAACCTCCTGCAGGATGTAAGCTCCTTGAGAGCAGGATCATTTAGTTCTTATCTTTTTATCCCCCAGATCTTAGTATATTTACCTTCTATGTGGGAGGCATTTACACTAGATTTTGAAGGAGGTGAGATGGTATGATAGATGGGCCACTATTCTTACTCTCTAGAAACTGATCTTGTAGGAAGATAGGAAAGGTTAAAAATAGCAATAAGACACATTAGGATGCAGGACAGGTGCAAAGCACTATCCTTGTTGTTGTAGCTTAGTGTCCATGATAGGAATGGCATAAAGTTGTTCTTCAGACTCCAATGTATTGTGGAATAGAAATTGTAAAATCAGTCTTCAAATTCAGCAGTAATCCTATTAGCCTTACTCCTGAGAAAAATCCTTGGATATAACTGAGAAAACACTGAGTCCAAAAAAGACTGAGGTGAGTAACTATATGAATTCTAAAAGCAAAATAAATACAAGTCAGTAAAATAGCCATTTCCAGAAATGATAATTGGAATCACAAACACTGGATTTTTAGATCTTAGCAAAATAGGTTAAATAGGGACATATATTAGGTTCTATACTTAAATTAAAACTTAAATTGAATTTTTAAAATTGAATTTAATTTTAAAATCATCAGTAAAAAGTATTTAAAAGAAACTTGTCTAAGTAGCAATTACTATTTAAAAAGCCTGGGGATAGTATTGACTACATGCTCCCCAAGAAGGGAGATCTTAAATTACCTTAAAAGTAATGTATCTAGAACAAAATGGTGATACTGTTGTTTTCAGCTGATTTTTGGTCCTTGTCAGGAATGGTGCATTCTATACTAGGGCCATGTTTTACAAGTGTCATTGGTAAATGGGTATGACAGCCAAGTGGAGGACGACCAGGTTGGTAAGGATACTGGAAATGATGACTATGAAGATCAGTCTAAAGTACTAAGATTATTAACCAGAAGAAGAAAAGAATTTGTTGTTTTTTTTTTTTTTTAAAAAAGGCATAGACTTACCCCAGATGGTAAAATAGATCTCTCTTTACTCTGTCCATTGTTTTCCTCCTACATTGTACTTTTGATTTCCCCATTCTACATACTTATCTGCTTATCCTAACACATTACTACCTTTTTTTTAGTCTCTTATTGAGCCTCAAGTATCATATTGACTCCAGTAAAATATATATATATTCAAGCAAAATTTGAAAGAAAAAAAAAAGACATTGGATTAAAATAAATTTAATCTTTAAATAAAATCAGTGGTTAGACATTTTGGGAACTAATTGTGGCTCATAAAGACAATGATAGTAATTAACACTATTGTACTTTTGATCCTCACAGCAAAAAGTAGTTCTCATATTTTACACATAAGAACCTGGAGCAAAAAAATTATGACTTGTTAAGAGTCACAGTGTCTTAAAAAGGATTTGAACCCAGCTTTCTTATCTTCTCTTAATAAATAGCAGGGCCAGAACTAAATCACCGTTTTTTGGTTTTTGGTTTTTGGGTTTTTTTTTTTGGCTCAAGCAATAGTCATAATCTAAATTAATTACATTTTAAAGTATCAACTTCTCTATAGCAAAGCTGCTTGATAATTGGTTAGGTGCTCACTGCAAATATCTGCATCTTTCCCACCGCAAACTATCATTAGTCCTTTTCTTGCCTTCAGTTGACCTTAAAGGCCTTAAGATTTAATCTGAGCTATCCATAGGCCATGACAGACCCTGCTAGTCCAAAAAAGTAGTATGTATGGGCCTGACTTCAAACTGTACATCCCACCTGGTAAGTTGGCTATAGATTTTTTTCTGCCACAGCATTTCTCAGTAAACAACTACCAAGTTATAGAGAGGTTGTGATTTGTAAACAGTATTTTTAGCAACAAAGATAGATTATAAGTGCTTCCATTACTTTCCTCTGATAAATGTGGGCTCTGTGTGAAATGCTTTTTTGTTCTTCCTGTTCTTTTTTATGTCAGCTGGTCCCAGAGCTAGATGTTTTCCTTCTTCCCTGGTTTTATTCTTTCACCCACCCTCTGTATCTCTGCCTCAAGAGGATCAAATAAGTTTAATCATTTGTGGAGTCAATTGTTGTTGTATTGTTATTGTATTGACTAAATTCTAACTGCTTTTTTGTGACAGTCTTTTAGATTTTTATTTTTGTTTGCATCCTTGTAAACCTTGTATGTATTATTTTCGTTTTGCCTGTGTTACTTCACAAATTCTTATCACTCTTCCATTCATTTATATTCATTGTTTCCTTTGGCCACTGAGCCTGGAATCAGAAAGACCTGAGTTCAAGTTTGACCTCAAACACTTAGTAGTTGTGTGACCCTGGACAAGATACAACCTCTTGGCATACCACTCCAGAATTTTTTGCCAAAAAATTGCCCAGGACAGTATCTATCAGTGGTCTGTGATCCATGGAGTCACGTGCCTGAACAACAATTTTGTACTACATTTATTTGCCATAACCATTCCCCAATCTGCATATATAACTTCTTTTAAGTTTTTTTACTGCAAAAAATTGCTACAAATACTTTGGAATCTGTGATTCTATTCTCTATTTTTGTCTTCCTTGTTGTATATGCCAAATTGTGACATTTCTAGGTCAAAGGCTATGTTTCTGTATAGCTGTAACTCTGCCAAAAGGCAGTATTTCAGTCTTTTGCTAATTTGATCGATATAAGGTAAAATCTCAGCATTACTTTTTTTTAATAGCTTTTTATTTTCAAAATACATGCAGAGATAATTTTCAACGTTCACCCTTGCAAAACCATGTGTTCCAAATTTCCCTCATGCAATTCTTCTATACATATTTCTACTTTTATTTTCAGCATTACTTTCAATTGCATTTCTCACATTTCTTGGAACATTTGAGAGGTTGTCAATAATCTGCACTTCTTTTGAAAGTTGTTTATTCATATACTTTGACCACAAATCAGAATTACTTCTGTATACATATATGTACCTCAATTTCCTATGTGCCTTGGATATCAGAACTTGAATTAGAGATATTTGATATGAAAATTTTTTTCCAGTTGGCAATTTTTCTAGTTTGATTTCCTCACGCAAAGGCATTTTAATCTTATATAATCAAAATTGTACATTTTGTATTTTTGTGTTATCTGCTTCTTTGGTTATGAATTTTCCTCAAAGCTTTAATTCTAAAGGTATCTTTTAGCTAGCAAACTAGTGCATTGTAAGTCAAGAAAACTCAGACACAGCCAAGGACCCTGAGCAAGTTACTTAACTTTTGTCTGTCTCAGTTTTCTCTTGTATAAAATGGCAAAAATAATTGTGCCTACCTTCTGTGGATTGTTGGAAGGGTAAGACAAGATAATACTTGTGAAGTACGTTGTATACCTTAAAGTGATATGTAATATATAAATAATAGTTACTATCCTGGATCATGTGTGTGTGAACTTTTCATTTATATGCATTTGATGATTATATGGGTTTCAAATTAGTTCTTCAGACACCCAGTTTCATATTGAGCATTAAACACTGAAGGGTATAGTGCCTAAATTTTTATTCTGAGTCTCTTCTCAGCCATTGTGGGATTTCCTCTGCTGACGTATTCATCATCCCTCTCCTTCCAGAGATAGTGCTGCACTATGAAGTTTACTTTGTTCCCCCTGCATTTGCTAACTACTCTCCATTCCAGAGGCTGGGATTGTTTACTCATCATATGGTACCTTCAGTCTTTGGACTACAGGAGCTACCCTGACTGTTCCTTGGGAAGTCTTCTATTATTATTATAGAGCTAGAAGAAGAATATAATCTGTCAGATATCCAGATGAGGAGTATCAGAATAGTTGGAAACTGAAAATCATTCAGAGAAACAGTCTGTTTAAATTGGGGAAGAAAAAAAGTGGAAAAGACAGGCCTTTGAGTATCAGAAAGACTGCATGTGGAACAAAAATTAGAATTGTTTGACTTAGTCACATAGATCAGAACTAGAAACAGGGAAAACTTCAGTTTTCAGGAAAAACCTAATAACATTTAGTATTATATAATATAAAGAGCTATAGGGTTTTATTTAGCAATCACTTCCACTTCTCAATCTCAGATAATAAAATAGCCTTTCTCCTTTTATCACTAGATTTGGTTTCTGAAAATCTGAGGTTGAATCTGAGCTGACAATTTATCATTTGTGTCCTCTTAGAAGATCCATTAACTTTTCTAGACTCTATATAGATTTCCCATTTGGAAAAGAAAGATGAACTTCATAGCTGATCCCTTCCAGTTCTAAATCAGTGATGATCTGTGATTAGAAAAAACTGTTTGCATTCATTGCCTCTGCTTTTTCAGCCCTTTGTAATTTGACTTCCATCCCATTATTCATCTGAAACTATTCTCTGAAATTGCGACATCTGTTTATTGCTATGTCCAGTGGCACTGTCTTCATCCTTCTTGAGTTCTCTACAATGTGTGGCATTGACCAACCCTGTTATTTTGAGTACTTTTTTCCCATCCTGAATTTTTGTGACATTTGTCATAGTTCTCCTCCTATGAATGAGTGAATAAAAAATATTAAGCCTTTAATTTTTCCTAGTATTATGCTAAGCTCTAAAACTACAGATACAAAACCAGAGCTAGTCCTTTCCCTCGGCTAAGCAACAAATAATGAGCAATAGTGGATAAGAAGGGGCACTTGAGGTGATAAGGATGTGGAGTAGAATAATAGCATAATCGATCAATATTGATAAACCTTATCCTGGAGCACTGGCAGAGTTAATTTGATCATGGTCACCAAACTGGGGGAGGGGAAGAATGGCTATGTTTGAGTGAGGAAATTGAATCATGACTAGGGCTTTCCTCAGCTAATATTCTGGGAGAAGCCATCACTGATCAGGAGAGTGAAGTCCAGTGGTGGAATCATATTTTGTGTGAGCAACTATGTAAGTTTGCAAAGAGGTGATAGGAAAAGAAAGAGTTCCTTCTTGGTCTCTTTTGCAGGTTCATTATCCCCACCTTCTATGTGGTGATGTACCCCAGAGCTTGACACAGGGCCCCTAAACTTTAAGTGAACTCATGCCCTTCATCTTCCTTCAGATACTCCCAAATATACAAGTCCAGTCTTCTGATTCCTCCTGAGCTTTAGTCCTTTAGGGAGTTTCTTAAATTCATTATGTCCAAAACTAACCAATTTCTTCTGCTTACCCAAATTCATGAACTAGGGAGGTATCCTTAACTCTTGCATCTTTTTCTAACTCTTCTCCCCCACTTATCCCCATCAAATCAGTTTGCCAAGTCTTATGCTAGAAGAGAAACTAAAATCTTGCATTCACTGTTTACTCTGAGTGTTTATTTTTTTTAAACTTCTGTTTATGTTAGAATGGACCCAGGTCTCTAACTGAATAGAAATGCCTGCTTTTTATTTCCACCCAGAACCTGTTTCTTTCTCTTCAGTAAGACTTTGTCTTGCAGTTCCATCATTCTTTTTAAAATGTTCTATCGGCTTTAACTGACAAGATAAACAAGAACAAAGATTTTTTGCCCTTTAAGTTCCACAATTATTTTGAGATGACAGGTATGTTACCTGTCTTGCTCTTTCCCTCTTTTCTAGTCACACCACAACTACTCTAGGTCAGACTTTTATCTCACTCTTGAACTGTTGCAATAGTCTCCTGATTCATTTTCCTGTCTCCATTCCACTAGGCTTCTAGATTGATATTTCTTTCTAAAGCATCTGTCTGCCCGTGTTACTAGTAGGAAGCTGCTGTGGCAAGGGTAAACTGAAAAACAGTGGAAGGAACACGTACAGAGTTTGCTATTAGGAGTTTAAAGCACTTCTGTGCAGGTTTTCTATTTCGCTCTGTTTTAGAAGTACAAAGATAAAATGAAGAACAGCATATGCCGACTCCTGGGCTTGGCATTTAAAGACTCCTTCCCCATTCAACTCCAGCTTGTTTCCAGACTGAATGCTCCTGACTCCCCCCCCCATGCGCTCTGCATCCCCCGTGCACAGTGTGCCATCTCCTTCTGCAGCGTCTTTGTCCGAGCTGTCCTCGTGCCTGTAATCCTATCCGTCCTCACCTTCCACATTCTAAGGCTCCATGCAAGTTCTGTATTTTTCAAGAGGTCAATTCCCCCACCTTTCCCCCACACTGAGAATTTATATACTGTATATATCTGTGAGCATGTTGCATTCCCCAAGCAGAGTGTAAGCTCTTTAAGAGCAGGAATTGTCCTCAGCATAATGCCTGGTATTTAGTGCTTGATGCTTGTTGACTGAATGATGTATTTCAGCTCCTTCATTTTTCAGATGAGGAATCATACACGGAAAGAGTGACTTGGACACAGTTACTTACCTGGCAGAGCTAGGATTTGAGCCCAGGTTCTCAGATGCCAAATCCAGTCCTGTTTCCAGTCCTGTTTTCGTCTTACCAGTTTCTTGGAGCTGTGCAAAAGTGGAAGATACTGAGGGGCTAGTCTGGAGGGCATCAAGCAAAGGGGCTGGATGGCCACTTTTCAATGGTAGAAAGAGGAGTGAAGGGAAAGTCCTTCCAGGCCTGAGATTCTAAGATTTATTGAAAATAGTACTGGGTCATACAGAGAGCCAGGATTGTCTTTGAGTGTTTAAAAACAAGAATTGTATTTCTAATCCAAACATTTACATTGATATTTGTCTAATTCTTTTCTCTTCCCTCAGGATTTTCTACCCCAGTCACAACCCCCAGCAGTGTCAGCGCACAAGAATTTTATGGCCAAGTGTTCCCAATCCCCTCAGCAGCCTCATGTGACTTGGCCTCCCAATCAGCTCTTACTTTCTGTTTTTTAATGCTTCTCTTAAACTTCTCCACCCTTTGCCTTTTGTTTTTGTTCTTGTTTTGTTTTGTTTTGTTTTTGTCATTGCAAACCTTTGCCTGCCAGCTCAGGTTCTGTTTTGATTTCTCCTCACCTCAAATACCATCATGTTGAACCCAATAAAGAACAAATAAAGAAAGTAAAACAAAAATTGTATTGGATTAAAAAAGTACTTTGAACCATAAAATGTTAAGAGCCGGAGATGACCTTAGTTCATCTCCCTCAGCTCATTCACTTGTGATTTTCTTAAGGTTTACAAAGTAAGTGTTCAGAGAAAAAGCTCAAGGCCTGTGGTTCTCTGGCCACACTATCTACTACAGGTCAAATTTAGTTTTGCAGGTTATGGTATGAGATCTGTTAAAGGCCATGCGTGTTATTTGTAGATATTTACAAATGACTGTATATAGTTATACTTACATATGTGTATGTATATATACATATATATTTACATGTTTTGTGTGTGTTTTTTATTTATATAAACGTATTATATAGATTTACTTCTATATACAGATATATGTATGTGTGTGTATACACACATACACACACACTGAATCTGTGATTTTATTGGTATAGAAGACTTCCAGGTAGGAAACTTCTTACTGCCAATACAGATTTGCTTGGTCTCCAACAGCTTTGGCTTAGAATTCGCTGGGGGGCATTGAGGAGTCAGGGAGTTGGCCAGTGCCCTCTAGGTAGTGTGTGCCAGAGGTGAAGCTCTGGCTAGGCCTTCCTGACCAAAGCCAGCTCTCTTAACCACTGTGAGTCACTGTTGCTTCATATAAATGAATCAGTTCCCTTAAGTTTACCATTACGTTTGGCTTAAAACACAGATTCCTGAAGAATTTGTGTCTGGGACCACTTCCTGGTGTCAGAAGAACATACTTGTGTCCCCTTTTCCCCATGACATGGTGTCCTGGGAATGGCATCAGTGCTGGTAGCCAAAGCCAATGCAAATGTAGAGACTCATGGACTTTGGCTAAAGAACCTATTACAAGGTCCTATTTTGTGCTTGAGCATTTTATTTACTCTTACACAATAAACTCTCAGCACAGGGGCTTTGTCCTTTGGCACAAAGCAGACTGAGGTATTTACTGCATGGGTTTTCCTGATACTGGAGGGAAAGGGCTCAAGAGAAAAGCTCTTCTAGCAGAGCTTTACGTATACAACCATCTCATCTATGTTCTCTCTCCTTTGACACTCCTCTTTCCCCCAACCCCACCAAATTGAGAAAACGTCTATGATATGATATACATCTTTTTACATTCAATAGGTAATATTCTTGATAAAAAATCCTGTGATTTTTTTTTCTGGAAATTTGGATTTGTTCTGGAAACTAGCTATTAAAAATTAATTCAGGAATAGAGAATTCTTGCATTTAGGGAGAAAGAAAAGGAATAAGGAGTTTCATAGTACCTACTATGTGCCAGGCACTGTTCTAAGCACTTTTTATCAATGGTAAATCGTTTTATCTGCTGTTACTCAAAAGAATTGAGATTGGCATCTCATGTAACAAGCATTATACCTTCAGCCAAGGTTCATAGAGAATGGACTCTCAGGGCAAGAAAGCGCCCCTCCTCACTACCATTCCCTTCTCCTTATCTCTACAACACAGACTACTGAACAGAATTATTTTTAAAAACATTTTAGAGCTGAAAGGGACATTAAAGTCATCTGTACCACTCACCCCAATAATTTTGCAGACAAGTCCCAGACAAAATTTTTTGCATCAGTACTATTCTGGTGTTTTTGGCTTGCTCAGCTTCTCAGCATTGTTTGCTCCAGCCTCCAACTGTCCCTGTGCCTGACCACTGCTCCTCCTTTCACCTCTCCATTCCCTTCCAACCTATAAAACTTGACTTCTGACTTCACAGGACAGGAAAAAATTTGAGTATGGTTAATTGGCTAAAGTTACAAAACAGACTTGGCAAACCCTTATTTATCCTTAACATTTTTCTCACACTTATCTGATGAGAAGAAATTTGATTTTGTAATCACAAGACTAGGTATGAATCCTTGTTCTTATTAGCTGGGGAAATCATAAGTATTTCATTCTCCGTTTACAAAGTGGGGCTAAAACCTGTGCTGCCTACTTCACACTGATGCTAGGAAGATCAGATGAGGCAGTGTTTGCAAATGTCTTTGCTTTTATTAGGAGGTTATTTAACCAACCCCCTTCAAGATGATCCTCTTGCTGTCCCCCGACTTATAAATTCCTGACATATTACTTCTCCCCAGTTAAATTCAATACAATCACAAATACATAAAAGTTGGAAAAAAAATTCCAGAGGAATGTGACAGTTTTATGTGCCCTTGACTTTTCCAGGCATAGGATATCTCTTGAATTCAGTTACTTAGAAGAGCATTTCCTGTATTTTGTTTCAGTCATGGCCAATTTTTTATGATTCCATTCAGGGTTTTCTCAACAACAATACTGGAGTTTTCTATTTCCTTTTCCCACTCATATTACAGATGAGGAAATTGAGGAAAACAGGGTTAAATAACTTGTCCAGAATCAGTCACCTACTAGTGTCTAAAACCAGATTTGAACTCTGGTCTTCCTGATTCCAGACCTGGCACTCTGTCCTTTGTGCCACCTGGTTGCCACTATTTAGTATGTAGTAAAAACTACTTTAATCAGTTGGTCTCAGGAATCGATTTACGAAAAGATGGACAGAGAACAAAAAAGGTTCCTATCGGTCATCACTCCACCACTACCCCTTCAACACACAGGCTTATGGAATGCATAGTTAAATAACTATTAATAGGATTGCTGGTGTCTTTTAATTATTAAAGAATGATTCGTGTAAATACAGATTTTTCAGTATGTGTTTTAAATAGTTATGAACATCATACATTTTGGACTATCTATAAACAAACTTTATCAGTAGCCCTCATTTGATACACATTGTCATGACTTATTTCCCTAATGACCCCAGGTCCAAAAAGAACTGGAGATTTCTCATAAGAAAATTAAGAAAGTACTGGAAGCTGAAGATTTATCACCTAAAACCAAGTAGTAATAGCCTGCCCTCAAACTTTAGCACAGATGGGAGACCAAGATATTTCCACTTATTTCCAAACACTTTTGGTACTTTGTTTCTTGGTGATGAAATAACCCCTTGTTCATTTATATAGGCTTCTCACAGTCCTGTATGTATACCAGCTTATTCCACCATTGAAGCCAGACCATGGGCAATCGTGAGATTGTGAAGATAGTCTAGTTCTTATCATTTCTAAGAACAAATGTTCCACCATTTTCTTCAGATTTCTTTACCTCACTCCTAGCTCCCATAAAGCAGCAGATGAAATATTTTTCCAGCTTCATTGAGCATATCTTAAATCTCTTTTAACCTTTAATCAGAGCCTCTTTAATTCTTTTCCATTTCTTAAATTTTCTCTTTACTCTTTTTCACTCTGTTCTCCCTTAGCAACATCATTTATTTCTGCAGTTCCAATTTCTTAAGTACAAACAGTGGTTCATTTCTGTCTCTGTTAATGCATGTTGGTCTACATTCTGCCAGTACCTTTGATCCTATTTCCTTTCTTCAAGACCTTATGTTAGGCCCATCATCCTGATCCCCCAGTGCATCTTCAGTCATGCCCCCACTTCTATCAACTCTTAATAGTTGAGTTTCTACCAATATTCTGATGTAATCAAATCCAGTTTCCACCATTTGCTCTTTTTGGATTCTTTGACATTATTATTCACATTTATATAGCATTTTACTTCTCATTCCCTCCTAATGGATATACTTCCCTTGATTTCAAAAACACTGTTCTCTTGGATCTTCCATTTCCTTTTTTCCCCCCCTCTTTTCTGTCTCCTTTGCTAACTTGTTTTCTTCCTGAATCCTTAGTGTTATCATCTGACATTAACTCTATTCTCTTTTAAGAGGGAGATTTTTAAATGTTTTTTTGTGGGTCTTGGTCCCCATGGCAGTCTGATGCCTCTGACGTTTTACATGCATAAATAAAAAGAATGCAAAAGAAACCAATTAGGAAGTAAGACAATTATTAAAGTTTGTTAAACCAAAACAGTTCATGGATCTCAGGTTAAGATTCCTGATTGGGCTGTCTCATTTTCTTCCATAGCTTCAATTATGACCATTAAGCATATGGTGCTCATTATTATTATAAATTTCTTATCACTTCAGCTTTCCAGACCTGAATCTCCAAGTCCTTAAAAGAACATCCTTACTTGGATTCAGTTTGATTCACAAATATTTACCAAGCACCTGCTGTTCAAGTTTCATGATACAGTGTATGAAAGAACACTGAATTTGGGGGTCAGACGCTGAGTTCAAATTGTGGTTCTGCAAGTTCTTTAACCGTATCTTTGGGCTAGTCATAGCACCTTATAGAGGATGTGGCATTTGAATTAAGTCTTGTAGGAAGGTAGGGATTCCAAGAAGCAGAAGGTAAAGAGGGGAAAACATTTCAAATGCGCCAAAGTACAAAGATCACAGACTGGAGGGTTATTTGAGGAACCACAATCATCTGATACACAAGAGTACATGAGGGAAGTGGCATGAAACCATACTAGAAAGATGAGTGGGAGCCAGGTTACTTAGGGCTTCCGATGACAAAGGAGATTGGAGGGTGGATTAGTAAGGAGAAAACTTATAAACTCAGGATCCAGTTAGTTTAATATGATTTAGTGAGAGAAAGTGAGAATGTGTCAATTAGGTGGAGAGAAGGGAACTGAAGAAAAGAGATGTAGGTAGAATTGAACAAGACTTTCTACCTGATGAAATATAGGGAATATAGGAGAGTCAGATGACTTGGGGTGCAAACCGGTTTCTAGAAGGTTATTGGTAACTACAGTAGAAATCAAGAACTTAAAAAGTGGGCTTCAAAGAAAAGAACAGGTTCTGTTTTGGTGTTTGAGATGGCCATAAGATAAGTAGGTAAGAGATTTCTAACCAACAGTTGGTCATAAGGGAGACTGGAATATGGGAGAAACATGAGAAATAAAGATGTAGATTTGGACTCTTCTACAGGATTAATACTTGAATCTATGTGACTCCTGAATTTCCTCAGAAATTCTCGCATTCTAAGGATGCCTTAGAACCCTGTAGTAGATACACCCAAACAAAGGGATGGGGCAACTCTTGGTTCAGTGAAGAAGTCAGAATGATGAGAGGAAGAAGTCTAGGAGAATAATATCATGAATTCAGGGAGGAGAAAATATTGGAAGTGGTAGTCAGAAGTAAGATGAGGACTGAGAACAAGTGGATTTGGCTGGTAAGATCTTTAGTAAGCTTGAAGAAAAGTTTCAATAAAGTGTTGAGATGGGAAGCATTATTGCAGGGATTTTAAAGTAGAATGAAATGTGAAGAAATAGAAGACATAAGAATCCACAGCTTTAGGTAGAAATTGAGCTTTGCTGGGAAGGAGAGATAGGCAGCAAGGTGATGTAGTGAATGGATCACTAGACCTGGATTCAGATAACTTAACAGTGAGGGGACCTTGGGCACATCACATAACATCTTTGTCTCAGTTACATCATTCGTAAAATGAGGATAGTAGTGCCTGTCAGAATAAAGTGAGATATTTATAAAGTACTTAGCACAGTGACTAGCACATAGTAGTAGTCACTATATAAATGTTAGCTCTTGTTAGGTATCTTGAGGGGATTGTAAAGTCAAGTGAACATTTTTTGTATTTGTAGGCATCAGGGAAGGAGTCAGTAGAGACTGAGAATTAAAGAAATGGTTGATCCAAAGCTTGTTAACAGAGGAGAATTTATATACCATGCTACATCTTCATAACTAAAATTTGTTCCATTTGATTATTTCTGCCTATTTTTTCTTACCTAATATTCCCTGTTACAAGTCATATCAGTTCCAAAATTTGCACGTCTCTTGGATGTATTCTTGCCCCACTTCCAATTATAGGTCCAGGGATTATTGCAGTAAATGCATCTCCATTCTCCCCTCTCCTCCTTTTCCCCATCTTTTTTTCACTCCACTGCCAGAATGAACTTTCTTATGGTTATAGCTGGTCTTATTAGCCCTCTACTCAAAAGTTTTAGAACAGGGCTTAAACTTTTTCCACTTGCAACCCCTTTTCACCCAAAACATTTTTATGTGACCTTAGTTATATAGGTATGCAAATCAAACATTTACTGATAATAAGTCATAAATAAATTTATTCTAAAACTATTCTTTAGTATACATATAATTATACCATTCATTAAAGAAGAAAGCAAATTTCTATATTGAGATGAATGTGCTTGTTTATTTTTACATAAAGATTAAGTCTTAGTGGAATATTTAATACCTTTTACTGTTGCCAGATTTTTCAGCATGCCCCACATTCAATTATATGACCTCATATGGACATATTGCCTGTTGCCTACTTAGAAAGTGAACACTCAAAGTCCTCCAGAATTAGAGCCTTCTGTGTTTTTCTAATACTGAAATCACACCCTCCATACACACTGTGCTTCAGTCAAACTGTACTATGCCAATTCTGTCCTCTCCTTCCCCATATCTGTCCACATTGCCTCCCTCAATATATCCCACCCCTATAGCTGTATTTCCTATACCTGGGATGTCCTCTCACCAAAACACAGTTCAAAATTACCTCTTGGATGAAACCTTTCATGATGACCTAATCCAATCCAATAAGCATTTATCAATCACTTATGTACAAGCCACAGTGCTAGATCATCAGGTTAAAGAAAAAATTTGAAATAGTCTCTGCCCTTTAGTAGCTTGTCTTCTTCCTACTACAGCAAAATTGTGTTTGCTTTTGTCTAATAATATTTTTATAACACTTCTGAGATTACAAAATGCTTTACATATATATCTTCTTCAGGTCTCACAATAGCCCTGTGCATTTATTCTATAACATGATGTATTATTTGTATTATGTATATTTATTACATATATATATAATATATATTTACCTCTTTATATATATTACCTATATTTATATCTTATATTTTTTTAAACTAGGTATTCTTAATCTTTTCTGTATCTTTGGCTCCTTTGGCAATCTGGTAAAGTCTAGATTTCTCAGAATAAATTTTTTAATGCATAAAATATAGGATTACAAATAAAACCAATTATATTGAGTTATAGTTCAATGTATATTTTTTAACATGAGTGAGTGGGCCTCAAAAAGAATAAATACCCTTGTTATATAATGCTGGTTTAATCAGGCTTAGTTTATCAGCATTTGGAACCCCTCCTCCACACATTCACAGCTTTGCTCCCCTGTCACCTACCTTCCATAGCAGGCACTCAGTAAGTGTCTGTTGAATATAAATGGATCAATTCCTTTCTGCTACATGTAACGAGAACCCCGTGCTTTCAAGACTCATTCAATCTTGGTTCTGTGCTATTTGTTCAATTTTATCTTTTAATAATCTCCAACCCAGAATCTTAGTGTTAGAACTGAAAGTTTAGATACCATCTAATCAAATACATTCGTCATAGAGCTGAGGAAATTGAGAGACAGAAGGGAGGAGACACTACTGGAAGAACTTTCTTACTGTCGCTTGCAAACTTTTTTCTCTGATTACTCTAAACCATACTGGCCCTGTAGTGCTTATGTAGTACCTTTAGAATCAAACCTATATCACCACACATTTCAATAGTAAATTACTCTGATTTTTCCTTAGTGTCCTTCCTAATTTCCCTTTTAGTTCTTTACAGACATGATTCAGTTGTAACAACAAGAAATGAATTTAAGAAACGTGGTGATTTCCTTTGGGGTAGGAATTTGATACACATTTATAAAATCACCTTCCTGCCCTAAGTGGGAATAAGTTAAAGTAAAATCTGCAAAAATAGAGTGAATTAAAATGCAATAGATTAGGGGATAGCCTGAGAGTTAGTGGTTCTGGGTTAGACCCCAAACACATGTCTTTATGTGAGCTTTCATACTGACATTGTATGTCTCTTTCTGCTCTAGTTCCTTTGGGAGAACTCCCTTCTACAGGTTTCCAGTCAGACCGGGAAATGGCACGGTGAACTCCAGCTGTACTTAGGCAAGCTCCAAAGCCAAATAATGGCCACAGTGCTGGAGCCCGAGGACCAGGACCTCTGGGAGGAGGAGGGAATCTTAATGGTGAAGCTGGAAGATGATACCATTTGGAGGCCAGACCCGCAGCAGGATGATGCTGTGCTCGAGACTTCTCAGAATTTCCGGAGATTCCGCTACCAAGAGGCATCAGGGCCCCGGGAGGCCCTGAGCCGGCTCCGGGAGCTTTGCCATCAGTGGCTGAGGCCGGAAAGGAGGACAAAGGAGCAGATCCTGGACTTGCTGGTGCTAGAACAGTTTCTGACTGTTCTTCCTGGGGAACTGCAGAGCTGGGTGCGGGGGCAACGGCCAGAAAGTGGCGAAGAAGCAGTGACACTGGTGGAGGGTTTGCAGAAACAGCCTAGGAGACCAAGGCGGTGGGTGAGGAGGGGGAGTCCTGATCTGTGTGATTTGGAGGAGGAAAGCTTGATGGTGGGTTGGGGTCTGGGGGTGACATGGGCCTCATTTTTTCAGTTTATCGACTCTTAGTCATAATTTGGGTGCTGGGTCTGGGGCAGATGGTTGGTGTCTGTGAGAAGTTTTCAGCTGAGTTTAGCATCTGAAATGTTTGCCAGGGGTCTGTCCTTAGAGCTATGGCAGTGTTGATAGCTACTGCCACCCACAGATACTGGCTTTGGTTTTCCCTTTTTCAGACGTTGATTCTCAGTTTGCTGGGGGAGGAAAGTTCTGTCATTTCCTCAAGCGTGCCCCTATGTCCCCAATTACAAAACCCCCTTTCAGGTTGGTAAGGTATAAAAGCAGGTATGAGAGGGCTGCAGGCTGGGCAGGGGAAGTGGGAGGGAGCCTAGGCGACTTGGGGACAGCAGTGGGGGAGGTGGAGAAGGTGGCTCCCCAGTGGAGTGTCCAGGCCTCTCCTGGCCTAGGACTTGCTCCCAGTAGCCCCTTTGCTGCTCCCCAGTGGAATGAGACTCTTCCTCCTTTCCTGTCTTGTGTCCCTAGGGGAGCTTTCCTGCAGGCAGCTCCTTGTAGGTTAAGCTCTGATTGCCCCAGAATTTCCTCTGGGCCCTGTGGTGACAGGAGATGGGGATTGTTCCCAGGTGACGGTCCATGTGCATGGCCAGGAAGTCCTCTCAGAGGAGACATCAAGTCTGGGAGAAGACCTGGAGTCACCAGTCGAACAGCCGGAGCCTGTGCACACCCCATCCCTGGAGGAGTCCCATGAGGAGTCACATGAGGAAGGGCCCCAGAGCCCAGATCTGAGCGGGGAAGAGCAGAGCCAGTGCCTCGAAGAGGAAGCCCAGCCCCTACAGGAGAGCGGTGGGGAGCCTGAGAGTGAAGGGGCAAAGGGCTTCTTGGAACAGCACAAGGGAGGGAAGAAAGGAAGGGTCTTGCAGCACCAAGAGCTGGTGTGGGCTCTGAGAGGGGATTGAGCCTTAGACTTTGGCAGTTGGAAGGAGGCACAATCTCAATTGGATTCCCTAAGCAGACCCCAAATGATGCAAATGTTCTTGCTATTCCTTGGCAGTGTGTGAGTATATGTACCAGTATTAAGTGGCTGGGTGGAGGCAAAGGACCTGAGCTTTTCTCAGTAGAGAGCTTCTTGAATTCCCCAAGGGGAGTGGGAGTGTTCTTTCATCACTGAGAGTAAAAAGGGATACCAGCTCTAATCTTTCTCGGCTCTGGCTCCTTTCTTATCCTCAGGCCTTCCTGTCCCCCAGGACCATGTCCTTCCTGAGGAGGGAAGCAATGGAGACCAGGAGATGGTTAACCTTCTTACAGCCATATCCCAGGTGAGCTGTGGTGGCCATCCCTAGGTACAGTGTTGCTGATTTGGCAGCCCATTACTAATGGTGTTTGTTAGACCCAGACCCTAATTCTGAATTGTGCCCCAGTTGGAACAGACCTTCCCCACACACATACAAGGAATTGCCTGGGTTGTAAAACTGCCCACTTGGCCTTTCCTGAAATGAGGTGGCAAAGCGCATTAGATTTGAGTTTTTGAATTTTTACTCCTAAAACCTTTTTTTCCTCCCTTTACTGAAGTGAGAGAGCAAGAGGCTGGAGGAAGCTGATAAAAATACATTTTTTTTTTTTTTTACTGACTGGAAAACTGTGTGGTTATAGAATTGGGTTGTTTTTTTTTGTTTTTGTTTTTTTTAATGTTTTGGATTACTTGAAGGAATTGGGAGGACCTCTGTACTTCTATACAAATTGGATCAAATGAAGTTTGATCCACAGTCCCTTCTTAGAGAAAGCTTATTTTAGTTGTTGTTGGGATTGAAATACATGAGAATAGCTTAATTTGGAAGAAATATATTCTATTGTATATATTCTACTCTCAACTGCTACTGAGTCTTTACTTGTCTCCATTCCTATAACGTACCCTATCTCTACCCATTTCTGCCCTCAGGACTAATCCATCTTTCAATCAAGATTTAACCCAAATGTCACAATTTTTTCCATGTCAATAACATCCCTACTTTTAATTAACTTATTAACTTTTCTCTTAGAATCTTTATCATGCTGTTTATTACTTTCATGCATATTTGTTTTGCATTAAGAACAGGGATAATAGTTATCTTTTTTTTTTTTTTTTGTCTTCACTTCCTAGCCCAATACTTTTTACACGGTAGGTATTTTTAAATGTTTGTTTTGAAACAAATGAAAATAATAACAAATGAGTGCAAACTTCATGTGTGGAGTGGGTTAATTTATAATGGCTTCACCAAGAACTTATGTTTTCAACCACTGTGACTGAAAAAAGGGAAAGAAATATGAATTAGTGAGAAGGAATGGAAAGATTGAAACAAGTATTCCATAAAGGAATGCAAGGCAGAACAAGCTCAGAATAGAGCATAACAGAATCTAAGAATTAGAAGGGAGTTTAGAGTTCTTACAGAATAGCATTTCCTTCTGTAACATCCCTGACAAAAGTCCCCTTAGAGAACTTTATTGAGAACTTCACTATTTCCTGAGCCAGCATGTTGTACTTTGTTTTTGTATGGTCTCATCACAAGTCATTTCAATATCACATTCATCTTCTGGATGTGATTCAGTTTGTCTTTCTCCTTGATGAAATGTGACACCCCAAACTGGTGTGAAAAGAACATGATGCAACAAAAGTCACTTCTCTGGTTGGGGACCTTATGCCTTTTTTGATGTAACCTAAGACTGTTAGCATTTTTGGCTGCTATGCCATGTTATACCTTTGGATTCTAATCTCTAGATATTTTTTAAGACTCTTAATCAAGCCTCCCTTCTTCCATCCTGTACTTGTGAAAATTGATTTATTTATCCTCTCTGTAGGACTTCACTTTTAAGCATATTGAATTTTATTTTACTAGATTTAGTTCATTGTTTTAGCCTGACCAGGTCTTTTTGGAGCTTGACTCTATCTTTTGGTATGTTTGATATACCAGATTTATATTATCTTCAGATATACAGGTCCTAGAACCAATCTCTGTGATATGCCTTTAGAAAGTCCTTCCAAATTGACCTTAATCATTACTCTTTGGGCCTGGTGTCTATGCTATCAAATAGGCTATATCTCTTTTGCTTTATGCATAAGGATGGAAACCTATTTTTTCCAGATTTCAGCAAAGCGTTTGATAATGTCTCTGCTATTCCTCTGATCTATTGATCCATCAAAAAGAAAATTAATTAAGATGATTGATTGAAATTAACTTAATTAAAATTAATAAGAAAATAAAAAGTTAATCTGGTACAACCTTATTATGATCAAGCCATACTGGCTTTTCACAATGGTCATTTTATTTTTTTAATGCTAAAGGATAATTTTTTTTTTAATGATCCAGAAATCAGATTCAAGTTAGCTAGCCTATAGACTGACTATTGTATTGTCTTTCCTGTTTTTAAAATGATTAATACTTTCCTCCAAATTTATTGTACCTCTCACATTCTACATAATCTTTGAAAAGTCACTGAAGGTGGTCCAGCAGTTACTTATGTGCTAATTCCTTCAGTATAATGCAGTTTGCCTAACCTTGATGTTTTGAAATTAATGGAAAGCAACCAGATTGTCTCTTATTTACATTAGGTTTCTCTGTTAACATTTTTGATTCTAAAGTTATTCTCATTGGCATTGAAGACATCAAAATAGGAGTAGTTTTAACATCTCTAACCTCTTATGCATCTTGAAAAATGTTTTTTCTGTTTCTTCTTTGGTCTTTCTCTTTCAGAATAGCTAAATACTGTTTGTTTTCTTAACTTCTGATTATCAGCTTCAGCTTCTTCTAAACCTTATCATTCCTGACATTTTTATGGGCCTATGCTATTCTTATAATCTTATCCTTGTTTACTTTATGTGTATTTTTTTAAATAGGATTATGCTGTTCTGTTCTTATCCATATTTATTTTGTGTGTGTGTGTAGGTTTTTTTTTTTAATTTTAGCAGATGAATTCTTTTGTTCATCTACTTCTTCCGCCTTAGACAAATTCCTTCTATCCTTTCAATAGAATTTCTTTATTGAAAACTTAGGCAGCAGTATGGTACATGTGAAAGAACATTGGCTTTGGATTCAGAGAACATGGGTTTAAATCTTAATTTCTGATGTTTACTACCTATATGATTATAAGCAAGTCACTTACTTCCTTGGTCCTCAGTTTCCCCAACAGTAAAGTGAAGGGATTGGACTAGATAGCCTCTGAGGTCCTATCTGACTCCAGATCTATGTTTTAATGATCCTGTAGCTTCTTATTTTCTCTCTCTCTCTCTCTCTCTCTCCTAGTCAATAAACATTTATAAGGTGCCTACTATGTTCCAGACACTTTGCTTAAAAGTGCTGTAGATACAAAAAAGGGGCAAAAAATGATCCCTACCCTCACAGAGCTCACAAAGGAAGGAGACAACATGCAGATATATACAAAGCAAGCTATATACGAGATAGATACTTCCTATCTTCTTTTTACTAGTTTCTGCTATAAATTGTAGGCTGTGGAATCCTACCTAACCTTTCTCTAGGCTGCTTGAGGTTCATTATTACAAAATTTAGAATGTGCCTGATTGAAAGAGACTCTTACTCAAAAATTATATTCTTTTTTAAAATAGTATTTTATTTTTCCAATTGTATGTGAAGATAGTTTTCAGCATTCACCTTTGCAAAACCTTGTGATTCAAATTTTTCTTCCTCTCCTGCTTCCCAAAAACAACAAGCAATCCAATATAGGCTTAAACATACAATTCTTTTAAACATATTTCCATATGCATCATGCTATGTAAATATATATATATATATATATATATCTCATATCAAAAGGAGAAAAAAAAACACAAGAAAAGGAAAAAAAAAAAACCAAGCAGATTAACAGCAGCAACAACAACAAAAATGAAAAAAACTATGCTTTGATCCACATTCAGTCTTCATAGTTCTCTCTCTGGATGTGGATGGCATTTTCCATCACAAGTCTATTTGAATTGCCTTAAATCACTTAATTGTTGAAAAGAGCCAAGTCCATCACAGTTTATCATTACATAATCTTGTTGCCATGTACAATGTTCTCTTGGTTCTGTTCACTACACTCAGCATCAGTTCATGTAAATCTTTTCAAGCCTTTCTAAAATCAGCCTGCTCATCATTTCATTAGAACAATAATATTCCATTACATTCATAAATATAACTTATTCAGCCATTTCCCAACTGAGAGCCATCCACTCAACAGAAATTATATTCCCATCATTTTGACTTTAGCAGCCAGTGCCACCTTTTGATTAGAATCAGTTCCAGGATAACAAGTATAGCATATTTGCTTTCTCTATCTTTTGAATTTAATTATTATGGCAAGTTAAGAATTTGCCAACTCCTGCTTTTAGTAGATCATTTGAAATAAAGCTCCGTCCTGTTGGGAAGTCCTCCTCCCCCTGGATCCTACCTTTACAATAGCTGCCTCTGCCTCTCTTTCCAGAACCAGAGTATAGGCTTGTTCCTGAAGCATCAGTTACTAAGTGAAATTTCTTCTTGTTTCAGGGGCTTGCAACTTTTAAGGATGTGACTCTGTCCTTCTCCCAGGAGCAGTGGGGTGAACTGGATCCAACACAGAAAGAATTCTATGGAGAATATGTCTTACAGGAGGATTGTGGCATTGTAGTCTCACTAAGTAAGGGCACATTTCCCTTGATAGTTAGTTTGAAGGCATTTTTAATGCATATGCTCTCTCCCTTATTGGAACTTTCTAAGATCACAACGTCATCTAGTCTAATCCCTTCCTTTTACAGTTAAAAAAATTGAGGCCCAAAGAGGCTGACTTGCCCAAAGTTAAGCAGGTAGTAAATAGAACTAAAATCTGAACTCAGGCTCTTTGATCTAATTAGACATAGATTTTTCTTATATATAGGTATAGGTATATTTCCATATAGAGATATATAGATATTACATATATATTATATTTCTATATAACATAAACATAGACATTTGTCTAATTAGACATAGGTTTTTCTTATATATCCAACCCTACCAATGGAGTGGGTTTGTGGCTAGAAGGGAGGTTGCTAGTCTCTCAGGCTAGAGTGAAGAGAGGATTGCTGGTATCTACTGCTTTCAAAATTGAAGAATAGTGTTGGAGGTGCTAAAGAAATCTTCAAAAGGAAAAAGGGAGTACTGTGATGGGAGCAAAGTGGTGTCCATTTTCATGTTTATTATTTGGATATGACAATAGGTATGGCAAAATTTGGAGAAGTTAGTCACTGAAAAAGGAAAGCAGCTTCAGAAGTGATTTGTAATAGGATTGAAAAGGAGTACTTGAAAAAATCAAATAGAAGATATGTAATACTTATATGGATAGCAAACTAGAGGGAACAAGGGTTTGACCTTATTACTCAATTGTTCCATAGCTACTTTGCCAATGTTTACCAAATCTTAGCTTTTTTCTAATGCCGGATTAACCTGCTGAACCATCTTGAAATTCTTATTTCCTTCCCTTGAATAGCGTTTCCAATCCCCAGACTAGATGAGGTCTCCCAGGTGGAAGAGGAGGAAGAATCTTGGGTCCCTGATTTGGAATATCCACCAGATCCTGAAGAAACAGAGATTCTGAGTTTTACCTATACAGGTAAGGAATAAGATGTTAAGTTTAGTGTCCCTCTAGGAGTTACTCCAGTATTTTCCCATTCTGGAGTAGGTCTGTCCCCTGTGTTCACTTAGCAGCTGATGTCTGTGGCTAAGTCTAAACAACCAAGAGGAAATCCTCATTCCTACCTAGTCTTTCCTTATGGGGCTTGGACATAAGGTAACATTCTTGTTTCTGTTCTCCTGTCAATGGATCTCTCTCCCGATTTCTAGCCTGACTTCTCCATGATCTCTCCCTCCACTTGTCATTTTGTTTTGTTTTTTCCCATTGTGAGGAAAACATCACTGACTGTGTCTGATTCTCCATTTTTTCTTGTCACTATTTTCATAGGTGATAGGAGTGAGGATGAGGAAGAGTTTCTTGAACAAGAAGAACTCAATATTGAAGACTTGCAAAGAACTATTTTGGGAAGTCCAGAAATTTCCCAGAATATTGATTGGGAACTACTCTTTGAGGATGAGCCAAGTAGCCCTAGTGAAAGGAGAATGAGTACGAGTTTTTCTCCAACACATAATTTCATGAACCTTCAAGAAAACTTACAATTCCATCCACTATTAGGAAGATCTCACGAGTGTCCTGTGTGCAGGAAAAACTTCAGTTGCAACTCTCATCTTATTAGGCATCTCAGAACCCATACAGGAGAGAAGCCTTATAAATGTCCTGACTGTGGAAAAAGTTATACTCGTAGCTCACACCTTGTCAGACATCAAAAGATCCATAAGTTACAAGGACCATTTACATTTCCTCATAGCAGGGACAGATTTGATGAAATCTCTCAGTCATTCCGACATGAGATAATCCCACAAACTGAGAAACCTTATAGATGTGAAACATGTGGGAAACACTTCCGCTGGACTTCAGACCTCATCAGGCACCGTAGAACACATACAGGAGAGAAACCCTTCTTCTGTAGCATTTGTGGGAAAAGTTTTAGCCAGAAGTCTGTCCTCACAACGCACCAAAGAATCCACCTGGGAGGTAAACCCTATTTGTGTGGGGAATGTGGGGAGGACTTCAGTGACCACAGGCGTTATCTGGCTCACCGGAAAACCCATTCATCCGAGGAGCTCTACCTCTGTAACGAGTGCGGCAAGTGTTTCAGCCACAGCACAGCATTCGCCAAGCACCTGCGAGGACATGCATCTGTGCGATCCTGCAGGTGCAATGAGTGTGGGAAAAGCTTCAGCCGGAGAGACCACCTTGTCAGGCACCAGAGGACACACACAGGCGAGAAGCCATACACCTGCCCCACCTGTGGGAAAAGCTTCGGGAGAGGATACCACTTGATCAGGCATCAGAGGACCCACTCAGAAAAAACTCTCTTACAGGACTCGGGTGTAGAGAGAGCTGTACTCAGAAAAGACTCCCAAGTGGAGGACGGGCTGTGAGAAAAGCCACCCTCTCACCTAGAAAAGGGGCCTCTTACAGGGAATCCCACTGGCCACCCCAGACCTTGCCTCTCCTCCCTCTGCGTTCTCGTGAAAATCCTCTCAATCTTCTTTGTTGCTTTGAGGGGACATTTTTTCTTTCTCTGCTACCCAGTAGGGCTTCTCCACTGAGGGATTCTGTTTCCACCTCTTTGGGATAAGTTAGGAGAGTGAGAGAGAGCTAAGGAGATGTGGTTAAGACACCTTCCCAAGAGAGGCTGTGGTGTCTCTAAAGGTATTTTGGCTTTTTTGAGTAAAAAGTGACATAAATTGAGCCACAGGCTTTCTGGGTCTCTGCCTGGCAGTAGATAACCCTGACTGAGAGACAGGAGATGTAGGGCCCTTTGACTTGGCCACAAATTCACTGGACAACCCTGGACAGACAGACCCCATGTCCTTTCTGTGATTCACTCACCACATCTCAAAAAAGAGAACACTGTTGATGCACTTTCCTTTGATGGTACAGGGTGGAATGGCAAAGAATTCTGTTCTTACCAAACAGGCACTCAAGGCTTGTTGATGGAGGCCCTTTATGGCTTCTCCCTTCCCACTTGCCAAGGTTGTAGTAAACAGTGCTAAGATGGGGCTGAGCAGAAGGTCTCCTACCAAAGATGGGGCCTCTCTTTCTGCTCAGGCTCTCTCTCTTGCCATTCATTCACACTCTTAGCTTCCTTCCTGTTCCACCAGGTTCTTCTGGTTCTGTCCCAGGAAATACTTCTAACTCAAGGTGAAGCAAGGAAATAAGTAAGACAATTGGAATTTAAATTAAAAGATGTAATTTCCCATCCTTTCTCCTACCCCCTTTCTATATTTTTATGGGAATTCAAGAGTAGTAACAGTTTAGAAAGGTATCATGATACTGCTGTCATCTTGAAGAGAATGTCATAATTCCGTGGGAGAGTCTACCAGGTGAAGAGCTAAGAGTGACCTCGCAAAATCAAGAAAAAGTTAACCCAGTCCATAAAAGTTGAATGGGTTTCCTGCTGATATCTTGCTCTATCAATTTCTGCATAGTATATTGTATCTCATATCAGGAAAAGATTTCAGGCATTTTCCGCTTTCTTCAACTTTTCTAGCCAGCATCTGGGAACTAAGAGATCATATTAGGAGTGATTGATTTTAATGCATTTGTGAGCTTTTTTTTCCTTTTATTTTGTGTTTAGCTCCATTCTTGTGTCAGTGACAAAACAATAGCAATCTTTCAGTGCTCCCAAGAACCCTTGTTGCCTGATGAGGGTTACCATGGAAATAAGGCAAGTTGCCATGGCAACTCAGAGACCCAACTTGGTCTGTCTAATGTGGGTGTGGTAGACAGGAGGAACTTTTTCCTATCTTTGGAACACAAAGTCTGAGCATGAAAGCACAAGGGGGAAGAAGGTCTTTCTATTCAGTGCCTGACTTACTCTGTCCTACTGTGCCACCTGGTAGACTCTGTGCCCTAGCTGATACGCGTTGGTAACGCCAGCTTCTCCATCCAAATGAAACACCTCTGTACCTGCTTCCCCCTTATAAAGGAACTTCCATTTCATTCATCTCCTAGGCCTCTGTTATGTGACTCCTTGTATTCTCTGAACTTTCTAGGACTTGTCATTTTTCTTCTCAGCATTGGTCTGTTTGTAGGGGTCTGGAGCAGAAGCGATTTAAGTGTGAGCTATCTCTAAAGAAGCTTTGAGTGAGCAAGGTACAGCTTCATCCTTTAAGGATCTTTCCCCATTCACAGGAGATACATTCTAAAGATCCCTGGGAATGAAGAAATCCTTGAATACTGTACTGTCCCAATAATAAAAGTTTCTGAAGAGATAACTGGCAAAATTGCTCCAAAATGGGACTGAAGGAAATGAAAATTTCTAATCTGAATCCATAAAATCAGAATTTGAAAGTTGGACAGGGCCTTTAGATATCATTAGCTCCAATATTAGCATTTTCCATATGAGATAGCTGAGTGCCCAGCCACTGTCAGACAGTGACATAAAGCAGAGCCTAGAATCGAGCATTTTTAAAAATCGTACACAAACTTCCACACAAGCAGCCACAGAGATTGCTGCAATAATAGGAGTTAAGTGTCATACTGTTGTGATTCTGTAGCCCCTATTTAGTGGTTGTGATTACGGACAAGGTGGAGAGAATTTGTTGTATATTGGGCCTTGGAAAAGAAAGGATATCATAAGCATTTGAGTCTTTGTTTAGTGCTAATGAGACAAAGGTACATCTCTGTTAAAGTACAAATCAGGTTGTAGAAGCTTTAAAAAACTCTCAAGATATAGTAAACCAAATCAATAGGATATAAAGTTATGTACATTGGCAGTATAAAAAAGTTTAGAGTGAAAAATAAGAACTTGAACAAAGTTGAGGACAACAGGAATTGAACCATAAAATCAGAACTACAAAAACCTCAAACATTGTTTAATCCAATTAAGTACCTAACAAAGTTATATCTTAAGTGGGCATCTATCCTTTACCTGAAAACTTCCATTGAGAGAGAACTCATTGCGTTTCAAGAGAGTAAGATAAGCCTAACCTCATCCATATAGTATCCCCAACATAGTTGTGTCACCGGTTTCCTTCAGACTAAATGTTTCCTATTCTTTCATTCAGTTCTTGCATTGCACAGTCTTCTCTTAAGTAAGCATCCTATGTCTTCCTCTGGACATGCTTTCAGTTTTTCAGTCAATGTCCTTCCAAAAATACTATTGTAGAAATAGGGATACAGTACTAAAAATGTCTTAATCAAACAGGGCATCACATTCCCCCAGGGATTAAATCTCTGAATAGAGGTTAAGATTATATTGGGAGCACCATATTGTTGAGCTTTGAGTGAGCAAGGTACTGCTTTATCTTTTAAGGGAAACTACATTTATAAGGATCTCTCCCCATTCACAGCATCTAGAAAAGCATATAGTCCACTAAAATCCCAAGTTATTTTTCACTACAGTGTTTAATCACACCTTCCCACATACCTTTGAAGTTTTCAACTTATTTTTTGGGTAAGACTCATGTGTCCCTATTAAATTTTGTCCCCTTCGAGCTGGCCCATTGCTCTACCTTGTTGACAAATTTATGGATAATAATTCTCTATTTCATAGCTTTGTTCATTGACAAATACAATGAGTATGCATCCGTGCCTTTACCTAAGTCTGATAAAAATGTTAAAACTACACTAAGCATAAATTCTCTTGAACATTCCAATAGATACCTCCCTCCTAGTTGACTTCTTTGGACATAGCTATTCAACTAGTTCTGAATCTACTTGGTTATACTTTAACTCACATACAAATCTTATTCATAAGAGTAACTTAAGAAATATTGCCAAATACTCTGCTGTGTTTGTAGCATGCTGCTCATCTACAGTCAATATCAAAAGAAAAAGATGAACATGGGAAGGCTGTTCTTGATTGAGTTTAACGTATGAAAGAGATCCTATGCCATCTAGATCAGTCTGCACTTGAATAAGCAAATTCTCTTATATCTATGGCACATGATCATGCACCTTTTGCTTAAAGATCTCTAATGGGGAAAAAATCCACTAGCTCAGGAGGCAGCTCTTTGCAACTTTTGAATAACTTTCAGGAAGCTTTTTCCTACATGAAACTTAAATCTGCCAGTCTTCAACTTCTGTGCACTTTTCCCCATTCTGTCGTCTGGGTGAGACCCTTTATGCCAAATGACAACCCTTCAGGTACTTAGTACAGCAATATTGTCCATTCTCCTTCCCCTAAATCTTTTACAGATTAAACAGTTGCAGTCTTTTCATTTTACCATTCTACATAATCTCACCATCAGAAATGTAGAGCTGGAAAAAAAATTTTTAAACAAATATATTTAAGATAGTTAAGTAACTTATGCAAGATGAGTTCTTTATTCTGTTCCTGCTTCTCATAGAATACGTTGGAAAGGGGATAACAGGTGTAAGAGATATCAGGGAGGTGGAATCAGCAAAATATATAATGACTGATGTGTGATGAAAAAAGAGTCAAAGATAACCCCAAGGTTGTGACTGGAAGAATGATGGTAACATTAAAAGAAATTGTCAGGAGAAAGGATTTTGGCAGTGCATGGGAAAGGAGTGGTTCCATTTTTTTTTTTTTTAAATTTAAGTGCCTACTATGAACCCTAGAGATGACAAAAAGTTAAAAGTACAATCATTGCCACAAGAGCTTGTGGACTAGTAAAGGGATGTGGCTCATGTATAAAATTCTGTAGTGCATAGTAAGTGCAGGAAGTTGAGAGCTCTCCCCTCTAATGGCCTTAGTTTTCTCACTGAAGTTGGAGGATAAGTAGTGTACTAGAAACCTAAGTTTAAAGCACATGGCATGAGGTTTGCTGTGAGGCATGTAATAACTGTCAAACAGTTGTGAGGAGCTACCTAAGATGATGCACCATAAATTTGTAATGAATGAAATATATTCACTTTCTTCACTGACAGTCAAAACCCCTAGTGAAGAAATGGAGAAATCAGATTTCAGAAGTTACCCAGAAATAATAAACACTGTTAGCAAGTTGAAAAGAGCAGAAAATTAAAGGAACAAAGAAATTCATGTAGTAGCTAATAAATTGGTGGCAGACTAGTATAAAGACTATATAGAAGCGAATGAAGCTGGATTGGGAGGGGAATATAAAAGAGAGATTTGATAGTTACAATATGAGTCACAAGGATGAAGAATAGTTTTAATGTGAGTGGGAGAGATGGAAAGGTGGGTAGTAACAGAAATAGGATTTCAGAATCTCAAAAGTACAATTCTAGATGATGAATGATGAAATTAAAAGTTTGATTAAGTTGTATGTGACAGAAGAGGGGTCTGAAATCAAAGGTTTGGGAAATTGTATAGTTAAGATGATGGAAGGGCTGTCAGAATGAGTACTTAAAATCTGCAGATGTTGACAGGGGATGAGGAAGGACTGAAGGCTATGAATCACAGAGAGTTGGAAGGGACTTCTGCAATTATATTTCAAGCATAAATGCAAAAGAAATCCCCGGTATAACAGAATTGTCAAGTGGTCATCCAGTCTATTTAAAGAATATCCTACCCACCCCCATCCCTATATGATTGGGAATCACTTTGCTGTCATAACGGCTGATTTCACCATGGGACAGTTCTGATTGGTGTAAGTTTTCCTGACTTCAACTTAAAGTTCATTCTTGGCAACTTCCACCCCTTTTTCTTTATTCTGTCTTCTAGGAGCAAAGTGAAGAAGTCATATTCTCCCTTATGACTTTTCAGATACTTGAAGACTTATCATACACCCCAAAGGCTTCTTCTGCAAGCTAAATATTCCCGTTTCCTTCAACTAATCTTCAGGATAGCACCTTCTGGTTGCCCATGGGGATGCTTATCAGCATCCACGGTTTTTAACTGGCATCCAGAAAAGAGCACAGTGTTCTCAATGAGGTCAGATAAAGGCAGAGTTCTAAGGAACTTGATCACCTCCTTCTACCTAGAAACTGCCTCTTAATATGGTTCAAAATGGCATTGGCTTTTTTGACTGTCACATTACATTGCTGATGCATAGTGAGTTTGCAGTCTATCGAAACCCCAATATATCTTTCAAACTACTACTCAACCATACTTCCATTACTCAGTTTTTGTGGCTATTTTTAAAGTCCAAATGCAAGACATCACACTTCTCCCTATTGAATTTTATTTTATTAGATTGAATCCAAATCAATGTATCAATATCTTTTGGGATCTTGATTCTATCATCTCCCTTTTCCCCCTACAGCTTTATGAGTACTCTTTATGAGTACTTTTATAAATGGGATACTCCACTTGAGGCTTCATGAACATTGAAACATTAATAACTCCTCTTTTAATCCACATTTAAATATATCATCTAAGCCACCTCTTTCCATCTATGTAAAAATGCTTATAATTTATATATCTAGGATTCCCCTCAACCACAGGTTGTCACTTTGTCAAAATAAAATTTTAAAAAAGGAAATATGGTTTCTCTGACATGACCTGTTCTTAAAGCCATGTTAGCTCTTTTAAATGCCCAATTCCCTTCCTACATGCTCATCAATAATTTCTTTAACAACCTGCTATAGAATTTTTCCAAGAATCAAAGTTAAATTCACCATTCTAAAATTCTATTATCACCCGTCTTTTTCGAAAAGGAGCATTTGCCCTTTTTCTAAGGGTTCCTATTTTCCATGTCATTTTCAGATGTCATATTTGCCAGCTTTTTTCAGGACTCTTAAAATATAGTTATCTGAGCCAAGTAACTTGAATTCATCAAGGGCAAATAGACACTTTCTTATCTTGGTATCAACTTCCTGTAAGCCTTTCTGTTGTTACTTCCTTAATAAATATCATTCTTCTTGCCAGAGAAAACAAAAGCAAAATAAGACCTCAGTTGTCACTGTCCTTTCCCTTCAATAGTTCTCTTTTTCTTTCCAACATGAGGGGAAAAAAAGGGTAAGAGGGGGGAAGGTTTGGGGGAGCCATTTTCATGGCACTGGACTTTCCCTACCAGCCTTTACTCTTACTGAGTTTAATATGTCAGACTTTATAGAACCATAGCACATTTTTTGCCCTCTGCCAACTGCCCTTTCATTATACAATTCTTTTTTAAATTTTATTCTATTGGATGGTAAATCCCTATGTATTTCTGTTAATCTCTTCAAATTAACTCCCACTTTTAATCCTGTTGAAATGAGGTTGAAACCAGTTGCAGAAGTCTTTGAGAAAATTGGGAAAGTTATCTAGAAGCTGGTTGTATGGCTATACAAGTGATCAGGAGAAGGTGGGGTAAACAGATTCTATGTCCTTCAGAAAGTAGAAGAGATATTTAAACCTTCCTTCTGGCCCTGTGAGTTGGAGAAAGTAGAAACAGGAGTGACCTCAGAGGAAAACCAAGTTTCAGTTCAAAACAAGCTGGGAAAAGGAAGTTCCATTCTGGCCATATTGAATTGAATTCTTTTTGGCAGCTGTATGCAAAGAAACCCAAGTGAGTTCCAAGTGGAACAAGTGCACATTCTAGACGCTGGGTCCATTTGCATCCCTTTCCACACACATACTCATACACACACATACATTTTCCCACATTTGTGAAAGTACTGGGATCTTGAAACTGACATTCAGATCTACCACGAGTGGTAGGGGTCTTATGTCACTATCTTGAATACTGAAATTATTCCAGACTAACCAGTGTCACTGCTTTACTACTTCCATGATTTTTAAATCAGTTTGATCTAGAACCCAGGTTTCTGGAGATGCATATAATTGATGGCTGTCACACATCTCCACTTTACTGTCTCTGTTTGGTCAACTAAATAACTTTTCTTCCACCCTTCCTAGGCACTAGGAATACAAAGACAAATGTATAGGCTAGGCCCTCAAGCAATCTACATTCCTTTAAGAGATGCACAAAGTACATAGAGAAGTAAATACAAAATGGTTTAATGAGCAACTGGTGAGACCAGAAACAGTTATCCTGCAGGATAACTGAAAGGACCTTGAAAGATGCTAGGAATTATGGGAGAGGTGGGATAACTTTTACAAAGGACTGAAGACAGAATACTAAATTTGAGAAACAGTCAGTAGGTCACATATATGTGTGTGTGTGTATGTATATATATATATATATATATATATATATATGAGTGTGTGTCCATATATACATATATGTGTCCATACACACACACACACACACACACATATATATATATATATATGTCATTATGGAAGGAGTTATGAAGGAAGTAATCTGAGATCATTGTGGAAGTATATCTAGGAACCAAATTGTGGAGAGTTTCAAAACTCAGGATGAGGGGTTTATATTTTAATTGGCAGTGGAGGGACCTCTAAAGATTCTTAATCTGCAGAATGACAGGGTCAAGCCTATTCTTAATAATGTTAATCTGATAACTGAAAATATTGGGTTAGAGAAAGAGAAAATGGGATCAACAAGAACAATTGGTAAGTCATTATTGTTACCCAGGGAAGAAGTGATGAGACCAGACCTAATATGGTAGCTGAAAAGGAGATGGACATTAGAGATGATATGGATATCAAAACAAGAAACATATTAGATAAGGAGATTGAAGGAGAAAGAATAATTAAGCTGTGTTTCTCAGGTTATGAATTCATATAATTAGAAACATGGTGATATGTATGATAGAAATAAGGAAGTTTAGAAGAGAGTAATATTACATTTGGGTAGGAAGGTATAATGGGTTCTATTTTTACTTGTTAAGTTTGTTATGAGACATCCAGATAGACATGCCCTATATTCAATTAATCATTGAGGTCTGAAGATCAGGGATGAATATTTAGATGTGGAGGGCAAGCTATATAATGAAAATTGAATTCATGGAAGCTAATGATTCCCAGGGGAAAAAAGATAAGAGTGAAGGAGAGAGACCCCCACAGAGCCTTAGAGAACATCCACATTTAAGTAGCAGAAAAACCTCAAGAAGCTGGTGCACACAAACAGCGGAGAGATGATCCTGAAGTGTCAAGGACTACCTGCTCCTCTTCCTCCTGGTCCAGTGTGTAACTCATAAGAAAGAGGGACTAGTAATGCGTTGTCTTCTGGAGGAAACCAGGTTTCCACGTGGGCTGAGAGAAGGAAAGAGTTTGAAATGAAGAGACCTAGGGGAAAACAATCACCAATAGAACGCGGGCTTCACAAGGCAAAGTGAAATAGTAGATGATTTGGGTTGTAGAGGAATGGCTCGATAATGATGAGAGTAAAAAGAAGGAAAGCATTAGCACTCCCAGCAGAAGGAAAGGATTTTCACCCCAGCATTTGGTGGGTGAATTACAAGCAGAAAGTAAATGCAGCTTCTGTCCAGTTAAAAAGCAGTTAATCAGGTGCCTCCCCCGACTCTCCAGGATGAATACGGTGTCAGCTTAAAGCTAATGGCTTGTCACTCCAAATACTGGGAACAGGGTGGAAAAAGCAGGGAGTTACGTCCTGCTAGTAAAGAACAATTGTTCTCATCTTGGCTGGACTAAAGTCACACTCTGCCAGTTTTCACAGGGTCATACCCAGAACTGTGAGAGAGGAGACATTTTAGAAGCATGTGGAACAGCTCTGTACAAGTCCCAGGAAGGGAGAGAATTCTAGGATATTTCTGTCCTGATTCATGGGGTGGTCCTGAGACTTCAACAGCCGAGGATGGCGGCAGTGGTGATTGGCTCCTGGGTGACCTGAACTCACACTGAGGCCTAACTTTTTACCTATGTCTGTCATCCAAGGACCAAGTTATCAGATGAAAAAATCTTAGCCCCAGAGGTTTGGTCACCAGGTAAGACGATGATAATTATTTTTTGCCCACAACAACCCATGAAAACACTCTCATAAGCATTATCACCATAGAAACTGCTCTCAAAACCCTTCTGCATAAGCTGGAAGATCAGATTCACAGTCATACCTGTTCCAGGGAATTCAGTAGAGTGCTCTAACGGATCTTTTCTAGCCACACTAAAGGCAGCTGGAAATTCTCTTCAACTTGGCACGCGAGTCTGTCCGTACATATAGAGAGAAAGGCTGTGCAGGCTACATGAGTCTGGTTACAAGATTTTTCTTCAGTTTTCTACCTCTACTAATGGTACCCCTGGAAATCTGACAGCTCATCGGTTAGGGGGGTATGTGCCTAGAACTCCAGACCATTGTAGTAGCAGATGAGCTCTAAGGAAATCTGTAGAGTTCAGTCTGATTCAACTCAGAATCTTGGTAGTAATGAATTGGTCATTCAGCTCCATCCCAAAAGAATATGGGGGTCCCGTGGGTACTCTGCCCTTCCCCAAACCAATTTCTTCTTTGAAGGTTTCCTTTATATTCCCCTAGGGAGAAGGAATTAAGGCAAGAGCATTAGAGTCAGAAGATCTTTAGTTTAAATCCTAGCTCTGAGGTTTGCCAACTTTGTGATCATGGGTCACTGAGTTTTAGTTTATCTATAAAATGGAGGTGATAATACAGAACCTACTTCACAAGCTTATTTTGAGGCTCAAATGAAATTATCTGTGTAAAGAACTTTGAAAATCATAAAACACTACATAAATAGCTACTCTTTACTGAAGTAATATGGGAGGGGGCAAATAAATTAATCTCTGAACTCTCATTTCCTGTTCTATACAAGAGGATTAGACTAGGTGATCTCTAAGGTCTCTGTCAACTCTATGATCCTGTGTGTGATATCCTTTATCTTCTGTAGTATGTAGCTCCCTCCTCAAGTCACCCTCCTTTTAACCAATCTTCCTTCAAAGAAGAACTCATTTTAGAAAGCACTAGATTTCTCATTCTCCAGTGAAATTCTATCCCTTTGTGACAAGCTAGAAATTATGACAGAACAATACAGTCAAGAAAGATCCTGAAGATTAATATCATTAAACGGCTTCTTAATCAAAGGTTCTTAACCTTTTTTGTCATAGAGCCTTTGGGAAGTTTGGGGAAGTTTTTAAATGCATAAAATAAAATAGAGAATTCCAAAGAAAACCATTTGTGTTGAAATACAGTTATCTTGACATTTTAAACCCCAGGTTAAGAAGCCTTATTATATCAACACTAGAATTATTTGGAAATCCACAGACTCTTTTTGGAAAGAATTACAGATGTCTTAGGTAGGTCTTACTTGACTGGGAAGAAGTAAAGTGTAAAAACATGGGGCAAACTTCAATCCCCGGCTATTGGGGTTTTCTTGGCTTTGATCCTCCCCCCCACCCCAGCAGATTTACCAGCTTCCTAGTTAAGATCAACAACAATAGGAACAAAAGAACCTCACATATAGAATGGAATTAAAAATTCCACCACCACCCCCAACCAGGGCCCAGAGGGCATTGCCCGAATCAACAGTAGCCTGGCCAACAGTATACATCTACTCAAAATCCCTTTGCCCAGGGTCCTAATAACTTTCACCTGTGTTCTCTTTCCTAAAAGGATCTATGATTTCATCAATATGGACATTTCATCCCCTAATGAAATTCTGACATGCCTCAGTGTTTTTCATGGATTGTTGTGGGCAAAAAATAGTCATCATCGTCTTTCCTGGTGACCAAACCTCTGGTGCTAAGATTTTTTCATCTGATAGCTTGGTCTTTGGATGACAGACATAAGTAAAATACTTTATGTAGTTCTTTAAGATTTGCTTAACACAAAGCCCAAACTGATTGAGGATTCATTTGCTGTTTTAACAGTTCAAGATATTTTGCCTGAAGAACAAGTAGAACAGGATATTTCAACTGAAAAATATTTCAGAGGCCATTTAATCCAACAAATAAAACTAATAATTAAGTATCCACTCTACAGTATTCCTGGTGATTATCCCACCTTTGATTAAGGGACTCTAGTAAGGAAAAAGGAATCTACTATCTCCCAAGGCCACCCATTCATTCCCCTTTTGGATATCTCTTATTGTGAAGAAGTGACTCTCTGCATCTTTGATCAATTATTCTTAATTCTTCCCCCAAAGAGTAAAAATAAAACAAGTGCAGTTCCTCTTCCAAATGACAGCAATTGAAGACAGCTGTGATATTCCTATTCCTCCTCACCCCCACAATTTCTCTTCCAAATTAAATACCACCAGTTCCTTTAAATTATCACCATGTAGTTACCACTTTACAGTCCCTTCATCAACCTGTTTGCCCTCCTCTGAACTTTAACATATTAATGTGCTTTCTAAATTGTGGTATTTAGAACATAGTACTCAGGATGTGGTCTGACCAGTACAGCTTAATATAAGACTATCACCTTTGTCATTCTGAATACAGCCGCTGAATAATGCCTAAAGTCACGTACAATTTGGGGGCTTTCATCTCATAATGTTGACTCATATTGAGCCATTAAAACCCCCAGATTATTTTTTGAGAAAAACTGCTATCTAATCACACTTTCCCCATCTTGTACTTATAAAGATTTTTTTAACCTAAGTGTAAAACTCTAAATTTAATCCTCTTTGATGTCAATTAATTAGATTTTGCACAATATTCCAATTTGTCAAAAAATTTTCAACTTTTGACTATGTCATCTAACCTTTTGCTGACCTTTTAAGCTTTGTATCTTTTGCAAATTGATATGGATGTGTTCTATTCCTTTGTTTAAGTCATTGATAAGAATGTTAACTAGCACAGAACTGAGCATGGATCTCTCTAGTGCTCCACTTTCGACTTATTTATAAAATAACATTGACCCATTAATACAACTTTTTTCAATCCAACTCTTTGAGTTTCAGGTCCTCCTAACTATACCATCATATAATATAGCTTATCCTTAAGAAAAAATGAAAAGAATTTGTTAAATATTTTGCTAAAATATAGGTAAAATATATCTACAATATTTCCTTGATCCATCATTCTGGAAATCTGTCAAAAAAAAAAAATGAAACTAGTCTGACTTGGCTTGTTCTTGATGACACTATATGAGCTTTTTGTGATCACTGCTTCCTTTTATAGAAATTTAATATTCACCCCTTTAGTAATAGATTCAGGAATTTTGTCAGGAATTAAAACCAAGTTTATTGACCAATAGTTTGTTCCTTCTTTGAAAATGAAATCATTTGCCCTTCCCCAGTCTTTTGCCCATCCCATTCTTCTCAATCTTGGAAGGCTCAATGAAGATTGTTTCATAATCATTTCTACTGAATTTTTCATTACCTTGGAATATAGTTCTGGTTAGATAGCATGAATTTATATAAGAGGAGCTGAGTGAGAGTCTTTATTTCCTTACTTATTTTGACTATCAACTTCTGATTACCAATTTTTTTCTTCTATTCTCTTTGACATAAAAAATTTTTAAAAGAAAATTTAAAATTGAATTATCCTGCCTGATCTTCAGTACCCTTGTCCCATCCATCCCTGGGTTGTAATTCCTTCTCTTTTTCCACAATGGAATTGAATAGGACAGGGCCTGTCATTCTACTGGTATGTGGAAGACTCAATGAGGAAACAACTTTTACCAATGCAGAGTGTCCTGGGCACTGAAAGGTTGTAATTTGCCCAGGGTCACAAAGCCAACATAGATGAAGTCTTCCTGACTCCAAAACATGCTCACTATATTTTGGCTTTCTGCTTCTCCTTTCCCCAACATTTCTTGCAAACCAAAAACCTCTTTTTTGCTTTCCTTGACATTCTTTGTCAGCCTCAATTCATTTTAAACCTGAGGAAAATTTAATCCCAGAAGGAATTTTAGAAATCTTCTACCCTTGTCATTTTATAGAGGAGGAAACTGAGGCTCAGAAATAATTTTCCCAAGGTGACACTGGAGTCAGAGGACCCAAGTTCAAATCCCACCTCTGAATCTTACTGCCTTTGTGATCTTGGGCAATCTCAGATTCCTCATCTTTAAAATGAGGTTGAATCAGTTGATTTCTGCGATCCCTTCTCATTCTGAAATCCTTCAACAACTTAAGTTATTTTCAGATGGGGTAGCAGTTCCCCCAGGACTCTCCAGAGGCATGACCCTAAAATGTCAGAAAGTAGGAAAGGAAAAGAGGGAGTAATGTTGATGCTTCATCCTGGCTAGATTTGGAGTTAGGAAGACAGATTCAAATGGGCAAGTTACTCAATGTTCACGAACTTCAGTTTCCTCATATATAATATGCACCTGATACCTGCAATACCTTCAGCACAGAGGTGTTGTGAGCTTTGTTAATAGAGATGATGTACATAATCTTCTCTGTACCATAGAAACGTTGGGTTTCGTTATTGTGGGCCCTTTCCATGATAAGGGTTATACTTCATTTCTCTCAATATCTCACACACAGAATATTAATCTTTATTTACTATGCCTATTACAGCAAACATAGCACATCAATCAAGTCCTGTGACATGTTATTTTCAGCAAGATTGAGAAGGGGGGAAAAAAGCACATGTAACTTGAATTTGTCCGGTAGGCAATGCACTCACAACTCTACAAAGAAAAGGAGGCCTTTGGATTGTTTACCTTCTGTGGAACTAAGAATGTGATGTGGGATCTAGCATGGTCTCACCATCAAGGCTATGGTTAGAAAGAGCCCCAGCAACGGCCTCCTCAGCTTGTGGCCCAACTTTGCCCCTCCTCAGTCTGTATGACCTTGAACAGTCCTCTGTCTCTCATTCTGTAAAATGAGGATGTCTGTAAACTAGGGACCCTCATACTTGCACAACTGCCTCCAAGGACTCAAATGGGAATTATTTGTAAAGTGTTTTGTAACAACAATAAAGCATTGCATAAATGTCATTCGTTGTCCTTGTGGAACGGCCCCAAGGGCACGAGCCTGCACCACCTGAATTGCAGTCAGCATCTCTTAGCAGGACCAGGATGCATGCAAGGAGTACAGACATTGCCAAATGCCCTGGAGTCTCATGTTTTTGGTGGAACATTGTCCCTGCTCCTACTTTTTCACTATAATGAAACAGCACAACAGTAAAGAGAAGGGAAAGAGAACAAGTGCCTACTATCTGGGATGCACTGTGCTAAGCACGATGCAAACATTGTCTCTTTTGATTTAAATCTATAACCATTTTACATTTGAGGAAACTGAGGTATATAGAAGTTTAACAGCTTGCCCAAGGCCTGGGGCCATATTTGAACTCAGTTTTTCCTGACTTCAAGGCCAGAGCCCTATCTACTGAGCCACCTTACTGGCAATTATAATATATTGTTTTCAGTGAGATTATTTTTTTAAATTGTTATTTGAATAACAGTTATGACATAATAGAAAAATCAGGAGGTCTAGAGTACTAATTAACATTTACAAGCTTTGTGACTATAGGCAAGCCACTAAATCTCCTTGAGCCTTAATTTCCATTTCCATTTATGAAATGGAAATAATAAAATTGTCTAGTACACCAAGTTTGTAAAAGTAATTTATATGCATGAGTGCTATATAAATGTATATTATTATCAATAGTAATTATAAAACACAAATATTCAACAATGGAGAATCAGAGAACTGGACTCAAAACCAGCAAAATTCATGTTCAAGTCCCTCCTCTGGCAAGGAGGGCCCACTGATGCTGGGCAAGTCACTTAATTTGTACCAGAGAAAGTTTTTTGAAGTTATGAACTACAGAGAAGTTGTCATTTCAATAGTAATGGACTAACTTGAGTATTCAAGAGGCAACAGCAAGATTCAGCCTAATATACTCTTGTCTCATGTAGTTTTTCATCTATGATTTCTTGAAATAGAGTTCTGTAAAACCAGACTTTAATAAAGCCCATTAGGATTCAAAAAATCTAAATCACCTCATTCTTATTGATTGGCCAATAACAGGTCCCAGCCAAGTGTGGTTGCACTTGGTTGTTGCTTGGGTTTTGATGGCCCAGAGTGAGTGTAAAGAGCAACTGTTTCTGAGTCTTCCCCTTCTAGTCTGATTTTTTTGGTAGACAAACTAGGCCATCTTTTGCTTCATTTCTTACTAACCCTTACATCACTGAATGGGTATTGCCTCAGACAAACTGGGACCTGGGGCAGATCTTAGTTTAACAAGGTCAAGGTCTTCCACTTCATCTGAGGCCATTTGCACTCATCCTGACTTACTCCTTGCCACTGGACTCAGATGACCTTGCAGGAAACGAGAGAAGCTGATGACTTTGTACAGCGTGATTTAAATTCAATTCACTTGCAAGTCTGGTCATCTTTGAGAAGGAAAGACAAATAACAAATAACAGCAACAGCTAGGAAAGGTGATAGCAGATATGAAACATGCAAATATAAATCTAATGCAAAGTAGGGTCAAAAGACAGATCTAGAAAAAGTGTTCTAAGAAAATTTGACAGAGACAAAGGATGAATTAAGGAAAGTTTCTTGGAGGACTTCCTGTGACTTTTCATTGTGTAGCATTCCTATCTGTGTCCTCTTTTAAATTTCCCATAGAGAATTTACTCTGAATGAATGAAGAATTCATTAATTATATGGATAGGAACAGCTAGGAAGCACAATGGATAAAGTTCAAGATCTGGAATCAGAAAGATTTGTCTTCTTAAGTTCAAGTCTCACTTCAGACACTGACTGGCTGTGTGACCCTGGACAAGTTACTTAATCATGTTTACCTCAGTTTCTTCATCTGTAAAATGAACTGGAGAAGAAAATGGCAAATTGCTCTGGTATCTTTGCCATAAAAACTCCAAAAAGAGTCAGAAAGAGTCAGATATGACTAAAACTGAACAATATATGCATAGAGGCCTCTGCCTCTGTTTTTTTTTTTTTTTTTTTTTTTTTTTTTTTATGTTTTCTGAGTATTGTCCACCAGACTCAATCTAATAAGACTAGCCCACCTTTTCCATTTGTTTTCAAGCAAGATATTGCACAATCTATTTCCCAGATTTGGAAGAACAAATGAGATAATGTTTGATGTTGAAAATAAAAAGATGAAAATGAAATAGTCCCTGTCCTCAAGGTGCTCACATTCTACTTGAAGGATAGAATACATGACCAGGTAAGAGTGTAATAGGAAAAGACATTATGTATTAATTTACCACATGGATGAGAGCAGAAGGAGCACATCTTTGGCATTATCTTCATTAGTATTTTCACCTTAGGTGATCTGGGAATGAACCCAAACCTCACTACATAAATACAAAGCAAATTGATTAAGAAAAGAACATTAGTAACTCATTGTTGGATCAGGAAGACTTTTTGAAGCCCATGAAATCTGAACTTAGCCTTGAAGGAAAAAAAGGATTCTGAGAAATATAAATTAGGAGGTATATTCCAGGATAGCTTATAGAATGCAAGTGAATATAGTTAGGAGGTGGAATATCAAGCTCATTCAACAGTTACTTCTCCAGTTTGGCTGTCAAATAAATTTCATGAGGGGAATGATGTGAGGAAGTCTGAAAAGGTAAGTACTCAACATACTAGGAAGGTCTCTAGGCTTGGATAAAGAGCTTATATTTTATCCTTGAGATACCTAGAAACACCTGAAGGCTTTTTTTATTTATTAAAGCTTTTTTATTTTCCAAATATATGCATAGATATTTTTCAACATTCACCCTTTGCAAAACCTTGTATTCCATATTTTTCCCTCCCTTCCCTCCCTACCTTCTCCCCTAGATGGCAAGTAATCCAATATATGTTAAACATGTGCAATTCTTCTAAACTTATTTCCACAACTATCATTCTGTAAAAGAAAAATTAGAGCAAAAAGGAACAAATTGGAAAGAAAACAAAATGCAAGTAAAAACAACAAAAAGAGTGAAAATACTATCAGTTCCCACAGTCCTCTCTGGGTGTAGATGGCTCTCTTCTTCCTAAGGTCATTGGAATTGGCTTGAATCATCTCATTGTTGAAAAGAGTCACATTCATCAGAATTGATCATCATATAATCTTGTTGCTGTGTACAATATTTTCCTGATTCTGCTCATTTCATTTAACATCAATTCATGTAAGTCTTTCCAGGCCTTTCTAAAATCATCCTCCTGATCATTTCTTATAGAACAATAGTATTTCATAACATTCATATACCAAAACTTATTCAGCCATTCTCCAACTGATGGGCATCCACTCAGTTTCTGGTTTCTTGCCACTACAAAAAGTGCTGCCACAAACAATTTTGCACATATAGGTCTTTTTCCCTTTTTTATGATCTCTTTAGAATACAGGATTAGTAGAGACATTGCTGGATCAAGGGATACCCACAGTTTGATAGCTCTTTGGGCATAATTCCACATTGTTTTCCAGAATGGTTGAATCAATTCACAACTCCATCTACTTTCCCCACATCCCCTCTAAAATTCATCATTATCTTTTCCTGTCATCATAACCAATCTGAGAGGTGTGAAGTGGTACCTCAGAGTTGTCTTAATTTGTATTTCTCGGATCAATAGTGATTTAGAGCATTTTTTTTTGTATGACTAGAAATAGTTTTAATTTCTTCATCTGAAAATTATCTGTTCATATCCTTTAACTATCAATTGGGTATTCTTATAAATTTGAGTTAGTTCTCCATATATTTTAGAAATGAGTCTTTTATCAGAACCCTTGGATGTCAAAATGTTTTTCCAGTTTACTGCTTTCCTTACCATCTTGTCTGCATTGGTTTTCTTTAAACAAAACCTTTTTAATTTAATATAATCAGTTATCCATTTTGCAATCCATAACGTACTCTAGTTCTTCTTTGGCCACAAATTTCTTCCTTCTCCCCAAAATTGAGAGGCAGACTATCCTTTGTTTTTCTGATTTTCTTATAGTAAAAATGTCTAAATCATGAACCCATTTTAACCTTATCTTAGTATATGGTGTTAGTTGTGGGTCAATACCTAGTTTCTGCCATACTATTTTCCAATTTTCTCAGCAGTTTTTGTCAAATAGTGAGTTTTTATCCCAGAAGTTGGAGTCTTTGGGTTATCAAACACTAGATTGCTATAGTAATTAACTATTTTGTCCTGTGACCCTAACCTATTCCACTTATTGACTACTCTTTTTCTTAGCCAATACCAAATGGTTTTGCTGCTTTATAATATAGTTTTAGATCTGGCACAGACCGGCCACACCTGAAGGCTGTGCCTTTTTTTTTTTCTTGCCAAAGAAAGTTACTTTTCTTGCCAAAAGTACTTTGACCAGTACCATAAGAAGATTTTTTTTAGAAACTATGTGTAGAGTCAAATGTTCTGATAAAGGCCTCATTTCCAAAATATATAGAGAATTGAATCTAATTTATAAGAAATCAAGCCATTCTCCAATTGATAAATGGTCAAAGGCTATGAACAGACAATTCTCAGAAGAAATTGAAACTATTTCTAGCCATATGAAAAGATGCTCCAAGTCATTATTAATCAAAGAAATGCAAATTAAGACAACTCTGAGATACCACTACACACCTGTCACATTGGCTAGAATGACAGGGAAAGATAATGAGGAATGTTGGAGGGATGTGGAAAAACTGGGACACTGACACATTGTTGATGGAATTGTGAACACATCGGGCCATTCTGGAGAGCAATTTGGAACTATGCTCAAAAAGGTGTCAAACTGTGCATACCCTTTGATCCAGCAGTGTTACTACTGGGCTTATATCCCAAAGAAATCTTAAAGAAGGGAAAGTGTATGTGCAAGAATGTTTGTGGCAGCCCTGTTTATAGTGGCCAGAAACTGGGAACTGAGTGGATGCCCATCAATTAGAGAATGGTTGAATATTGTGGTATATGAATATTATGGAATATTATTGTTCTGTAAGAAATGACCAACAGGATGATTTCAGAAAGGCCTGGAGAGAATTACACGAACTGATGCTGAGTGAAATGAGCAGGACCAGGAGATCATGATACACTTCAACAACAATATTGTATGAGGATGTATTCTGATAGAAGTGGATTTCTTTGACAATGAGATGAACCAAATCAGTTTCATTTGTTCAGTAATGAATAGAACCAGCTATACCCAGTGGAAAAAAAACTCTGGGAAATGAGTGTGAACCACTACATAGCATTTCCAATCCCTCTGTTTTTGTCCACCTGCATTTTTTATTTCCTTCACAGGTTAATTGTACATTATTTCAAAGTCCGATTCTTCTTGTGCAGCAAAATAACTATGGCTATGTATACATATATTGTATTTAACATATACTTTAACATATTTAACATGTATTGGTCTACCTGCCATCTGGGGGAAGGGGTAGAGGGAAGGAGGGGAAAAATTGAACAAAAGGTTTGGCAATTGTCAATGCTGAAAAAAAATTACCCATGCATATATCTTGTAAATAAAAAGCTACAAATAAAAAAAAGAAACTTTGTGTAGAAAGTCAGTTCTCTGAGTGCATGAACAATTTTTTTGTTTGCCTTTTTTATCTCTAGTAACAAACATGGTACTTTGCACATAGTAGCTATTTAATAAATGTGTGGCAGATTATATTAAATGGATTGATAAAGGGAAAGACGAGAAGCAGAGGGATCAATTAAGAGGCCATCATAATAGCCTAGATAAGAGGTGACAAGGGCCTGTACTAAGGTGAGGCTCACATGCATAGAAAGAAATGGACAGTTTTAAGAGATGATTTATTAATAGAGCTGACAGAACTTGGGAGATGTGCTGGAGAGAAGATCCACAGATACCTGAGATCACCTCAGAGGCCACATAGTTCAGAACATACATGAAAGATTTGCAGATGATGATATGACAAAGTAGAGTAAAAAGCAGTCATATCATTAGGTGGAGAAGCAGGCAAGGAGAAGAGAAGAGGAGACAGACAACAGTGTTGGGATGGGATGAAAGCCAAAAGACATTTTTAAAAGGTTTAGCCTTGACAAAAAGAGCCATCTCTTCCTCAAAGACTGAAGAAAAGGAGAAAACAGATAAAAATATGGAAGGGCTTTTTAAAATGAAAAAGAGGGGAGAGGTCATGGTAAGTGATGAAACACATAGAGCTTGGTACATAGAAAATGCCAATAAATGTTCTTTCTTTCATAAACAGCCTCAAATTTCTCAATAGAGAGGGAGACATGGTCATCTTCTGAGAAAAGGAGAATGAGAAAAACAGCACCATGGACCAGAGGAGATAAGATACTTGGAGTGGTGACTATAGGAAATGTTTAACAAGATCCATCAGGAAGGAATATAAGACTTCTCTTACAGCGGCAAAGTCTCAGTTGAGCTTAACCAACATTAATTTGTAGTGGACTCAGTGTGTGATTTCCTCCTGTGGATTAGGAAAAGGGGGTAGGATATCCTGGGTTGAAAACTGACAGGGAATGATGATGGAAGGAGAAGAGGGCAAGCCATTCCAATGGAAAAATATTTTATAGTTGAACTGGTCATCTATATGATATAGACAGAGGGGAAGAAAATGAGACCAGAGCAGGAATGATGGGTTGGGAGAAGACAGAAGAACTAAAGGACCAGAGATTGTGCTGAGAATGAAGAACAGAGTTAGAAGTGAGGCAGAGGGAGAGATGGAAGAAGGAATTTCTTGTGACAGAAGTGGAAATCCAAGAGGCTGAGAACACAGTTAGCAAAATTGTGCTTAATGATGAGGTAACAGTGTTGATCACCCCTTGGTTTGGCTTGAGGCAGAGTGAGGGTGGATAATGGGGGTCAAGGAAGCTGATGAACTGGCTGGACAGAGTGTTCTTAGGAACATAAGTGTGTATATTGAAAACCCTGAGTATGAGGTAGGTACTGGGGTTGAGGGAAAGACTAAGTGCCAAATGTGGGGCTTTTCGATATAGGAGGAAGTGGGGAGTCTATTACATGATTGCCACACAGATGTGAATCAGGGGATATAGATAGAACTTCCAAGGAGGAGAAATTGTTTAATGATGGAGGCCGCCAGAGGATCTGATTTGGGCAGGAGTGGCCACAGGCAAGGGGAGCTTGTGGGACTGCGCCAGAAGGTGACCAATGTTTTCCAGGTCCCAATTTCTATGAGAAGCAGAATATGGGGAGAGTGTGAGACGAATGAGTCTAGAACAGAAGAAGCTTTGTTACTGGGAGGGCAGAGGAGAATCTGGATTGTGGAGGGGTGGGAGCAAAGTATACAGACGAGTGTGTAGGGAAAAGTAGCAGAGGGGAAGCACTTTTGCATGAGAATAATCTAAAATCTTTAAAAGGATAAAGGGAGTAGGACTTTGTCAATCATAACATAAGGAAAGATACACTAAATTGGAACCTTTGGAGTCCTAGATGACTGAGTAAGGCATTAGTACAGAAGTTGTGCCATCGAATTCCTGAACTTGTTACTGTAGACATTGGAGAAGACTTTGGGTGGGTGGGGGATAGTGGGGAATGCAGCAGGATTAACTATTCAATTCAATATATATCTAGTATTTGGATCCCTTGTATTAGATTGAATTCACATCTATATAACATCATTTCTTTTTTTTTTTTCTTTTTTTTCATATAACCTCATTTCAAGATGGTAGGGAATATGGCAGAGTTTATTGCCAATAAAGCAAGTACTTAAACTCCAATCTCAAAATCCCCAAATACATAAATCTTTCAGTGCCTTTTTTCTCTGTGGCTCAGAATCTCTGGTGATTTATTTAGGATATCCTGTGGATAATTCAGCACACTCTAAAGGTCATCACACATTGAAAAACCACAGCTCACAAGTCCCATTGATGTGTTTACTTTTACTAAACCAACTATACTCACCAGCAAGGATATATTTATTTGAAACAGCATAGCAATAGAGATGGGAAAAGGTCCCCATCCACATAGGCCCTAATTGAGTCATATATGTGCTAAGAGATATATTTTGCACAATTTCTAATACACCATTGTTGGTAGCATACACTGCAGCAAACTTACCCCCACAATGTGATTTTCAGGTGCCATGGGGTCATCTGCTTCTGAGATCATAGTGTTCCATAATACATAATTATTCAGTTATCACTGAAAGAATATTAATCAGCAAACAGGAATCATTGAAAGGTTGAGGTAGGTTATCAAATGTGATCCAACCTAGTCTTCTCATTCAACTCCAGGGTCAGTTCATTAACCAACTGCACTGTCAATGCAAGATATATATTCTAATGAACTAGCTAAGGGGTTATCTCTCTAACCTCTAGTCCTAGTCCAGACACATTCTTCATCTATTTGATTTTTCCTGTTTGGGTTGCTGAATTAATCTCTCTCTTTTTATTTTATTTTATTTATTTATTTTATTAAAGTCTTTTAATTTTCAAAATATATGCATGGATAATTTTTCAACATTAACCTTTGCAAAACCTTGGGTTCCAATTTTTTTGTCACCTTTCCCCCACCCCTCCCCTGGATGGCAAATAATCCAATATATGTTAAACATGATAAGAATATATGTTAAATCCAATATATGCATACATATTTATATAATTATCATGATGCACAAAAATTGAATCAAAAAGGAAAAAATAAGAAAGAAAACAAAATGCAAGCAAACAACAAAAAAGAGTGAAAATGCTGTTTGGTCCACACTCAGTTCCCACTGTCTCTCTCTGGGTGTAAATGGCTCTCTTCATCACAAGATCATTGGAATTGGCTTCAATCATCTCTTTGTTGAAGAGAACCATGTGCTGGACTAATCTCTTTTGGGTGTTTATGGATCTCATTGAGGAACTTCTATAGCATCACAATGTCACCTGCCAAAAAGAATACCTGAAGATGATTACAATCTACAATAAATTTCTCTGTTAGACTTTGCAATAAATCCTCAGTTACATTTCTGAATACTTTTGCCTAACATGCCTCTCTATTTTATATCTTATTCAATATTAATTCTTGGAGAATCAATGACCAGAGTTATCTATACCAGGGGAATCCTAGATGATCTCTCAATAGGAGAGCCTTTACAGCTGCATTTTCTTCTGTTGAGTCAGTGGAAGGGAACATAAACATCAAAGAAGGCAGAATGACATAGTGGATAGAGAAGATGGATTCAGGGCCAGGAAGACTTGTGTTCAAATTCTGTTGCTAACATACTATTTGAGTGTTCCTGGGCAAGTGACTTAACTTCTCAAGGCACTAGACAACTCTCTAAAACTCTAAGCTACAAAGAAGTTACCAAAATTGGTCCAGAGCACTTATTCATCAAGAAGCACCCTCCACCAATGAAATTGTAAATTCTTCCTTATTGCTGTCTCCTAATTCACAAATAATATCCAAAGCAGAATTCTCCCCACTTTTTAATTAGTTATGTGATTGTTAAGATATAGATTGCTCTAGAAAAACTGTTTATGAAAATCTGCCTATTCCCCTCTCATATTTTATCAAGTCTTTTTTCAATATGTACATAGACCATTCTCAAATTTATTTTTAATGAGAAAAATAGATATGTTGATTGATATTTTCTTTGGCACTTTACATTAAAAATACTTTTTTGGTAATAACTTTTTATTCTTTTAGACTCTTCCCTTCCTCAAGGTATCTTGAAAATAGGTACCTGAGTGCTTTTACATCTGTGTCACCTCCAGAATGGACTTTTTCATGAGAAAGTAAATAAAAGCATCATCACCCTAGCTTCCATGCAGATTCTGTGGAATTTTGTTGAGTAGGTTCTCCTAAATGGATATAGACTGACACTGAGGATTAAAAGAAATGAAAAGAAGTTTTCTAACCACAAGTCAGATAGTTGACTGGAACCAGGAGCTTTTAAGTTAGCACCCAGGGGGATGGGAAAGAAAGGAAAAAGATAGCCAAAAGAATAGACAATATTAACCTGAATATATTCTACTGGGTTTTATTCATTGTCTGACTGGTTATGATGGCTTCTGACCTTCAGCTACATACTATAAATATATAGTATATTTATTATATATTATATGTAATATATATAATAATTATATAAATATATAAATATAAATAGCCATTCTCTGCCAAGTACTTACTTTCTGACTGTTCTTCCCCTCCCGACATGGGGTAGCAGAAAGCCTCAGGTGGCCCCGAAGAGCACTGGTTCACAAAGCATTTATTAAAAGGCAATGGAGATGCAATGGCAATAACCACCATGGTAGGGGAGCACCGTATCAGTAGAAAAACCATTCCCAGCAGAGCTCATTCAGGAGAGACCAGTACGGGCTATTACCAGAAGACCATGGCAGCTTTGCTACATCAGAGGTAAGAGTGCCCAGTCTGACACTAACGTGGAAAGATTGGAGCATTATAGTACTGGGGCCACCAAGAAGCCCTGTGACTCTTACTTTCCCATCCACAGATTGGAATTCTTGGCTCTGAAGTGTTCCAGAAAAGTATTGATATTTGTATATACCGAACTCAAATCAAATGTGGCTTACAACAGTCCACTGACATATTCTAATTAGTGTGAAATTAGACATTGAAGTCCAGAGTGGGCACAAGCCATCTATGAGCTCAGCATCCATCACCAGTCAGTGGAGATGAACGCAGACACGAACGTCCCAAACGCCCCCAGTCCAGTGCACGGTGATACCCATGGAGATTGCTCACCCATGGGGCAGCTACTCTTTGCTCCTCACGGTCTTGATGGTGTGCTAGCCAGAAAACCGAGATGGAGTACCAAGATGCTGGAGTGCTCTCTTGTAGTTTCCCAACCTACAGGATCAGAGCATCCAAGAATAAAGAGTATGTGAGGAGACCATAACCAGTTGCAGAATGGTCCACTACACCCTTTGCATGTGAGACAGTCCTAGGCTTTGGCTTTCACAGAAAGTGCAACCCTATCACGGACACTGTTAATCAAGCACACTGGCTGAATAGACTGGAGGCCCAAAGCCTGGGCAGAAGGCTGAATGGTCCATCATTTTGTGTGTAATACCCCTAAAAGGATACCGTGTATTTTACCTTCTGTTATCAGAGTAAGAGACTGCACCTACGACTCTGTGTTTTGGAATCTATGGGAGGCATGTGGAAAATCATAAGCAATGTACCTCCCAACTCAGAGCTTGGAGGAGACCCACCATGAAGCTGCCTCGGGAGCTCAGAAACGAATAATTAATCACCAAGCTCTGCTGAGCATTTATTAAGTGATTGGTGCTGTGCTAAACTCTGGAGATACAAATACAATTAAAAAATACAATTCTTGCCCCCAAGGAACTCACATTCTAATTGGGGAGACAACATGAAAACAATTATCTACATGCAAAATATATACATTGTAAATGGGAGGTAATCCCAGAAGGGAGGCACTAGTAGTGAAGGGGAAAAAAAAAAAAGCATCTTTCAGAAAGTGGGATTTGAATTGAATCTTGAAGGAAAACAAGAAAGTTAGAAGGAAAGAGGGAGAGAAGGAGGGAGATCATTCCAGCAATGGGGAACAGTCAGTGAAAGACATGGACTGAGGATTGGAAAGATATGTACAGGGAACAGTAAGAAGGCCTAGAACACCAGCCCTGAAGTCAGGAGAACCTGAGATCAAATCCAGCTCTAGACACTTCACGTGTCCTAGCTGTGTGAACCTGGGCAAGTCACTTAACCCCGAGAGTATAATGTAAAGAAACAAAAAATGTAAGGGGAATAGGGATGGGAAGGGAACAGGTTGTGAGGGACTAAAGCCAAATGATTTATCTTTGCTCTTGGAGGTAATAGTCATTGGAGTTATTGAGTAGGGGTATGTCAAAGTTTGAATTCAGTAGGAAGGGGAAAGGACGATGCTAAAATAATCAAGTCCTGAGAATGCTGACTTGGACCAATATGGTTTTGCTGTGCAGCTCAGGCCATTTGAAGACCTTAAGGTAAGGTCTCAAGTCTTGAAGGAAAGGTGAAAACAGTTACTGCAAGATGGAAGTGAGCCACTCCCTACCAGTGCTCCCTAGGAAACAAAGCATGCCCCCTTAATTGTTGACTCCCTGAAACAAAGACCCATTTGCCCTGTACTAGTTTTGTCTTCAAAATAAAAGCCAAAGGAACTTTGAATGAAAATGGCAAAGAAGCCAAACAAAAAAGAGAACTCTGCAGAGAGCAGGTCTGTTGAAGCAAATCAGCCAAACCAAAGGCAGCATTCACTAAAACAAGCAGAACAGAAGGCAAAGATATGCGAGACTGTTCCTGAAACAGATGTAAGGACATTCAGAAAACAAGTGTTAAACTGAAAAAAAAATGTAAGGCATCGGGACAAATTAAAAGCAGCCAAAAAAGCACTTAGATACTTAAAGTCAAGGGAACGTTGGTGTTCTGAGCAACCGCTTACTGGGATATTATGACACACAAGCAGAGAAATGATGACAAGTAATGCCTTCAAAAGTTGCCCCCTGGAGAAGGAGAGGAGGTCAGAGTCAGGAAGAGCCTCTTGGAGGACAAAGCTGCTCAAGGGAGCTAGGAAGGAAGGCCGGTGAGGAGGGAGAGCAATCAGAGGACCCGAGTTAGAGATCTGGTGCTGCTAGCATTTACGGGATCTGGGGTAACAGGAAGCTCATATTCTCAACTGAAATTGCCATTATATCTCTTATAATATTGATCCATCCCTTGTTTAGAGTTATTATTTAAAGAAATTTGGAGCAATTTGGGGGAAAGGTTGGGTAAGATCCTGCCTTTACTCCACCATCTTGACTCCACTGCATGATACATCCTCAATCAATACCCCTGTCATGAATCATAAGAGTTTGGTGCTTGTTATTTTTTAAGTAACTCAGCATGAGAAATGAGTTACTTTCAATACTATGTGTCTTTGAAATAAACACTTAATTTGGCTTTATTATGGAATTAGCTTTTTTTGAGATGCAATCAAGATTAAATTACCCACAGCTTCTAAGTGTCTGAGGCTAGATTTGAACTTAGACACCAGACCTGACACTCTATCCACTAGCTTCCCCCCAACCCCTCCAGTTAACTTTAACAATAAGATTGTGTTCACTTTAAAATCGATTTTTCTCCTTGATTTACTGTACATAGTAAACGTACAAGACAATCAGTTATATCCTCTAGGACACATTCTCTTGCATGGGAATCTTTCTAGGTCTCCATTTTCTCATCTATAGAATGAAGATGATCTCTAAGATCCCTTCCAACTCTAAATCCCATAAATCCCTTACATTTAAATAGAAATCCAGGTCCAAGAAGACTGGGTTATAATCCCAGCAGTGCTACTGAACAGCAAAGTGATTTGGGATAAGTCAATTCCCATCTCTATATCTCATTTTCCTCAGTTGTGAAACCATGGGGTTGCCATTCAGGAGTTCTTAACCTAGGAGCCATCAACTTTTATTTTTTATAATGATAGTTTTTAATTTTTCAAAATACATGCAAAGATAGTTTTCAACATTCAATCTTGAAATGGATTGTGTTCCAAGTTTTTCTCCCTCCATATCTTCCCCAGACAACAAGTAATTTAGTATAGGTTAAACATGTGCAATTGTTCTAAGCATATTTCTACATTTATTGTGCTGCATAAGAAAAATCAGATCAAAAAGGAAAAAGTAAAGAAAAAAAAAACAAGCAAACAACAAAATGGTGAAGATACTATGATGTGATCCATATTTAGTTCTCATAGTCTTCAATCCGTTAACTTTTAAAAATAGATTGAAAGGAAGATAGATCAATTGATTAATAAATAGATGATAGAAAGACTGATATTTAAATATAACTGGTTTTCTTTGTAATCCAATGCATTTTATTTTTTTTTACTACAAACAAATTATTTTCAGAAGAGGTCCAGAGGCTTCCCTAAACCGCCCAAGGGGTCCATGACACAAAAAAATAAAGAACCTCTGAACTAAATAACTTTCCAAGGCTAGCTTCAGTCTCTTTCTCCAGCTTTCCTTTCCCTTGAAGGCACAAGATGGCGCTAGCATGCCATAATTGAATAGGTTCCCAGTCTAATGGTAGATGGATTTGGGATTGCACAGGTGAATAAAGAAAGCTTGATGGCAGCAATGCTCCCTTTTGTGAAGGAAGCCTGTAAGGTGGGAGATCTCGTTTCCCAGCAGGATGAGGCAAAATAAAGCAAAAACAATCAAATAAAGAATCAAAAAACTCTGCAGCCCTGGAACGGTGTTGGAAATTGGATTTCAGAAGAACAAAGGGAATTGGAAAACTGCAGACTAGGCAAAGCAGAAAGGAAGGGGTTTTTTAGAGTAAACAAAGTGAGCCAGAAAGTTAAGTTCTATGCTGGGGTCTTGTGAGTCCTGGAGAGAAAAGGGGCCAGCCAAAGCAGGCTGCTTGTGGAGAACAAAGACACAGATCTTTAGAATACTATATTTAGCCGGAGCAAAACAAAAGCTGATTTAAAATAATACATTGCACTTAATCATGGCATAGTATTTCCATTCTAGAAATGAAACTGCCTCATGGTATTGTGAGTTTTTTCCCTTTCTCTGAAGCGACACAGAGCAGAGTTTGGATGACCATTTGTCACTGAGAAGGCTTCTTGCTCTAGCCAAGGTTTGGACTACTTAATTTCTAAGGTTCCTTCAACTTAGAGAGTTTCTAATTTTATTTGGAAAATTTGCATGGTTTACAAAGAATACACCCTCCTCATCATACCCCTAAATTGCAATAATTGTAGGGAGATAAGGAAACTTGCACTGATCAGGATTTAGCACAAAATCTAGTGGTTTTTATTCTGGCAGATATACTTGATAATCAATACCAGAAAAAAAGTTTAAAAAATAGACATTATTAGCCTGGGGAATTCTATGGGATTTTACTGGAGATCTGGTTATAATAGCTCATGGCCTTGGTTTATGAGCTATGAAGGCACTTTTTAGCTACTGCATCCCAGCAGATAGCAGTAAAGAGCATCAGCTGACCCTCAAGTGGTTAAATAGCTGAAAATCAGCAGTTAGTCTCAGAGAGAATTTAGTGGCCATGACTTCACTGGAAATGCCCAGCACAGAATGCAACAGAAAGCCTAGTAGAAGTATACCCAGGGGAGATGTAGGAATCCCTCCCCAATTTCCAATATACTAGACTGCCTCAATTTGACCAGAATATGTAGAATTTTGAAAGAGCACTCAGAAGCAGTAAACAACCTTTTAAAAGCTCTTTTAAAGCAGAACATAAACCTGAGTAAGTCACTAAATTTTCTGGAGGCAGCTCTGGTGAAATGGAAAAAGCTATAGATATGGAATCAAAAGACCTGTACTTGAAACCTGGATTTGCCATTTACTAGCCTTGAAACCATCTATAAATTGCTTTAATCTTGTTCTCTACACCTCAGTAATCTCATCTGTAAAATGGGAGGATAATATTATCTACACTATGTACTTCATATCGTATGTAGTAATGGATGTTAAGAACTATATAAATGCCAGTTATTATTGTTATAGTTAACATTATTTTTACATGTAAATAAAATTGATAAATTTATTTGGAAAGTTAGGGAAAGCACTTATTTCAAAATATTTTTATAAAACACTTTATAAAACAAATTTCCATAAAATACTTATAATAACACATCTTTATAGTACCATATTGTTGCAAACTGATTTTGTATCCATCATATATCCTTTTGTTCCTCATCACAACTGTGTAAAATAGCCAGGGCTGGCTTATTTTATTATTGCCATTTAAGAGAAGAAACTGGCCTATGTGATCTCTGGGGGCCTTCCCTGTTCTGGAAATCTGCTATTTCTATAGAATCACATCACTCTCAATTTTTCCTCCAGTTGCAAAACCATCAGATTAAAGTGGTCTAGGCTAGAGCAAACAATATTTGCTAGCGCCTAACAGAACAGACCTTGATCCAAAGCAACTGAGAATCTGATTCGGTTCCACCAACTAATCATGTCAAAATGGTTAAAGTTAAGTCACCAGCATCAGAAAATGACCTCAATGCGTCCAAGAGCTCATTTCAAGAAATAAATTTAAATTACAAAAAAAAAAAAAAAAAAAAAAGTAGCAAATCCTCAGCAAAGCCCAATTAGGGAAAGAAAAATCCAATTTGGAATAATTGCTCAACACTAAAGTGAGTTCTTTATCTGCAAAAGGCAATGAATCAGCCATGGTTCAAACCTTTGTTTACTGAAAAGAGATTTAGTGGGGGTTTTTAAAATGTATTTTCTTATTGCCTTTTGTCCTAACATTAGAGTCATTTCACATACACACCCATATCACTGAGCCCTCTCTTTGCAAAGACAAACCATTAAGCAGCATAATGATGTTTGATACAATGAATGCATCACATTTAGAGCTGGAAGGAATCATAGAGATCATCTCATCCAGCCCCTTCATTTTACAGATGAGGAAATTGAGGTCCAAATTAAGTGGCTTGCCCAGTGTGACTCAGAGTCACAGGAATTTGTCAGGGATCTTTCCACAAGTTAGATCATGATTCCAGGCAAAAATAGCCCTCCTCTCACAAAAAGAGTGTTGTAAAAAGAATGCTGAATTTAGAGTCAGTCCGTTCTGAGTTCAAATTTAATACTTCCACTTACTATTTGTCCATAGGAAAATAATTTCACTTCCTTGGATCCTAGTTTCCCTCCACTGTAAAATGAGAGAGTTGGACTATTAAATAAACTCTTCCTTCCCATCTAGCTCCAACATTCTACAGTTTTAAGTAATTTGGCATCCAAGTCTCTCACAACCAAGGGCTTTAGTTCTCCCCAGCTCCTAGGGTCCTCTGTTGGACTGTGGTAAGTTTAGAACTGAGGTCTAAATAGCCACAACCCCTCGTTTCTGTCCAATCTGAACCATTACACTCCTACAACAGCTTCCCTCGACCTTCTTTCCTCCAAGCCGAGCTATGTTCCTCTTTCTCCATTAAATCTATTCACCAGCTGAAAGGTACCAAATGTGGCCTTGGAATCGATATGAGCCACAGATACAAATTTCTCTCTCTTCCTAGATCAATCTTTATTCTGCTAAATAGGAAGAGCAGCAGATGGCACTCAGCAGCAAAACATGCTCCCCAAAGCTCTGCTCTCCATCCCACAGCCACTCATCCTCCACCCATCCTGGTCAAATACAAAGACCATTTCCTGCCCAGAATCCTACAGATAACTAAGAGAAGACTGACTTTTAGGTTTCCTTTAGGAAGACAGTGAAGAGGGGCCAAAAATAAATTCGCTAAACTCACGCACATTCAAATAGTAGATAGATAGATAGATGATAGACAGATACAAAGTGTTTTCCCCACCACAATAATAAAGAAATGGATAATTCAAATATTATTATTCTCTTTCTTGCAAATGAAAAGATGAAGTTGAGGGTCTTTAAGCCATTTCTGTCTGTTATAAAACTAGTATGTTATTATGTATCTAATTTATATTTTAATACATTTAACATCTACTGGTCATCCTGCCATCTGGGAGAGGGGGTGGGGGGAAAGAGGGAAAAATTGGAACAAGAGGTTTGGCAATTGTCAATGCTGTAAAGTTACTCATACATATAACCTGTAAATAAAAGGCTATTAAATAAATTTTAAAAATAAAAAATAAAAATAAATAAAAAATAAAATAAAATAAAATAAAGCTAGTATGTACCAGTCAGAACACAAATCTAGATCATCAAGTTCCAAGTCCCTTTTTCTTTGCACTTCAACATTCTGCTGCAATCAGATTGGACACAATCCCTTCCAACAGTCCTGTTTGGGTGCTGGCAGGGATTCTTAGTGAATGATCAAATTGGACTTGATGTCTATCTTAAAGCATAAGCTGCTTTACCACTGAAGTTTCCAGGGGCACTCCAAAACTTGCTCCGTAGATTGGCCATAATGACCCATTTTTGTGCATGACCTGAGCACCCCCCATTCTACTTGCAAGGCAGACATTATACTAGGTTCCGAGAATACAAAAATGAAACAGTCCCTTCTTCTAGGAGTTTACGTTTCACTGAGTTGATACTACATATACATATATATATATATATATATATATATATATATATATGTTTTTAATTGAAGACAGGATAGGAAAAAAACCTTAAGTAAAAAGTGGCACTTGAATTGTGTTTTTAAGGAAACTTGGGATCCTATGAAATGGAGATGAGTAGGGAGTACATCCCAGACAAAGGAAATCCATTTGTGCAAATATAGAGTCAGGAGGTGGAATATTATATAGAGGGAGCTATATTGTGAAGTGCTTTAAATTTAAATTCCAGACTATAGCTTTTGTATTTTATTCTAGAAGTAAAAGTCACTGAAGATTTTGAATACAGCCTAAAGGTTTATTCCATAATAAATTTAATAATAAAGGTATTATTATAAGTAATTTTATTGATAGTCTTTGTTTTTATTTTACCTTCCTTTCGACACCTCCTAAGGACAAATAGAAGACAAAAGCAGCTTAGCAAAATAAATCAACTCCAGCCAAGTCCAATGTATTCCATATTCTGCACCCATAGTGTGCCACTTCTGCAAAAAAGGGAAGGATTGTTTTCTCATCTATTTTTCAGGGCCAGTCTTATCACACTTTTTATATGACATTATATGGTGAGTGCCTGAGGATCTTCTAGCAGAGTATATTTTGCCATCTCCTAAATATTTCACAGCTAACAATGGAAAAGAAATGGAAAAGAGTAATAATTAATCTCTCTCTAGCATTGCCATAGACTCTTGCCTACCCCATATGTACAACTTTGAATTCCATTGTAACTTGGACTCTGGAATTAGCAAATGAGTCACGTTTTGATTTCTCCAAAGAATCCCAGAGATAGTAGATTGGGCAGATTCATCCCACACCAATTCCAAGTTTGGGGTTTGCTTATTTTTAATTAAATATCACATTTGTCAATACCTTCCACAGCCTGGTTCTTTTGTAGTCACTACAAATTAGGATAAATTGTTGGATCCTAAAAGTATTTGATTGACCAGAATTTGTAAATAACCACTAACCCAGAATGAGCAATAATTTCTGCCAGAAAAGAAGGGTAAAGAAGACTGTGCCCATGTGTTTTATTCCCTGGGTCCTCCTTCAAGAAGCAAAAGTCAATAAAAGCCATTTTCAGACTGTTAAATATTTAAAATTCATTTGTGTGAATGTTCTATTATTTAAAAAAGGAAATAAGAGGCTTGAAATGTGACTCCATTCCTTGGTGCCATGTTGCCAGGTATCTGCTGAGAGAGAGGACAAAACATAAACTATCTACCACCTTTACCCTCTGAGTCATGGGCCCTCATTTAGACAAGGACTCTATTCTTTGTTCTTATTTGGAAACTCATACAAGACAGCAATTCAATTATCCTTTAGGCATTTTCAACAAAAAGCTAGAAAGGGACCTAGAGAGAATGGTCTGTTTTCTTTCATTTACAGATATATCTCAAAAGGGAATGATCACGGTTCATAGCAGACAGTGTAGCCTGTTGTCCATTACAAGTCTTGGGAAAATGACATTATCTGTACTTGAATTTGGGGGGAAATGAGGACAAAGATAAAATCTACAAGCAACATAGTTAACCCAAAAATCTGCTCTATAAAGTAGAACAGGAGAATCATCTCAAATCCACAAAATGATATCTCCTTGCCTTTGTAGAGATAATCCTTATTTTGGAGACTCATCTGATGGTTTAGAATAAACATGCTACCATGCTATTTACTTTAGGTTTAGAATAGTATTAATTTATATTCATTAAATACAACTGACTGATAGAGTTGTTGACCCAAATATAATAGATAGCAATAAAGAAACCAAACAAATTTTTTTTTTACACTTATAAATACATTTGTAATTTTTTTTGTCTTTGCATCCTAGTAATTTCATACCTTCTCTTGGTCATGCTTGATTTTGCTCTATCATCTGTGATTGATGTCCCCATATTTCTCTGTGTTCATTATATTCATCATTTTAGTACACAATAACATTCCTTACATGTATTATACTTTTTTCAACCATCCTCACTGGATGAATTATATTGGACCTTTGTTTTAGAGATATGTTCCCAGTTGTGGGATTGCTGGATTAAAGAGTACAGGCCATTTTATCATTTTCTTTCATAATTCCAAACTGATAACCAGAATTATTAGATTCCTTCACAGATTTACCAAGAATATATTTCTGTTCTGATCTTCCTACAATGGCTTTCATATTGGTTACTCCCATGTTTTGTCATCTTTGGCAGGGTCCATGGTAGGCAGTAAAACCTTGTAGTTCTTTAAATTTGTGTTTCTCTTAATCTTAGTAATTTAGAACATATTTCTCATATGATCATTATGATTTGAAATTAATCCTCACTTTGATAAATAATCTTCACATTCTTCTTTCCTCTACATAAGTAATTCAGCACTTAGCACAGTGCCTGATATATAGTAGATGCTTAATAAATGTTGATTGATCCCATTCCAACTCCATCTTCTCCAGCAGATTGCTTTATCATCTAATTTTTGATCTCTTTCTCTCTACTGGCTGCTTTCCTGCTAACTACAAATATGCCCATGTCTGTTCCTCCCTTATCCATCTTGTGGTGCTCTTGTAGCTACACTCCTTAAGAAATGTTGTCTAAAATTTTCCTCCACTTGATTTTCTCTCACTTTATTCTTTATTTTCATTCTGGCTTCCAGTACTAGCAATTCAATTAAAATTGCTGTCTAAAGTTAAAATCTTCCCTTTATTGCCAAATCTAAATGATCTTCTCTCAATCCTCATGGTTCTTGACTTCTCTCTAGCCTCTGATATTGTTGTGTACTCTTTTCTCAATGCAGTTCTCTTCATCAGCTCTCACAAGACTCAGTTGTCAATTTTATTGGTGATTCTCAAATACTCTTATCTAGTCTCAATTTCTCTTCTGATCTCAAGTTTCACATCTCCAGCTGCTTGTTGTATGTCTTGAACTGGATTTCTGTAAATTTCTTAAACTCAATATGTCCAAATCTGAACTCATTATCTTCTCTCCCCTCCTCCTCTCCTTCCCAAGCCATCTCCTGTTCTGAAATTTCCTTTTACTGACAAGTCACCCAACACCCAAACTAGATGTCATCCTCAATTCTTTATTCTTTCACCACCCCTCTCCCAAACCAATCTTTTATCAAGTTCTTTCAGTTCTACTTTCACAATATCTCTTGTATACATTTCTTTATCTCTTCTGATATTCCCATCACAATCCTTCCAGTAACCCAATGAAGAAGTCAACCATCTTTCTCAGCCCTACAGTTTGCAAAAACAATGCCAGAAATCTTTTTTTAAAAGAATTTTTATATCACTATCTAGTCTATTTCCAAAGATTATTAGGCAAATGTGTTCTAAAAATGTCTGTAGCAGTTTTTTTGGTTTTTTTAATAGTGGCAAAGAACTGGAATTGCAGGGATGCTCATTAATTGGGGAATGACTGAACAAGTTGTGGTATATGATTCTGATGAAATACTACTGTGCCATAAGAAATGATGAGCTCAATATTTTTAGGAAAACATAAAAAGACACAAATATACTATACAGTAACAGCAATATTATTTTAAGAATGAGTAAATAAGTTATTTTGTTTATTATAAATACTCAAATTAATTATAAAAGACATATGAAGAAAAGTTATCTACATCTAGAGGAAGAACCGATAAGTAGAAATATGTAAAGAATAATTATATATATTTATGTCTAATGGTAGCCATCTCTAGGACGGGAGAGGAAGGAGGAAGAAAATAAAGAAATTTACAAGTTGTTTTTGTTGTATATTTTAAAAAGAATGGCAAGTTATGTATAGCAGATTTGCAGTTTCATATGCAATTACCTTTTTTTATTATATTATGTTATGGAAATAATTGATTTATTCTATAAATTAAATAGAAAATAAATAGAAACTGAAAAAAAAAGAATGCTGCCCTAATTTTACACTTATCTGGCATGAATGTGACTCATCTACCAAAATCACAACATGTATTCAAGACAGAATATGAAGGGCAAGCCAAGAACCTCTAGAATTCATGGAAAACTGGCACAGACCTGCTTCACTTTACCCCGAGACACTGTAATAACTTTCTGATTATTTTCACTCCCTCATGTCTCTCCTCACTTCAGTCCATCCTCCATTCAGCTGTCATCAAGTTATTCTTCCCTAAGCAAATTTCTGACCGTGTCCAACCCCCTTACTAAATTAATGACTGGAAAAGCTGTTTGGAACTAATTAGTTTTAAACCAACCATTTTATCCTACAAACCAAAAATAAATTCAAAATGGATATTAGACTTGAATATATAAAATGTGACAATGGCCCAGAGGTAGAACCAAGGAGTAGTCTCAGGAATTTGATTCTCACTGACCAATAGATTATCTATCTGACAGTCAGCAAGGAACTGAGGAGTGGTCTATTCAGACAGATTGTTATGTGGGAGTTCCCTGAGACATACTCCAAAGCCAGAGGTTTTAGAATGACTGACTTATTGTTAGAACAGAAGCCCCTTAAGGTCAGGGGACCTCAAAAGCATTGCTGTCTCCCCTAGAAGCTATATTACATCATGACTACCTAAATTTTTAAAAACTTTTGCACAAATAAAAATCAGTGAAGTCAGAATTAGAAGAGAAATGATTGCATAGAAAACATTTGCATCAGATATTACTGATAAAAATCTGATAGCCCAAATGTATCGGAAATTGATGAAAATATGTGCCATCAAGACCTATCCTATTGGCAAAAATCAAGTTAGCAGACATCTATTGTTATGGGTCAGAACTCTGAACTTGAAACAAAAGATTGAAACAAGGTGCTAAGTCAGTGGAATCATTATAAAGACAATGATTATTTAGCATGGTATTTAACAGTTCTCTAGTTCAGTACATGTACTTAGTACTTACTATAGTTCCACAAGATTCACACTTCTAAGAGAGCATGTATAAGCTGGGTGCCTCAGCCAGGATTCGCTCAGGGAGATTCAGAAGCCAGAACTTGAGCTCTCAGAACCAAGGTTACAGAAGGCCTCTAAGAAAGCTAACGGGGCTGCAGGAAAGGAGACAGGACTTGGAAAGAGACAATAAAGGATTTGGACTTTAATCCCTGGCTGCACTTGTGATTATTGAACTGAAAGGAAGGCTACCTCCAGAAGCCCCCCAAGAAACCTGCTCCCAGAGAACATTACATTTTAGAGAAGAATATTACAATTTATTAAGCACTTGTTAACATGCCAGGTACTGGGATACATACCGGCTATTTTTTAATCCCCCCCCAAATATAAACAAACAAAAACCAGTCCCTGTTTTCAAGGAACCCAAAATCTAGTGGGGGAGATAATATGTAAATAGCTATGAACAAGCAAGAGATATACAAGAAAAATAAAGAAACATAGTCCCTCCTAACCTGACTATGCTTCCCAACTCCACTTCTCCTCCTTACAGCTTACTAACTGTTTTGGGGTGGGTGCTAAGTTTCTTTCAGGATTTAGCCTGCCAGCTAAGAGCATGTCCTAACTTTATGGAATGCTCTCTTTCTCCTAGATAATTGTGAGTTCCACTGAGGAACTTATCTTTCATATGCTCTCCCACTCTATATACTTACCACTCTCAGTATTTATTGTATTCCTTCATTTTGTCTATAACTTCTAACCTAAATAAATCTACCTTTTGCCATTGTGAATTCTTCACATGATTGAACCCTAACTTTTGGCACCTGCTGTCATTTGGTGACAAACCTCACATCATAGATCACATCAACAGTATCAGAAAAAAGGTATTATATTACATACTTTTTTCCCACATTATTTCTCTTAATTTTCTTCCCTTATTAAAATCAAAAGTAATTATTCTGTTTCATTCTATTAATTATCTCTTCAGTAATTTGATGAGGAGAGCAATAAACCTGTGAATTAGTTTGGGTAGTTTGGTCTTTTTATTATATTGACAAAATATAGACTGATAAAATGGATATGATGAGGACTTTGAGTTTCCTCTCTTTTTTCTTGGCAGGAAGAAGCTATTTTCAGGAATAACCAAGTTCCAGGCTATCCTGTTTGCACAAAGTGATTATGAGGATGGGCTCTTTTATCAGCCTCCATCATCTGCCCCTCAAACCTCTGAGCATCTTTAAACAACCTTTGAGATATTGATAAGCATATCTTTAGAAAAGTCTGGGACCAGGTCTGCCAGGTACAGTCCATCTGGCTCCTCCTGGATCCCTCCCTCTGAGCTCCCAAATCCTTTCCTGACACTTCCCCTCCTCCGCTGAGAAACCCCAAGGTTGGCTTTCCTCTATAAAAGATCTGCTCTTGATGAAGATCTTTGCTAAGTCTTTTCCAGGACAAAGCCCGCTATGTGGTACTCTCTCCCTCAGAGAGCCTTCCTTTAACAGTGTCTTTCTCCTTACTATAACTAAGTCTGGTTAATCTATCAAACCCCTCTATGGATTTAATTTGCCAATCAATGGCATAGCCAGGCCTCAAAGAATATTCCTTTAAGGGATTATTCCAAGCTTCTTTAGTTGATAACCTATTATTCTCTCATATCTATTTAATATTTACCACTCCTGGGGCCTATTTTAACCTCTTCATTTTGTCTGTAACCTCTTCTACAAAATAAATATACCTTTTGGCAAAAACAATGGCCATTGTGAATTTGTCACATGTTTATTTCAAACTAGGAATTTCTACCCTGAGCTCATCAGATAGAAAGCTCTACTCAAATTCTGATACAAACTGCGTGAAACTGGGCAAATCACAATCTCCCAGACAACTCTGGGACCTGAAATTTAAGAAGAGGTGCAATGATAAAGAGAATTTCTTCACTTGGGAGTTCCTCATATTAAATAAATCACAGGCCCAGTTTCTATCCATCGTCCTAACAACACTGCCCAGGTATGAGCAGTGAATTTTAACCAATCAATAAGCACCCACTTATAATAGGCTCTACCTAGTGCTAAGCATTGGAAACAGCTCCTGCTCTCAAGGAGCTTACATTCTATTGAGAGAGATAACCTCTACAGATATAAATATATATAGAACAAATAAAAATTAGTAATAAATATAAATGTAATGTGAAGTATATTACAAACATAATAAATATAAGTTGATAATTAAAAAACTAGGATAAGTTAAAATAAAAACATAAGGTATTGAAGGCAAGTCATAGAAATTGAAGGGATTCCAATTATTTAAGTTGCCTTTATTTCTATAAAGAATTGATGAGGTTCAGCTCCCCTTGATTCCCAGTCAGGGAACCAAAAATTATGAGGTTCGGCACAGGGCAGAGAGTTGTAGGAACCCCCTTCTGGTCAGCGCAGGTCCTTCGTAAATGAATTTACGAACCCAAAAAGTTAGACTGGAAAAAAGAAGTTTATTGGCACTTGGCATTGGGAAGTTAGCCTTTGCTAGGAAGACTGACTTCCAAGTGGCAGGGAACCAGCAGAAAAGTCCCAACAGGGAGGTAAAGAGGGGTATAGTGTTGTTAGGGAAATGTGTGAGAGAGACAAAGAGAGGTTAACCCTGAAAAGAGAATGTCTTTCAGTGGGCAGAGAGTCCCTTGCAGGCACCTATCTCAAGGGAGGCCCCTTGGCCTGGCAGGATTCCTGCTTTTGGCCCTCTGCAAGGAATTGAGCTGAAGGAAGCTAGTTATATGGGTAGTTCTTGGTGGGGGCTGGGAGCAGTTTGAGTTGGAATCCAAATAGAAAATCTTCCAATTGAATGGTGGTCCCTGGATTAATCTCCAACTCAATAGTGGTCGATATCTAGATCTCCAGCTAGGCTAAGTAGGAATGGTCCTGGACTCAACTAGTCCCACCCAGATAACAGAATGAAACTACTTTATCTTGATTCCCTGGGGCGGGTCTCTCAAGGGAGAGCTTCTCTGAGGGAGTTTCTCAAGCATTCCCCCCAAAGTCCGAGAGAAAGTGAGAGTTTTGGGGTTCCCCTCATCATTTCATTGTATAGTTCTGGTTTTTGTGAATATTGTTTGTGACTAGATAGGTTCATTTCCTAGCACTTTATGCGTTTTGTAGTCGTTTCCAATAGAAACTCTTATTTATTTCATTTTTTATAATTTCTCTCTGGTTTTTGTTACTATATAGAAATGTTGATATTTTGGGTGTTTTGTGTTCTGATGAATTGCTAGAACTATTTGTCATCTTTATCATAAATGTAGATTCTTAAAGAATCAATTAATCAACAAACATTTTAAGCACCTACTGTATGCCAGGAACTGTGCTAGGTATTGAGGATAAAAAGACAAAATAATGAATCTCTCCCTAAATAAGTTCACATTATATTTAGAGATGCAAAAAATGGTAAATTTTGAGTGGGAAAACACTAGCAATTTAGGGAGTGGGGGGGAGGAGATCAAGAAAAACTTAAGGTGATTTTTAAAACAAGTATGAGATTCTAAGAGGTTGAGATAATGGAAGTGAACATTACGCAATAAGAGACAATCAGTGAAAAAGTATGGAATGGGAGCTAGAGTGTAGTGTGATGAGCAGTCAGAAGGCCAATGTGGCTAGACCATGGAGTTTATAAAGGACACCTCCTCCTTTCTTATCTGGTTGTACTACATTGGGACTTACTTCTGAGTGCTCCGCCATGTCCCAAGAAGTCATTGTTGGGTTAACACCATCAGTCTTGGCCCTATCCCTCTCTGTTAGTTTCTGACTTGTGTGTATGAAATGCTTGGGGAGGACCAGCATGTCTGGTGTGAGAACTTGCCCAGGTTTTTGGGGATGTTCCTCCACTTTGGTGCTTACCAGCTCTCACCTGAGACTCCAAGAAATTGCAGTAGCATACTCAGGTGCTCTACTCTGGTAAATAGTCCCAACAGAAGGGCTAAAACCATCTCTAGTCATATGAAAAGGTTCTCTAAATCACTATTGATAAGAAAAATACAAATTAAGACTCTGAGATACCACTTACACACCTGTCAGATTGGCTAAAATGACAGGAAAAGATAATAGTAAATGTTGGAGGGGATGTGGGAAAACTGGGACACTGATACATTGTTGGTGGAGTTGTGAACGGAGCCAACCATTCTGCATTGCAATATGGAACTATACCGAAAGGACTATCATACTGTGCATACCCTTTTGTCTTTACTGGGTCTATATCCCAAAGAAATAATAAAAAAGGGAAAAGGACCCACATGTGCAAAAATGTTTGTGGCAGCCCTTTTTGTAGTGGCAAGGAACTGGAAACTGAGAGGGCGCCCATCAATTGGGGAATGGGGACTAAGTTATGGTATATGAATGTTGTAGAATATTATTGTTCTGTAAGAAATGACCAGCAGGATGATTTTAGAGAGGCCTGGAGAGACTTACATGGACTGATGCTGAGTGAAATGAGCAGAACCAGATCACTGTACATGGCAACAGCAAGATGATAGGATGATCAACCCTGATGGACGTGACTCTTCAATAGCAAGGTGATTTGGGCCAATTCCAATAGACATATGATGGAGAAAGCCACCTGCATCCAGAGAAAGCACTGTGGAGACTGAATATGGATTACAACATAGTGTTTGTTTGCATTTCATTTTCTTTCTCATTTTCCTCCTTTTTGATCTGATTCTTTTTGAGCAGCACAATTGTGGAAATATGTACAGAAGAAATGCACATATTTAACATATATTGGATTATTTGCCATCTAGGGAAGGAATTGGAGGGAAAAGAGAGAAAAAAATTGGAACACAAGGGTGTTGCAACGGTGAATATTGAGAATTATCTATGTATATGTTTTGAAAATAAAAAGTTTTTAAAAATCAAAATAAAATTTGGAAAAAAAAGATAGACACCAGGACAACTAGGGATAACTCCCTCTAATATTTGTATGATTGGGACAAAGAGTATGTATGAACTTTGGGGGACATAATTCAAATTACTTTGCAGACTGACTGGACTATTAGCTTGATTGTTATACAACTTCTATCCTTAATTTCTTTTCATATTCTTTCATATTCTCACAGACCTTATAGTTTAAAAATTCAGCTAAACATTTGTAGCACTCTCTTGGCCATAGCCTTCCAGGTGTTTCCAAAGAGTTCAGGATACTAGAGATGAATGCCGACTAGTTGAATAAAAATTGTTCAACATTTTCTTTTTCTACCTCTGAAGAGTTTTTTCTCTGAACTTGGGATTGAAGAAAGAATCTGATAGATGAATAGATTCATCACTTCCTCCTAAGGGACTGTGGAGATAAGAAACTGAGAAGTCACAAGAATAGCTGGTAGTAGAAGAAAGTTATTAATCCAACAAACCACTGAAGAATTAAAAAGACTGGGGAACCAGGGAGAAGAAAGCTTTACAGGGAAGCTCTAATAAGAATGTTGAAACTCTAGGAGCCATTTATTGTGATCAAATGACACCAAAAAACCTGCATTTAAAAAATAGCTGATTTTTTTTTTTGTCTCCAATTCATTTATAGTGCCTATTATTTTAAATCTTAAATGTGTTTATTTTGGGGATTTCTAATTTTAAATGCGTATTCAGTTTATTGATCCTCTCTTTTTTTGTTTTATTGATATGTTTATGGGGATATGATTTTCCCCCAGGGACTGTTTTAGTTGCTTTTCAAAAATCTTGCTATGTTGTTTCATCATTATCATTTTCTGTGTAATTACTAATTGTTGCTATGATATGTTAGCATTTTAAGATTTTATTTTGAAGTCTTCTTTTGGTTCTGTGTTTTTTGTTTATGGTCCCTGAATTAAGTATAGTATACATAATATTATTAATATATCATACATAATATGTAATTATAATTAATAAAATATAACATTTTTGTGTTGTGGTTAATAAAATATGTATTTAATATTAATAGTAGTTAGCACTTACATGGAAATATAAAGGTTGTAAAACACTTCAAAATATGATCTCATTTTATCCCTATAATAATCCTAGGAGTAGGCAAATTATTATCCCTATAGTACAGATGAGAAAATTGAGGCAAATGCTGATTAAATAATACACACAGGGTCACATAACTAACAAATATCTAGAGATAAATTTGGATTTAGACCTTCCTCATGCCAAATCTAGCATTCTATTCCTGTGTCACCTCCCTGCACTTTTGGAAAAGGTTAGCATTTCTGTGCCTGGAGCCAGTGATTTCTATTCCCTTATTCCCTTTCCCCTCTCTTTTAAGAGAAAGCAGTAACTTTGTGCTAAGGGATTTTGATACAAAATAGACTTATCTTAAAAGAAAGATAAACTTTACAGGACCTTCCTATAAACAGGAAGAATCTCCCATCTCTTTTCAATTGCATTCATGATAATAAATGCAATTGAAAAGAGATGGGAGATTCTTCCTGTGCAACAAGAGAACTGTTCAGTTCTGCACACATATATTGTATCTAGGATACACTGTGACATATTTAACTTGTATAGGACTGCTTGCCATCAGGGAAAGGGGGTGAAGGGAGGGAGGGAAAAAGTCAGAACAGAAGTGAGTGCAAGGGATAATGTTGTAAAAAAAATTACCCAGGCGAGGGTGCTGTCAATAAAAAGTTATAATAATAAAAAAAGAAAGAAAGAAAGAAAGAAAGAGAGAAAGAAAAGAGATGAGAGAAGATGTCTAAGGAGAATGGGATGTTGTAGACAGAGAAATAACAAGTCATATCATCAGTTGTCTGCTAGATTTCTTCTGGGTGTCCAAAATTAGCATCTCCTCTCCACACTTCCAATTTTTCTCATCAAATATTCTCTATATCTTTTGAGGTTCTCACCATGGTCCTAGTTATCCAAACTCACAGCCTGAAAATTATCTTTAACTATTTTTTTCTCTAAATTCCAATCTAATCAATTATTTAGTCTTGTTGATTTCTCTATCTTCTCTTTTTATACCTTCTTTTGCCTCCATCTTCTTCTTTAACTCACATAACTACCACCATCACATTTTTCCTGGACTATTCCAGTAATACAGTGTTTTTCACAAAGTACATGCATTTAATCTGAGATTACATATATATTTGTTGAATTAAATTGGTGTGTGTGGGAGAGATATTCAAAACTGTAAAGAAAACTGTTTCCATGTATTTTATTCCCTGGGTTCTCCTTCAGGAAATGTAGGTCAATGAAATTCCATTAGCAGACTCTTAAAAATTTAGGCTCTATATTCAAAGGTGCTGTGTTATTAAAAAAAAGAAAGTAATTTATAAAGAAAACATCATCAAATATTTATTGATTGTCTATTATCTGCAAGGAATTGTGGCAATCCTAGTTTTTTTGAATCCAGTGAGTCTCATAAGAATACTTTCTAACAAATTGAAGCACTGGTTTTTTGCCAGTGTGTACCCTAATAGGGAAGGTGAGCTGATTTAAATAGCTGGACTTTCTCTTCTCTTCTATAAGATAGATATCCTCAGAGACATCAGGCTAGATAATACACTGTCTTTGGCTGCTTGACATTTATTTGAAGTCATGAATAAGATTAGACATACTTATACTCTATTGATTGCAAGTCTTCCACTCCCTTCCACTTCCTGACCCCCAAATGCTAAGCAAACCTACAGTATGGGAAATATGTATTTACTAAATAACTTAGAAATTCTTCTTAGTGCTTTAAAAATATGATGCAGTGTACAGATCTGTATCTTACAGGTATGTACACACCAGGATACCTGCCACCAACTTTCTTTCCTTAGACCCCATTTAGGTAAGAAAAGGGAAACTATTACTCACAGTTTTTGGATTAATTGAGAGTTACCAACTTTAATCCCGCAAGTCAGATAGAAAATTCGCTGTTTTACCAAATCCCCTAAATCCTGAATTATTTTGGGCTTTAATATCCGCCTGACCTCCACATCCTCAGACCCTCCAGAAGCTCCCATCTGACTTGATAATACACTTTAAGGGCCCGGGCCCCTGCTCCTTGCCAGTCACACCCCTGCTGCATGCGTAAGCAAGATGGATGCTCTTCTGTGTGTGGTGTCCCCTAAATAGGGTAGGAGCTCCTTAAAAGCAAAAATTGTCTTGTTTGTTTTGATTATATCCTTGGCACTTAGCACAATGCCTGACATCCTAATTTATAATTTTTTTCATTCTTTTTTTATTCATATTTATTCATTCAATAATCTGTTAGATGAAGGGAAATGTACTTAATATGCATACAATTTTTTCTTCTATAAGCTACTGTCATTTATATTTTGCAATGACACTTGCAGACTGTATGTGACATTGTATGGAAATCAAGAGACACTTAGGGTGTTGAAGTAGGTAGGAGCAACAGCCCAAATTAACTCTTGTGTTGCCTCCTTTAACCTACACAATGATGGTGGATTAATTATTAAGCAAGGATATTGTTGTATCAAAGAAGTAGAAACAAATTAAGAACTGAGGAATGGTGAAACAATTATGATATGTGAATGTAATGTAAGATTATTGAATTTTAAATAATGTCATATGTGATGAGAAACCTGGAAAACTTTATATGGACTGATGTAGAATACATTGAGGTGAAACAGAACAATTTATACTATGGCCACAGTAATCTAAAGCAAAATAATTTTGGGAGAGTTTAAAATTATGATCAATATAATAACCAATAATGACTCCAGCAAACTGAATGATGAAGCTTCCTTTCGCATGACTTGGAAGAATAGAGATGAATTAGAGGTAGAGAATGAAATATACCTTTTAAGACAGCCAATGTCCTCATTTGTTTTGCTTGATGATACCCACTCATTCTAGGGAAAACTTGTGAGATATGAGGAGGTGATTGCGGAGTAATAGTGATGCAAAAAAAAGTATCAATAAAATCTTAATGAACACACAAAGGAGAAAACAAGTTCAAATGCAAGGCTAAAACAATGATTTTGTTACTATTATGCTAAAGTTAATGTACACTTTTTAAAAATCTACACATTAAGTTCAGTTTTGTAGACAATTTGCCTTTTTTTCTTTGCTTATTAAAATATTCATTTTTGTAGATGTTAAATTCAAAAGGAAAAAAAAGACATATTCAGTGAGGGAATTCCCTGAGGTAACCATCATGCATTGCTCTCCTTATGTCAAATAGCTACCCAGTTCTTCTCTGATGAATATATACCTCCCAAAGGAGGGCATTTAGCAGGAAAACACCTGACAAATTCCCACTCCCCTACCACTAACTCCTACCCTTCTCAGTACCAATGAAATGTATCACTTCCAGATACTTTCAAAATTTAAGTCAGAAGATATGAAAGACTTCTAAAATATGTAAGAAATTATAAATCTATAGTCTATCCATGAATCTAAAACCCTTTTCTCAAATCTGTAATATCTTCTCTTATTCTCTATCTCTGTCTCTGTCTCTGTCTCTGTCTCTCTCTTTCTCTGTGTCTCTGTCTCTGTGTGTGTGTGTGTCTGTCTCTGTTTCTCTGTCTCTCTCTGTGTCACTCTCTGTTTCTGTCTCTGTCTCTGTCTCTCTCTGCTTCTCTGTCTCTGTCTCTCTCTGTCTCTGTCTGCTTCTCTCTCTCTGTTTCTCTGTCTCTGTTTCTCTCTCTCTCTTTCTCTTTCTCTCTCTCTCTCTGTCTCTCTCTCGTCTCTCTGTTTCTGTCTCTGTCTCTGTTTCTCTCTCTCTCTGTCTCTGTCTCTCTCTCTCTGTCTCTCTGTTTCTGTCTCTGTCTCTTGTCTCTCTCTGTCTCCATCATCTTCATTAATTCCATCCTCAGACTATATTTATCAGCACATGACATTACGACCACTACATCTCTTCATAACTACCACTTGATTTGTGTTTTTTCCCTTTTGGAATGTAAATTCCTTGGATGCAGGGACCCTTTCTTTTTGTTTTTGAATCCCCTGTACTTGTGCCTGTCAAAGAAATCAAAGCTATCTGTAGTCATGTGAAGAAAAGTTCTGGATCACTATTGATTAGAGAAATACATATTAAACTCTGAGCTACCAACCTCTAGCAGATTGGCTAAGATGACAAAAAAAAGGAAAACTATAAATATAACACACACACACACACACACATACACCAACACACGAAATAAAAGGGGACACTAATGCATTACTGGTAAAATTGTGGACTGATCCAACAATTCTAGAGAACAATTTGAAACTATCCTAGCATACCTTTTGTTCAAGCAATACCACTGCTAGGTCAATATTTAAAAGAAAAAAATTTTAAAGGAAAAAGTCTATTTAAACAAAAATATTTATAACAGCTTTTGTGGTAGTTAAGAACTGAAAATTGAAGAGATTCCATCGGTTGGGGAATGTCTGAACAAATTGTGGTATACATTGTAATAGAATATTATTTTGCTGTAAGAAATAGCAAGCAGGATGATTTCAGAAAAGTGAAGTTAGCAGAACCAAGAGAATATTATACATAGTAATAATAGCAATGTTGTACAATGAAGAATTGTAAATTACTTGACTGTGCTCAGCAATACAGTGATCCAATTTAGTCCCAAAGGACTCATGATGGAAAATGCTATCTGCCTCCAGAGAAAGAACTGACGTCATCTGAATGCAGACTGAAAGATACATTTTTCTCTTCCTTCCTTCCTCCATCCCTCCCTTCCTCCTTTCCTCCCTTTTCTTCCTCCTTCCTTCCCTTCTTCCATCACTCCCTCTCTTCCTTCCTTTTTTCCTTTCTTCCTACTTTCCCCCCTTTCCTTCCATCTTTTTTTCACTGATGATTAAGTTCATATTTGCAAGATATATTATTTTTGGTTATATTTTGAAATTCTTTACTATTCAGAATATATTATGCCATTCCCTTATGCAGTTTTTGGTGGGTATAGAGTAGTCTTCTGTTATTTAAATTTCATTCCTTTATTTTTCACAGTCTTTCTTCAGAGTTTTTTCAGAGTTTGCAGAGTTTTTTTGTTTATTTTTGGAATTGTTTAATTTTATCTTTTGTGCCTTAGTTTGAAGCACAGATTATTTGCTTCTTTTTTCCTGGAGACAATCAACAGATACTTTTGATTGGTACTTTGTTGTCTTCAAAATTTCTGGGTAGTTTTCTTTATTAATTCTTGCATCATTGTGTTTAAATTTTTTGATCTGTCATGTTCTTCTGGAAAGCCTATGATCCTTAAGATGTCTCTTTGCATATTCTTTAACAGATTAATGTGTTTTGCTCTATAGAAATAATATGTCCTTGTGGTAGTGTTGCTTTTTGCTTCTTTTCTTCTAGATTGTCTTTCACATCAGTTTATTTATATTCTTGATCTGTTGTTCTTTGCTTCACTTTTTCAGAAGGACTTAACCACTGTGGGCATAATTTTTTCTAGTCTGCTAATTATTTCATCCAGGCAAACCATCAATTTTATCATTTGCTCCCTTCTCTCAAGATTCCTATTTATCTTTTGAATCCTTTTTATACTTCCAAGATCTCTTGGAAATCCATAGGGTTCTTCTCATCATCAGATACTCATTCAATTTCCTTTGTTTTGCAATATTTCTTTAGAGAGGTTCGTGATTTCTTAGATGTCTTGGTTTCATAGAGCTAATTTTAGTATTTTTTTTTTGGTTGATTTTTCTGCTTAGGCTCTAGGTTTTTAATTGAATTTTCTTCATCCTGAGATTTTGGATGTTTTTAATCTTTTTCCTATTATATATTCTTATTTTTTCTCTTCTGACTCTTCAGCTCATGGAGGTTGAAAACTGAATCCCAAAGCTGTCTCAGCCTTCTCCCATTTGCGGGGAATTTGTTTTTTATTAGCCTCAGCCACTGCCCTAAATAACTTGTGAGAGCACAGAACTGATAGTGGATTTCAATTCCTATCTAACATAATCCTACATACCCCCAGTTCACTCTATTCTTATTTGTCCCACTAGGCTGAGATAGCATCTACAACTGTTTTTCAGGTTTCAGCAGGGGGCTGAATGGGTGCTTCAAGAAAATTTGCCTCTATAACCTAACCTAGGGCCTGCTCCAGGCAAAAGGGTAGCACAATCTTGCCTCATTACATGGCCTTGCTTCATATAGAGATAGATCTTAATTTGACCTTTGGGATGTCTGCTCTCAGACTCATTTCACAGGTTCTTGCCCAGCCTTCTGAATCAATGCTCTTTCTGCCATTGGTTTTTACCTTAATCTAGCTTTCTGTGTATCAATTTTGAATCTTTTTCTTCCTCATTCTCTTATCTGTGTTTTCTCCCTTCTGAGTCTGTCACTATTTCCTAACTCGTCACCCCCTACATTTTTTGCTCTATATGCACCCCAAAAGGGGAAGAAAACATGGATCTGACATCTTTATCTTGTGTCAAACAATTAACATTTTCCACTCCCTTCCCCCAAATATGAGTATGTAATTTTTCACATAGATAAGATCAACGTGTTGGTTTATTTTTCAGAACTATTTTTCTTTATTTCTCTTAAAATCTTTATTATGGGGTTGAGTCATTATATAAAGAGAGGGAAAATGGATATATTTAGAAATGAATATGATATAAAACCAAAATGTATCTTTTTTAAATTAAAGAAGAAAAAACTAACACAAAAACAAAAAAAATGCACATGGCAGAAGCACTTATTACTCTCTAGACATTCCAACAGAAGGCTGTAAGGCAATGGGCTTAGAACATTATGCTCCAGCAGCAGTTAGTTGGGACAGACTGACAGAACTGGCCGTGCTCCAGAGCCAATGAAACCTAGCATAAAAGGAATTGGTAATTCTAGAATTGGCTAAAATCAGTTGTCCTATCTATTGGCCACACATACCCTTCTTTGTCCTCCACCCCCCAAGTCTGTTCATCAGATATACAGAGAACCTCCCCAATGGTCCTGGTCTAAATCAAATAGCAGAGTCTTTGTCCCTGAGAGCTCTACATTTAGACTAGTGCATACCATGTAGCATCCTCTCTTTTGAGACAAGCAACTCACTTGGCCACAACCTTATTTCAGAGATTCTTGACACTCTCTCCCCTCCAAAAAGTCTGTGATAAATTTCAGGGAGCCAGAATTTGGATGGAACAAAAATTCTATTTTTATAACCTTTAACTGAAATTAAGCATTTCCATTTCCTTCTCTAAAAATAGGATTCTGATTTCAGAATTTAGATTCATGATTTCAGAATCATGAATAACTGACCTCACTGGGGTGATGTAGAACAAAGGCATGAAGCTCAAAACTAAAGAGTATGACTCTTGAGTATGACCCAGACTGGATAAGATTAAAATGTAATTGTGAAATGTTTATTTTTTTTTTATTTTTTTTATAACAGCTTTTTATTTACAATATATATATGCATGGGTAAATTTTCAGCATTGACAATTGCAAAACCTTTTATTCCAATTTTTTCCCTTCCTTCCCCTCACCCCCTCCCCCAGATGGCAGGTAGACCAATATATGTTAAATATGTTAAAGTATATGTTAAATATAATATATGTACACATGTTCATACAGCTATTTTGCTGCACAAGAATTGGACTTTGAAATAGTGTACAATTAACCTGTGAAGGAAATCAAAAATGCAGACGGACAAAAATAGGGGGATTGGGAATTCTATGTGGTGGTCCATACTCATTTACCAGAGTTCTTTCACTGAGTGTGGTTGATTCTATTCATTACTGCTCTATTGGAGCTGATTTCGTTCATCTCATTGTTGAAAAGAGCCATGTCCTTCAGAATTGATCATCACATAGTATTGTTGTTGAAGTATATAATAATCTCCTGGTCCTGCTCATTTCACTCAGCATCAGTTCGTGTAAGTCTCTCCAGGCCTTTCTGAAATCCTCCTGCTGGTCATTTTTTACAGAACAATAATATTCCATAACATTCATATACTACAATTTATTCAGCCATTCTCCAATCTATGGGCATCCACTCAGTTTTCAGTTTCTGGCCACTACAAAGAGGGCTGCTACAAACATTCGTGCACATACAGGTCCCTTTCCCTTCTTTTTTTTTTTTTTTTTTAAATTTTTTTTTTTTATTTAATAGCCTTTAATTTACAGGATATATACATGGGTAACTTTACAGCATTAACAATTGCCAAACCTCTTGTTCCAATTTTTCACCTCTTACCCCACCCCACCCCCTCCCCTAAATGGCAGGATGACCAGTAGATGTTAAATATATTAAAATATAACTTAGATACACAATAAGTATACATGACCAAAACATTATTTTGCTGTACAAAAAGAATCAGACTCTGAATTATTGTACAATTAGCTTGTGAAGGAAATCAAAGATGCAGGTGTGCATAAATATAGGGACTGGGAATTCAATGTAATGGTTTTTAGTCATCTCCCAGAGTTCTTTTTCTGGGTATAGCTAGTTCAGTTCATTACTGCTCCATTAGAAATGATTTGGTTGATCTCGTTGCTGAGGATGGCCTGATCCATCAGGACTGGTCATCATCTAGTATTGTTGTTGAAGTATATAATGATCTCCTGGTCCTGCTCATTTCACTTAGCATCAGTTCGTGTAAGTCTCTCCAGGCCTTTCTGAAATCATCCTGTTGGTAATTGTGAAATGTTTAACAAAATAAATAAAAATACAACAAATTAGAGAGAGAGCTAATTGATGATGTTTTTCAAAGTTAATATGCTACCTATAAGATTCATTTCTATTTGACCACTGAAGTAGAAAGCTTCCCCAGGGATACAAGGAGACTTGGAATGTGTCTCTACAACTTGGAATTTCTAGCCCTTGGTTTTATTACTTCAAATAGAAGGATGTGTAGTATGTGTGAGTCCCTTGGGGTGTGCCCTGCCCTTAGTGAAAAATTCCTAGAAGGTTTCCTTGGACCTACTTGTGATGAGTTAATCCGGATGGTGGTCATCACAGATTTAGCTGCAACTATATCTGGCAGTGTTCCCTCTTTAGAGTCCTGCCTTCAGTTTCAACAACGGGATTTTGGACCCTCCGCTGTTCTTCCTACTCACCCGCCATCCTGCTGTCCTATTCCTGGGCACAATCATAGAGTAAAGCCATCACCAGACTCCCCTACCCAGCTCCACAGGCCCAGGGATATCCCCTCTCCCACCCAAATCCTACAGTTCTTTCAGTTCCTTGCCCTTAAAACTGAACTTCCCAGCTTCTAGGTGGTTTGGGTTCCAGACCTGGTGACTTTATGGAGTCCTGGGAATTCTTAGAAACCTTTCTTCTTTGTTAAGAACAAATACATGCAAGCCCAAGTCTCCCTTTGGTTGTTGAGTTGATTAATAGGTGTCTGCTTCAGTTTAGATCAGGGAGAGACTCAGTAACTCCAATCCAAAGTAGGGAAATATTGCTACTAATCAGCCTGAAAATCATTTGCTGCTCATTCTTTTCAGTGAATCTTGAGGTTTATTGGCTGATTTATACAATCTGGATATCTCATGGGACCTGGCAAAGTCACAACCTGAACTTCCAAGAGCATTGCCAGCATATATCCCCTGACCCCCCTCTCCAGAACCCTTTTCCCAGGAATTCAGCGGGGTAGTTGAGGCAGAAACATTACTATGATATCTGTCAGACATGTTTTGCCTTGACCTTCATCTTGATCTCTGCACTCTAACACACCACCCACTAAAAGTCCAAAGCATCCATGGTCCTGGGGGAGCCACCATCTGACAGGCTGGAGGCTCCACTCTCCCCCGCGTCACATCACAGACCTGCTCGTGCTTCTCCTGGTAGTCACCCTTGGAGCAAAAGAGCCACACTACCTAGTACAGGGATCCTCAAACTTTTTAAATAGGGGGCCAGTTCACTGTCCCTCAGACTGTTGGAGGGCTGGACTATAGTAAAAACAAAAACTTTGTTTTGTGGGCCTTTAAATAAAGAGACTTCATAGCCCTGGGTGAGGGGGAATAATCGTCCTCAGCTGCCGCATCTGGCCCGCGGGCCATAGTTTGAGGACCCCTGACCTAGGAGAAAACAGGATCTGCAGCAAAAGCTCTGTGTGAGGCATGGGAACACCACTTTGATGTGGCTGGCACACCATTCAAATCAAAAGAGACAACACTTCTATATCAAGCACCTAATAACTGCTTCTTCCCTTCTCTTATTCTTGTACCCCAGCTACAAAAATGTGAAACACCTGGCACAAATCAATTAACCAATCTATCAGCAAGCATTCTAAAATGCTTATTATGTGCTAGACATTGCACTGAAATCTTAGAAGAAAAATATTAAAATGGAACAGTCCCTGCCTTCAGGGAGGTACATTCTATGGCAGAAGACAATGTAGAGGTATGTACTTCAGAAATTCATTGTCATTTTTATGTTATATATGCCTTTAGTGGAGTTGGAGCCAGGGGGCAGGGGAATAGACAGCTAGGTGGTATGGTGGATAGAGTTCAGGATCTTCCTGACTTCAAATCTGACCTCAGACACTTACTTATTAGCTGCTCAAGTCATTTTTTTAATAATAGCTTTTTATTTTCAAAATACATGCAAAGATAGTTTTCAGCATTTATTCTTGCAAAACCCTGTGTTCCAAGTTTTTCTCTCTCTCTTTCTGCCACTCTCTCCCCTAGACAACAAATAATCCAATATATATTAAACTTGTGCAATTTTTCTATATATATTTCTACATTTATCATGCTGCACAAGAAAAATCAGATCAAAAAGGAAAAAATGAGAAAGAAAAAAAGCAAGAAAATAACAACAAAAAAGGTGTAAATATCATGTTGTGATCCACATTCAGTCCCCACAGTCTTGTTTCTGGATACAGATGGCTCTGTCCATCACAAATTTATTGGAGCTGGCCTGAATCATCCCCCTGTTGAAAGAGCCACGTCCATCAAAATTGATCACCACATAATCTTGCGGTTGCTGGGCAATGTTCTCTTGGTTCTATTCACTTCATTTAGTATCAGTTCATGTAAGTCTCTCCAGGCTTCTCTGAAATCATCCTGCTTGTTCAAATCATTTAATCCTATTTGCTTTAGTTCCTCATCTGTAAAATAAGCTGGAGACGGATATGGCAAACCATTAATGTCTTTGCCAAGAAAACTCCAAATGGGGTCACAAAGTTGGACATGACTAAAAACAACTGAACAACAACATAGGTACATACAACTTCAGTGAGGGGCCGGTGCATTGCAGACGCCATCATTTTATTTGACAGATGGAACCTTTCGGTGTGGAGGATGCTAGGCAGCTTGCTTCTAGGAGAATTATGATGACTTATATGTACATATTCATTCTACTACTGCTCCTGGTTGGTTAACCCATGGAACATTGCGTTAACTGGGGAGACATTAAAGCAGCTTACTTGGCTTCTGTCGCTTATTTTGTTTCAAAGGACCTCAATGACTCCTGTACCACTCGTGAAGGGAGGTTGTTGAGAATCTTAGACATTTCAAAGGTCAAGTGCAAATCATAAGAATACAGAAATCAGAATCCAGGTTGGATTTTGCAACTGGTTATAGCACTGAGATCCCAAGGAACAAGGAATGAATTTCAGAAATTGCTTTAAAGACCCTACATGGACATGCCAGTATTATGTAGAAAATAAATTAAGTTTGGACCTCTTCCTCTAAACATCTACACCACCCTATATACTCCCTGAGGTATCTTGGTGGAGAGAATATTTGTAACTGTATTTTGTTTGCATGTAGTTTCAAAGAAAATATCTCCTTGTAAAAAAAAATTAATTGATGTGAAATAATTAAATGGAACTGGGATGCTCATCACTGGCCCCTAATAATGAGCGGAGCAATATCACAAACTGAGGGATAGATAGATGTGTCCAGCCTAAAAGAGTTGGGTCAAAGCATTATGTTACACAAAAATATACAAATTGATTAACAGGAATGGAGAAAGACTCTAGAAGATGTGAGAATTAGCACTTCATGTAGAAGCATTTGAGCTGAATCCTGAAGGAAAATAGGAATAACAAGCAGAGGTAATGAAGGAAAATATTATGAAGGAAAGTATTTCACATATTAGGGACAGCCAGATCAAAGACACAGGAGATGGAATGTCATGCTTGGAGGACATTAGGAAAGCCAGTTTGATTAAACTGCAGATAATGAGGAATGATGTGTATGAATATTATTCTACAGTGGGTTCAACTTTACTATCTTTTAGGCTCCCCCTTTCGAAAAATTTCTCCTATTCCCCTAACATGACATAGAGATAATCATGGGTTCTTTGGTTTTAAAGCTTTTGGAGGTTTTCCAAATAGGAAGACTTAGTCTGGGCTCACAGTAGACTATAAAATCCCATAACGCACAGGCCTTGCTAGGTTCCCAGTTACTCAGTTCAGAGATGCATCACCTGGCTATCCATAAAATAATGACTTTTTTCCATTAATGAAATTCTTGCAACTTATCCACTCCAAGTCATAGAAGAATTTAATTTGTACCAATAAAAACAATATTCATGACAATAAAATAACACATTTAAAAGAACTGAAGCATGTTCTAGGACATTATAATCTACAGCTTCTAGATACAGTCACCAAACACAGCAACAGCAACAAAAATAATCCAGAATTTGGACATCCAACAGGTGAGCCATCCTGGTCGCCTGAAGACCATCAAATATTCTGCCACAGCAAAAGATATCTGTCAGCACGATCTCTTGTGGGCTCCTACTCCTCAGCTTACCCCTATATATCTGCTCATTTCTACCTCCATCCTCAAGGAAACCTGATGGCCAGTGCTCTGTCTATGCTGGGGGTACTGGCAAATTGTTTTCTTTAAAACCTTACAGGCTGATCTGGGACTTTTGTTGGGTATGTATCTGACATAATGTCTGCTGGTACATTCAGACCAATAAAGTATATTAGAATGAGAGCTCCATGGGGATGTCATAATGCTCGTTAAAACTTCACATTGAGTTCCTTTTATCCCTGAGCAGCATGGGTTGGACTTTGTTCTGAACCAATCAATCAGCAAGCATTTATCAAACAAACACTTGCTGCCTGACATGTAAACCTGCTATGATGGAAAGAAGGCTGGAGTTGGACCAGTCCTAGGATATGAGTTCAAATCCTAATTTTGACATATTCCCTGTGTGTCTTTGAGCCAGTCACGCAAACAAAGACTCTAGGATTTTTTTATCTTTTTTGTATTAGGGACACCTTGGGCAATTTGGCAAAGCTCTGGACCCCTTTCTGAGAATGATGTTTTTTAAATTCATAAAATAAAATATATGGATTTGTAAAACAATTATATTGAAATACAACTGTCAAAATATTTTGAAAAAGAAATTCACAAGCCTCAGGTTCAAAAATTTGGATTAGATGATAATTAATGTTTCTCTCTGAATCATAAAATTCTAGAACAGAGTGGATACCCTGCTATTGATTACCTGGAGAAATAGGAGGCAGTTCAGGCTAACTTGAAATATGCCCTTCAAGCAGCCAAAGTTCCAAGTAAAATAGGAAGTCAATTGCCATCACCCTTCAAGAAAGTGCTTAAATAGAAGAGGCCTGGATTGGCCCTGACCTGCATATTTCTATAAACTCTAGGAAACTGGTAGACCAGAAGATTATGGACCTTTTGTGCATCATGCAGGGTGAATTCCAGTGCTCTACTATGTAGAGTTGTACTTCTTGATACTCGTCTAATTTAATTTTCCATAAGTTCTTCTTGCAATATATCCATCTTTACCCCAGAATATAGCTTAATTTTTATAACATTTATGTAGCACTTTTAAGGTTTACAAGAGCTTTAGAACATTAACTCATTTAATATTCATAGCAGCTTTGGGAGGTAGGTACCATTTTTTTTTTCACATTTTACAGATGAAGAAATTGAGGGGAAAAGGTTAAATAATTTGCCAGGTCACATAGCTAATAAATATTTAAAGCCAGATTTAAACTCAAGACTTCCCGACTCCTGATTTTACACTTTATCTACTGTACCACCAAGCTGACTGTATTTACAGATTGGCAAGAAGACTAGATAATTTGAGAGATCCTTTGCATTTTCAAGGGACTTAACATCAGAAAAAGGTAGGAATTTATTGGTAGAAATATCATTAAAGAAGATGCAATACCATTCCCTTTGATGCTCTATCTAAAGGACTATGGAATATTTCCATCTAACTTGTAGCTGAAGCTTTCTATGTGTAGCTAGCTCCCTTGTTGGAATGTGAACTCCTTGAGAACAGCATCTGTCTAGCTTTTCTATTTGTATCTTCAGTTTAAAATCTACAGTGCTTTGGAAATGATTGCTAAATAAATCCTTTCTCATTTATTCATCCAAAAATAATAAGTATAAATGTATGAAGCAAAGATGCAACATAGATGTAACAATGCCCATCATTAATAATTAATAATTTGTATTTATATAGTACTTTGATTGGAAAATAGTCCAAGCGTTATTATATTTTGCAGATGAAGGAACTGAGGCTCAAAAAGATTTTCATTTACCAGTAGTCATATAAACAAAAAAAGACCAATTTGACTAGATTGTAGAGTGTGGAAAGGATAATAATTTATAGTAATGAAACTGAAAAGGTAAATTAGGGCCATATTATCTGGAGATAGAAGTCTATTTCTGGAGGTAATAAGAAAGCACCTAAATTATATTGAATAGTGGGGTAATATGGCCATAGTCAATGATTAAGGAAAATCACCTGAGCAATTATGAAAGGAAGGGGAAGATAGATTGGGGAGAGACTTGAAGCAGGACTAAAAACTGGGGGTAGGAAGTAAGAAGTGAAAATACATTCTCTGTATCCTTGGTAACATTTTCCAGATGGACAGTAAACTTAGTGAAATATTTGTAAAGTAATCTGTGAATCTTCACGGGCTATTGACTATATTTAAACATATAAATTTGAAAGAAAGTAAATTTTGGCATTGGGTGAAGTTGGACTGATAGAATTTCTGAATCTAGGGCCAACCAAGAAGTCAAATTTCCCATCATTCTTGTCTATATGTATCTAGATCCTTGGTCTACCGACAATAGACAGAGATGAAGTTGAGACAGTATCTACTTTCCATAGTCAAAGCTTTTGGGGTTTCAGGAACTGAGTGCCTCTAATGATCTTCAATAAATACAGGTACTTCTGATATTGTTAAGAAAACACATATTGGGGGAGTCAGCAGACATTGAAACTGTCCTACTCTCCATAGCTAGGTAAAGGCAGGAATCTCTACCTGAAATCTAGTGTGTCCTTCAACATTTCAAAGCATTATTCTGAGAAAGGGTCCCAGAGACTTCTCCAAGATATAGATCAACATGGCTGGAGATGGTCCAAGATGCAGTGGGAAATCTTGACCTTTTTTTAATTGAAATCTTCCACAAGATACCATTAATACAAATCCAAAAAAAAGTTTAAGAACTGGTATGGAATCTTTTTTTTAACTTTTTTTATTTTATTAAAGCTTTTCATTTACAAAATATACATATGGGTGATTTTTCAACATTGACCCTTGAAAAGCCTTTTGTTCCAAATTTTCCCCTTTTCCCCACCTCTCCCCTAGATGTCAAGTAGTCCAATACATGTTAAATATGTTAAAATATATGTTAAATCCAATATATGTGGTATGGAATCTTTTGGATCATTTTCAAATATATTTGTAGGTGTTTATTGAAAGAATATATATATTGCCTCATTTGATCCCTGTGTGGGACTGTTATTATTAGGGCAGTTCCTATTATCCCTGTATCACAAAGGATCATAGATTCAAAACTAGAAGACATTTTAAAGGCCATTATTCCAAATCCTTCATATTACAGGTTAGGAAACCGAGTCCCAGAAAGGTTAAGTGATTCGTTCATACAAGTAGGAAGTGACAGAACAAGATTCAACCCCACATTTTTACATGCTGCTGCTTTACAAAACTGGAGAACCAATCTAATGGCTTCCCTAAGTAGAGACAGAGGCAGAGAATTAATGGCAGCACTGGGACTAAAACCTAATTCTACTGATTAAGGCAATCAAAAAATATTTATAAAATGCCCACTATGTACAAGGAATCATGCTAGGTTACCAGCCCTGGACTCTTACCTCAATTCCTTTCTTCTCTCTCAGACTTTAGGCTACAAAGTCCAAAGATTAAGGACTCACTTTCAGTAATGGGTCCAGCACTTGGAATAACAAATACAGTCACTCTGTTAAACCACTTTTCTTAGGGATGCAGGGGAGCTATAATTATATGAAGAGAACCTTGCTCATATATTGGGGGAGAGGGGGGTGAATGCTTCTAATAAGAAGAGGAGGGAAGTATCTTATAGTGGATTCCACATTTTCAGGAAATTCCTAGGTCTTGATGGGGTAGGGGAACCAGGATTATAAGGATTTATTTTTGTCTCTCAGCCTCCTGGCTTAAGCTACAGAGCTTCCTTGCCTGCTGGGTGGGGTTGCCATAGAAACTCTTTCAGGAGAAGGGCTGACTTTCTTTATAGTGATTGTGACTCCCAGCCAGGGCCTGAAACAGCCCAGCCACCCCCAGTCACAATCAAAGCGGTTCCTAGTTCAGAAATGGGTCACATTCCCTCTCCTCTAGAATACCAGGAACCCCAGGAAAATGCTTCTCTGGATGTGAAGGGCTACCAAATATCCCAAACGTCCAAGATATTTGCCATTGAAAGCTGGATTTCTATTATTTCATGTTCAGGGTGACTGGACAAAATATTGGAATAAGTTAATGGAATTTTGAAATCAAATCTCATTTGTCTTCCTAAAATATCCTTGGGTTTTAGACATCAGAGTCAAGACAAGGAACGTGCTCCACCAATGCTAAGTCTGAACATTGTGCCCTTTTGCATTTGTAAATTGTATTTCCTGTATCTGTTTGATCATCAGAGGATTTTGAGCTCTTGCCTGTAACAAGTAATTAAACCTATCCCAAAATAAATACTATATATGTCATGGAGAGTAAAATTTTCTTACAGCAAAATGTGTGAATTCATAAGGGTAATATTTTTTAAAGACTCTCTAGTTGTTCCCCTGAATGTTTTAACCTAGGTGGCAGCCTACCAGAATTGTAATTAGAGATTTGTGTACCTAGGGAAAGTGCAAAAGGTCCCCTCTGTCAGAGATGGCAACAGATGTCAAAATGTGATGGGAAGTCACTGCTAAGGAAAACATGTAGGGGGGTATGGAAGAGGGGACATAGAGAAGGATGGGGGCAGAGTAGGTGCTATCTGCACCCTGGGACAAAGCCCAAAGGGCTTCGGTCTGCTTTTAGATATACAGCCTATTTTACTTACTCTGGGATCACAGGTTTTGTAACTGAAAAGGCCATAGAGTCCCGGCTCAGGTTTATACTGAGGTCCAGAGAAATTCCATGACAGCTTATGAGCTTACAAGGACCCAGTCCCTTGACCTCACAGTCCCATGTGCCAAATACTTGTGGCTCTGTAATGAAAGCCAAAGTTCTTGCATTCCATAATGGTCTTGTAAAGAAATAACCTGACTGAGTATGGGGTGTTCTTGCTCATTCAGTTACTGCCAAGGGTCAGTTATTTTTAGGCCTTCCTGGTTGCAGCTGATAATGAAATTCTAAATGTATCATGTGTATAACATCAGGATGTATGGGATATGTGAAGTCCATTCAATGCTTTTAGAGTCAAACGATTGCTGAGATATCAAGTGACTAAGTTCTATGTACAGGCTAGCAATTGCCACTAGCTAAAAAGGCTACCATTTGTCAAGAATCGCACCTTTCCTCCTTATCATCAGGTCCAGCTCTCCCCTGAAGGTGATACAATGCCAAATGTTTTCACCCACGTGGTTAGTCTGTATTCTGTTTTGTGGCTCACACACGTCAGAACACTGATGGGGCAGAATATAGCCAGAGAATTAAATAAGATAAGTAGAGACACAATTCAAGTTCCAGAGCAAACAGGTAGTTACTGTGACTTTGAAGATGAGGGATACCTGTGGGACTGATGCAGAGAAGTGGTGAGAGCCTTGTACTGAGTTAAGGGAGAATAATCATTCTCCTCCTGTTTAACTTGTAGGCTACTGTATTGATGCAGTGTTTCCTCACCCTCTTATTGAGATATATGTGATTTGAAAGCTGGAAGAAATGGAGGAAAAAATGACAACTCAACTGATCATCAAGAAGCCAAGTTTCAGAGGATTTCCACTCAATCAAAATGGTATTTTTCATGAAGAAAATGATTTTCCAACCTATCACCACCAAAAAGTAACTTTGAAATAATTGTGCTTATACATGTGGTACTGGGGATGGGATGTGACCAGCATCCAGGAATAACTTGAACTTTGAACCTGATTATCAGATTAAATTGTGGCTGAAGCAGGATATCCAGTGATCAGTTGGGCTGCACAGGACCCGCTATAAAAACATCAAGTTAGAAAAGTGTGGGGTGGGGTTGTACATTCAGGCTCTGGAAAGGTACATTCAGTGCAAAGATATATGGGGTGGGTGGGTAGGGGAATAGGAGAAGTGTGGTAGAGAAGGGGAGGGAGAGGGAAATTTCTATACTGTGTGAAACTAATAAGGCACATAACCTATAATTTTCATATTGTCATCATTTGTGGGGAGAATGAATGATCTTTTTTGTTTTGAAAATATTTTGTAGTTACTTTAAAAGTATAACATGCAAATATTGAATATTGGTGACTTTATTTGCTATTGCTGAAGAGATTTTGAAGAAATTTTTAAAAAGTGAAGCACCATCGCTTAAAATTTATTTTTAATGTTGTAAAATTTAAAATTTAAAGCTTAGTTCCCTCTGTACAGGTAGCTTTTGAAAGGAACATGCTACAAATAGGCAATATATAGATTTTTTTTTTACAATGAAAGACAAACATGGACATAGTCATGAGCTCAATTTCTCATCTATCAACAAGAACCAAGAATTGGTTTGTGTTCATTTGTAAATGTGATTAAATATTTTTTTTTTAAATTGATTGTTAGTGATTTGACTATGCTCAAGAAAGACTGCTGGCAATGTATTGACATCTTTGTGCAGTGCATATGCTAAATAAAGGTAGGCTAAGACAAAAAAGAAGAAAGAAAGAAAGAAAGAAAGAAAGAAAGAAAGAAAGAAAGAAAGAAAGAAAGAAAGAAAGAAAGAAAGAAAGAAAGAAAGAAAAAGAAAGAAAGGAAGGAAGGAAGGAAGGAAGGAAGGAAGGAAGGAAGGAAGGAAGGAAGGAAGGAAAGAAGGAAGGAAGGAAGGAAGGAAGGAAAGAAGGAAGAAAGAAAGGAAGGAGAGAGAGAGAGAAAGAAAGAAAGAAAGAAAAAAGAAAATTATTTTCTATAACATTTAATAACAATAGCTGGTATTTATACACTGCCTAAATGTTTATAAAAAGATTTATAAGTATCATCTAATTTTATTCCCACAACTCTGGGAGGCAGGCGCTATTATTATTCCCATTAAAAAAAAATGAGGAAACTAAAGGAAGCAGAAATTAAGTGGCTTATTAGTGTCATGGCTGAAACTGTATTCGAATTCAGGTCTCGTGACTCCAGAAGCAGCACTCTATCCACAGTACTACTTAATTCCTTTCCACTATAAATTAAATAATATCCTTCTCAGACAGTGAGTAAGATGGATCCAAACAGTTGTCTTTTTAGGCTGATTCAAGTGTAGCACATCTTGGAAGCTGAGGAATTATATTCTAGTACACTTCTAGGTCCCAAAATAAGTAGATGAGATTCCCCTTGGGGAGAGAGGGCAAAGAGGGAAGGGGAAGAAGGATAGAACCTTGGGAACTATATATATTAAATGATGAAAGGAAAGCTATTAAATGATCCAATGATATAAAAAATAGAAACTAGAAAAAAATCAAGAAAGTTCAGTGTCACATGATCCAAGGAAGAAAAGTATTTCAGGAAGGAAATGATGAACAATTTTCAGTGCTTCCTGGAGGTCAGTGACTATGCAGCTCAAGAAAAGGTCATTGAATATAGTTAAAAGAATAAAGTGACATTCAAGACAAATGGGGGAATAAGCCATACTGCACCAAGTTTGAGAGTAAGTGGTGAGGCAGCAAATGTGGATCACTCTTTCACTTTGTTAGTGAAAGGAAAGAAAGAGATGGCCTGATAGTTTGACAGTGTCAAAAACTTGAAAGAAAACTCCCTTTATACCACCCCAGCACCTAGCATGTTGTTTTATAAAGCACACTGTTTAAAAAAATTAAGTGAATTGAAATGAATTTTAGATAAAGGCAATTTAAGAGATTTGTATTCAGATGGGAAGGAGAGAGCAGATTGGAATAGTGTGAAATATAGTCCCATGGAAAGAGTTATTAGCTCTGTAGCTAGAGAACCCTAGTTCAAATCCCATCTCTGAAGGTTATTGATAAGTTGTGGGCAAATCATCTAACCTCTCTGGCTCTCAGGTTCCTCACATATAAAATGAAGAGGTTGAACTAGATCAATGATTAGGTCAATGATTGTGTAGAAAGTTTCAAGAGAGGAAAAGGGATATTGATGAAGAAACACCCTAAATGAGAGGGAAGGAAAAGGGACAGTAGAAAAGGAATAGTCTTTGTCTTAGGGGAAAGGAACAGCAATCCCTCTGGGAAAAAAAGGAGAGAAATAATGAAAATAGAATTTTGAGTTGAGGTTCAGCAAATAGGAGAGAGACTTGTCAGATTGCCTTGAGATTTTCAATAAAGCAAGAAGCAAGGATATTGGCTAAGTGACATACTTTTCCTGCTAGACGCTCAGGGGTAGAGTTGAGGGGGCTTAAGAGGAACAAAAAAAGATTTAAAACAGTCACTATGGGAAACATGGTAAGGAGTCTATTGTAAATGAATAAAAAGAATTGCCAAACAGCACTCAATGCTTCAGCTGAGGTTAGAGAGTATGAATTTGTGGTGAAAACAATTGGCGTGCTTTCTTGGCATCTTTGAAGCAGGAGCAGAGAAAGCAGATGATGGAAGTTTTCCAGAATAAGAAATTGGCAAGGATAGATAAAATGAGAAGTGTTGGGGGTAGGGATTCTAGGATATTAGTGAAAACCTCATTAACATAGCTGGCCATTGAGACTGGAGGAGATAGACAAGTAGAATGATAGATTGGAAGAATAGTGAGGGATCAAGAGGCTAGAGATACGATGAGGAAAAAGAGCAACTTCAGGGAGAGTGAACAGATAGAAAGAAAAGATTTTTATTCAGAACCTGAATTGAAATTTTGGAAACAGAATAGTCCTATGTGAGTATGAAGTCCACAAGTGCTGGTAGAATGGACACAGCCAGGTGAATCTGACTAAAGATGAAGGTATTTAAAATTGAGGGGACTGAGAGACTGTGAAACCAGAGAGCTGAAAGGATTACTGGGGGCAGTGGAGCCATCAGGGATATTGATGGGACAAGATGAAAAGGACTGAAACCCAACATTAAAGGCACTCAGGAAGATAAAGAATGATAGACAAGAAGTGATGAAGAGGCAGAGAAGGTGGATTGATGGTATGGATCTCAAGGCATATCACTGAATGATAGAATAAGTATCTGGACGTGATAGTGAGAATTAAGAAACTGGGCTGACCCTTGTTCTGGTCCTGCATTGGGAGAGTGGAAGAGGGAATTAGTCTACATCTGAGAAGTGAAGTGGTATCATCCATGAGGAATACTGATCTCGTGTATGGTAAAAAGATGGAAAGAATACGTGTATAAAAGATGCAAGATGGCAGGGAATTTTCTCATAATAGAGCAATGCAAGACTACAATAGAGTAACCCCAAGAAGGGGCAAGACTGACATGGATAAGGATTAGTATATAGAAAGAAAACAGCCTGTAATGCTAAGTATAAGTAATAAAAATGAAGGGAGAGATTTGAGAGATAATTGGAGGCAACAGATTATTCTTTGGGAATAGGGAGAATATTGGATAAAACTATGTTTTGTAATGATTCCTTACCTGACAGGTACAACTTCTCTCTTAGGTTTAGATTAGTCACTTCGGCTTGTTCATGACCAACATTTTTTGGAGACCTCAAAATTTGGCATTCCCAACTATTATAGTAGTTCCTACTATAAGTGGTGATAGAATGAAAATCAGTCTTTGAAAAATCAAAATTTTCTTCCCCCAAACTCTGCCTTTGAAAGCTTGTTTGTTATTGCTTCACTTACTTCACACAAAGAATTCTGAACACTTTCCAGGGCTAAAAACAAAGTGCTTGGAGGCAGCTTTGGGAGAGCATGGAATTGTAGCCTTCCAACATCTAGAAAAATGAGTTAAGGGATCAACTTTTCTATCCCTTTGCCATTAGATAAGAGTAATGGTAGTTATAACAACAATAATAAAACGCATATGTGTAAAACAGACCCTTCCTCTGCTTCTGTGAGTTGGAAGAATGGAAGAAGAAGAAAAGTGGTATTATTAGTGTAGGATATAAATCAGTGGAGAACACAGTAAAGTTTACAAAACACTTTCCACTCAATAACCTAAGAATGGGTAGGATAAATATTATTGTCCCTATTTTACAGATGATGATGAAATGAATAGGAAAAAGGTTAAGTGAATTGCCTAGGAAACTATACTACTAGTATCAGAGACAAGATTCAAATGAAAGGCCTCCCAGTAATCTTTCCCCTGTACTTTGGAGACAATTGAACCACATCAAACAAATATGTCTACACTATTTTTAAACTTCTCCAGGGTTCCAGGATTCTACAGTCCCTCTCAAATACTGATTTCAATAATTAATAATGCTTTTGATCAGGAATTCTATAAACTCATTAATTTAGATATTCTCTTTCATCCTGCAGATCACACCTTAGCCCATATTACTCTGTAATTTTTATGTGTCTTCCAATTTACCATTGGGTTTTACCAACACATGAAGCACATTTGCAAAATAGACTGACATTACACGGATAGCTGTAATGTTCTCTTCTCTAAATTATAACAATTCTCTGGGAACAGATTTCTTGGGGAGCTTCTGGAGGCAGCCTTAGGTTCAGTTCAGTGTAATAATCACCTCAGATGAAGTCAGCTGTTAAAAGTTCAGATCCTTTATTGTTTCTTCCAAAATAGCTGGTGAGTTTTCTTAGAGGCCTATCTCTCTCCTTGGTTCCAAGAGCTCCTGTTGCTAGTCCTTTGCCTCTTCCAGCTTCAGCCTCTCTTCTCCAAATCCAAAGCCTCCAGCCCGCACAAAGGTGATATATATGGAATGAATTGACTCCTCCTCCCAGAGTGGGATTGTGGGTTCTCTGTGACTTGTGAATCTCCTCCACTGAATCCTGACTTGTGACTCTCCTCGACTTGTGAATCTCCCAGAGTGCCTACCAATTCCAGTGACTTAGCACCTTGTAAGAATCATAACAGATAGCAATGAAGCACATGGACAGTCCATTAATTATTTCTCACTCCCTCTACATAATTGGCCATCCACCTTTCTTAGTTGCATATTTCTCTTCCTTCCTTCCTTTCTCTTTCCTTCCTTCCTTCCTTTCTTCTTTCTTCTTCTTTCCTTCCTTCTTTCTTCTTCCTTCCTTCCTTCCTTTCTTCTTTCTTTCTTTTTTCTTTCTCTCTTTCTCTCTTCCTCTCTTTCTTCCTCCCTCCCTTTCTTCCTTCCTTCCTTCCTTCCTTCTTTCCTTCCTTCCTTTCTTTCTTATTTTCTTTCTTTCTTTCTTTCTTTTTCTTACCCTTCCAAACTTTTTTTTTATTACTATTAACTCTACTTTTTCACATATAACATAGGTTGTGATATTAGTGTTCTTCCCTGTTGTTGATGGAGAATATAGTTTGTAATAATAATTTTGATGGATTTTGTCTGATGCTCCTCATTTTCATTCTTCAGTGCTATCAGAACGATTTGGCTTCATTGGGTGTGTTGTACAACTTTCTATGGATTTGTTCTCCCTTCTTTTGCTTCTCACTTTTTTTTTTTAAGAGAATACCAAAAAAATCTTCTATTTTCTTCCTCTGTAAGATTTTATAGAGGAGTTTATATTCTAGATTAATACAGTACTATCCTTTGTTGCCATATCTCTCTTTGTGTCAAGGAAATCAAGTGTTTTCTAAGATAATTTCTAGACTTTATTGGTGTCCTGGTTGTGGCCATTGGAAATGATGATGGGTTGTAATGTTGCCTCTGGTTTTTGTAATCTGTTGCCCAGTTTCTAATATCTGTAGCTTGCTGAAATGGAATAATTTTAATTGCACATCATATTATCTTATATTCTTTCTTATATTTTGATACTTATTTTTATATTTATTCTAAACTTCTTAATAAGATCAGATTATTATCTGACTTACACTGGCAATCAATTTGAACATAATCCTAGCCAGTCATTTCCTGTTTATTAAAATATATCTAATTCTATTTTTTGTATTGTTATTTGACACTTGCTATATCCAGCACACCCCAGTTCTCTTCTCAAAGAAAGTATTTATGTTACATAGTCATAAGGCTTCCCTGTATTCAATAAACCTTTGGCTTTTTTTTATTTCTTACCCCCAAATCATATTTTTTTTCCAATTCCTGATTCTCTATATCCACCTTCATATTGAAGTCACTAAACATTAAAACATATGCTGATTTAACTTGATGAGGCTTATAGGAATCTTCATAGAGTAACCCTACTTATTCATCCTCTGTAACAGATGTTGACAACTAATATGTAATTATCTTTATGATGATCTCTTTATAATTGCTTATAATTAGCACTGCAATATGAAATGGTTAAGTATTCCATTAGACAATGTTTCTCTTTGCCTTTAACTTCACAATAAAACCAACTCCTTTAGTTCCATTATTTGCCACCTAGGACCTAGAGCCGGATTTCCATTCACACTTTATATTTCATCTATACTGAGAATACCAAAACTAATATGATTCCTTTTTTCTGGTAATATGGCTACTTGTTGGTTACTAGACAAGCATCTCATAGTTAGCATGCTTACATTTAAATGAATGTCTAAAATAGTCTAAAATCGGTTTGACTTGCAGTATCTTTTTCTTCTCTTCCACACACTCTGTCTTCATTGCTTTGGAAATAGAAGGGAACTGCACATTCTGAGGATCATTTTGTATTCTTCTTTGTTCCACATGTTATCCTATTCCTATCCTATTCCAAGAATTCATCACCTTATCTTTGTTTCACATGCTATCCTATCCCAAGAACCTTATGACTAGCCTATTGGTGATGATCATCTCTATACTCATCTAGGCTCGTCCTTAGAAAACAGCTATTTGGGGGACTGTAGTCAAAGTCTTTCCATTATTATAGAATTTACCAGGGTCATTACTACACTTTAAGAATCTGATTCCTTGATGACAGATCCTCCTGGTCAAATCTAAGTTCCTTGAGGGCACTGATTTCCCTAGTGCATGACATGGTGCCTTGATTGTACTCAAATGAAACAGTGGATTTGATATGAATGGAAATTGTAACTATTAATGCCTGTTCATCCAATGTGACTCTTATTCATTTCCTCTCCGTGGACTCCATGGGGAGTTCACTTAACATGCTGATTTCCTTTCTTGATTTTTCCTGAATCACAAAGATACAAGTGGAGTGTGTGGGCTTTGATTATCTCTCACTCTTCCTATGTTATCAGATTACCTTTTTGTTTTTAATCAAACACTTTTTTGATGTCACTCTATTCTGATTTTTCTTCACAGTTCCTTATTTGTTATATGTTGTAGTCTGCTCACCCCCAACAAGCCAACACAGTGCTTTCTGAATGAAATTTATTTTAAATTCTTTGGAGATATATTGTTTCAGGAATTTGGTGAATATTGACATTAAAAGTTGAGTCTTAGCCTGGCATATTGTAAGTATTTAATAAATATTGTTAAATTTAGGGTAGGCATTAAATCTGGGATAGTCTTAGAGAGTTGCTTAGAATATTCAAAGGTTAAGTACTTACCAAGGGTCACACAGCCTTATTTCAGATATAAGACTGGAACCCAAATCGCCTTAGCTTTCAGGTTACCTGTCATATTACCTTTCAGTAAATTATTTAATTACATATTACCTTAATCCCTTGAGTAGTTAGTGATGAAGTATTCAATGTTGGATGTAGTCAGCAGAGGAACTGATAAAAATTATTCCCTGAGGTAGGCAAGGAGAAGGCACAGATAGAGATCAATTTAGCTCCATGCTTCTACCCTCTGGGGAGATCATCCAGTCAGAAATCCAAATTATGTCAAACCCTGAGACCCACCCTCTGTAGAGGTCTCCATCAGTTTCACCTTGCCATGTCCTGTCAGAAATCCCAGTCATAAGCCTGAGATTCAATTTTCCCTATAAAATCTTATGGGCCATCCCATGGCTGCTGCCCTCTTTTTGGTCAGTCAGCCATGGCACTCTGCCTTGTGGTGTCTTTCTCCTTATCCTCTCCCATGCCATGTGGTATCTCTCCTGCCTCCATTATGTTTCCCAACCCTACTTCTCTTCCTTTTAGCTAACTAACTCTTTTGGGGTGCTGAATCCCTTTCAGGATTTATCCTGCCAGCTAAGGGCATACCCCAACCTGCTCCCTTTCTACTGGGTAATTATGAGTTCCACTGAAGAACTTGTCTTTCCCAACTCTATTTCATGTTAGCCAACTCTCCCAACTCTGTTTCATGTTTGCCATTCTCAGCTTCTATTGTATCCCTTTGTCTATAACCTTTTCCCAAAATAAATTTACTTTTTGCCAAAGAGAATGGCCATTGTAAATTCTTCACATGACCAAACCTCAACTTCTGGAGCTGGTATGGATCACCCACATCAGTTAGGACATCCCCTACATTTTCTTGCTCTGTTTTACATAGAGATGAGGGACTTTGGGCCACATTGTATATATTGAGAGAGGACTGTTTATTTATGGAGCTCCTCTCCTATACTGAAAAGATGGTTGGTTGTTATTCTTCTTTCCTGAAGAGGACCAAAATGGCATCAAAATGTATGTTAGAGTTGAGCATGAGTAACTGTGGCTGATCAAATCAATAAGAGCTTGGAATGCTCTGCCACAGGTTGGGCTCAAATAGTCCCTATGAACTTTTGGATAGCTTCTCTAATTTTGCTCATCTCACATTTCCTTTGGACTAATTCATTTCTGCTTTGCTCCTAGAGCACAGCATCTTCTCTGATAAGGGTACACCTCTGGACAGTCCTGTGCCAGTGTCTCCCATGTCGTACAATAAATTCTAAAGTTCTTAAGAAAGACCTTGAGAATGTCCTTATATCATTTTTTCTGACCATCTTGTGGGGGCTTGCCCATTGTGAGTTCTTCATAGGTTCAATTAAATAAACTAACTCAACATTCGTGGACTTTCTCACTTCAGGTGGCTAATGAGATAGTGTCAGCACCCAGATCAGCTCTCAGAGAAAGCTGAATCCAAGGGGCCAATTAATGAGTAACTCAGGTGATGAATTACCAAGTTGTCTCTTTGGTAATGATAGCACTAGGGAATTGAGTACTGATTGCAAGTTATTCTTTCTCCCTCCTTCCTTCCCTCTCTCCTCACACATTTATTTGGTGATATGATATTTATTATAGTCTTTGTCTCTCTTGTCTCTATCTCTCTGATTCTGTCTCTCTCAGTCTCTCTGATTATCTCTGCTTCTTCTGTCTCCATCTCCCTCTCTCCCTCCCCTTTCCTCCTCCTCCTCCTCTTCTTCTTCCTATTCTTCTTCTTCTCCTTCTTCTCCTTCTCCTTCTTCTCCTTCTCCTTCTCCTTCTCCTTCTCCTTCTTCCTTCTCCTTCTTCCTTCTCCTTCTCCTTCTCCTTCTCCTTCTCCTTCTCCTTCTCCTTCTCCTTCTCCTTCTCCTTCTCCTTCTCCTCCTTCTCCTTCTCCTTCTCCTCCTTCTCCTTCTCCTTCTCCTTCTCCTTCTCCTTCTCCTTCTCCTTCTCCTTCTCCTTCTCCTTCTCCTTCTCCTTCTCCTTCTCCTTCTTCTTCTTCTCCTTCTTCTTCTTCTTCTTCTTCTTCTTCTTCTTCTTCTTCTTCTTCTTCTTCTTCTTCTTCTTCTTCTTCTCTCTCTCTCTCTCTCTCTCTCTCTCTCTCTCTCTCCCCCCCCCCCCCAATTAAGAGTTAAACTGCTAAGAGGTTTCCATCAACAGATTCAGGATATTTCTGGGGGGCTGGTGTTTCCAGCCTTTCCTTCAATTGGTCAGAAATGAAACAGCATTCCACAGCTTTAGTTCACCCCAAGGATAATGATACCAAAAGTCTATTTAAGGCTCAGCAGCCCAGCAGCTGTTCATATGGCTCATCATACTTCACTGGATTAGAATGTACTCCATGCCACTGGCACATGAATATCTAAGAAAATCATGGGTGTGTTATTACTAATCCCACTATGAGATTTAGTGTCAGGTCAGTTTGAGAGATGAAAGGTAAATTCTGCCTTGGTGAGGGTGAGTTAAGCAAACTTATGACCTCTGAGCTCTCATATTGGTGTTTAAGATCCTTAAGTCATTCAGATAAAAGGGACCTATACAAATAGCCTCTTTAGTCTAACCCCACCATACCAGAGTCATACTACAACTAAATTATCTCAAGAATATCCTAATTCTGAGATTCAGAGCTGAAAGGGACCTTAGTCCAGCTGCTGCATTTTATAGATCAGGAAACTCAGGAATAGAGATAATTAATACTCAAGATGATTTGATTAAATTCACACAACTGATATAAGTCAAAGCAGGTCATCTAACTTCAAATCAAGCCTGATTTCCATTACCCAAAGCAGCTTCCAGACAATTGGGTTCAATACATATTTATTAAACACTTGCTGTGTGCAAGACACTAGGCTACATCCTAAAGATATGAAGATAAAGAGAATATAGATGCTGACTTCAAGACTCTTGTGATCCAATAGAGTGGAAAGATATGATATAGCTATGATATAAGGGAACATAAAGTAAATTCAAAGAAGACCTAAAGACAAAATACATGAAAAAGCTGAGGAAAAGATAATGATTTTTTTTTTAAATTTAGCTTTCCAAAGAAAATAATTCCAGAATCTCCCTTACGAAAAATACATAAGAAACACTTAATAAATTATCAATCTACCCATCTTTCCATCATTTATCTAATCTATATCCCTGTCAGTTCTCCTATCTAGATCTGTAGATCTAGAATGTATCATTCTATCATTTTATTGTTCTTTCTATCATTTATCTATTTATTGTTCTGTAATTCTATTGTTCTTCCTATCACTTAGCAATCATTCTAATTGTCTATCTTTCTGTCACCATATCTACTACCTATCTCTTTGACCGTCTATCCATCCTAATCATCTATCTATCTATCTATCTGTGTCTGTTTATCTATCCACCTGTCTGTTTTTCTAATTTTACCACCTAATTTTGATAATTGTGGTAAGGAAATTCTTCCTTATTTACAATCTAAATATCTCTAGTTACAATGCCAAATCTTCTGTTTTCTAGTTCAGTCCTCATGAGAAATGGAGAAATTAGGTTTCTTAGTATTAACTCCCAAATTTGATTTATGCCCTTTGATCCTCTTTTTTATTTTTTTTATTTTTTTAAATTTTTTTTTTAATTTAATAGCCTTTTATTTACAGGATATATACATGGGTAACTTTACAGCATTAACAATTGCCAAACCTCTTGTTCCAATTTTTCACCTCTTACCCCCCCACCCCCTCCCCTAAATGGCAGGATGACCAGTAGATGTTAAATATATTAAAATATAACTTAGATACATAATAAGTATACATGACCAAAACATTATTTTGCTGTACAAAAAGAATCAGACTCTGAATTATTGTACAATTAGCTTGTGAAGGAAATCAAAAATGCAGGTGTGCATAAATATAGGGATTGGGAATTCAATGTAATGGTTTTTAGTCATCCCCCAGGGTTCTTTTTCTGGGTATAGCTGGTTCAGTTCATTACTGCTCCATTAGAAATGATTTGGTTGATCTTGTTGCTGAGGATGGCCTGATCCATCAGAACTGGTCATCATCTAGTATTGTTGTTGAAGTATATAATGATCTCCTGGTCCTGCTCATTTCACTCAGCATCAGTTCGTGTAAGTCTCTCCAGGCCTTTCTGAAATCATCCTGTTGGTCATTTCTTACAGAACAGTAATATTCCATAATTTTCATATACCACAATTTATTCAGCCATTCTCCAACTGATGGACATCCATTCAGTTTTCCAGTTTCTAGCCACTACAAAAAGGGCTGCCACAAACATTCGTGCACATACAGGTCCCTTTCCCTTCTTTATAATCTCTTTGGGATATAATCCCAGTAGTAACACTGCTGTGATCCTCTTTTTTAAAGTATTTTTTCTGCATCTTCTAGGCTATAATGTTTTCCTAGCTAGCTCTCTTTTGAACTTTGAAGTTCAAAGGAACATAAGATCTGTGCCAACTTTGCTTTAAAAATGAGACTATCAAATTATCCTTTCTTGTGCAAACCCAGCAGGGCCCCTGTGTCCTGTTAGCTCATTTCCCTTCGGCTTGCCAGTGGAGACCAGACCCAAAGGCTAAACAGCCCTCTTGGGTTTGATACGGCAACAGATCCGCAGCTTCAGATTTCCACTTGTCAGGCTGTAGTTTTTCCTTCTCCTTCATGAAAATAAGAATATAGCTTCTTCTAAGGTTTGGCTCCACCCTCAAGGCCTTCATGAGGCCATGAGGGACCCTTTGCAATACACAGTTGATTATGTATTTGGATGATATTTATATTTATGCTACATCAATACCAGGTGCAGAGGGAATATGTCATTAGAGTCCAGGATTCAGCATTTACAGGATATATATACGAGTTCTCCTTCATTCAACAAATATTTACTGAACACCTGCTATGGACACAGCATAATAGACTATGATGTAGATTTAGATTTGTTATACTTGATGTTGAAGGACAGAGCTATGACCAATGAATAAGTTTGGGCTCAGCATCAGGAAAAAAAATTCTACTAATTAGGGCTGCCTGGAGAAACAACCTAGAGCAGTAGACAGCTGGACTCAGAGTCACTTCAGATACCTACAAGCTGCGTCCCTTGTGTCACCATGATCAAGTCACTTAGTATCTCAGTGTTCCAGGAAGTTCTCTGAGATCACATATTGTCAAGCAGTTAATGTGCTTTGGTAGAAATAGTTTCATCATGGAGAGGTCCCTATGCTGATCAAATCATCATAGCTCTAGACAAAAAAGATAAAAGATAGCTCTAAAATGGATTAGATTTCCTTAGAGAGTACACTGATGGGAAAACTATCAGTGGAGTGAGTCAGATGCTGAATGACCACTTTGGGGGAGTGCTGTAGAGAAGAAATCTGCTTCATTTATGGGTTGGGTGAGATCACGTCACGGGTATCAAACACATGGCCCACTGGCTGCATTCATGTCACCTAAGAACACGCCAAAACCCAATAAAAATGTATTTGGAAACAATTTTAAAATGAATAAAAATTCAATAAACCAAGATAATACTACATTTTAAAACTGAGTCCATATGCAGCCCATGGAGATTCATTTGTGCAGATTAGTGGTGCCCATTTCTCTTGAGTTTGACACCACTAGTCTGGATGACATCAAGAACACTTCAAACTCTGAAATTTTTTGATTCTCCTTAATAACCACAGATTTTCAATTGCCCTTTCCAGGTCATATTTACTAGGCCCTAGTAGGGAAAGTATATTGGTGCCAGCTTCAGAGAACTGAATGGATTATTAAATCTGCATTGAATTTCCAGACATTTATTGAATCCTTTATTACATTCTTATAATCCATATTATGGTGCTATAAAAGTGACAAATATAAAACATACTGGGATGTATAGAAAGGCAATATTTGAAATGTTCCAATATTAGTAGAAGTAGAATTATGTATAGATCCAGCAAATAAAATTAAAACTAAGAAAAATAAAACTAAAGGCAGTAGATAAATTTGGAAAGAGACATAGAGCAAACTCCATTTTCTGTTTGTTCATTCATTTGTTATATCTATTCAATACTAATGATTTTATATAAAACTTTACTCCTTATTTTGTAATTATAACTATTCATTTTTGTTGATGGTTGTTAAATCTATAAATATTTATTTAGAAATTTTCTTATCTGTTACACCTTAGAATTTCCATTTCAACTCAAATTAGGAACTTCTTGCTCCCTACCATTGGAGAAAAGGTCCACTTCTACAAGGTCACAAGTCCATTGGAACAGTATGGCAAAAAAAAAAAAAAAAAAGTGCTTGACTTCATGAGATATTGGGTTGTTTTTTATTGGAATTCTTCAAACCATTTTTTTTCAGAACATTGTAGAAAATATGCTTATTTAAAGATGTGTTGTCTGGAAGGTCTTTGATACTTAACTTTGATATTCTGTGTAATGTTAGATAACCTGTAGTGATTTATGTGTGTGTCTTGTATCCGTATTTAGTGTTTTTCTCCATGAGGGTAAGAATTGTTTCACTTAAACCACTGGGCTTAGTACAGTGCCTAGCATATATTAAACTCTTAATAAATACCACTTGTTTAGTTGATTAATTAATGACTAATTGGAAAAGAAGTGAATATCTTCTTACACTTTTCTCCTCCCAGGAGAAGGAAAGCCTGAGCTATCCAAACCACAATCATGGTTTGTCATGTTTGGCTCAATTTAAATAAGGATGCTAAGGAAGTGCGTTCCTTGTGACAGATACAGTAGAATCAAAGGAGAAAATAGTTTGCTGTGAGCTCCCCCTTATCTCCTATATATCAAAACCCCTTGAAACCACACTTTTTTCTTTCTTTTGCTCCAGTGTCCAATGAAGAACAACTTCATTAGCCTTGCCTCAGCTAACCCCTCTCCTTTGCCCCTTCAATAATTTCTGCCCTGCCTAATTTTCAGTCTCTCTCCTTTGTTCCTTCTCTGTTGCCTTTACACAAACTGAGTTTTCCTCATTATTTAAAAAAATTTGCTTGAACATTAAGCTGTGTTCAATATGTCTCTTCCCATTCGTAGCCAAACTAAGAGAAAAAAAAGCTATGATCCCACAATGTCTCCACTTCCTCCTTTCTCATTTATTAACCACTTACAACCTGCCAGCTTATTTCATCACTCAAATAATTTGATCTCTCCAAAATTGCCAGTAAGCTCTTGTTGCCAAATCTGATGCATTTTTCAGTCCTCACTCTTCTTGACCTTTAAAGAATATGGCTTTGTTAACCACTCCCTTTCTCATGGGTTTTTCCCAACAATATTTTTTTGGATCTTGTTCTATTTGACCACTTTCAGTCTTCTTTGTTGGATCATGATCCATTTCCCAACCCTTATGTTTACATGGCTCCCCAGGGATCTGTTTTTGACTCTCTTTTTCTTCTCTCTATGTCCTCTCCTTTTCTAGGTGATCTTACTATTTCCCATGGATTTAACTATCATTCTTAAGAAGATAAATCGCAGATACTTAGATAGATATAGATATACATACAAACACATATACATATCTACATATATGTGTGTAGGTACATGTACATATATGTGTGTGTATAGATAGATTGATTGATAGATAATCTTTTTCCTCAACTTGTTTTGATAGTCTTGTTTCCTCAACTTTTGGGTCACCAATCACATATTGGAAATTTAAAATTCAGTATTCTGCATGAATCTCAAAGTCAATGTGCTCAAAATAGAACCCTTCATCTTCCTATCTTCCTTATTTATGTTGAGTGCATCATCAAATGTTTGGTCATCTAGGTTCAGAATCTCAAAATCATCTTTAATTCTTCCCTTTCCCTCACCTTCCACATAAAGCAATTTGTCAAGTTTTTTTTTTGTTTGCCACATTTATTATATCCATTCTCTCTTCTCCCCTCATATACCTACTTTGCTAGGTGAGGTTTTCATCAACTCTTCCCTAGAATATTCCTAATTAATCTCCTTGCCTCCAATCTCTCCTCTTTGACCAGTGCTTCATACAGCTGTCAATCTGAGACTCTGAAAATATAGATCTTATCTGTTGATCAAAAAGTTCTAGTGACTCCCTTTTAACTTGGGGGAAAGGAATGAAGGAAAAAATTTCATCTTTTTCACATTTTAAAAATTTGACTCCTCAGAATACTCTCTTCATTCCCCAGGAATGTTCCTACAATAACCCAAAAAACTCTTCATCTGGAAACTCACGCTACCTCTGGATTTCACATATTGGAAGTACTTTCTGCTCATTTCTCCTCTTTCCTTATAATTGCCTAGTTCCTTCCAAAACTTCTATTTTAAGAGGGAACCCAGGCTAGTAATGTCTTCTTTCCTCTTCTAGCCACGCTACTAGACTCTTTCCAGACTTTCTCTACAACACCTCACATGCAACTATCTCTTTTCCCCTACTTCCCCTTTACAGATACTTACCTTTCATTTTCTTTTTAATCTATTGTCTTCTCCCATTCGATTGTAAGCTCCTTGAAGTCAAAGATTTTCTTTCCTCCTTATCCTCATCATCCTTCTCATCCTCATTTTCATCTTATTTATCTTCCTCCTCCTCCTCCTCCTCCTCCTCCTCCTCCTCCTCCTCCTCCTCCTCCTCCTCTTCTTCTTCTTCTTCTTCTTCTTCTTCTTCTTCTTCTTCTTCTTCTTCTTCTTCTTCTTCTTCTTCTCCTCCTCCTCCTCCTCTTCCTCCTCCTTTCCTTTCTCTTCCTCTTCTTTCTTCTCCTCCTCTTCTTCTTCTCAAAGAAACTCATCTATCCAATTTGTTCTCTCTTTAATGGTGGAGAAGAACACTCTATTCTACAGGAGATAATGGTAGAATCTCAGCCCCCATAAATGTTCTGCAAGATTCTTTAAGTTTTGAATTGCTTCAGTGCTTCTAGCTTCCAGGTTCAAGGTAGAATATGAAAGAATTCAATCCAATTTCAGGTTGCTTAAGTAAAGACTCTGAGAAGATGTAAGAGAAGTTAGCAGTTTCCGTTATGTTGTTTTCCTGGATTCAAATCCTGATGGGACAATTCACTTAACATCTTTATGTCTCAGTGTCTTTATTTGTAAGATAACAATATTGGACTAGATTACCTTTGAAGCGTCTTCCAGTTCTAAACCTATAATCTTTTGATTTTTAGGAGAGGCCTCTGAAGCTTATTTTGTTGTTCAGTTATTTTCAATCATGTCTAACTCTTCATGAACACATTCATTTGGAGTTTTCTTGGCAAAGATACTGGAGTACTTTGCCATTTCTTCTTCCAGCTCCTTTTACAGATGAGGAAACTGAGGCAAACATGGCTAAATGATTTGCCCAGGGTCACACAGCCACTAAGTGTTTGAGGCCAGAGGAACTCAAAAAAATGAGTCTTCCTGATTCTAAGCCTATTAAGCAGTACTTTAAAGCAGGATTAATTTACATAGAGTATAGGACTCAACACTCTTCCAATCATCCTAGAAGATCCTCCTTGTAGATAGAACTCAAGTAAGCTATAAAGTAGAGATAAAAACAAATTAATAATTTAAAGGCATTGAATTAAAAGCTTTCCTAATGGGACACTGCATGAATATAGATATGTCTATCAAACTACATTACCAGACCTAGAAGAACCATTTTTTAAAAAATATGACTAGATAATAGAAGTTTCACAGTATCATTTGTCATTAGACATTGTCATTAGAAAGGATGGCTGAACATCAGTCTGAAAGATATTGTTCATCCTCATTTTGGAATGAAGAAGTTGGATGATTTTAACAAGTTTTGTTTCACTGCCTTTTATTTGTATGCCTTACCATTTTCTTATATACTACTTTCCTCCAATCCCAGCTCACTTTAATATCAAAGAGTTAAGAAAAACCAAATGACACAAGAAAGCCATTTGATTGTGTATGTAACATTCTGCCCTCATAATCTCAAACATCTCTATCAAAAATGAGTAAAACATTTCATCATCTATTTTTCAAGATCAATGGACCTTTACAATTTACCTGAAGCAGCTAGTTTCCTTTTATCATTGTTATACATTATTGTGGTTATTAAATATATTATTTTTCTAATTCTACTTATTTCACTTTTTATCAGATAAATTATACATACAGATCTTCCCTTGTTACTTTGACTTTCTCATATTCACTATTTATTACAGAATAATAACAATTCATTACATTCAAGTATCAAAATTGCTTCAGCCATTCCCCAATTAGTGAGAGCCTGATTTGTTTCTATTTTTTTTTTTTTTGCTTTCACAAAAAGTGCTTTCTTAAATACTTTGACAAATATGGGATTTTTATTTCTATCTTTCATCTCCTTCAAGTATATTCATAGTAGTTGAATCACTGCTTCAAAAGGAATGAATAATATAATGATTTTTCTCACATAATTCCAAATTATTACAAGATATATGGAAGTTTACACCATTTACACTCCCAAAAACAATGTATTACATTAGTGTGCCTGTCTTTTCACAACATTGACTTCTTCCATCTTTTATCACTTTGCCACTTTGCTGAATGTAAGATAAAAGTTTATTTTAATTTGCATTCACTTGTAAATTTTATGTCTCTCCTTTACAAGAGACATCATGGAATAATAGCTAAAGAGGCAAGACAATCTCAATTCAATTCTTGCTTTTGAAACATACTGTGTTAGCCTGGGTGAATCATTTAATTTATCATCAATATTAGGCAATATTCTCAGAAAAACCTGGAAAGAATTCCATGAGCTGATCTAAAATAGAATATACTATGTACAATGTAACAGCAATATTGTGAATTATTTAGTTATTCTAAGCACTAAGTGGAGACATGAAATTATAGAGACTTAAAGATCACATAGCACATACTTAGTGATGGAGCTACATGTGGAAAACATCTCTCCTGACTCTCAACCCAGGGCTTCTCTTCAGTGGATAACTTTGCCTATTTTCAAGCAATTTTCAAATAAAAATTTCTAGGCAATGTTCTAGGAAGACATTGCAAAGTAGAGGGTGTTTCCTTCATTGGTAGAGATAGTTTCTTTACTATCCCTTATTTGCACAGTTCCTTGTATTAATGAAATTACAGAACAATACTCATCCTATGATCTGGATGATTTTTTCTTTTATTTTTTAATCACATTTCTTCCCCTGAAAATTTCAAATCTTTTAAATACTTATCTATTGGGATGATTCTCTTAAAACTGTTTTCATATTAATGTCAATTCCACAGGCCTATAGTTAATTCAAAGACATATTGCATGAATTGGCAATTCTGGAACCAAATTATATCCAGGACTGAAACAGTATTTAAAGAAATTTGATCCAGAAATCATGTAAGGTTATACCAAAACTTGGGAGAGTACAATCTACAAAAGGCCCTTGCAAGTGTTCCTCATCACTACCATCCCTCTCCTTCCAAAGTAAATTAGAATGCTCCTTGAAAAAGTTGCCTAAGTGCTCTATAATGATCTCTCATGCAGCTATCTAATGCATCTATGTAGAAAAAGAGCAAATGTTTGCAAGGCCAGATGGCCCAAATTAGAAAGAGACATGCTGGAATAAAAAAACAGTTCCATATACTACTCTATTATGAGGAAGTAATGGGTCACAATTATATCTACTACATGTAGTCCATAGCTTTAAAAAATGTGATAATGAGTAAAAGCATTTCCCCTTTTATTTCTTTTCTTATTAATACTTCTTTAGAAGGATGATTTCATAATTGTTATAAAATTATTTCTAAAATTATAAAATTTTATTAAAGGTATAAAAAATTTATGAAAAAGATTTTATTAAATATTTTTTCTCCTGTTGTCTTCCTTTCTCTCTCTTCTTGTTTTGATCATGGTGATTTTAGGTGCTTTCCTCCCCTTTCCTTGCCCCCTTCCCTATTGCTTGGAAAAAAGCTCATTTGACACACTAGCTTCTTACCTTTTCTCAGAGATATTTCTAATTTTCTGAGGTCTAAGAAAATCATAATATCTCTTCCTTTTTTTTTATTTGCCTAACTAGAAACTCCAGTGTACTTCAGCAAGAATAATATGTCTGAATCTTGATAATATAGTCATTATTCTGTTCTAGGAAATCCTTTCACTATAATCTGCAGCCTCCACTTCTTCAGCCCCAGTATTCTGTCTTTGTGTGTACACAGACATGTCTTCTTCCTCCCATGAGCTTTAGCCCTGTTCATCTCCTTTTAGTAGACATTTCTTCTTTTTCTGTCTGTAAGTAATCATAGCTTTATTTCATTGAGTAAGTAAGACTCCTTTAGATATTAATCTAAAAATTTCCCAGTGGGATCAATGATCTGTCCTATATCCTCAATAATTATTTGGTTTTACTTCAAAAACAAAAGGATCTGAATGAGTTATCGGGTGTGGCCAACAGAGACATAGCATTACAAAAATTAAAAGAACCTAAGTTCAAGAATATATGATTTAGCATGTGAAAAAGAAGCATATGTTCATGATAGTGGTCATGACAAAAAATTGGAGACTGGTTGGAGAAGCTGAACCCCTTTCCAATTCCTGAGTGGACTCTTTATAGCTTTACTTCATTATTGTATTTGAAACACTCAGCATTGTGGACTTCAACATCAAACACATTCATAGTCAACAGTAAATATTGTGCATAAAAACAAACCAGACATCGAAAGAATTTTTAAATGATTTGTTATTTCAGATGCTGTGATTCTAGTGATCTGATGTGAATTTCTCTCAGTTTTCTCTTTCATCTTCACCTTACTTTCTGTACCTGATTGCTCTCTACTATGTACTTATAGTGTAGGGGAAGCTGGGTCGATGAGAGTAATAGTGGGAAATGAACAAAGAGAGGAAAATGGAAAAGTGATAATTTTTTTGTAATCAATTATTTCATTTTTATTTGAAAATTGCTTGAAAGTAGGCAATGTTATCCACTGAAAAGAAGCCCCAGGTTGAGAGTCAGGAGAGATGTTTTCCACATGTAGCTCCATCACTAATGTGCTGTGATCTTTGTTAAGTCTCTATAATTTCATGTCTCATAATTCAATTTTATAGGAGTCATATACAAATTATCAATTTCATGTCTCTATAATTCATTTTTATAGAAGTCATATACAAATTATCAAACTAGTTAGATCAAAAGTCACTCAAGAAGTTGGGTCAATATGGTAAATATCTAAAGTTACATAATTTTGAGAAGAAACTTCCTGAGCAGAAGGAGAATTCTCAGATTTGACTTCAGCATAAGTCTCTTTTTTCCCTCTCTTTTGTTCAAAGGAGACTATTACAAACTTTGATAGTACAAGATGTTGGACTACGTCATGTCATGCAACATCCCTAGATGCATTTATAGCAGTGTCTGCATTAGGAGACAAGAACAGGTTGGTCATAGATTCATGGCTTCAAAAAGAACTTAGTAAAGAGGACACCATGAAGAGGATTTCTGGCAACCAGGAAGCTTAAGTTCTTTGCAACATGTGATATCTAAAGTATATACTTGCAGTAAAATGATGTATGACTTTTTTGGGGAGAAATACTTTGTATCAATTATTCTTTTTTAAAATTTATTTTATTTTCAATTCATGGAACAAAACAACCATGTGTGTTTAAAATTATTCTATTCATACTTTTATTTCTTTCTGTCTGATGCTGATAGCACCTTTCTTGATACATACAAGCTGGTTGACTAAATTGTCAATCGATATTATTCAGGAGAACATACTGCTAGGAGCTTAAACTAATGCTATTAGAAAATCACTCCAGATTCCTCATGAATACCTCAGAACCAGACATAAAGATGTCCCCTTGATCTGATACCCAATATTTATCTGTGAAAGAAATTGGGATTGCTTTTTGTTGTTCAGTAGTTTCAATCATGTCCAACTTTCCATGAGCCTATTTGAGTTTTTTTAAGCAAAAATACTGGAGTGGTTTGGCATTTTCTTCTCCAAATAGCTCCCTGAAATTGGGATGAGGATTCTTGAAGTTTATATGGGAGACAGATTAACAAACAGACAGATAGAATCCATCTTGAACGTATCTTTAGTATAAGTTACTAGAGTATAAGAACCATATTTCTTTTATGTTCCCTCTCTGGATATTACACACATACACATACACATACACCACACATGCAGAGTACCTAGAATAGAGGTCTATGTGCACATACACATACACTGGATTCACTAACAGACTGAATAAACATTGATATATCTTAGGGAAAATCCCAGAGAAAACAGTCATATTCTAGCTATCCTAATCTTGAGTTCAGAAGCAAAAAAAAAAAAAGTGTTTCCTGAGAAGGATCTAGAAAAAAGTTTTCTGGTAGGAGATATCACAGTCTAGTTTCCTTTGCACATTTAGAGTTCCCACAGAGTATGCATGTTGCCTGCCTTATATAATTAGCTCACTGAGGGACTATGAGAGCTCAATCAGCCCAGCTCCAGTATTTGCTCCAATGGCCAATAGATGAATAGCAACAACAATAATCATGACAAAGGCCATGGTGATAAAAACACTTGGAGAATTCTTCTTTCTTTCCTCAAGTTTACCCCAGAGAGTCTGCACAACACAAAAATACACAAATGAAGATTCCAAGGTGACAGTGATATTTGGAATATCTTTTAGAATATTTTTCCTCCAAGGCAAATGAAGCATTTTTTGAGCTATCATTTATGTTCAATGAGGTGTCTGGATGGCAATCAGAAGCCTCTACCCCATTTAGAACCCAACTGGAGTATTTCATCTCCTGGATATCTCATTTTAGAAAGAACTTTGACAAACCAGACTATGTTCAATGCAAAATAATTAGAACAGTGAAGGTTCTGAAGACCATGTTATATGAGGATCAGTTGAAGAAATTGAAGGATGTTTAGCCTCAAGAAGAGATGAGATTACTGTTATCAAATATTGGGCCTTTCATATGTCATTTTCAGTTTTCGATTGCTTGGTTCTAGAGGACAAAACTAGAAGCCACAAATGTACCCTAAGAAAGATAGTTCAGCTCAATATAAGTAGAAACTTTCTATCAGTCAAAGATATTCAGCCAGAGAAGGAGCTCCCCATCACAGATCTTCAGGCAAAAAGCCAGATAACTCTTTGTCAGGGATATTGTATTGATGGCTCTCAGACAAGGATTGTATTAGACTAGTATGTTTAACCTTCTTTGCATACCTTTGACACTCAGAAGAAATCTATGGACCTCTTGGGATAATATAGTTTTTTTAAATTCATAATTGAAGAAAATGCTAAATTTTAGCTAGAAATTAATAAAAACAAAGATGTAAATTTTTTCTATCCAAGTTCATAAGTTCCATGAAATTTATCCAAACACCTTTTGAATTAGGTTCACTCTAAGCTCCCTTTTGACTCTGGCTTGTTTCACACAAGCAGTTCTTATCTTCATGTTTTCATATGGCTGTCCCCATGCCTAAAATGCACTTTTTCCTCATCCGTCTCTTGGAATCCCTATTTTTTCCCAAGATTCCTCCTAAACCTTTCCTGATTCTTCAATCCACTAGTATTTTCCCTGGGTCTCCCCAATTTTAATAACTGGCTATTAATATGAGAGAGAAATAATCATTTCTCTCAGTTCTTTAAGGGCAGGAATTGTCTCATTTTGTGTGAGTTCCCAGCATCTGACACAGTGCCGAACACATGGCAGGTACTTAATTAAAGTTTGTTGAATTACTGGTTGGATTTGATTTGAGTTAAAGTGCTGAGCATCCTGGCTCTAGAACTCTTATGTTACCCAGCATTTTGATCTGGGACTGAGTGTTGTGTTGAAGGTAAAGAAAAGTGATTTCTTAGGCACTACTTATATCTAAGACAGCTTCAGAAGGGGAGGTTGGAGAGTGGTAAACATCAGAAAAAGAAATTTATTGGAAAAAGCTTCAGGAAATTATGGTTTGTGAGATGATGTCATCACACCTTGTTTGGGAAGGTTTTGAGTCAATATTGCTAACAGGATTTGTAAGAAGCATATGAAGAAAGGCTTTTAAAAACAGGTGGCAAATTACTTGGCCACAAACTGGAAAGAGCAGCTGTGTGTGATAAGGTAATATGGTATTATAAAAATAACATTCAATTTGAAGTCTAGAGACCTGGTTCCAGTCCCAATATTATCTACAGCCAGGTCTTTGAAATTAAGCAGTTCATTTCATCTCTTTAGACCCCGTCTATAAGATGAGAAAAGAAGTTGAATTTATCATCACTGAAATCCCTTACAACTCTTAAATACTAAATCTTTCTACTCCTAGACTATCTGCCACTCTCAGAATAAACTGAGGAGTTAATAGAGAGAGACTGTGTTGGACTAGGATTTAGAGGACTCAGCACTTCTACTTACACAAACAAGTGTGAATTTGGGCAATCCCTGGACCACAGTGACTTCATTTGTGAATGAAAGGGGCTGGATAAGATGGTCTCTAAGGTAACTTTGAGTTCTTTTTTTATTCTTTATTTAGTTAGTTAGTTATATTTTATTTAGTTATATTTTATTATTTTTCCTTTTATCTTAAATTTATTCATTTTTAATGCACATTGCTTTATGGACCATGTTGGGAGAGAAAAATCAAAGTCAAAGGGGAAAACCATGGAAGAGAAAAAAACAGAAAAAAGAAGTGATCATAACATGTGTTGATTTACATTCATTTCATTAGTTCTTTTTCTGGATGTAGCTGGCATTTTCTGTCCAAAGTCTATTGGGATTGCTTTGGCTCACTGAACCACTGAGAAGAACCAAGTCTTTCATAGTTGATCATCGCACATTCTTGCTGATATTGTGTACAATATATTCCTAGTTCTGCTTATTTCACTTGGCATCAGTTTATGTAAATCTTTACAGGACTTTCTAAAATCAGCCTGTTCATAATTTTATAGAAAAGTAATATTCCATTATCTTCATATGCCCTAACTTATTCCCCATTCCCCAGTTGATGGGCATATATTCATTTTCCAATTCTTTGCTACCTCAAAAAGAGCTGCTACAAACATTTTTGCACATATAGGTCCTTTTCCTTTCTTTATTATTTCCTGGGATACAGACCTAGTAGTGATGCTGCTGGGTCAAAGGGCATGTACAGTTTGACAGCCCTTTGGGTATAGTTCCAGATTGCTCTCCAGAGTGGTTGGATCGTTTCACAGCTCCACCAACAATGCATTAGTGTCCCAATGTTCCTGATCTCCTCCAACATTTATTATAATCATTTTCTATCATCTTAATTAATCTGAGAGGTCTAAGATGGTACTTCAGAGTTATTTTAACTTGCATTTCTCTAATCAATAGTAATTTAGAACATTTTTTCAAATGACTATAGAAGGCTTTATTTTCATTGTCTGAAAATTATCTGTTCATATCCTTTAACCATTTATAAATTGAGGAATGACTTGTATTTTTATAAATTTGACACTGTTCTTTATATAATTTAGAAATGAGGTCTTTATCAGAAACAGTGGTTGTAAAGATTTTTTCCCCAGTGTTGTACTTCCCTTTTAATCTTGTTTCTGTTGGTTTTGTTTGTGTAAACCCTTTTTAATTTAATGTGATCAAAGTTGTCTATTCTGCCTTTCATTTTGCTGTTCTCTAGTTCTTCTTTGGTCATAACTTCTCCCTTTTCCCAAAGATCTGATATGTAAATTATCCCTTACTCTCCTAATTTGTTTATGATATTATCCTTTATGTCCAAATCATGTACCCATTTTGACCTTATTTTAGTATGGGATGTGAGATGTAGGTCGATGCCACTTTTCTGACATATTAATTTCCAATTTTCCCAGCAATTTTTGTCAAATAGTGAATTCTTATTCCAGAAACTAGAGTTTGGGGATTTATCAAATACTAGATTACTATAGACCTTGATTATTGTGTCATGTGTATCTAATCTATTCCACTGATCCACCACTCTTTTTTTATTAAAGCTTTTTTATTTTCAAAATATATGGACAGATGATTTTTCAAAATTGACCCTTGCATAACCTTGTATTCCAAATTTTCCCCTCCTTTCCCCCACCTTCTCCCCTAGATGGCAAGCAATTCAATATATGTTATACATGTTAAAATGTATGTTAAATCCAATATATGTAAACATATTTATACAATTTTCTTACTGCATAAGAAAAATCATATCAAAAAGGAAAGAAAATGATTAAGAAAACAAAATGCAAACAAACAACAACAAAAAGAGTAAGAATGTTATGTTGTGATCCATACTCAGTTCCTACAGTCCTCTCTCTCTGGGTATAGATGGCTCTCTTCATCACAAGATCATTGGAACTGGCCTCAATCATCTCATGGTTGGAAACAATCATGTCCACCAGAATTACCTGTCATATAATATTGCTGTTGCCACACCATTCTATTTCTTAGGCAGTACAAAATGATTTTGATGTCTGCTGCTTTATAATATAGTTTAAGTTTGGTACTGTTAAGTCAACATCTTTTGGGTTTTTTTTTTTCATTAATTCCCTTGATATTGTTAATCTTTTGTTCTTCCAGATGAATTTTGGTTTTTTTAAGTTCTATAAAATAACTTTTTGGCAATTTTGTTGGTATGGAACTGAACAAGTCGACCAATTTAGGCATAATTAGGCATAATATATTTTATTACTTGTGTGAGAAGTGTTTTGTAATTGTGTTTATATAGTTTTTGGGCTTGTCTTGGCTGATAGACTTCCCAAATATTTTATTTTGTCTACAGTTATTTTAAATGGGATTTCTCTCTCTATCTTTAGCTGATAAGTTTGACAGGAATATATAGAAATGCTGATGATTTATATAATTTTATATTCTGCACCTTTGCTAAAGCTGTGAATTGTTTCGAGTAGGTTTTTGGATGATTTTCTAGTATTCTCTAAGTATATCATCATATCATCTGCAAAGAGATATTTTATTTATTATTTATATTTTATTTCCTTGTTGCCTATTCTAATTCCTTTTATTTTTTTTTCTTTTCTTATTGCTGAAGCTAAAATTTCTAGTACAGTGTTGACTAATAGTGGTGACAATGGGCATCTTTGTTTCACTCCTGATCTTATTGGGAATGCATCCAGCTTCTTTCCATTACAAATAATGCTTAACTTCCAGTTCTAAATCTACAACCATATGACCTCAGGAATTAAGAAGCCAAGCTTGAGCACATGTAGATATTTATTAAAACTCTTTTTATAGGTATTTCTAGGATATAAGAATTAATCCCACATATACTTTTTGGGCATAGTTCAATAGAAACTTTGCCACATGGGCTATGTACTACTTTTCAAAACTTTCACTAAGAAAAACAGGTCACTTTTGCCTGTCACACAGGAGAATAGAGAGGCTGTATTCATGCTTTTTCCTGTCTCATTCCCTGCCCAGTAGTTTCTGGGATTTCCTTTCCTGATCCTTGGCAAATCCTTTTGTTTCCTTCCTGAATGGTTCACCACATATTCCACAATCATTATTCCAGTCCACTTGCTTTCTTCTTCGACCCCCAATTTCTCACTTGGTATTAGCTTTCTTTAGATGATGTTACCTTTATTTTTATTTTTTTCTCACAGTATTTTAAAATTCTTAAGATAGCAAACACCAACTTTTATGAACATTTCTACATACAAAGCAAAACTGAAGGGGACTGCAATGAGACCACAAATCTGTACTATGTAGAGCTTGCTTCTCCCTTCAAGTATACAACAAAATTATGTTATTTTCTCTCTTTAAAAGAAAAATAGCTGGTGCAGCTAGGTGGCTGGGTGGATAGAGCACCAGCCCTGAAGTCAGGAGAACCTGAGTTCAAATCTAGTATCAGACACTTCACATTTCCTAGCTGTGTGACCTTGAGCAAATCCTTTAACCCTAATTTCCTCAGGAAAAAAAAATAGCCTTCTAGAAAATGAATTCTGTTTTTGAATGTGCTACAAATATCTAGCCCAATTTTGTTTGTGAATATCCATGTATGACCCTGCTAGTGGTTTCAAACTATATGAGCCACAAACAAAAAAAAAATTAAATTGTCTTAGGAAGATTCTGATGATGACCTAGCAGATTAAAATACTAGATACGGAAGTCCTTTTTTGAACTAAACTGCCAAGCATTTCAACTCTACTTTAGAGTGCATAACTCTATTGGGCTGGTCACATTATTCAAATGTCAAATGTACGTTTACCAAAAAATTTATTTTATGGAGAACTGACATGGGTCAAGCGGTCAGAAAAAGTGACACGAGGACACTCTCAAAGTCTCTCTTAAAAACTTTGTATGACATAGGAGACACTAGCACAGGACCGCTCAGATGGTGTACTCTTATCAGAGAAGGTGCTGTGCTTTATGAGCAAAGCAGAACTGAATTATCCCAAAGGATACATGAGATGTGCAAAATTAGAGAAGTTATCCCAAATGTTCATAGGGACTATTTGTCTCTGACCTGTGGCAGAGCATTATGAGCTTGTATTTGTCTGATCAGACATGCTGTAGCTTGATTCAAACATAGTGATGTCATTCCAGTCCTTTTTGAGTACAAAAGACAACAACCAACCAACCAATGTGGGCCAACCAGAAATTTTATTAATATTCTGCTATTTCAGCTACCATGGGGAAATTTTTTTAAATCTTTAAACATAAAAAATATTTTTATCTAAAATTGCTTTAAAATTCATAATGCATTTATAATTCATCTTTCTTACTTGAATCAGAGGAAGGACAAAACTTGGATAGTCTAGCAAAATAAATTCCCATGTTAGCCATTCTTGAAAATGTATATCTCTGAGCATTTTAAGCTTGTCATCTTTCTTCCAGTAGATAAGTAGAATATTTTGTCTTCAGTCTTCTGGTCTCTAGGTTTATCTTTTCATTGCTCAGAGTACCAAAGTCTTTCAGGTGTTTTTCTTTAAAACTCAACATGTTATTTCTAAACTGCACAAGTTATCTATGTTTCCTATTAACTTTCTTTCCATTCTTTTCTAGGCATTTGAAAAATGTGTCAATGGCTCCCTTTTCTTATTCTTTTGTTCATTTTAGTAACCCTATTATATATAGTAACCTTATATATCCTACTATATATAGTAACCCTATATATGTTATTATGAGCATATTATAACATTATATTATTAATAACCCTATATTTGTTTTTTCCCTATAATTCCTCTCATCAAATTAGAGAAGGAAAGAAAGGAAGGAGGAAAGAGAAAAATAAAGGAAAGAAAGAAGAAAAAAAGAAAAATGAAACAAAATAACCTATATCAGACTGAGTGCCATCTTTGGGTGGTAAGGGGAGGAAGAAAGAAAAATTGGAAATCAAAGTCTTATAAAAGTCAGTGTCAAAAACTAATGATTTTATTTTGAAAAGAAAAAAAATAAAATCCTTGTATCAAATATGCATAGTCAAGCAAAACATATCATCACGTTGGCTGAATAGGAAAATACATACCTTATTCTGTATCTTAAGTTCATTGTCTTATTTTTTGATGATTTAGCCATTGGAGAATGACTTTTGATCTTGTATAATTGAATCATTTCCTTTTAGATTTTATATTTCAAACTTTATTTCAGAAACTTGTTGCAATGAGTTTTTCTTAATTAATCTTCTTTTCTAATCTCAATTTTTAAAATTTTGTGATAAAACTTTTAAATTACGTAATAAAAATTGTCCATTTTACCCTCTTATGCTCTTCTTGAGTTTTTGTTTAGTCAAGAACTCTTCTTCTCTATAGTTATGATTATATTCCTTCCTTGCTTCTCTACTGTGTTTAATGATATGACCTTTTATATCTGTCATGTGTTTAATTGAAATTTATTTTGAAACGTGCTATAAGAGGTTGCTCGAAATCTAATTTCTGCCTAACAGCTTTCTAGTTTTCTTGAAATTTTGTGTATATAATAATTCTTTACTCTAGTAATTGGAGTCTCTGAGCATATTGAAAACTATGCTACTTTGTTCATTTGCTTCTGTATATTATGTATCTAATATGTTCCAGTGATGAAACTTTTATTTCACCTGTATCAAATCAGTACTGCTTTGGAGTACAGCAGTACTTTGAAATCTGATAGCAATAGAAGCCCTTCCTTCCTTTTTTTTTTTTTTTTTTAAATTAGTGCCTTTTGCATTCTTTACCTCTCATATTCCATATTAATTTTATCGTTTATAGCTCTATAAACAATCCTTTGGCATTTTGATTTGTATATAGCTGAATAAGTAATTTAGGTAATATTGTCATTTTTATTATACTGGCTTGACCTGCCTACAAGCAATTAATATTTCTCTAATTATTTAGCTCTATCTTTATTTCTGTGGAGTGATTCAGTGGATTCATATAGTTCCTGGGTAAATCTTGGTAACTACACTCCTCAATATTTTATAACTTATATAGTTATTTTGAATAGAATTTCTTTTTAGCAGTTTTTACTGGAATTTAAAAAATAATATATAGAAATGTTGATGATTAATGTGCATCAATTTATACCCTCCAACTCAATAAAAACAAATTGTTATTTCAATTAATTTTCTATTAAATTTTAAAGTTTACTGAATAAGTCATTGTACCACTTACCAAAAATGCTTCCTCTCTGCCTGTGCTTTTTTTTCCCCAATTTTTCTTTCTTGTCTTATCCTTATTGCTAGCATATAGCTAGGTTATAATTAGGTAGATAGAGTAATGCATCTGAAATCAGGAAGATGTGAGTTCAAATTGGCCCCAGACACTTATTAGCTGTGTAACACTGGACAAATCTCTTAATCTCTATTTGCTTAAGTTCTCTCAACTGCAAAATGGAAATAATAATAATAATAATAATAATAATAACATTTTGTAGGATTTGGAGGAAGATCAAGAGAGATTATAGTTCCCTTATAGCACTTACTACATAGTAGGCACTTTATAAATGCTTATTCTCTCTCTTCTCCCCATCATTTCTTACTGTATTTTAAATAGTAGTGGCAATAGTGGACATCTTTGCTTTATCCCTGATCTTACAGGAAAGATACTTTTTGCTCTGTGTTTTAGATACTACTAGATTAAAAAAAAGTTCATTTTTTCTTTTGCTTCTGTGTGTGTGTGCATATACATGGGAGTACATGCATGTATGTAGGTATGTGTGTTTGTATATGTTGTAATAGAAATTGGTTTGGGATTTTTTCAAAGGTTTCTCAGCATCTTTTAATTTTATCATATAATTTCTATCATTTATGCTATTAATTTTATTATATTTATGGTCTTTGTTATGTTGAATCCCGTATTACTGCTTTACATCCAACTTGGTTATGGTATGAAATGTTTCTCATTTGTTGTTTTAACCTATTTGCTAAAATGTTATTTTAAAATTTAGCATCAGTATTCATTATGAATATTGGTCTATAGTTTTCTTTCTCTATCTCTTTTCGGTTTAGGAATCATATCATATTTATATCATAGAATGAGAATGAAGTGTTCCTTCTTATATTTTTTTAAATCAAAAATTTTTTCTAATGATTCTCATATTTTGTTATTTTTTTAAGTTCTTAGCCTTATGTATCAATTCAATGAGTCTTTTTATTGTTTTTGCTTTTATTTTTGTTAATCTCTTTGGGTTTTTTTTAATTTGTTGCTTTTCTAGTTATTTTTTTTTCAATTGCATGCCTCATCCATTGAGCTGTTCTTTTTTTTCTTTGTTGATGAATATGTAGATATATATTTTCCCCATCTTGGCCACATTTCAAAAATTCTGGTTTGTTGTCTTTTATTGTCATTTTAAAATTTAATTATTATTTCTATAATTTGTCCAACAATTCATTGGGAAAATTATTTAATGTTTTCTTCAAAAAACACTTCAATAAACAAATATTTATTTTGTTGCTATATTTTAGTATATTCAATTTTTCTGCTTTTCTGCATTTATTTATAAAGCTTTTATGCCCTAATACATACACGATCAATTTTTAAAAAAAGATTTCAGAAATTCTGAGATATTTATGCTCCTTTTTATTCCCATTTAGTAATCACCAGACAGCTATCATACCTAACTTTTATAAAATTCTGCTCAGGTATTAGCTTCTCTGTTTATCTTTTTGCTGTATTTGTCTGGGTCTGAAAGAAGGACACTAAGATTCTTGAATATTATTGTTCAATATTTCCCCTATCAATAATTTAAGTTTTCATTAATTATTTGGATATATTCCATTTGATGATAATATTAAATATTATCATCTATTTTGCCTTTAAGCATATTGTAGTTTTATATCTTTTAATTGCTTATTTTTGCTTTTGCCTTATCTGAGGTCATAATTACTACCTGGATTTTTTTTTAACTTCATCTGAACAAAGTAGATTTTTCTCCAGGTCTTTAAACTCTTTGCAAACATTTTTATTTCAACTGTGTTTCTTCTAAATGTTTTGCTAGATTCTTCTTTCTAATCCATCCTGCTGCACTCATCTGTTTCATGGGCAAGTTTATCCCATTCATATTCATGATTGTGGTTATTAATTGTCTATTTCCCTTCATCACACCTTATATTTTCCCCTATCTTTCTTGCTTATAGTCCAATCTACCAACAAAAGAGTGGTGAGAGAAGGCATGTGCTTAATATTAGTTTTCTATATTTAATGCAGTCTGTTTCTGCTCTCCTTCATGTCTGCTTTTCCCCTCACCTAGACCATGATAACAGCTTTTTACTCATTCTTTATTTCCTTTGGAACTTCATTTCATGGTTGACCCTCCAAGGTTGGAGTTATTTTTATTTTTAACTAATCCTTTACTGAGCCTACCCTCTCTTCTAACTTTCCTTCCCAGTTCCACCTCATTTTCATGTTGAAATGAACTATTTATACACCAGACATTTTGTACATGTACATTAGGGTGTATTTACATATTCTACATTTCTTTTTGGCCAGTTCAGTTGAAAGTGGAGTTGTTGTGATATTCATTGCCTTCTTTCCTTTCTCCATGTTTGTGTATTTTTGTGTTTGTTCAACCTGATTAAAATAGTTCTACTTCTATTCTCTCTCTGTTTCTTCCCAAGTGTATTCCTTTCCCTCACCCCCTTTTTTTCCTTATAAGATCATCAAAACATAATAAAACTTCTGAGTTTTTTCTTTGTTATTTAACTACCTTTATGTTTTTTTGATGATCCTATTGTTAGAAGATCCTTGTTTCCCCTCCCCCTTTAGAATGTAAATACATCATTGTTGCATAGTCACTTCCAAATGTTTGAACAAATACACATTTTTACTTATCTCTCTACTTTTATGTTAGCATTTCCGAGTTTCTAATCAGATCTGGTCCTTTAACTGAGAATTCTTGAAAGTCTTCTATCTTATTTAAAGATACATTCCTTCTATGTAGAATTACACTCAATTTTTCCACGTATGTAATTCTTGGTTTTACATTTCTTTTACCTTCTAGAATATTTCATTCCAAGACCTTCTCTTCTTGAAAGCAATAGCTGCCAAGTTTTATATGATTCTGACTGTTGATTCTTGTTACAGGAACTCTTTCTTTCTGTTCCTTTTTGGTATTTTTTTTTCTTTGACCTTGAATGTAGAATGTGTCTGTGGTGTTCCTAGGAGTTTTCATTTCTTAGTTTCTTTCAGGAAGTGATCTATATATTCTATTTTCATTTTGCACTCTAGTTCTATCAGAATATGGTATCAAGAATTTTTGAGGGATTGTGTTTTTCAGGTAGGTTAGTGACTTAGATTTTCTTGCCCTTAATTTTTTTCCAAGACAACTGTTTGTTGTTTTTTGTTTTGTTTTTTAAATAGGAGCTATCCTACATTTTCTTTTTTTTTTAATCAGTCTTTTTCATTTTGTTCCAATAGGGCCACCATGCTAATTGGGGCAAGGGCAAATCCAAATTGTGTTTCAGTATTTCTTGTCTCATGGAGCTATTTATTGCTGATTGGCCTGTTTCAATTTTCTGAGAATTTTTTACCTGAATAATCTTTTGCACTTATACTTCTTTATGTATTTTCCACCCAAGTCTTTAAAACTCTGGTGCTTTCATTTCATTTATAATATGATTTTAACTTTCATTTAATTTTTTTCAAAAATTCTAGATGACTTTGTGGCCCAGTCATGTTTTTGAGGTTTTGCTTTATAAATATTGTCTAGATAGATAGATAAGGAGGGGTGCGTGTGTGTGTGCGTGTGTGTGTGTGTAAAACAGATTTTTTTTTTTATTCTTGGGCTCAAAGATCATTGCAAACTGTGATTGTAGCCATGAAATTAAAAGACTCTTGCTCCTGGCAAGGAAATATGGACAGGATACTCAAAAGCAGAAGTATCATCTTGTCAACAAAGGCCCATGAATCAAAGCTAAGATTTTTCAAGTGGTAATGTTTGGCTGTGAGAGCTGAAGTAGAAGAAAAACTGAGCCCCTAGTATCGACACTTTTGAATTGTGGTGCTGGAAAAGACTTGAGAGTCTTTTGGACAACAAGAAAATCAAACAATCAATACTTAAAGAAATTATTTCAGACTATTCACTGGAAAGTCAAATACTGAAGCTAAGCTTAAATACCTTGGCCACATAATGAGAAGATGGAACTCATTAGAAAAGACTCTGATGTTAAGAAAGGTTGAAAACAAAAGGAAAAAGAGACAGCAGAGGATGAGATGAATAGATAGTATTGTGAACTTGGACAGACTTTAAGAAAAAATGGAGGACAAAAGGGCCCGACATGCTATGATCCATGAAGTCATAAAAAGTTGGACATAGCTAATCCTCCCTCTCTTTATATGTATATATATATATATATATATATATATATATACACATAGATAGATAGATATTCAATTGTATGGGTGCATATGTATATGTGTATGCTTGTATGTATCTATATACACCTACATATACACACATGCAATATATACTCTTCTCCATAATATTTCATAATCACTTGTGTCTTTCTTTATTCCCTGGATTCTGGCTTGACATTATGGTCAGGCTCTGTGTACTTCTGGAGCAGTGGTCCTCAAAATGTAGTCCAAAGAATTGTTGGGGTCTCCAAAATCCTTTCAGAGGGTCTACAAATTCAAAATTATTTTTTATTTCTAATATAGTAAATAGCTATAAATATAACCCATGTGAACAAAAACTCTGAACATATCCTCGATAGTTTTTTTTTTTAACAACATGAAGATACTGAGAACAAAGGTTTGAGAACCACTGTTCTGGAGGGACTAGCGAAACCTTGTTTGGGCAGGCCTGTATTAACTGGGATTCTGATACTGCTTTAGGGCTGTCCTGTTTTATAACTTTGGGAGTGGCCCTGGCCAGTAAATTGCAATCTTTCAATTCTCTAAATGGTCTGAGATGGGGCATGGTCTAATTGCTGCCAGTTCTGATGCAGCTTCAAGCTCACTCATGATCAAAACACTAAAAGACAGTTGCTGTTTCTAGACATTATAAGTATGCTGATCAAGTCAAAACTTCAGAATTGTAGTGTTCTTTCTGAATGGTGTTCTCTTCTCCATTACACAGTTTCAGATCTTAGGCTCTGGAACTCTGGTGCGGAGTTAAAGTAGCACAAAACAGGCTCACTCCAAGTCTGCATCATTAACTGCCCCAGAAACATAATTGCAGCCCCCAGCCTTGGTCCCCAGACTTCTGAAGCCTGGCTAGAATCACTCCCCAGTGCTACCAAGACTTTGGCTATTTCCTTATGCTACCTGGAATAGAAAGAGGTTCTCAATGTAGTTTGTCCTTAGACTTTTCTATCAATGCTCAGTCCAGGCTATTCCTTGATTTCAATCTTTCTTGGGGTAATTATGTGAAAGAGATGAGCTATACTATTTATTTACATAATTTATTTTTTCCCTTTCCTAATTCACAAAGGAAATTAAGCCCATCTAACAAAAAAGCTGTTTCATATGTCCAGTGGTGTGCTGGTACATGTTTAATAACTAATTCTTCAAAAACAACAACAAAAAAAATATATATAGGATGCATTGTTTAATATGTATTATTAACATTTTATCCATCACTTTCTTAAGTCTAAACAATCAACAAAACAATAATTCAAGTCTTGATTTATATGAAAACTAAATTTTCCAATTTGCAAGGTGTAAATGCTTATACTGAAAATTGAACAACTGGGTCTCCCAAGCCCTTAATCTGGCTCCAGCACATCCCTGCATATACAGCAGTCTCTACCTTCCTGTTTTACTGATTAGTATTAACAGTTCCCTTTCATTACATTCTCCAATACTAGAGGAAAGAAGTTCTCACTCTTTCCCTTTAAAACTAATCTCTACACTGGATACCATCTCTTCCTACTCACTCCCACATTTATGCATTCCCTCTTTTGCTTCTTCAATCTATTCCACACCTTGGAATCTTTTCTTTGTAATTTCATGTTTTAAACAAACATTTGTCTGACCTTGTCTAGCTATCTCTCTCATTTCCTTCACCTTTGAATTCCTCAAACATTTGGTGTAAGCCTCCTACTTCCATTTCCTAACTATTTATATCCTTATTAATCTCTGCAACTTGATCCCTCAAATACTACAGGAACTGCTCTCTCAAAAGAAATGATCTCTCTTAATAATGAGCTCCTTTCTTGCCAAATCCAGTGATCTTTGCCAGCTATCAAGTTCCTTACTTCTTTGTAATATTCAACATTTGCTGATGACCCCTTCTTCCTTCTTGAAATTATCAACTAGACTTAAAAAATACTGCTTTCTCTTAGTTTGCCATCCACCTCTCCAATTGCTTCTTTTCTACTTTGCTAAATCTTCTTTTCATATAACTCAAACCTCACTCCCCTGCTCTTTGTCTCATTCATTCATTCCCATAGATTCATCTGGTACTTCTGTGTGGATAACTCTCAGATCTAAATCTTTAACCCTTCTTGAGTTATCGATGGTTTATAGGACATAAACCTGAGGGACATATTTTACATTCTCTACTCCTATATTGCATTTGCTATATTCATTTTGTCTTGAAATCCTATTATTTATTCATTTGAAATGTTGCTTGGATTTCCTGGGTTTTGTACATTCATATTGCCACCAAGTCCAATTCTTCTTCATCTAATAGATGAACCACTGAAATGGCTTCCTAATTGATTTTAGTGTCTTTGATCACATCCTTTCTTCAAACCAACATGTGTGTATACCTGTATGTATGTGTATACACCATGCATGCATGCATATACACATGTTGTGTGCCTATGTGTGCGTGTGTGTGTATATATATATATATATATATATATATATATATATATGTGCGGAGTACTCACACACAAGTATATATATATATATACACACACACACACATGTGCGTATATCTCCTTCACATTAGTCCTCTGAAAACACTCCTTTACTCAAGCACATAGCATAATACTTTGTTCCCTAGTTCATCAAGGCAAAAATCTCTTTCTTTGAATATTAAGGTACTCCATATCCTGACCCCATGCTACATATACAATTTTATTTTTTATTACACAATAAAATATACCTCAGTTTATCTGATCAATATTCATCAAGGATTTACTTAGTCCCTCCTGATGCAAGGCTTTGTATGAGGTGCTGCTAACAAAAAAGACTAAATGAAAAAATAATTTCTACTTTTAAAGAGCTTATATTCTGTTTGGTAGATACACTATTTAAATGAAAAAATAAATGTGATTTGAGGAAAGAGCTATGAAAATGAACAACTAGTGGGTTCAGATTTCCCATAGAACATAGCCTCTGAATTGACCCTTGAAGGAAGTTAAAGATTCTAAGAGATGAGATAAGAAAGAATTGCATTCCAGCCATAGGGAGAGTCTGTAAAAAGACAGAGATAGAAGACATCATCAAGCTTGGGGAAAGCCAGTTTGGCTAGAACATGGAGCATATGAAGTAATATGGAATAAATCTAAAAAAAATAGACTGGTGCCCATCTAGGAAAGCCTTTAAATTCCAAGTGTGTATTTACTATATCCCCTTCTATGAAGGGGGAGAATGGATAAAATGCTAGTCTTGAAGTTAAATACAGCCTTGGGTACTTACTAGCTGCATGATCTTGGATAAGTCACTTAACATCTATCTCATTCAGTTTTTTCGACTATAAAATAAGAATGATAGTAGCATCTAACTTGCAAGGTTGCTGTGGAGATCAAGCGAAATATTATTTATAAAGTTCTTAATAGATACTTATTTTCTTTCTTCCGATAGGTAGAATAGAATTTTGTTTTGTTTTGGTTTGGTTTTTGTACTTGTATCTCCAGTGCCTATCACTCTTAATAGTATAGGTGTTTAATAAAGCCCTATTGATTGAAGATATTTACCTCATGTCCACAGTTTGCATTATATCTCATGAAGGAGAATGGATTGTTGATGGATGTGTGAGTGGAGGAAAAAAGGTGAGTATGAGATGTGCTGTAAAAGTAGAATGAAAGAAATCAACAATTAATTGGATAAGAGGAGTAAAAAAGAGGAAAGAGTCAAGAAAGATTTTGTCTATGAACCTAGTGATTTGGGAAGATTTTAATGAACCCAACAGAAATAATGAAGTTTGAAGCAGAGATACATTCAGAGATGAGAAAGATAATGAATTCCATTTTGGTCATTTTGAGTTTGAAATGTTTCAAGGACATCCAGGAGAAATTATCTATTAGGCAGAAAATGTAGTAGAACGAGTTGAAAAAAGAGAAATCAGAGCTGGATATTTGGAAATTATCTGTATAAAAAATTTACAGTACTCAAGCATGTATATTTGACCAAGTGATAGAGTATAGAAAGAGAAGGAAAAAACCATAATAGAGTCATGGGAACTATACAAAATAAGGAAGCAAGAGATGACATGATGATCCAGTCATGGAGGATGGAAAGTGTTCTAGCAAGTGGGAGAACCAGGAAGCAACAGTGTTACAAAAGCCAAGAGATAGTAAAATGAGACAAAAACAAGCAACAGTAACAAAAGTGTTGAGAGGCCAAGGAGGTTGTGGATTAGGAAGAGAAAATCAGATTTAGAAATTTAAAAATCACTAGGAAGCTTGGAGACAACCATTGCAATAGAGAGCATCAGAAACCAGAATGAAAACTTGACAAGTGAATGGAAAGTAAGGAAATGAAGTCAGGATTGTGTAATAAAAAGGAGGAGAGATATGGAAATGACAGGGAAACATGAAGGTTTTTTAAGGAAGTGGGAGACCTGCTCATATTTGTGGTTAGCAGGAAATGAACTGATTGACAAAGAAAGACAAGATGAGAAAAGTAAGCAGAATGATTGGTAGAGCAAACTACAATAAGAAAGCAAGGGCACGGGATTGAGGTAAAGGTGAAAACACTGGCCTTGGTAAGTAGAATGGCAAAATGTTCCTAAGAGACAGAAGTAATGTAGTGTAGTGTGGTGTAGTGTGGTGTAGCATGGTATGGTATGGTATGGTATAACAGAGTATAGTATAGTATCAAATACTATATTATAGTATAGAACAGAATAGTATAGTATAGAATAGAAAAATATAGCATAGTATAATTTAATATATTATAGTACAGTACAGAATAGAATATTGTAATATAGTAGAGAGTATTATAATATAGCATAGAATAGTATAATATGGTAAAGTATATTATACAATAATATATTATACTATAGAATAAAATAGTATAGAATAGAAGAGTATAGTATATTATAATTTAATATAGCATAGTATAGAATAGTATGGTATAGTTCATTATAGAATACAAAAGTATAGTACAGAATAGTATATTATAGCATAGAATACAATGGTATAGTATACTATAAAATAGAATAGTATAGTATAGGATAATATAGAAGAGTATAGTTTAGTATAATTTAATATAGTATACTATAGTACAATATACAATGGAATAGAATAGAATAGTACAATATAGAATAGTATATTATATCACAGAATAGAATGGAATAGAATAGGATAGAAGTAGAGTAGAGTAGTATAGAATAGAATAGTGTAATAGTATAGTATAGTATATAATAGAATAATATAGCATAGAATAGAATACTATAATACATTATTCTACAGTATATAGTATAGTATAGCATGGTATAGTATAGTATAGTATAAGATAGAATAGTAGAGTAGAGAATACAATAGAAGAGTATCATTTAATATAATATAGTATAAAATAGTATGATATAGTACAATATTGAATACAAAAGATTAGTATAATACAGTATAGTATAGAAAAGTATAATATACCATAGGATAGAATGGTATAGTATAGCATAGAATAGAAGAGTAGATATGCTATAGTATAGAATACTATAATACGGCATAGAATAGTATATAATAATATAGAATAGAATAGTATAGTACAATATGGTAAAGTATAGTGGAGAATAGTATATTATATTATAGAATAGAATAGTAAAGTATAGAATAGAAGAGTACAGTATAATTTAATACAGTATAAACAGTATAGTATAGTATAATACAGAATACAAAAGTATAGTATAGAATAGTATATTATACCATAGAATAGAATAGTATAGAATTGTATAGAATAGAATACTACATTATACCACAAAATAGAATGGTATAGTATAGTATCAAATAGAATAGAATAATATAATATAGTATAGCATAGAATAAAATAGTATAGTTTAGTATAATATGATATGGTATAGTACAATATAGAATACAATAATATAGTATAGAATACTATAATATAGTACACTATAGAATGCTATAGTATAGCATATAATAGCACATTATAACACAGAATATAATACAATGCAATACAATACGATACTGGAGTAGAGTATAGAATAGTATATTATACCACAGAATAGAATAGCATAGTATATAGAAGAGTATAGTTTAGTATAATATATAATAGTATGGTATAATGCAATATAGTATTGTACAGTAAAGAATACAATAGTATAGTATAGAATATTATATTATACCATAAAATAGTATAATATACTGCATTATAGTATAGAATAAAAGAGTACAGTTTAATATAATTTAATAGTGTAGTATAATACAGTATAGAATAAAAGAGTATAGTATAATATAGAACAGAAAACTACAGTATAGCATAGAATAGTATGTTACACCATAGAGTAGAATAGTATAATATAGTGTAGAATGGAAGGGTATACTGTAGTATAATTTAATCTAGTGTAATATAGTATAGAATGCTAGACTATAATATAATAAACAGTGAAGAATACAATAGTACAGTATAATAGAGAATAGAATAATATAGTATAGTACAAAATGCAATAGTATAGAATAGAATAATGTAATAGAGTATATTACTACATTACAGTATATTATAATATAGAATAGAGAAGTATAGTATTGTATAGCATAGTATAGGATAGTATGACATAGTAGAGTAGAGTATAATATAGTGTGGGATAATAGAGTAGAGTAGAGTAGAGTGTGGAATAGTATGGTATGGTATGGTGTAGTGTGATATTGTATAGTAGAGTGTGCAATATTATGGTATGGTATAGTGTGATATAGTAGAATAAAGTACAGTAGAGTAGAGTAGAATAGAATAGAGTCTGGTATAGTATACTATAGTGTATTATAGTAATAGTATTACATAGTATGGTATGATATGGTGTGGTATAGTACAATGTAGTATAGTATAATATATATAAATATACCCTATAATACAGTATACCATAAAATAGTAGAGTACACTATAGTATAATACAGTACCATATAGTATAGTGTATAGTGGAGTAGAGTATAGAGTACAGTATACTATAGTATATAGTGGAGTAGAGTGTAGAGTATCGCATCTTATCGTGCAGTATATAGTATAGTGTCGTGTAGCCTAACACGGCCCAGCGCAGCCTAGCATGGTCATTCTGTGAACATTTATTAAGCCCTCAGCATGGGCCAGGCATTGTGCTGTGTGGTGCAGACAGATTAGCAGATAATCACTCAGCTTGTCAGGAAAAACTGGCTTTACCTCCTACCTATGACTTTTCTTAGCTGAGTGAAGATAAAGAGATGACTTAACCTTTGTGAATCTTAGCTTCTTCATCTAGAAAATACAGATAACAATATTTGTGACGCCTTCTTGACAAGGTTGTTGTGAAGAGTAAATGAAATCATATAAAGCATTTGCAGACCTTGAATTTCTGTGTAGATGTCAGTTCTTTTTGTCATTATTAGTTAGTTGTAGCAGTTAGTAATTAGTTATTAGTAGCTGTAGTTAAAAGATAGAGACTAAAAGCTATTCAAAGGTTTTGAGTTGGGGTTAATTGACTTGGGGTTAAGTGACTTGCCCAGGGTCACACAGTCAGGAAATGTGTCTGATATCAGATTTGAACTCATATCCTCCTGACTTCAGGGGTGGTGCTCTATCCACTGCACCACCTAGCCACCCCAGCTTCCTCTTATCTTCAGGATAAAATAGAAGTGTTTACATGTAATGCTTCCTTAACTGGATTCCCACTTACCTTGCAACTCTATTTCCCATTAATTCTTTTACTGGAATGTACTCCTACTCTTATTTGTATTCCTAGTGCTTAGTATAGTGTCTGCCACATAGTAGGTGTTTAATAAATACTATTTGATTGACTAACCTTATCTCCATCTTCTGGAATTTCCAATTCTCTTAAAAGCCCAGCTCAGGTCCCATTTTCTACAAAAACTCTCTCCTCATCCTCCTGGTTTTTGGTTAGCTCTCTCCCAGATAGAATTACTTGTTTCACATTACATTTATTTTATATTCATTTGTATGTGTTCATGAAGAAGTATTCTGTTCATCAACAGAATATAAGCAATTTGAGGGCAGACACTATTTTATGACTGTCTTTTTTGTTCCCCATTGTTTAATATACTTCATAGCACATCTTTGACCTTTTAATAAATACTTTAACTGAATTATGAAATTTATGGAATAATCATTTTTGTGGATTGCTAGGGAAGATCAAAGTTAAGTTCTGGGTCATGGAATTTGATAAGGTTAATAAACTTCAGAGGCTATTGCCCTTGAAGAGATATGTTTGTATATTAAAGTCTTCAAGTACAGGAGCAGGGGAGGAGATAAAGAGAAAGATGAAAAACTAGACATTTTACTCTATCAGAATGGAGGAAGATTGACCTAGAGTTCACTAGATCACAGCAATAATGATCTGAACCAGATATTTACACAGATGGCACAAACCTTTAAAGGAGAAGAAGTTGCTAAATGATGGTAGCAAAAGAAGAAACTGAAAGTGATATCGGTAGTAGGGAGTTTGTGCATTTCTCCTTTAGCCTAAGATGTTGGAGGACATGAGAAAGCAACAATAACTAACATTTGCATACCCTTTACACATTTTCTCATTTGATCCTCACAACAACCTTAGAATGGAGATTTGCGATTATTATTCTCATTTTACCAATGAGGAGACTGAAGCTGAGAAATATTAAGAGACTTTAAAGTATATGAAATAGCATTTGTTTTTTTACTGGTTCCAAGAAAGAAAAAAAGCATCTCAAACTAGTTAGGGTAAAAAAAGATGCAGTGTCTTCTGGAGACAGATAAAGTTCCATAACTATAAGAACATAAAGAGAGTACCAATTCCTTACTATTCAGCACTCCAAACACCAGCTTCAAGTGCTATGCTTGGTGGTATGGTAGAGTGGAGAAGGACTTGTAGCTGGTAAAACAGCCATTCCCAAAGAGTGTTGTTAAAGACTGGCATTGACCTGGAGGAGAATCTCCAGTGGAGAATTGCAAGGCTCTAAATTTTCTAGACATTTCCATCAATGAGGTAGCAGGGATGCATACCAATTTTTTAGGTGACGTAAATTCAGGAGGGTTCATCGATATATTGTGTGACAAAATGAGGATCTAGAAAGAACTGGACAAAATGAGAATGGTAGATAAATTCAAAAATTTTAATTTAACAGGCATAAATGTGAAATCTCCTTAGATCAATTACTTCAATGAAACATAGGAAAGATCTTACTGGACATCAGTTAATTCAACAATCCTAATGAAAAGGACCTAGTAATTCAGCTTTACATAAGCTCAGCAATATGCAAAAGGGTTATATGATTTCAAAAAACTGTTAGAGTCACCTTAGTATCTAGAACAAAAGAAGTAATAATTCTATTATATTCTGTATTGGCCAGACAACATATAGTATATTTTATACAGTTTTAAATGCCACACTTTGGAAGGGATATTAACAAATTAGAGTGAGTTCAAAGAAGAATGACAAGAATGGAGGAGTACAAGGGGAAAGACAAGGGAGAATAGGTCTAATAGACAATCTCTCATGGGAACAATTTCAAAACTTTGGGATCTTTAGCCAGGACAGAGCAGATTTGTTAAGAATGAAATATTTATCTTCAGGGACAGCTAAGTGACAAAAGTGGACAGAAATTGATCCCTGATTCAGGAAGACTCATCTGACCTCAGATATTTAATGGCTGTGTGACATGAAGTGAATCATTTAACTTCTGTCTACCTCAGTTTCCTCATCTATAAAATAAGCTGAAGAAAGAAAAAGTCAAATCACTCCAGTATCTTTGCCAAGAAAATCCTAAATGGGAACAGTGAGAGTTGGACATGACTGAAACAACTCAACAAGAACAACTATCTTCAAATATTGGAAGGATTGTCATGGATCAGAGAAAGTAAGTAATCTGTGTTGTTCCAGAAGGGGGCTGTTTACAAACAATGGTTAGAAATTAGAGGGAGGCACACTTAAGGTCAATATAAGGAAAACTTTCTACCAGTTAGAAAAGTAAAGTTTGCAAAATTTACATATTATTTCATTTGATTCTCACATCAATCCTGTGCAGTAAGTGCTTTTATTATTCTCATTTTACAGATGAGCAGACTGAGATCAAGAAGGGTTAAGTGACTGATCTAGAATGACACAGATGGTAATATGTATAATAAGATATAAAGCAGTGTCATTGCAAAGAGTCAACATCCTGAAGGGAGGAAGGTATTTTGCTCCATAGAAGTTAGATCTACTAGGTGAGCAAGTAGATTTCATTCCAGTTCTGAGATTTTGTGATTCTGTAATGTTATGATTACCCAATGGGGACCATAAGCATCTTTGGCCCAATGGCTAACAGCCAAGGAAGATTAGATACTGTGGACATTCCATTGTGGTAGGACCTATTAATGGAGTATTAGTAAAGACAATTTCTTGAGGCTACTTCAATGATTTCCATGCCCTTTTGAGAACATCAAGGATAAGCTTCCTCTGCCTTTTCTCCATTTAGAAAGGGAGCAGAAGAAAGGAAGGAAGAAGAGAAACTCCTACATCAGTTTCCAGCTCTGATTCCACACATCTTAGATCTGTTATGTCAGCCAAGATTTGGAACTAACTTTGAAAGTTCAGATTTCCCTCTGTGGGTTGAGAGAGAGATAGAGACAGAGACAGAGAGACAAAGAGAGAGAAACAAAAAGAGAGAGACAGAGACAGAGACAGAGACAGAGAGACAGAGACAGAGAGAGACAGACAGACAGACAGAGGCAGACAGAGAAGGAGGAAAGGAAGGAGGAAAAGAGAAACAGAGAGACAGGAGAGGGAGGGAAGGAGAGACAGAGACAGACAGATAAAGAGAAAAGAGAAAAGAAAAGAAGAGAAGAGAAGAGAAAGAAAACAGCTGCTTCAATCTAGGAGTAGCTCATAGTGGGAAGATAATACCATATAATTTTCATAACACCACAGTAATCTTTTTTGTAATGGAAATTGAGAAAAGACTGGAGAAAGAAGAAGACTGTGGAGCAGGGGAAGAGGAGGAAGAGAATGGAATTCCCCTCTGTCTTTCACTCCCATATCCAGCACCACCTTTGAGCTTGTTTGGATCAGTGAACATTGGAACAGGTGCTCTCCCTCTGCCTCTAGAGCAGAGATGTTCTTAAATAAATCTTAATGTGATTAAAATCAATTAGCCAAGTAAAGATGAAAACAAAAAAAGAGGCATGGAGGAGGGGAAGGTATGTGTTGTATACATTGAAGATGACATCATTTGCCACAAGAAGCTTTCTGGGTTTGTTTTTTTTTTCAGCAAAGAAAGTAACTGTGTGCATGAGTGCAAATGTGGGTTTGTCTGAAGTGTGTGTGTGTGTGTGTGTGTGTGTGTGTGTGTGTGTGTGTGTGTGTGTGTGTGTGTGTGCGCGCGCGCGCGCGGTGAGGAGGGTGTGGCGGACTGATGGGGAGAAAAGGAAGAGAGATAGCGGGAAAATTGTCTGGATGGAAGGTGTTCCCCGCCCCCTGGCCTCGGGTTGGAGGAGGGGAAGGAGAGAGCTCCATTGGTGTGTTCCGCTGTAGGAGGGGCAATCTCTCGGGGTGTGGGGAGTGCAAAGAGGGGGGTGGGCCCAGCGAGGCAGTGGGGGCGGGGAGCTGCCTGCGCATGTCAAGGCTGGGGGACTACTCCAGGATTAGGGGAGCTCAGGACCGGCAGCCCTCCCGACTACCTGTCACCGGGGTCATCCAGCACCCTCACTCAGGGAGCGCGGACCCGGGCGGCTTGGATGCTTTCCCTCCGCCGGCCCCGCCCACCTCTCCTCCCTTCTCGCCCATCCCCGGCGGAGCCCTGAGCTTCCTCCGCGAGCCCCAGCCTCTGAGACCTCCTGGGGATTAGAGAACCGGAGGGACAGACGGGGGAGAGATCTCCAGCTCCGACGAGCAGCCTCGGGTCTTCGAGGGACGCCGCTCCGAAGCCCCCCGCGAGAGCCTGGGGGCCAGGCAGATGAGACTGGAGCTCCCGGGGTGCCGACGAAGCCGGTCGGAGCAGGGAGGTGTATCGTGGCGGGGTGTCTTCGGGAAGCATGGAGCCTTCCCGCCTATATGCTGAGCTCCGAGGCTGAGCTGGGGAGGAAAAGAAGACGCGGCAGGGAGCCGAGAGCGGCGTTCGGGAGGCGGGGAGCAGGTACTGTCCGCGGTTCTGAACGAGGTCTCATTAGCCGGACCCAGAGGCCACCTCCGGGCGCTGAACCCCTCCTTGGAAGTAAGCATCAATCCCCGAGGGGACGGGAGGAGGAGGCAAAAAGGCTGCTCCTGCCTTTGAAAAGCAACGGAACCAACGTGTTGAAACCTACCTGCAAAAAGTGCTGCGGACAATCCGACTGTCTGAGCTTTTCTCCTAAGGGAGATCATCTTCGGAGGTTTCCTCGAAAGAAGGGGCGCAGTTCTTGTCGGAGAGAAACGTTGGCCGAGAAAGATGCCTGCTCTCGGCAGCTTGTTTTCTCTGGCTTCCCTCATGCTCATCTGCTGGGGTAAGTATCGGCCCCCTGCCATGCCAGACACAGATAACCGTAATCACACTGACAATAATAACAAGTGTTAATAATATTAATGATGCCAGTAAATATTGACTGAGCCCCGTTTATGTATCTCTGCCAGATGGAGAAGTCCTCCTTGAGGATGGGGGATGGAGGCTGCTTTTTTTCTCTCTTATCTCCATTAGTGGGTTTCCATTGCCTCTCAATGCCTTTATCATTCTAGGAGAGTGTTCTTTTCCTTTCTGGAAAGATAAAAACCATGTCCATTACCTAAATCACATTAGTGATGGTAATTTCACAACCACCCCTTCCCTAATAAATAGCCAATCTTTTTGGAAGTGTGACTGGATAGTCAAATTTACATACCTATTTTTTAAAAAATCTGTGTGCTTATTGTCATCAATGGATGATTCCTGTTCATTTGGACAAATATTGCATTCAGTCTGTATGTTTATCTACTCTATTGTGTATGTATATACATGCATATGTGTGGTCTATATGTATATGGCATATGAATGCAGTCGCTGAAAAGACACCATCCATTGATGCAGCTTCTTACTTCTAAGGAAGGCTGAGAGGAATGGTGAAAAAGATATTTTTGTTATAGGTGTTAAAGACACAGGAAAAAAATGTAAAATAGTATTTATTTTCCTGAACGACTGAAAGTGAGTTTCTAGAGTCTTTGTAGTCAATAGAGTTTGCATTAAAACATTATAAAATTATATAGTCAAATCACAACTGTCCATTCTGAGATTCTGTGGTGGCCTTCACAATTTTCCGAGCCTCTTTCTACCCCCCAGTGGAATGCTAAATAATCAGTTCTAGGACTGATCCAGAAAAGAATCTGGATTGAGCTTGGAATTAACTGTATCTAAAGATGTGTTGTTGCTTATCTAAATGTGCCTCTCTGCATGGGTGCCTCTAAATTATTAAGCCAAACAGGAACAAGTATTAAATAGCATGTTGTTTAGCTTATTTATGCTGTCATTTCCCTGAATTAGAACTGATCATGAGCAGGTTGCTGTTTATGGATAAAACTATTCCCTTGTGCTAAAAGCAGGTATGTTGGACTGTGTTTCCCTGAATGACATGAAGCTGAATCTGCCTGTAGCCATGGCCGACATGCTGACAGGAATAGCCTCTCTGCTTCTGAATTTCTTTGTCAGGTCTCCAGTGATGACCCTGCCTGCCAGCACTATCTGGCTGCTCATGTGAGCTAAGGCAGAGCTGAGTTTTCTTTTGAACACAATGCTTGATGAGGCAGAGAGGAAACAGTCTGGGCAAGAGGAAAAGGTAGAATCAGAGCCAGCCCAGAGGGCAGGCGCACTGCCATCTATCCCCAGTAGAATAGACCTAAGACTGGAGATGGAACAGACACAATAGGCTGCTGATGATCTCACCTACCTTGAGGGCTTAAGACTGGGAATTTGTTTGGGGATATTAGGACTTCAAAAGGGAGGTTGGACACAATGAAAAATGCTAGCTGTTGCTGGAAGAGCTACATGCTGGGAAGAAAACCTCTGTGGAGCAAATATGCTTTCTACAACCATCTCTATTCCCTCCGAATCAAAGCATTTTCCTGCCTTGTAAACTGTACGTTAATTTACCAAACTGAAGTACTGGGGAGGTGTGGTTTGGGGAAATCCTGGCTGCAGGATCTCAGTGAAAGCCTCGCCTCAGACATTTCATTTCATTTGCATATGGACTCCAGCAGGAGGAGGGTTGTCTCCTTAGATGAGAAGAGTGGCCCCTTCCCCAGTTGGCTTCAAAAAGCCTCAATGTAAATGGGGAAAATTCCTTTCTTTAATTTGCTGCATGTTTCTGTGAAGAAAAAGGGATCCTTTATCAGGCATAATTTCTTCCAACCCCTGATAAAATCGCAAAACAAGCAGTTGTTTATTGAATTCGTCTTCATTCTTCCTCCTCTACTTTGTTGACCTTTCACTTTTAGGACCTTGGCAGTCCCAGGTTTCCATGTGACTGCCTATAAACCTCAAAACAGCCCCTTACATAGACCTGTCATCCCAGGCATTAGCCCATCCTCTGAACCTTTTCTTTTAATCTCTTTCCGTAGAAACAGATCTGCCTTATGTTTCATCCTTTCGTGGTCCTGTGAGGCAATAGAACTGGATAATAGAACTGGAATCTTAAGATATTAAAATGGTCCTTAGAAATTGCCTACATCTAATTTTACAGTTGAAAAAAACTGGATTAAGGAGATGAGCTGTCTTGCCAAGGACAATTAATTAGTGGCAGAGCCAGAACAAGAATTCGGTCTTCTACTCTTACTCTAGTGCTCTTTCAACTGCCCTATTATTATGTCAGTAAACAAAATATTTAGTGAGTGCTTTTAAAAAAACCAGGTTCTGTGCTGAATACTGGGGAGAAAAGCAAAAAAATTAAATAAATAAAAATTGGTCCCTGCCCTCAAAGGAACTTAAATTCTTTGTTCTTTTGGGGAGGGGAGGAGGGAGAAGACACTTTCAGTTTAAGTGACTTGCCCAGAGTTACACAGCTAGTATTAAATGTATGAGGTCACATTTGAACTCAGGTCCTTCTGACATCAGGGCCTGAGCTCTATCCACTGTGCCACATAGTTGCCCCCAAGGAGCTTATATTCTAATGAAAGAAACAACATGCAAAAGTTTACATATATATATATATATATAGATAGATAGATAGATAGATAGATAGAGTGTGTGTTTGTGTGTGTGTGTGTGTGTGGTATATACAATATAAATGGAAGGGTATCTCACAGAGAAAGCACTAACAGTGAGAAAGACTGAAAAGCCTGAAAAATGTGGAATTTGAGCTCAGACTTGAAGGCTAAGGAAGCCAGCAGGAGGAGGTGAGAAGAGAGGGACAGTTATGAGGGACAGCCAATTAAAAAGCACAGAATCAGGAGATGAAAAGCAAGTGATTGCCTTTTATTGTCTCATTCAATTTACTAATTCATGCTGTGATGTATGATGGTTTAAAAATTCAGTGATAATAAGGTTTTTACCAATTCTGTATAATATTTGCATTTTAATAGGGACTTTTAATATTAAACCCTAAAGGAATCAGTACTATGAAAAATATAATATAGATAGATATTTTGGGGGTGCTATACAGGGAATCATACACTATTTTTAAGGCTTGTTTTGTATCTTCATAAAATGACTTGAACCAATAGCATTCATATGGCATTTTCCTCCCTGCTTGGGACTTTAGTGACTAGGAGGATCAACAAGCTTTTATTAAGCGCTATGTTCCAGATACTGTGCTAAGTTCTGGGGATAGAAATACAAATTAAAGGGAAAAAAGGCTTTGCCCTCAATTTATGGGATTTACATTCCAATGAAGAAAACACTGCCCATAAAATCAAGTTGACAGGGTAGAGATAAGGTACATGCAAGGGAACATGGTAGCAAAACCCAAAGAGCAGAGCGTGCCTGGTCTGGGCCCTTTGTCAAAATGTCAGTTCCAGGAGAAACTCACTAATGGAAGAAGGGGACCCTAGAGGCAGAAGGAGAAGGCTGCTAAAGCAAAGTTTCAAACAAATCAAAGATTTCAGCACTGAAACTTAGGGCAGTAGGAGTCAAGTGATTTGTCCAAGGTCAAATGATTTGTTCAAGGTCAAGTGATTTGTTTAAGGTCACTTACTCAAAAATTCATAGGGTTTAGATGAAGAAGGAAATATGGAGGTTACCCAGAATTTTACAGATGAGGAAATGCAGAATGTAAGACAAGCCAGGATTCAAAATCAGATTCTCTGATTTCAAATTTATTTCTGTTTAGACTAAGTGAGGTCCATAGCTTTGCTTAAATACACATAGTGTATACAGATGAAGGGATACCAAAGGGATAGTGGCTCAGTGTTCCCCTCAAATGGGTGTGAAGAACAGGACAACCTATGTGGGAAGACATAAGAAGGATATGGACAAGGACAATGCATATTCTGTAAAGTAGAGGTGTAAATGATAAACAGAATAGGGGAGGTATGACAGAAAGAGATAGACAAGGAGAAAGAGACAGAGACAGACTCAGAGAGAGAGACAGACAGAAAGTGAATAGTTGTAGTAACTGAAAACTCTGTTAGATCATTGACAACGTCTTTTCTAAACCTTCAGTTTCTGCTGATGCCTAGAACAATGCCCTTTATTATTTACCTGTCTTATTAAACAAGCACTTGACATATTTTCGTTGAATGAGTAAAGTTTCTAACCCAATCTTTCATCTGATTCTACATATCCAGCCTGAGTTAAAAGCTGGAGAAGAGAAACAGAGAGATTTGTTTTGTTTACAATTAAGCTTGATGTTTTCAAATATATAAAATAAAGTAAAAGGAGCACAAAAGAAACTAATTATATTAAAACACAGTTATCAATTTTTTTATAAAAATAAGTTTTGGGAATCCAGGTTAAGAACTGCTGACATAAACAATGCTAATTAAAGTAAGTATCAAAATTCTATGCTCTTGATACCTTAACTGATTGATTGAACCAATCAGTCTTAGGCTTTAAGAGAGAATAAAGTCTTTTAATCAGTTTAAAAATCTTTGAAAGCTACTTAGGTGAAGTGGAGTGTGCAGTAAATATATGGTTATCTTCCATGGGTTGTCTATAAATATTGAGCAAATTTGAAACTGAGAGATTCAAGTGAGTAAAGATCAAGTGAGAATCCCAAAAGAAGGAATCAGTTGGGGAATAAGAGAAGAGACCCAGTATTAGCCTTGATCTTGGTAGTCTCTGTCCCCACCCTCAACACTTAGACAGAAGAAAACTTTAGATGACCATTCGATTTAGACTTTTCATCAGAATTATAGCAATCCCTCTAGCAACAGCTGTCAGCAGTGTTTGCATGAAGACTGAAGACTGTACCAAGAGCATGGTAGAAAAGTTATTCAGTACCTAAGGGGAATATTTTGAATATGACAGCAAAAGGATTTATAGTAACTGGGATTTACAGTAACTCTTTTAAACATATAGGCTCTAAGCTTGAGTCCATTCTAACATGGTCTCTGAATGAATAGAAAAATGGGACATAAAGATTTTGGGAAGTATCAAAGATGTTGTTCTAGCAAATATCTAAAAGATAATTAAATTTGGAAGACTAATTGATATCTCCTAATTGGGGAAACACATGAGTAGGGTACTTAGGAACTATGGCAGTACAAAGCCACTTCTAGTCCCTCAAGGTCTTCTCTAAGCAAGAGAGTAAATGTGGCTATCTTTTGGGGGTACTGACCTACCAACGAAGGAGGGATTGGGAGAGTGACTCTGGAGTGTATGCTACATTAGTCAAAGAAAAGATGGAATGAAAAACAATTTTACATTCTGTGACACATATCACTGTTTCCATTTTGAACACATCACCATTAAACTGACCAACTGCTTACTTATTAATTTCCTGAGTCTTACAACTGTTCTCTTTGTGCTAAAAACTAACATTCCAGAAATGGAATGGGCTTCCAAAAAAGGCAACTAGATTACATTGTAATGGGAAGGCAGTTGGGAGAAGAAATGTTTCAGCTATGGTTGAACTGAATGACTTCTGAGTTTCCCTCATCAACTCTCAGATTCTCTGATTTCATGAACACCTTGTTGCCAAATTCAGCCTCCACACAATTTTGATCTTGTTCCAAAAAAAGGTCAAGACTGCTTTTAAAGCTCACCTCTTCCATGAAAACTTTACTGAGCCAATTAAGATCCAAATACTTTATCCACTGCAGCAGTGTCCCATATAGAGAATCCATGTGATTTAATCAGTCAATAAGGATTTATTAAGCAACACATGCAGATGTGTTGGTAATTCAGTTTCCTTGTACACTGAGGGGAAATTTCACTAATTTAAATAGAATGAAGTTATTTAAGGAGCCAGTCAATTTTATGAAAAGATGATGATAATATACTATCTAAAGTGTGGCAAAGTTAATTGATGATGCTTAACTCAATATATGACTCAAAACAATAATTAATTATTATTAAATAAAATTTTAAATGTTTGACAAAAATGAGATACATAATCACTGAAATACTTGAACCTGACTATACAGGAATAACAAGTGAATGAAGAATGCACAGCTACATTTAGTTGAAAGGATAAGCTATAGAACTCAACCAGTGCATATAATCTAAGCAAACACTGCAAAAAGAGAAGTAACTGAATCCAAAACTGGATAGGAAGAGGAAAACAGGTTGAATTACTTTGGGGAAATTGTACTGCCTTTTGTTAAAATGACCTCAAATTTCTCCCTCATCTTTTAATGCTGATATTCTGGTGGTATTGCATTGTTATGAATCATGGAACACTGCATTCTCCAAAGAATTGAAATTGAAATAATCCAAAGGATAATAAAAATCATTCAGTGAGTTGGAGCATGCTGCAACACCTGACCAAAGTAAAATTATACAGGTAAAATAGCATCATCAGAGAAATGTTTAACCATAAAAAAGATGGGTTGTCCATATAGCAAGAGGGCACAAAAACCAATAGGCAGCCTACATGTTCCATTGCAATCAACAAAACTATCAGAACAAGAGAAACACCTTTAACAAATTCTACAGATCCTCTGCAGCAGACGTATGTAAAGATATATGAGAGTAATGTAGAATCAGCAGGCATAGATGGGCTGCAAAATCCATGGCATCTAACTCAATGAACAAACAAATAGACAAAAATAGACGAAAAATATTTAAAGGGGCAGTTAGATGACACAATAAAAAGAGTTCAAATCTAGTCTCAGATATTTGCTAGTTATATTCCCCCGAGCAAGTCACTTAATCCCAATGGCTGCCCTTAAAAATGAGACTATATTAAATATATACAAATTTATAATAAATATATGTATGTATATATTAGCATTATTATTCTTCCAACTTGCTTTTCAGTATAGTTCCTTTTAATTAATTTGGAATAGGAGGGAATATTCTGAATGACTCTTATTAGATATATTTCATCCTTGTCCAGATGTATATCATTTCTATATTTTAAACCATGGAACAGAAATTCAAATCCCATTGTAAGAAACCATCTTTTAAACTAGATGTTCATTTCCCAAATCTACCTTTCTTCCTGAAATCTTTACCTTTACTTAATACCACTTATTGTGATTAAATATTAAATTTTTTGCCTGAAATTTAGTCTATATCAAAGCTTTATGAATTTCTTCTGTAATATCTGTACCCATGCTAATCACCAGAGTCATCCAATCTGGCAAGTCTTGGGAACATCTTTGGATTCATGACCAAAAAAACCAACAGATTTCAAATAGCAACTACATTGTGATCTTAGTATTATATTCCTTCATACATCTTCAAACCTCCTTTCTAGCCTTCCCTTTCATTATATTCTGCCATTTTGCACCTTTCCATGCAAGTTAGGACACTCATCTTCCATCTGTCCATCAAGGTTAGCATGGAGAGTTGGAAGATGGCAGAATAGGGTAAAGGAAAGGGAAACAGGGTCAGAGGCAAAGTCACTTTTTTAAAAGAAATGTTTCGTTTTCCCTGATAGCCTGAGATGTGAAGAAGTATTTTTCTGGGGTGAACTTTTATCTTCTCTTCTGTAGGGAGACCAGGCTGTCTTTGACCAAAAGTGACAATCACTTAGCCAATGCAAAAGGGCAAATACCATTCAGTATGAGCTCATTGAGAGCTACAGCTTAGTTCTTTTCCCTTGCCTGATGGATTTTCTTTTCCTCCCTTCCATTCTCCTTCTCTTTTTCATTCTTTTCCTACAGAACTCTTTCTCTCTCTTCTCCTCTTTGCTCTTTTTTTCCCTTCTAATGCAAATCTCTTTCTTCTTGAAACTTTTTCCTGCTAGAGTCTTTATGCTTTAGCTCTGGTTCTTCTTTAACTTCCAGTCTCCCTTTAACTTCTTGAATCCTCCCAAATTTCCATCTCTGACATCCTTCAGAATTCCCAAATTCTAAATCTTCTTCATGTTTTCTTTCTCTTTCTCTTTCTCTGTGTCCTTCAGCTAGAATTCTTTTCCCATTCTTTGTTCTACTAAACTTCCCTCTAAAGTATAAAGTAAAGGCAAAGTTATTTTGCCTTTTTGACCCTTGGCTTCCTTATCTGTAAAAATGTAATAATATTTTAGTAAAACTCGTACTCAGAGGGTAGTTGTGACCTTAGTACTTTGTAAATCTCATTAGATATACAGAAGACCCTTGCTGTATCTCGCAGAAACTCAGTTGTAAGAGAGGCCTCTCCAAAGTGAGGAAAGATTAAGAGATTTTTTTATTATAACTATTTTTGTATATTAACCTCAGAGATAATAAACACTATCAGGACAGATCAAAGATGCAGTTATATATAATTTTATCTGCTCTGCACTTAGCATCATGCTCTACACATAGTGAGTAATTTAATATTTTGTTGAATATTGTAGTTGTCTTTGTATCTCTCCTATTTCCCCCAGGCTTTTTTTTTCATAATTTTGTGTTCTTTATTTCTCTATTCTCTCCCTTCCCTCTTCTCTGGTCTCCCTTCCCAATGCTTCTCTTCTACCTGACTCCCAAAATACCCTGCTCCATCTCCCTCTCCAGTCCATGTTTGCTTTCCAGTGTGCGTGGAAGTCCCTTCTGAGACAGAAGCAGTCCAAGGCAAACATATGAAACTCCGGTGCATCTCCTGCATGAAGAGGGAAGAAGTGACAGCCAGTACTGTGGTGGAGTGGTTTTACAGGCCGGAGGGCGGTAAAGATTTCCTTGTATGTAGAGCCACTGGCTCTTCTGTTATTTTTGCTGACTTCTGGAGAAAAGACACTTCTGTTTACTCAGCTTTCCTTCGTGGCTAATCGACAGCTTTGTTCCAGTTTAGCCTTAGAGAAAGGCATTGTAGGCAACAAGATCTCAAGGGCCTGGGGTGATAAGTAACATGGATCCTTGAAATCCACAGTGAATTCCCAAGTTTCATCTTTAGTTCATAGGTTCACTTTCCTCCACGGTCATATTGACTTAAGTGTTTATAAACTTCACAATAATTTAGCCATATAGTTATTTTAAATACTTTAATTTTCCAAATGAGAAACAGTAGGACCAGAAAGGCTTACTTAGGTGTTAAATATCAGAGCCAAAACTTGAACCTTTGATAAAGGTCTTCTATCTCCAACTCCAACATGCATTCTCCTACACAATACTTCCTCTCCACAAAAGCCTCTGCTCCTTCCTTTCCCCCTAACAAGCAGAATTTTAATCTTTTTAAATTTTGCCTCCTCCCACTGCCCTTTCTCTCCAGAACTTGAGACCTTAAAAAAGATGAATTCTCATTTGTATGACATGGCGACAGACTAAATGTCTTTTAAAGGCCTCTTCTAGTGCAGAGGCCTTCTATTTTTTCTTCTATTCTTTTCTCATTGCCAATCAGCTTGTTTCATACTACCAAAACTACATGTGGGATCTATAATCAATTTGCTCCAAGAGATGCTAAGTGCCACATTTGGTAGTATGTTGGATTTGGAGCTATGATATGGAGCCATGAATTCAAATCCTGCCTCAGACATTTACTAGCTGGGTGACCTTGGGCAAACTACTCAATATCTTTTAGCCTCAGTTTCCACATCTACAAAACTGGAATACATCATCTAAAGCATTTAGCCAACTTTAAAGTGTTACATAAATGCCTACTATTATGGTCATTCTCAACCACTGCAGTTTGTTGTAATTCAGACCCCAGTCTTCTCTATTTAAACTTGTAGAATGTTGAAGTTGGAAGACTATCTAATTCTTTTTTAGAGAAAAAGTCACAGCTTGCTAGAAACAGAGGCAGGATTAACCTTAGACTATCCCACATCCTTTTGCATAGAGGATCAGCTTTGGTCAAAGAGTTACATTATAAAGCTCAGGGACCCCTAAAGGTCTACAGAAGAGCTTATTACTAAAGAAAGATCAAGTGCAAGCTGAGTGAGCAATTGTCCAATGGATTCTAGTTCACGTTGGACCAGATGGTTCCTGTCTTTCCAATTCTGAATTCTGTCAAAACTCTCTTGGTCTTTATCTCTTCCTATCCATCCAGCCATATTTGCCATACACCTTTTATGTCCCCAACTTTTTTCCTTTCACCACTAGAGAAGCTAGGTGACACAAAGGAAAAGTGATAGATTTGGAAATCCACTTAAACCCAAGAAAATGGGTTTAAATTCTGGCTCTGCTGCTTAATATTTGTATGACCTTGAATGTAACGTCTTTGAGCCTCAGTCTTTTTTTCCCTTTAAAATCACAGAATTGCACTAGAGAATTTCAAAGATTCTTTGCAACTCTGAATCTATAGTCTTGTGCCCCTTTTTTTTCCTAATCCCTCCCTTTCCTCAGACTTTACTCCCCCTCTACATCCCCAACTTCTGGTCTTTTCCTTCCAGTTTCTTCCTTTGTCCTCTTTCCTCTCCCACTGCCTTTTTTCTACTTACCTTTATTCTATTCCTTTATACTGCTTTCCTTCCCCTCTATCTTCTCTTTTTCCTTGTCATCCATTTCTCCTTTACTCATCTACATCTTTTCCCCTCATGACCTTTTCCTCACCCCATGTCTGTCCCCTCTGGACCTCTCTCCTTCTGTCTCTTTGATTTCAGATCTACGAGTTCCGGAATGGTAACCGGGAAGTTGAGAGCCCCTTCCAAGGCCGCCTGCAGTGGAATGGGAGCAAAGACCTGCAAGATGTCTCCCTCACTGTGCTCAATGTCACACTGAATGACTCTGGTATCTACACCTGCAATGTCTCCCGCGAGTTTGAATTTGATTCACACCGGCCCTTTGTGAAGACCACAAGACTCATCCCCCTCAAAGTCACCGAGGAAGGTAAAGTCAGAGCACAGGTCTTCCAAAGGAGATCTTTTCTCCAGAGGTAGCAGGTGGGATCCCAGCTTAAAAAATAAAAAGGAGAATTATCTCAAAATATAACTAATATGCCAGCCTTCTTCAATGGTCCATTCTCCAGCTATAGATAGAATTGGCTCTCTGATCCTTCCCCTTACTACTTACTGCCTTGCCTCCTTCCATCTTCTGCCAAGAAAGGGGAAGCTGCCAGCTGGAAGGTTAGATATAGATTGATCATAGCCCATTCCCTAGGCTCATATCTTCAGAAAAGAAAGATGGTCAGTCATTAGTTTGAGTACAAACCAAAATAGCAATAACTCTTGGTAACTATTAAAATCATCATTCTTCTAGGATTCCCAAGACCTTCACGTTGCAATCCCCTCTTTCTTTTGGATCACTAATTTTGGAGGCTAGGAATGTATATTTAAGAAGCCATTTGGTCCATCTTCAGGGACTCTAGGCAGGTGTGTAAATCATTACCAGAGTAATGGCTCCTTAGTCTATGTTTAAAATACAACCTCCTTCTACAACTTCCCTTAGTAATACATTGCCATTTATACATACTTCCTTTATACATATATATACATACATACATATATATATATATATATATGTATACTTCTTTTAGCTAATAAGTTCTTCCAATAGTCTAACTGAAACCTCTTTCACTATAATGCGTTCTCCTGTCCTACATGGAAACAAAGAACTATTTCTCATAGTCATTAAAAAAAAATGCCTTCACTTACCAGAACATTGATATGCAGGTCCCTCTCAGTGTTCTCTTTTCTAGGCTAAATCACAATTCCCTTTCCTTTAGTTTGCCTGAGATGGCCTATTCTTAATCTCCTCTAGTGTTATCATTGCCTGTTTATGGAGAAATAGAATGATGAGGGAATAATTAATGTGATGGTAGAATGAAAGGATCAATGCATGTAATCTCAGGACTGCATCTAGAAATAAAATCCAACAATCCTGACTCTCTGAGTCTGCCACTTTCTCTGCTGATAAAAAAATAAATAAATAACTTTACAGAGCCCTTTAAGGGTTACAAATCACTTTCCTTATATCCTGTATAAATATTATTATCAACATTTGATAGATAAGGAAAGTGAGATCATGTGACATGTCCTTGATTATAAGCCCCCAGTATCAGAGCCTGAATAGGAACTGGGGTGTCAAAATTCTATGCTTCTTCCATCATGCTAAAAGTTATTTAGAATTTTACACTTTCCTGAATTGAGCAGTGGTCCTTGCCAGTGAGTGGATTTGAGAGAGATGGGGAGACAGACACATGAAAAGCAAAATTACAGTCTGAGTGATCCAAGAGGTACCAGGTTTCTTTTCCATATCTTTAACACATATTTCATCTTTCTGGGGAGGGCTAATCAGCTCCCTCTGCTGGTGTCATGGCAAAAATGCTGGAGTAGTGAGTCTCACGGATAGCTAATCTCAGCTTCCTGCTTTTTTTTTGGTTCCTCTCTCCTGAAAATCCTTCTGGAGACCCAAATGTAGAAGGAATCATTCTGATCCCGAGAATATATTCAAACAGACAAAAGTCTGAGAAAAGGACTCAGTTCTAGAATCACAAGAGCTGAAAGATATAATTCAGACACTTATTGTACCCTCGTTGATCAAATGGGCTCCATACTTACAAACTGTCCCTCTTTCCTTTTTCTTCCCCTGATCCCTTACTCTTTCCTTAGGATCCACAGTGCCAGAAGTGATCATGAATTCCTGGGAGGGAAGAATGCCTGGAGGCAGTGTAGCCCAAATCTCTGCCCAGTTGGCAAATAGGAGATTCACAATAAAGTGGTCTTGAAAAATGGGAGAAAAATGCTTAGGGTAGTGGAAAGAATACTGACTATGGAGCCAGAAGACTTGAATTCCAAGTTCTACTTGTGTTATATCAAGCAAGTCAATTCCCTTTATGTCTCAATTTCTTTAATCGGAAGATGAGGGGAGTGAGATTGGGAACACTCTAAAGTCACTAACAACTCTATGATCCTATTACTGTCAGAGGCCCAGGAAATACAGCATCCAAACATGGATAACAATTACTTCAGTAGCCATGCTCCTGCCTTCCACGTCCATCATTTTAATACAAGTAAAGCTAAGGTCTAAGGACAGGAGAAACAGGATATTTCTATTAATAACCCTTGTCTGGCCCTCATTGGCCAATTTACCACTTGCAGTCTCCTTAGATGTGTAGGTTAGTATTTATCTTCATGACTGGGTTCATCCCTCGCCTTCCAAGTTGTCCTTAAAACCAGCCTCTGTATAACTGACTCCCACCTGCCCTGGTTATTACCCCAGACTGTTTTGAAAATCCTGAGGTCAGAGGGATGGGATTCACTGGTATCTTCTGCCTTCCTTAGCTGGAGAGGACTTCACCTCGGTAGTCTCGGAGATCATGATGTACATCCTCCTGGTCTTCCTCACTTTGTGGCTGCTCATCGAGATGATTTATTGTTACAGGAAAGTCTCCAAGGCTGAGGAGGCGGCTCAAGAAAATGCGTAAGTCTTTTGATCCCCAAGCCCTTCACTTCTCATTGGGGACCACGAATGTGTCTTGGGAGAACCATGTGTTAGTTTTCCGTCCTGAGGGCAGGAGGCTCGATCTTTATTGTAACTGAACTTGGACAAACCTTAAAAAAAAAAAAATCTAAATTTTCCAGATTGAAACAATCCAGAAAAAAAAAAATGTTTTGGAATTGTTTGGGGAGCATAACCAGACAATATAGGGAGAGAAAAGAATTGATTCTGATCCTTCTTCAGTACTTCAACATTAAATGTGAAGATATAGACATTACATGCAAAACTAAGAGCAAGTGAACATGCGGCCAGCTCTCAATTATCCACACTAATGGAGGCATAAGACCAGAAGTCTCTAAATATGGCCAAAGCTATGGTCATCCTGATTCTGACTGGGACATCAAAGAAAATGATGTTGGGAAGGAAGAGTTGCCCTCCATCTGTTCATATTTAGGAACATGCCTAAATATCTTTTACTTCCCTTAACAAGGTGCCCTAGAGGTACAATCCAAGCATATATCTAAATTTATTGGGAACTTAGTACCAGTGCCATCCCTTGGAATAATGAGCTTCCCAGATTTACTTTTTATGGTGCAAAAGAGTTGTTGTTTATTTGTTCTTTTATTTTTAAAAAATGCAATTTCTTTCAAGATTGAATGAAAGCCTTAGGTTCCATGTCCCGGGACTGGGAAAACAGCCCATCCCTCTCATGATTTCAGTCACAGAATCTCAGAGTTGGCAATGACCTTGGAGAGGCCATGTAGTCCAACCCTTACCTAGATGATCATTCTCCTTTATAATAACCCAATTTCTGTTTGAAGGCCTCTGGGGACAAGGAACTCTGTCCTTTGAGATAATCCAGTTCATTTTTTAACAACTTTCAATGTTGTGAAGGTCTTCCTTACACTGAGCTCATATCTCTTTCCCTGGAACTTCCCCTCCCACCTTCTAACTCTAGTTTTTCCCCTTCTAGGCCAAGTATCATAATCAAATGCTTCAAGACAGAGCTCATACTCCCTCTTAAGGGTTCTTTGAACCAAAGGATCTTAACTTGGGGTCCATGAACCTATTTTTTAACTTTGGTAACTATTTCAATATATTTCCTTTGTAAACCTATTTATTTTGTGCATTTTAAAACATTATTCTGAGAAAGAGTCTATACTCTTCATCAGACAGCCACAAGTTAAGAACCTTTGATCTAGGTTAAAAACACCTCAACTCTTGAGAGTGACCTCATATAATTAAAGCAAAGCCAGACAGGATCATAATCCAGAGCTGGAAGGAGCATCACAAGTCAACTACATTAACACCATCCTTTTTCAGATGTGGAAACTAATTTCTAAGAAAGTTCAATGCTATGGCACCTTGGTAACAGTATCAGAGATTTGAAGGTTCTGACTAGAACTGGTGCTCTTTTTGTTGTATTTCATGCCTTCTAGGACTGATTGAATCAAACAATTTATGTTACAATCTCTTATATATGTTGTTTTTTTAGGGCAAAGTTTCATAGGTGTAAGAATCAAATTTTGCTGATAAGAGACTCAGAGAAACTTCATGATTTATGAAAGGCCAAATAGCTGTGTCAGAGGTAGAATTCTCATGTCTTCCTGAATCCAGGAATCCTAACATAGTATAGCAGTGGTTCTCAAAGTATGGTCTAGAGAATCCTGGGGATCTCTGAAACCCTTTTAGAGGGTCTACAAATTCAAAAATAGTTTTTATTTCCAATATGGTAAATGTCTATAAATATAATCCAGATAAACAAAAACGCTTTGGGGAGATCCTCAATAATTTTTAATAGGATAAAGATACTGAAAACAAAAGTTTGAGAACCACTGGTAAAGAGTATTGAATCTGGAAATAGGAAACCAAGGTTTAATTTCTACCTCTGATACTCAGTAGCTATATACTTTTGAAAATCACTTATACCCTCTGAACTTGTTTACTTATCTTTTAAATGAATATAATAAGATCTATTATAGTACCTACCTCCCAAGGTTAATTTTCTTGATGAGGGTCAAATGAGATAACCATGTAAAATCCTTTACAAACCTTAAAGCTCTGTATAAATATCAGCTATTAATATTACTGATAGTATCACATGGATTTTGTGAAGTCAGTGAATGTTTATTGGACTTCATGATAGATTTGGCTACTTATATGCATGTGTTGGATCATCAGGCTTCATGATACTCCAGTAAAATGCAGCCACACAAAGAAGGTATGATTCAATGGAAACTGGAGGTCAAGGTTTCCCATTGTGACCCACTCTGAGAAACTCTCTATTCTTCATTCCCTGCTGGAGATGGTATTATTTTCCAGAATGATGCAAAGCATCAGCTTAAAATAAGTCACTGAAAATGAACTTGCAGTATCTGATTTGCTATATTAACCTGAATTTGTTTTTTCTTAATTTTCCTGAGTTCGGAGAGGTGATTACAATTTTTCATTTAAAAGGTTCCCCCTAAATACATTTGAAAGAAGATAGGGGTATAGGAGTATAAAGAGATACATGAGAATAGAAGATGAGTATAGAAGATAATATTTTTTTAAAAAAAGGATAGAAGATAACGAGTAGTGTTAATTAGTAGCTTTCTAATCTATTTTCCTTGATGATAACTTTAAGAATTTGAAAGCTCCTCCTCCTCATCTAGATTTTAAGCAATACATATAACTTTCATGAATAATCAATTAACAGTTCATGGATGTTGTGATCTATCCACCTGCAAAACAAGGGCGACAAGATTCTGACTCTTTTCCATTAATCCCTTTGGAACACTACTGGATCACTCAAGGAGGACTGGCCAAATGATCTTAAGGGACAATATGCATGGACGAACTCATGTTTGGAAAAATGCCAACTAGAATATGGTAATTAAGATTATAGGCCTTTAAAATTCAAAAGGATCTTAGAGATTACCTAGTTCAATCCCTTCATTTTACAAATGAGGAAATTGAGACTCAGAGAGATGAAGTGACTTGCTGGTAGTTATACCTCTAGTAAGTGACTCATTTGGTAACAATTAGCCCTGTGCTCTAAGGGCAAGTGGGGAACCTGCCCACCGGAGAGAAGGTTCCTATTCCTTGAGTGATTTATAAGAACCACCTGGCTTCTACTGACTTTCTTGAAAAAGAAATTAAGACTAATTATTGTAGATGGTGGGCAGCCACAACTGAAGTTCTCATCCTCTGCTTAACTGTTGCTTAACTTTGCCCCCAAAGTCAGTCTTCCAGCTTTTTCTACATTGCCACCCAAGAAGTAAATCTGGAATTGAAGAGAAGGAGAGACTGTACCAGCTTCTAGTTACTTGGGGAGGGCTGACTATAGAAACCCAACCCCAGCCACCCTCATAATAACTTTCATTGGTTCAGGGATCCTATCTCTGAAGTGATCATCTTTTCTCCTCTCTCAAAAACAGAGCCATGAGGAAGAAGCAAGACTGTTCTATGGAGATTCTGGCCCCCTAGGTCTTGCCCCCTTCCCCTCCATTCTTCTTTCACTTCTGGAGACCTCAGGGGCTGACCCTCTCCCCTGCCTCTCCTCCCCTAGGTCTGACTACCTCGCCATTCCATCAGAGAACAAGGAGAATTCCGCAGTGCCAGTGGAGGAATAGGAGAAAAGGGGTATGGCTTACAGTCATGAACTAAGGCTTGAGGGAGGGATTCTGGGCTTCTTCTCCCCCATCCCCTACAAATAACCCCCTACAAGAAGGCCAGGATCCCTCAGTTGGAAGCCATAAATCGCCTTCCCTTGGTCTCACACATGCCCCTGCCTGATCCCCATCCCAGGGTGATAAATGGGGGATCAGGGAGCTTTTCATTTTGCCCTCCCTGACCACTTTGCCACAGCTCTTGACATGACCCACTCTGGAAAAGTAGCTTTGGGCTTGGGTTTGATGGGAGTTCATGATGAGCTGCTCTGTCATCGGTAGGTGGTCTGATGTCTGACGGGCCCAGGTCTTCAGTATGGATGATGTCAACAACTTCAGGACGGGACCACCACATCCATTCATCAACCATCAGGCTTTGCTCATGGGTCCACCCCCTGAAGGATACCTCCTTTGATGGCTAAGTCGAGGGCCCGCTCTCTCACTCCGGGTCTGGTCTTTCCCCAGCCTAGTCTCATGGCGCTGTAATAGAGCTACAACTCCCTTTGCTCCGCATGGCTTTGTATAATGCTGGCAGCAATTCCTCTTCCTCCGCTCTTTCGTGACTATTTCCCTGAGTCCGGCCCCCATTCACTGCTGGACAAGAAGGAACCTCGTCTGCTCTTCTGCTGCCCCCTCACATCACCCTCACCCCTGCCCAGAGAAGGTCTGGTCCCTCCACCCCTGACTGAGAAAGGGCACTGCGGTTGGCTGGGATGTTTCTCCTGTTCCAGGAGTGATCCAAACAAGCCCAGAAAGAAGAGTAGATGAATTTAGATTCCATTTCTAAACCAACAAGACTGTTAGGTGTGGGCTTAGAACAGAGAACCTTTTCTGGACCACATGGGTCTGAAAGAAGTAATAGCCTATGTTAGATTATCTTCAGGAACTTCGAGGCCTAGGGCTAGATTTCATCTTACTCCACGACCCTAGACTGTTCCTGGTCATCCCCTAAGTAACAGTCAGGACTACTTAATAATGGTTCCTCTTGGCAATATTATCCTTGCTGTGTCACTTACCCTATCTTTCGTCTTCCTAATAAATCTGCAGGGAAGAGGGCTGGCAAAAGAGACTGGTAGCAATTTTAGTAGCTTTTTAAAGCCAGGTACCTGATTCCCTGACCACTTTGGGAAAATAGACCCATTTCCCAACTTGCCCTGGTGTTTTCCCCCATCATGGGATTTGGAGCAATCAGCCTTTCTCTTAATACAGAATGTTGGGGGTTTTCCCAAGTATTGTGACTGATGACTTTCTACCCCCACCTCCAAGCAGTCAGTGTTGTTATTCACAAGCTAGTGGATGTTCAAGGAGCAGCAAGGACTTGCATAGGATCACAGAGAATAGAAGGCACTTGGGTGAGTTGACTTGGAATGTTTTCACTTGTAGCAAGACTATAGAATTAGGATTTGTGGTGGAGGAACCACTGACTCCTGAAGAATTCCAATGATAAATAGTGTTAGTTCTTCTGGGAACACAGAATAGATGAAAATGAGCCCCCGATACAGTGGGGAATGGATTGGCTTTCCGAAGTAAGGAAAGCCTGGGTTTATGTGAGTAGAACAAATCTTAAGCACTCAATCACTCATTCCCTAACTTTAAAACAAAGAAATGGCCTAAGATCATAGGATCCTGGGACTTAGAGCTAGAAGGGACTTTAGAGATCTTTTATATATCAGCCACACTTATTTAACAGATAAGATGTCTAGAAGGCCCAGAATGGTTAAGTGATTCATATAATACTTGGCAGTTATACCTGGGGTAATGGTGTGAAGGTGGATGAATAGTATAGTTGATCTCTTAAGATTCTTATAATCTAGTCATCTGTAAAGCTCCCTTATATTTATAATGCTTTCTACTCCATAGAATAAAACAGATCAGATAGGAAAAGCTTGGCCAAAACAAAAACACAAAAAAACAAAAACAACAAAACAAAAAAAGCACCTTAAACGTAAAGTGTTAAATATCTGTTCCTGAGGTGATGCTCCTCCCCACCTAGAGCCCAGACAGGGGATTTGAAGCATTATAAACTAGAGAAAGGCTTTTTTTCCCCCCTTAGGGAATTCTTTGGGTTTGTGTGGAAGACAGCGTTGTTGGCATTGGACCTAGATTGACTCTCCCCTTTGTTGTCTGTCTAAAAGTTATTGTTCTAAAGAACTCTTTGCTGCAGCACTCAGGAGTAAGATTTTTATATTTCCAAACTTCTTCATCTACATAACCTTCCACAAGGCTCCTCTCTGACCTTGGGTAAGAGGCAAAGATTTTTCTCCCCATTTTATGGATGGGAAAACAGACCAGAGGAGTGCAGTATGTGCAGTGAGTTGTCCACAAACATTAATTGAGCCAGTAGCAAAACCTCCAGTAGTCTTTTAACCTCCCGTCCAGGGATCTAATGGGTCATGCTTCTCCCCTTTCCCTAAGTAAGTAGTGTAGTATGCAAACTCTAGGCCAGTGAAACTTCAATTCAGTTTCTGATAAAACAAAAAGATTATGGGGAACATTGTAGCTAGCAATATGTAGTACTTAAAGGTTTATGAGATACTTTTTACAAAGATTATTTGATCCTCACAGCAATTCTGGGAGATGGTACTATTGTTATCCTGATTTTATGGATGGAAAAATCAAAGGCACAGAGCAGTCACCAGGCTACTAAATACTTAAGGCTGGATTTGTACACAAGCCTATGAAATTAGGTCCGATATCCCACATAGCTAACGTTCTAAAAAGGAAGTGATTACTGAAAATTAACAAAGGTTCATTAAGAACAGGTCATACTAAACGAATTAAACTAGATGACCACTATTGTGCCTTTTAGCTCAAAATCTATGATTCTATGACTTTTTTTTGACAGATACATTTAAAACAAGGGTATGTTAAAAATATAGCTTTATTGACAAGATGCCTCATTTTATTTGTGTTAAAGATGGAAATGCAGACTAGACAATAGCTTAGATTGTTTTGGAACTGATTGAAAGGTCAGAGGCAAAGAAGAGTCATTAGTGGTAATGGTTTTGTGTCAATTTTGAAGGATGTGTCCGGTCTTTGCTTGATCTATTGCTATCTAAAATTTTTTAAGCTCAAATAAAGGCATATATGGCCTGTTTATCAAATCTCTGGATGACACAAAGGTGGGAAGGAAGGATATTTCTCACACAAAATGACCCTGTCAAGATCCAAAAGGATCTTAACAGGCTGGAGCAGTGGGCCTGGAGTTCTAAAAGTCAACTTTCCAAGTAAAATGTGATTAGAGCACAGTTCATTTGCAGATCTAAGTGTGACAAAATACTGGGAGTCACTAGTGTGATCCTGGGCTGTATTTAGTATATCCATACACAGAATCCCAAGCAAGGGAAGTAAGTGTTCAATATCCTCTGCCCAGACCAGGTCACATTAGGAATGTTGTGCTCAGTTCTAAGCAACACATTTTAGGAAAGATCCTGATAACTTGAGATTACTCAGGAAAGGGCAACTGGGATGGTGAAATAAGATCAGTTGGAGGAACTGGGTATAGATGATCCCAGGAAAAAAAAAAGATCTGGTATATTTTTACCATCAGGTATTTGAAAAGTAGCTATCATATTCTGCTTGCCCACAGAGGGAGAAGCTAGAAGCAACGAAGTGAAACTTGCAGAGTAAAATCCAGGTTTGATGTTCTTAATGATGAGATTTATCCCAAAGTAAAATGAGCAGCCTAGGAAGGCTGTGAATTTCTAATGATATATTTGCAAAGTCCTTGGTACAACCCCTAGCATATAGTAGGTACTTGATAATTGTTTGTTCCCTTATCCTTCCCTTTGGAGAACTTAATCAGGAAATGGAGATTCTTGCTGGGAAATAAGTTGGATTGAATGATTTCTGGCATTTCTTCTGTTTAACATTCTGAACATATCTGTCTTGTTCAGAACATCTCCCCAATCCAACACACATTGTTTCCTAGGTGGTTTGTAAGGCTGATGCTTCCAGTTTCATTCTTCATTCCTTTCATGTCTACTTCCTTCCCACTTCCCATTGATTCAAAATTAGTTTCCTTCTCCTACCCTATAAAACGTGTATTCTCATTCAGCCTTACTCTCCTGCTTCTTTCCTCTTTATTTTAAAACAAAAACTATTTCCCCTTTCCCCTTCCCCAGTTCTTTATCCTCAGTGCTTCCTTTTTCCTTCTCCACAGCATCTTTTGCTTCACCTTTGAGATCCTTGGCTTCTTCTCCTTCCATTACCCTACTTAACCACACTATTCTCCTTGGACCTCCCCACTCAAGTTCTGTTTTGAAAATCCTTTTCTCCTCAGATCCTCTATGTCCTCCCCATTTTATCTCCTACATTTTTTCATAGGATTACAGGATTTAGAACTGAATGGGACTAAGAAAGCATCTTACCCCTCATTTTTCTACAGAGTCTGAGGTCTACTGAATTCTCCTAAGGTCACATTGGTAATAAGTAACACAGACAGAAATGGATCTCCAGGTCCAAGAATTAATGTAATCTTGGGTTCCCTCTAAACACACAATATTTAGAGTATGGGAGGAGACAGTCCTGCTATGATGAGATCATACCTTGAATAATGTGTTCAGTTCCAGATGTCACATTTTAAGGTGGGCCCTGATAAAAGTGGGAGAACATCTAACAAAAGGCAGCCAGGATTGTGAAGAGCTCTAAGATCCTCTCTGCAAATTGTTTGAGGAACTGAGGATAGTTAACCAGTAAAGAAAAAAAAAAAAAAGGCTTGGGGCAGGGAGTGCACAAAAACTGTCTTATTTTTGGCCCCAAAGGGGAGTTACATTGACAGATATCTGAGGGGAAAGATTCCTGGCAGTAAGAACTATGCAAAAACAGATAGCATATGTGGGTGGTGTATGAAGCTTGGAAGTTCAATGGATTAAATTCTGGACTTGGGAAGCAAGATTTGCATTCAAATCCTGCCTGACATTTTCTGTGTGGCTACTTAATTTTTCTCAGCCTCAGTTTCCTCATTTGTAAAATGGAGATGATCATAAAAGCACCTACCTCACAGGGTTGTTATGAGGATTAACAAGGATAATCCACTAGAGTTTTGCAGACCTTCAAATGTTATATAAATGTCCGCTATCATTAGTGAGTCATGTGTTATCAGAGATCATCATAAGAACCTGGATGGGAAAGCTGCAAGTGGGATTTTTAATCAAGTATGGGCTTAACTGATGGCCTCTGGGACCCTCCCAAGCCTGCAATTCAATTTCTCTAAATCCACTGTCCTTTCCATTGTCATGCTGACCTTTTAGGAATCTCTGAGAAACTTCATCTCTGTGGCCTCTTATCTTTTATGTGAATCAATTAGAGCCGAGAGGAAGCACCAGCCAAGTCCAGCCCTTGCCCCATCTACTTGCCTACTTCTGTCTCCTGCCCAACAGATCCAAGGGCCAATTTTCCTACCCCATAAATTTTACCTGTTGTTACAGGGCTGATTTTTAAAGGGCTCAAGAAAGTTCTCAAGGGCTAGCTTATTCATCACCCTCAGCATCCTATCTGCTAATGCAGTGTGTTAACCTGTTTCCCATGTGTTTGTCCTCCCACCCAAGATTAGTTTGCCTGGGAGGTTGATCCCATGGCCTACTTTGTCATGAACCTAAATGTTCAATTTGACAACCCCGAGGCTGTGACTTCTGGACTTCTCCGGTCAATGTTGCGCCATTACCCAACCCAAACCCCTGGTAGAGGGGTTCTAACTGAAACTCTAGGTCATTTTGCCACGCCTCTTCCCTCATTCTTCCAGTTTTTTAATCCATTTAGGGGCATTAATCTGCAAGCTATTTATCCTGTCCATGTTTTTGGTCTCTTTCTGCATTTGGGACTGCCTAGCAATATAGAGAAGAAATGACTTGTCTGTAGCCTCTAGATGCTGTGTGAAAATTTTACTGTGAAAGTGGGAGTGGTTAAGAGAAGAGATATTAATCCCCCTCCTCTCTGAGCTTTCTACCCTTCCAACAGAACCAGAGCATTAGTTCAAGAAGGTCTTTTTAAGAGTCAGTGAACTCGCCTTTTGTAAGGTATATGGCATGCTAGGTTTTCTGGAAGCTGAAATCAGAGACGAGCAGCTTCTAGTGGGATATTTACTCCCTACATGTCCCCTTTCTCATTTTCCTGATATAGCATGTTAATGCTATCTTTGGAGATGGTTACATAATTCAAGGGTTCCTGCCATCAGGAAGCATTTTGGGTGTTTGTCTTTTTTCTAAACACCCTCTAACAACCAGATGTTTTAGCTAATGTCTGGAGGCTGCAAATCCCTAACCATTTCCTATCCCAAGGTAGGAGAATTTTCTCCATTTCACTGAACCTGCAGTTAAGATACAGAATACATAAATATTTCCTAAGCCAGTCTCTGAGAGTTGAACTTGTTCAGTGACAAAGGTTTATGGGTCTATGAGCCAGCTGACTTTCAGTGGTAATGATTCTTGGGGCTCTCACCTAGTATACAGGTAGGGGGTGGGAGGGCAGAGGAGAATGTGTTCATTATTTGTGGGATGATGTCAACCACTCTCACAGACCTTTGTAGTTTGAAAAAAATGGGATTTTTCCGTTTTAGTCTTCCTTATCTTGCTGTTTCTTCTCACAGCTGACCTGTTTCTACTTCTGTCTAGCAATGTTGCCCCCCACCATTCCAGCTTATACAACCTGACACCACCTTCAGTGTATATAATGTTTTTAAGACCTCTCCCTGTTCAATCCAATAAAGGTGTCTCTAAAAAACGGCTTACTCTGGCTTGGCTCTCCTCTGTGCAATTACTCTGAGTTATCCCCAGCTATTTTCCCCTTTCTGTGCATTTATCAAGGATACCCCCTTCCTGTTGTGTAGCAAGAGAATTTTGAGCAGGGCACCAAAACTCTGTCAATATACATACTAATCAATCTTTTAGTTTACAATGATTTTACCACATTTGCTCCCTTCAACCAGTTTATTGGTAAATTGAGCTCAGCCATAGGCCGGATCCTCCAGGGTAAGTTATGAGACAGACAGGTGTTTCAAGGTAAAACCTCCTGCAGGAGGCAGCGTGCTAAGTGGTTCTTCTCAGGCCATCTTACCAAATTCAAACCTTTCTGCAGTTCACAGTGGGACAAAGTTCATCTCCCCTCTCAGACCCTTCGGAGAAATAGGAGTGAAAGAATGAATGACATCTTCAAGGGTGGCTAAGGAGCCAATGAGATTGCCAAACTCAGCTGCTTCTTGCTCCTCCCATCATCTCCTCCTTTCCAGTTTGGGGAAGACAGAGGAAGGCAGAGACGCCCCTAATCCCACCCTCGCCTCAGACTCAATCTGTCCTGTGATGCTGAGGCCTGGAAAGACTCTGTATGACATGGTGGGGAGGGGAGAGTGCTCCAAAGGGAGTGTGAGAGAGTCATCCCGTGTGATTGGGCCTGGGGGTACAGAACCGCTGGGGCTTCCCAGTCTAAAGAAGCAATCAATAAACACACAAGTCGTTTGGTCTTAGTTTGTTCAATACTTTTTTCCCTTTAATTCATACCATACTTCCATGGCTCTAGCTACTTTACATTAAGATTTGGCTGAGTAGCCTTGTATGTTTCTAGGTTCTAGCATTAAGTTTCCGGTTTTATTCCTTGCGCGCAGCGCCAGGCAAAAGTACAGTTATAGTACCCAACAAAAGGCAGCCGGACAACCCGACTGCATTCGAACGGGCGCCCTTCCCTTCCCAGGCCCCCACCCCACCCCACACACCTCCAGGGGTTACCCAGGGGCAGCTGTGGGCTCTCCTCCTGCCCCGTCTTCAGCTCGAGGCCCAGGGTGAGTGGAAAACAAAAGCACCTTGGGTTGGGGAAGATGGTCCATGCAGATTCTGGGCCGGCCCATAGAATACGGGGCGAGGAAGAGCTGGGATCCACGCAGGATCGCTTGGCAAAATGCCGCTTTCCCTATGTGCTCAAGGCAACTGGCAACTAAGTCCAGGATGGGACCCCCAGCCGCTACCCAGTCTTCCCACCTTGCTCAGAGGCCGCCATATTGATTCTGCAAAGTGCCACATTGTATTGAGAAGAGCAAGGGGCCCAAGGCAAGGGGAAAGGAAGGTGAGAAAATGTTCTTGAAGTTTTCACGCGTGGGGGAGATCGTCCCGCATCAGCTCCCCTCGTCGGGAGGGGTGCTTCTTACTAGCAGCCGCGACTCTGGTCCAGGTTCCCAGGCCTGGAGGGGACCACAAGTTGCAACGGAAAACAATGCCCAAGACCCCTGAGCTGTGCTTGTCACATGGAACACGGGCTGGGGAGGGGGTTTGGGGGCAAGGAGTAGCTCCGGCCTGGTCCCGTCACAGACGCCACCGGCAGGGCTGGAGGAGTGAGGTAACGAGGCTGGGCAGAGAGGAGCGGGGAGGAGAGCTCTCTACGCCATGTGCAAAATTCCTGCTTTCCCACTAGGAAAGCAGGGTGGTTAAAAAAGGGAGCCTTCCAGAAAAGTGTTCCTCTCAGAACCAAAAACACATCTTCTGGAAGGAAACAAGAAAGGAAGGGGAGCGGGGCCAGCCTGCCCAAAGAAGGGAGAACGATGGGGGAAGGGTGATTGTCTCCTAGTCTAGAGACACTGGGAGGGAGCAATGGCGTTAGAGGAATCAAAAGAGGTCTTGTGACCGGAGTGGGGGGCAAGAAGTCCTTATCCCAGACACCCAGAAAAGAGGGTACTGTCCCTCCAAAGATTACGGTAAGGGAGGGACTAGCTTTGGCTGCCGTGCACGTCCAGGTAAGCAGCATGATATGGCACGGAAAGAGTCACCGATATTCCTCCTCCAGCCCTTTCCTAGACCCCTCCTGGAGCTGCTGCAGAAGGAACTCGAGGCACAGTCTAAGAAAGGAGCCAGCGGCCCACTCCTGGCTCAGTGCTCTGCTCGGGGCTGCTCAGTCTCCCTCCTCTTGGCCCCACTTTCTTAGGGAGAATGTCCTGAAGTTCTCTGTTCTCTGGTGGCTTCTCTGAGCACTTCACAGTTAAATCAAACCCTTAGATGGATTGGGGGGAGGGGGGGTGCGCAGGTGAGCAGGAGAAGAAATGAAGGAAGGAATTATGGAAGAGATGGGGATGGAGATTCCCAAAGAGGAGGACTGATCCCAAAGCTTCCTCCAGGGAGGAAGGACTTCATTGAACCTACCAGTCAGTGTCCTCTCCTAACTCCCGGGAAATGCTGTAAACGTTCTCAAAGAAAAAACTAAGGTCAGGAGGTACCTCAGAGGGACATCCTATGTCCCGGGGTGAATATTGAGCTATTAGTCAGACAGCTCTCTGGACTCACAGCCCACCCTGCTCCTACCAATTAGGACAAAGGCCTTATCCTGACACATCTCTGCATCTTGGGAAGACCCCAAGCCCTAAACCTGCTAGCAGGGCCTGTCAAGGCTCCTGAAACCACCTGGCTCGGCTACTTTTTCCTCCTCGAACTTGGCTTGGCCCTGGCTCTGGATGACACCGGGAGGCAGTTTCCAAGCTTCAACAAGTGGCTGTTCTCCTACAGGGAATAATTATACTCTACTAATCACTGTGATTCCACTGCATCCTTTAAACTGCTCCTAGCTGGTGGCTCCTGCTCCTTCTCCTCCATCTATAACCTACAAAAGCCTTGGCGTGAAGGTGGTCCCAGCATGACCCCCACCAAAGGACCCCAAAGGAAACACACAAAATCAAGTTTCTTCTGTTTGGAAATGGATTTCTGATCAAAAGAAATAAGGCAGGTGGTGGTTGTGAATGCCCCTTGCAGACAGCTACCAGCCGAGGCTACCGTGACTGCCATGACAAGCCAGCAGTGAGTACCACGCTATTTCTTTGCCTTACTCTGTGCATCCCCGGCTGAGCAGCCTTCAGGGAGGCCACCTGTCTTTTCTGCAAGGCTTGAGGTTCCTTCTCCTTCAAAGGCTTTTGCATAAAAGAAGTTCTTGGAGTCACTGAGCTTTCTGCTGCAGCGAAGGGAGGGATCCAAGTTGGTGTCTTTTCTCCTAGCCCCAGAACCACAGAATCTTACCCAAGGGACAGCTTTAAAGAATGTCTAGTCCAATACCCTCATTTTGCAGATACAGAAGCTGAGGCCCAAAGAAGTCAAAATATCTCTGCAAAAGCCAAATATTTTCTCCCAGCTTCTACACCCCAGAAAGGCTCTGGCTATTTCCTACAGCTCTATATCTCCTCAGCACACCACAAGAATCTTTCTCTTGATGCTACGTGTCCAGCCTAGTGCTGCTCAGGAGTGGGGCAAGAGCAGATTCCAGTGTGTGGCCAGCTTCCTTTTGCTTAAATAGGAAGGATGAATCTTCATCCTCCTCCCAAGGAACCTTTCTGAAGCCATTTGAAAAGATCTCACAACAGCCAGGGGGAGGCAGTTCTCAATGAAATAAATAATGATAAATAAAATAAATAAGATAATTTACAATCCTTGCTCCCCCAAAACTCCTGTGAGCAATCTTGACTTGTAGCTATTTTGGATTTTAATAATTTCAGGCAATTTAACTGCCTCCCTCCTTTAGTTTGAATGCATGAGTTCCCTGCCTAGGCTTTTTTACTCAGTTACTGGTCACCTAATTGGGCTGGTAAAAAAAAAAAAAAAAAGACTTCAGTTGACAGCAACTAAAGGGGTGACTGGCAGTGTTAATGCAGATAGGCATTCTCCTAAGGGATTCTAATCACTTTTATTTCCCAAAACCCCAAGTCTCAGGCTGTTCTCTGAGGGTGAAGCAGGGATAGGGAACTCAACTTCCTTCTGGGAATATATCACCCAGTATATTAACTTTCTCACTCCCATGCTAAGTTAGACCCTGTCCCTATCCTAGAAAAGAGTCACCTCTATACAGACATTCATATTTTGTGTTAATTCTCTGTACTGTTGGATTTCCTGGGACACTGTGGTTATGGAGGTCCAAAAGCTCCCACTCCTAGGCTTCCCTCTCTCCCTGGCCACTAGGAAAAACAAAGTCCAGTATTTGTTAAATATCAACATAGGAGATCAGTTAAAAAAAAAAACCAAAAACTCTTCTTTGCATGATAAACCTCTATTCTTGAATTTTCCTTGATCTCTGCTTCCAAGGGTCCAGGAGGAAGTTTATGTCAGCTAAAGGACCCTCTTCACTGCCTTGCTGCCGCTCCCTTGCCCATTCCAGTTCAATATTCCTCTTTGGATTCTGTCTGTCTCAGGCTGGACTCCTTTGGCTTTAGAAGGAGAAACAGTGGGGTTAAAGGGTAGAGCTTAGATAGAATTCCAAGCTAAGCAGCTTACCAGCTCACACCAGGTTTGGTTACTATCCATTCCTCTGTTCCACATGTCTGACTAACAGCTCAATTCTTAAGAAAAAATGCAGCAATAACTCAACATCCCAATCCCGCTTCATCTCCTTACTCCATGACATCTCCAAGACCTAAAGGCCACAGGGAGTTTTCCTTTACCAATTTTCCCTCTATTCAGAAACCAAAGCACTAGCTCAATTACTATCAAAGAAGGAGATGCTCCCTTGGTCCTCAGCTCTATGTTGCTCTTCTCCTTTTACCTCAGAAATGAATCCAACCCACAGAGCACTGAACATGGGTCTACACTGCAGGAGGAGGAGGGAGCACGTAAATAAATAACACTGGCAACCATCTAAGGACAAGAAGTGCAAGCTTGGGCTCAGTCCCTCACAGAAATGCCTTTCCGTGCTTTTTGTGCCCTGTTGATTCCTACACGTGACCTTGTCATTCATTTTCTCAAGCCCTCCCCTCCCTTTCACTCCCTCCCTACTCTTGCCCCCACTGGGTATTTTACAGCATTGGCTCAAAGTGATTTGAATTAGAACTATTCATCCTTCTGGCCCTAAAACTGATAAAAATAAGTTCTTAGCAAAATCATTGTTTTATACATCCTAAGAAACAATGTTCTTTTTGGGGAGAGCGGGGGAGAGGACAGCAGAATTTCAGGCACTAAAAAGCAACTTAATTTTACACAGACCCAACCTGAGTGAACATCAGAGAGAGAGAGTAGAAAATGAGAGACCTGTGCTCCCCCAGCCCATGTGTATTTTGAGCTGGAAGGTCCCAATGAAGATCGGGGAGGCAGCAGTGACAAAAAAATTCCCAGGGACTCCAGTCTCCAAGCCCTCCCACTTTTCCCACTCCCATACCCTCCCACCCCACCAGAAATCCCACAAATACTGCCTTTTGGCTTATCTAATAAGTCCTGTCCATCTGGCTGAAGGGTCCACTTTTCCTTGGTGGCCCTTAACAGTGGGATATAGGTGGAGCCTCCTCTGTCAGATGGAGGCCTGAATCCCTGCCCCCCATGTCTGGGCATCCAGGATAAGCTGGGGGGTAGTGAAGAAGGGGTCCCTCTTTTTTTCCAATTTTCAAAAAAAATGGAGGGCAGGGAATGAAGCACCATAGCAATGCCCCTTTGAGACTCCTATCCAAGACCCCAGGGCCTGCCCAAGCATGACTTTGGCTCAACTTCACTTCCCTTCAAACAGCCAAGGGATGGCCAGCAAGGGAAGGGTGGGGATGGAAGGAATGGGAGGATAGAGAAGGATGGAGAGGGTCGGTGCTGGAAGCTGCCCCCTGCCCTCCAACCGAAAGAAATTGCTTTTCCGGCCAGTGCAGGAGGCAGTCCCGCTCCTTCTCCTTAGTACATAGGCATTATCTCTTTTTAAAATCTGTATATAATATATATTTATATTCTGTATATATATATATATTTATATATATATATTTATATGGTCTATGTACATGTATTGCACAGGCCTCTGGAGTCACCCCTATTCCTGCCTTGTCAATGATAATGGTTCCTCTTCTCCTCTTTTTCAGATGAGTAGTCCCGGGTTCTGATGCCATTCTGAAGGTTGATGAGTGAGTCCTTCATCTGTAAGACAAGGGGAGCCAAGCCCACTCAGGGGGTACATGCACTAAGTTGGTTTCCTCAACAAGGATCACCAAATACTTATCCAAGTCACTAAATGGAGTTAAGAGATACAGTACCTGACAAATCAAGACTTTCTGGGACTACCTTCTCAAAGGAACAAGCAGTGCAGGGAAGGCCCTGCCTAATCCTCCCTGCCTTGATCCCCGAGAAGCTGTGTTTCACGACTATTCTACTGTTCCAACCTCACTTCAGCATTATGTCTCTAGAGAGTATCCCACAGAACTGGGAACCTGGATTTTGGAATGAAAAGGTTTTTCAGTTGTGAAATGATGAGATTACAGATCTAGGGCTCAAAGGGATCTTTTGAGATGGCTGAGTCCAAATCCTCCCTTCCCCTTCACCATTTAAAATAGAGAGGACACAGGTAGTGACTTGTAGAACTAGAATTTGCATCTGGAAGAAGAAGGGGCTTTGGGAGCCATGTACTCTAACCCCTCAATTTACAGGTGAGGAAAGTGAGTCTCATTACCACTGACAGAGGCAGTATTCAAACATACACATGAGGACTCCAAAATCAGTGCATTTCTAATTTCCCACCCAGAAGAGGAAATCCTTCTATGGGGCTCTGCCTGAAAATGTCCAGGGACAGGAACTATTATTAAGGCTGTTCTTTACACTGAGCCAAAAACTCAGTGGTCCCAATTCTGCCTCCTGCAGCATCAGATAATGTTTGTTCAGATAACAGCTCTAGAAATAACTGCTGAGAACTAGCATGTCTTCCTGCTGCCTCTTCTGGGCTCAACATCTTTAATTCCTTCCAGATTCATCATCCTTGTGGCCTGTGAATGAATGGTCTTCATGCTATGGTTTGTTAACATATCTCTTTAATATGGCAATAGGATAAAATATGATATTGCACATGTGGTAAAATGGGCAGCTAGGTGGCCCAGTGGATAAAGTGCCAGGTCTGGAGTTAGGAAAACTCATCTTCCTGAGTTCGACTTTGGCCTCAGATACTTATTAGCTAAGGGACCCTAAGCAAGTCACTTAACCCTCCTTGCCTCAGCTTCCTCATCTTTAAAGTGAGCTAGAAAAGGAAATGGCAAAACACTCCAGTATGTTTGCTAAGAAAATCCCAAATAGGAAAGTCAGACAATTGAACAAAAACAGGAATGTACTTCTGATGGTTGTTTTAAAATTAGTGGTGCTAAGACCTAAATATGGCCAAGGGAGCAAGAGGGAATCCAGTAGTGATAGTAGTAATGATAGTGGTAGTAATAGTAGTAGTGATAATAATAAAAATAGCTATATTAATGAGAGCTAACATTTATTTTTATTTGCAAATTTTTAAGGTTTATAAAATGCTTTACAAATATTATTTCATTCTGGACTCAAAATAACCCTGGTAAGTAGGTGCTATTACAATCCCCATTTTATAGTTGAGGAAACTGAGGTAGCAGAGGTTAAGTGACTTGCCCAGTGGGGTCATATAGCTAACAAATGCCCGAGTCTGGATTTGCACTCAGGTCTTCCTGATTCCAGTTCAAAGCTCTATCCATTCTATTCCCTATCTGCCTTTGCAATAGCAATAATAATAACTTTTAAATTTGCAGAGCACTTTGTATGAATTATCTTCTTGAACCTTACAATAAGTACATGAGGGATATACTTTAGATATCTATAGATAGGTGAGGAAAACCGAGGCTCAGAGAAGTTATCAGATAGCCAATAAGTGAGTCAGCATCAGAGTTTTGAACCCAGGTCATTCAGATTCTGTATTTGGCACTCTATCCACTATGTTAAGCTGCCAACCAAACAACCCTTAACATCCTAAGAGTGTCCCAACTCTGCTGCTGGTGATGAACTCACCAACAAGTTCATTTAAAAACTCTGCCTATTCTTCCCATTGCTATCACAGTCCATATCAAAAAAAATTACTATGGTGCTGTGACACAGGTCCTATCTGATTATCTTTAAATCTTTTCTGCATATCAGAAAGGATGTCTCCTGCCAATCTGACTAATCAGCCTTGAAATCTGGAAACTCTGAGAGCAGGGCTGACAAACATCGGCTATGTCACCAAAGGCATCATTTAACCTCTCTCAGTGACCTACGCAATTTTCTAAGGCTATGCTGATTCACACAGCTATTGATCTCTAGAAGAGAGAGCTTCCACACTGGGGGCAACCCCACACCAGTGAAATCATGCAAGGAAACCTTTCTTTGTAGATCTGAAAATGCATCCGTTAATACACACTTGTCCTAATGCAGGTCACCCTCTGAATACCAGATACCCATAGCACCTCTAGGTCTGTGCATCCAGACTGGCAGGTTTTTCTGCCAGAGGCTTCAAGAATCCATGGTCATGTCCATCCCATCCAAGACTTTAACAGATAAGGAAGGGTGAGGTGGAGGTAGAGGAGCTGTCCTAAAACTGGCCCAGTTACTTCCCTAAATAGCTAGATTTTAGACAAGAAAAGAGTATCATGCTGCAAAGAATGTACTTGATGTGAGGGTGTACCCTAGCTATCTAACAAAAATGGGCACTTAGCCTATCAGAAGCAGCAGCACAGGGGCAGGAAGGCATGAGTTCAGTCTGGTCACTTACTAGCTATGTGATCCTGGGCAAGTCATTTCATCTGTGTACCTGTGCCTGCCTCAACTGCAAAGAAATAATAGCTTTCTCCCAGGTTTTGGTGCAGATAAAATGAGACATATTTATAAAGTTCTTAGTACGGGGCCTGGCACACAGGAGTGCTTAATAAATGCTTGTTTCCTTCCTCCCATATACTTTTACTGAGGCAGAGAAGGATACTACATAGATGAGGACAGAGCAAGACACTAAACACAATAAAAGTTTACACGATCTCTAAGACTACAATTCCAGGCTTCCTCAGATGCCTGGTGTTTCATTGTTTATATTTCTTTCCTTCAGTATAAGGAATAAGACTTTCATGAGAAATAATTCATTTGAATCCTTAGTCTATTCCAAAGTTATCAGTCAATTTGATATAATTCCATAGGGATACTATAAGATCTATATATGAGATCTCAGAACTGTGAACTGCAGGTCTGTTTAATCATAAAAAGTTAATTAGAGGCCCTCCGCCCTTGTTTTTCCATATCATGGTGATCAAGCCCAGGATGGCGGAGATGACTCAACTACATGGATAGCCTTCCAATTTATTTTTGTACCTTTGGACCATTCTCTCTAGTTCAGCACAAGCAGGTGACCAAATTATCACCATCTTGTGACCACTTACTTAGTCAGTGGGAGATGACCCCATATTCATCCAACCTGTGATAACTTGTACCATCTCCTCCTGGCTAACCTAAGGGGAAGCATGTCCATTTTGTGACCACTGAGTTAGTGGAGATATATCTTGCTACACCCAACTTGTGACCCTGCTGACATATTATTATTTTGCTTATTTTAGCCTGTGTTTTGTGTCACTTGATGGAATTATTCTGTATTCGGTACAGCCATTCTTGAATGTCTAGATAATGTAGCCCTATAAAAATAGGGCCCTGGAAGGAGGGGGCATCTCAGATTTTTAGAAAGATCTGAAAAAGACCCTTTCATAAAGTGTCCTTGGTTCAGAGTTCTGCTTCACTCTCTTTTGTTATTTATCTATTGGTTATTTATTGTTATTATTTATTTATCAATATATTATTTGTTTTAATCCCCATACTGTCAATCTTTCCTGCTTGGAAATTTGCTCTTGTGTCCTGCTCTAAAGAATACGGAACACTGGAGTGAACTTCCTGCTTCTAATGCTTCATCAATGGCTTATTCAAGAAGGCTAACTAATAATTACCCTGGGGGAGGGGGAAAGGCAAGAGCTCATAGACAAGATTTCTTATGGGAAAGGGTCAAGAAGGGAAAGATGTTTACCTGGTCTAGAAGCATCACAGAGGATTTGATGATCTCCCTCCATTTTTGGAGTTCTGTGTCATGATACTTTTGTTGGGATTCTAAGAGCTGGGCCCATTCTGTCTGGGACTGGGGTAACCTGTGGGGCACAAGAAGGGTCACCCCGGCAGCTGGAGTTATGCTCAGAGGACTGTCCTGTGCTCCCAGACCCCTAGAGGATAGAGAGTCACATCATAGTGCTATACTCTCCACTCATTCCTTTGTGTTGCTCCCTTCCCTGATTATCTCTTCCCCCTCCCCACCATCCCCCCAACCCCCCGCCCTCAAAGTAGCCAGAAGGGAAACGAGAAAGGAGCCATTCCTGACTGGGAAAAAAGGTTCTCTTATGTTCTGGGGGGAGGAAAGGGAGGATCATTTGTGAAGAGGCTGGAGATAGAGCTCAGGTTACCTGTCCTGGAGTCTCAAGCCCTGCCACGCAGTGAGGGTCTGGGTAGTGTATTCCAGCATCCAGAGTTTGTAGAACAGCATCATGTTGAGAATCACCAGCAGCACCAGGCTGGGGAAGGAAGCATGGGGAATAAAAGAAAAACCAACAGAGAAGCAGGTTGGTTGGTGGACAAAGCCCAAGCATGGGAGTAAACATCTTCCTTGACCAAGAAAATTCTGTCATGGCCTTGGCCCAAACTACCACTACTTCCCACAGAAACTTTAGAGTGAAAAAAGGAAGCGGGGGGGGGGGGGAGGGGGGGGGGAGAGAGAAAGGAGGGGAAGGAAAGGAGTGAAGGCAAAAGGAAGGGTAAGAGAAGAGGTGAGAAGAGAGCAAGACAGAAAAGTGTGGGAAAGAAAGAGAAAGGGAAGAGAAGTGAATGAGGAAGATAGAGGCAGAAAAGGAGAAAGAAAGAGGGAGGGAGAGAGGAGTGAGAAGGGAAAGAAAGAAGAAGAAAGGGAGAGGCAAAGGGAGAAAGAAGGAAGAGTGAGTAGAGAGAGAGGGGGAAGAAAGGGAGAGAGAGTGAGAAAGAAGGAAGAGAGAGGAGGAAGAAAGAAGATGGGGAGAGATACAGTGAGAAAGAAGGAAGAGAGAGACAAGAGAAAGCAGGAAGAAAGAAGGGAGAGATACAGTGAAAAAGAAGGGAGAGGAGAGAGGAAGTAGAAAGAAGAAAAGCAAAGACAAGGAGAAAGAAGGAAGAAAGAGAGAAGAGAGAGAGAGGGAGGGAAAGAGGGGAAAGAAGGAAGAGAGAGTACACTATGAATGGAGAAGACAGAAGAAGAGGAAGAGTGAGAGAGGGAGGGAGAAAGAGAAATACATGGAGAGAGAGAGACAGAGAGAGACAGAGCTGGTTTGAGGAGCCAGAATAATGATACAGTCACGGAGAATGATGTGGGGATGCAGAGCAAAGAAAGGTTCAGAAGAGCATCAAGGACAGATAGTTATAAATTCAAATCAGGATCCCCCCAAAAAAGAGGGGGAAAGGAAGGAAAGATCTGAGGGAGTAAAGGAGGTAAACCATAGAGACAGTACCTGAAACAGATCCTAATGGGTGCAGGGGAGAGAAAAGAAGGAGGAGGTAGAGGTTAGAAAAGGACTGGCATACAGAAGGGGAAATCTGCAGAGAAGGAGGCAAAGAGGGACAGAGAAGGAGAGACAAGAAGATCCTATTCCCTGCACCTGACCCTGACTTCTCATCCTCTTCTCTGCACTGCTGCTCTAGGGATCTGACTAAGCGTGGGAAAGACAGAACCATGCCATTGGACCTGGAGTCAGGACACTTGGTTTCAGAGCCCGCCTCCACCATTCCTGGCCACCTTAACTCTAGACAAGTACCTTTAACTCTCCTAACCTCAGGCTCCTCATCAACTAAATGAATATTTGCACTACCCACCTCATAGGGCTGTGGTGCAGAAAACACTTAAAAAACCATAATGTGCTAATGTAAATGCAATAATAAATCAGGATGGGTTAGAGGAAGAAATGAAAGCACCAATCAGTGATCCAGAAAAGCACTAAATATAGGCCTAGTTCATAATGCCATCCTGGGAAAATGCTAGTGAGGAGGAGCAGCATGGCAAGGGGAAGGAGGAGAAGGAGCAGGGAAAAAAAGAAACAGAGAAAGAGGGAGGGGAGGGGAAGGAAGGAAGAGACGAGGTAAAGAAAGACACAGACAGATAGAGAATGCTGCCGACAAAGTCGAGAAGATTAGGGTTCAGGGTCTATGTCTGCCTGGGTGTTCCCAGGCAATTCCCCCCCAAAAGAAGGAAATAGGTGCCTTCCTAGGAAGGGAAGAAGGAAGGAAGGAAGGGAGGGAAGGATGAAGGGAGGGAAGGAAAAAAGGGAGGAAAGGAGGGAGGGAAAGAAGGAAGGGGAAGAAGGAAGGAAGAGAGGAAGGAAGGGAAGAAGGAAGAGAAAAATGAAGGAAGGAAGAGAGGAAGGGAGGGAGGAAAGGAAGAGAAAAGAGAGAAGGGAGAAAGGGAAGGAAGAAGAAAGGGAGAAAGGGAGAAAGAAAGAAAGAAAGGGAGGAAGGGAGGAAGGGAGGAAGGAAGGAAGGAAGGGAAGGAGAAAGGAAGGAAGGGAGGAAGGAAGAGGAAAGAGAAAGAAGGAAGGGAGGGAGGAAGGGAGGAAGAGAGGGGGAAGGAAGAGGGAAAGGAAAGGAAGAAAATAAAGAAGAAAATGTCATTGAGGGTGGCTCCTATACCACTCAGAGCTCACAAGTATAGAAAACTTCCTTACAAAGAAATATCTGCAAATCGAATGAACTGTCTCATTATTAAATTATCCTGTAGGAATTAGAGAAACAAGGTAAAGAGGTGCTGTTTTTGACACCACGACACAAGGGTTGAAACAAATTAGCTGATGCTTTCTAGGTGACTATGGGGAAACCTTCTCCTTCCCTGGGCCCGAGCATATACTGAAAATCATGTCATAATAATAAAATTTCAGGAGAGATAAGGTCAGTGACAAAAACAAATACCCCAATATGCACCAAAACACTGAGAGAGGCACAGGTTGTAGAAGCAAAGAAACTGAAATAAAATAGATGTTCAACTGGGGAATGGCTAAACAAACTGTGGCACTCATGATCATCTATTATTCTGCTTTAAGAAGCTATGAATATGATGAATACAGAAAGACACAGGCAAACTTCTAAGATATGATACAAAGGGAGGTAAGAAAAGCCAGCAAAACAATATACACAATGACTAAAACAAACAAAACTCAAAACAATGTTGCCAAAATATAATGATTAATCTTTGTCCAAAGAATTTTGAGAAGGGACTTTACCCCAGCTTCTTTGTATCCAGGGCTAAGGATGCATGATGCATGTAACATCAGATTTTTTTTTGATACATTGTTTAGCTTTTGCTTAACTGTATTTTCCCTCTTATTATTTGTTGTGATAGCTTTCTCTAGGATATTGTAGGAGATGTAGGGGATGTGAAAAGCTATTATAAAGCTATTAATAAAATTTATTTATAAAAAAGAGAATTGTTGAGAGAAAATGGCAGACACAGATTTAAAAGAGAGAAACAGCCATGCAGAATCAGAAAAGAAAGACGAAAAGTTAGAGACAAAGGATAAGAAAAAAACTAATACAGAAACATAAAGACAAAATGCCACCTTTTATTTATAGAGTACTTTTAACCACCTTATAGTTAAATCTCTTCTAGTAAATAAATCAACTTTCATTTACTCTGTGGACTAAGGAAATAGGCAAAGAGAAGAAAGAATTCAGGGGTAACGGCAGCAGAGACAGACTGAGCTAAAGAGAGAGAAAAGGGGAAAAAAATAAAGATCGGGGAGAGAAGGCAGGAGCCAGGGGGCTTCATGCGCCTGGCAAGGCTGAAGTGAGATGCTTGGGCAAGAGAGAGCAAAGAGAGCCTGGGAGTCCCTTACACACAGCTGATAATGAGGAGCAGCTTGGACACACTCTGAAGGTGGAAGCCGCCAGTGGGAGTGTCTTCAGGGATGTGCCGGGTCTGGGTAGATCCTACAGAAGAGAACATGGCAGGTTGTCACCATCAGTCACTCACTCCCAGTTATCCTTTCTTCTTCCTCTTTGTCTCTCATTTCTTACTCTAAATTCCACAAGACCTGCCATGGCAATAGCTGTATGGAGAGTCATACAAGATGGCCCCTGCCTTCCAGGGCCTTCCCAAGCCATACCCTCACAGCGAAAGTGTGAGTTCCTAAATGATGAACAAAGACTGTGTCTTCTACTTCTTTTAATGCTCCTCAGATCCTAGGATAGGTGCTGAATGGATACTTACTGAACAATTAAATTATTGGACATGTATGGAAGGATAGAAAAAACAAAAATAAAATGATTAAACAAAAGCCAAGATGGGATCCATTAGGTATCTAATATGGGTCAAAAGGAAACCTATATTTGGATAAGGAGGAGGGAAGTCACTGTGAGAGTCTCATTTGCCAATAAAATATAAATACAATCCCTGTAGGAGAAATGAGGGAAGAAGAAGGATGGATAACATCAATTGAAATTGTCATGGACATGGACTTTGGTAAAGTCCTAAAAATGCTATATCAGAGATACTAGGGGATAAGGAATTTCATGTTGAAGATATTTAATGAGTCATGTATAAATTAATGCAAATAATTTATGAAGTATAGAAATGTATGAATATTCCTAGTAGATAGCACAGGGCCTTATAAAAGATAGTTCACATATATCTGTTGAACTAAATTTCATTAAATTTATACATCCTGTAAATGGATATATAGTTGTTAATATACCAGTTTTGGGCAGGAGATATGGACATAATATCTTGGCTACTATCAAGTTTGGAACTATGGTCCCTGGTCAAGCAGTGAACTTGCTCCAGGTGCAGTGAGCACTCCCTCAAGGGCATCATCCTTCAATATTGTGTTACTCTGCAGAGCTCAAACAGGACTGCAGAGGAAATGAATGGCATGAAAACCAAATTTAAATGGAACTTTCTCCCAGCGGAGCTAACAATTGGAATTGTGATGGACCATGGAGTTTGGCAAAGTCCTAAAAATGCTATATCAGAGATACTAGGGGATAAGGAATTTCATGTTAATTAAAGATATTTAATGAGTCATGTGTAAACTAATGCAAATAATAATAAAGTACAGAAATGTATGAATATCTAAGATAGCACAGAGCCTCATAAAAGATAGTTCACATATATTTATTGAATTAAATTGCATTAAATTTAATATACACTTAAGAGCCCCAGTTACTGAAATACAGACTTCAGTACCAACCCCTACTACCATCTCCTGCCCTGAATTAGGTCATACCTGCTACGTGTTTGATCCTATGGCCCACATCCTCATCTGTAGGAGTAGTGACAGGGCTCATAACCTCCTCCAAGTGGGGTACCCTCAGGTGGGCATGGGGTCGCTTCCTCCTCCGTACAGCAGGGGCTTTGCTAGCCTTCTCTTTGGGAGACTGTCGGTGTAACTCAGCCAGGTAGGTGCTCTCTGTTTTTGTCAGCTCAGTCTCTGCCAGGGTAGATGGTGCTGTCAGGAACACACAGACCACGACCCCACCTCCCAACACCTCCCAGATCCCAGCACAGGCTTCCTTCTTTTCAGGACCCTTCCTCCTTCCCTAGAGGACAACTTTCAGCTCCAGTTAGAGGGAAAGCATATGGGACATAAAGGTGTAACTCCTCTTCATGATGAAGCATGCTATCCACCATCTAACAGAGAGATGACATTCTCAATCTCATGCAAATTGATTGAGACCTTTTGGAGGGGACATGGCCAATGTGGGAATCTCTTCTGCTTGACTATATAGGTTTGTAAAAGGCATTACATTTTTATAATAGGAATTATAGTTTTCTTGTTTTCTCAGTGGAGAGGTGGGAGGGAGAGAATATGGATTCTGACATAAAAGAAAATTGAAATCCAAAAAAGAAGTGGGTGGGACCCTCCTTACTTTCCACAATGGCTACAAGCCAGGCGATGGGTCAAATGCTTGTGAATATCACAGTTAAATCTTAGTCTCTCATTCTCACACTCCGGGATATTCAAACTCTCTTTTATGCACACTGAATGGTAACAGTGCGGAATAGTGGAAAGGGGACTAGAATAGAAATCAAGAAGCCTGGATTCTATTGGTGACTTGGCCATTTTGAACCACCTAAATGACTTTCCACAAGTTAATTAATCTTTCTGAGTCTCAGAAATAAAATGAGGGAACCTGGAAGATGCCTAAGATCCTTTCTGGTTCTAAATGATATAATCCTATGATCCTATTCACCTGTGCTGAGCCTGTTTGCCACCTAAGCCATCTCTAAAAAGGGGAATTGACCTCAACAGTTTCTAAAGTGCCTTTCAGTTCTATCATTCTGATCCTATTTATATGCTACCAACTCACATTTGCAAATCAAGACTCACAAACCAGACTTCTCTACACACAATCACATTCTGTCCCAGCCTTACCCCCACATCCACACTTTCTAACCCCTTCCACTCACATTCTTCCACCAGTCCTACTAGGGTCCTAGCCACAGCAGGGATATCAGTCCTCACCCAAATGGCGAAAGTAATCCTCAAGTCCACTCCAGAAATTCTTCTCGATGAAGCTTTTCACTAGCCCCCAGGGCTGTTTTCTATAGCGCAGTTCTGTGGAGACCCTAAGAAATTAAGCCCCAAACCAAATCTATTATTTTAGAATAGGCTTTTTCCCCTGTGAAGAAAAGGCTGTCCTATGATTCAAACTAAAGCAGACCTTCCTCCCACAATTCCCCAATTCTCTCAGGGTTTATTTTATTCAAAAAAAAAAAAAAAAAGGCCTCTAGATACAAGTAGGTTTCCCAGTTGAGAAGAAGAGTACCCTCAAAGTGATTTCAGCTCTTTGAATAAGCCTGGCATCTCAGAAAACAGGCAGAGTTCAGGGCACTGAGGGGTTCCTAATGAGAGGAAACACTACAGCAAATCCCAATTACTTCCTTCTTTGTTCAGAAATTGGTCCCAAGGAATTAAATAACTGCTTAACCCATGGACACTGTTCCAATATTTAGGTTTAAGTTGTTTTTGTTCAGAATCAAAGAATGCAGTTTATTACACTCCAAGAATCCCCTTCCTCACTTCTCAGATTTCCCTCTTTCTCACCCTCCATGCTCCCGCTTTTCCTGCAATGCAGGTCTCAGCATCTCCATCCTATCCCCTTCCCTAAATCTATGCCCTTCTACCACTTTTGCCCTTCACCAGGAGAGCTTTCCCCATGACCAGAAGCGGCTTCTAGTGGAAGAAACCAAAGAGAAGGCACGGTGGCTGTCACCAAGTGTGTGAGGCTATCATATAAAAGAATAAAATAAAGAGGGTTTGCTTGGCCTCAGAGTACAGGTCTCAGATCATCTGGTAGAAGCCAGAGAGATTTAGGCTTAAACAATTAGAGTTAATCAAATGAAAAAAGGGTCATTCGAAGGCTAGGAGGTTCCCCTTTAATGGAGATCTTTGAGCCAAAATTGGTTGGTGAGTTTTCTTGGTTATAGATACAGTGGGTGTGTATATGTGTGTGTATGTATGTAGGCATACACACACACACATATATGTGTATGTATTTGTGTATATGCATAGATACACAGACATACAGTCACATACTGGTAGGTCCTTCCCAACTGATAATCTTCTGTGAAGAACTTAACAATCATTCAGTAAGCATCAATTAAATGCCTACTCTCTGCAAAGTACTGTTATTAACTAAGAGAGCTACCACATACACACATATATATATACACATACATATAATCACATACTCATAAGATGAGATAGCTTCTGAGGTCCCTCCCAACTCTGATATCTTTCTGTGAAGAACTTAACATAATCATTCAGCAAGAGTCAATCAAGTGCCTACTCTGTACAAAGTACTATATTAGAAATTAAAGGAGCTACTACAAAATCCAAGACATGATCTCAGTCCTCTAGGAACTCACTGGGGAAGATAAGACACATATGTAAGTAACAAAATACAATGCATTCATTAAGATGAAGTAGAGTGCTTGTATGTGAAAGGCCACAAGAGGCTTTGGAAGTGGTGTGTTTCAGTGGATTTTGATAGACATTTCTGGCTGTTCCAACCCATTTCTCCATAACCTCAGACTCTGTTGCTTCTTTTTCCTCTTGCACCATGATATTCTTCCCTGTCATCTTTCATCTTTGGGTTTTCTACCCTCTCTGAGCTAGACATCTTATATCCTTCCTCCTAACAGCTTCCACAGCTCCTACAACTTTACTTTATAAAATATAGACTTCAGCTGCTTCAGAGCAACCTTAAGCCTATAATATCATAAGCATCCTGGAAGCTGCATTAAGACCAACAAAAGTCAAAGGCTGAAGCAACATCTAATCCCATTTCATTTCCAACAACCAGTGGAAAAAGTCCTGAAAATGGAGTCAAGCCATGGGCTTGAACACCAGCTGTTATTTAATACTTGTGTGACTTTGGGTCACTTTTGCTGAACTTTCCCCTAACTTTTAAAATTAGGGAAATGCATTAGATGACCTCTAGTGGGCTCCACAATTATGATCTCGTTGAACCAGATGGGTGTGCTCTGTTTCAGGGTCTCCTCGAAGAGCCTCCTGCTGGCCCACCCACACCTCTGGGATGTCAATACCTGAGTCGGCTCTTGTTTCGAGCCACACGGGTGAGTGTGTAGCGGTTGATGGTATAGAAGTAGTCATGGTATGGCACATCGTGGGTGAGCACCTCAGCATCTATCACGTAGCATTCACTCTCCTGGCAGGCCTTGTACATGGTCTATGAAGTGAGAAGGGAGCCATGGGGCAGGACAAAAGGAGACCAGGTTGGTTCCCCTACCCCCGCTTCCCAAAGAAACACCCTGGGGGTCTAAGATCCTGCCCTCACTTCTTGGTCCTTGAGGGATTCCTGATTTCTTTCCCTTTTATGTTTTATTTACCTGAGTCTCTGTAACAGTGGCAGTTTTGGGAGCCAGAGGGTTGGTGAGGGTGATGGTGTAGAGAATCACTCGACTCTGGTTTCCATTGTCCTCCTTTTTCCATGGATGAAAGATGATATCTAGTAGTAGTGAGGGGGTGAGGGATGAAGGAGGGGAAAAAAGAGGAAGATTTGAATTTCACTTCCAAGGGATGTTCTCAGCTTCTGGGAGTGGACAACTAGTCCCTCAGGAAAGGCCAATGGGAACTTGAGGATGAGGGGAGGGACAGTGGAGAGAGGGGCAGGAAAAAAGGAAGGAGGGCTGGGTGGATGGGTGGGAGGCAGGACGAGTGGAAGGAGAAAGGGGCTTATTGTAGTGCTGCCGAAATTCTGCACAGAGCTCAGGAATTCCAACGGGGTAGGGGCAGAGGTCTTGGGGCCACCTACGGGGCTTCTGGCAACACTGGAGTTACTGTTAGGAAGGTCTGGGTTCTCCTGGGAAAAAGCCCTCCTTTCTCATCCACCAAGACTCTCCAGTGCCCTGTGAATGCCCTCCCGCTAGCAGGGGAGCAGACTGAGACATTATGCTCACTACACACTGAACTGGATTGCATGTACAAAGGGCAGGGTGTTGTCTGCCTATGATAAGTCTAGAGCACAAGGTGTGAGACTGCCAGAACAGAGTTCCAAGGGAAGGGCCATTGGAGACTCCAAAACTGGAGTTCCCAGTTGTGGTTCTGGTGGAAGAAGTGGAGAGATACATTCTTATATGTTGGGTTAAGAAGGCATACAAAGTAGAAAGAGCAAGGATGGAAGCAGGAAAGTGATATAAGGGAAGGAGAGAAAAGAGAGAGGGCTACGAGGGAGATGGGAGAAGGAAATATAGAAGATGAAAATAGGGGAGAGGAAAGAGAAGATAAAGGGGGAAAGGAAGGGGCGAGTCAAAAAAGAAGGGACCCAGGAAAGGGAAACTGGTTGGAAGACAGGAGAGAAAGAATTGAGAAGAAAAGGAAGGGAATGCACAGAGGAAGTAAAAGAAAACAAGGAAGAGCCAGTGAGGAAGAAAAAAAGGGAGACTCAGATGAAACGAACCAGAGAAGCGACGCTGCTCCATGAAATCTCTCTGAAAGGGAGAGTCCGTGAAGAGCAGGTCGTACAGTTTGTCAACACTGAAGTTAAAGACCTCATTCACATACTGCCGGCCACTCAAATCTTCATAGAAAGCTTGGACTTCTCCTGCAGGGAAGACAGTGTAAAAAGGAGCTGCAGATGAGCACCAGCTCATCTCCAAAATAATTATTTTTGTATTGGAGTCAGTATGCTAGGCAAGATTCTAGATGAAGGTCTATCTGCTGAACAGGGGATAGTGGTGGGACACTTGGAACATGTTTTCAGTTGTGTAATCCACAAATTAGTTCATTCACAGCTAAATAATAGGGAGCTGATTACATTCACTAATCATTAACCAACAATCAAGTAGCCAATGGGAAGACACCAGTTAATGATTAATTAATGAATTTGGCTTCTGTGAACTGAAAATGAAGAATCTTTTGTACTCAGATGACTTGAGGCTATCATTGTGGGAAGGTCCAGCAAGAGGCTACCTCCTCAGTAACTATCAAGTGGAGGAATCATCAGGTTCACAGGACTCTAATAGTTTCCTCATCAGTCTGCCAAGGCACCACCCTAATACGCCAACCAAGTCTGAACTTCCTACCATTAATGATCGGTGACTTAAGACAGCAAATGGAAGGAGGAGGCAATAACTCTAAAAGTCTCCTATCAAAATGTACTTTTTACCAAGGAATAATAGCCCTGTCCCATTAAGATACTAGCAAATACTTGACTACCACTCCAATCCTGTGGGGATGCAAATTTCTATGGGAGGAGTATGGTGATAAATCTTGGCTGGTAGATAAAGCATAAAACTGTAGGAAAACTAGGCCTAGAAACTAGGGTATTCAGCATGGATACCAAAGCAAGGGGACAGGTTTGGAGAGGGAAGAGGACTCACTTCAGCTCAATTTCCCTTACTTAACCATATTGCCTACAGCTGATTCTACAATGAGCAGAGAGATAAACTCAAGAATCTAGGAAGGGATATCATTTCAGCCTCCCCCATTAGCAACAAAGAAAAACAAGTCCTTGTCTAAGCTGCTACCTTCATCATGGGTGTCTGATGAATCACTGAGCTCAGTAGGGAGATCCTCATTATCATTGAAATCCAAAGAGGGCGAGTTCACTGGAGCAAGGATCTCAATCTTCTCCCCAATAATGTTGTCAATTGTGAGCTCCTTCTCCAGGGGGCCATCCCCTTCTACCCCTTCTTCTTCCAGGGGCAATCCGTCAAACTGTGGCAAAGACAGAGGGGTTACATTCTTCCATGATATAACAAAGATGCTGTGACTCAGGAAGAAAGGTTGAGTAATCATTCAAGCAATAAAATGCTATCATTTCTAGAGTGGTCACCACTCAAAAGACTCAGAGTCATACTGGGTGCATTCATCCACACACAGATCTGCCACATGCTTGCTGTAAGAACTAGAGTAGGTACCCTTCCTTCTCTGTACACAAAGTATTAAGATTTGAATGATGTCAAGGGGCTCCTAGGAGGCTTACAAGGTGGTTATTTCACTTTAAGCCTGATCTAAAACATGGCATCCTTAGCTAGGTTCAATATCTCCCATTAGGGAGTCTAAGGACATATAGTCTAGTCCTAACTCAAAGAAGAAGCTCTCTTTTGGGCTCCATTACATACCCCTATAATATCCATATAATTGGACACAGCAATGCCACTTTGCCACTAAATAGCACTTCTATTCCAAGAAATTCCCAGGTTTCTTCTAGTGTTATTATTATATTTGTTCTAACACTCTTGTGAGAAAATAGGAACAGATGGGGAGAAGAGACTTAGAGAAGAATGACAGGGAGACACAACCCAGATGTCATTGCTTCTAAGAGCTCTGGATGATCTTTAAGACCACTTTCTCTTGTTTTCTTTCCTTGATGGAATCCCCAAATTCTAAAACCTTACAATATATTCCTCGATTCTTCCCAGCTCGATGGGAAGATTCCTCACCATCTGAAGATATGTAATCCTTCAGAGCAATTTTTTTTTTGCCAAATTTTTTGTTTTTTTTCTCATAAAGAAGATGAATTTAAGGTTTGGGTTGGAAGACAGGTGTATGCCTAGTTTATAGGGCAGTTAGGTGTTTATTATAATATCCTATAATAGTTATAGTAGTTTAACAGTGAGTGGCTGTTTGTGGGTTTGAGTTAGACCTAGCTCCCTCAGCTAGGCCATAAAGATTTTGAAGAACAGAACTGGAAATATTTCCTTTCCCTTTTTGTTCTAAGAGGGGTCAGGGACCAGAGCTACATATAGATTGAGTAGCTACCCTCCTCAAAAGCATAAAACTATGTAACTCCTGAGTGCCTAGGGTGGGAACCCTGGGCAATAAATTCTCTCCAAGTTGGGAAAAGCAAGAGCTGGGCCCAAGGGAGAAGTGAAATAGGCAGCAGAAAGAAAGTCATTGTGGAAAGCATTTGAAAATGGTTTTCATCTGCTTAGAATGAGGATATAAATGGAACTTTCTGGGAAATGTCTGGATCTCCATTCCACTACTCTTCCTCCATCTCTGAGTCACTTCATAAGCTTTACTGACTCTTCTATTTGACTTGATCTATTTCTCTCAAAGGAACAGATTATATTTATGCCCTCCCTTGAATTTCAGATGCCTAGTACCTGATACTGCCATTGATCTGAGTGAATCAATAAATACTTACTCAGTGACCAAGTCACTGAAAGAGATCTTATCGTTTAGGAAATTCCTCTCTGAATTAACTGACGTAAATCACAAATACTCTCACCCAGGGATGAGCTGGCTCACCAGAGCAGATTGTTGAATTTTTAGCATGAGCATTATTAACTTCTCAGAAATCATCAAAGGCTAAAAATCAGGGCTTTATTTATTGTTTTATTGATTGTCTAGACTTAATTAAGAGATAAATGTTAACAAAATGGATTAAACTTTAAAATGTGCTATGTTGTACTTTTTTTTTTTAAACCAGTTGTTAAACATTTACCAGCATATCACTGCCCTTACTCCAACTTACTTTCCCAGGTCAATTACCTCTAATGAGGCTGATTCAGCGAGGCTAGGGGAAAAAAGGGCCACTAAATCAGGGGCAGAGCAAGGGTCACAATCCATACCGAAACCGGGGCTTCGCTGCTCCCGGTGGAGGTCAGTGTGCTGTTGGTGATAGACTTCTTCGGCAGCTGTGGGCTGGCATCTGGCTTAGTTTCTATGCTGCTTTTGGAGGAACTGTCATTCACCTCATTCTCTTCCACCGGGAGCTCCTCACAGTAGCTGAAGAGGAGCAGAGCCAAAAAAGAGGGCAATCAGTGCCCACTAAGGCAGACCCCCTCCCTTCCACCTACCCAGAAGGCAGAAGCCTGAGAGCTAAGCTAGACCATTCACAAATGTCCCTCAGCCTTAATTCCATCACCTGCCTTAAAACTAGGGAAACTTGACAATGAATTCTTTTTTGAATGTCCATTTCTACCTCTCGGTCCATGTCCAAATATACTTTTTCACCTCTGGGATAGCTTTCCTGAATGATATATCACATAGTCTCCTAGGTCTCTAACCTAAAATATTCTCTTTTCTCCTCTTTAAAATGGGCCCAAGGGCATTTTAAATTTAAAATTTCTGGTTGGAAATGAATATCCACCAGATAGTACTCCTTTTCACTGGCTTTATCACCAAATTCTCTGATAATTTTTACCCTTTCACTTCCCCCAATGGGATCAGCATCCCCAATAATCACTCACATTTCTATAGCACTTTTTCAAAGTAAGGCATTCACACTAAACCACTGTCAGGTTGTGGAAGAATTTTTATTCCCATTTTACAGATGCAGAAAACTAAAGAGGTTAAATGATTGCCTACGGTGACACAGTAGAATTGAGATTAGTTTTTCTGAATTTAAGTCTTTCCATTACACTATTCTTTCTCTTTAATACATAAATCAATTTGTGCTTTCTGAAATGTTCCTTTTTCAAAGACCTATGATTGCATCCATCTGGGTATTCTTTCCACAACTGCAAATCACAACACCTCCATATGTTAGTAGATAACCTTTCAATTGTGGTTGGAAACATTCATCAACCTGGCTTACTTTCTAGTAATATGCCTCTCCAAATTTAGCCAGGTTAGTCCTTGGAGACAGATCTAGAGTCTATTGATGGTCCCTTATTCAAAGTCATTACAGTTTAATAAAGCTGTTGAAGCCTGTGTTTGGACTGATGTAGCCTTCAAGCATTCAGGATCAATTCCATGCCACGATGAAGCACTGGAGTGGGATTTTAATCAAGGTATATAGTCCTAAATTATGTTAATGTCCAGTTAAGTCAATGGATCTATAGATCCCTGAGGGTATGGGAATCCCTTCTCTTGGCCTGAAATTCTAGTCCAACCTCATTTTCCATGCCTTTGGGCACCACTGCAAGGAGAGAAAAAACACAGAGAAAAGAACCCCAAAGTGCCATCACTCACCCCATTGTGTTGAAGTCATCATCTGGAGGCACATAATCCTCATCATCACTAGTCAGGCCCAATTCGTTTCCGTAACACTGATGGACAAAGTGCCACAGCTCCTTGGGACATAAGGGCTAGATGGGAGAAAATAGAAGCTTTTCACCCTTCTTCAGACTTGCTCTTTTTTATGGAGAGGGGAAAGTCTAATTGCTCATCACCAAACCCAAGAAGAGTTATGATCTTGTTAGCCAAGAAAAGGATTTTTTGACAGACAATTGTTCTCTGGCAATATATCTGCTTCCTCCCAATGTTTTTTGTTTTTTGTTTTCTTTTTACTTCTACTACAAATGATCTTTCATTCCCTACAATGAGTATGGAGGAAGGGACTAATTTGACTATTTTAGAGATGCTAGTCACACCTTGTGCTCTTACTAATCATACCCCAATAATAAAGGACATTTACAAAAGTAATGCTGAGACTTCAAAGAAATTTGTTTATCAAATTTGACGTAGAAAAAAGTACAAATAGCTTGCTAATCAAATGTGAAAGCACCAGGAATCTGGGAAGGGCAGTTAATATGTTGGGATGAGAAAAGCATAATCTAAAAACAGATTGACAATAGGCTAGAATTAGATACCTGATCTGGTAAGATAAATGCTAAATCCCATATAGATTAAAAGAAGCAAAAAGCATACAGAATGATAGAGAAAAGAGTTCAAGTGAAAAATCCCTGAGGGTTTCAGAGGTCCAAAAGCTCAATCAGGCAATCAGTTAATATAAAGAAAGGGACAGAGTTAAGAATAAAGGGAGTGCCAGTCCTAATTGTACTCTGACCATGATGCTTGTGGAAGTTGTATGAATCCTTGTCATTATTATAAAGGAGATATCTGCTCAGGTATTGCTTTAGGTTAAACAGGGGTTTTTTTTTTCAACTCTATGACTCCATGAAATCAGAAGTTAATAGGTAAAAAAAAAATTAAAGCTCTGAGTTGAAGAGACCTGAGAACAGATCTGGCTAAATCTCTCTCTCAGGAAAAAGTCCCTTTTATAATATCTTTGGCAAGTGGTCATGTCAGCCTGTCTTCTGGGAACACCTTCAGTAATGAGTTACCTACCAAATGGACAAAATCATTTTATTGCTAGACAGATCTAGCAATGAAGACATTCATTCCTTAAAATGAGCTAGAACCTTCTTCCTTAGAACTCCCATCCACTGGTCTCTATTGTGCTCTCTGGGGGCCACCACAAGATGGATTTAATAGGAATACAGTAAGTAGTTTTTGACTCCTTGCCCATTGCTGTTTTAGCTTGGTTCTCATGGGGTTTAATATCTCTGCTAGAGAAAGGGAAATTGGGCTGGAACAGGGTGGGTGGGTAATCGAGAAGGACTGAGTGGGCTGCCTCAAGGCAGATAATAAAAACTGTAGCTAACATTTATAGAGCACTTTACATATGTTATTTCATTTGACCAAATGTTTATGTACTTGCAAGTAGGAGTTTGGGAAAGTAAAAGAAGGTAGTGGGGAGAGGCAGAAGATAAAGAAGGAAGGGAGGGCTATAAATTAAATATAGAATCAAACCCAAAGCATTTTTGTTTATCTTTAACAGTGTGTGGAGACATTAGCCCACTCTTAGTCCTCCCTCTATTCCTTGGGCATGGTCATTTCTACAAACCGAGAGAAGCTTGTGGTTTGCAATGACAGGAATATTAATTTTTCCTACCTCTGTGTACCAACTGGAATGTTAGGGAAGGCCAATAAACTACCTCTGAGAATAGGGGAGTGAGGCAAAAGGAAATGCCTTGCCCATGTCTGACATGCTCTTAAGGAGACCCCACACAAAGTGGGAGGGATGCATCTACTATTTGTTCCTCTCTTCCCCTTCCCTCAGCTTTCTTTCACATATACCACACACCTCTCCGGGATGTCTCATTTCTTTCTATTTATTTGTCTCTTTAGTTCTTAATCCATCTCTACCCCTACTTTTCCTAATCAAATTCAATAACTGATATATACTGTAAAGTCTAAGGTTCAGACTATATAGGGAAGACAGGAAGAAAATAATTTCACACAAAACCATGACCAACACTTCAGAGATCAAGTCCCATGGAAGGTAAAATAGGTGCTCCAGACATGGAGAAACAAAGCCCCATGGAAGAGGGGGAGGAATTCTAGAATGCCAGGCTACTATTGCTAGGAAAGTCAACCTTGGAAGAGGGAGCAGGGCATGGTTGGGTAAGGGCACTGGGAGTAGGGAAGGAAGGGAAATTAGCTATTTTACAGCTTCCTATTTTTACTAGACTCTGGCTAACTATGAGCTAAGCTAAACTCTTTGATCTTTTGAAGAAGTACAAGTGATATCAATGGCCTCTAAATTTCAAAGGCTTGGGCCAAAGCCAAGTCTTGCCCTTCACCCCTACTGATGGATCTGACTTAACTAATCCATGAATCAGAGTTCTATTTGGGGTTCTTTTGTGAAGGCATTTATTAACTCCCAGGAGATTCTGCTTTGAGACTTCTTTGGACCTCCTTATAATTTTCTCCAAAGGAAACACAGAATTGGTAAATATTCTTATGCTTCAAGGCTGAGTCTGCCTCACACTCACAAATCATCAGGACCCTCCACCCCTCTGATTAGGCTTTAGCTAGAGAGCAGAACCTCACTCCAGGACCTCTATTTTTAAAAAGGTTCCACACAGTTTTTCTCCTCTTCTCCAAAAGCAGCAAAGCTGCTTTTGTAATTCTCTGGAACTCTCCCACCTCTCCTCCGCCCCCATACCCCCTAGCTGAGTCCTTCCTGTGATATCTTCCCCTTCTTTCAGCTTCCTTGAGGGCAAAGCTGTCTGTTTTTTATTATTTGCATCCCCAGCATTTAGTATAGTGCCAGGCACTATATGTTGTTTAATGAGAGCATACATATATATATATATATTTATATGTATGTGTGTGTGTATGTATGTAAAGTGTTTTGAAAACCTTAAACCACTGTATAAATGGCAGTTATTATTATTAAAGTTATTTGGGAAGGTCTTATTACCTTGCTGTACTGACAATTCTATGAAGCCAATATCTCAAATTATCTTTGTTTGTTTCTCCCCATGGAGACCCTATGCTTCAAACTCAGTATATGTTCAACAGATGTTTGTTGAATTCTTAATGTACTTGTTTGTTTCGTCTGTATATTTCCTTTGGTCTTTTCCATAGACAGGCAGGTGTCTGTCTTTATCATGAGACTAAAACTTCTTCTAAACTAACTTCTAAAAACGAGGGTTTTTTATCTGTGACTCCCCCACCTCTTTCCCCAAGCTGGAATCAGGAGAGATCTGTTCTGCATTCTAGGACAGATCCCTATAGCCACTGAAACCTCAACTCAGAGCAATGACTGACTTAAGACGCCTATGGTATATATCCAGACCCACTTTAAGGAAAGTGTCCACGCCGGCCATGTCTTTATTCTTCTCCAGATTCTGCTCATCACTCTCTAGACTTTTTCTACCCCTACAGAGCAACTTCCTCACCCTGAAGGGGTTCACTCCATTCCTGATCTTCTCTAGGACAATCCACCGCTCTCTCTGATTGGCGGTTCTTCCCAGAATTTCCATTTAAGTTAAGTGTCCAGACCAGCCTCATCTTCTTTTCTCTGTGCTGCACTCACATCTCTCTAGACTTCCTCTATCACACCTTTCCTCACACCTCCATTTCTCCCTCTTTTCAGCTTCTTTTTTTGTGTTCCTTGAGGGCAAGCAGTATCTTTCCAATGTTTAGCTCAGTGCTTGGCAATAATAAGCCATTAATAAATGCCAACTTGATTTGACTTCTTCCTCCTTCAGAATTTGAGGGATGGTACTTTCAAGATTCATTTACATTCTTCCAGAAACTGCTTAATAATTAATTTCCTATTCCCTGCTTTGAGGCTTCTTATAACAACATGGGAAACATATATTCAGGATGAGACAAAAGCAGTCAAAGTTTGCTCCTGGGAGAATAAGAACTGATTATTTTCATGAGGTTTTTAAGGTTTGAAAAAGCTTTTGAATGTATTACCTCATTTGATCCTTAAAATCTTCAAGATAGGTATATTCCTTTGTTCTGCCTCCTAATTTTATAGATGAGCCTTGGAGAAATTAGTGGTCAAGATCATACAGCTAATTAAATATTAATGATGGGGTTGAACCCAGGTCTCTTTTGTCACAGTCTAGTATTCTCAAAGAACCCTGATGCTTAGAGTGGGAAGGGCCTTGAAGTACATCTGTTTAAATCTCTTTGACCCAAGAAGGAATTCTCCCAGTAACATCCTAAACAGTCTCTGTTTGAACACCTGAGCTCACTCCCGTGGAAGAAAGCAAAAATCAAAGCTACTGAACTGTTGGACTGCTCTCAAGAGTAGCCTGGACCTATTTCCATCCATTAGTCCTTCCCAGTTCTTTTCTCTGGGGCCTTGGGGCATTAAATCAGAATATGGTGGTCTTTAGCTCTCTGTCCACTACAGTTTTGATTTGCTTCTCAAAGGACTTCTTATGTCCAGGAAAAAGTGGATAAGTGTCTTGCCCATGTTTCATGACTAGAAAATGTTAGTTGTCAGATTTTTCTCGACTCTGAGTCCAGTATTCTTTTAATTACAGAATGCTCCCTCTTGGCCAGAATCATAACAGATCCTCTTTCCATGGGCCTCTCATGATAATGAGGTGGATGACAGATGAAGTTTATAATACTCTGCCATTTACACAGTGGGTAGAGTGCTGGGCCTAGAGTCAGTCAGGAAGACTCAACAACCTGAGTTCAAATATGGCTGCAGACACTTACTAGCTATATGCAAGTCACTGAACCCTGTTTGCATTAGGGAAAATAAGCTGGAGAAGCAAATGACAAATCACTCCAGTATTTCTGCCAAAAAAATCTTCAAATGGGGTCACAAAGGTCAGATGTGGATGAATACCACTATTTGTAAAGCTTCTAAATAGGTGCATGGGATTTTTAGGACAATCCTTTTAGGCAAAACAATGCTTTGTTTTTTGCTTTGGATTTTACTAGACCCCAATTTTTCATCTTCTTAGGGAACTCTTGGTGAAAAACTTCCTTTACCAATGCAGATCACCACCTTCTAAGCAAGTATAAAATCTGGGAGTTTCCTGGGATACTAAAAGTAACTTGTCCAGGGTCACTCAGTCAGTATGGGTCAGAGGTGGGTCTGGAACTTAGATGTTCTTAACTCCAAAGCCAATTCTCTAAAGGCAAAGTATTATAAGGACAAAATAAAAAGAATAAAAAGGCACTCTGAGAAGGGAGTATATGCTTACCTTCTCTAGGAGGGCATTCTGCCACAGCCGGAACATCATCATGTATGTCCTATCTCGGGCCCCAAAGGATGTAAAAAAGTGCTGGCAAGAGAGAGAAAAAGAAAAGACAGGCCTGTTCAGAAAAGTTAGGTAATAGGAGAACAACCACTTGGCCCTTCTACCTCTAGAAGTTCTATCTGTCAGAAGCTAAGCATCACTAACTCCCAATTTAAATGAATGAATGATAAGCTACTTATCTAGTGTCCACAGTCTGCCAGACTAAAGTGCCAAGGATACAAGCATAAGCTAGAGACAATATAATATTCTCTCCTTCTTGAAGTTATTTTGCACATGTTATATGTTGCTCACTGTACCACACTCCCTTCTGTTCCCCAAACTACGATATAAATTCCTTGTGTTTTACTTCTGTCTTTACATACTTTGAAAAATAGCACAGGGCTTTACACTATAATAGTTGCTTAATAACTGTATGTTGGATTGTATTATCCAACTACATTATCACTGGGCCACAATATTACACACACATATATTTTAGAGGGGAGTATTAAGGGATGGGAATATGACAAGAAACAACAGTTAAAAGATGGAAAACTAAGAATGGCCAGTCTCTATTATAAGTCAACCTTCCTTTGTCCCAAACTTTCCACAGTCATCCACCAAGAATAACTACCTAGAATATGACTTCCTTTTATTCTCAATACTATTATTCCACTTCCAATTAGGGAGAACAAAATGGTAAAGTAAAATGGCAACCTAGAGGAGGAAAACCTGAGCCTCTATTCTCTATTATATAATGAAGAGCTCTGAACCCGGGAAGCTTTGGGCCTTTCTACTTCCTTAGCAGGCTAACCCATTAATCTTCCTGGTCTAGTTAAAGGTCAGTGATCATAGCAAGCTTTCCAAAGGCCTGAGATGACTGAACATTGATGTAAGCATTGAGTTTGGCCTGGAGACAGGGAAAGGAATACCTGGGCAGGCAGGACCAATCCCTGGGAATTTTAATTGACTTTACCCAAGAGCTCTCTGCCTACCCAACCCCCTAAGCCAATCGGCTTAGGCTCATCTGCCTCCTGTTCCTGCCCCTGCCTCCAGGCTGTCGCAGTGTTCTTCCTCTAGTCCCATTATAGTAACACTAGAAACATGCACATCGATGCAGGGGTGGGGAGAGAGGTAACAGAGGGAGAATTTGAATCAGATGGGTAAAGGCTCCTGGAATGGTACAACTTTACCTTTTCAGTGTCTGTGCAAACTTGGATTGCATTGGGAATGAGTCGGGCTGTTTTTTCTTTAGTCATGGAGCAGATGTCTTTCAATCGCACTGTTAGCTGGGGTACCACAAGATGGGAGAAGGAACAAGAAGGAAAAAAGGACATAAAATTACTGTTTTTTTTTTTTTTTAATCTGTTTGGCAGAGATTGTCCAATAGCACTAAGAAAGACTGACTGAGATCATCAACCCACACACATCTAGATCTGGAACTCGGGTAGGTCAACCCTCTCAATTTAAAGATGAGCAAACAGAATTTGGTCCATAATAATTAACACAACTAATTACTGGCACATCAGGGACCAGAACTCAAATCTCCTGCCTCCACCTCCAATGTGCTTTCCATGTTCTCGGTAGTCTTTCATATTTTCATAGGTCCCATCTACATTTTTCCATGTACCTCCATATCCCTGTCTCTTATGCACAATGTTCCCTTCCAATATTCAACAAAAATGGAAGTGGATCAAATAAAGAAAACTCAATTTTCTTAAAGCTTGTGCTTTTCATATGGTTATATTAAGGCCAGGACAGAGCATTTAGTTAGTACAGGAACCAAGGCAGAAAGGTGTTGCCATAGTTCTTCCAAAGGGGAACAGAGCCTCAAGCATTTTCAAGCATTTACCAGAGTTTCCCAGCGGAAGATGTTGCTGTAGAAACAGATCCAATTTTCAGAGAGGTAGAGTCGGCCCTGGAGGAGAATGTCTCTTTGGAGCGCACACGAGTAATCTAGAGCAGGATAGAGAAGAGGGGAAGTCAGAGGCAGGAAGCATCCCCAGCCAACAGCTGCCAAGTCAGTGCAGTTAGGATACACCACCCCATCCACAAGGGACCCTAATTAGCTCTGAGAAACTAAAGACCCAGGTCTAAAAGGGAACCTCCCCCTTGACCAGGAACGAGAGGTGCCCACACTAGTGGGCCAGAAGTTAAAGCATCTCATGCTCCGAAGGTCTTGGAAAGCCATTCATGAGGCTTAAACAGTTGAAAACCTATCTGGAGGCAACATGTCAGCCATGACAGAGAGCAGAGAGAATGTGCTGGGAGGGAAAAGGATGATTTTTAGCTCAAGGGGTTATTGACCCAGAGGCTAAAGAAGCAGAAGAATGTTCCAGGGGCAGGGGAAGCCAGAGTGCCAAAGGAGGGCGACCCATTGCAGGAGGTGATTCCCTGACACAGCTCTAACAGTTTGAGGAAATTCACATAGGATGACCAGAGAGGTTTCCCTAAAGGATTTGGAGAAGCAGTTACTTTTTGGGTTTGAAAATTATGATTAAGCAAAGTGAACTAGGGACAGTAGGACATTGATATCTGCCTCAGTCCAGGGGAACATTCTAGGGGGCAGTTGTAAGCCATTAAGTCATGAAAGCCAAAAGCAGAGAACTCAAAGTAATCTAGAAGACTGCTTTGCAAACTTTGCTCTCCAACCTCCCTACAAATTTCCCTCGCCTAAACTCTCCATCTAGACCAGGTAAAAATAATGGGACTAAAAGCATTTGCAGCTTGATAATAATAAATAAGAATAATAACAATGTTTATCTAGTTAAAGTTTGTAAAGTACTGTACTAATCTCTCAACATAGGTGTTGGGTTATCTTACCACCCCCAAAAAAGGAAGGATCTCCCCCCAGCCAAAGTCCCATGGGCCACCTCAAAGTGTTAGCCCAATGTCCTACTCTAAGAGGCAGACATGGCAGTTTAGGGTCATATTCTTTCTCCGGTAAAACAGTTGGAGTAATGGCCCCTATTTGGGGGTCACTCCTGGCTTACCAACGATGAGGCGCTCTGTGTCAGGAAGTTGCTTGAAAAGCTTCCTAAAGTCTTCATTCCGCTGTTTGTAAGTTGGGCTTAATACCTGTGTGACAAAGAATTAAGGTTAGGGGGATAAAGGGGGAAAGCACTTGGGGAGGCCAGAGGTAGAGAGTACAGGAAAGAGGGGAGGTATATTAGCAGAGAGCAGTTTCTCCTGTTTTAAGAAGGAGGGAATGAAATGCTTTTATCCAACATATATAGCAAGGCCAAGTTATGCAGGAGGTTTAGTAGGGAGTAGGAGGGGTGGTGGGATGGAGAGAAAGAGAGAATGCAGTAGACTTTGCCTCCCAGGGCCATGTTGAGAAAAAGCTAACAAGGACAAGTGTACCCACATTATGCACAGCCCTGACCTATGTGGCAGGAACAGACAGAAGGGAGGGGAAGCACCCCTCCAAAGCAACGTGAAGCCCTAAGTTACCTTCTAAATTTATTCTAATTCTTACCCCCCAACCCTAAGGATGGAACATGAATGTAAAGGGAGTTCTAAAAGTAAGGTGTAGGTAAGGGATAAATACCCTGATGCCCAACTAGTGATAGCCTTTTCCATGTAGTTATTTTATCTTTTAAAACAAATTTTAATTGTAAATGTTTGGAACTGTAAAAAAGTGTTTCTGAGATAGATGTGAGCAATTTCTTAAGCTATTCCCTCCCTTCAAGTTGTCTGGTCTTTAATTAGGCAGCCTATTGAGCCTAAAATCCAAACCTATTTAAAAGGTAATTCATCAACAATGACAAAGTGAATAAAGAACAAGCTTTGGAGCTTAGAAGATCTGAATTCAAGTCCCACTTCTGAATAATGCTGTATGACTGAGCAAGTCATTTAATTTTTCCGTGTTCTAGTAATATCCAAAGTAACAGAGAAGGTACAAAAATCTACATTGGTCGAAGGTGTTTTCTCATCTGGAAAAAAACTCAATAAACAGAATTACAGATCCAGTCCTTGGCTCCTAATCCCAATATCTATAAAATAAAATTTCCCATGGATTCATACTTTGAGAATTGGAAAGAGCATCAGCTGTTAAATAGTCCAACCATAAATGAAAGTAATCACCATTATAATATACCTCACTTAAGTAGTTAATCCCTCTAGACATAACATTGAAAGTCTAATCAATCAAGAAATCAACAGCATTGATTAAACACTACATATGTGCCAATAACTGAATATAAAGATAAAAATAAACTGGTTCCTGCTTCCTAAGGGCACACATATCCCAATTTATAATAGCCAAGAACTCTGAGAACACATAAGCACAATATCCCTGCAAGAGGCAAGAATAAAAAGAAAGTCAAAAAGCATTTATTCAGTACCCACTTACTATGTAACAGGCACTGTCCTAAGGGCTGGAGATATCAAAAAAAAAAAAGGCAAAAAGACAGCTCCTGTTCTCAAAGAGATCCCAATCTAAGGAAGACAACTGATTCCATCCAGATTCTAGAATTGGCTGTCTTTAGTTCATATTACTACTCTAAAGGTATATGCTTTCAGTTACATTTCCAGTACTGGCACTGAACCCTAAAGTCCCAGTTTTCCCACCCAGTTTCCTTTGTGTTCAACCACACCTGTCTGCAGTGAGACTATGGAATTGCTTTCTCTAGGGGATCAAGAAAGCACTCAAACCTATGACTTTTTACCTTGTATTGGAACTACGTGAGCTCACTGACACAAAGTCTTCCGTGAAGGCTTTCTAGAAAAGACAGTATCTTCAGAGATTTCAGCTAATTTGTCTTTTGTTAAATGCATACCAAATGAATTGCACTTAAAAAACAGTGACCTTCCTAAACGGGACACTATTAGTTACACTAAATTCAAGTCCTAGAAAAGACTTCAAAAGATTCTATGGGACAATTCTCAGAAACAATTCCACACATACCTCTACTTAATCACTATTGCAATAAAGATTTTGCTTATGGCTCTTGCTGCTATTTAAGTCCTGTCCAGGACAGACATGGAAAGCAGATACTCAAGCTTTGTCCGTGTGAAGGAACAGTGAAATCCCAAAAGATCACACTGGTGCCTCCCATTCACCAGCTGAAGTTTTGAGGGACTGTATCTGAAGAGATGAGATGAGCAGGTTAGTAGGGTGTTCCCAACCCATTTCAGGTGGATCCCCAGCCCAAGGAACCCTGTTATCCAAGCTGTTGCAGGCCTCAAAACCTTAATTTTTCTCCACCTCCCCCACACCTAGCTCTTTACACTTCCAATGTATAACTGAGTAAGGTCTCCACAGGTGTAGAGGAATGGAAGGCGCAGTCACATTTTCCAAACCACAGGCAAATTGATTTATCTTTTCTCCCTCTTCCAAGAATTCTACAGATTCAGGAGTAGGGAAATAGGGAATTCATATTCAGCACTGGGATTTCTTAAGTTTCAGAAGCAAAAATCAAGAGTTAAAGAAAAAAATTCAGCATTTCAAACCTAGGCACTCATTTCACTAACCCGCCAACGTAGTTTATCGGCATAGGCTGTTCCAGAAACAGAAGAGTAAAGTTAACTTTTTCTTCCCTATCTTGAAGCATTACATATCAGTGGGAACGATATTAACATCAATATTCCCTCTTCTTATTTCTGGAACTATTCCCTCCAAAAGTTAGCTACAATTCCACCTGTATTTTAAAGAATTCAAGAACCAGTTAGGCTGGACCCTCTTTAGCAATACTTGTAAACCCTCAGGAAACAGGTTAAAATGAGAAATGCTAAGAATTTTGAAATTATAACAGAGGGAGACAGAAAATAATCAGATTGCAAACTCACTGCTGGGATTTCTTCAGATTCACAGCAATGCCAGTGTTTGCAGCCTGCAGATGAGCTGTCCAATCTCTGCAGGTAATACAGCAAAGACTCACTGTCCTGAGCCAGCATTAGGCTCCAGAGGATCCCAGATTCTGTCAAAGAGTCCATTGCTCCCCTCCCATCCGGTACCCTAACTTGTCCAGCTCCTTGGTGTTCCCTTCCTCCAATATCCACAGGGTAAATAATCAGTCTTGCCTGGACTGACAGCAAAAAAGTGACCAGGCTGGAAGGCAAAGCTACCGTCCTGTATTCTCCCTTCACATTCAGGCTCCTTTTCAACGCAAGGTCTGTCCAGCCAAAGGGATGTGGTCAGGGTTGGTCATGGGAGGAGCTCACTGGTCAGCCTCCTGCTGTAGAGTGCCCTTTCTCCCATCTGATGCTCACAATGTGGTGACCTCCACTCCCGGAGATCCCATGTTAAAGGTAGGGTGAACTGCTTCCTTCCAGCGAGGAGCAATTGTAACTCCCAGAGTCCATCCAAAGATTCCAAGCAGCGGGTTGGAGCCAAAAAGTGTGACCCACGTACCAAGTCCACCAAGGCCCGCCGGAGGGGCCCCAGCCAAATGACCAGCTCAGGTGTAGTTTCAACAGACAGGTACAGTCGTGCTCCGGAGTTCAAAGCTCCAGCCCCTCCAGTGACTCACTCCAGTGGCAGTGTTCATTATAGAGCCTTTATGATGGGGTGACTCAGAGCTCGCCCAAGCCCACAATGGAGTAGGATTCCCAAATTCTTAGTCTCTGCCTGTCACTTCCCAGGCACACAAAGGGCAAGGAGGGGAAGTGCCCCCCCCAGCACTAACACCAGTGCACGGGCTGTGACTCCCGTCCTGCGCCCTGGGCAGCTGCTACTGGACATACCAAGAACGGCTTCGGCCCCTCTCCTCTGTCTTCCCCACCCATCCCTGTTCCTTTGCAGTTGACTGGCAAACAGTTTCTTTGTTAGTGTTGCCTGTGTAAGGCATGAGGGAGGGAGGGTAGGACGCACAGTCCCAAACACACACTTAAAGTTACAGGATCTGGGGGACGGTCCTGGCCAATGTCCTCCAGTAACCCCCGGTCTGGCCCAGCCTTCCCCAGCAGATGTTTCCTGCAAAGGAAAGTTGTTGGCCAGAGATCGAAGTGGAGGGAGGGGAGAAGGAGGCACCCGAGATGCTGCTGTGATGATGAAATCCGAAATCTGAGACTCCGAGAGCTGCTTCTGCTATGTTTACTCTCCCACCAACCCTGTCCACCAGCTCCCCGGTGCCAGCCCGAGAATGATCAGGAATCTAGCAAAGCTTATTGGCTAGAGAGAGGGAAAAGGTGGGGAAGCTGGGGGAAGAAAGGTAATCTCCTTTTCAAAGACCTTTAAAGAACCTGGACCTTGGAACTCACTTAGTCCAGTCACCTTATTTTGCAGAGGAGGGTCAGGAAGGACGTGGGTCACACGTCCAAAGTCACCCAGCATTTTGTTGAGCACCGGGAGGAGAACTCAGGTCATTAGGCTCCTAGGGCAGTGTTCTTTCTTTGACACATCACACCGAGGAACTCCCTAGCTCCAAGTTCTCCAGAGGCTGCTCTTTAAGATTTCTGACCTCCCTGGAGGAACACGATGAAAGGCAGGGAGATGGAAGGAGACAAAGCTGAAGTCCAGCTAAATGGACATAGTTGAGGTCAGGAATGCTCAGGCATCTGGACAGAGCAGGGATGGCGGCAAAAAGTCCTAGAAACCTACCACCACATGTAGGTGCCACGCTGGTGTTTGTAGAGAGAATTCAAGATGACACAGGAATTTTGTGGCTGACAATGAAAGGAAGCCAGCCTCTGAGACAATGGGGGTAGTGTCCCCACTCTGTGTACATCCTGGCCTTCCCAGTCCCTCCAGGGCCAAGGGGGCTACTTAGTGGCTTCAGGTGTGGTAGAGTCCACATGATCAAAGAGGTGGTGGGTCTGCGGATGGCTGGTAACCAGGAGCTCAGAAATAGAGTCAGGGGCTTTAGGGAATGTCAAAATAGTTAGCAAATATTAAATTCTACACACATACTTCGCCCCTTGTATGTAACATCACTAAATGTGCACATGCACGAACATGTATATGTACACACAGTGCTCCGATATTCAACCAATAAACAGGAGTCACAGCCTATCCAGAGAAATTGCCCTATGGGGGAGAGGGGATAACAATGAAAAGAACACTAGAGTCAAAGGTCCTACGTCCAAATTCTGCCTCTGCCCCTCACTATCAGGATGAGCCCCTGGTGTCCCCACTCTGGGTTTCAGCCACCACATCTATAAAAAGGAAGGGTCAGACTACATGGCTTGCAAGTTTCTTTCTACTCTAAATCTATTGATTCTGATTCTGTATGTTTCTAGTGATATATATGTATCTCCCAGACTGCTTTGTATATATACATCAGGAGCTTAATAAGCATGTCTTGAATAAACACTGAATGAGTAATTTCTCTAACACAGACATATATGACCTACACACACAAACAAGTACACATTCCTACCCTTCCTTAATCATCCATCTCAAGGCTATATTACTCTTAGCCTAAACAGAGTAGGGTTTAACAACAGCTCCCCATGGGGTCACTGAAATCTCTTTATTTGTGCCTCTTCCCTCCCACCTCAGATCCCAAATCCAGAGGAGCCATGAGACTGAAAAAAATCTCCTCATAGGAGTCCTTAACCTCGTGACATGGATTTCTTTGGTACTCTGATAGATCCCATGGACTCCTGCTTAGAAGAATGTTTCTGACTGCATCAAATAAGACATTTAACTGCCAAGGATTGCCAAGAAATGATTTTAAAATAGTTACCAATGATTTTTTTGAACTTCACAGATACCAAGTTAAGATTCCTTATCTTACAGTATCACTAAAGGATATGACAAATGGCGTTCTGTTTGTCCCAGCTGTAATGGGGTGGGAGCGCGTTACACCCAAAGAGATAACATCTAGGAGGATGCACCTCCACACATCCACCTTTGCCTCCCCTCCCTACTCATGAAGAGGTGCATTGTAAGCAGGATCCCAAGGGCAGTGGAGGGGGGAAGTAGCCCACGGTAAATATTAACTCTATCACAAACATGAAAAGCGGGGACTGCCTGGTACTTATTCCCTCTACACTAGCAAGAGGAAGAGGCAGAGGGGTTGGGAGAGAAGTGGATTTGGGCAGAGTATTGACCTCTGATGGGATAAAGAGAGCTTCCAACTGAATGGGTCATGGGAAGCCTAGAACCTAGAGAAATGGGAGTATGAGGAGACACGGAGCTGATACCACAATGGGAAAAGAAGGGCCAGATGTAAGAGTAGAGGACACAAGAGTTGGAGGAGGAGGGACACAGTAAATCGGGATTAGGGCTGATTAGGGAAGAAGCTAAGTGATAGCCCAGAGGCTATGCACCCCTTCTAGGACTTCTTGCCTGCTATAATTTGGTCTTTTTAAGTTACCTGCCTCTGATCCCATTTGCTTGATTGTGAATCCCCCGGCTCCCTCTCCCCTTAACTTTCTCCAGAACCATCCCTTCTTCTGTTCGGATCATACTGTGTAGGCAGCAGGAAGCTGCCTATTAACTCAAGTCCTTTTTAGAGAACCTGAGAATCAGAATAGCAGAAGGTTCCAGGTTTTCTATAACCCAAGGCTCCTATGCAGTCAGAACAAGCAAAAGAAATCACCCTCGGGAAGAGAAGGCAAGCACACTGACCCCTACCTTTGGAGGAGGGGAGAATCCCAGTGCTGCCTCCAACCCAAAGAATCCATCCATTACTCATAGACTAAGAGCCCTCCTGTACTGATCCCTGTAGGAGGGAGTGACTGTGTGCCTATGACCCGGGGGTCTTGTGTAGTTCATTTGGACAAAGAAAATGGAAGACACCTTTCCCTTAAATCCTTCCTTTTGATTATTCTGAATTCACCTTCCTGCTTATTTCCTCCTCTACCTTTTACTACCTTATCTATTACTTTCCCCCCAAGTATCCGGTTCTTTGGCATCAGGAAGAATGGTGTATCCCCAGCAACATGCTTAAAATATTTTTGTTCTGGTCCCATCCTATCTGGAAGCAGTGTTCATTTCTGGGTCTGGGTCCAAAGGAGGACAACCCTATCAAGATCGATTGATGGCCCTAGTGACTTTGTAGCTTGAAGAACACACAACTGGATGGGGGGTAGGGAGGACATCACAGTCTGTCTTCAAGTACCTAGGATGCTACCATGGGGGGAAGGAGGATTAAATTTATTTGCTAGAACCCAGGGCAATGAGTTGGGAAACTGGAGGACCACTGCAGCTCCATATAAAGACCAGCTTCCTAACAGTTAAAACCATTTAGAAGTGGTGTTGACAGCCTGAGGATGTAATTGGTTGTCTTCACGTAAACAGCAGCTATTCCTTTGACAGGAGTGTGAGAGAGATGATGCCTGCTTCAGTGTTCTAAGACCCCGAGAGCTGGGAGAGCTAGGAGAGAGGGGCTTTCCTGGTACTCAGGCTCCCTGCCATCTCTAGGGGACCTGGTGGTGCCTCAGTGGGACATCCTCCTCTTAAGAAACGCCTGTCCCAGTAGTTCCATCTCCTGATGGAGCTTTCTATGGCCGCATATTGAAGCTGGCCCAATCCTCAGTCATGTGGGGAGTTTCTCCCCGAGTGCTGGCACCTTATCCCTCAAAGTAACCTGTATGGAAACAGCAAATGGGCATTGTCTCCTCACACACATAACTTTCAGGAAGAGTTCTGAAAAGGGGAAGTAGCTGACAGTTTGAAGAAAGGAAAGACAAGAGGGAAAAGGAGAGGAGAAAGGAATCATTCTAGAAAGACAGCATCAGAGATGCAGCGTTTAGATGGGAAGAGGAAGGGAACAAGCATTTATTAAGTACCCACCATGTGCCAGGCACTATGCTAAGTGCTTTACAAATATCATCTCATTTGATCCTCATGACAATCCTGGGAGTAGGTGCTGTTTTTATCCCTATTTCACCATTGAGGAAATGCAGGCAGATAAAGGTAAAATGACAGCCCAGATTCACCAGCTAGTATCTGAGGTTGGAATAAAACTCAGGGCTTCCTGACTCCAGGCCCACTGCCACCTAGTCGCCCCTTGATTGGGAGGATCAAACAGGCTCAGAGGAGAACATCAAGAAAACCAGTTCAAAGCAGTAGGGCTAGGGTTAGGGTCTGCTAATGGAATCACATGGAAGGCTGCTCTGAAAGGGCTGACGTGTGCTCTCGGATGCAGGCCCTGACCCCATCAGTGGGCCTGAGCTGAAGCCTGTGCTCTGCGGCTCATGGATAGGGAGGCCCAGCCAGCAACCACAGTAGGCACAGGGGTCCGGATTACCCAAGCACAAAGGCACCGACTACCCCACAACGCCAGTCTGGCACAGGTTATCTTATGGCACAGGCAGTATTTCTGGCTAAGGCCAGAATGGGGCCTCCAAAAGAGGCCAGCCTCAGAAGGGGGAGGCAGCCCACCCAGCCCAATTCCCAGAACTGCTTTCAGCTGGCCCCTCGAGGGCACTAGAGACTACAATAAATACACAGAAGGCAGCCGGTGCTTACTCTTCGGATGTGCTGTCTCTCATGCTGAAAAACACATGGAGAAAAAACAGAAAGATGAGAGAGAAAGGATATCAACATGAGAACCATAGAGACTGAGCAGCATGCAGCAGAGCAGGGTTCTCTAGCTGAGGGGCCCAGGTCTGACTGTCTTTCCTCACCACCCTCCCAGAAGACATGGCTACCCCTTATCTCTATTTCCTACTTCTCTTCCTCAGGAACAGAGGCCCCAGGCCACTGGCCATTTTTTCTATCTCCTCTCACTGTAGTCACTCAGCTTTGTTCTCTCTCCCTTACCTGACCCTCCTCAATCACCTTGTCCCAAGTATGCAGCCAATCCCAATAGGACCAAGAGAAAAATAGGACTGAGGGCCACTGGGGAAATAGATAAAGGGAAGATACCACAACTAGGGGCCCTGAGCTAGAACCGAATAGACAAGGAAATTGTTGAGTATTTTAGGTGGTGATATTGGCTGCAGGAAGACAGAGATTATGTATAAGTATTTAAGTGTTTGGTGAGCAGGGCAGGAAGGAGGAGGAAGAGGAAAAAAGGCTAATTATGGTCTGCCCCAAATTCTGTGATGCCTGGGTCCATGAAGGAATCTCTAGTGTAAGATAACACAGAAAGGAATTTTGAGATATGAACAACAATTTAAGTTATCTTTGGGGGAAAAAACCCACAGTGAGTTAATGATTTGTGGTGGGTAGATGTTCAAGAATTCATTCATTTGGCTTCCTGGAGTAGTCTACCACAGCAGGTAGAAAAAAGAAACCAGTTTGTTTGGGAAGACTGATATGTAAGGATGGAGCAGGAGGAGATGCAGCTTTTCAGCATTTCTAACTGCAGATGAAACCTATCTCAGTTCTCAATTCAAACTTTTAGATGTCTCCAGTTGGTATGTTATCTTCTAATATGTCTGCTCACCATCAGAATTTCAGAGGCTTTCTAGGACCCAAAACAGGAATGGTGTCCCTGACATTTGGATCTCTGGTTGTAGAACCTAGGCCTCTCACATGGTCTATCTACAGGACCCCCAGCTCTGTATAACTTGATGGTTGCAATTTTGGCCCATTCATGTTTGGAAACCAAGGTAAAAGAATAAGGCAGGGAAAGGAAAGGGACAGGGAGAAGAGGTAAAGAAAGCTAGATTTCAAGGGAAGGGGGAAAAGGGAAAAAGAGAAAAAGCAAGGAGCACAGAGAAGAAAAGGGAGGAAGAAAAGGAGGGAAAAGAAAGAATAGTAGAAAAGTGAGGGGGGAAAATCAGTAAACTCTAAGAGATAGAAAAGAGAGCAATGGTGAAGTTAGAGATTAGAGGAATGAAAGAGTTGTGAATCAAATTCTTTTAAGAAAACTATTTTAATCATCCAGTTTCATTGTTTCATGTTTCCTTCTCCTTTCTTTCTGGGGTGCATAGCATACAGCTCCCTTGGATGCTGGGGGAGGGGATGGACTTGGGTGTCGGAAAAATATGTGACATCCCAAAAGGAAGCTTGGATCAGTCAGACAAGCTCCTAGCCTTTTAGCTCCCAGTAAGACAGGCAGCCCAGCCCAGCCTATTCCTACCTCCATCTCTAAACAAAAGAGGTTGGTTAGTGACCTTGTCCTGAATAAGTGGACAAGGGAATTGGAATTCAGATCCCAGGGTCAATGTTTTGGCTTCAGGAATGAGGTGGGGTTAGGGATGAGGAGAATGTAGCAGCTTATTGTCTCTCCCCTCTCCCAGCCTCAGGGCCTGCCTTCTAGGGGTTCAGTGGGATACTGAGGGCCATGCAACCCTAAGCTCAATTCAACATGGGCTGGACATTCAGTCTCACTGGAGAACAATCTTTAAGATCTCATAGGAACAGATTAGTACCGATGTTAGGACATCATTGTACATAACTATGGATACACAACGCTCGTATTGATTTTGGCCCAAGTCCCTACACTATATCTAGGCCTTGGTTCTCTTTCTCTTTCCTAGCCCAGGATGCATACAACATCTCTCACTAAAGGGGAATCTTTGCTCTGATATTCTTTATTGCTCTCTTTCCTTCCCTCTTCACTTCCTCCCCCACCCCCCCCCCCAACATAAACACTCTCTCTTCAAGGTGGCCAAAGTACTGCAAAGGCCGAGGGATCAGGAAATGGGTGATGGTCCTTCTCCAGAAACAGCTTCCAGCTCCAGGTTTCTGGGAAGAAAGGTGAAGTGATACAGAGAGGGCTAAAGAGACGATAAACGTGAGGTTAAGGATTAAGAAGCATAATAAGGTATAAAATGAGGTTACTCCATGTCACTTAGACGCCTATCTCCTAATATAAATTCTCTACTGAGCCAAAGGACAAAGTACAGTTGGGCAGGAAGCTCAGTTGGGTAACTTGCCAACAGCACTCTAGAAGAAGGTTTAAGATCTTAAGGTTCATTTCAACATGATCAAGGGGGTGATACCTCTCTCAGGACCATCTGTTCCCCCAGACAGAAATCAGGTAATGAGAAGAAAAGTTCAAGAATGACTCCATATTTTTTTCTCCCCCAAATCTATGCAGTTACAACAAGCTCCTAGAAAGTGAAAACTATTCTATCTGGCCATATTTGCCATCTTTCTCCCCCCCTCCCCACCTTAGTCCCTGCCAATCTCTCTGTACCTCACCTACTCTTAATTTATCAATTCCTTTTTAGGAAACAGAATTGGCTTCTGAGCCAGAAAGAACTTTGTTGCAGAAGATTTCTTTGACACATCCTGCTTATGTTATCCAGGAAAAGTAACAACCTCTCAAAGACCCAAGCAAATCATTTAAGAACATCGATTTCAGAGAATATGCTGACTTGAATTTGTGGGGGAAGGTACTCACCAGGAGCTCCCAGTATCACTGAAATCACAGGTCTGATCATTACAATATATATTTAATTATCTATTTCTTGTTAGTTCAAAAATCTTTTCCTTCTAGTTTCTTACTTTTACTTATTTTCTTTCATTACACCTTTTTCCCCCCTAAGAAGTTTGGCCTTGCTCTATTCTTTTCATTATTTCTCTTCCTTGACAGTTTGGTCTGAATTTTATGTTCTGAATTATGGGCCATATACCTTTACTTATTTGGATTTGATTTTCTGTGTATCCTTTGTGAAGTTAAAGTTTCTGAAGTATAGGTCTTAAACTTCAACTTCTGACTAATGTTATTGTCTTTGTAAACCCAGTCCTATTTTCCTTTTTAAGTACCACATGGTAGAAATAGTCCTGTACCCCAAATCATCCCCTGACCTTGTCATGATCACTCAACCTCCCCAAAATCCTTCTCTGCCCCCTGTGCCAGCCATCTGACATCCAGCATTAGGACTATGTCTTCATATGGAAAACCATTTTGTCCACTGAATTACCCATTTTTCTAGTGAGTGCTAGGGAAAGGGCAAACAGCTATCTTTTTAGCTTAGTCTGATATCCTTAAATAATCCTATACCCAATGTATCCTGGATTGGGGCAGTGATATTTGTGTGGCAGGGGCTCTGAAGGAGGGGACAGGCGAGGAGAAAAACCGCCCTTCCCTGACCCCCACGCCTACAGTCCTAGAGCACGAGGGCCAAGCTGATCTCCAGACCATCTCATCCCCTGCCCCCCCCCACCCCCACCCACCCACCTTACATATACCCAGAGTGAAGAGAAACACGAGTACTTACGTTATACCAACTCTGGCTTTTCTGAAAGGACAAAATAAAAGAGAAGGTAAAATTAGTCAGGGTAGGGATGGTAAGACTGGCCAGAGCATCAATAGCTCAGGGCAGTGGGGATGGGGAGGCAGGGCAGTTACATGAACAGCAGAGGAAGGTAGGGTAGGCAGGAGTCCGAAAGCAATTTAATATCCATTCTATGGGCAAAGGGAGGACCTCCTTTTTTCAAGGTGAGGGAATCAAGGGCCCCTGAAAAGAGCCCCCCACCCCTGAGCAATGCATGCTGGAGTCCCCAGTGAAGCTGGGGTGGCAGCCGGACAACAGCCCCAGCAACAGCTAGAACACAGACAGGCTTCCCCATCAGAAACCTCAGGCCTTCTGATGGAGGACAGGGATGCTCTCTGTGGGCATCAAGGACCTTGCCCTAAAGCTGTCCAAGCTGGAGCAAGTACAGAGAGAAACTCCACCCACCCTGTGCTCCGAGGCAGCCCCTTTCTAGGGTGGGTGGGATGGGAGGGCAGTCCTGTGGGTAGGACTGCTGCATGCAGGCTCCCTCATTCAAATCTGGATCTGAGAGAAAGGATGAAAACTCCTGCCCTAATATATTTCCTAGGGAATTTATAAAACAAAACAAAGACAAGTCCTCTGGGGTCCTTTTTGCCAGCCCTGGGCAAAGGGAGCTCGTCTACATGGAGATGCTAAGAAAGAGAGGAAGCTGGTCTGGGATCCACACTTAAGAGCACTGTGAATGAACTGAAAAAAATCTCAAGAGTCCAAAGCCTTGTTCTCTCCCCCTTTTCTTGTGTGGCTACAACCTGATCCCCATTTCTAGGGAAGGAGCCTGGATAAGACCGAGTTCCTCCACTTGGACTAACTTTGATGGAGGGAGGAATCAGGGTTTCTTTAAGAATCAGAGAATTTCCTTATGGCAAAAGATGGAAGAGTCTCAGCTCACTAGTTATCTCCCTATGTTTAAGTCTGAATGCCAGCTAGTCTCAAAAAGTTCATCTTCTGTACAATATGACTCTATGTTCACATGGGCCTGTGGACAAAGAGGGATGGAGCATGAGACTGATGGATGGATGTGCAATCCACCGCACATGTGAGGGGCTGCAGCTGCCACCCAGTGACCCTAAGATATCTCACCTCTTGTGCCCAATTCTAACATTTAAAAATTAGAAAAGTCAAGACCAGCTCCTTCATCCCTGGTTAAGGGGGATTACAAGAGAGACTGGGATATAGGAAGCCAAAGTGATCCAGCTCCTAGGTGTATCATTCAAGCAAAATTGGACAGCATAGTATGCTGGAAGTAGCCCTGGACTTAGCAGACCCCTTAGTAGCAGGGACTTAGCACAAAAGTCTCAACCCCTCCCTCTCTGCTTCACTGCAACACTCCTCCTCTGCTAACGCACACTCACTGTGGGATCCTGGGCAAGTCCCTGAGCTGGCTTAGTATCCATTCCCTCGCTTATAAAATGAGAATCCTTGTGTTGCTTACATTACTTGTTTTAAAATGGATTGGTGGTTTCACAGGGAAAGGGAAATGTCAGATGAGAGACTCTTGCCAGTGGAGACTGGTACCTTCTTTACAACTTAAAGAGTTACACAGAGCAATGAGAGTAATTTGCTTAAGGTCACACAGTTGGTATGTATGTCAGAAGTGAGGACTTGAACTCAGGTCTTCTTGGAGCCAGTTCTATTACATACAGTTTTTCTAAAATGTCACGTAAATGTGAATGACTGACATGGTATCATATATGAAAAGTACTTTGTGACCACTGAATAACGTGCAAATATATGCTCATGTTAACATTATCCTCTATGATTCACCTTGTCTAAGGCTGTACTATCAGACAGCTGGGCAAGCTGACTCCCCAGCTCCCTACACAAAGATTTTCATGAGCTTACCCAATGTCGCCTGATTTCATACTTTCATCACAACAGTCTCTTCTCCTACCTTGAGGTTCTTAACTAACTGGACAAAATCCAGCCGATCTTGAAAACTAATTTTCTCTTCCTGAAGAAAGTTGATACCTCTTGGGATTATGGGATTAGGAACATTGTCCCTGTAGCCTGGCCAAGGTTAATTATCTCTTCCTCCCTCCTTCTCTCTCTCTATGTTTCTCAGTAGTGTGTTAGTATCTGTCTGTCACACGCACGCACACTCTGATCCTGCCCGGCCTTTGCCAAGCTCCAGCAAGTCCGGGCCTGTGCCATCTAGACTGATTCCCCTATCTCTGCTTCTTCTCCATCAGATTTTGTCTTGGGCATGGGTCCAGTCTGCAAGAGGGGACAGACATTATCAGCTTCATTACCTGGTTACTGAGAGTGGAAAGGGGGATGTCTAACAGCGCGTGAATGGGCCTGTTCTGCTTTAGCCCCCCCCAGATAAGGCCCGAATGCTTTCTTTACCATAAAAGGCAGAAGAGGAGCAAGAAGGACATGAGGGGCAGGTTCTGGGAGTTGCTGGGAGGTTAGGGAGCAGGCTCTGGGGAGCTGTGAATACTAGGCTACAGGGAAGGGGAGACTCACGAGAACTACTTTAACGGCAGCCCTACAGAAGGGGACGGGGAGCAGTATGGCAAGGGAAAAGCTAAAGGAACCAAAGACGGATAGGAGGAGGGGGGGCAGTGTCTTGGCATTAAATGCTGCCCTGAGAACTGGAAAGATCTATCAAGTTCTAGGGGGACGGGGTGGGCAGAGTGAGCGGAGAAAGGGACGAGGAAGGGGGCACGGGGGGAAACACTGGTAGCTGGACAGTCGTTGCGGGGGGAGAAAAAATGGCTCCTTACTTTGATCAGGTTAAGTCTGTCATACTGGAAAGGAAACCAGAAAAGTTAGAGCTGAGGTGGGGAAAGCGGAGAATCGTCAAACACAGGAGAGGGGGGTCAGCGCCACAGAGGCCCGAGAGAGAGGCACAGACTGGGCAAACGCACTGAGCACGGGGGCAGCCGCTGAGCTAGGGCTCGCAACAGAGAAGGGGCGGCCCCGCTTGGGGGGCCGGGCCCTGACTCAGGGATGCTGTGGGGGGATGTAGCGGGGTGTGGCTCCCTCTAGTGGCTCAGAGCTGTTACTGCAGCCGTAGGGGTGGCTGATTCTCAGAGGGGGGACACACTTGGGGGGGGGGGCGTCGCAGTCCTAGGCTTCTGGGGGGGGGCGGGATGGGGGGGCACGGGTCCCGGGGCCTGGGTGGGTCACACCCTGTCGGGGCTCACTCCTTACTGCTTCTGGGTGACAGGGGGAGCACCAGCCCCCCTGAGCCCGGGCCTAGGCCTCCGCCTTGCCTCGCACTATTTGGGCAAAGCCCTGCCACAGGTTTTTGTTTTCATGCTACAGATGTTCTTCCTTCTGCCCTCATGCGGGATGTAAATGCTTCACTACCGAATCTCACATCACTGTGTCCTGTCTCGTGCCGGGGCGCACTGGGTGGTTCCGCCTAGATGGGCGCCCCCTCCTCCATGGTCTCAGCTTGCTCACTTTGGTTAGTAATGCAGAGTCTTTGCTTCCTGCCTCGTCCCCTCCAGCATCTCTTCCTTTGCTTTTCCCACCGCTAACAACGCTAACAGTCCAAAGTCTTCACGAAGCTTCTCTAGCCAGACTACCTTCCCAGCTGCATCTCCTACACCTTCTTGCATGCTCTGCAGACCAACAAACCTAGCAAAGTTCCTGAACGAGCCTTGACGTCTCTCAAGTGTTTGCTCATGTCATTACCTCTATGTGGAAGGCTCTTCCTTTACAATCTCCACTGGTTAAGTTCTTCAAGGCTTGGCTCAAATATTCTCTCTCCGTTTATCCTGTCTGTGATCTTCCTTAATGATGTGGTCTCTGAGTTTTCAGACAACCTTATTTGAACTTCTTTCCAAGAACTCTGAATCATTTATTTTATCTTTTCCTAGCAAACTAAATGCTCCATGAGAGTAGGAACTATATCACTATCTTTAAATCTCCTTCATATAGTTAGTACAAAGTGGATGCTTTTACTTTTAGATAGGTTACTGTCTAACTGAATTGGCTGACTCACTGATCCCACTCCACCTTCATCTGTCTCGTTTATCAAAGTTTTACCCATTTTTCTTCAGGCTCAGTTCAGATATCACTGGAACTGTTTGTTTACACCACTCATGTGTGATTTAGAACACAGGGGCTTAATTGTAATTTTTTGGATTGATTATACATTCTGTCTCCCTTACTAACATAGAGGCTTCTTGACAGTAAGAAAAATCATAGGGCCCAGGATGATCAAGTTCTCAAAAAAAAAAAAAAAAAAAGATTCTTATTAGCACCATTATCAGCCATCACACACTGAGCACCTTCCTTGTGCTGAACTTCTACAAGGGCTGGGGGTCAAGGGGTTTTCTGAACAGAATCCCAAGGACAGAGACATAAAATGACCTTTAAGCAAGGTATCTACCATGGGGAGCTCCACGTTCTCTGGAGCTGACCTCTCCTCACTTTGGGCGGTTGCCAAGGGCTATAGTATTCCTTGCGCATGAAAAGGCTATCTGAGGTGATCTCAGCCAGTTCTCTAACTTCATGACTACACTACTGAAATCATGAAATGTGGCACTCTGCCTTAAATACTTAAGAGAAAAGAGATTCTGCTATTTCCATGAAGTAGAAAGCCTACCAGATTTGTAGTTCAAGCCCTGATTCTGCCACTTAATTAATACCTGTGTGATCTTGGGCAAGCCACTTAATATCTATGGCCTCAGTTTTTTCATCTATAATATGAAGTGCTTAGATAAAAGCTTAGGGACTATTTAAATCTGAAAAAAAAAAAAAAGAAGTTATACAAGGCTTCTGAAGTTCCTTCCAGCTCTACATCTTTGGAGCTTATGATCTAGTACCCTTATCTTACAATTCTCATATCTAAGAGATATCTCTAACTTAAATCTTCCCATTGTATCTTAAGCCCCATCGTTTTTCAAATTTTCTTCCATAGAAGGGGAGAGCAAATACTCATTAACTTCTCCCAAATAACCTTTCAAATATTAGAAGACTACTATTAAGAAGTCAATTATCAACCTTTTCTTCTTTAGATCTAAAAAATTCTCTTGAGATTATTATTCCTTGCTCCTCTCTTCCTCAGTTTATTTCCCAAATTGAATGTCATTTCTCATACTTATCCCTGGCTTTCCTTCAAAGCACCCCACATCCTTCTGAAGTTATAAGGTCACTAGAGAGCATTCCACATATCCACATAAGATCTGACTGGACCTTCTTTCAGCTCACCAACCTTGGGGCACTGGTAACCTACCACTGGGTGCATTCCATTTCCCGGTCAAGATCCAAGAACCTAAGTATACCCACATTCCATAGGACTGTGGGAGGGGGGATAAGGGATGTTGATAAGGGATGCTTAAGCTGAGCTGCTCTGAAAGACTTGGTAAGAGGGAGAGGGCATGTTCAGGTGGTCTCTTGAGGTCACTGATATGTAATATACATGATGCGGGACCATTAGGACACTCCATGAATTCAGACCTATCAGCCTTCTCCCAACCCCTATCCCCAGCCAAGCCACCATGGCATGGTAGCATAAGACCCATAGGTGAGTCTGCTTTAGGGATTCCCTAGTTAGGGATGTACCCTCCACTCCCTGAATAAATGAAGCTGCCACTGGTAGAATTCTGAACAATAGTCAGCACCAGATATGGAGGAAACGGAGAGTAACACAGTCAGTGTGTGGCTGTGTCTTGGAGGTAGGGAGTGAATCAGTGGGTAGAGTAATCCCAGGTGTGATGAGTGGGACTGTTCTCAGATCTGATTCAACACAAATAGCCCTCAGTGACTTCAAGCCAACCTGCCAGGACAAAAGTGGAGCCTGCCCCTCTGGGAAAAGGACCAAGCAAGACAGTTTCAGGGTTGGTTTGCTGAGCACTACAGATAGTTCTACTGCAGAGGGAAGAGAGAGAAAGACAGACAGAGAGATGGTGTCTTACTTTTGAGAGGCGCTTGTGAGACTAAGACCGAGCATGCAAGGGAAAGGGTTAGGGGATGGAGAGGAAGGGGAAGAAGAACAAGAAATCAAGAGACAAAGTCAGGTGGGAAGAGAGTCCCCCATCCCCTACTCCCAGAGGTTCCCTCCCCCTTCCCAGTACTTGAGGGTCCAAGGATGAAGGGCAGTGACCTGTGGGGACAGACATCCTATGTCATAACTCCTACTATTGGGCTTTTTTTCCTGATATGCAACTAACCAAAAATGTCTCTGACTCCCCACCCCTTTCCCACCTCCCCAGGACTCCGTAATAATGGCACTAAAGGAATATAGATATAATACACTATCCCTTAAACAGTTCTGGAGGAAATCCTTGTGGTTCCAATGACTAATCACCATTATTATCACAATCAAGGGACCTAAAGAGCTCCGACTCACCTTGTCTTAGTAACAGCAGCAAGGCCACTGAACTGCCCCTGCCGCCTTCTTCCTGGGGCCTCAGACCCTGGGAACCCCCCAGGAGGGAGGCTCTGGGTGGAGGTGGTGGAGTGCTAACATATAGTGATGCTATAGGGTCCCAGAGTTGGACCCATTCTTGTGGGACTTCTGTGACACTAACCACTGAGCTGATTGGTAATAAGGAGATGGCGTAGGTTGAGGGCTGAGCTGACTGTTAATAAGGGAATGACAGGTCCAGGAAAGAAAGGAGAATAAAGAAAACACATAAAGAAGAGTCTTCCTGACTCTCTGTGGCAACTCTAGCTCACATCCTGAAATGAGACCTGAGTGAAGTGAATAGGACGAGAGCCTCTTCTCTTTCCTAACGATTCCTGGACTACCTCCCATCCCCTTAGAGTATTCTGTATCTCCCTGGGAAGGAAAGGGCCCCGAGTCTCCTTCCTAAGTAGGCCAACTCCTTTTTAAACTGAGGGAAAGCTGATTTGTGGGCATCATTCATTCACCCCTGGTGTGTTTACTCATTGATGTGTTTACCTGCCTCCTTCCTCCTGTCCCACCCGTCAAGGTTTCGGGGGCCCGGGCTACTCCACCAGGTATGCACCAGAGGGTACTTCCCACCCCTGCCCCCGTCTCACCCTCGCCCTGTCAGCGGTTGGAGCCCGGATGCCCCCATCTCACCTTGGAGTTCTTGCTGCCACTGCGGCCGGACTGGGAAGAGCAGCTGCGCTGGACCCCTTGCTCTGGTGTCGATGGGGACTTGTCAGAGGAGTGGTCCGAGCCCTTCTCCACCATGGTGTCTCCGTCTGGGTTCTGTGGGGTGGGTGAGCGGGACCGCTTGCGGAGGATGGGGGAGCAGGCAGGCGTGCTGCGGTTGGAGTTACTGGCAGTGCTGCAGGGGCAGAAGGAGAGACAACGGGAGGGGGAGACAAAGCAGACGGAGGTTAGTGGGGTGCCAGGCCAGCTCAGCCAACCAGTAAGAGCTGGGGCAGGGGAGGACTGGGAGAAAGCATCCCAGCTCAAGCAAGGGCAGTAGTACCACCCTCAGACAGCAGAGGGCCATGGGAGGCTGTCAGGTGCACAGAGAGCAAAAGGAAGAAGGAAGAAGATGAATCCATCAAGTTCCTACTTTATGGCAGGAGTATCATCCTCCAGACCAGCATCAGTACCATTTTTTGTACTTCTCCAAGGCTCCGAACTATCCAAAGTCCCAGAATTCTTTAGGGACAGAGCCAGAATTCCATCTCAACTCTCCTGATCTCTAACCACCTGCATCTGTGGCTTCCTCTCATATGGTGGTTTTAGTTCCCCTTCTTCCCCTGCTTTGGAGAGAGAGTCATAGAAAAAACTTCTCTCCAGATATTCCTATTTGCCCAATGACCCTAATATTCATTTTAAATCTTTTTTTTTTCTTTTTGCTGAGACAATTGGGGTTAAGTGACTTGCCCAGGGTCACACAGTTAGGAAGTGTTAAGTGTCTGAGGCCACATTTGAACTCAGGTCCTCCTGACTTCAGAGCTGGTGATCTATCTACTGCACCACCTAGCTGCACCACATTCACTTTATATCTTAAAAAAAAATCCACTTTATGTAAATGTTCATCAGCTCTCCCCTTCTTTCCCGTTTTTTTTTTTTTTTTTTTTTGAAGAAGAAATAGCAAATTTAGAATAAGGAAAAGAGGGATGCTTTGTTTAGTTGTGAAGTTTTAAAGTGCTTCTAGGAGAAAAAAAGTAATTTTAATAATAAAAGGAGAATAGCTGGAAGGAAAAGAGGAGTAGGGAGGGAAGAGACACAGAGAAATTAAGTGGGAGAAAAGGATATAGTTCAATTCAGCAAATATTATGTACCATTTGTGTGCACCTTAGTGGTATAGGGCAGAAGTGCCAAGTCTGGAATCAGGAAGACTCATCTTCCTAAGTTCATCTCTGACCTCAGTTACCTCCTAGCTGCATGATTCTGGGCAAATCACCTGTTTGCCTCAGTTTCCCCATCTGTAAAATGAACTAGTGAAGGAAACAGTAAACCACTCCCATATCTTTGCCAAGAAAACCCCAAATGAGGGCAAGGAAAGTGGGACATAACTGAAAAAACTGAACATTAACAATCCTGTGCTTAAGCAAACACCATGCTACATACTGAGGATTTTCCAAAGTCTAAAGAGATAGTTTCTAGTCCTCATAAAACTTCTTATCCAGTAGGATGAAAAGATGCACACACCAAAGCCACAGGAGGTTACAGAATAAATGCATTAAAGAATGAAACTGAAGACTCATATTTGCATTAGGAAATACTCTTGGGAGAAGCCATCTTAGCCTTCCCCTCTGGGAACACTGGGCAGGGAAAGAACACTGATATTTGCATAAAACAAAACACAACACATCAACACAGGCTATAAACTAGGTTTCTTCATTCAGTTCATTTGCAAATGGAAATTCTCTTTCCTCACTAACTAATCCCACCTGGAGGTGGTGATTTCTTACCCTTTCTTACCCCTTTCCCTCAGTTAGGAGAAAGGGAAGGATCCTGACTGAACAGAGAAGCTGGAGAAATGCTAAGAGAACAAAATCCAGAGGGACAAAAATAGAAGGAAACTGAGTTGAGTAGCTGGAGGAGGAGGAAGAAACAAAGAGAGAAAAGGTATGAAAGGAGGAAGGGGAGAAGGAGGATGGCAAAAGAGGAAAGCAAGGAAGAGAATCATATCATGATGTATCAAAGAAGTGTCCTACATTTGAATTCAATCTGCCTGTGTTCAAATCCCAAGCCTGCAATTTGTGTGATTTGGGGAACAGTACTTAACCTCTTTGGGACTCAGTTTCCTCAATTGTAAAATGAAAGCTAGACTAGGGGAGAGGATTTTAATGTGTCACAGAGCATCTCTGGAAGTCTGATAAAGTTTATGGTCACCTCTTAGATTAATATTTTAAAACTTTTCAGAACTGGAGAAAATGTTAAATTTTAAGTGAAAATACTGATGTAATTTTTTTTTTCACAGATCTGAGAAATATCCATAGTTCTCCAAAGAATTGGAATCCTTACACTAGATGTCGTCTGTATCCTAAATGTAGGAAATCCCTACATATGAAAATCCAAAGGTTAGCTTACCCCATGTGAGTTGACTTCTTCCTTGACTCCTATTCCTGGTCAATTATACCATAACTTTGGGTAATACAAAAATCTGGGGTACTTCCCAAGTGCCAGAGAAATCAAGATGTAAATCAAGCTTGGATTAATTCAGTATAAATGTTCTTATTCTAAAGCCAGCATCCTGATAAGTTTATCTCTCATCTTCTTGTCCTTGCTCACAAAGAAAACGAAGTTAAAAGAGCCTCAGTTGGCGTAGCCCAAGCCTATCACCCCTGCAAGAAAAGTAGCTCCAAGTGCAGGTCCTGCTGCAGATGAAGTATAAGAGACAGTACATCTGGCACCTTCAGGTAAGAAGAATAATGGAAGGGAAAGAGAAATATGTCTGCTATAATAGTTTCTCTGTGTTCACTTAACTATTTTCCTATCCTGGATCCCAGAATCAGAATAAGTGGAAAACTGCCAGGGGGAGGAATAAAAAGGCAAATTCCCCTAAAGTGCAGAAGGTAATCAATCAATCAATCAATAAGCATTTATTAAGATACAAAGACAACAAAAAATAAATAATCATAAAAGGCCTGCAATTTTCTCAGTGGAGCCAAAACCAGATTAAAATGTAACTGGGAGGCATTTAACAAAATAAAGTAAAAGAAAATAAAGAAAATATTATGTTTTAAAACTAAGTCAATATGCAGCCATCAGGAATCCTTATCCTCAGGGATTAGTAGTCCCCATATTTTTTAAATTTGACATCACTAGTTTAAAAGATTATTCTGGATCAACTAGAGAGCATTTGGTATAAATCCATTTCCAAAGGATGTGAATTATTTTTCAGAGCAATCAATTGTTTCAGAGCAAACAAGAGTTTATTAAGAACTGCTATATGTAAGGCACTGCATATGTAAGAACTGCTATATGTAAGGTACTGGGAAGACCACCCTTCTATATTCCATAGAGGAACAATTCCATATATTCCATTAAAAGTCAGAACAGTTTATTCTTGACCCTAAAGTTAAAAGGAAGCCATAGAAGCTAACTCATTAGGGGAATAACCTGTGTTTAGGAATATCACTTGGGTGGTTATATGTAAATAAACTTGGGCAACTGACTAGGAGGTCAATGCAATAGTCCAGGTGAGGGATGATGAAGATCAAGACTAAGATGATAGTGGTATAAGGGGGAAGAAAGGAACAGAAGCTGGAGATGTTTGTGAAGCAGCATCAACAAGACTGGCAACTAACTGGGCGTGTGGAGTGAGGACTAGAATTTGCCTCCAAGGTTGGGAACCTGGGTCACTGGAAGGATGGAGGTGCCTTCAACAGAAATAAGGACGTCTGGGAGAGATAAAGAACTGGAAGTTCCACACTGAGCACATTTGAGAAGCCTATAGGGTATCCAGTTTGCAATGTCCAACAGGCTGCTGGGGATGCAGGCCACCAGAGCAGAGAGAGACACGGGCTGGATCTAAGAGAACCAAGATGGTACAGAGGAACTGATGAGGTTAATGAGAGCATGCTATGTGGAGAGGGGACATAGGACAGTCACCCAGTTAGGGGATGGTACATAGGAAACTAAGAAATGGGAAGAACCCTCCAAGATGCCCACAGTGGTCTCTCCCTTTGCCTAACTACCGCTGTCCTAATACATAACTTAGTCCAATAATTACTCTCTAATTAATCCATGTGTATGACTCCTCGATGGTGGGGAGCATGGTCAGGATCCAAACCCTTCATTTCTCATGAGAATGAGAGGTAAAGGAGACAGAGCTAATGCAGACTAGAGAGTCTTCAGACTGTGCCATCGTATTGCTCCTCAAGTAAGGTGAGCAGTATTTTATATTATACATGTGAATTCATATAAAATAGATTTCCATATTATCCATGTTGAAAATAAAAGAATAAAAAATAAAGTATTTAAAAGCATCCTTCAATCTGCATTCAGAGCTCATTAATTCTCTCCCTGGAGATGAATAATATTTTTATTCTGGGATCTTGGATCACTGTCATAATCAGAGCAAACTAAGTCATCCTTACAATACTGTTGTTACGATGTACAGTGTTCTGGTTCTGCCCCCTTCACTTTGCTTCAGTTCATCTAAGTCTTCCCAAATTTTCTGAACCATCCTCTTTGTCATTTCTTACAGCATAATAGTATTCCATCACAATCCTGTACCACAAGTTGTTCAGTCATTCCCCAATTGATGGGCATCCCCTCCATTTCCAAAGCTTTATCATCACACACACACAAACTACTATGATTATTTCTGTACAACAAGATCCTTTTCCCATTTCTTTGCTCTCTTTGGGATACAGATCTGGTGGTATTGCTGGTCAAAAGATAAGCATTTTTATAGTCCCATTAGACATAATTCTAAATTGTTGTCCAGAATGGTTGAACTGGTTCTTTACTTCACTAACAATGCATCCCACATTTGTCATTTTCCTCCTCTATCATATTAGTCTATCTAGTAGATATGTGATGGTATGTCAGAGTTGTTTTAATTTACATTTCTCTATAATTAGTGGAGATCAAAAACATTTTTTTCATGTGACTCTTGATAGCTTTGATTTCTTGGTCTGAAAAATGCCTGTTCACATATATGACCATTTATCAAATGAGGAATAGCTTTATTTTTATAAATGGGGCTCAGTTCCCTATGTATTTGACAAATATGGCCATTATCAGAGAAACTTGCTATGATTTTTTCCCATTTTCCTCCTAAATTTGGTTGTATTAGTTTTGTCTGTGCAAAAGTTGTTGTTTTTTTTTTTTTTAATTTCATATAATCCTCTCTATCTCTAGTTTGGTTAAAAACTATGTATTTGTAGATTTGCTAGGTACATTTTTTCCATGCTCACCTTATGAATTCATCTTTTACATCTAAACCATTTATCCATTTTGACCTTATCTTGGTACACACTGTGAATTATTTGGACTTTCTTACTTAATTTGTGAAAAGTATTTTGAAATTATTTTCACAAATTCCTCAAGTATGAAGTATGTCTTTGCAGATATAATTTCAAGTATTTTTATTTATTTTTTATTTTCCTGAGGCAACTGGAGTTAAATGACTTGCCCAGGATCACACAGCTATGAAGTGTTAAGTGTCTGAGGCCACCAAGTAGTTTATACTGTCTATAATTATTTTTAAGTAGAACTTTTCTTTTTATCTCTTGCTGCTGGATAATGATTTATGAGGGTTTATTTTATATTCTGCAACTTTGTTGAAGTTCTTAATTGTTTCAACTAGTTTAGTTGATTCTCTAAGATTTTCTAAATATACCAGAGAATGATGGGATTTTTCCCTTCACATTGCCTATTCTAATTCCTTCAATTTCTTTTTTCTTATCTTATTGCAATAGCTAAGATTTCTAGCATACTAATGAATTACAGGAATGATAATATCCTTGTTTCCCTCCTAATTTTATGGGGAAAGCATCGTTTGGCATGCCCTTTACAGATGCTTGCTCTTAGTTTTAGATATATTATTTTATCATTTTTAAAAGTCTACACTGATTCTTCTGCTTTCTAGTGTTTTTAACTGGAATGGGTATTGTATTTTTCTGCATCTATTGATATAATCATATGATTTTTGTTGGTTTTGTTATTAATATGGTCAATTATGCTGATACTTTTTCTAATACTGAACCAGTCCTACATTGCTGGTACAAATCCCACCTAGTCATGGTATATGATCTTTGTGATATATTGCTATAATCTTCTTGCTAACATTTTATTTAAAATGTTAGCATTGATAGTAAGGAAATTGGTCTACAGTTTTCTTTCTGTTATTGCTCTCTTTGGTTAGGTATCAAAATCATATTTGTGTCATAAAAAGGATTTTGTAGTACTGATTCTTTACCTATTTTTTCAAATAGTTTCTATAGTATCGGAATTACTTGCTCTTTAAATGTTTGGTAGAGTTCACTTATTAATCCATCTAGTCCTAAGTGTTTTTTCTTAAGGAGCTAATTCAATTTACTTTTCTAAAATAGGATTGTTTAAATATTCTATAACTCTCCTATTAACGTGGGCAGTTTACATTTTTGTTTTCCATCCATTTTAACTTAAATTGCCAGTTTTACTGGCATGTAATTGGGCAAAATTACTAATATGTTTTAATTTTATTTTCATTAGTAATGAATTCACTTTTTTCATTTTTGATACTGGCAATTTGGTTTTCTTCTTGTTGTTCTAAATCAAATTAACCAATGATTTATCTATTATACTGTGGGTTCTGCCCCATAAAACCAGCTCCTAGTTTTATTAGTTCAACTTTTTTTCAATTTTATTAACCTCTCCTTTTGATTTCATTTTAGGTGTTTTGCTGGGGATTTTTAATTTGTTCTTTTTCTAGATTTTTTTTAGGTGCATGCCCAATTAAGAGATCTGTCTTTTTTATATTTTACTAATGTACATATCTTAAGATACATATTTTCCCTTAAATACTGCTCTTGCTGCATCCCTCAAATTTAGGAATATTGTCTCATTTCTGTCATTCTTTTTAATGAAATTATTGTTTCTATGATTTGTTCTTTGATGCACTCATTCTTTAGGATTGGATTATTTACTTTCCAATTAACTTTTAATCTATGCTTCCAAGGTCCCTTATTAAATATAATTCTATTGTACTGTGGTCTTAAAAGTGTACATTTTTTGTTTGTTTGTTTGTTTTTTTGGTTTGTTTTTTTTCTTTTAATTTAATAGCCTTTTATTTACAGGATATATACATGGGTAACTTTACAGCATTAACAATTGCCAAACCTCTTGTTCCAATTTTTCACCTCTTACCCCCCCCTCCCTAAATGGCAGGATGACCAGTAGATGTTAAATATATTAAAATATAACTTAGATACATAATAAGTATACATGACCAAAACATTATTTTGCTGTACAAAAAGAATCAGACTCCGAATTATTGTACAATTAGCTTGTGAAGGAAATCAAAAATGCAGGTGTGCATAAATATAGGGATTGGGAATTCAATGTAATGGTTTTTAGTCATCTCCCAGAGTTCTTTTTCTGGGTATAGCTAGTTCATTTCATTACTGCTCCATTAGAAATGATTTGGTTGATCTCGTTGCTGAGGATGGCCTGATCCATCAGAACTAGTCATCATCTAGTATTGTTGTTGAAGTATATAATGATCTCCTGGTCCTGCTCATTTTACTCAGCATCAGTTCGTGTAAGTCTCTCCAGGCCTTTCTGAAATCATCCTGTTAGTCATTTCTTACAGAACAGTAATATTCCATAATATTCATATACCACAATTTATTCAGCCATTCTCCAACTGATGGACATCCATTCAGTTTCCAGTTTCTAGCCACTACAAAAAGGGCTGCCACAAACATTCGTGCACATACAGGTCCCTTTCCCTTCTTTATAATCTCTTTGGGATATAATCCAGTAGTAACACTGCTGGATCAAAGGGTATGCACAGTTTGATAACTTTTTGAGCATAGTTCCAAACTACTCTCCAAAATGGTTGGATTCGTTCACAACTCCACCAACAATGAATCAATGTCCCAGTTTTCCCACATCCCCTCCAACAATCATCATTATTTTTTCCTGTCATCTTAGCCAATCTGAGAGGTGTGTAGTGGTATCTTAGAGTTGTCTTAATTTGCATTTCTCTGATTAATAATGACTTGGAGCATCTTTTCATATGACTAGAAATAGTTTCAATTTCTTCATCTGAGAATTGTCTGTTCATATCCTTTGACCATTTTCAATTGGAGAATGGCTTGATTTTTATAAATTAGAGTTAATTCTCTATATATTTTGGAAATGAGGCCTTTATCAGAACCTTTGACTGTAAAAATATTTTCCCAATTTATTGCTTCCCTTCTAATCTTGTCTGCATTAGTTTTGTTTGTACAAAACTTTTCAGTTTAGGTATAATCAGAAATTTTCTATTTTGTGATCAGTAATGATCTCTAGTTCTGCTTTGGTCATAAAGACCTTCCCTTCCACAGGTCTGAGGAGGTAAACTATCCTATGTTCCTCTAATTTATTAATAATTTCATTCTTTATGCCTAGGTCATGAACCCATTTTGACCTTATCTTGGTGTACGGCGTTAAGTATGGATCAATGCCTAGTTTCTGCCATATTAGTTTCCAATTTTCCCAGCAATTTTTATCAAACAGTAAGTTCTTATCCCAAAAGCTGGGATCTTTGGGTTTGTCAAAGACTAGGTTGCTATATTTGTTGACTAAAAGTGTACATTTAATATTTCTGCGTTTGCTTATGAAGTTTTTATGCCCTAATACATGGTTTATTTTTGTGAAGGTGCCATGTACATCAGAGGAAAAAAACTTACTCCCTTCTATTCCCATTCAGTTTTCTCCAGAGGTCTATCATTATCTAATTTTCCTAAGACTCTATTTCTTTCCTTGATTTCTTTATTTATGATTATATGTATCTAGATCTAATAGGAGAAAGTTGAAGTCCTCACTAGTATAGTTTACTGTCTATTTCCTTCTGTAATTCACTTAACTTTTCCTTTAAGAATTTGGATACTATACCATTTAGTACATATATGTTGAATATTGATATTATTTCATTGTCTATAGTTCCTTTTATTAAGATGTAGTTTCATTCCTTATCTTTTGCTTTATTTGAAATAATAATTGCTATCCTTGCCTTTTTTTTTTTTAACACTTCAGCTGAGGCATAATAAATTTTGCACCAATCTCTTATTTTAACTGTGTGTGTGTCTGTTTCGGGTGTGTTTCTTGTAAATCATATATTGTTGGATTCTGGTTTCTGCTATCCATTTCACTCTGTGGGTTACTTCATTCCATTCATATTCAGAGTTATTATTACTGTGTATTTCCTTTCATCCTGTGTTCTTTTGTTTATCTTTTCTTTGTCTCTGTCTTTCTGTGTGCATGTATGTGTCTGTTTCTGTCTGTCTCCCTCCTCTCCTCTTGTAAAATGTTGTTCTAATGTCTATGTTTCTATCATTGTCTCTATTGTCTTTTTTTTTCTGGTTCTCTTTTGTCACACCCAACATTTTCTCTTATTCCCTTCCCCTCCTACTTCCCTGTTGGATAAGACAAATTTCTATTACCAACTAGAGAGAAAGAGAATACATACTTTACCTTTTTGAACATGAGCAAAGTTCAAATGTTGTCTGTCCCCTCTTCACATTTTTCCTTCCATTATAAAAGTTCTTCTTTGCATGCCTCTTTTAAGTGAGATAATTTTCCTCATTTTTCCTCTATTAGGGTATTTCTTTTTTTAACTTATCCTTTTTTTAAATATCACCCAACATAATTGATTCATTCCCATATTCTCTTTCTATGTAGAATCTTTTTAATTGCCCTCAAAATGATAAAGTTCTTAAAGATACATGTGATACCTTCCCATATAGAAAGGTAAACAGTTTAACCTTACTGAATCCCTTATAAATTTAATTTCATGTTTACCTTTTTATGCTTCTCTTGAACTTGTATTTCAAAGTCAAATTTTCTATGTGCACTAATCTTTTTATCAGGACTACTTGAAAGTCCTCTATTTCATTAAATATTCACTTCCCCCTAAAAAAATTACACTGTTTTGCTAGACAGGATATTCTTGGTTGTAATCCCAGCTCTTTTGTCACCCAAAATATTATATTTCAAGCCCTGTGTTCCTTTACTGTGGAAGCTGCTAGATCTTGTGTGATCTTGAGTATGGTTCCTTGATATTTTAAGATTCTTTTTGGCTGCCTGAAATATTTTCTCTTTGGCTTGTTGAGAGTCTTCACAATGGGATCTCTTTCAGGTAGTGATCAGCTTCTTTCAATTTTTGTTTTATCTCCTAATACTGGGCAGTTTTCCTTCACAATTTCTTGAAATATGCTATCTAGGCTCTTTCTTTGATCGTAGCTTTCAGATAATTCAATAATTCTTAAATTATCTCTCTATCTATTTTCCAAGTCAATTGTTTTTCCAATGAGATATTTCACATTTCTATTATTTTTCATTTTTAATTTTTTTTATTGTTTTTTGATGTCTCATGAAGACATTAGCTTCCAAGGAATTGTGCTTGTTTTTTTTGTTTTTCCAATGAGTTTTTGTACCTCTTTTTCTATCTGGCCCAACTCAGTTTTTTGTGTCATTTCCTTCAGAATTTTTTTTCAGTGAGTTTTTGTACTTTTTCCATTTGGCCAATTCAGCTTTTTGTGTCATTTCTTTCAGCCTTTTAACAGCTGTTAATTGTCTTTTCATAATTTTCTCCTTTGCTTTTATTTGTTTGCCCAATTTTTCATCTACTGTTCTTATTTGATTTTTGAAAATTATATTTTAGCTCTTCTAGGAATTTTTTGGGGGGGCTTGCGTCCAATTCTTTTTTAACTATCTGTCTATCTTTGATGTTTGTTTGCAGCTCTTTTGAACCTGCTGTTTTCTGAGTTTGGGTTTTGCTCTTTGTATGGTCAGATTCTTTTGCTGTTGTTTGCTCATGTTCCCACACCATTCCTTGACTCAGAACTTTATGTTAACGTTGGTCCCTGGTCCTGGCTGGAAGTGAGGAGGTGGGAAGATGGAGAAGCACTGTCTCAAACTTCAGGATTTTTGCCTTGTTTTCAGAGCTAGCTCTGAGGGTTTGGAAGTTTGGGGTGCTTCCAAGGTGGTGGGACAGGAAGAGAGGGGCACCGATGTTCACTCTGGTTCTTACCCAGAAAGCACCCCTGTGCCCTTAGTACTATTCCTCGAGGTCCCTGATCCCTAGTCCCGGAAGTGATTTCCACTCTCCCTTGAACTTTGACCCAGAAACCAGTAAGGCAGTGGAGCTGCGAAACAGCATCCAGGCCTGTGCCCAGTGCTAGCCTAGCCAGCCGCCTCTCTGTACTTGGCCTGAGGACGTCAGTCCCCACCCTGTCACCATCCACATGGGCTTCAGGCCTCGTCCCATGCCACAGATCCCCTTTCTGACCTCCCATGTGTCTTGGGCTTGGAGGTCACTTCTGCTGCTCAGCCACTCCAGAATTCAGCTTGGGACACAGTTTTATAGTGGTTGGAAGGTGGACACTGGGAGAGGTCGGCCAAGTTCTTTCTCTTCTTCACCATCTCGGCCCACCCTAGAAGCCCCTGTCTCCTATCTTTAAGACCTTCTCTCCTCTTGGCCACCTTGCTGATACACCAGCTTCTTTCTTCCTCCTCTCCTTGGATCACATTTTCAGAGAATGCCCTGAGACGTGGGGAAGCCGGCTCCCCTTCACACACACCCCCTCCCAAGACTGCGTCATTACACTAGATTCCTCTTTATTCCTCCTCATTCACTGTGCTGACACAGAGTGACCTTCCCAATGGGTAATCTCCTTGATCAGAGAAGCCGGGAACATTAGAGTTGCATGGGACCTCAGAGATCACCTCGTACAATCACTGGTGTCAAGGGCTTAGCCCAGGTGCAGAGTCCGTTATTGGCAAAATCCAGGTCTCCTCACATCTCAGTCAAGAGACCTGCTGCCTCCCCATGTCTCGCTCACTATCTGTTTTCCAGAACTCTAACCAAAGCAGCTAAGCGAACAAGTACTTCATTCTCCTTTTCTCTGATCACCTGTTCACCTACCTTTGGGAAATGTCCATCACTCCTGCTTCAGCAGGTGCAGGTTTGCTACTGGTCTCCCTCTGCTTTCCTGCTCTCCTTTTGTCCTGCCCTTAATGATGTCTCTGCCACTCCAGTCCTTTCATATTCTATTTGCCCTCCTCTCCACCTACAGTCTTTGCCCAATCAGATTTTTTTCTCCTATTTGCTTTGTATTCATTCACTCTGCTCTATCTTCCAACCTCAGTCATATAGTATTTTACAGTATCTGCCCATAAATGGCATGTGCCAAAGCAATCAGCAGTTTTCAAATCCTTGGTGAGACCAAAATAAATGGGTAAGTTTGGAGGTACAGTTAATTCATTTCAGAGTATCAGTGTTTAGCAGAGGAAGAATTTTATTGGCAATTAGGAGACCTAAGTAAGCATCATTAACTTAATGTGTAGATTTGGGCAACTGATTTCAACTTTAGGAGACTCAATATGTCTATCTGAGAGAGAGAGAAACAGAGAGAGACACACACAGAGAGACAGAGAGACACAGAGAAACACAGAGAATGGGTGAAGGAGGGAGTGAGGGAAGAAAAATTCTGCTTTTTTTCTTAAAAAGGATTAAATAAGACTTGTGAAAATTTCTTGAGCTCAGAAGAGGGGTCCTATTGGAATCAAGAGATCAATATGACTCAGTTTAAGAGAAAGAGTTTGATAAGCAAAAAAAGATCACAGGGTTTTGAATCAAATCCTGATTTTACTTGTTTCCTATCTGTAAGATCATGGACAAATCTTTTAGCCTCTATTTATACATCTGTAAAATAACAATAATGATGGCAATACCTACTTCACAGAGTTGTAGTAAAAAAAAAAAACACTTTTTTAAACTTTAGCATTACAAATCAGTGAGTAATGATGCTAATGAATGCCTTGGTTGGCACAGGCCTCCTAGGCCAGCTGAAAGTGGCCACTTAGCTTTAGGTAGACTAAAAATATCCCCTCTCTCTCTTTGGATAAAAGGGATAGTCATTAAAGAGTCCTCCAAATCCTGATCTATTCCATGATACCCAACACTTGGCCTGTTACATTTTTTCTATAACAACAACAAAATCATAGCCTCCAGAGTAAGAAGTCACATTAGAGCAAAGAATTTTCTATATGTAAGGGACCTTCTTACTAATGTGTGTCCTGCGTCATCTAATCCAATTCCTTTATTTTATAAGTATTCTACAATAACATAAATTATATTTATAAATTATATTATTATGTGAATATATATTATATATCATTTAATATATATATATATAATATATATTTCTATAATAATATAAATGACTGGTTTAAAGTCACACAGTTAGTAGGAGAAGCAGGATTTCATTCTCTCTCCCAATTCACTGTGAAAGGGAAAAGTGTTATCTTGAAAGGATAAGGTAGTTGTTTTTTTCCCCAATGCATAGGAAACAAATGGGGGTAGGAAATATGTTTATCTTCCCCCAAAGAATATTTCTTTGGATGCATCTAAAGCTTCTTTCCTTTGCGCCATCTTATCACCATGGTATCTAAACCTGGGGGCAAGCCAATACTACTAGCTGATTCAGGTTTCTCAGTAAAGAACATAGCAGACTCAACCTTGTGTTTCTGTGATAGAGCTATGATTTTTGTATAAGAAAATTCCAAAAAAGATTTTGGGGATATTCTATTTTTTTTTTTTTTAGTATTCTAAGCTCTCAAGAATGAGGAAAGTCTAAATACTTTCCAAGGATGTTCAAGCTACTTCTCAGTAAGTTCCACGATTTATGATGACTTATTCTGGGCTTTTACCAATCTATCTTATGTAGTGGAAAAGAATGACTGTTATATCAAAGCCTTCCTTTTCTATTCAAGGTTGGAAAGATGCTCAGCAATGACTCTGGAATGGAAAGAGTTTCCCTTCCTACATCACAAGATTTTTTTTGAGATGAATACCTTGTTCCCTTCTGGCTAGCATGGGCATGTCCTGAACTGGTTGAAACTTTCCCCCGAGAGATTTCTGGGTCAGACCCAAGGAGTACACATGATGTTTGGGGACAGTTCGATCTGAAACTTGGAAATCGGGAAACTCACCTGGGATGGGATCTCTGCCAATTCTTGAACATGAGCTAGGCCTTCTCACAGATTTGAGCATAACAATTCTCCGAGCTTGCAGAATTATCCACTGGCCTTCCAAATTTCCATTGACCCAGGACCATTCTTTCTGACACACAATTTTTTACTGCTCCCCATATCTCAATTGGCTAAAAGAATTAATTGGAGCAACTTCCTATATTGCCAACATGTTCAAAAAGTCCTTCCCAAACAAGTCCCTTCCCCAAATCTTCATCAAAGCAGCTTTCCAAAAAATTGACAAAAAAAGAGACAGAAAAGAGAGGCAGGGTTTACTGAATTTCTTATTCACCTGCTGACTGATGTCTCTTAGGCCTTAGTCATATGTTCAATTCACCAAGCTACTATTTTGATCTTCTTGAACCTATGGGAAAAATATGCTATTGGGATAGCATTCCTAGCAGTGAACTGAGTTTGTGAAAGAATTTATTAATTAATGTGAAGACTTGTTCAATGCAAAGTCCTTGGTGAACCAGAAAAGACTGACCTTTAATCCCCCTTCCACTGATGCCCTCAGCCCCAAAGAGGCAGGAGGGAAGGGAGGAAAAGGATGGAAGAGAAGAGATGGTCATTTGTTTTCCTTTCCTACTCAAACCCAAAGAGCAGAGCATCCCTCCGCACAACAGCTGAAGCCTCCATCTATCCTACTCTTCCCCCCTTCCTGAGTTTCCTGCAGCTTCTGTTCAGTCCCAGAGTTTGGCATTCCATCCAGGAACAGCCACGACAAATGCTATTTGTTGTTGCCATGGGGACTCAGGGCTTGCAAGAGACCCAGGACTCCATGCTTAAAATGCCGAAACAGCCTGACCCACTTTTTCTCCCCTTTAAGACAACAAAATAAAACTTTGCTTGGAGCCTGCCTGGATAGAAAGATGGCCAGAGCCTTTGTTACCTCAGTGAAGAAGCTGAGGTTAGGCTGGGGAGCCGTGAAGGTGGAGGATCGTGCCATCTTTTATTTGTATAGATTGTGTTATTGTGCTGATTCACTGTGAGAAGGAAACACAGTTGCTCCTCTAGTCATGGTCATGGGATGCCCCTAAACCATCAGCCCTCTTGTCCCATCTTTCTTGTGACGCAGGGCACACATTAGCAAGGTGGCTACATGGACCAGACAACCCTTACCTACAGGAGCAAACCCAGGACACATTGGCATCCTGTCCCAACCAGATGGGCTAACCACTAGGAAATGATCTAGAAGAGTCATCTGGGAAAGGAGAATCATAAAGAAGCCTGATGAGGATCTCCCCATGATCCATCATGGAATCCTTCAGTAGCTGGGAGGGACTGGCTTACAATGGGAAGAACAGGAAATGGCTGGTGCTCTTTGACTAGTAAGTGACCAGCAAGAAAAAGGGAAAAACCACTGCCATTTCCTCTAAGGAAAAACAGTCTACAGAAAAAGCAACCAACAATGACAGTTACTGATTTCCACTGCCGTCAAGGCAATACAGAATGAGATAACACTTCAACAGAAAAGAATTTAGGTGAAACTTTGGGAAGAACACTTAAGTAGATACTCAGGCTATCAGAATATAACCCAGATAGGCTGTGGAATCTCATCTGCTAGAAAGCTGCAATTGGAAGCAAACATGGGGATGCTTTTAGTATAATTCTTCCTGGGGTCAGGGACACAGACTGGAACAAGAACTGCTAACCATTTTTGTGTCAAAGAATTTTTTGTTTACCTAATGAAACTTATGGACCCTTTTTCAGAACAATGTTTATAAATGCATAAAATACATAGGATTACAAAGGCAGTCAATTATTGTTGAAACAGTTAAATTTTTCTTTTATAAATTTGCAAGCCCAAGATAATCCCTCTGTGATCCTTAGAGTTGCCTTAGCTACTTATACACTACATTGCACTACACTACACACACACATATCCCTGGGCAGAGGCAGGGGTGACACCATATCTGTAGTTTGCTGGGATTCCCAGTTTAAAAAAACAAATAGGTTCGGTCACAACACTGATCACAAATTTTGTTAATGCATTCCCTCCCTCTAGCATTCTTCTCACCTAAGGAAGTTCCTTTCATTTATAGACAGCATTAATTGTAGGGAAGGTTTTCTTTACTTGGGCCAAAATTGGATTCCTTGTCACTTTTACTTATTGCTTTTGTTTCTGCTTCTCTATATGAAAACAATCAAAACCAATCCACCCTAATGCTATGATATATTAGAAGTAGCACAAGTCAAGAGACCTTGCATTCTGATATTGGACTATTTGCCTGACTGAGGGCAAGCCAATTAATTCTTCTGACCCTTTAGTTTTCTTCCCTGAGGGCTAGTCAAAAATGAATGTTGTGTGAGAAAATGCACCTTTCTTCCCTTTTTGCAGATATAGGGGATTATGGGTATGAAATATACCATCATACATGGCTTATATATTGATTAGTTTTTCTGATTTGACTTTTTTCCTCTTTATTTTTACATGTTTGACAAAAAATTGATGGTACACTGGATGAAGAAAAGGAGAGAACAGAAAATAAAAATAATGTTAACACAAAGGTGTCAATAAAAATAAAGTTTGCTTTTTTAAGAAAATGTACTTCTCTTTTCATAGCAGAAGTAATAGCCTATAATAGTACACTATTTCAAAGTCTGATTCTTTTTGTACAGCAAAATAACTGTTAGGACATGTATACTTATATTGTATTTAATTTATACTTTCACTTTAACATTTAACATGTATTGGTCAACCTGACATCTGGGGGAGGGAATGGGGGGAAAGAGGGGAAAAATTGGAACAAAAGGTTTGGTAATTGTCAATGCTGTAAAATTACCCATGCATATAACTTGTAAATAAAAAGCTATAATTAAAAAAAAAGAATTAATAGCCTAGAAATGAAATATATTGTGAGATAATGAAACAGGAAAGGGAGTCACAAATAGGGCCAGGAGCTCTGCAGTTAAGGGCACAAATAAAAACAAAGGGGATGTGCATTCCTAACCCTAACTGCTGGGTGATTCTATATCTTTCTGTATATCCATGTTACCATTCTGTAAGCAAAATAACAATGTCATCCCCCTTCACAGAAGGTTGGGAAGGAGGGACTCATCAAGAAGAAAACCAATTAGGAAGTTCTTTCCCCAAAATCAAGTACTTCCTATAATCTCTTGTCAACCACAAAGGAATTGTGGGTAGAAATGTGATTTTTGTGGCTTGAAAATAACACCGTTTTTCAACTATGTCCTTTGTGCTGACAAAGACAAAAGGGGAGGTTGGAGCTGTAGAGAACAACTGCTGTCCACATCTTCATCCAGTCTCTACAAAGCTGAAACTCAGAGGACATAAAAATCATCTACCCTACCTCTTCCCATTTGCAGCTGAGAAAACTGAGGTCCCATTAACAAGAAGTTAAATGGCTTACCAAAAGTCTGACAAGTAGCAAAATTGGGGTTGATAATGTCTCTTATAATTTGCACCCCACCAGTTGCAGACAGAAATATTTAAATAAAACATTAAAAAAAAACTTCCTGAAAGAAATAAATTTTTCATTTTTTCTGATATGGAGAAAGACTTGAATTTGCTGTCTATGAAACTGTAAGTAAGAACACAGACAATCATCTTTACATGTATTTGGAAAAATGAAATACTATTAAAGAAAAAAATATAAATAATGTAAAATGGAAACAAGAAAGGGTTAAAAGAGAAAAATAGAAAACACTGTCTTGTTTCCTTTTCACTTTATTCTCTGTACAATAAACTAAGTGATCAAAGAAGAAACCACAGACAAGTAGGAGCATAGCTGCCTGAAAGCAAGGTACTGACTAAAGTTGTCTAAAATCATATAGCATCAGAGGGGTCTTGGAGGACACCAATTCAACCTTCCATTTAATGCAGATATCTCTTCAGCAGCAATTCTGACAATGGTCATCTTAAACTTTTCTAATAATAGATCTCACTGGCGCATCAGGTTCATTTTGAGACAGAATTGAAGGAACCCTCAAATTCTCATCTGCACTGGCTCTGCAGGTTTTCTAGTCTCCAGGGATCAATGATATAATGATGTGAATTCAATTCATATTTAATTCTCACTCTATACCTATTATTACTCTAAAGTTCCTTGATGACAAGAGGCATTTAAATTTCTTTTGCATCTATCAAAACATCTGTTAACAGCACCAAAAACAAAGTATGTATTTAAATATTTTTTGAGTTATCTTGACTCTGAATATTTCTAATTATGGGGAATTTCCCCATACAGAAACCTCATCTGTCTTAGAAACATTGCTATGAAGACAAAAAAAGAACCAGAGCTTTGTCAAGAAGCAACAAGGTGGGGTTGTGAAGAGAGTGCTAGGCTGGAGTCTGAAGACTGAAGTTCAAATTGAACTTCAAACACTAACTCTAAAAATCACTTGACAGAAGTCAAATAACAAGCCAGAAGTCTGCCTCAGTTTCCTCATGTATAAAATAGGAATAATAACAGCACCTGATTCCCATGGTTATAGTGAAGAATAAATGAGATATATGTAAAGTACTATGTAAATGCTAGCTTTTATTATTTTTTTGTTGTTAATTAATAGTAACATATACTCTTAGTAAATTTCCATCTAATTACAATTATAGTATAAGTGCCCATTAAAAGAAGATTCAATTTTATGAAATATAAGCTCCATGAATTCCAGGTATTGCCCCACACTATGTTCCAATCATGAAAGCTCTTGAAAAGGTCAAAAGAACATATAATCCCAGTTCTACCACTTAGTTACTGTAAACATGGATGAATCATTTAATTTCAAGGGGCTTTAGTTTCCTTACTAGTGAGATGAAGAGCCCAGACCAGATGACTTGCAAGATAAAATTCTATGCTTCTAGGAGATTTTACCCTAATCTTAAACATTAGAACATCCTATATTATGGGCTACTAAATAAAAAAACTTAAGATCTAGTGAAACGCTAGAAAGACCAGCAAGTTAGATATTGGAATACTTTTTTTTTGGTTTGTCCCACTATCCAACATAAAATTTTTTTTGAGGGGGGGGAAGCCTCTATTTGAGGTTCAGGGTCTGATCTGCAAATGAGAAAATTATTTACCTCATTCATGAAAGGAAAGCCAAAGGGAATAAAAGAATGTCAAGAGGCTCTTTGAGGCCTTGGAAGAAGAGTTATGATATTAAAAGAGATTTTTAAAAAATAGTAGCATAATCATAAAAGGGAGAAATAGACAATAATTCTTCTAAAAACAGAAAAGGGGTTTTAGTGGACATCAAAGGCAATGAGTCAGTCACACACTGAGCTGGCAAAAAATCTATTCTGGAACTTGGCTGAATCATAATGTTCAGAACAAAAGAGGAGGTGAGATGATCTTGTACACTACCCAAAACAGAGCACACCTTGGGTATCTCATTGACTTCAAGGTACTACATTTTTAAAAGGATTAATTAGAATGCATCCAGAAGAGAGACAATGTCCTAAGAGAATCAGTATAAAATACTCAGGATGGCTGGATAAGGTGGCCCACATTTCTATAATTCTTACAATTAAAGTTGGTAGAAATTCAAAGTTCCTTTGAAGCTTGGAACTTGTGAGCAACCATTGCACGAAGTCTGGAATCAATATGGTGAACACCCAGGAGCCTCCAGGCTCCCCAGGAGAGCTGAACTTGCCAGGTTGGAAAAAGAGCAAGTCAAAGCTTCCATACCAATTAGCAATGCGATTGGGCCCATGAGTAGACACTGAACTTCCAGTCTAGGTAAGCTAAAAAAAAAAATCCATCTCAAAAAAATAAAATGAAATGATAGGGATATCAAGCAGTAAGAAGAAGAGACTAGCTGCCTCTGTTTTCTGAAACCAAGCAAAACAAGTCAATTAATTCCTCCTTGCACATAATACAGCCCTTTAAATACTTGAAGTCAAGTGTTATGTCTCCCATAAGTCTCCATTAGTCCTTATCCCTTGCTTCAGTTAGTGAATAAAGTCCTTGAAAAAGGTGAGAAATTAGTGTTTGTCAAAATTCTCCAGAGAAAGAAATTCTATTGCTTCCTGCTCCTAGTCATCCCACTCACAATACAGTCAATAACATCTTAGTATCTAATCTAAATATCTTAAAGTTAAATTTAAGATCTGTTTGAACTTGTGAAGATGGAGAACAATATGCCAACCCTTTATTCTGTCCCTTATGGACTTGTATTCCTTGCCATATTATCCTGATTCAGACCTTTATCTACCAAACTTATTACCCTAATACACAGACTTAGTTATGTTTTGCCCCTTCTCAAAGACTTTTTAATAGATTACGTATTGCTTTTAGAAAAAAATAATGATTCTTTTTCCTGACTGACTTTATCCTGATTATTTAAGGCTGTCCAAGTCTGGGTCTAAATTACCTTTTCATTTTGGATCCAGACTGAGAGACTGAAAGTCTCTCATGCAAACTAGACTACATTAGCCATCCTTGGATACTGATGGCAGGCCCAATTAAGGAAGGCTAGAAGCTGAGACAAGGGCTCCTCCAGTATCCGTGGACACTTGGACTTGAACTTGGAAGACCCGAGTTCTCTCCTTTACAGCACTATCTTTCTTTCATCAAAATCAATTATCTTAATTAGGTTAAATTAATTAGATTAAAAACTTAAAGACCATCTGGCAAGAAGTCATATCAAGGCAAAGTTCTGGGGTCTGGTGCCTTCTGAATGAATCCTACTTCTCATAATGCAGCCCATCAAAGAAGTTGCTCTTCCTCACAGTGGCTAGCAAAGTAGGGCCGGTAACAGAGAATCTATACATATTCCTCAGCCAACCTGGGATCGAATCACAGCATTCTGTAATGGGGATACTACTATTTCTACCTACCTGACAAAGCTATTGTGAGGAAAGCATTTTGCCATCCTTAAAGTGCTATCCTAATGTGAATTACCATTAATGACATTACTTTGTCATTGTAGGCCTCAGTTATTTACCTACAAAGTGAAAAGGTTATACTAGATCAGGAATTCTTAACATAGGGCCTGTGAACCTGCTTTTTAAAACACATTGTAGGGATGCTGGAAAACTGGGACACCGATGCATTGTTGGTGGAGTTGTGAATGAATCCAATCATTCTGGAGAGCAATCTGCAACTATGACCAAAAAGTTATCAAACTGTGCATACCTTTTGACCCAGCAGGGTTACTACTGGGCTTATATCGCAAAGAGATATTAAAGAAGGGAAAGGGATCTGTATGTGCCAAAATGTTTGTGGCAGTCCTGTTTGTAGTGGCTAGAAACTGGAAAATGAATGGATGCCCATCAATTGGAGAATGGTTGGGTAAATTGTGGCATATGAATGTTATGGAATATTATTGTTCTGTAAGAAATGACCAGCAGGATGAATACAGAGAGGCTTGGAGACTTACATGAACTGATGCTGAGTGAAATGAGCAGAACCAGGAGATCATTATATACTTCCACAATGATACTGTATGAGGATGTATTCTGATGGAAGTGGAGTTCTTCAACCAAGAGAAGATCTAACTCAGTTTCAAGCGATCAGTGATGGACAGAAGCAGCTATACCCAAAGAAAGAACACTGGGAAATGAGTGTAAACTGTTTGCATTTTTGTTTTTCTTCCTGGGTTATTTTTACCTTCTGAATCCAATTCTCCCTGTGCAACAAGAGAACTGTTCGGTTCTGTACACATATATTGTATCTAGGATATACTGTGACATATTTAACATATATAGGACTGCTTGCCATCTGTGGGAGGGGATGGAGGGAGGGAGGGGAAAAGTCGGAACAGAAGTGAGTGCAAGGGATAATGTTGCAAAGAAATTTTTTTCAAAATAAAAAAAAATACTTTAAAAAAAATAAAAAATAAAACACATTTTAACAACTTCTGTTTTTCAACCCTTTGTGACCCTATTTGGGGTTTCCTGGACAAAGATAATGGAGTGATTTGCCATTTTCTCCTCCAACTCGTTTTTATAGATGAACTGACTTAAATAGAGTTGGTGTCTTGCCCAGGGTTACGTGGCTGCTAGTAAGTATCTGAGGTTGGATTTGACCTCAGTTTCTCTTGACTCCAGACCCAGAGCTCTATCCATCGAACCATCTAACTGCCAATTTTAACAACTACTTTTTATATTAAAATGAACAGAAACCTTTTTTCTCTCCCTCTCACCTTATTAGAAGAGGAAAAAAAAAAAGCAAATTTCTTGTAACAGATTTCCATAATCAAGCAAAACAAGTTCCTTCACTGTGTTCAATAACCATATTTTAATACAAATGGTTTTGTTTGTAATCCTCTATGCTTTATTTTACACATTTAACAACATTATTCTAATTAGATGACCACAAGCTTCACAAGATTGCAAAAGTTAAATGGTTAAAAATTCCCTAGCTTCAATTTAAACAATTTTATGGTCACTCTCATGATCTCAATGCACTTCTCACATTTAACTTGCATTACAGCTATTGTGTACAATTCTTATCTCATTACTAGATTATAAGTCCCTGAGTATAAGGATTATGAAGTCTCTCTTCTTTGTATATCTCCAGTGTGCCATAGAGAGAATGAAGTTAATCAATGTTTTCGAACTAAATTTAATTGGATTTCACAGTCTGAAGACACTAAAAGTACATTAAGTTCTCTTTACCTCAAGTCCTTCCTTTTAGAAAATAATTTTGATTGCTCTTGAATAGAATCATTGAGTCACAATTTTTAAAAAAATCCTAAGAAGAGAACTCTAGAGATTATTTAGTCTACACTTTCATATGACAAATGAAGGAACTGTGACAGCGTGATTTATCTTGTCACGCAGCTAATTAAAGAGCAAACCAAGACTAGAAACAAGATCTTCTTGGGTCCAGTATCATGATTTTCCCTCTCTTTATCAAGCTAATTTTTTTTCTTTTCTTCTTTCTTTTTTTTGGGGGGGTGGGGTGGGGTGGGAGACAATCTTATCATCTTTGAATCTTTTTTTTTGAATCTGTATCTTGAAGGATATATAGGATTCCTTCTCAAGGAAATGTCAGACCATCTCAAAATCTTTCAACATTCCTCTTTTAGGAAAGAGGAATCAAAATTATTTTATATAAGGAAGAAGTGGGGGGTAAAAGGAACCTAAAATATTTTTAGTTCAAATTTAGTTCAAAAATATTAACTTCCTCCCCTCTATGGCACACTGACAATATACAAAGATCAAAGACTTCATAATCCCTATATTCAGGAACCTTCATCTTCCCTCTTTTTCACCAGTCTCAGATAATGGTATTGCTCTGCTCACCAAGGCTAAATTCTCTATATATGTCCTTGACCATATACCCTTTCAGGTCTTCTCAAGCAGACTGTATTTGTTCCCCTCTGATCTTTAATCTTCCTTACCTTCTAGCTCCTTCTCTCCAGCTCATCTCCTCTGTCCTTAAAAAGATGTCCAAGTCTCCCTATCTTAAAAAAAAATTCAATAGACCCTATCATCTTCTCAAGAGGCTATCTTATATCTCTTCTTCCTCTTCAGCCTAGAAAATGCTGTCTATACTTAGTGCTACCTCTTCTTCTTTCACTTTTTAATATATTGAAATCTGGTTTCAGATCTTATCACTCACAATCTGTCAGTTGCCAAATAGGATGGTCTCTTTTAAGTCTTCATCCTTCCTGACTTCTCTGCAACATTTGACACTGCTGACCATCCTATTTTCCTGTTATTGTTGCTTCTGAGTTCTTATCTGTAGACATCTTCTCAGTAGTATCCTCTGCTATATATGTATATGTGTGTATGTTGTGCATATGAGTGTATTTACACACATATGTATATGGAAATAAAATATAAGCATACATATACACAAACATTAAGTATATATGAATACAATATGCATACACATATGTATGTGTGTGAATAAAATATAAGGATACATATATACACAAACACATACATATATAAACTTACATAGTCTATATATTAAATAAAATAAAGGAGCACATGTAAAATAAAACAGGGATAAATTATATATATAATATAAATATAAATATATATATATATATATATACACACACACACACACACACACACACACAGAAAACCACAACATATATGTAAATAAAATAGAGGTGTACACATGCATGTCTATATTCTGTATGTACATACACACATAGCCCCCTAAGTCTGGTTGTCTCCTAAGGCTTTATACTGAGCCTTCTTTTTTCTCTATACCCTCCCTTAGCAGCTCCCATTTATTTATATCATCTCTATACCAATAAGTTACAGCTCCGTATGTCCAATGATTGTTATCTCTCTCTCTTCAAGTTTAGTCTTTAATCACCAAGTGCCTATTGGATACATCACAGAAACATCTCAACTTCAGTGTCCAAAGATGAATTTGTTATTTTTCCTATATCCTATATATCCAAATTCTACATCTCACACCTTCCCCCTTCCCTCTGTCACCCAGCCTATATTGGGCCCTCATTGCCTCTCCCCTGGGCACTCCAACAGCCTTTCAGTTGGTCTTTCTCCTTCAGGTTTTCTCATTCCAGTCTAAATGCAATAATTTTCCTTAAACCTACTGACCATGTCCCCCTCTACTCCACAAACTCCAGTGGCTCCCCAGTGACTAAGATAAAAGTAAGAGTCTCCTCTAGCTCATAAGGTACTTTTACAGACCTAGCTACAGACTACCTTTCTAGCTTCATTACACCTTGCTCTACAGTCCCCCCCAAACTTGTTAAGTCTCTTTCCTCATCACACACTGCACTCAATCTCCCACCTCTTGGCTTTGACCCTTAATAATCCTCATTCTCACCTTCCAGACACAACTTGGGCACTGCCTTGGATGTGAAACCTTTCTTGGTCCCCACTGCTGAGGTACTCCTTCCCTTACTGTCCTGTATTAACTACCTCATATTTATTTTGCACTAGTCTGTATACTTATTATATATGTATATATTGTCTCCCTCTCAATTGTGTAGAAAACTGGACAGAGTTCTGGGCCTGTAGTCAGAAACACCCAAGTTCACAACCAGGCTTCAGAGACTTAATAACTAAGTGACCCTGGACAAATCACTCTACCGCTGTCTGCCTCAGTTTCCTCATCTGTAAAATGGGGATAATAATGGCACCTGCCTCCCAGAGTTGTTTGTGAGGGCCAAATGAGATTATATTTATAAATCACTCAACACAATGCCTGAAACATTGTTATTTAGTTGTTTTCAGTCATTTCCAACTGTTTGTGGCACCATTTGGGGTTTTCTTGCCAAAAATGCTGAGATGGTTTGCTATTTCCTTCTCCTGCTCATTTTTACAGCTGAGGAAACTAAAGCAAATAGGATTTAGAGGCTTGCCCAGTGTCACCCAGCTAGTATGTGTCTGAGGATGGATTTGAACTGAGGTTTTCCTGACATTTTACCACCTAGCAACCCTGTCCTGAAACATAGTAGGTGCTTAATAAAATACTTAATAAATTCCTTCCAATAGGAAGAAGAGATTAATGCTATTTTTTTTTGGGGGGGGAGAAGGCAGGGGTTGGAGAGGCTCTATATCCACAGTGCCTAACACAGTGACTGTCACATAGTAGGCTTAATAAATACCTCCTGGTTGAAGAACTGAATACATTTATGTGACGTTCTCAGCTTATGCTGTAATTCTGGAAGTCAGTTTGCCTTTTCTTGGCAGACTCCAGATTCTAGCATTATGATATCGCTCCCTATCTGCAAATTGCATCCCCAAATGTTTAGGAGGCCTCCCTCCGTCCCTCTCCAGCAGGCCTTTTCATCCTTGGTCTAGCCTCTTTCAGACTGGGAAACTGAGGTACCAAACAAGTAAAACTTTGTCCTTGTAACTGTGTTAGTGCCAATGTGCATCTGTAGGTGGGTGTTTGCCTGTGTGTGTGTGTGTGTGTGTGTGTGTGTGTGTGCGTGCAGGGGACAAGGATCAATTTATGCAAAGTGTGCCCCTCAAGTTTATCCTGGAATGGAACAGATGAGTGTGGAAGGCTTCCTGGGCACAAAATTCTCAGGGCCAGCCTTATTTTCTCCTTCTGTAAAGGGAACACAACATCTCCAGCTCCTTTGACACAACAGGAGCTCTCCAAGGCAGAAACTAAAAATAGCCCCTGTGTTTAGTGATAGTTAGGGAGAGGGGGTGGGAGGTGTGCCTAGGAATTGTCATAGAAGCAGGGCATGTTTGCAGGGGTCAGGAGGCCAGGATGCAAACTGTCAAGCAACCCTTTTCCTTTCCCACCATTCTTGACTGGAAGCCAGCTCGCTGGGAGCCCTTGGGGGTAGATGGCTTCCTTCCCCCTCCCTCCTTTTAACTCCCCTAAAACAGCCAAATAATGACTACTGCAGGGGAGATGTGGGGGAGGCGGAATGAGAGACTGGGTATCTATTTTCCCAGAATACATGGCAAGTTCCAGAGCCAAATGCCAGCCAAGTCAAAGAATAAACAAATCCCTTTCTTTCCCCGGGACAGGAGAGCTATCAGTTTCCCCATCCGGTCCCACCACCTTCTCCTGCAGGAGAAAAGCCACCTGTCCGCTCTGAAGGAAGTGATCTGGAGCACCGCTCTCCCCTCCCTGCCATGCTGCCCGACCCCTGGGCGAGGGCACAGGAGGGCAGCCCTGGTGGGGGAGGGTCGGCCCCAACCAGCCCCTGCCGGCCAGGAAGACAAGCCATCCCTGCAGAAGCTCCAGAGAGCTCTCCATGACGCATCGCTAATTCAATCATCCCTCCTCCTTCCTCCCGACTCAAAGGTGGGAGGATGGAGAACTCTGACTGGCCCAAGGGGAGCCATCAGTCCCCAAGCGACCCTTCTGCGAGATCCCCAGCCCCGTTTCCGGGCTGGAGGAGAAGAAAAGGCTGTGAGGGAGAAGAAGGAGGCATCTCTGCAGCATGATGTCACGCCGGCTGCCTCCGGATCCCCCGACAGAGGAGAAGCGAACAACATGGACTCCGCCACGGGTCTGCCCTGGAAGGTCTCTGTCCTGGGCAGAGGGGGACGGCCCACTGCCCCACAGCCGGACAGAGCCCGGCCTCTGCAAGACAAGGAAAGCCGCCGGGAGACAGACAAGTGGGACAGACACACAGACAAGCTTCAGCACAAGAGTTAGCACTAACCTGGAGGCCATTAGGAACGGTAGCAGCGGAGTGCAGCTAGGAACTCATTCATTCATGCACGTGGGAGTGGGGGGGCGGGGAGGAGGAGGGGACGGGGGCAGTGAGCAGGTTGGAGGGTACTCACCTCCATGCCCATCTCAAAGCCCTGCCTAAGGGGGAAAGGGAGTGGGGAGGAGGGGTCTCTCAGCCTGGGGGCCCTCCGGCCGGGCACAGGGTTAAGTACGACTGCCCTGAAGCTGGCTCTGTCCCCCTCCCGCCTCCCTCCGCCGCCGCTGGGCTATTTTGCTGTGGTGGGGCGGCCCGGCTGAAGTGCCTCCCTCTGGCTGGCTGGCTCTGGCAGGTCCCTCATACCCAGCTGCTCCCTTGCTCGCGCTCGTACGCACGCGCAGCGAATGCACACACACGCACACACTCAGGAGCACGCACACACACACAGACCGCTGGCTGCCAGTTTACATAATGCACTTCTTTGGTGCAGTCGGCTTGCCGGCTCTTAATTATTCATACCAGCTTGGAGGAGGAACCGCGAGGCTCCCTCTCTTCAAGCCTGACAACACGCAAGATTATGCTCCCAGGGGCTTCTGCTCCCTTTGCTGCCACCGATTATCTCCCAGATGTTGCCTATTAAGTCAACTTGTATCAAGGAGGTGACATTAAATGGAAACACAAGAATCCATATCCTAATGGAGTCCCTTCCACCCTCTAAAGGCTGAAGAGTGATTGCCTAATCCTTAAGAATACAGAGGTGGGGAGGGGAGAAGGGAGAGAAAATAAACTTCTCTGGGGGTTTGCAGTTAAGGATTATTACAGATTTCCCATAGGTCAACGGTGGGGGCAAAGGGAGGGGGATGCATAAGTTAAATTTCTAGATACTTTGTGGCTCTACATGACAAGACCAGGCTTTTATTTCCGCTCAGTTTCCTCATCTGTAAAATGGAACCTGCACCACCTACCTCCCAGAATTCTTGTGAGAAAACCTTAAAGCGCCATGCAAATGGGAACTATTTATGTAAGTGGAAAGATACCAGGTGCTCTCCTTAGAGAGAAATCTTTTTATTTTTTTTTAAGACTATGTCCTATAGATACAGGCTGACTATTCTCTTAACAATCTCTTCCATCTGTTAACTCCAACCAAACACTGGCACTGGGGTGGGTAGCTACACAAGGAAGGGAGCGCGTCATGGGGCAGGGTTCTAGGCAGTTTACAGGGCAACACTGGTGTCCCGTGAGCATTTGAAAGAGTCACTACTGCCTCGTCTTTCTTAGGGTAGGGTGGAGAGCCGAGCCAAGGTTCAGCAAACTCTTTACCCCAAAGACCTTGATTTGTGCATTTTGAATCTCTTTAGATGTTCCTGGAGGACTGAGCAATTGCGGGCTCACTGCGGCTGTACAGTGTTAGCATGCTCCAGGAGAACCATAAATATAAACCGGTGATGACACCTATGCCCCCATTCTCCCGCTGGATCTCCGTACCGGTGCCAAGAGCCATTGCTTCTTGGGCATCTGTTGGCAAGCTGCCTCGCTGTGAGGGAAGCCAAATCCTGCAGGAACATCACATAAGGTCTTTCTAGGATTGTTTCTGGGAGCAACCTATTGACACAACAGCAATTCCACCGTATCTGGAAAGGAGCTCATTTTCAGCTCATTAGCTCCTGAAACAATCAGGAGCTGAATCCATTGATCAGAAGGCTCTCTTCCCCAAAGGATGCTTGAATGGCTCCATCTCATTGTATGACATTAACCAAAATGCAAATTTCCTCCCAAAACTGATTTGATAAAAAAGCTAAATTGGGGGAACATGGAAGATCAAAGAAGGAATAAGATAGCTGCTTGGGATGAAATAGGCAATGATAATAGCAGGGGAAAAAGCAGAACTGTCCAATTTAGCTTTTGCTTCTGTTTTCCCTACCAAGGAGAAAAATCTTTAGAAGTGGAGGGAATAGGCAAAAATGATTAAAATCTAATAGTTGGACCCTTGGCTGCCTTCTGGGTGTTCCTATCACTAAGGCCTAGACAAACTACACCTCAGTGTGTTAAAAAGAACTAGCAGATGCTATTCCTGAGACAGTGATCCTAGAGAAATTATGGAGAATAAGAGGGAGGCAAACATTGTAATGGGTTAAAAAAAAAAAAAAAGGAATGAATTGGTTCTTCAATCCATGGCCTAATGAATTTGATTTTGATTCCTGGGAGGGAAACTTTTAAAACATGTTAACATTTACATTATGCTTTAGCATTTTGCATATGTCATTTCATTTGATTCTCACACCAACTCTGTGAGATACCTATTACAATCACTCCCATTTTCCAGAGAAGACTGAAGCTGATAGTGGATAAGTCACACAATTGGTAAGTTTCTGAGTCAGGAGTGGAATTTAGGTCTTTCTGATTCCAAACGAAGTACTTTATCCACAACACCACCTAGGTGTACCACATATGTTGTTCAAGGGAAGGTTTGTGCACAATGTAGGAGAAGGAAAAATCTCTAATAGTCTATATGGGTTCAATGAAAACAGGTCATGTCATTTTCTGACAGGGTTAATATCAGGAATGCCACAGACATAGGAAAGGGGAGTTTTGAAAGGCAGTTCTCAAAAGTCTCTGATGACTCTCTTGTTTGTAAGATAAAAAAAAAAAAACACGACTTAGGTAAGAAGAAAGTTAGGTACATTTGAAGATATGTCTAAATAAGTCAGTAATGGTTCAATATAAACCTAGCTGAAAGTCCCTAGGGAAGGGCACCAGAAATCTCTCCTTCGTCCTGTTGATTCAATATTTTATCAATGATTTGGATGAAGGAATAGAGAGCACAGTAATCAAATATGCATAATACACAAAGCTGGAAGGAGGGCTAATGGGTTGGATGAATGAGGCAGGATCCAAAAATAACTTTAATTGACTAAAAACAGTGGACTAAATGAATCCAGGACAATGAAACTTAAATAAGAATAAATGTAAAGACTACACAAGCTTAAAACATCAACTGAACACATGTGCAGCTTTACCTTGAGGTATGGATAGTTCCAGGGGAAAGGATGTAGGAGATTTAGGGAACTATAAATTCAATACAAGTCATCTCTGTAACACAGTAGCAAAAAAATAATAAAATTTCAGATTGTCTTGGAGACCAGAATGAAGTATGTAATATCACCTCCTTCCACCACCAGCATTTGAGAGTTCAATTCACTACTTAACTTTTATGTATTATTCATTATTTTTATATTGTTTTCTTCACAATTAGACTGCAACATCTTAAAGAGAAAGGACAATATTTTATACTTAACTTACATATGCTTTCACTCTTACCTTGCCCTCCTTCAACAAACAATATCAGACCCAAAGCAGTGCTTAATAAATACATATTGACTGATCTGTTGCCTATACTTAACAGAACAGCACAAAGAAGAGGGATCTAGGGTTTAATTGCAGTCTGTTGTTGTTCAATTGTTTCAATTCAGTCTGACTCTCTGTGATCCCATTTGGGGTTTTCTTGGCAAAGATACTGGAGTGGTGTGCCATGTCCTTCCCAGCTTATTTTACAGATGGGGAAACTGAGGCAAACAAGATTAAGTGACTTGCTCAGGGTCATATATCCTGTCAAATGTCTGAAGGTTTTCCTGACTCTAGGCTCAGCACTTTATCCACCTTGCCACATAGCTGCCTCATTTTAATTTCAGTATCATTCTGAATACTAAACTTAAGTTTCTCAGGTAAAAATATAAACATCTTTTGCCTTTTTCTTATTAAGTTTTAGGGAGAAAAGCACTATAAAGATCCAATACTGTCATAATTTGTTTTCATGTCTTAAGTTAAACTTGTCTCTCATTAAGATGTCACTGATCAAACAAAATAATAATCTGCTAAAAAAAAATCTGGTTGTGTGACAGGTATTCAAAAGAAGTACCCTTGGAAGGGAGACTGCAACTAATTGCTAAAAGATTATAAGAGCCATAACAACTTTAGATACAATTTCAAGTTTTATAAGCATTTTCTTGACAACATTGCTGTCAGATAAGTAATATAAATGGTATTCAACAAATTACATAACCAAAGCTCAACAATGTTATGTGAAATTTGCCCAGGATAACCTAACTAGTATTCGGGTAGTTCCTGGATCTGACCTTGGGTTTTCTGAATATAATACTAGTGTTCTTTCCATTATATTCTGCTACCTTAAGCTACATAATGGACGAATGCAGTACTGCCCCATTGACAAAAATACTATTTTTTATATTTTCTTAGAGGGGAAGCTTGATGTAGAGAATCGGGGCAACTTGTCCTTTCAAGTCTCACCTCAGACACATACTAACTATGCAAGAAAGTCATTTCACTTCTGAATATACTCGGCAATCCTCTAAGAAAATAAGTTTCAGAGAAGGTCCCTCATTCAAGAGTTCCCTAAACTTGTATTAAGGCCTACTGTATCATCTATCTCCCTTTATCCATATGACAGAAGCAGTACATGATTACATAGAGATGCAGAACTGCCTACTATCTTAAAATACATTTTAAGCCTTCTATGACTGAAATGGAATCATTCACTGGCAAACTTTAAAATAAGTAAGAAATAACAAAAATAATACTATCATTGATATTAAAAAATGGATGTTGTTTGAGCCACTATCAAAAATACATATACTATATATAGAGTTTCCTCCCCAGAAGTTGGGGTGGCAATCCACTGATCATTCACTCTCTCTCACATGGATCCCTTCTAATTAAAGACATATTAACTAGCAGTTAGCAATGTGCATTTGGCAGAGTGATCCAGGGCTACCTAACAGGACACAAGACAACCCAGGCTTTTCAGGGATGGAATTAGACAACTGATTTGATGTGAGAGACAAAAGAGTCAAGAATGACTTGAGTTGGGGAACTGAAATGTCTTCCACAAACATAAGCTATTTTATAAGAGATATATTTGTAGCAGAGAGAGAACGGTTCCACTTTGGATGTACCAAACTTAAAATGTCTATCAGCATATACACTCAGAAAGAGATATCCAGCAGGTGGCTGATGTACAACTGGAATTCAGGGCAGCACTTAATGCTAACTACATAGATTTGGGAGTCATCTACATCGAAATAATACGTAAGTCTATGAAAAATGAAGAGATCAAAGACAAGAAAATTTAGAGACAAATAGAAGATTGAGAATTAGAGAATACTCACAATAAGCATGCAGGAAACGGATGTTGACCCTACAAAAGAGAGTTAAAATGAACAGTCTGATAAGGTAAAAGAATAGGACAATGATCAAGGAAGCCAAGGGAAAAGTGACAGGGTTGTAAAAAAAAAAAGTCACCAGATTTTGCAGTTAAGAGATGCTGATAATTCTGGAGGAACCCATTTCAGTTGAGTAGAGAGGTAGAAAGTCATTTTACAAAGGGTTAAATAGAAAATGACTGGTAAGTTCAGGCAGTGAACATACATGATTCCTTCTAGAAGTCTCACAATTAAAGGGAGAAAAGACATAGAAGGATATTCTGAGGTAATGGCAGAGTCACATAAAAGTTTTTTAAGGATGTAGACCTGAACATGTTGGTAAGCAAAGGGGAAGAAGCCAAAAGATTGAAAGACTAAAAAATGAGAGACAATGTCTGATGGGATAAATTGGATTTGAGGATACAAGTAGAAAGATTATTCTTACCAAGGAAAATAGACACTTCTTGCTCAGAGAAGGAATAGAAAGGAAAAGACTGCCAAAGAGGTAGATGGAATTTAATATATAGTTGGGGAGGAAGTAGAAGGTCATGGTCACTGGCTTCTATTTTCTCAATAAAATAGGAGGTAATGATTTCTTCCAAGAAAGAAAGATGTAACTGTTTCTTTGTCCTCCCCACTCTTAAGTAATCATCCCTGAAAAATGTGCTTTTTTTAAAATCATCTCAACAAGCTGCTTATGGCAATTTATCAGAAATTATTCCCTACTTAGAACACTTGATGGAAAAAGGAAGTCAGGATCCATTTCCCAGCTCTCCAAAGACACGACTAAGGTAGAAAGCTAAACTACCCTGATGTGAAAGCTTATTGCTCAACAACGGATCCCCATCCCTCTTCTTGTCATAGCCTCGAAATCAAGTTCATCACCCAGGGTGTGAAAATGGGAAATTAGGCATTTGGGTCAATAGTTACTGGGACTCTCTCAATGGTCTTTTGGGGGCATTTATGTTTCCAAGTATTTCATGTATTTCTAAGATAAACTGGAAATTGATCCCCAAATGCCATAGATATTGTGTCACCACTAGTATAAAGATTCTCTACACATCTCTAAGGCTAGTTTGGCTCTTTCTCCAAGAGTTGTTCTCTTTACTATCTTTTCTATATTGTATATTGTAATGTTAGAGTCCACATGTGGTACTTCCATTCTCATTAATCAAAAGAATTAATTTGTTAGGATGATGATCTTGACAGATCTTTGTTTTAGTAATTAACCTAATTATATCCTTTGTTCCAGTGTCCTCACTTCTTTTTCATCCTTCTATATTGCTTTTCCAGGTGCTCGTCCTAATTCCTATTATGTAATGAAATATGCTGCATGTAATATGCACGCATATGTATGAGAGGCAGAGAGAGACAGAGACAGAGAGAGACAGGGACAGAGAAAGAGAGACAGACAGACAGAGAGAAGGAGAAGGAAAAGAGAAAGAGAAAGGGGGAGAAAAGAGGAGGAGAGACAGAGAGAGAGACACGAGAAAGGGAGAAGGAGAAGGAAAAGAGAGAGAAAGAAAGAGAGGTGAGGGGGGGAGAAGGAGAGACAGAGAGAGACAGAAAGACAGAGAGACAGAGAGAGAGAAAGGGAGAAAGAGACAGAGTCAGAGAGAAACAGAGACAGAGAAAGAGACAGACACGTCAGAGAGAGAGAGAGACAGAGAGAAAGACAGAAACAGAGAAAGAGAAAGAGAAAGAGAGGCAAAGAGACAGAGACAGAGAAATAGACAAGAGGTACAGAGACAGAGATACAGAGACAGAAAGACACGGAGATAGAAAATAAAGAGACAGAAACAGAGAGGAAGCAGACAGAGAAAAGAGAGGGAGAGAGAGGGAAAGAGAAGGGAAATAAGTCATCACTCTAGAGGAAAGAAGAGAAGGTTTGGAAGAGGTTGCAAACATGTCAATAAAAGAAGAATAAACATCCATTTACAAAAAAGCTTTCTTTCAACAAAGCAAATCTAAAAGAGAAAAATTTTGAGAAAACCTCTCTTTTCTAGTAAATTGACTTATAAACTCATATTTTTATGTGATTGAAACTTTATTTGAGAGAGGGAATCCCCTAAAATGGGAAATTCTTACCCATGGGTACCCCAAAATTCAATGATTAGGAGAATTAAAGGTTACCATTTTTGAATAGCAGAGAAATGGGTAAATTTCAAAACAATACCTAAAAGTCTGCTGTGCAGCAGTAAGGACCCAGATTAGATGAAAACAATTTTGTAATGAATCTAGTCACCCTAACAGTGTGATTTCTACCAATAGCATTCAGAAGCTCATGGGTACCAGTAGAGGAGATATAAAGTAGAGTGAACTAATCCACTGGGAAAACGAATACACAAATAATTATAATGCAAATTAAAATGTGATAAACAGAGATGAAAAGTACAAATATGAGTTTTCAGAGAAGGGCAAGATCTTGGGGATTTGAGAAGGATTCAAGATAACATTTGAAGTATCTTCTTCCATATGAAGAAAACAAGATACTTATTAATTATTAGGACAAAGCATTATGCAATGCAACCTCTAGGAAAAGCCACGGTTTACCCCATGTGTTACTGGGCAAATCTCTGTCACTCACTAAAACTCAACATTTTTTTCTGTAGTTTCCACCAAGGGAAAATGGGACATAATAATTTGCATTTGAACAAAAATAGAAAAAAAGGAAATGAGAATGGGTGTTGGGAAGGGAGTCGTACACAGAAAGTAAATGACACTCTTTCAAACTTCAACCCAAGAAAAAGTTTGACTGGAGTTGAGATGGAAACTTCAGAGTAAGTGGATTTGAATTTGGGGCTCTTACTGATTAGGAAATAATGTCGTACTTTTTGTGGGATGAATCATGTAGCATTTTATGATTTCTTGTACCAGAAACTGACCCAGGGAAACAGCTCTAGTCTGTCAGAGCTGGCTTCTCAGTGGCCTTGGACACAGCTGTAACCTAAGACCTTTCATGAATACTGCATCTGTCAGGTAAAAGGAAGTGATGCCTTAGTAATTAAAGCTGGGAGCTTTATCATGAAGGACCCAGTCAGCTCCAATTAATTTTTGCCACAGGAGATACCAAGCTGAATGAAAACTAGTGTATATCTAGACCAATATTTCCTTGAACAGAGAAAAAAGGGAATTACAAACAGAAAAAAAATACCTCATCAAATATTTACACTATGCCCATCCCAAAAAATAGGGCTCCGTCTTGGATACTTCTATTGACATGGAGCTCACTACCTAACAAGTTAAGTTACCCTGCTACTCTACTTTAATTTATTTAAAAAAAATTTTTTTATAAAGTTCTTGCTGAATGCAAAGCACAGCACAGAGCAAAGTTTGCTAACTCATTTGGACTATTTCACACAAGCCTCAGCCATGCTTTGGACACTTTTGTGCTAACCACTCACCGCTTTACATAGTTATATAACCATCACGAAATCAATGCTTCCAGCACTCCTAGAAAGGGTATGTCAATCACCTCCCCTCTGGCTGCAAACACGACCTCTTCTAACTTTTCAAACCAACATTCCCTTGCTGGACTACTGCAACACACTTGTAGCTCGTCTCCCTGACCTCAAGTCTCCCCCTACTTGACTCCATATTCTACTCAGCTGTCAAAATGATCTTCCTAAAGTGCAGGTCTGACTATGTCATCTCCTTAATTCAAGTCCAATGGCTTCCTATTGCCTCCAGGATAAAACACTAAATCCTCTGTTTAAAACCCACAATCAACACAGAATTTACTTAATCCTTTGTCACCCTGCAAAATAATAGAAAACAGATAATGCAATCCCAAATGTCCTCTTCTCCAAGTTAAACCTCTCAAGTTGCCTCAACAACTGTGCAAATGACATTGTTTCTATTTATTTCATCCATCTGATTGACTTTCTCTGAACAATTCTTAGTTTGCTGTCTGTCAAAACATGACGCTCACTCTAGGTAAAAACCAGCAGCAGCCACCACCACACTCAATAGCATTTATATAGTGTTTGAAGATTTACAAAGCACTTTACAAATAGTATCTCGCTTCACCTTCAGAACAATCATGGAAAATAAGTACTATTTTATTTCTCATTTTATAGGTAAGGAAATTGAGGCAAAGAGGTTAATTGATGTGTCTTGGGTCACAGAGCTAGTTAAGTATACATGACAGGATGAGAACTCAGACTTCCTGGCTCCAAGTCCAGTGCTGTCCAAGGTGCCAGCTAATTGCCTCTAGGAAATTAGCGGTGCAGAATATAGAAAGACTCTCTCCGTATCTGGACATCTGTGTGTATATATACAGGAGATTGCACATGTGTTTATGTATGTATATATGTACACACATTATACATACAGACAAAACATGTGTGTGTGTGTATTTATAATTGTAGTGGTTCGGGCCATGGCATTAGGAGTTTGCCTTGGGGTCCTGCTTGTTGCCAAAGGTGGGCACATGCTGACAAACTCAGTCCTAAAGCACCCACCTCTGAGCAAATTCTTTCCTTTTCCTGGCCATCTGAGGACTGATCCTTTACTTTTCTAGGTCAGGGCAGAGTCATGGCCTCCACCTCCGAACAAGAAGCCAATCATTTCCAAAATGGACCTTGTAGGTCTAGCTCATCCCCTCCTGAGATGCTTCATCCATGGGTGATGATCTCCAGACTCATCTCCTGCTTGGGCACAAACAGCTGCATGATAATGGTAGAGACATGCTCCTCTTGACCCCAACTCAGAGTGGGCGGAGGCCAGAAAGACCATTGAACATCTTCAAGCAATAGATATTAATTTCATTTTTAGCATCAGCATCATACTGTTGCATTTTTTCCACATAATTTCCACAAAACTAGGTCTCTCCCACCTGTTCTTATATAATTGCATTAAAACTGCAAGAAGAGCTTCATATTTATTCATATAAGATTTCATCTTCTTTTAGCCCAACAATTCTGGTACTATCATTGAGGATGTAAGATAATTCATCCTTCTTAAAGCACAGATAAAAGATAGAGAACTTGATTTAGAGGACAGAAAACCTAAATTTAATTTCAGTTCAGTCTACTTTTATGCTTTGAGCAACTCATTTAACATATTTTTATCTCAGTTTCTTTATTTATAAAATGGAGGTTTATAAAATGACTTATGAAGTTACTTTCAGCTCTAAACTGATTCCAAGAAGCCATGGAGCTTTTATCCTTTTCCAAGTCACTGATTAAAAAGTTAAGCAAAGTAGGGGGAAACACCAATCTGAAGTATCCTACCAGAGATTTCTTTATGGTTTGATACAGAGTCATTAATACTCTAGAGGAACAGAGGTACAGGTAAATATGAGCATGTATGTGATCCTGGACTATCGATAATCCAACCCATGTTTACCCGTCTTGTCTACAAAACAGCATCTGAGACTTATCAGATGCTTGGCTGTGTTATGGCAATTGTAGAGTCCTGTGCAAGAAACTGAAGATCTTCTAGGGTTTTTTTTAAATAAATGTTTCTGAAAAAGAATAAGAAAGTCAAAAGAGAAAGGCTTTATGGGAAGCAAAAAGTAGGTTAAGAATATTATGTTAAAGAATGGAATTTCCATTTCTGGACTATGGCTTAAAAATGAATGAATCTAGGCTAAAGATGATATAAAACGAGAACCAGAAAAGATATTTGTCTGGAGACTTGCTGAATGGTGGAGAATCAAGAAACATTTATTAAGTATCTCCTTAATAAAGCATACAGTACCTGCCCCCCCCAGCTTATATTAAAGCTTAAATTAAAAATGACATAGGAAAACAGTAGTGAAGGTGATCAGTAATTCATAAAACTCAATACAATACTCAGAAAGACAGGTTATCACAATACCCATGACCTCAGATTTTTATGCAGAAATGTATATAGTATGATTAATGAAGTAAATCAATGACTTTAATGAAAGAAGCTAAATTAGACTTGTTATCAAGCAATTTTAAGGTCTACCTTATTCAAAAAGAACAGACCATAATTATACAAATAATTTCTTGAGAAACATTTTAACAAGTTCTTATAACTTTACTTGATTTCATTTGCCAAATAGCAGAGGAAGTAATGAGCGGAACTGCCATTCTGACCAATGAGGAAGAATTGGTTGCTGAATTGGATATGACTAAAGCTGGATATGGAAATGATCACTCTAGTTCAGAGTTCACAAAAACTGACAAGGAAAATTATGGGCACAGTTTGACTCCTATTAGGTAGGCAGCTAGGCGGCACAGCTGGTAAGAGTACTGAGATCAGGAGACCCAAAGAGCCTCAGGAACTTACTAGCTGTGTGACCTTGCACAAGTCACTTAACCTGTCTGCCTCAGTTTCCTCATCTATAAAATGGGGATAACATCTACCTTCCAGACTGTTGTGAGGATCAAATGAGATGACATCTGTAAAATGCTTAGTACAATGCCTGGAAAATAGTAACTGATTAATAAGACCTTCTTTCCTTTCGGTATTTGAGAATTAAAGGTTTTAAAAGAGTGAAAAAGTATAGACAGGATCCTATAGACAAAAATTCTATTAGGTAAGTTGGCAAGAGGAATGTAATGTTCTCAAGAACACAATTTTGATGATTAAAAACATATTAAAAAGGAGAAAAAGGGGAAAACTATCTAAAGAGAACATGGCTACAGAAGGAATTAACTAACCAAATCATTTTGCAAAGATATATGTAGAAAATGGAAGCACAGATAGGTAAGGGAGGACATCCTGTAAGAACATCAGGAAAACCTAAAACCCAAAGAGATAGAACATATGATAAATGGTAAGGCCAATAAAAAGATTTTTTATGCAGTTTTAGAAACAAGAGGAAAATGAAAGAAGATGAAGCAAGAATGCTGATCAGTATGAATGAATTAATAATAACTGACAGAGAAAAGACAGAACTATTCCACATTATTCTGTTGGTTAGTTAATTTCATCTGTAGTCACATTTTTCTCTTTAGACAATTATTTTTTTTTCTTCGTTTTAATAATGTTCTTTGTATTATCCAAATTTTTTTCTTTATATCTTCAACAAGTTCTACTCCCCAGGCCTTGATTAACTAGATCCCAGAGCCCAGAAGTACCTAACAAATATGACTCTTGAGTAGTCAATGATAAATGAAAAAAAGCTGCGGAAAAAGGAAGACAGGATTTATCAGTGGAGATAAGCAAATAATGTTGCACCCAGCTTTCAAAAAAGAGAATAGGAAGAATCACAAAAAATCATTAAGAGTCAGGCTTGGAAGACCTGAGTTCAAATCCTAACTTAAAAAATACTTTTTACCACCTAAGTGAGCTTGGACAACTTATTTAATTTTGATAGACCTTAGTTTCCTCATTGCTGAAATGTGACTCTAGGCAAGTCACTTAACTCCAATTGCCTCAGTAAAAAAAAAAAAAATGGAGATGTCACCAAAAAAGTGAATTTGGGCTTGATAGAAGGTAAAAATGACCTAAAATTAGATCTGTACAAAAGTGGAATGTGTTGCCTTGGAAAAGAATGTGTTCCCCCTTACTCAGGTTCTTCAAGAAAAAACTGCATGACCATTTATCAGGGATGTTGAGAATACTGGGGGGATATGAGGGAGTTTGTATTTTGGATAATTCTGTTTTTAACTCCATATACATTTTCATTTCTGTTGCTAATTCCATTTGTGTTTCTAATCTTAACCCTAATCTCTCTAATAGCATCCCTGAAATTCTGTGATACTGTAATTTTGGATAATAGAATAAAGATGCAAAATGATCTTAATAAGCTAAATAATGAGATGAATCTAATAATGATAAAAACTGATGGAAGCAAAAATAAAGTCATATACTTGGATTTCTACAATATCAACTTCACAAATATGATATGGGAGTGGTTATAGCCAGACAACAGTTCATGTGAAAAAGATCTGAGATTTACAGTGAACTGCAAAGTTAATATTAACAGTGTGATGCAGCAGCCAAAAAAGCTATCCAAACCAAACTATAATAAGACAGACACAGTCTTGCCATACTCTGCTAGAGTACTGTGTTCAATATTGGAGACTGTACTTTAGAAAAAGCATTCACAAATAGATTCTGGTCCAGAAGAGGGCAACCAAGATGATGAGGATAAAAGACAATTGATCAGAATGGGTTTTTTTAATGGGGAAGAGAAGAAGGTAGGAATGGGAGAGGGAGAGAAAGAGGAAAAGGGAGAGAAGAATTTGGAGTTACATACTAGCAACCTTTAAACATTTTTACATGGAAGATGAATAAGATTTGGTCATTCAGGAACAATGGATAAAAGTTGCAGAGAAAAAGTTTACTCAATAGAAATAATAACAAAAATAATAACAGCCAAAATTTATGTTGCACTTTAAGGCTTACAAAGTGCTTTACAAATATAATCTCATTTTTAAAAATTTTCAAAACAACGCTAGAAAGACAGGATTCTACCAGGAAACTACCAGTAGTGTGGCCAAGGTGGTGATGGGGGAAAGGCAAAAGAGAACTTGGGAGTTTTAAAATATGGGCAAGATTTTCATGAGAGCAAAATGGATAGGGTGCTGCACCAGAGTCAAGGAGATTTGACTTCAAATATGACCTCAGATACTAGCTGATTGACCCTGAGTAAGCTATTTAATCCTTTTTTGCCTCAGTTTCCTCATCTGTAAAATGAGCTAGAGAAGGAAAAGTATCTTTGTATCCAGTATCTTTGCCAAGAAAACTGCAAATGGGGTCACAAAGAGTTGTAACACAACTAAAAGGACTTTTAAAAGGCCTGGGAATACAGATAAACACCAGAAGAGGGGGCTCAATGATATAGTCTGGTCCTGGAATTTCTGGGCCGGGCAGCAGCCTGAGAATCTAGGGCAGATGGCTGTCCTGTGGTCCCCACCCCCTTGTCCACCTCATGACATTAAGAGCTAATGAGCTCCTCTCCAAGCTGTCTCTTTGCAAAGGTAGCTGACCTCTTTTTAATCCTGGATTATGGTCTTAAAGTGGGGAAGCCTGCTTGCTGGGTGCCCCAGTTACAAAGTTGACAAACTGTTCTTATTCAGAGAACTCCTGTTCATCCATTTGGGGACATCCTCTCTACGTCACCCTTCCTTCCCTACCACTCATCTCCACAAAAAAAGAAGAAATCTTCCCGGTCCAGTGGCCACAGGAGTAATACCTGGGAAATACCCTTGTTGGGCCCCAAGCCGGCAATCGGAAGAATTAACCTTCAACCAAGCTCAGTACCACTCTGAGAGAGATTAGGGCCTAGCTCTTGTTCCAGAGGGGCCAGGCAAAATGTAGGTACTATAGAATGTCCCCCCGGGCTTCCCAGGGCCCAGAGTGTCTTTACACCTAGTTCAAGTTTTGATTAATGATTCAGTTAGTTAGAGAAGGCCCTACATTAATTATAATCATTTCTGTGCTTTATATATCTGATATAATCAGACAAATCAGTAAACATTTATCAAGCACCTACTGTGTGCAAGGCACTGTGTAAGCACTGGGGATATAGAAAAAGGCAGGGGACAGCTCCTGCCTGCAGGGAGCTTTTTTGGCTTGTGGTCTTCCTCATGATTGTAAGCATCCTGCCCCATACATGCACCTCTCTCCCCAAGATCCTGCCTAAGCCCAGGACTCCATCCTTCTTCCCAAGGAGGGGAGAAAGAGAAATGCTCTGACCATCTGGAAACCTTGTCACTAACTAATGAGTCACAAGATCGTGGGCAAGTCATTTAAGGGGCAAATCCTGGCAGCCTAACTTCATCCCACCCCCCTTTTAAAGAGTAACTATCAAAAATCTTACTCAAATCCAGACCAAACTTATATGTGTCTACACACATGTACACATGCATGTATATACATGTGTATATGGATCGCGATGGAGCAGCCAGTCTGGTGGACATGTCCACTAGATCAGCATCCCAGGACAATGCCATGGTCAGAGTTTATCTGGATTTCACTCCATCACACATGAAGTCCTCCAAAAGTACGAGTCATCTCTGAGATGTTTATGGCACGTCGAGCTGTACAGAGTGCTTCTGTTTCACAGTCACTATAACTCTAGAGAGGACACTATTACAATATTTTCCAGATGAGGAAACTTGGGGCCAGGCAAGTTAAGCAACTTGCTGCCCTTAGGCACTAGAAGCAAGAGATTTAAGGGGAGGTCTGTTCTGATTTCATAACATTCTTACACTGAGCAGCACCATCCCTGTGGACCAGGCTGAGAAGATACACTCAGATAGCACAGTTAGTTTGGAGCTACTTTACTCCAAGAATGTTAATTAATAGATTACTTCTTTATGGAAGGAAGTCTTCAGCAAAGGGCCGGAGAACTCTGTTCTGTTCAGTGTTTTTAGCAAAGGGCCGGAGAACTCTGTTCTGTTCAGTGTTTTTATCAATAACATTGTCAGTTATTTAGCATCTCCCCTGTGCCAGAAATTGTGTTAAGTGTTAAGGATAAAAAAGACAAAGACAGTCCTATTCTCAATTTAATGGGGGAGGTAACCCACAAAATAAGCACACAAAAATTCTATACCAACAAATATACACAGGATAAACTGGATAGATCAACAGAATGCACTAGAAATGATGGTGATCAGGAAATCACCTCAAATGATAGCCAAGGCACAGAGGCCAGTGTATGTGGGGGAAAGGGGACTGAGGAAGACAAAGTGAAAGAAGACTGGAAGTGGGATGGGGGGCATTTATGAAGAATTTTTAATGCCAAAGAGTTTATATCTGATCCTGCGGTAGACAAAAGTAAAGTGCCAGAACGGTAGGAAGCAGCCCAGAAAGTTCCCTTCCACAAAACCTCTCTAAACACCCCTAGAAAATGCACCCAACTGAATCCTGGTGGGGAAATTCCCACCCCCAAGAAAAGCTACAATGAGTCATACAGTGCCTGCACACAGTAAGTGCTAAATAAATGTTTATCGATTAAGGGAGTATCTAGACCAGTTTGGCATAAGGATACAGACAGTGAAGGGGGCTGAGGTCTAGGTCAGTCAGTAGCATAGCCAGTGCAGGGCACTCCAGCATCCAAGGTCCAGCACAGTACACAGCAGGGCAGGAACCCAGACCAACAGAAAACCTTTAATTCTGCTGCTCTGAGAAAACAAGGTCTTTCCAATTAGCTGATTCAGATGTCAATTCTTGCCAGACCCATTTCAGGTCAAGAACTTACAGCGTGCAGATCAGGGAGTTCAATCAGGCTTTGCCCTGGGAACATTGAAAAGCTGAAAGTTTCCAGCTTGTCTTTGAGATTCCCCCAGAACATTTAATATCCTCAAGAAAGGATTGGCAGGATCAGCCAAGATCTTCCCTCATAAATGCTACAGAGCCCGGTCCAAGTCAGGAAATAGGTTGGAAGAAGGGGTAAATGACAAAAGAATCCCATTATAATGAACAATTAATTAGGGAAGCAAGGACACTTAAGACACAAACTCAGAAGAAAAGGATAACTCTGAAATTCTATATGATCTGTCTCAGAAACAAACATAGCCTGAACACAAACTCAAACAGAATTACTGGAAGAAATAAGTAGTTTTTAAAAAGAGTTAAAATACATTTACAAATGGAATTAAAATACTTCAAGGGAAATTGGAAAAGAAATGAGAGATATGAAAAAATTTGGAAGAGAATTAATAGCTTGGCATAAGAGGTATAAAACCTTACTCACGCAACAAACACCACAAAAATTCAAAAGGATCAAATAGCCCATGACTCTAGAAGGCACTGACTCCTATAAGGCAATGAGAAATAGCGTAATAAAGTCAAAAAGATAAAATATAGAAGCAATTGAAGATATTCATAGCAAAGACAACCAATCTGGAAAAAATAACAAAGAAGAAAAAAAGTAAGAATAATTAGACTATATGGGAAAAAACCCTAGGCATCATATTAAAAGAAAATTATTCACATTTCTTAGAAAAAGAGGATCAAAATTTGGAACACAAGGTTTTGCAAAGGTAAATGTTGGAAATTATCTTTGCATGGTATTTAGAAAAATAAAATACTACTAAAAAGAAAAGAGGGTCAAGTAGAAATAGAATCCACCAATCATTTCCTGAAAGAAATCCAAAATGAAAACTCCCAGGACATCACAGGCAAAATTCAAAATTTATATTGCAAGCAGGCAAAGACCAAGAATTCAGGTACCAAGTAACCACAGTAAGAATCATATATGATTTAGCAGCCCACTGTAAAAAAGAGAACTTATTTGAAATAAGATATCCCAAAAGGTAAAGAATATGAAAAGATTAAAGATGCTGAGAAACTTTAAGGTTCAAAATCAGGAATGAAGAAAAACATAAAAAAGTAAACATGAATGAACAATAAATAAACTGCTTCCATTCAAATATGAGGAGATGTGTACCCTTTGATCTCTATTATCATCAGAGTTCAGAGGCAGTCCAATTAGAGAAGGCCTTGGGAATGGGTTCAGTTATGTCTTGATAATCTTAAGGGGAAAAAATGGAAAAAGAAAGGAAGTGGAATAGGAAGAGAAAGGAAGGTTAAAGAAAATTCTCTCACATAATGAGAGTGCACAAGTTAACATCTATATAAATGAGGAAAAACAGAAAGGGAGATGCTATACTTGAATCACATTTTATCTGAACTGGTTCTTAAGAAGGAAAGCACACATATACACACACACAAACACACACAATTAAAGAAATACACTTCAAACAACAGTAAAATAGAAAAGAAAAGGGAGAAGGGAAGGAGGAATTAGAGGGAGGATAGATTAAGGTAAGGATTAGTCTTAAGCAAATCAAACTCTAAGGCTGTAGAAAAATACTTACAGCTCTTTTTGAGGCGGCAAAGAAAGAGAATTAGAGGGGACACCTATAAATTGGGAAATGGATAAATAAGTTGTGATATATAAATATGATGGAATATTATTGTATTAAACTCTTATCAACATAATAACCAACCAGGATTCAAGAAACTAAAGAAGAAACTGGTTTTCTACCTCCTGATAAAGAGGTGAAAGACTTGGTTAAGAATGAGATATAGGATATGGCTAATGTGGGAAAAGGTTTTGATTATCTATACATGTGAATAATAACTTTTGTTTTATTTATGTTTTCAATGGGTAGGTTTGGAGTGGGAAAATTAGAAAGTGGATTTTAGATGATAAAAATATTGCATAAAACATATTTACAAATATGTGTATATAAAATATTTCAAAACATGTTTTCTAAAATATATAATATATATTGAAACATATGTTTTAATATATATCAACTAAAGATAAGTAACAAACTGGCTTTTCTACTGAGTCTTTTCCTTTCTCACTCCTTCCATTTTCTGGCTTTTAATATATATGTTTTAATATATATCAACTAAAATTCATTTAGTATTCTAATCAATATAATGAGCAACCACAATTCCTGGTAAAACATGCTGCTGCTCACCTCCTGATAGATATGGACTCAGATAATGTGTTTAGACATATATATTCATTGCGGGGAGAGAAGGGAAATTTTTGAAAGAAAAAGAAATTTTAATTTAAAAAATATAAAAGAGAAAAGAATAGTCAAACTGGGAGAGGTGAAGGGGAATCACTGGATTTTGTTGAGTGGGACATGGGGGAGAATGACATGTCAGACTTATCCTTTGAGAAGCTCAGTCACAATAAATGGAGAATGACCTGAAGTGAGAAAAATCTTGCATCTGGGAGGGCAACTGTATAGAACTGCCAGGGCAGACAGGATGCAATGATATCACTTAGGCTCGTTGGGGGCGGGGGGGAGTTGGACCCTTGACAAGAAGTGACCCCTCTTCCTGTGAGACAGGAGTGAAGGACACTATAGTTATGATAAAAAAAAATAAGGATAAAGGGATAAAAGGGCATTCTCAGAGAATGGACTCAATTTTTTCCAGTGAAATATGAGATGGTGGGAAGGGACAACTGAGGAAGCCAAAAAGTGAGAGAAATCACTGAATGACAGTGGTAAGGAATACCTGGAAGGGACAATGGGGAAGCAAAAAGAATTCCAGCTCCCCCACCTCAGGGAATAAGTGAAAGTGCAACTCAGGCTGTAAGATATGTCATCAGGAGAGAGCTCCATCTCAGTGAAAGCCAGAAAATGGAATGAGTAAGAAAGGAAAAGACTCAGCGGGAAAGCCAGTTTGTTACTTATCGAGCAGGCAGTCCAGAGAGAGTAGGGGGAAGGCAGAGGGTAACTTTAGGGTGAGGGATTAAGGAGTTAGGTTTGTTTGCTGGGGATGGGGACAGGGCTAGGACCAAGGGAGTGAGTGGAGCAGCGAGAGAAAGAACAGCTTCAGCTTCAGAATTACTGACGAGGGAAGGGTTTGTTAATCATTCAGAAATAAGTTCTATTAGGTTACATACATCCCTAGGAATTCTAAGTGACTGTCTTCTCGAGTTAGGAAGTTAGGCGTTAGAGAGGAATTGTCAACAGTGTCCCTCATGAAATTATTTTGAATGTACTTGGTATTAACTTACTCATCCACAGGCCCTCCATTAGAACAGAAGACCCATAAGTGAAGGGATTACCATATTTTTTCCTTTGTCTCCATATCCTCTAGCAGAGTGCCTTATTCATAGTAGGCATTTAATACAAAATGTTTGATAAATTGAATCTAAAACTGACAGGGCTGGTGTAAATGACTTCTAAGGACCCTTTCAGCTCCAAATCTGTTACTTAGATGAAATTAGAGATTGTAGACCATCTCATTTTCAGATGGCACAAAGTTGTTAGAAATAGGTAACATGTTGATTTGTCCAGAGTCAAAATCTCAAAATCTTTCAGGTTGGAAATAGTGAGCTGAAGCTGACAACATTAAGGGTAATAGCTAAATGGAAGATCCCAGCTAGAAGAACTCGGCCATTTGGCTGAGCCTCTTTCAGCCCTCAAATAAGCTGCTGAAATGGTGCAAGTCTAAGGTTAATGCATAGTACTTTTCAAAAGGAAAAGCCTTTACTTTCCTGGGGAGCCTAATGAGTATAAAGGACTATTTGGCTGGTGTATGTTTTCTACAGAAACAGCCCAGCATAGTGCATAAAATGCTGAGGAGCTCTGACATACAGAAGCTATTTAAATCTGGTTAAGTCCCTTAACCTTGTTCAGTTTTCCAGGCTAGAAATGTCAGACTGACTGACTAAGTGAGGCCAGAACCAGGTAAAAATGCAACAGAGAAATGTTTCACAAATAAATAAAACTGTATGAGGACCATTCTTCCTTATCAATACATAAGGAGATGTTTACATGGGGAAGGGAGAGAGAGGATTCATACATGGTTTAATAAGTTGTGGGGGTCCAGGACAGGGAAGTGAGAGTAGGGAGAAGAACAAATAGGGGCCAGGGCCAGGACTGGCTAGAAGGTAGAAGAAGAACACGTTGGGGACAGACAAGAAGGGGTTAGACTTGAACACAGAGAGGAGTTGACAGGTGACCCACAGGGGCCAGGGAAAGACACACAGGACCCCAAGAACCAAGCGATGGAAGACAAGATACAAGAAGTCCAAACATGCAGTCAAGTAAGGTCTCTTCTTTCAGCACTGGAGGTCTCAAGCCAGTCCCCATTTCTACTTTTATTTGGAAGGGTGTTTGAGGGATACAAAAATTACAGGAAAACGGAAAAGTAATCTGGCAGAAATTAAATGTACATCAGTATCTAACACTAACACATATATGGGTATGGATATAAATACATGAAAATAAATTTCAAATGGATATATGACTTAGTCAATATTATAAGGGACATAATAAATAAATTAGAGGAGCAAGGAAGAAACTAAGAATCAGGGGTAACTAGGTATTGCAGTGGATAGAGCACTAGCCCTGAAGTCAGGAGGACCTGAGTTCAAATTTGGTCTCTGACATTTAACACTTCCTAGATGTGTGACCCTGGGCAAGTCACTTAATCCCAATTACCTCAAAAAAAAAAAAAAACCACTAAGGATCAGATCTACAGATAAGGAGAAAGCTCATTACTAAAAGAGAGATAGGAAGATCACCAAAGATGAATTATACAATTTGATTATATAAGATTTTAAAGTTTTGATACAAATAAAGGTAAAACTAGAAAGGAAAGAGGTAACAGGAGAAAAAAACTGTACAGCAAGTTTCTCTGAAATACATCTCACAACTAAGAACAAAGAAAATTTGCAACATTAAGAGCCATTTCTCAAAAGATAAACTGTCAAAGATTGCAGTGGATAGAATGCTAGGCCTAAAATCAGGAAGACCAAGTTCAAATGTAGACAAAAATACTTACTAGATGTGACCCTGAGAAAGTGACTTAATGGAACATGGGCAAGAATTTCACGAGAGCTAGGTAGCACAGTGAAAATCCCAAATGAGTCAGACACAACTAAACAACCGTAACACGAGGGGAAATTTTTCAAAAGAAGAAATCCAAGAGATCAATAACTACATGAAAAAAAAGCTTCTAATCACAAATAATCAGAGAAAATAAAGCATCAGGTTCTACCTCAAATGCACCAAAACAGCAAAAAATGCCAAAAAAGGAAAATTATAAATGTTGTGTGTGTGTGTGTTTGTGACTCTTCTAACACACACACACACACTATACTATTGGTGAAACTGAAAACTGGTACAGTCCTTCTGAAAATCAATTGGGAACCATGTAGCTAATGTCACTAAATTGTGCTTAACTTTTGGCCTAATAATACTACTACTCTATATACCCCCAGAAGATCAAAGAAAGAAGCAAAGGATTTATATGTACAAAAATATTTTTTAAACTATTCATAGTAGCCTCAAACTAGAAACTAATATCTAGAATTTATACTTTAATAATTACAAAGTATTTTACCTATGTTAAACAATTTGATACTCTACTAAATTAAGGGAATGCCCACTTATTGGAAAATGGCCATACAAATTATGGTATATACATGTAATAGATTACTGTGCCTTAAGAAATAAAGTTTCAGATTAAAATGGGAAGATCTGTATGTAGTGAAGCAGTGAACAGAACTAGGAAAATAATTTATACAATGACAAAATTGTGAAGAAAAATAATTTTGAAAGGTTTTAGGATTCTGATGCATGTAATGATAAACCACAAGTCCAGAGGATTGAAGGTGAAATATGTGGTTTCAGACCCAGCCAATGTAAGAATTTGTTTTTGATGGACTGCAAATTTGTTGCACTTGTTTTCTTTTTCCTTTTTTATTTTAATTGTTCAATTGGACAGAGAGACAAGGTGAGGAAAATAATAATACTTTTAAAAATAAATAAAAATTTTGAAATAAGAAATCAGATCCAGTCTATTCCCATTTATGTTTCCTTGTAAGCTCTTCACATCTAATGTATTTTTGGTGGTGAAAAAAAATACAAAACTCTTCCATATCTGATTAAAAAAAAAGACTAAACATAAGGGGAATAAATGCAAAATCCTCCACTTTGGTTAGAGAAATAAGTGAATAAGTGTAAGATGAAGGAGGCCTATTTGAAAGCAGTTGATATAAAATGTTTCCTAGAAGTATGCTGGTAAATATTTAACAATCAGTTATCTAGAACTAAAGTGTATCACCATTACACTTTTAAGTTTAATCTGTATTATTAATTTTATTAATTATTATTAAACATTATTAATATTAATATTATTATATATAAACAGTATGTATTATTAATTAATATTAATTATTACATATTAAATATTCTTATTAATTAACCAATCGATGGTCATCATGATGATCAATCAATAAATGAAACAAAAAAATGAAGCCCTAATTTTATACTGTTTGTCAGTTTTCTACAATCAGCTCTAGAGCTAGTTCCAATTGCACTAGCACATCTCATAATTAGCTTGGAGTAACAACCAAAAATAAACATGATCTAGGGCTGAATTAGTACACACATGTATACTGTCTATTGGTGGGAAGGGATAATCACACTGCATTTTGTCTTGATGAAACTACACTTAAAACAGTGTTCTGGACACCATATTAGAAATTAAACAAGCTCTCAAGAGCTTACAATGGCATACACATGAGTATATAAATACAGGTTACAACATAGTAATTTAAGAGGAAGGGACTTAAGATCATATTAATTGAAATTATTTAGCCTGAAGAAGAACAATCATAAAGAGATAAGGACTGGATAAAAGATTGATCATTCATTTTTCAATCGTGTCCAACTCCAGGACCCCATTTGGGGTATCCTTTGCAAACATGCTGGACTAGTTTGCCATTTCCTTCTCTAAATCATTTTTACAGATGAGGGAACTGAGACAGAGTCAAGTGACTTGCCCAGGATCACATAGCTAATAAGTGTCTGAGACAGATTTGAACTCAGAAAGATAATTTTTCTAGACTCTAGGGCCAGCATTCCATCCACTGGATCACATAGCTGTCCACAGGACAGTATCTTCAATTATTTGAAAGGTCTTTTCTACATAAAATCTCCATTTAAGGAGGGAACCCTGGTCTCCCCCAGAACTTGTCTCATTCCTCTCTATACCACATTTACTACTTCCTCTATTATGCTCTTCTAACTCTTCCTTCCTCATTGGCTCCTCCTCCTCCTCCCAAAATACCCACTCAAGGGGAGTACCCAGACCAGTCTAGTCTTATTTAATGGAAGTTGTTTTTTTGAATTTTCCTATGTTTGTCCATCCTCTCCCTACCCTCTCCCAATTTTCTTTTATATGTTTTATTTTCTCCGTTAGAATGTTTGCTCCTTGAGGGCAGAGCATACATTACTTCTTTCAACTTGTGTGTGTATTTTCACAGCTTAGCACAAAGCCTGGTACACAGTTAGTGCTTAATAAAATGCTGGCTAACTAATTAACAGATGAGAAATTGGACTTATTCTATGTTGTTCTACTGGGCAGAGGAGGCACTAATAGTTCAAAGTTAAAAGCAGAATGATCTCTTGTTACAAATGCTGTAAATAAGATTTATCTTTGGAAATAATGGTTGGTCTAGACAACTTTTGAGAATCCCAACAACTCAGCAAACCATAGAAATCATGTCATGGTTCTATGTTAGCTCATCAGTAAATGTAAAAAACTGAACTAGACAAATTTTTTTTTCTCCACCCCCTCAGAGTATATTTTGAATGCACATTTTTTTTAAAAAGTATTCATCTTACAAATTGTTTCGCAACCAAAATATACAATTGCTTGTAAAACAAATGGTTTAGAATAAAAACATTAAAAGACTAATGAAAATAACTAAATCAGTACATGTTTCCTATAGCTCCAACTTTATAGTTTTCTTACTTCATGGATATCAGTGTTTCTTCAGCTGCTCTTCTGGGTGAAAAGAAATACTTTCTGCCACATTTCATTTTACCACCTAATATCAATTAGGCTTTGTCCTTTAAAATCCCAAACAGACACATCTCATTTCTCTAATATGGAATATATCATTTCTGCTGCTATTTTGTTTGAAGGAAGCTGTGTTTTAGAGATGTCTCCTGGGCAGCTAGGTGACACAATGGGTAGAGCACTCACCTTGCCTGAATCCCTCTGGAATGAGCTTGAAGACATTAATTCTTTTAATTTAGGTTCATTCCATTCCTACAATCCTGGATCATGGCTAAGATCCTTTCCACTGTACCATTCTGTGAATCCAGGAAGGCAGGGACTGTCTATTTGAGTCTCTAGAATTACTTGACCTTTTCTGAGCTTGCCTAAACCCAGAAGGATATGTGTGACATAAGAACTATTGCTCAATTGATAAAGAGTATTCATTTATCTTTTGCATATCAATTTGTTTCAGAAATTCAGAACTGAAAAAACCTTTGAGGTCATCTAATACATCTTGTTTCTGAATCAGAATGCAATCAAATCGTCAAGCAGCTTCTGCTTGAAGACACCCCCCCCAATTAAAAAACATTATTAAAGTCACTTGGTCAACTCAAATTTTGTACCTAACAAGGTACCACTCTATTAAATATTCAACGTATGTTTCTTGGGGAAAATGTGACAATTCAGGCTAATGTTAGTGAAAGTTACTGAAATGCGGTGACAGATCCAAAACTTTTAGCTAGTGTAATAAAATGAACACTGGAATGGAAATCCTAAAACGTGGGTCTTATAACATTAGCAACTCATTTCCCCCAGAAAGAGACGACACTTCTAAATGACCCTGACTGATTCGGGAGTCACATTTGCTTCCCAGACTTCCTCTAATTATGGTGGACAAACCTCTAGACCTCTCTGAGCTTTGCTTTTTCACATGTCCCCACTTTCACCAGCACTGATGACCAGAAAAGATGAGCTCTAAGAAGGAAATAAGACAGATTGGGAGCCTTTTAATCACGGCCCGTCGATCTCGGTTATCCAAGTGTCCTTCCAAAGCCAGCTATCTTTCTGCACTGCAACCTCCAACTAAAGCAACTAAAGCAAATGCACCCAGAAAAGGAAAGACATTGGCCTCCAACTACATCTTTTACTTCTTCTCATCAAAGGGCATATGCCCTGAAGGAACCTATGTTGTGTCAGGATACCCAGAGAAGGGCTTGTCATGGACCCAATCCTACTTGATTTTTCCAGACTGTCAGTGGCGTTGAGGTGGGGGAAAGAAGTGGGGGACAGAGTGGAACAATAGAGATCCGATTAGGAAAAGCATAATAGAGTGGACAGCCAGAGGTCTCAGGATCCTGCCAGAAAAAAATCCATTCAGCTCTATTCCTAGTACTCTGAAATTAATCAGTTATCTACCTCCCACTTCCCCATCACACTTAAGAAAGCCTGACTCTCATCAGAAAGAATCAGACCTTTTACTGGAGTGCCAGGCTTGTAGTCTGACCTCAGACACCATCTGTATGACCCCAAAAAAGTCACTTAACCTCTGTTTGCCTCAGTTTCATCATCTTTAAAATGGGAATAATAATAACACTTACCTCCCATGATTGCCTTGAGCATCAAATGAGATAATAATTGTAAAGCATTTAGCATAGTACCTGGCACATAGGAAGCACAAAATAAATGTTAACTATAATTATTAATATTAATTTAGATAGCTAGGCAGTATGAAAACTTGGTCACTTAGCCTGGAATCAAAAAAGTCCTGAGTTCATATCCAAACTCAGATATTTAGTAGCTGTGTAAGCCTAAGTCATATAGGCTCTGTCTGCCTCCAGTTTCCACAACTGCAAAAAGGGGATAATAACAGCAATTACATCACTGGGTTATTGTGAGAATCAAGAGTTAATATTTATAAGCACTTTGCACAGAGCCTGCCACAAAGGAGCCGTTTAACAAATGCTTATTCATTTCCTCTCCTCCTTCTTCTCTCCCATATCATACTGAGCACACAGTCCTGCCAAAGGCACCCAAGGAAGGCATGAAGTGGGGCACAGGATGATAAAGCACATAGGTAAAGGGTCTCCAAACTTAGTTATGGGAAAGACCGCCTGAAATTCACTGCCTTCATTTGTGTTTTGGGAGACGTAGCTCAAGTCCTCAAAGGTCAGGGACTACATGTAAAGTAAAGTTCAGAATGAGTGGGGCAGTCCCACCACTCTCCATGCTGGTCAGGACACATCAAGAGTATAATGCGAGCCACACTGGCTTAAGTGAAAAAGCAAATAGGGGAAGATCACCAGAATGGTGAGAGTATTAGACAAAACACCATATAAAATACTAGCAAGAAAATCTGGTGTGTTTAACATGAAGAAGATGAAATAATATCCAGAAAGGTAGGCTCCAGCCAGATTAGGAAACACTTAAAATGCCAAATGGAGGCGCCTGTATTTTCTCTTTAAAAAAAGAGAATCTACTGAAGTTTCTTTAGAAGTAACAATCAGGCCTGTGCCTTAGAAATAGCAAGGGATTTTAGGATTCACATAGGCCAACCTTTTAACCTATGCAGGAATCCCTTCTAGAAAAACAGTCTCCAGAGTGGGCAATAATAGAAAAAATAATGAAGAGAAGATAAGTAGCAAAGTGTCAGAAAAAGAATGCCAAATTCAGAGTTAGAGAGGCCAGATTAGCATCTCAGCTCTGCTATTTACTACCTCTGAGACATCAGGTGAGTCGCTTCATTTGTCTGCATCCCAAGTGTCTCATTTATAAAAGAAGTTAAATTTGATGATCTCTCGGATCTCTTCCAGCTCTAAATCTGTGACCCTCTGAAATGGTTTTTGAGTTATCCATTTTCTCAAATGATGAGTTTCATGACCCTCAAGCTAGTATGCTGGACAGTCCCCCACCAGACCACTCAAATTTATGAATAGCCAGTCTTACACTGAAAATGTGGCTTCATACTAGGCCTGAAATGTCAACGGTCTTCGTCCCAATGACCTCATGAGGCCTTCCTGAAAAATCTCTATTAATACAAATATGTTCAAGTGGGTCTCAAGTGGAGGCAGAGCAAGAACTCCTCCCCCACTGCTAGCATTCACTGTGTGCTGACATTTGTAAACAAAGGCAAGAATGGTCCAAGCTAATTGCTCTGGAATGACCAACAGCTCCTGCAAAGCAGGAGGCTTCCTGAGAGTCCCATGGCAGTGACCAGATCTCTCAGGGCTGTCTCCCTGGCAGCCCTCTCAGGTGGTAGTGGCTCAAGTATCCCTGGCTCCAGCAAGCTGGACGGACCCACACGCTCCACATGAGCCTGGCTCACTTTCAATGGATGAAAGAAGCTCCAGCCTTGTCCCATAATAATTAAAAAACTGGGCATCTTTAGTTCCAAAGTACTACTTAGGGAAAACCAGTCCTTAAGCTGGAGATCCAATGTGAAGAAATTCAGTTGAACAGGATAATTTTCTGAAAAATCCAAAGTGAATAAAACTGGAGTGATAAGTACAAACTGCAGATTTGATTGTCATGCTCCTTATGTTAGAATTGTAAGGCTAATGCTGTATATACGATGCATTCTGGACTATTTAAAAAAACCCTAAGATTCACTCTTTCTTTTCCATGAGATTAAGAAAACCTGCAAGAAAGAGTTAAAAGTAATCCGGGGAGGGAGCTGGGTGTGGATAGTAATTATAATACCTTATATTTATGTCCAGTACAAACTGCAGACTTGACTCTCATGTTCCTTATGTTAAAATTATAAGGCTAATGCTATATATACAATACTTTTTGAATTACATAAAAACCCTAAGATGTACTCTTTCTTTTCCACAAAGTCAAAAAAACCTACAAGAAAGAGTTAAATGTAACCCAGGGGAGGGAGCTGGGTGTGGATAGTAATTATGATACCTTATATTTATGTCCAGTTATTTCTAGCCTGAAGCTTGTTTTTTCTTCCTATGTTCTCTCTGAAGAGTCAGATTGTTCGACAGATGTGGTTCCTAGACCCCTCCTACAACAGGCAAGTCTATGTTCTATGTTACCACATCTCCTAGAAGTGAGGACAGGGGCTGGGATTTTTTTCCCTCCCTCTACACATGGGGAAGCTGAGGCATAAAAAGGCTGAGCCACAGGCACACAGCTAGTAACAGAGGTGAGCCTTTAAATAAGTAAAAACTAATTACTATTTATAGAGTGTTTTAAGATGCTTAAAGTTCTTTACAAGTCTGTTAGGTAGGTAGCACAAATCTCCACTTTGTAGACAAACTGAAACTCAGCAAGATTGAGTGGCTTGCTCCGTCTCAGAGCCAGAATTTGGCCTGTTTTTCTTGAACCCAATTCCAGTCCTCTATTTATCTGAAACACTACTATGGACAGACAGCTCAGGCCCTGAACTTGAAACCTGACTAGAAAGTAACCATTAGAAGACACTAGTGGGCAAATAATTCTATTACAGAGCTGACCATTACTCAAAGAGGTCTGCAATTCCATAAACATTTTTAAAACTACCATTCCCTCCTAGGTCTATAAGTTTTTTAAGAATATTTTTTTACCATTATTTAAATATACAAATTTTCTTTATAATACCATGTGCTTCACTTTATGCATTTAAAAACATTATTCTGAAAGGGGATCTGAACCTCTAGAGAGAATTATAATTTACCCTAAACTAGTCATATAGCCCTGCTTAAGTTTTTTAATTTACTGATGCAGTAATCTATATAGAAAAGGCTAATAAAAACATGTGGGTTCCTTCTTTCTCTCCCTCTTAGTGACAAAGCTGACTTAAGACACCATGGGGAAGGAGAGAAGTGGGGAGACTGATTGGGGAGAGGCTCCCTGTCCTGCCGTGTTTGACATGCTGCATATCACAGGGGGACATGCGGTTGGCAAAAGGGGAAAGAGAAAAGACTGGGCGGTCTCCCCTTGCCAGAACAATAGCCTCTTCACAGTCCTGGCATCTGAATTGGCAGCCAGCCACTGGGGAAGAAAAGCTCTCCCTGTCCCTTTAAGGATGCCCTCTGCTCCACAAAGGTCAAAAATGCCAGCTAAGCTTGCCTAGTTTGTGGTTTGGAGGCGCTGTCACAGCCTAGGGGAACTTAGCAGCTCGCATTCCCCTTGTCTTCCCTCACCTGCTCAAAGGAGCCGTTCCTAAAGCACACAGCACAGGACCCAAAACAGACCGGTTTGCATGCCGTCCCCCCACTGAATTATAAACTTCTGGAGGACAGGGACTGTCTTATAACTCTTTTTGTTATCTCCAAAATTTAACACAGCGCCTGCTTAATAAATGTTTATTAATGGATTACTGGTGGCAAGATACTTGGCAGTGCTACAGCATTTACTTGCTACCGAAAAGTGTTCTCAAGGTGAAAGTTAAGAAGAAATTAGAATAATTAGATACTAGAAAACTAGATGGGACTTTGAACAACATCTAGCCCCCTGATCTTCATTTCATACTTAAGGAAACCAAGGTTCAGAGAATTATTAACGCTCTTAATTAATTGTTATTATATATTATATGGAAATTTTATATAAATTATTATAATATTAATTAGTTAATAATTAAGTGAATAAGTAGAATCAGACATTTTAGAACTAAAAAAAAGGGGGTTGGAAATGACCCATTATGAGTAGAACAGAGAAAGGAGGAGGAGGATGCAGTGCCCTTCCCCTCTGCTAAAATGTGAGTCAACAATTCTATTCTTTCTAATGAGATGGAGAACCACCAGACTTTACCATCTGCTCTGCAGTCCCTCAGCACTGTCAGCTGGGACTATTTATGTAACCTAAGGACCTCTGGGCTTTACATCTAAGCCACCATTGAACCCTTATGACTTCCATCTGCTCTGAAGCTAAATATGCTGTCTCCTCCACTTAAGAGTATGAGCTTCCTGAGAGCAGGAACTTGTCTCATATTTTCTACCTCTATTTCCAACACTATTCACTAAATATTCAGCATTAAATAAATGCTTTTTTTGTTCATTCATTCTGCTTGACTCCAGAAAGAAGACCAATGATGAGTTACATTTTTTAAAAAAATTGAAAACTGGAGCTGTTGAAAGATGAAATCATTTGCTCAGTGAATTCTGAGTTCACTATCACTGACAGAGACCACAAAAGATTTTTTAAACAAAAGAATAACATTCCTATAATCTATGCTTAAGGAAGTTAAATCTGGATTGGAGGAAAGACAAAGTGGAAGCTGGACAGCCATTTGTTAGGGACACTGCTGTTGGAAATGATGTTTTTAATAGAGATAGGGATAGAAACTAGATCTGTGATTTCACTGATAGAAAGCAATCCCAGCTAAGGAAGTGCCCTCTACTAAAGCAAGTCAGGACCTCTGCATTTGATAGTCACAGGAAGTTACCTGGAACATTGAGTTAATTTGTGCATAAGTTAAGGGACTTGTCCATGGTCAGGATGGAGAGACCAGATGATTTGAGTCTCCCCTGCCTAGATACACTGAGATTACTAAGAAAAAGGCAATGAAAAACAGAAGAGATTTAAGGACAGTCTCCTTTTAGAATTTTTACCACAAAGGATCAAGAGGAAGAATCTACAAAGAAAACAAAGAAGGAACAGTAAGAGAAACAGGTGCAGAACCAGAAGAAGATGGTGCCTCAGAAATTAAAGCAGGGGAAATTCAATATTGTCAATAATATGGAATATTAGAGAACAAGGAGGATGGAAACCGGGGAGGCAGGAGGAGGAGGCCATTTTATCTAAGGAGACACCATGGTACACTGAATTTTAGCCAAAAGACCTGGGTTTATTGACTATGGTTCCTCAATAATCTTTCCTCTTTCACACATAATCTGTCTGTGCTGGACCTAATCTCTACTAAAAATCAAGAATCCACTGAGAACTGCTCAGTGAAAATAAACCCTTTTTTTGCCAAAACCTCAAAAAAAAAACCCAAAAAAAAGAGCAATGGATACAATCAGATAACTTGTGTTCAAATTTAACTGAATGACTGATCTGTATGTAGTAGGTAATGCCTACCTGAGCCTCAATTGCCTCATCTGTAAACTATGGTGGTTGGAGTTAAATCTTAAAGATTTGCCAACCAATAGATGATTTTTTTTCAACTTTCTTAATTTCTTTGCCAGCTGGATCACAAGTTTTTTTTTTTTTTCCCCTCTATCTCTTCCTCTGCATTTCCTCATAAACTTTTTCTTTAAGATGCAGCTCAGGTATCATCTTTTTTCATGAAGCTTTTCCTGATCCCCCAACTGCAAGTGAACTCCATGCTGAATTTGACTCGTTTGCATATGTTTGTATTTCTTAACTTATAAAACTATCCTCAATAGCTATCTAGCCCAATGGCTGTATTTTAAAACTATGTGTTAATTGATGATGATTATTCCTAATACCTGATCGCACAAGACCTCTATCTCCTTAATTCTGATCTAGAACCTCAAAATTCCTCTCCAAAAATAACCTATCTTTGTAGCTCTCCCACACTCTCAATCACATGACTGCCACAATCATTCATTTTCTCTCACTCAAACATCTTTCATTCCATCCTCTCTACTGGTTTCTTCCCATCTAATTGCAAATATGTTCTTCCCAATCCTTAAAAGAAAAAAAGCCCTTCTTTAACCTATACACATCCCACCCCATCCCCATCCACTTCACATTCCTTCATGGGTAATGATATGTAGCTTTAGTCTTTATCACACTATTGCAACTGCATTCCAAAAATACTCTCCTAAATAATTAAATCCAGTGGGAATTTTTTTTTTCATTTTCTTGTCTCTCAAATCTCCTTCAAGTTTTGCTATTAGTCATATAACTCTTTCTGGATACTGTCCTCCACTGTTTTCAAACACATCACACCTTTATGGTTTTCCTCTTACTTATGTTCCAGCTGCTTAGTTCTATCTTTTTTCAATGACCCCTCAACCTAATCCCTAAATCAGGATATTCTTCAAGGTTTTTCTCTAGTCTCTCTACTCACTCCCTTGACAATCTCATCAGCTCCAGGAGTTCTCTGTAGGTAATTGCTGAATCTTTATCTCTAGGCTTGACTTCTATCTTGAGCTTTAAGACCATATCTAAAATTGCTTTCAAGAATTCACACAAATAGGATAAGATTTCAATGAAATAATGCAAAGTATTGAAAGCAAAACCAGGAAACATGTAAATTACAACACTAATAAGAGGCAGAACATTTATTAAATGAAATGGCCAATCCTGATCATTGAGGGCAGATGAAACAACTCCCCTTCCCCACTGCACCAACAAAGAGTTGTCAGAATATGAGTGAATCATACTAATAAACAATTATACCATGGACTATTTTGGTTTAACTGTTCATCCTTGTTAAGGGTTGGTTCTACAGTGGCAGGAATAGGAGAGAGGGAGGGATATGTATCTTAAAATGACTATGGTGTCAATAAAGGCATTAATAAGACATTTTTATAATAAGATTGCCTTGTATACATACTTTCTCTCTAGCATTGTGTTTTTTTTTTTTAATTTATGGAATAAAACAAGCATTTCCATAACACAGTATAATAAAAAAAATTTCATATAAAACTATAAAGCTGCTATGTGCAACTTGTTATTCCTTTCAAACATACAAAATTATTGTATAAAATTTCTTTTTGTCCTTCCTAACCCCCTCCCCCATTTTGGAGATGACTACCATTGGATACAAATAGGGGTGTATATTTGTATAAATATATGTAAAATTTGTAAGTACATATGTAAAACTATTCTATACATAATTCTATTTCTTTCTCTGGATGAAGATACTATCTTTCTTCATATGTACTATATAGCTAATTTGGGTATTAATAAAGTAAAAATAACTTATTTACTCAAAGTAGTTCTTAATAAAACATTGTTACTGTACACAATATTCTCTTGGTTATGCTCATTTTCCATCTACATCATGTCATGCAGGTCTTCCCAAGGTTTTCTAAGATCACTGAGTTCATCATTTCTTATAGCACAGTAGTATTCCATCACAATAAATATTCTTTTTATGCACATGGAAAAGCTTGAGTCCTTGCATAACGACATAATGTCATGCAAAAAGCAATGTAATGCAGATAATGCCTGAATGCCGAGGGACACAGTATAAGTATAATCAGAGTTGGCTGTTGTTATCAGGGAAGAACCATATTTTCATCTTTCCAGAAATTCCAGAATTACAGGCTATTTTATTCAGCTTCATCTCTGAAACACAAATAAAACTATGGGCTTCCTCCATCCCTCTCAGACCCTCCCTTCTAGCTTCAAACATGGGCTTCTGAACCTTTTCAATCTCTTCCAAAAGTACAAAGTAACCATGTAAAAAATATCATCTTTGCTGTCAGGTAGATGACCTTTTAAAGGAAGTTACTTTTTATATAGGTCATTCATTACATAAAACTTAAAACTTTAGTTTTTCTGTTGCATTACAGAGCATGACATTTGAGGATGTCTGATATTACCCAGAGCCCTTAATGAAATTGTCACTTTATAATTCATAATTGTTCTTAACAGCCTAATAATAAAATACACAAAAATAATAAAATAAAATAATACTGCCTATAAGAGACTTCCATCTGTATGTGCCACTAACACCTCAAAATTATGAACCAAACTGCTTACAATTATGTTCCAACCCAATAACCGTCTCCCTTCCTCCTCACTGCCAATTTTTTGACGGTCATATTGCTCATTTACCTAGTCTGTCACGCTCAAAATAATTTTGAATTCATGTTATATGAAAACTGGCTGAAGGGAACTTGTGATATTTAAGGCTGGAGCGGACTCAAGGAGGAACAAGATAGCTATGATCAAGAACTTGAAAAGATATCACCAAAAAAGAAGGGATTAAGTTGTTCTATATGACCCTAGGGGACAACACTAAGAACAGTGGGTAGATGTTGCAAAAGGCAGATTAAGATTTGATGTAAGGGAAAAATGACCCCAAAGTGAAATTATTTGCCTAAGTCCGTGATGAGTTTCTTGTCATCAAAGACTACAAATAAAGGCTGAACAGTCAGTTTTTGGGTAAATTATAAAAGGAATCCACTTTCAGATTTGGTAGGAACTGGACAAACTCTGAGGTCCCTTCCAATCTTGAGATTCTGTGTAGGATAAATCATTTCTGCTCCCTTAATCAGTTCCCAAAGCCACAAAGCTTCTACTTTGCAGTATTTTTGGTATTTGTTCCTCCCTTTCTAATATCATGGCAATAGAGGTCCCAAAGACTCCAGCAATACTGACATAACAAATGGGTCTGGGTCTTTTCACTTTCATTCTCTTTCCTCCTCTCCATCCATTCTTCCAAATGCTGAAGGACTAATCTTCCTTAAACACAGATCCTGTCACATTACAACTCAGATCAAGTTTTCAGTAGCTCTCCACTGCCTACCGAGAGAAGCCCAAACTATTTAACCTGACATTCAAGATCTTCCACAATCTGATGTCCCTTATGCTCTTGATGCACACTATATTCTCTTATTACTGTGAAATTTGAATATTATCTATCCACGATATATTATCCTGTGCTTTCCCAATTCTGTGACCCCTAGAGAGAGGGAGACATAATCCAGACCAGCAAAGAAAAGAGGGATATTTCCCAAACAATGATTTGTTGGAGAGCTCCCAGATCCAGTCTCATAGACAGAAGCCTGGGATCTCCTGGATGTTCTAGCCTCTTAGAAAGAAAAAATCAGAATGATAGCCTTCTGGGGTCAGAAAGGAGAGGTGCTGAATAGCACAGCCATTTGGAGAGAACAGGATTTTATATATGGCCCCAGATATCCAGGGATGGGAAGCAAAAGAATAACTATGATATGAAAAGGCAAAAATTTGCATTGTACCCCTCACTTAGACACTACCTCTCAAATGGAAAGTGGGTTGCTCCTTTAACAACCCCAAATATGTTTTCCTTCTGGAGAGAATCCAAACACCTAATATATTACTATAAAATTGGTGAACTAGGGTGAAGGTGAGAATCACTGAAATGAGGGACTACCTCTTTAGAAACTCCAAATTATTTTCCTTCTGAGGGAAATACAACTAATTAAGGTAATATTATAAGTATTATAATCACTGGAGTTCAATAAATTGTAAAGTATAAATTAGCAGAAAGAAGGGAATTTTATTACCTGCTTATGGGTAGTAAAAGTAAGTTATTTTATGTTGTCTTGCATTTTTAACAGTCTTTATATTCAGTAAGTTTCGTTATCTTGCATATCTTGCCCAGAAGCTAGGCTGCTCTACCCACGTCTGAGTTTTAGATATGGGCTACATTTGTGAGGTTCAGAACATGTCAGAGACATAATTTTGGCCTAGTTCCCCAAAACTGAACCCAGTACATGTAAACTCATATGGTATACTTTCTGGGCAGTGTCAACTGTTTTTTAACTAACATTTGTCTAAGTTTTCTCCACAGTTACATTTCCCATCTACTTTCCAAATCCTGGGACCACAAGACAATTCCTCTAAGAATCTTCCTCATCTCTGGCATACTTGGGTCTTGTGAGTTCCACAGAAAGAATAAGGAATTCATCTCTTTAAGTCATACCTTCTGAGAAAGGGTGGTTAAACCGAGTTACTCTCTTACGTGGTAATTCTATACCCTTTAGTCAGGATAATAATAGCTTGTTCCTTCCTTCACATATTACCTCACTTGATCCTCACAGCAACCTACCTAGTGCTGTACAAAAGGCAATTATCATCCTCATTTTATAGTTGAGGAAACTAAGTATCAGAGGTTAAATGTAAACTCCTGGAGGGCAGGATCTGTTTTGGCTTCTTTCTTGTTATGTCTCCCTTCATCCAGAATCAGGGCCTGACACAAATATTTATTCACCAATAAATTAATTAAAGGGAATTAAACTAAATTAAATTTCCTGAATTAAAGGGAGACCTGCTCAAGGTCACCTCAATAGTAAATCTGGAAGTCAAAATTTAAGTTCAAGTCCTCCAATTTTCATCCCAAGGCTCTTTGAAAAATATTATGTCTCTCTGCCAAATTCTCGACTCAAGAGCTCAAGCTGTTGTACAAATAACTTTCCTTATTCTGCAGACTGCGTTTATAATGAGTATTTCTAAGTAGCTCTAAAATGAAAAGGAGAAAAGGAAAAGTGAGGAAGGAAAAAAAAGGAGAGGCCATAAAGAGGGAAGGCAAATGGAAGAGAGCAAGCAACCACAATTTCAAATGACAGGAAAACACTTATTTAGCAAGAGCTCAGAACTACTGGCAACAAGCCCCTCCACCAAATGACCTTATCCTTCCTATCTAATGACCTTCATCTCTCATTAAGTCCTATGCATAGGACACTCTGCTCCAGCCTGGCCAACCTACTCATCCACCCGCAAAATGACTTTCTCATTCCTCTGCTTTGACACAGAATTCTCTCTTTATTTAGACTGACCTCACTTAGCTTCTTCAATCCAGTCCCTCTCCTCCTTCAAAAAAGCTGATTCCGAGTCCCTCTTCCTAAAGCACCATCCCAAACTTTGTCCATTCCATTCTCTTTGGCTTCCCCAGAACTTCACCACTTAGTTCATACTGGTTATAATTCATAATTACAATTACATCCAACATTTATATGGTGTTTTAAGATTTGCATAGTACTTTGCAGACATTATGAACCTTATAAATATTATTAACCCCATTTTACAGATTAGGATGTAAATGATTTATCACATGACTATCAAGTGAAGAAATAGGATTTTAATCTAATCTGGCCTGATTCCAAGTACAGCACTGTTTCTACTACAGTGGCTCTCATATTTCCATAATACTTGTTCTTTGGAGATTCAGTGTAGCATAACAGAGCGAGCTCCACAATTGGAGTTCAAAGACATGGCTTAAATCCTGGCTCTTTGTACTTAGGAGTTGAACCACTTATAGTCATTCAACGTCCTTGATCTTCTGTAAAATGGGGAATTCCAGCCCTCCATGCAAGGGGGTAAGCATCTAAATATCTAATGTAAAGTATTTTGAAGTCATGAAGCACTACATGCAAATTATTATTCCTCCAACCTCCCTCCCCTTTTCTCAGCATCTTCTACTTTTTCTCTGGGAAATGTGGAAATGCCGCAGATAGAGAAATTCAGCTATCACCGACATCATCAGTAGTAATAACAATATTAATACATATGAGCTATATAGTGAAATTCTGGGGAATCCCAAAGAGAACAGAATAGACAAATACTCATCAACTAGTTTATAGATTCCTAGGAGCAGAAGCTCAGAGGGAGTCAACTACAATATTGTATTGTATTTCATATTCCTGACTAGCTGTATGATCCTGGACAACTCAATTAAACCATTTCTGTCTCAGTTTCCTCATCTAAAAAATAAAGTTAATAATAGTACCTATTTCCCAAGGTTGTTGTCAGGATCAAATGAAATGCTGATCATAAATGTGTTTAGCACAGTGCTTGATACATAACAAGCATCATATAAATGAAGCAATTATTTCACACAAATTTAGTTTACTGCAGAGTCAGAACTAGAATTAGGGCCTAGGTTACCAAATTCTTTCCATCATTCAAATAAAATTTAAAAAAATAAACAATAAAAAACTGAAGTCCCATTAGAATCTCAAACTCAACAAGTCTATAAAAAAGTTTTATTATCTTTTCCCCAAAACCTTCTTCTTCTTCTAAGATAACTATTTCTATTTTTTCCCTTATTTTTGTATTCCTAGTGCTTAGCACAGTGCTCGGCACACAGTAAATGCTTCATAAATTCTCTCCTTTGTTCAAAATCATGGTGTTATCTTTGCCTATTCCTTCTTATGTCACTGCCCATGTCAATCACCAAGTACTGTCAATTTTTTCAGATCTATCCCCCTCCTTTCTATTGCCACTGCCTCAATACATACCCTCATGGAGAGGAAATCAAACAAGACAAAAAAAAAAACATTTATTATGGACCTTCTATATAACAGACATTGTGCTAGAATAAAATGTTTCCTAGTCTCACGGAGCTAATATTGCAAAGAATCCTAAGGCTCAGAAGGGACTCTTAGAGACCTTTAAGCCCAACCTTTCTCATTTAATAAATGAGGAAACCAAAGCCTAGGAAGGTTCTGACTCATTTGAGCTATGTATACTATAAAACTTCAATACTGAAAAGGACCATAGATCATCTGATATTGAATTAAACTTTTTTATTGAATTAAATTTACATGACAACATTTTTTCATAATAACAGCCATCTTTTTTATTGTTGAATTGACGTTGAAAATGTTATGACCACCCCAATCTCTGACTAAACCTTCCTAGGCAGGAGAAACTTACTACTACAAAAGACAGCTCATTCCACTGTGAGAAAGCTCAATTGGGAAGGACTCTTAGAATCTATTGTTTCTTGTTCTGTTTATGCTCCAGCCAAAGAAATCTTTCATATAACAATCCTTCAAATAACTGAAGGTATTAATCATGCCCCTTCTTCCCCTACTCAATCATGTCTTTGCTCCTCCAAGATAAACTGCCTCAGTCATTTCAACGAATCCTCATATAACCTGGTTTCAGGACATAATGGTCCTAAAATACAGTTTGATAAGAGCTAGATTCAACCAGAGGTATGGTTTGACCAGAACAGAATAAGGGGGAACTATCAGCTTCCCTGTTCTTTTATTTGATGCAACACTAGCTATGTCATAGATGCTTCTTAATTTCAAGGATTTAAGAATAGGAAGGGAGCTCAGAGGTCAAAGTCATGTAGCTCAATCTCTCCCCCACAGATTTTTTTTTTTCACTGAAAGATCAGAGGAGTAACTAGATCACACTTGAACCGGTAGTATCCTAGGACTCTTAGGTCTTTTCCATATAAACTTTTGTCTTGCCAGCTTGACACTATAGACAGAACACTGGATATTCCTGGGTGATCTTAGCCAGGTTATTGGGCTTCCACTGGTTTCGGGCCTCCCCATCTGGAAAAAGAGGGGTTGAATCAGAGGGTCCCTCCCACTTCTTGTTTTGTTTTATTTTTTTTTTTTTGAGTCCAAGTACAGAATTTTCCCTTCATACCTACTAAATTCCTTCACTCACGTCTTTCTGTTATCCATGGCATCTGCCATGCCCACTTTGGAACAGTAAAACTATGCTCTTGCCACTACCCAGAGCCAGGTACTTAGGGCCACCAGCATACAATTCTGTAAATGAGAGGTATTGTCACTGGGTTGTTATATCATTGTAAATATAATGGCTATCTTAAAAGTGTTTAATAGCTGGGGCAGTGCAGTAGTTAGAGCACCAGCCCTGAAGTCAGGAGGACCTGAGTTCAAATCTGGCCTCAGACATTTCACACTTCCTAGCTGTGTGACCCTGGGCAAGTCACGTAACCCCAATTGCCTCAGGAAAATAAAAGTGTTCAAAAGCTGTATCCCATCACCAAACAGGGATACAGATTTATTTAATTTGTTGATGTCATAAGAAAGCAGACACAACACAGAGAAGTCCTGCATTAAGGAAATCTGAAAGGGTAAAGAATAGCAAATGTTCCAAAGTCAAGAAACACAAAAAATAAGGCAGCCTGCATAGAGGTCTGGAATAAAGCAAAAAAGTGCATGGGAAATGGCAGATTACCCCTGAATAGCTAAAGGTAACAGTATTTGTTACCTAAAGTTAATCATCCAAACCTCAGAAAAACAAAAGAAAAACTTCCAAAGGAATGGTTGTTTGCACAATTTCAGGAAGTAAATTATAAAGGATGTAAGGATACAAAAACATTGTCCTGAATTTGGGCAAGGAAGAAAAAGTCAGGACCTGACTCTGGGATTCTAAGGAAGGACTGACTATCAATCACCCTTTTGAGAAAACCAAATCCAGGAGTCCTGAAGTAGATAAATGACTATGGTGTGGGGGTGGGGAGGCACAGAGTAAGGGGACTATTTGGACCACTAACTTATTTTTCGGCTTTGCTACCTTAACAGGTAATATTCTGTTCTTCTCCTCACCTGAAAAATAGAGCTGCATCCCAAATTCCAGTGGAGCTGATGGTGGTTAGAGAACATGTTTACAAATGCATACCTATAAATATCTATGTGTATCTACATACTTATAATAAACATGCATGTATATGCAGAAAATCCCACTGTGTATAAATGCATATATATATTATTGTATATAGAGACATATTAGCACAACACAGCTTAATAAATATCTATTCTATTCTATATGATAGATATAAAATGTATAATATATAATATAATAATTTGCATTTTATGTGTTTTACAAATATTATGTCATTTTATCTTCAAAATAATCTTGGAAAGTGCTATTATTATCTCCATTTAGCAAATGAGAAAACTGAGGCAAAAGATGATTGTTTTGTCCACTGTCACATAGCTAATAAGTATCTAAGATTTTAACTCAGGTCTACCTAATCCCTAGTCTACTACTCTTATGCATCATAACACACAGATGGAAAATGAGGGGATTCATCTAAGGCAGGTGACCCACGTCTTCCCCCACCATACCATGCTGTTTAGAGAAGAGGTCAGAGGATAGTAAGACTTATAAGGAAAAGCTAATTAAACAAACATATTAATCTAGAAAAGAAAAGGAGCCCTTATAATAGTCATCAAGAACAAAAAAGATTATTCTAGAGGTAAGTGACCAAACATTCTCCGGCTCCATCAAGAGCAGAAGTAGCAGCAGCAGCCTATATGTATATCTACGTCTAGCTATCTCTATATATACATATACATATATATGCATATATAAAAAAATCTATATGAAGAGCAACAGCTACTTGTTCTTTGGACACTACCATTCCTAGGTAGGTTCTTAATGATTCGTGTGGAAGGAACAAGGAACACTGAATAAGTACAGCAAGTGGCAAGCGTTGGGAAAAGCACAAAATCCAAAAGCCCCTGCCTTCGAGGAATTTACAGAACTATTGGGAGCACCTGCTTAAGGTCAAACTGAGACCTGTTAAAGACCGCTTAAAAAGGCCACAGTCTCCCACTGCATCTCTAGTGGTCCTGATCTATATCTTGCCACCGGACCCAGATGACTCTGGAGGAAGAAGTCTGGTTGGTGACTTTGCACAGCCTCCCTCCCTTAAATCCAATTCATTTGCAGGTCATATGGCATCCCCTCCCTAAGGTCGTGGTCGTCTTTGAGAAGGAAGGGTAAAATAAACAACTACAACAACAAAACAGCCAGCCAGCACACTGAAGGGGCCTCCAAGTTATGCAATTCCTCAGGCCTTCAGGACAAAGACTTGTATGATTCCTCTGCTGAGTGGGAACCTTTCCTCATCTGAGACTTCAGAAGAGCAAAATCCAAGCAACAGTTCCATAAAGATTTGCATTCTTCACAATTCTGGCCTTTCCAGTCTGGGCCATTTGCATAGATCTCAAAAATAAACTATGACCTTATTCTGAAGCAGTAGCCTTAGCTAGCAGTGTGAGCCTAGACCTGAGTGTCCATAATAAGGGGGAATGATTCGACTGTATTCTCTGCTAGTAAAAAGAACACACGGTATTGCTGAATGTTTTTATTACCCCAAGGGAAAAAATTCTCTCTACCATCTTTCAGATAGCTCCTGAAATCCCACCTCCTTTTCCGAGTGATCAAATGAAAGTAGTATGACAACATCTACAAAGCAAGCTCTGACTGGACATGTGCTCCCTCTTGGCTATCTTCCCAAACATACCCCAATTATGCTCTGACCCTTCCTCTCCATCCCCAAAGTACTTATCCTTTACCTGTGTGTGATGCATAGGGCAATTTGGAAATGAATGCTGCATAATGTTTCCTTACTGACACTGTATTTTTTTTTTGTCTCTCTATTTCAGTACTGCCCTTCTCGGATCACAATCCCCTTCTGAAAGGATCCTCAACTTGACTTGTAATGGGGGAGACTGGCCCACCAAGGCCCTGGCTTAGAGTGAGCCCAACACGCTCTGCCTGCCAGCAATCCTCAGGGAGGTGAGGCTAGCTCAAGGTGGAGAGGCCATAATCCTGAAGAATGCAATCTGAATGGAATCGCTGCTTGGATTTTGCCCCTCTGAAGGCTGAGATGGGAAAACAGACTTCAGCAAAGTGCCTTTGGAGATGTAAGCTCTGGAAGCTAAGGTTTTTTCCTCTGGTACTAGCCTTCCTTGTCCTGGGGGCCAGAACGTGGAGCCCCTTCTGAATCTATGTTATGGACAGTTGTGGCTGGCTGTTTTACAAACACTACTAACCAAGGTTGCCATTGTTTTTCCTTTCTGTTTCCAGAAATGTATGATGGGGGGAGCCTTCCTTCCTCCTTCTCCCTATCCCATTATGAGCATGCACATATATCCTCCAACTTATTTTTTTCCTGTTGGCTTACAACAGGGTTACTAAAAAGGCTTTTAATTGACAATTAAAGTGACAACTGAAAAAATCTTTTTCTCCGCATGGTTTTTGAGTGAGAAAGGAGTATCATTGAGTTAGCGTTGGTGTGGAGACAGAGGTAAGCAGCCAGCTGCTGCCAGTTTCCTCATCTCCTCACCTGGCCTCCAGGTGGCCATGAAGGCCTGGCGTCCCTCTTTCTCTTCTCCCTTTCTGTTTATTCTTTCTTGATCTTAGGTGAAATTCTTCCTGGATCTTAGAGATGGAGCAGGCCAAGTCATGACCTTGTGAGCTTCAAAAAGTTCAAAGATCTGCCACTAGACTCAGTAATGCAATCTGCAGTAGCAACAATCCGGCTCGGTGAAAACCAGTCTGAAAGAGTCAAAGACTTGGTCAGCCCAGCATTAAACTGACCCCACAACTTTGTTTTGTAAGCAAGGGAGTAACTAGTCCATAGGCTATGCAGCTTGATGGGGGAATGTTTTACAACAAGCATTTTAAATCTGGGCCCACTAGGCCCAAGGATAGAACAGTAGAGGAGGGTATGATCATAATTTGGGAGGTTACACTTTTATTCTGCTAAAACTTCCCAGTAAATATGCCTTTGTAAAAGGCTACTGGTACTAATTGGTTAAATGACATAAAGGAGATATTAACTGACAATAAATCTAGAGGGAAATATACTGGATAAAGACTTGTGAGAAAAAAATATTAGAAAATCACTTGATTTCTCAGGATTATTCCTCAAACTCAGAGGGGAGCAGGTAATACTTTGGGGACTCAAACTGTTAATCTGAGTGTAGATCAGAAGAGGGAGCCCCAGATTATTAGCTACATACTACTTATTTCAGTGCCGTACAAATTTTTCTGGTCTCTTTCCTGATCAGTAGTTATGTGGTCTCCCAAAACATACATGAACACACATAGAGACCCATATACACATATATATGTCTTTATTTTAGGGTGAAATTACTTATTAATGTATTTATTAAGGCTACATGTTTAGATATTCAATTTTTTTCCCAATATATATTTAGTTCCATAGCTACCCTTTTGCCTTTGTATCTCCAAAGCTTTTTATCTAATTGGAAAATATATTCTTTGGTTGATCTTTTTTGCCTAATTTTACTTATTTCTTACTTATTTGGGAAACATCAATAGAAAGTTACCTTGATATTAGCAAAAGGAGAAAGTATAACAATTTTTTTTAAATTTGTTTTTGGAAAAAGTCAATTTTGTTCTACTGGTTCTTTGAAAAGGTGGCAGCGCTTCTTAGAGTAGTTTGTAGTATCACCAACCAGTGAATCATGGACCATATCAGTATGAGACTTCCATTATTCCAAAATCTTGTTGTATTCAAATGATTCCTAGATCTCCCAATACATCTCTCTTTGCCTCCCCAGCCTTGTATCTCCAACTGTACTGGACATCTTGACCTGGAGGTCCCATAGAACTTATCATCCTTCCCCAAACTCTCTGCCCTCTTCCTAACTTCCATACTACTATCAAGGATATCACCAGCCTCTCAATCCCTCTGATTCATATCCCAAGTGGTCAATTCAGATGTGCACTTCTCAATTTCTCTCATCTCCTCCATCACATCTGATAGTTGCAAAGTCCAACCATTCCCCATCACAAAATCTCTTATAGACAGTCCCTTCTCTCCTCTGACAAAGTCACCAGCTTGGAGCAGGCTCTCATTCCCTTATGCAAGGAAACAACTGTAAATAACTGCAATACACTTCTGTTTGGTCTTTCTTCCTCATTTCTTTTCCTTCTCCAGTCCATCCTCCATTCAGCTATAAAAACACAGCTCTAATCATGACATATTCCCCAGTGGTTTCCTATCACCTCAAAGATTAGATATAATTATATCACATATTTATTTTTATTAAAATATTATGTTAAATATAAATTCCTCTTCCTAATTTTTAAAGCCCTTTATAACCTGGACCATTCCTAATTTTTCAGTCTTTTCTTCCTTTCCATATATTCTATGGTCCAGTGACACCAGCCTTTCTGCTATTCATTTTCATTGGCCATCCCACATGTTTGGAATGTTCCCCCCCCCCCCCCCCCACCTCTATATTCTGACTTTTCTGACTTCCTTCAAGTCCCAGTTAAAAATTCACCCTCTGCAAGAAGCCATTCCCTGACTTCCTTAATGTTTGTGCCATCCTTATGAGAGTATCTCCAATTAACCTTGCATATATGTTATCTATATATAGCAGTTTACATAGTTTCCCCTTATTAGAGCTGAGGGCTGAGATTATTTTTGCATTTCTTTGTGTCCTCATCATTTAGCATGTTGCAGATTTGACTTGATCCTAGATTATTATTTTAAAAAAATCTTAAAAAATCTTTCTGATTCTAGAGATCATAGAGCTAGAGCTGGAAGGACCTCATGTCATCTAGTCCAACCCCCAGATTTTACAGTTTGCGGGGAGATTAGGTCACTTACACAAATTTACACAGGTCACAAGGGGCAAATCTGGGATGCTAATGAAAGGTCCTCTAAACTGATTAATTTTAAAGACAACACAAGTACCCATAGCACCCATTTCATAGGGTTCCTGAGAGGGTCAAATATTATAATGTATGTAAAGCATTTTGTGAGCCTTAAAATAGGGCAGCTAGTGGCAGTGATGGATAGAGAATACCAGAGTTCAAACCTAAACTCGGACAATTACTAACTGGGTAATCCTGGGCAAGTCATTTTAACCCCATTTGTCTCAGTTTCCTCATCTATAAAATGAGCTGGAGAAGAAAATGGCAAACTACCGCAGCATCTTTGCCAAGAAAACCCCAATAGAATCACAAAGAACCATCAGAGACTAAAAGGACTGAACAAAAACAAAACCTTAAACTATTATTATTACTACTGTAATTTTCTTTCCTTTTCCAAAACTTTCTTACAGATGATTTCACACAATTAGACTATATATACACTATTTTGTATTGTGTGAGTGTGTTTTTTTTTCATGTCAGCTCTTCAGCCAGATAATAAATATCTTAGGGACAAGATCCCTGTCTTCTATCTCTTTGTATTCCCCATGATGTCTACCTAGCTCAGTGCCTGGCAGAGTTAGGTATCTAAGTTAGTAAACAATCTTTGAGAAGTACTGAACTATATGGTCAGCATTTAAATTCACCCAAATCTCAGATCTTCACTTAGTTCAAAACATGACATAAGGCAATGATTTAGAAAGACAATAGTGACAATGCAGCTCTTTGTAACCCTATTGGATTTTAATCTGGTTTCTATACAAGTACATAAATCTTAGGCAAAGTTGGGCTGTATGTGGATTTATTCCAACCAAAAATTATTTCTCTTGAAAGCCAGAAGAACAAAGAGAAAATTAGGATCTTTTTATGTAGGTAGATACAGGAATGGGGAGTCACAGCCCTCAACTCAACTCACTGGCATTGAAAGTTTCCATAACTTTATGATCAATTTATTAGGAGTTCAGAAATTATTTTTTTTCCCTTTTTATACCACTAAAAAAGGAATTCTTATTTAGTGTGAAGAACCTGGAGTACAACTCTATAAATCTGGATCGCCTGAAATACCAGGAACTAGGTAAATGAACTTGGGCAAGTTCAATTAATTCAGGTCTTCGGTTTCCTCATCTGCAGATGGAGGTTAGAACAGATGGATCTCTCAGATCTGTCTCAATTCTATTAATCTATGGATTCTATATTTTCACTGGGGAGTAAAACTGTAGATTTTTCTCTTCTCAAACTATCAAAAAGAGAGTTCCAACAATGATTTAATACGATCATTTCCAAAATACATCTCCTTCTCAAGGAAAAACCTTAAGGGGAAAGAGGGGGTTGTCTTCTTTTCAGAAACTTCACAAGTTACAAGATGAAGCTATTTCTCTGAGCCAACCTTGACCAATGAGAATTTGTATTTATGGCTGAAGATTAAGTGCCCTAACATTTAAGTGGCCAAACAAAAGTCTAAATGTGTTACCCCAGTACATTTCTGGGAGAAATTTGTAAATAAGCATAATTTTATTTTTTCAAAGAAAGGTTTCCTCTTAGTATCCCCAACAGATTAGAAAGATGTGCCAATAAATACCACCACCACCACCATCATCATCATCATCATCATCATCATCATCATCATCATCATCAGTGACTGCTCCTCCAACAACATGGCCTTCCCTTGAGCCATTGAGAAGGAAACTAGGTGACTGATTAATCTGCCCAGTGTTCCTGCAGGCTCTTTTCATTCTATTTTTAAAATGGACACACTAGGGTTAGGGCAGATGGAATTAAAATTCAGGGGTTTAAATCCAATCTCATGCAAAAATTACTAGGGCATACAAAACCTTATTCTCTCTGCATATCATTGTCTATTAAACAATCTAACAGAGAAACCCAGTACTGGAGAAAGTGTATTTAGACCCCCACCTCCAAATAGAATTTACCAAAAATCATTTTCTAGAAGCAGGAGTAATCTCAAATGCCTTCAGGAATAGAAATCATAAAACTTCTGTTTGTTGTCCTTAGGCTCAGGAAGACCTTCCCTTACACTAAAATCACTCCTGTAATCATTTAAACCCATCCCTTTTTTGTGGTTATACTGGAAAACAGTTAAAATAGGAAAACAGCTTATCATCAGCCTTCATTCCTTCACATTTTGCGATTAGAAATTGACATTTTGTGCTCAATAAAATACAGCTACTCATCAATTTTTACAAAATATAAAGGAAATTAAAAATGAATTGCATCGTTGTTATGACATGAAGAAGCTGAAACTCCCTTTACGCACTTTATTCCTCCTCATACTATCAGCTAAGTTTTAGTAGTAACATGTCTTCTCAAACACAACTCCCCCAAACACATATATGTGTGCAAACAAACCCAAATCCAACCTTCCTCCCCACATATATTCACTAAATATCCCAAGATATAAGAGGCTTTATGGACTATTCCTTCAGAATGCCTGCCCTCCAGAAATTCCTGAGTAGCCCTATCTCCTGCTATCTTGGCTTTCCAGATAGACAACAACTTCACAGATCTGAGACCAAGATCTAGACTCTAGAGCAGGAGTTCTTCATCCTTTGGAGTTTACAGATCTCTCTGGCAGCCTGGTGAAACTTATTTCCCCCTCTTAGAAGTAAATACAGAAAACAAAAAACATAGCATTTTTGAAGGAAACTAATTACATTGAAATAAAGATGTAATTTTTTTTCCCATCCAAATTCAACTGCTCTCCTGAAACCTAATTCCTTTTCGGGGTGCACAAATCCCAGGTTAAGAAGAACTTTTCTAGAAGAAGACTAAGAGACAGGACAACTGATGCTTGCAATAAAGCAAGATTCTAATAAACTCAATGTGGTCTTTGGAGGTACAGCCCCATGAAATATAGAGTTTTCTCAGTATCTGAGCTCCTTTGAAGAAATGATCTTGTGAGTAAGGAAGAAGGGAGGAAAAAGTCAAAACTAACTAGTAATAAAGAGGCCTGGGAAATTGTTTTTAAAAATCACTGGAAGCCAAAATCTTTTATAACCTTCAAACATACTTGACCCCTTCCCCTCTAAAGCCATCTCACTCTCCCTTCATAGATGACCACGTTTTAAGTAGACTGAAACATCTTTTTTTTTAAATCTCTAACATACCTGCCCTAGCCAAAGAAGGAAAGTCATTTTTAATCTCATAATCCAATCATGTTGTCTAACATAGCTTAATATTATTATCATCATTCCAAGGAATTTATTAACTCCTCCACTGAATTCTGGGCACTGTAGCAAACAGGGCTTCTGCCTAACAAACTCCTACCTACTCCACAAGGCTCTCTCTCCACTGCCAGCCCCCCCCCCCCAAGATTGCTCGCTCAAAGGGAGGGACCACGGCAGGAGGCTGAAGGTCATCCACAGGATCTGATTAACACCTGAACTCAGGAAGCCATCAATTTCAGTTCTGGGATCCCACTCCACTTAATTAATTCCATCCTCTCTAGTAGCCAGAGAGTTCCATTCATCAGCACAATTCAGCTAATGAGTGTATCTACAGTGTGTTGGAAATGGGGGGTGAAGGGAGAAAAAAGAAAAGGGAGAGATGCAGAAAAGGCATAGTAGGGTGAGTTCTTAAATAGACAAATGACATCAGGGATGAAAATGGAAGAATGAGGTCAACCCCAAGGGGCCTTCATCACATAAGAGAGCTGAAAGAAACTTCTAGTCCACGATCTAGTCCAACTCCACTATTTTACAGAAGAGGAAAATGTGACACCCCCTCTCTTCCGAGGAAATGGCTTATTCAAGGTCTCTGCCCCGGTGTGTGTCACAATATAATGAGACTCCAGGCCGCTACTGTATTTCTAGTTATCCATCCATGGGGAGAAAAGTCCTTACGCAGTCAGAGAGGCACAATCCGTAAAGCTCTACAAAGCTCTGTTCAGCCAGAAAGAGAAAGCGTGCCTCTGCTAGAGAGCCTGGCTTAACCCTGCTTCCCCCATCAGAATGCAGCAGAGGGCTGCAGGGCAGACAAGATGCAGTCCCTGAGGGACGACTTCAGGTTGAGACCACCCTCAGGTTCTAAAACAACCCAACACTCCCAGGTATCCAGGAAGACTTCCCTTAAGTTGTTCCATGCCCCTATTTTCCCCGAGGCACCTGAGTTTTCCTGGGAGGCCTCTCTCCCATCCAAATGCTGGGCCCAGGCCGGGCCACCTGAGAATGAAGATCTGACAGAAAAAGAAAAGATGACGTACAGAGAGTGCTGATGCCGGGAAATGATGGGATGGCTCCCCAGTCCTGTGAAGACTGGACTTAGCAAGGACAGCAACAATCAATGGCGGCTTCCCCTCATAGATTCATAACCCAGTCAGGAGCAAAAGGAGAAGGGAGGCCTACTGGCAGGAGCAGTGGGGGCAAGATGCTTCCCAAGGGTTAATAGCTTCCAAACTAAGCTTCCCTCATTCTCATTGCAGACGGCTCTTTTCCTAAACTAACTGAAATGTCCTCCTGTTACACGGAGACACAGAAAGGCCCTAAAGGCTCAGTCCGCAGTATTAGGAGACTGGAGATTCAAAGTTAGCACTGAGTAAGTGAAATGGTTCAGGAGCTATCTCCAGTTCTGAAAATTAACACAAACCAGGGAAGTGACTTAGGAATGCCCTGTGGACATACTGCAGGCAGTAAGAAGGGCAGAACACAGAATATATCCCTGCAGGGAGTGTCTCCGGGATTACTTACTACCCCCCATAAAGAGGACACTGTTCTGGCCCTCTAGTTCAAGGGGCCCAGTCTCCTAAGAAGGCCCCCAAGCAACTACACTGACTGCCCTGCAGGGAGAGCCAGAGCCCTCTCCTCAACTAACAAAGTTTTCCAGGGAAAACTGTTCTCTTTCTCTCCCAGATAAAAAGCCAACTCACTCACACGGATCAGGCCTCTGGGGGTTGGGAAGTGCAGAGGGTGGAAGGAGAAGGTAAATTAAGGCAGGGATTTTGCTTTTAAAAACAGAAAGCAAATAATCCAGGCTTCTGCTGACTTCTTAGTAAGGAAATCAGTCCCAGAGCGGAGCTACAGACCCCCATTCTGGAAAACCTCCCACCAAGCGGACCTGCTGTGCTGGTGGGCAGGGGGTTGAAGTGTGGTAGGCCCAATAACCAGGCAGATGGAACTCCCCATCACTGTGAAGGCTCACATCCCAAAAGTGAAGCCTTCCTGACCCATTCTGTCACTCCTCCACCTAAAGAGAAGTCCTTGGAGATGATGGGGTGGGGGTGGGGGGAGTGAAAAAGCACACACAGCAGGTTTATTCTAAGTACGAAAGGCTTCCCCCAGGAGCTAGCCCCAGGCAAGTAAAATCTCAGGAGGCCCAACAGGGTCAAGAATAGTGAGTCCCAACTGTACTACTGTCCTCATGCAAAGGACTTGGGTCCCAGGGAAAGTCATTATTTACACTTTTTCTACAACACCCCCCCAAAAAAAAAAGGAAAAGAAGGGCATGGCTACAGCCTGATAGCCCCCACCCCACCCTGGCACCCTGAAGGGAAGATGCTGCTAACAAGCACTGCAGTGTTGCAGGGGCTGGGATGGGGGAGGGGGAGGGGAGTCAACTTTGTAGAGTCTCTAGCCCCACCTCCCCTTGGCCCCCCTTCTCTCTTAGGTGGGATGGGGCCTGTCTGAACTATGCTTCCAGAGGATGCAGGGATGTTGGGGAGAATGGAGTTGGGGAGAGGAAGGAAAAGAGCAGGGGGCCCGTATTCCCCTCTCAGCTTACCAGGATAGCTTGAATCCTTTCATTAGTACAGTCACGATAGTCCACTGACCATGTCCTTATCGTCCCCCTTCCAGCTCCGGAGGTCCCAGGACATATTGGAAAAGATGACGGAATCCCAAAAGAACAGAATCTCATGTAATTTGACTTGTACCAAAAGGGAAAGAGACAGAGAAGCTCCTTCTCCTCCCTTCCTCGTCCTTCACCAGCTGGAATCTAGGCTCAGAATCATAGGACAGTTTCTGCAAACCCAGCCCTACACTGGAGCGCCCTGCTTTCGCTGCCGCCGCCACCGCCGCCAGCTTCTGCTGAAGATGGGCAGCACTGGCAGGGCTGCAAAACAAGCTCCGGAGTTGCTGTCAATGGTGGAGTTCGCCGGCCACCTACCCAGCCCGCTGCTGCTCAGTAGCAGCCTCCGGTCGGAGGCGGAGGAGAGTCAGGGAAGAGCACCAAAGCCCAGCTGAACAAGCACCTCTCTTCCCCCAGGCAGCAGCTCCCCCTGCTCCATATAATCTCCTAATCAATGCAGTACCCAAGCAAAGCAATGCCAGCTACTTCCGCCCATTTAAAGACACAGAACATGTTTTGTCCCTAGATGGGACAGAGCACAGGGAAAGGGGTGAGGGAAGCAGGGGAGGGAGAAACAGAGAGGTTTGAAGTTCAGCTTCTTTTAATCTGGATCCCCCGAAGGGTTAACAACTGGCGGGCTGGTGGCTGAGATCCAGGACTGTTGGCACAACTCCTGAAATCAGATGGGGATGAGGAGGGAGGCTGAGTTTGACCTGAAAGGCCTCTTGTAGAGTCCGGAGGTACCTAGGCAAGGCGGTCTGCAGGAGACCCCTTAAAAAGAACCTCCGCTCCTCAGCCAGGGCGGGGCAAATTCCCAACGGTGTGATTCCCAGCAGGTCCCAGCGCCCACAACGCCCAGATGTCTTCTTGGCTAGGAAAAATGCAGCCGGCTCTAGGGAGCAGTACAGAAACAATGTGTCAGTTGCACCATCCAAGACCCTTATAGACCAGGAGAATTTGGCTGGCTAACGGCAAAAAAGGCCCTTTGGAGGGGGCTGGGGAGGAAGCCCAAGGATAATATGGAGAAAAAAGCACTCCTCAAAGCAATGGGAAACTTAAAAGCACAATTCTTCAGGAAGAGGGGATAGGGAAGATTTCCTTGTAGCAAACACCTTCCAGGCAAAGCCAAATCATTTTAAAAAGATTACTAATTTCTGCCCTAATGCATCTCTCCAGAAGGGAGTTTGGGTCAGAGTTAACAAGGAAGGGAGAATGGCAATTCCTCCAGTAAAGAGTACCTTCATCAAATACAGCCCGGTAAATTTGGAATCTAAAAGACCTGAATTCAAATCTATCCTCAGACACTAGCTATGTGACCTTCTAAAGATCATTTAACTTCCGCCTGCCTCATTTTCCTAATCTGTGAAATGGAAGCCACTTCCCAGGGTTGTGAGGATAAAATGAGATGTTTGTATAGTGCATTATCAACTTATTATCATCATCATCATTACTAATATAAGCCTTTACCTTAGAACTTGACAGAAAGCTTCACTGATGTATGCACATTATGCTCACATCATCTACATCGATGTTAACATACATAATGTTTTAATGTTTGCAAAGTGCTTTACATATATTACCTTATTTGATCATAAGTATATGCAAATGTGAACATAGCTCTCAGGAAAATTTAATTGCTTTCTACAATCCTAAGTGAAACATCAGCTGCTCCCTTCCTAGGGCCCAGGGCTTTCTCACTCTACCCAATCTCCCTCCCCCCTGTTCCTCATCCTGCCCATCTCTCCCATCCCTCCCATGCCTGCCTCCCTACCTCCCAACCAAACAAGCATTGATTCTGTCTGGTTTTCCTGAGGCTATAGAATTTGTTCCCCAATCAGTGCTAGTGCACAGAATTCCTAAATGCATGACAGAGACCTTCCTTAGGATCCTGGCCCTTTCGGTTTTAGTCAAGGGACGCCTTCAAATTATTTTCAGGCTTTAAAACAAAGCCCTATCTATGTTTTCAAGTCCTCTAATTGCAGGGACAGACTTCTGTGCATTTAAGACTATAGACAAATCCACTTTTACCATACTCTCAGCAGTCTCCCAGTCAGGTAGAACAGTGGCTAGTTTTAAGGTTGGGAAGCCATGAATTCTATAGTAAGGAATAAAGAACTTTACTTTTTTTATAAGTAGCTTATTGATTCAAGGGAATTTCTAGGTATTTCATGGATGTCCAAGCAGGCTGATAAAGCCTATGGACCCCTTCTCGAAATATTGTCTCTAAATACAAAAAGTAAAATGCATAGGATTACAAAGGAAACTTTTTTTTAATAGAAATACAATTGTCAAAACACTTAAAAAATAAATTTGCAGATAACCAGGTTAGGAATCCTCATTTTACTATCTACCTAGTCCAGCTCCTAGGCTAGTCCTACCCCCTCATATGGGAGCTGAGATAACCGAGTCAAATTACTTGCCCATGTTCATATAGTAAACAGAAGAAGTAGGATTTGAATGTATGTCCTCTGACTCTAAATTCAGCACTCAGATATTTCCCTGAACCACTTTGTCTTAGCAGAAGTCAACCACAGAATTCACCCTAAAACATTCCATTTAGATGTGACCATAAAGTCCCTTCACTGGGACTTTTCTCTGCCCCAGCTCTCCTCCTACTCTGATCAGTTCTGACTTTCCTTTTTCTGAAGCAAGTATTTCTTCTTCTAAAAATGAGGGGAGTGTGCTATAGACTACAGCACTTTTCTCTAACTCTACAATTCTTCAGACCCAGGGCCCAAAATAAATCAGGAAACAAGCCCCTCCAAAAGTTAATAATAAAGTCTGTCTCTTCTGTCAGGTTGCCAGGAGCTAATTTTACAGAATTTTCAAATTACTTCAACCTCCTCAATTTATAGCGGAGGAAACCAAACCTTAGTGAAGGAAATTAACTTGAGAAAAGTCAGTCAGTCAATAAGTAGTTATCAAGCATTTATTCAATTCAATTTAATAAAGATTTGTTAAGTACCTACTAAGTGCCAGACACAGTGCTAAAAACTAGGGACAAAAGGCAGTCCCTGTCCCCAGGGACCTTACAATCTAAAAAGGGAGATAACTGCAAACCAACATATATAAATGATAAATGGGAAACAAGAAAGGCACTGGAATTAAGAGAGATTGGAGAAGGCTTCCTGTGGGAGGCTGGTTTTAGTTGGAACTTAAAAGAAAGCCAGGGAGGTCAGTAAGTGAGATAGAAAAAAGTCTTCCTGTGGATGGTGAGATTTTAGGTAGGACATGAAGGAAGCCAGGAGGTAGAGATGAAGCTTTCCAATCATTGGAAACAGGTCTCAATTTAGGACAGTATTAGGTTAGGGAAAAGGAAACATGCCCCAGGGGCATATAGATTAATTCTCTTACCTCAGACTCAGCTTAATCCTTACTTTATGAAACCAATGTCCTTTATGAAGAACCTAAAGAAAGTTCAGAATCTAGAGGAAGTTTTGCAATATGCAATGGTCCCTGAACACATGGCTGCAGCCACTAAACCATCTCTAGGGGAACTTAAAGGTGGAGGGGCTGTCAAGTAGAAAGAATGATCATTTCTATTGTGGATGAGCAGTCTAGCTTAAAAATGATAATTTTTTAAACCAATTTTCAATTGTTCGGATGCCAATTATCAAGTCTTTCCTTTTCCTTTTTGTGCTACTGACTTCTTGTTCCTGGATGTTTCTTGACACCTCTCACAAGAACCAATGAAAGTTAGAAAAAGTTGTAGAAAAAGTTATTCATGGCTTTTTATGAATAACTTTAATTAAAAAAAATGTTGAGGGAGGAAGGGAGGGAATTGTGAAGGATTGGTTATGACTGGGTTCTTTTTTTTTTTAAATCTGTTTATTTAATTAATACAATAAAACAAGCATTTCCATAATCCATAATACAAAAAGATGATTGCTCATAAAACTGAAAACTCACTATGTGTACAACTTGATGTCAAATATGGAAGTTTTCTCTTTTCCCCCAGTACTAGGGAGATCATCAGGGGTTTTCTAAATTTCCAATATCACATCAACAAGAAAGTGGTCTGTGCAATTCAAAGATTAATGCAATTCAAATTCTTTCCCCAAATCTTTGTGGATTAGAGTTAAAAGGTTGGAAACAATGTTTCTGCAGTCACCTAGTCTGAAAGCATAGACCAGTCAACATTAACTATGTGTAATGCAAATGAAATCACTGAAAAGCACACAGCCAGAGGTCTACTACACCAAAGGGGGACGAACTGCCAAGAAGCAAGGTAGATGTGAAAAGATTCCTGTTTTGATTGTAGTGGCCCTAGCCTATAATCTCTGGGAGGCTAAGGGTCAAGTGGATAGCCTAAGCTAGGGGGTTAGTCTCCAAGGGCTCAGCGAGCTAAACCCCAGAAAGCAAGGATACCAGGTTGCCTTAGAAGTGACAGACTGGCCCAAGTCAGAAAAGGGGCAGGTCAAACTTCCATGTTGGCCAAGAGTTGGATCCGAACAACCAGTGACTGTGGAACTTCCAGCCTAAACATGGGAGAGGGAAGAAGAGGGGAAGGAGAGAGAAGAGGAAGAGAAACAGGGGAGAGGAAAGACAGGGGAGGGGAGATCCTTATCTTAGAAACTAGAGGGCTTTTTCTTCAACAAATGCAGAAGTGACAAGAGTCACAACATTAAGTAGATATGAAATTATATCATTTGAGCTCAACTTTTTATTTTCTCCCTAAATGCGTTTAAGCCTACCTTCTAAGGAAGCTCTTTATTCTGTTCTCCCTGCACCCTCCCTTGCAGGCAGGAAAGCTGCAGTAATATGGAGTAGGCTCTGAGCCCCAAGCAGCCTGCAAATCTGGGGCAGGCCAGTGCTGCAGTCACACACTGGGAAATCAAAGCTCGAGGCTCAGGCAGGGGAGACATCAGGCGCTGAGCATGGTATATTTAAGAAGCACTTTGGAGGTCACAGAGCAAAGGGAGGGAGCTGCCTCCGAGGCACTCCAGCCCCGCCACAGCCTTTCTGAGCAGAATCCCCTTCCAAATTGCATCTCCTCATCAGCAGAGTCTGTGTGAGGGGATGGTCACGGTAGCGGATGTGCAGGGCTGAGCTGATCAGGTGCTGCTACATACTTCCTCGAGCTGCCTCCCCCCTCCTCCCTCCCTGTTCCCTCCTCCACCCTCTGCCACTATTAGTCACAGGATCTGGGGTGACAGCCTAGGCTCCCAGCATTGGTCTTGCCTTCTGGGCTGCTCATCTGTGTCACCTCCCAGCTAAGAGCCTCAGAGAGCACCTCCACCCCCACCCCACACATGCTACATATGGGACCTCCAGCCCAACCATCCCAACAAAACTGGCGTAATAGGAAGGCTACTGTCCATAGGTGGGAGGGAGGGGGGGAGAGACAGACAGAAAGAAGCAGAGAGGCAGAGAGACAGAGACAGAGACAGAGAGAGGGAGAAAAGGAAAAAAAGAGAGAAAGAACAAAGACAGAGAGACAGAAAGAGGGAGAGAAGGAAAGAGAGACTGAGAGAGAGAAGGGGAGGGAGGGAGAGAGACAAAGAGAGAGAGAGACAGAAAGAGAAAAATGGGGGAAGAGACAGAGAGAGGGAGAGAAGGAAAGAGGGAGAAAGAACAAGAGAGACAGGAGAGAGAAGGGGAGAGTGAGAGAGGAGAGAAAGAGAGAGAGAGAGAGAGAGAGAGAGAGAGAGAGAGAGAGAGAGAGAGAAAGGAGAAAGATGGAGGGAGGGAGGAGAAAGATAGAGGGGGGGAGGAGAAGAAAGGGAAAGAGAGGAAGCCAAAGGTGTCAATTATCTATTTGGCCCTAAGAATAATGCCTTCTGATTCTATAACCCTGAGGGTATACTGACTGTCTCATTTTCTTCCTCCTTCCCTTCACAACCTGTTATACCAGGAATTCTCCCCAAGCAAGTAACAGACAAAGCAAAATAAAGGTAGACTGTACTTAGCCCCCTCATGTCCACAATTCCGGTACAAAATACTCTGCTGGCATGAGCATACATATGCCCAGTGGCCATATGGCACTCAGGAAGGGGCATGGCATCTACAGATGGGCGTCTGTATTCATCCTAGAAAAAGGACATGTCTGTTTTCCTGTCAGAACTCTAGGAGAACAGGATACATGGGGAGGGACACTGACAAGAACTATAGGGCAAGGTAGTGGCTGATGGGATGAAGGAATAACCAAAATGTAAAGCCCTTAGACACATCAAAATTTTGTCCAGCCTAACATGGAATTCTGCACTTGACTTAGGATAAATTCGCTCAATGATCTTGAAACCTTGTTCTGTTTCTAAATATTTATGTGATCATGGGAAACTCTTCTCAGTTTCCTCTCTACAAAATGAAGTCTCAAAACCCCTTATATCTGTGCTTCTGGGTTCTATAGTCCTGAGTGAGTAACTCATTCTACCATCCTACCAGTTTCTCAGACTTAAGAGTCATCTTTTTTTTTCTCTTTCTCTGATCCCTTATGCCCCATTCCTTCTATTTTTATCCCCAAAATAATCCTCAAATCCAGCCCCTCTACTTCTCGACTTCCACAGCAACTACTCCCTCTAGTTCAGGCTTATATCCATTCAGTCAGTCAATAAATACTTATTAAGAACTCTTTAAATGCTAGGCATTGTGCTAAGCACCAGGAAAATAAAGAACAGAATAAAACAATCTCTGCCCTCAAGGAACTCATAAAATAATAAAGAAGACAACATGCTAGGAACTATTTACAAACTATATCCAAGATAAATGCTAACTCATCTTTGTGCCTCAAATCTTTTCCTTCTCCAATACATTTTCAATCAATGCTTGAGTAACCTTCCTAAACTATCGCCATAACTGCATTACTCCACAATCTTATTCAACACACATTTATCAAACACTGAATGTTCTAAGCACTGGAGATACAAAAACAAAATACTATCCTTTTCTAGGAGCTTACTAGTGGGGGTTGGGCAGGAATATTACATAGAAAAGTAAATAAAAAGCAATTTGGAGAAAGAGAAAGGATCAACAATTGGTAAAATCTGAGAAGTCTTCATAGAGGAGGAAGCACTTGAGAAGGAACTAGAAGAAAGCAAGAGATGAGAGAGTGGATTCCAGACGTGGCAGAATGATTGTGAGTAGTCCAGTTTGGCTGGAAAAACAGTTGTTGCAATGAAATAATATTAAATAAGGTTGGAAAAGAAGGATGGAGCCAAACTGTGGGCTCCGAGTGACAGGTTCAGGAATCTGCATTTGATTTGCCGTTGTTCCTATTCAACAACAACAACAACAACAGTTGTGTCCAATTCTTCATAACCCCATTTGGGTTTTTCTTGGCAAAGATACTAGAGTATTTTGCCATTTTCTTCTCCAGTTCATTTTACAGGTGAGGAGGAAACTGAAGTAAACGGGATTAAGTAACTTGCCCAGGGTCACACATCTGGTGTCTCAGGCCAGTTTTGAACTCCGGAAGATGAGTATTTCTGTTTTCAGGTCTAGAACTCTATGTACTGGGCACCTAGCTGGACCCCCTGCTGGCATTTTATGGCAATAGTAATAGGGAGGCACTGAAAGTTTTCAAGCAGACAATGGACAGGGCCAGACATATTCCTTAGCAAGATACTTTTGGCAAGCAATATGAATAATGAATTTGAAAGGAAAGTCGTTGGAATCAGGGAGAGAAAATCATTAGTCTAATGTAGTAGTCAAGGAAAGAAAGGATAAATCTGAACTAGAATGGTAACTATTTGGATGAAGGGAAGAGGGTTGGATATGAGAGAGAACAATGAATCAAGATATAAGGGCTGAGAGAGATGCTGGAAGTAGGGATGATTCTGAGGTTATAAAGCTGGGTGACTGGGAATGATGATACCCTTAAGAGATAGAGAAAACTTAAAAGGAGGAGCTGTTTCAGAAAGATTTAAGTCCCATTTCCTACATGTTGAGTATGGGAAACCAGTAGACATTCAGACAGAGATTTTTAAAAAGCTGTTGACAGTGGAGGACTGGTGTTCAGGAGATAAATCGGGACTGCTTAAGTGAGATCTGAACATCACCTGTGTTCATTTAACCACCCAAACCTATGGGAGCTATAAGATCACCAAGTGAGACAATATATAGAAAGTGGAACACAGAACTGAGGTCACCTTCCAGGGCTCACATCTTCTTAGGGCATAGGAGATAGCGAATGAGCGAAAGAGAAGAGAAAGAGCAGTTTGACAATATTATGAAAATTATTAATGGAGTAAATTTCCTGTGGAATTCAAAGTGAATAGGAGAGAGGTCTGAAGCAGAAAATAAGCCTCAGCAAGAAGAAAGGCTGCATCTTCCACAGAGATTAGTACAAAGGAGGAAAGGACAGATGATAGTAAAGAAGGCTCTTAGAAATGAAGTAGGAAGGTGAGGTAGCTTTGAATTTCTCAAAAAAAAGTAGGAGGCTATGTCATCTGCTAAGAAGTTCAAGATCGAGGAGGTTTTGGGGAAGATTTGGAACATCCACTGTGATGGTCAACCAGGAACAAAAAGAACTGCCATGTAGCAACAGGAGCCCAGTTGTGAAAGCCAAAGATAAAATTACAGTGAAGTCAGATAGGATGGTTGTGTAACTTCCTCCAGTGACTCGTATTCTGTAGGGAAGGAGCAGAAGAGAAGGGAAATGGTGGGGGCAAGCTAGAGCATTCAAGGCACAAATGGCAGGAAGGAGAGGAATAAGGGACACATGGGCAGAGAACAGAAAAATGTCATACTGCTAACAACAGGGTTCCCTGTTGCCTGGCATTCAAAGCCTCTATAATTTGGTTCCAATCGGCTGTAGAGCCTTAATTTTTACAGCTGACCTTCATATACGTATGTTCCAGCCAACCTAGATTACTACTCATCGTCCCCTTGCTCATGCCAAACTCCATCCTTGCAAGAGATTTCTCCCCAACCCCTCAATTTCCATTTATATTTAGGTTCACAACATCACATATTTGATGCTAGAAAAACTTTCTGAGCCCATCTAGTCCCATCCCTTCTTGTTGCAGATGAGGAAACTGAGGCCTTCAAAGCTTAAGTGATTTGTCTAAGGTAGAGCGAAGATTCAAAAATGGATCCTTTAGCTATAAATCCAGCACTCCATCTGCCTTTCCTTCCTATAAAGACCAACTCAGATCCAACTTACCCTATGAAGCTATCCCTGCCCCCACCAGGTAAAAGTGACATCCTCTTCCTCAAATTGCTCTTAACATTTTGCTTGACTTTCCTTTGGCCCATATTTCTGTACACATGCCCAGACTCTAAAGCAGTATGGATCATTTTTAATTTCTGCTTCATCAGCCCCTAGTATAGTTCCTCTTCCATAGAAGGCATTTAATAAATAACTATTAAAGTTTTTTTTTTCTGAACTTGTGATTTTATTGGCATAGGGTATACTCATTAAGGAACTTCATTTACTAATGCATAATTAATAATTTTAATGCAATTTATAATTTTATAGTTGCTTAGGTTATTGAGAGGTCATAACGAGGGTCATAGAATTATCACAGACAGTACTTAAACCTAGAGCTTCCTGCCTCAGAAGCCCTCTCTCCATCTTCTATCCCAAGCTGCCTCTGATTACATTTTATATAATTTTATAGAATTGCCTAGGTTATTGAGAGGTCACACCCAGGGTTATAGAATTATTATCACAGAGGACTTAAATCTAGAGCTTCCTGCCTCAGAAGCCCCCTCTCCATCTTCTGTGTTAAGCTACCTCTAATTACATTTTATATAATTTTATAGAGTTGCCTAGGTTATTGAGAGGTCACACCTGGGGGTCACATAATTAATTTTTACCATAGACAGAACTTAAACCTAGAGTTTCCTGTCTCAGAAGCCCTCTCTCCATCTTCTATGCTAAACTACTCTAGGATTACATCATATAAGAGCCAACATTTATCTAGTGCTTTAATGTTTGGGGAAGCATCTTACATGCATTTTTTCATTGCAGCCTCACAAACAACCCAGTGAAGCAGTTAAATCACCATTTTGTGCTGAGACTTAAGAGTAATGCAATGAACAGCTCAGAGTCGCAAGGGTAGCCACAGTGCTAAGCTTGGAATCCAAGTCTCCTTGACCCTAAGCCCAGCACTCTCTTTCCAATGGCTGCCTCAAGCTCTCATCATTAGGGAGGCCATCTGCCTGGAATTTCATTTTCCTCCCATCCTACTCAACACTCAGCCAAGCCAACACTTTATTTTAAAAGTTCCTGAAATTCCCCTCCTTTGAGAAGCCTTCCTGAATTGATCAGAAGCAAGCTTGGCAGCTTTCATCTTCTTGCCATATTTGGAAATAAAATTTCCTACAGTGATAACACTATTCATCCCTTTATCCTTTCCCTATTTTTCTAAATGTTCTTAGCCCCATCAGTACAAAGAATAGCAAGATCTGGAGTTGCAGGGTATACGAGAAATCATCTAGTCCAATTTCCTTATTTTCCCAGGTAGTCTCTCATTATCTCAGTTTCTTTAAGCTTTTGCCCAGGATCATGCAGGTGTTCCTCATTCTCATTCACCCACATGATGAATCCATTAATAAATCTCTCCTTTTTAATGTATGTACAAATCACTCTTCTATGTCTTATTCTATCTATTTACAGAGACAGAGGCCTAAGGCAGGTACCCTTCACTTCTCCCTTGGTTGCTTCAATAATGATGATGATACTAGTAATGACTACAATGAAGAGGATAACAATAACAAGCTAGCATTTATGTAGCCCTTTAGGGTTCACAAAGCACTTTGCAGAATTTATTTCATTTTATCTCTTCCTCGGTAGATGCTATTTTTAATTCCCATTTTATAAATGAGGAAACTAAGGCAGGCAGAAAGTTAAATGACTTCAGATCTTAGGTGACTTACCTAGGATCATATAGATCAGAAAGTGTCTGAGGCCAGATTTTACTCATATTCCTAAATCCAGCACTCAATTCCTTGGACCACCTTGCTACCCCAGGTAATAAAAAGCAATTATTTTATTTTCTTATGCAAGTTCCACAGAGCATTAAATTTAAAAGAATAATGGCTAGATAGCAATTTGTCACAGGACTACTTATTTATATTTGAATTCACTGAACAAGACAAAAATAAGATGGCAGCAATAACAACGATGACATTTATAATAATGTACAAGAAAATGATTTTAAAAGTTCAATATAATATTTAAAATTTTAACACCTATCAAAATTCCCTTTATTTTATAAATTAATAGGAAAAAATTACCATGTTACAAAAACAGATTCCAAAATAGCCTTGAGAATTCAGCAAGCAATCTATTCTGGAACTGGATCATGGTCTCAGATACAATTGTTGTCCATAATCACATAATAATGATCTATAAAGACAGATGACCAACATTTTTAATAGATGTACTTATACCAGATATTCATGCTCTTCAAATTCTGTGAAATGAGAAACTCTAAAAATACAGAGACCTAACAGAAAAAACAAACAAACAAGTGACTACAGAATTAGTTCCTATCATCCCCCTGTCATCAGTTTGCTGCTGGATATATTTGAAAATGCTTTTGGGGAACTTAAGAGAGCTTACATCCCAATACTTTTACAATGAAGCAAATCAGAAATATCAATAGCTAAGTGACTAAGCAAGTTTCCTAGAGATGAAGCTGAACACTACTTTTCAATCTTTACTGGATCCTCCTTCAGCTCATAACCTCTAATAGTAAATAGTTCTCTGAGTTTAGCCCTAGGATCTTTTCTCTATAAATATTCCTTCCCTTAATGATTTCATCATGTCCCACTGATTTAATTACTCTTTGCTAAAGATTCTCAAATCTATCTGTCCTGCCCCAATCTCTCGGTTGACCTCTAATCTCATATCTCCAACTGATATTCAGTGCGAATCTTTTACTAAATATCTAGTAAGCATCTTAAATTTAACATATCCCAAAACAGAACTCATCTCTTTTCCTAAGCTCTTCTCCTCTCCTAACTTCTTAGTTCTAATGCCATCTCTCTCCTAATTATTCTCTATTTATCTAGAGTATGTAATTTATTATTATATACCTTTTTAACTTGTGGTCTTTCTCATTAGATTGAAGTTCCTTGAGGGCAGGAACTGTCTTCCCTCTTTATATCCTCAGTGTTAAGCATGGTGCTTAGCATACATGTTTACTGATTTGTCTAACTGATTAAAATAAGTATATAAAGCACAGAAATGATTACAATTAATTTAAGGCCTTCTCTAATTGAATCATCAATCAAAACAATAACTAGATGTAAAGACCCTCTTAATCAGTTTGGGAATCTTAAATTAAGCACTTTAATCATGAAAAAAAAAAAACATGAAGGGCAATGCATTGAGAAATTGGATCCCAACTCTGGGCCAATGTTTATCACAGGAATACAATTTGGAGCTGAGCCTTCCAGCAGAAGCATCCAGATACTGACCAGTCCAGGGGTGATCAAAGGATCTTTTCCTTCTCCACTGACCAGAGGGTAACTTTGTTAACTACAAAAGATAAGAAAATTTGGGCTTCCCATCAGTGTGTCAGTAGCAGTGTCAAACAAAGGTATCTGCCCTGATTGATGTAAGACATCCCAAGACAAACAAAACACACTGGAGAAAGGCAGCCTACCTGAGCACTCACCCTCAGAGCTCCACCAAGAACCTCACCTAAGGGGAACTTCCTCTTGACAAAAGAACAAAAGGAATTCCAATAACAGGGAGCTGTAAGTCAGTTCTTTGCCATGTGAGCAGCATTCCTTGCTCATAGACCCCATGTATAGTTGTGGGAGAGTGTGTCCCAGAAACTGTTTCCATACACTGTTCCTGTTATATATCTATGAATAAATATCCCTTTCTAAAAGTTAATTAGTTCTAAAAGTCATTAGTTTTGCTAATAACCAATGGGGAATACACTGGATCAGTCCTCATAAGTAACAGTAACAGAAGCCCTAATTCTAATTTACCCATAAAACTCTGAGGAAAAAATTACTGAATGCATTTCTATAGACTCAACCTACCCAATGCTAGAGGAAATTGGGAAAGTAACCCCAGAAGGGGTATTACACAGGCATAAACTAATATACGGATTGAAGAACAGGATGTATTCATTATGTGGGAGAGCTACATAATTCATAATAGCAGCTTGTATTTATATAGCATTTTAAGGCATGCTTAACATATATTATCTCATCCGATTCTCATGCAGCCTTGTGAGGTAGGTTTTACAAGTAACATTATCTCTACTTTATAAATGTAGAAAGTGAAGGCTCAGAAAAGTTAACTAATTTCTCCTTGGTCACAGAGCATTTGATTTAGTATTCAAAAACCCAGGTTTCTCTTGACTTCAAATCACTGTTTTTGTTAGAATACCGCCTGTTATACAGGTATAAAAAGCAAAAGAAGTGGATAATGCTAGAAACAACTGAGGTTCTTTCTCTCACCAATGATTTTGTTTAGGGGAGAGAGACATCCATGGTCTAATGTAGTCAAGAATAACCTTTTTGATCATTCTGGCATATATAGCATATGAGGGTTTTTTTCCTTCAATTCCATAACTGATGAGCACTTCATTTTCATAACTCAGATGAAATGAATGCTAACTAATAATAGTAGAATATAAGATTTATTGTCTAAAGTTGGGAGTATAATCTACAGTCTGGAAATTGAGAAAACCACAGCATTTAGCATTGTGAAAAACATAAAACATCATCTAGTACAATTTGTTTAGAGAGGAGGAACAGTCTCAGAGAAAAGAAATGACTTACCTAAAATTTCTTGGCACTGTTCAATGGCTCAAGATCAGAAACTGAAATGATTTCCTTAGTGAAAATGACATTAAAGACACCATAAACCATGGGACTTCTCCATCTGCCTAGCAGCTAAAATCTTCCACGTGTTAGCTTACCCAAAAGAATGTGAGTTCCTTGAAAGTAGGGACTGATTTACTTTTCTATCTGTATTCACAACACTTAGCACATTACTTTGTACCTAGTAAGTGCTTAGTAAATGCTTTATTTAATGAAGATTTGATCCATGATTCAAAGCCAGGTGTTCTGGCTTCATCCAGTGCTCTACTATATTACGCTGTATTCTTAGGTTTATATGGAGAATATTAAGGCAACGTCCTTATCAACTGATATCTGAAAGCTAATTTATGGTGTACAGAGTGTTCCCTAAAGTCTTAGTACAGATTTAAGCTTTAATAGTTTAAAATCGCACTAATGTTTTTGGGACACTTGTATAAGCATTTTTCTAAAGTATTCTATGTGGATCTCTTCTTTGTGTCATCATATTCCATACCTTAAAAGGTACTTTTAAAGCTCTGTATCTGTTTAAAAGTCATACCTTACTAAATCATAAACTTTCTGAAGTCAGGTAATGTGTCATTTTCATTTCTATATTTAGTGTTTTGCACAACAGTAAATGTTTAACAAATTTTCTTTTAAATGAATTCCCACTGATTAATTTGGTCAATACAGAAACACAATATAGACATTAGTCAAAGTTTTTCATCGCACTTTCCTGTGGCAGAAATTTCCTGACTATATTACAGCTGACCAGAATACTTCCTCCTGAAATTGGTAGTATTGCCATCATTTAACTGAAACTGTCCTCTTCAAAGTTACCACTTATCTCTGAATTGCCAAATCTAATGGTCTTTTCTCAATCTTCATCCTTTTTTAACCCCTCTGCAGCATTTGAAACTACCCTTCACTTGCAGATTGTTGAAACTATTGAAATCTTTTTTCCTCTTGAATATTCTCCCCTCTCTGAGTTTTTGTTACACTTATCTCTCTTTTTTTTCTTATCTCTCACTTATCTCTTTTATCTTACCTTGGTAAGATATCATCTGAGATAATATCGACATATCCTCTCATCTGACCTGACCACATCTTCTCAATGTCTTTTGTGAGATCTTGATTAACTACTGAACATTAACTCTTTTTTCTATATGGCAGTCTTACTTGGTGATCTCATCAGCTAACATGGATTCAATAATCAATTCTATGAAAACAATTCCCAGATCTACTTATCCAGCCCTAGACTTTCTTTTGAGCTCCAGACACATCTCATCAATTGCCTACTGGGCATTTAAAACTAGAAGTCTCATGAGGCTCTCAAATGCAAACCCAAAACACAACTCGCTCTCTTTTCCTCCCAACCCCTTCTCTCTTTCAAATTTCTCTGTTGCCATCAAAATTGCCACCATCTTCCCAGCCACCTAGGCTGACCACCTTAGAGTCATCTTCCATTCATCATTCTCCCTCACCCAAAATATAACCAAATAAGACAAGTGCTCTTAAATATCAAGTGCTCTGCAAACTTTAAAGCACTATATTATTGTTAACTATTATGATTATTATCCTGGTTATCATAAATTATATACCAAATATCATGTGGAAATCCAGAAGCCAACACATGAGATAAATAAACCTAGAGGCACACTACACTGACACAATCCTGAGAACACAACATTCCATTGTGGCAGGACACCCCATGCCAACTATTGTCTCAGATGGGTCAAGTACAGTCTGGCACAGAAACAAAGACCTGGACTTGATGACCACACGAGATTCCTTCCAGTTTTCAGATATGATGAAACGGCAAGCACTTAACCAATGATTGTTGAATTGCATTGAATTCTCTGGTCCAGTTACCAACCTTCAGATCAGTAGCTTACATATTTACAATTAATCCCTTTCACATCTTGAAAATTGAGATTAGTATGGTACCTCTAATGATCTGGAAAATTCAAGTAAAAATTTTTGGTTCCTCCTCTCCCACCAGAAAAGAGGTCTGATTTCTTTCTTTTTCTTTTATGGAGAGTTTACATTGCTTTGCTGTAAAATTTGTAAAAATCTGTGTTATCTATTGGCCCTTGCCTGTTGTCTGCAGCTTCAGCAAAACTCCCAAACATTGCCATTTAATATCTTATGCCATCTAGTTGTAGCTGGGATAACTGTATTTGTATCTTAGGGATCTACCAGCCACCATTCTCAGTGCTATGATGCACACTAGCAAGAGAGTTTCCTAAGGGGAAAAATAATAAAGCATATACCCATTAAACACAATGACTAAGGAGTCAGCCTTTGACAAACTTGGGAGATCCCAAGTCAGTTTTCAGGGGCTGGGTCATTCCTTCCAAAACCACAGTTCTCTCCCATTCAAAAGAAAAACTGTCTTATATTTATTTTGTTTACACTTTTTATGTGCATGTTATCTCCCATTGAAAGAATATAAGTTCCTTGAGCCCACGCTCTGTTTCAATTCCACCTGTACACCCAGCATCAAACACAACAGCATATGTCCCACAGTGAGCACTTGATGAATGCTTATAGTGACAGTGGAAGTATTTGCTGAAGTATAAGCAGAACTTTTTTCAACTTAGGAGAATCTTACTCGATAGATACACTGGTGATGTTAGAAATTCAAAGGATGGTCTCTAGGGGGAAACAGAACAGGAACTAGAAGAATTTTTCTATATTTTGACACAAATGAATGGCATTATGAAACTATGACTATGACACACAAATGAATTGCATATTAGTTTTGAGTCAATAGCTCAGGTGGTTTTATATAGGCCATGCAAATTATATGCAAGTTATCCACAGCTCATTTTATAGTCAATCACTCAAGCATTCTCTATATGAGGGCTACATAATACTACACAAATATAAAACCAGCTCCCCAGTACTTCTCTTCTAATGATTAAGAAATGAATACAGGGGACCCCTGGCTCTAGAGCTAAATGAGACATGCTTGACTGCCCAATTAGATTCGGTTTCCTTAGTTAGGCCCTGAAAGTCAAAAGGAACTTGAACCCAAAGCCCAATTCTGTATCTGGTGCAATAATCGGCAATCCAGGCTAAAGGGTAGCAAATGCCTAAGAAAGAGGAGTTTTTTCTCTTTCTTTCTAAAAGAAAATACACAACTAATCCTAACCATTTGCAAAACTACTCCAAAAATTCCCTCAAACCACATGGCTCCCCTAATGAATCCAAGCATCACTGTCACCCCCTGCCAGTGTCAGCTTGTAGATGACAAATCATTTGCCATGGGAAAAGTGAGAAAGTCAGCAGGTCTACAAAAGGTGGGCCCTGGCAAAGATGTACAAAGCACTATAAGCAGCATAAGCATCGAAGTCAGACAGCAAACTGCTTGTAGCAAATTGTTTTGAAGCAAAATGTACTTGTGAATGCATCCTTCCACAGCTACCACTAAAAATACGGACAGGGCCTTGCACATAGTAGGTACTTAGTAAATATTATAAGGAAAGAAGGAGTGAAGAGAAGAAGGAAAGTCCTCTCTTACTCCGCTTCCCAGAATTCCTTTTTCTAAAGAGCAAGGAGGGTTTTGCAGCCTGGAGTTCTCTCCTAACAGGAGATGAGTGACATTAGTAGGGTTTTACAAATTGTGAGAAAAAGTACAAACCATCTAAGATTACATAGCATGTGGTAGAAAGGAAAGGACAGGAAGGATCACAGAACTCTTACTGTACACAGTTGCACCTGGCATGCTGGTTTATAGTACCTCCCACATACTCTTCCTCCTCCTCTTTTTTCTGTCTTTGTTTCTCTCTGTCTCTGTCTCTCTCTCTTTCTGTCTCTCTGTCTCTGTCTTTCTCTCTTTCTGTCTGTCTGTCTCTCTGTCTGTTTCCCTCCCCCCTCCCTTTCTCTGTCTCTGTCTCTCCTTCCCTCCCTGCCCCCTCCCTCTCTCTGTCTCTGTCTCTGTCTCTGAGTGTCTCTCTTCCTCTCCCTTCGCACACACACACAATCTAACCTGTTCCAGAAATCTGAGCTGCATCCAGTCTTCCACCTCTGGAAAAAAGGAGATTCTGCCATCTGATCAGAAAGACCCCAAACCAAGAGCACATACCAGGAATGGGAGGACAATACATTTTTTCTCTGAAAACAGGTGGGGATTCCTCCTGGACCCCTACTCAAATTTCTCAAGTCCCTCTTTTCAAGAAATTCACAACATACCAATGTTCCAAAAGCATGCAAACCGGAGTCAAAATTGAGAAACCTATCTCAGGGATGCCCTCTAGTGCATCCCTTCTGCAACAGCAATGCTGCATCTAGCCAGCATCCCTCAGAAACCTCCACTTCCTACAGGGGAAATAAAATGGAAGGAGGGGACAATAGCAATATCTGTCCCTGAGAGAACAAATTCCTCTCCAAGCCCAAGCTCAACTTCTGAATCAAACTGAAAAGTTAAAGAAAGGCTATCCTTCTAGACCTTTATTAACTGGGAAACTTCAGAGCCAAGATCATAAATGAAGTGGTGGAGAAATAGATGAAAAGTTGATGAGAAAAAAAGACATACAAAAGAGAGAGGAAAAAAGACAAAGATGGGAAAAGATGGGAAAGAAAAACTGAAGGCATAAATAAATTTAAGTGGGTAAAGAAACAAGAAGCCCAGCAAGAAAACAAAAAAGGCAAAAAGTAGAGGGAAAGTAGATAGAGAATGAATGAAAAGATGATTGTTCAAGGGAAAATCAATTAATAATTTATAATTATAAAACCATAATAATAATAATAATAATAAGTGACAAACACTTTCCCAGAGATGGGAAGGTGAAGAGTATAACTTCTAGGACTCAGCACTATTTTCTTCCAAGTTCTCAATGCTATATGGTCTAAATAAATTTAAGTGGATAAAGAAACAAAAAAGGTAAAAAGCAAAGGGAGAGTGGATAGAAAGAGAATGAATGAAAACTAAGATAGTTCAAGGGATAATAATAATAATAGTGAAAGAAACAGATTTTCCCAGATGTGAGAAGATAAAAGAGTTTGACTTCTAAGACTCAGTACCTATTTTCTTCCAAGTCCTCAGTGCTAGAAGGTCTAAATAAATGTAAGTGGATAAAGAACTCAGTAGGAGGGCAAAAAAAAGGTAAAAAGCAAAGAGAGAGTGAGTAGAAAGAGAGAATCAATGAAAAGTATGCTAGTTTAAGGGAAAATCAAGTAATAATTTAAAATTATATAACTATAATAATAGTGAAAGAAACACTTTCCCAGAGGTGAGGTGAAAAGTTTGATTTCTAAGACTCAATATCTATTTTCTCCTGAGTCCTCAGTGCTATAAGGCTTAAATAAATTTAAGTGGATAAAGAAACAAACAGCCCAATAAGAGGGCAAAAAAGCAAAGGGAAACTAGATAGAATGCATAAAAAGTATGATGATTCAAGAGAAAATCAAGAAATCATTTATAATTATATAACAATTATAATAAAAGGGATAGAAACAGACTTTCCCAGAGGTGGGAAGGTGAAGAGTTTGACTTTTTAAGTGATAAAGAAACAGCCCAGTAAGAGGGCAAAAAAGGTAAAAAGCAAAGGGGGAGTGGGTAGAGAAGGAAAGAAAGGTGTGACCCAGCTTAAGGGAGAAATAAGTAATAGTAAGAATGAAAGAGACAGGATGTTCCCGCCGACATCCCCAGAGGTACCAAGGGGAAGGTTTATCCTTAGAATTCAGCGCTCCCCTTCTCCTGACCCTTCCCTCTGCACGGGGACGGAGGGACAGATGCTGGGGGCAGGGAGGAGGAGTGAACCAAAGGGAGAAGTTGCCAAGCGAAGCCACTTACGCACAGTGAGGCCGGCAGCATTTCCATCCTACCTTTGCTGTGGCCATATCAGCCGGCTCCATGATCTCTGCTTGGCCTAGGGGGGGCGGCACCATCCGGAGAGAAAAGCAAAGTCACACATAGCCAGACTGAACGCACACACACCCCCCTGTGGAGATCCGGGAGAATGGGGTCTGCGCCCCCTCCCCCCCCCCCCCGCCCGGCACAGGCCAGGCTGGCCCTCTAAGGGAGGCGGGGAGTGCCCACAGTGCCCACGAGGGAGGCGGTTCTTGGGACATCACTGCCAGCTTTCCTGATCTCCCTTCCTAGGGAGATCCTTCCTTCCTAGGAGGCACCCCCGACTGGGGGGCATCAGTCACCCACCCAGTCCCTCACCCACCGCTGTAGCAGCTTAGAAAGGAGAAGAGGGTCAAAGGGTGGGCTGAGCAAGAAGCCCGCAGGGGAGGGAAGGTCCGAGGGACAGTGTAGCGGGAGGGGCTCCTACAGAGGAAGGTCAAGGCACTCAGGTGGAAGCAGAAGGGGTTACAGAATGAGCCAGCAAGGCAGAGGTGGAGCCGGGGCAGGCAGGGCCCAGACGGTGAGGGGATGAGCTGGCCCATTGAAGGCACTCACCTTGCAATACCATTCACATTGACTGAGGCCTACACGGGAGCGGGTGGCTCGCCCCCTCCCTCCCCGCTCCCAGAGCCTCCCAGCCTCTGCTAGAGGTACATGGGAGCTGCCGGCAGCGGGCTCTCTGCAGAGGCCCCTGCTTCTCCCGGCGCTGCAGCCTGATTGGAGGAGCCGGATGACTTCACTCAACCCCATTCATCACTCTAGGTTTCCTGCCCAGTAGGGACAGGCAGCTTGCAATGACTGCAGCTTTCTCTCTGGCCTACTTTACGGGGGAAATTGGGCTAGGCTCTTGTTGTCCTGAGCAGCCGAAAGCAACCAGGCTGTCCCAGCCCACACAAGCTCCATGGGGACAAGCAAGTGGGGATGGGGAGCAGAGGAAAGGCCCAAGAGATTCCCAGCAAAGGAGCCAGTCCGAAGCCCAGCTTAGTTACACACAGGAACATCTGCTCATACTGAGGCCCTAGCATCCCAGGAACCACAGGGCTCACAAGATGGCACTCCAGGCCTGTACCCGACCTCACACCCTCCAGACACAATCTCTCCTTTGGGGTTCTTTATGAGGGAAGAGCTCCGTGAGGTCAGGGAAGGGGACCCAACAGCCCTCCCTCTTCTACACCTCCTCAGGCACACAGCTTCTCCAGAATCCCAAACTGCTAAGTAATTGAACCTTTCCTGCCTGAAATTTTCTTTTCACAGTGGTAGCTAGGAAACCAGTTTCCTTCCCACCGAATCTAGAAAAATATGAAGAAGCCAGAGAGCTGTTACCATTATTCCCAGAGCTTTCCCCTCACTCTTTTACTTCCTATGATTTCCCTCAAGACGGACTTGACAATCACAAGAAATCACTGCATCCACCCACAAAAACTCAACCTACCAAGGATTTTCAAACACCTTTATCCAACAGAAAATGATACTGATTACTTACTGACCCTGCCTGTTTTTCCCTAGCTACCCTCAACATCCTGTTTCTCCTCCTGTATCTCTGGGTTCAAAGAATATAAGTACAATAAATATAAATACAATAACACCCCAGTTAAGGTAACTTTGTTTCTTTGTGTAACACTTTTTACAAAAATGAGGCAAATTATAAATGATTCAGTACAGACAAAACTTTAAAAACTTTCAATAGTATGTTCTGAGATCAGTCCACATTGCCCTACAGCTTTTCAACTGTATTCCTGTACAATAGAAGAATGACTTTCAGAATCAGTCAATAGATATTTAAGGGTCTGAGGATATTAATAATCCAATAAATCTCCAATCAAATTTCCTTTATTTATTAACACAAGAAAATTTATAAATATTCTTTACAAAAAAAGAGCTTTCAACAACCAAGACTAAAATCAAAGTATTTTTTTTAGAAAACATATCGTTTTTAACTTAAAGAAAACTGAAGACCTTTCTTCAAATATTCTGGTGATTCCAGTATTTTTATATTTTCTCTCTGCATCTAAAATATCCACTCTGTCCCAAATCACTGTGCCAACCAAAATGTCATTAAAAACTAAACAGGGACAAGAATAAAGAGGCAGAATTTCTTCACTATCTTTTAAGCTATATTCTTAATAATCATGGTTGAGCCTTTGGACTTATCTTTATTATCACAAAAACATTCAACATACATGAAACATGAATATATACACAACGTGTAGAAAAGAAAGCCTATATATGTATCATTTCTCTTCATATGCCAGGGCTCCTAAACTTAGGAACCCTCAGTTTTTTTGTTTTTATTTTTTTATATATTTAGATAACTATCTCAATATAACTGTCTTCCTATGTAATACTGGGTATTTTATTTTATGTTTTTAAAAGACATTATTCAAATTTATCTTTCACACAAAAATAGATAAGAAGCCTTGCCCTTAGCAAAAGCCTATAGCAAAGCTCCCAAAGGCTAGTGCTAGCATCTTCTGACCAGTGCTGACAGCAGGAGGTACAAAAGTCTTTCAGAAGAGAAGGCCATCTAGCCCCAAGAGGATAATATATTAGTTTTAGGGGAATTCATCCAGACAACCATAGTGAGCCCAGTTCAGCTCATACAGCAGCCACTGAAAAGACTGAAAATGAAAACATACAGGATCACAGATTTTTGGTTGTAAGGGACTTTCAAAGATCACCTAGTTCACAACTCCCATCTTATAGATGAAAAAAACTGATACCTAGACCTAGAGAATATAAGTGGCTTTCCTAAGGCCACATAGCTGGTTAAATTGCACAGCAAGGATTTGAACCCCAGGCCCTTTGATTCCAAATGCAAGTATGTATCTGTGTGTGTGTGTGTGTGTGTGTGTGTGTGTGTGTTCATTTATGTGGGGGGGAAGCATATATATGTATGTTTTTAATAATTATATTCATACATGTTTATACATATAAATATATCAATATGTGTATTTTACATAAACATCTTAAAGAAAAGAAACTATTTTGTTGCCAGAATGATGAAAACAAATAATAATAACTGATAATGATATGGTGCTTTAAAGTGTGAAAAACTTAATATATATACATACATATGTATCACCTAATAGATAATATAGATATAAATATAAGCAACTAAGTAATATTAGGTTATGTTTTATATACATACACACACACACACATACATCTATAATATAGACATTTATTTATAGTATGGTTATGTAGATATAGTCTATTAGGCCATATTATTTGCCTAGAGAATACACTATATATCTATTGATATATAGATGAGTCTATTATATATATGAAATTAATATACATATACATCAGTTATATGTATTTATACAATGTTTTACAAACCTTAAAGCACTACATAATTATTATCCATTACCTTTTCATCATCCCTGGCAATAAAACATCTGTTTCTTTAAGATATGTTAGTATAAAATTGTTGTTGTTGTTACTTGTCCACCATGACATCAGGGAGGGGATGCTATGACAGGTCAGTGAGTTAGATTTCAGTGAGGGAGAGCTAAGCAAGGATACCTGCCTCCCTCTCCCCTCCAGAGCCATCTGAGTCCAGTGGCCAGATATAGATCAGGATGACTGGAGATGGCCCTGGAGGCACTGGGAGACCTTAGCCTTTTGAAGTTAAGATCTTTAACAGGTCTCAGTTTGATTGAGGAAATGCCCATTCAATGATTAAGGCTAGGTAGCAATTGAGATAAAGAATTTCCACTTTTCCACTAGTTAAAAAAAAATCTAAATTAATAACCTTGTGTCCCACCACATATTCTTCCATCCACTGACTGGCCTTCTTGCTGTTACAAACAGCTTTGACTCCAATCCCCTGGCATCTTGTCTGGCTGTCCTCCATACCTAAGATCTTCTCCCTCCTTATATCTACCTATTAGCTTCTTTAAGTCCCAACTAAAATTCCAACTTTTATAGAAAGTCTTTCCCAAGTATTTCTAATTCTAATGCTTTATCTCTTCTGATCATTTTCTATTTATCCAGTATATAATTTATTAGTACATACGTTTTTTTGCTTGCCGTCTTCCTCATAATTGTAAGCTCCCTGAGTGCAGGGACTGTCCCCTGCCTCTTTCTATATCCCCAGGGCTTACATAGTGCCTGGCACACAGTAGGTGCTGATAAATGTTTACTGATTTGTCTGATTAAATCAGGTATATAAAGCACAGAAATGATTACAATTAATGTAAGGCCTTCTCTAATTGAATCATCAATCAAAAACTATAACTAGATGTAGACATCCTTAATCACTTTGGGAAGCATGAAGCACTTTAATCATTGAAAGAATTCTGATGAAGAATATGCATTGAGAAATTGGGTCCCAATTCTGGGCCTGTGTTTATCACAGCAATCCAGTTTGAAGCTGAGCCTTCCAGCAGAAGCATCCAGCTACTGAGCAGTCCAGGGGTGACCAAAGGCAGTGCCCTGGGAAGAGGGGAGGATTCAGTTCTCTCTTTTCCTCCTCCACACAAATCACATTTACTTATATGCCTACATATAACATGTATACACATACCCAAGGCAATACTAGAGGTATTACTGTGTGGACTTAAACAGCTGAAGAAACTGAGGATCAGAAAGATAACATGGTTTATCCAGAGTCACAGAATTATTAAGTGGTAGGAACAAGATTTAAACTCAGTTCTTCACCGTACACCAAGATAAGGTCAAAATGGGTTCATGACCTAGGCATAAAGAATGAAATTATTAATAAATTAGAGGAACACAGGATAGTTTACCTCTCAGACCTGTGGAAGGGGAAGGTCTTTATGACCAAAGCAGAACTAGAGATCATTACTGATCACAAAATAGAAAATTTCGATTATACCACACTGGAAAGGTTTTGTACAAACAAAACTAATGTAGACAAGATTAGAAGGGAAGCAATAAACTGGGAAAATATTTTTACAGTCAAAGGTTCTGATAAAGGCCTCATTACCAAAATATATAGAGAATTAACTCTAATTTATAAAAAATCAAGCCATTCTCCAGTTGAAAAATGGTCAAAGGATATGAACAGACAATTCTCAGATGAAGAAATTGAAACTATTTCTAGTCATATGAAAAGATGCTCCAAGTCATTATTAATCAGAGAAATGCAAATTAAGACAACTCTGAGATACTACTACACAGCTGTCAGACTGGCTAAGATGACAGGAAAAAATAATGATGATTGTTGGAGGGGATGCAGGAAAACTGGGACATTGATGCATTGTTGGTGGAGTTGTGAACGAATCCAACCATTCTGGAGAGTAGTTTGGAACTATGCTCAAAAAGTTATCAAACTGTGCATACCCTTTGATCCAGCAGTGTTACTACTGGGCTTATACCCCAAAGAGATTATAAAGAAGGGAAAGGGGCCTGTATGTGCAAGAATGTTTGTGGCAGCCCTCTTTGTAGTGGCTAGAAGCTGGAAACTGAGTGGATGCCCATCAATTGGAGAATGGCTGAATAAATTGTGGTATATGAATATTATGAAATATTATTGTTCTGTAAGAAATGACCAACAGGATGATTTCAGAAAGGCCTGGAGAGACTTACAGGAACTGATGCTGAGTGAAATGAGCAGGACCAGGAGATCATTATATACTTCAACAACAATACTATATGATGACCAGTTCTGATGGTCCTGGCCATCCTCAGCAACGAGATCAACCAAATCATTTCCAATGCAGCAGTAATGAACTGAACCAGCTACGCCCAGAGAAAGAACTCTGGGAGATTACAAAAAACCATTCCATTAAATTCCCAGTCCCCATATTTATGCCCACCTGCATTTTTGATTTCCTTCACAAGCTAATTGTACAATATTTCAGAGTCTGATTCTTTTTGTACAGCAAAATAACGGTTTGGTCATGTATACTTATTGTGTATCTAATTTACATTTTAATATATTTAACATCAACTGATCATCCTGCCATCTGCGGCAGGGGGTGGGAGGTAAGAGGTGAAAAATTGGAACAAGAGGTTTGGCAATTGTTAATGCTGTAAAGTTACCCATACATATAACCTGTAAATAAAAGGCTATTAAATAAAAATAAAAATAAAATAAAATAAAATAAACTCAGTTCTTTCCTCTCTCCAAATCTAGCACTCTACCCACAATACCACTCTGCTGTTCGGTCAATTTTTCCTTTTTTAAATTTTACAAATCCTTCAAAATAATAATTTTAGAAAGAACAGCAGGAAAGGAAATAACTAGGGAACCAATAAACAGTATATGTATATGTATATATACATATATATATATATATATTTTTTTTTTTTTAAATCACAAAGCTGTAAGAAAGATGGGAGGAAGAAGCACAGGGCTATTAGTATGATGGTGATGGTGATGATGGTGATGATGATGATGATGATCCCAAGAGAGAAAAAGGAAGTAGAAGCCAAAAAGGAAAAAGGGAAGGAAATGCTGTTAAATGCGTTCTAATAACATCAAAAGTCTCTGATTCCATCCTCCTTCCATAAAACAATATGGAAACTTTATTCTTCCAGTTTTCCAAAAAATGACACTCATTCCGGGGCTTCCCTGTGCCTGGGATCCCCAAGTCTTTCTTTCTGAAACTCAAATCTTGTTCTCATCTGGTCCTCAGTAGAAACAGGAAAACAGTGGCTACTACCATCCTCACAACCCTTCCCTGGTGTTCTTCAGGCTGAAGATAAATAATTGCTTTGACCTTAAGACCCAGGGTTCACACAAAAGTGGGGACTTAAACCAAAGAGAAAAAGCACCAGCAGCAGGAAAGGCCCACAAAGATGTGGGGGTAAACTCAACCCAGATAAGACTCCCAAGGCATCTCTCTGATTGTAGCTGAGCTCAGGACTGCCCATTTTCTTGGAGAAAATCTCAAAAGCAGCTGCTGCTCAGAGGGTGGGGCTACTGGGCAACCAAGGGAGGTTGCATTCTGGATCGAGGTCATGTAAAATTCTCCCTGCTGCATCATGGGAGATGTAGTTCTCTGGCAGGTGGTTAGAATGAGGACATGTTTACACTGTTCAATGACCTCCTGGGATGGCTCTGCTCAGATTTAGAAATCTATATCTGATTTTTTTTTAAGCAAGGGAATAAAATAGCCCATTTCATATATACTAGGAACTTGTGCCTTTATACTGAATTATAATGCTGGGGACAGGGAAGTGTAAAGTGAAGAGGCTAATCTGAAGGATCTCTAATCATTGGAAAAAATCACTCCCAGGAAAAAATCGCTGAAGCAAAGAATGCAAAGACTAAAGGGTGAAGTCATTATGTACATTCCTCTTCCTCCAGACAGGTTTATGCCACGGAGACACATTTTGCTTTTTTTAGAAAAAAAATTATTTGGTCAAAGGATATAAACAATTTTCAGATGAAGAAATTAAAACCATTTCTAGTTATATGAAAAAATTCTCTAAGTCACTATTGATCAGAGAAATGCAAATTAAGACAACTCTGAAGTAATACTACACACCTCTCAGATTGGCTAAGATGATAGGAAAAGATAATAATAAATGTTGGAAGGGATGTGGGAAAGTTGGGACATCAATACATTGTTGGTGGAGTTGTGAACTGATCCAACCATTCTGGAGAGCAATTTGGAACTGTGCCCAAAAGAGCTATACAGGGTCATACAGCTAGGAAGTGTTAAGTGTCTGAGACCAGATTTGAACTCAGATCCTCCTGCCTTCAGGGCTGGTGATGCAGGCTGATTTCAATAGACTTGTGATAGAGAGAGCCGTCTGCATCCAGAAAGTGAGAACTGAATATGAATCACAACATAGTATTTTCACCGTTTTTGTTGTTTGCTTACTTTTTTGTTTTCTTTCTCATTTTTTCCCTTTTTGGTGTGATTTGTTTGGGCAGCATGATAATTGTGGTAACATGTATAGAAGAATTGCACATTATTGTGTTACTTTCTTTCTAGGGAGGAAATGGGGGGAAAGAAGGGAGAAAAAATTTGAAACAAAAGGTTTTACAAAGGTGAAAATTATCTTTCCACATATTTTGAAAATCAATAGCTATTACTTTAAAAATTATTTTATTATCTTAAGATTTCTACAGAAAGTGATGTGATCCCACACATTCCTTTACTTTCTAAGCAATGCTTTTTTCTAGGATCATCACATCCCCTAAAAAAAATCACCTCCTCCTCTAACCTTTCCCAATCTCTCCTTTCAGATAGTAGGAAATTTGGATTTCCCTCTTACCTAGTAAAAAAGACTTCCATGGAGCAAAAGAAAGTAATTTACTATAGACAGGATATCATATGGACTTAACTCTTATTCAGAGCCTTTAAACATAAAAAGACTCACTAAAATTAAGAAGACAGCTGAAGAAGGGAAATTCTTTTAAATCGAAGATATACAGAATGGTTTCAGAATGAAACTATGACATAATGAATTTGAGAAAAAGCAAAGGAACATGGTGGACATAGTTGTGACATAAAGCACATGGTTTACCCTTCTGGGTCTCCACTTCTTAGTTTGGAAAATGAAGCTGAATCAGATAATTCTTGAGTATAAGAAAAGAAGGTTTACAAAAGAAAAAAATAAGCTTGGAGTCAGAGAGTTTGGAGCTGAATCCCTAGTTCTGCTGTGTGTGGCCTTCAACAAATTCTTTCCTTTCTCTTCACTTCAGCCTTCCGCTATAAAATGAGGAGATTGGATTAGATTATTTCTAAAATTTCTTCAGTCCCTAAATAAACATTAAGGAATTTGTGTTTGGAGTAGGATGGGAAAAACTATAGTGCAACACTATCTGAAATCCACTATCTGGAGAAAAGGAACAAAACGGAAGAGAAAGATGGGGCAAGTATATACAACTATGGCAGCGGAATTTCTCACTTCCCCTTGAGAGCTGATCACCCCACTGAGCAAGAAGAAAAGAGAAGAGGAAAGGCTATTCTAGTTCTCAAGCCTGATGACTGATTGGGGAGCCAAGGCCATCTGCTTTTTGGTCACTTCTGTGTAAATAAGCTCACTGAGAGAATGGGGCTGCTGTGGTTGTCATTTTCTATGCCAATTTCTGAGGGGAAAATAATGATTCCTGAAGCTCTGGTGACCACTATCCGTAGGGGCAACAGTCGCATTCTCCTAATTCTGACTTGTGAATCTGGATGAGGTTTTTTTAAGACCTCAAAGAACAGAGAAAATAACCGACTAGTGAACCTAGTATCACCATCATTATTGATACCTTTCCTCCCACAACTTGTTTTTAACTACAATCATAACACCTTTCACCGAAAGCCTTTGAATGGTAGAGAACTGATGCTTCTTTACTTAAGTTCTATAGCTGACCCTTAAAAGAACTTTGGAAAAGAGGCTGCTAAGTGGGCATTCAGGAAGTCTGAATTTAAATCCAGCCTCAGAAACCTTAGTGTTTGATCCTGGGCAAGTTCCCTAATCTCAGTTCCCTTATCTATAACATGGAGATAATGACTCCTACCCTCCCGAAGTGATTGTGGAGGATGAAGTAATATTTATAAAGCAGTTTGCGGACTTTGAAGTGTCATATAAATTCTAGCTGTCTGGAACAGAAGCAGGAGAGTGATTGTATAAGGCTAAGTCAGCCTTATACAATACAGAAAGTCAGGATTCAGGATAAAAAAGTATAATGAAGGCTAAAAAGAGTTTGCATTAAGGAAAAAGCAAGGCTGGAGGAAGAATAGGGGCAAAAAGGGGAGGGAAGGGAAAGGGGAATCATGTTAGAGGCAATGGGAACCAGACATGCTGTTTTTATCACTGGGACTCTCTCCAGAAGACTAAAGAGGCCAGGAGCAGATGAGGGGACAGGATGGAAACAGCAGGGGTTGTGCAATTGCGTCTCAGACCTCAGAGGAAGGCAGTCATTGTGGAAGCACAGGAGGATTTTCTTCCTAGTGCCACTACCTAGGTAGAATGCTGTCCAATCCCAAGCCACAGCTAAAATGAGATGTACCAGCATGGATCCCCATACAGGCTGAATTAACCCTAGAGAGGATCCCTAGGGAAAGACTACCTTTAGTTTTCTGTCTCTCATCGAAGATGTAGTAAGCAGTTGAAAGGAAAACCAATGGGCAATGTTGCTGAGTTAAGTCTTTCAACCACATTCTCAAATTCTCTCTCAACAGGAAAAGAGAATAGAAAACTGAATCTCAACCGGCAGTGCTAAGATATAAAGCCATGAGAAGGAAGAACAGAGGCTGGCCCTAGAGCACAACCTTCCAGACAGGCACCCAAAGACCTTCTCAAGGTGCTAGCTCCGATAGAGTACAAGTGAACAAGGAGGGGCGGGATTCACTTTTTCAGGAGAACAGGAGGGGAGAGAAGTGTTACTTCCAATCCCCACACACTATTCCTCTGATGAGAAATTTTACTGGATTGCTTGTCTCTGACTTCTGCCCTGCGCCCGCTCTGCCTAGGAGAGAGTCTTGTCTCAGCAGCTGGCCGCCAATGCACGCTCAAGTGGAGACCCACCTGCTCCCCGTCCACTGCGCGCTGACTCATGCTTTCGGCCAGCCCTGCTCTGGACAGCCAATAAGCAGGCTGTTCTCTCTGCTTCCCTGCTAGGGGCTAGTGACCCCCAGGGAAAAGGATGGAGAATGATGTCAGAAAAAAACTATACAACTCACCAAAATGCCCCCCCCCCCGCCCTGTGCCCACAGGGAAAAGAAATTCCAGGTTCCCAAAGGTTTTAGAAAATTAAAACCAATGAACACATCATAGAGATGCGTTTCAGTTCAGGGTAAGGAAGGACGTTAGAGCTAGACAACAGTGGTAGAGTGACCTGTAAAGCAGTGGGCCCCAAGCCACTTCAGCTTTTTTTTTTTTTCAAGAGCCTATGATTTCATCAGGATGGGGCATTCTGGGTAAGACACCAACTCTAAGTGCACCACATTTGCAACTCTGAGATTTAGAGAATGCCTAGCAGAGCACACACCCACCCACGATGTGTTGGAATGGGGACTTGACCCTGGTTTTCCTGACTCTGAGGCTATACATTACACCAAAAGATATCTATTCTTGAGGTACATATTAAGTGCTATATAAACGTTACTATTTACAGAGAAAACTAAAGGACAGATAAAACAATTGTTAGAAATAAGTTGTTCAGAAATTCTGTGGCAGATAAACAAGAATCCAGAAGGTCCCAAAACGCAATATGATATTTTAGACAAGCTGCTGAACACCTGGAAGGTGTGGAGAATTGGGTGGATCTGGAGCCAGAAAAGCCTGGGTTCAAATCCTGCCTCTGACACTACTGGGTTCAGTCACAAATCACTTAGCTTTTCAGAACTTTACTTTCTTTACCTGGAAAAATGTGGACAACAATACCTATAGTAACTAAAATTACTACATTTAATTATATATATATAAAACCAAAGGATTATATGTGAAGCACTTTGCAAATTTAAAATTGATACAAGGTCTTCCCAAAGTTTTAAGCTACACTTAAACTTTAGGGACACCCCATGTATTACTATCTATAACTACAACAACAACAAGTACTACTACTACTACTACTACTATTTACAATGTTCTCTACATCCAATCTGAGAAGTCTTTTCCTCATATTCATTTCTGTCCTACTACTACTATTACTAGTACTTACAATGTTCTCTATTCCTTTTGTTTTTTCCTCATATTCATTCCTATCTACTACTACTATTCTACTACTACCACCACTATTACACCACCACCACCACTACTACTACTACTATTGCTACTACTTTACAATGTTCTTTACTCCCAATTTGAGAAGTTTTTCCCTCATATTTATTCCTATGTCCTTAACCATGGAAGCTGCAATGGGCTCTTCATAGCTCATGGGTTAAGATAATCCCTCTCAATGAGTGGGCACTTTTGCTGAGTGCCCACTATGTGCGAGGCCCTGGGATGAAATAGTCCCTATTTGCAAGAAACTTAATAATATTTGAAAAAATGCTTAGCACGGTACCCAGCACACAGTAGGCACTGCATAAATATATATTCCCTTCCTTTCCTCTACAAGATGTGTTGAAGACCTTAGCTTAAAAAGGCCAAAGTCCCCCATTGCATCCAGGCCATCTAAGTACATGGGGTGTTTTCATGAAGGCTCCTCCATTCAATCAAGCATTATTAAGAGCCTGCTATACACCAGACATCAGGTCTTTATCTGCTCTGCACCAGTTAGGAGCTGGGGATAAAAAGGCAAAACCCAAACAATTCCTGCCTACTGCGAGCTTACATTCCACTGCAGGAACTCAACATGCACACAAGTAATTCTATACAAAATAAATGCAGAATTCTTCTATATGGTATGGCCACCAGAGTGTGGCACCTCCCATAGCAGGAGGCGGAAAGGCCGGAATGGGAAATTCATCCTCAGTCCTAACAGCTGTCCAACAACCCAGAAGCTAAATTACTAACAGAAGCGTCAGCAGACAATAAGTAACTTTCTGGCTATAATTAACAGTCTGCCTTACCCAGGCAGAGAGGAGGAAAATGCTGAGACAGGAGGAAGTCAAGCAGGTGACTGTCACACCTGCAGACAGTTCTGCTGACAGCAACAGAAACGGTCCAAGATGCCAGAAAGCGCCTCAGTCTGGGAATTGGGTGTCTGGGAAGGAGGGCTGGGGACCCTCTCCCTCTAACTCAGCATCACTCCATAGGCTCCAGCCCAACCTTTGCATAACATGGAAGTGCAGTGGGACTGCTGGACTATGTTCCAAGATTTTGCAAGGGTGAATGTTGAAAACTTATCTTTGCATGCATTTTGAAAATAAAAAGCTATTTTAAAAAAGATTTATGTTTACCTCCTTCTTCAGACACTTATCCATTGTCCCCAAGATACTTAACCTCCATAAGTCTTAGTTTCTTCCCTTGCAAAATGGGGATAATTACATCTATCTTGCAGGAAGGTTGTAGGAATTCCATGATAATTCATGTAAAACATTTTGTAAACATAAGGTGATAAATGTGTGAGCTATTATTATTATCATTATCTAAAATATTTCTCTTCCCTGCGTAGTGACAGACCTCATTTATTCCCATAAATCTCCTTTATTTCCTATCCCTTAGGAGAACCTTAGAAGAGCTATGGCAGTGACCCAGGCTTCTATTTATGTGACTTCAGGACAAAGATCATCCAATAGGTTAAAAAAATAAAAAAATAAAAACCCTCTAAACCACACCAATATAGACAATTTCAATTTAAAGAAAAAAAATTCAAATGTCCTTTTGATAGTCTGTGGTTGGGAGTAATTTTAAATACTAATTACAATAAGGATCTCCTTTGGGAGATACCTTTGTCAAATAAGAATTGGAAGGAGCATGGTCTTGGAGGGAATGACTGAACGAATGGAAGTGACCTTTTCACTAAATTACAGACTAAATCCTTAGTATTTCTTGTACATTTCTATGTGCTCCATAAGATGCTGATTTTTTATTAGTTTTTTTCCTTATATGGTAGGAAGTACCATAATATGCAAAATGAGAACCACAGGGGTTAAGTGCCTAAGTTCTCACAGCAACTCAGAAATCAAACCTAAATATCTCTAAGTAATTGATTTATAGTTTGCCTTGCCCTTAGCTCCAAGATTTTTTACTTCTGAGAGACCATGCTATAACTCAGGAGTTGCACTATAACGTACATATAAGCTGGAATGGACATTTTACAGCATGGGGAAACTGAGGCCTAATTGGTTAGTTATTCACCACATTCTTCTTCATTCAGGTAATACTGTCCAGGTAGAGCCCTACTCTTACCTCATACTCTGTCAGGCACAATTTCATCAGCTCAAGCTCAGCCCAGTTTCAGCTCATAGCCCCAAAAGTGTTTTAACCACATACTTAGAGAAAGTGCCATCCCTTTATTAGCTACTCATTTATTTGGACATGCCTGGGGAGGCACCATGCATCCAACTCATATCTGACAAAGTTATTCCCAAAGGGGATCTTTATATTTTCTTTTCATAGTATTAAAATTAATGCTGAATATTGTAACAATTATCAACAGTGAAAGACTTAGCTATTCTAATCAACATAACAATACAAGACAATTCCAAAGGACTCATGATGGAAAAAACTATCTATCTCTAGAGAAAAGAACTGATGAACTCTGAAGTGTAAATGAATGCATACTTTTTTTTTAAACTTTCTTTACTTTTCTTGGATTTTTTTTATGCAACATGGCTAATATGGAAATATGTCTTACAAGACTTCACTTGTACAATCAATACTCCAATACTTGGCATACCAGATAAGGATTTAATAATGAATGTTTACCTTGCTTTAATCTGTGCAGGCCCCCTCTCCACTCCCAAAATTTCCTTTCTTCCCCTTTGTCCCCAACTTCTGATGGAGCAGTGAGGAAAAATGTTCAGTGAGAAGTTAATTCACTAGCTTCAAGAGAAATGGGGTTCTGGCTCCCTGGTCAGGAATCATCTTCTCACTATTTATTGCCATTGGCACAAAGGAAGCAGCAGGCTCAATAAGCAGTGCTAAGTGGAAAAGTTAAAGGGGAATTCTGGGCTTCCCAAATCCCATCACTCTCCATCCCTGTGTCTATCCCCCCAAATTGCTAAGGTTCCTCTCTCTGAGGATCTCCAAGCACTTTACCAACTAGAGCATGCTGTCCTGGAAATAAAAAGCTGTTATCTCCCTGAGTCAGAGGGAAAGAAACACAACCAGAAAGACAATTTTGGAATCAGAAGTCCATTAGCCTCCTGAGGTTTCTGTTTAGTTTGCACAGAGGGCCTCTGAAATCCCGTCCGGCTCAGAAAGGATGGAACCTGGGCATCTTAACTCACAGACAATTTCTCCACTTCCCAACTTCATCCCCCACTCTTCATTTAGCTAAACTCTTTTTCATTTCCTTCCCTCCTCCCCTGGTCAGTCTTTTTTTTTTTAAACCTAGGTCTCCCCATCGTTTGATATTAAAACGGCCTGTACCTGGCTAGCACGGCTCCTAGAACAGGTAAGTACCACCTAATTCACCCTCCCCCATTCAGAGGTCCAGGAGGACCCCAGGCAAGCTGAAGGAAGCCCCTGGATCTCCTGTCACCTACTTGACTCTTCGGAATGAGAGTTTCTTCCTCAGGGACGAGACACGGTCATGGCAGGCCTGCTTCACTGCTGAACTACAGGAGACAGTTTCTGGGTGAAGATTCTGTACCATTTTGGGTTTCAGGGGCACCGGGGCCACATGGCAGCAGGAGCTCAGAGGGGTGAAAGAGCCCGGGAGGATGCTGCTGCTGCTGCACCTGCTCCTGGCAGGACAGCCCTTCCCACACCCTCCCAGCCTATACCTAAAACAAGCAGCTCATGGAATCAGAGAGCAAGAAGTTCAGAAATATTCAATGTCCTTATGACTTCCGGAAGAGGCAGAGTCCGGGCCAAATGCTTCCCCCTCCTTCAACATCTGGCAGCATCCTGGATGGTCTGTAAGGGCCATCCCTTCTTTCATCCTCGGACAAGAAAAGATGGAGCTGTACCTGCAAGTGATGTCAGCTCAGCTCCCCAGGGGTTTGCAACTTGGCTCCTACCACAGAGTAGAAGAGCTAATAGGAGAAATCACCTGAGTGTCCACAGGGCCGTGGGGGAATTCAGAACTCAGCAGTGGCCAGGCAGCTGTATGTAGGTAGAGAGCTCTGAAAATGGTATTTTGAGATGAAACAGGTACAGGAAAGATCATTCGTTCCAATGGAAAGTCATGTAATCCAGTGGACAGAGTCTCTGCGTGGATGGGCAGGGGACACGGATTCCAGTTCCAAATCTACTCCTGACTTGCTATGTCCTCCCTACCTGCAAAATAATTCATTCCTATCCTACTCTAGACAGCACGCACAATGAGAAGTATAATATATAAGTTGTGATAGTATTTTGAGCTCTTAGGAGAACAAGTTCTTCAGAAATCCAAGGCATTCCTATTATGTGTGGATCTCAGGTCAAGTACAAAGTCTCTGGATTACTTTGTTCCCATTTTATTTCCAGGTATTTGTCTCCATCTCTTGATGAAAAAGTAATGTTGATCCCAGAAATCGGGAGAGAGTGAAGGTTTAATGATAACGCCCCACCAGCATCCCCGTCTTTAATTTACCAACAGCTCCCTGGATGACCCAGGAAAGTATCATGCCTTCCCTAGACCAAATGAGTTAACATTTATAAGCACTTAGCACAGTACTTGGCACATAATAAGGGCTTACTATCTGCTTATCCCTTCTTCTCCTGGCTTCAATTTTCCTGTCTAAAAAACAGCTGAGAAAAAGCCATCTACACAACCAAAAGTTATTAAAAATTGGCCTGGACTGTTTATAAAGAAGAAAAGTGTTAAACTTTTTGGGGCGAAAGGGTGTATGGTTTTTTACTGGGGAGGGGGTAGGATTCATATGCCTTGGTTCATAAGCAACCAGAGCTATCTATTCAGCTCAATACTGCAAGACCCTATTAATTGCTCAGGATGTACAAGAAGTGAAATGGAATTAAGAATTAGGAAGATCTGGGTTCTAGCCTTACCTCTGACACATACTGGCTGTAAGGTCAGAAGTAAGCATTTTAATCTCTAAACCAATTTAATCTTTCAGTCTCTCAGGAAACTCTCTAAAACTAAATTGCTGGAGAGTTGCTCATCTGCAATAGTGAGAGGAGATTCCACAGGTGGATTTGCCCAAATGCATGAAATCACAGGCTGACATCCCCCCTCTATCTCTACTCTGCTCCCCACCCCAAGCCCCCCCAAAAACACATTCTCTATCCCCTGATGACATAAATGATGGATCCTGTCTACAGACTGGCCAAACAGCAATATACTCCTCAGCTGGTCTCCAAAGCAGTCGTCCACTTGCATCTGTTGGGAAGATGAGTTTTGCAGCCACAGAAAAGGCCTTGTAAGTCAAGTAAGCCAAGCCAGTATCTTGGATTTCCAAAAAATGTGGTCTGGTTTCCTTGAAATCAGGGAGCTAAGTTAACATTTCCTTCTCCCCAGGTGGTAGTTGACAGGCTCAAATTCCACCCTTTTCACTGACTCTTAGTGAAATACTTCTTAGACTTATGATTAAGTTCCTCTTTTTTTTCCTCAGCAAACTAACTCCTAAAAGAACATTTTCACCCTCCCCCATAAACTAAAGATAGCTGATGTTTATATAATACTTTTTTTTACCTTTGTAAAGGGCTATAGGGGTCAGTTGTTTAATCTGACTTCCCAACCATTCTAAGATATAAGTAATAGAAGGATTATTGTTCCCATTTTATAGAAAAAGAGCTGAAGTTTTAAGAGCTAAAGTAATTTGGAACTATGCCCACAAGCTATAAAACTGTGCATACCCTTTGATCCAGCAGTGTCTCTACTGGGCCTGTATCCCAAAGAGATCATAAAAAGGAAAAGGACCCAAATGGGCAAGAATGTTAGGAGTTAGTAGTTGTAGTTATGGCCACAAACTAAATAGTAATGCACCAAGACTCCAACAAATCCTTGTAATTCTGATTCCAGGGTTCACCATATCACAAGGCTCTGTGATCAAGATCTGTGCTCAAATCCAGCCTTGGATACTTACTACTTTGGGACAAATCATAACCTTCCCAGGCCTTAATTAACTCATCTGGAAAATCAGTGGTTTGGATCTGACAGCCTCTGATGTTCTTTCCAGCTGAATATCTAAAATCCTATGATATTCGATACAGCTCCTTTCCCAATCTCTTCTATGATTAATTCTAGGCATCTTCACAAGTTGTCCCCAGTACCTGGACTGTACCTCTGTGTCATGGCTTCCTTTAAATCCCACATAAAGAATGAAGAAGAAATTAAAACCAAAATAAATGGTAGATATAAAACCACCTATAGTCACATGAAAAAAATTCTCTAAATCACTATTGATTAGAAAAATGCAATTAAAACACAGGTACCAGCTCACATCTCTCAGATTAGCTAAGATGACAGAAAAAAATAATGATAAATGTTAGAGGTAATGTGGGAAAAACTGGCCTTTCTACTACTCCACTAGTTGATGTCTCCTACCTTCACACTGATTATTCCTGGTCCTGAAACTCATTCTGTCCTCAGAAACTGTGGTTTCTCCTTCTATAAGAAGCCTTTGCTGGTTCCCATCTGCTTTCACTACCACCACGCACAGATGCCAATGCCATCCCTATTTTACATGTGTGTATTTATACACCTGTTGCTCAAGGCCTCTGGCTATCAGGGACTGCTTTCACTTTAGCCCTTGAATCCCTAGTTCCCAATATAATGACTGGCACCCAGTCAACACATGGGCCCTTGGCACAACCAAGCTTAATAAATGCTTGTTAATTGAATTATTTTATGAAAATATTAATTGCTAGACATGTAGACACATGCTTACAAAATGTTCTTTTTTATGAAATTGCTTTGAAAGAAGGGTTCTCCTGGGACATTTCAACTTGCAGTAGAAGGTTGGCACTGATTCCAAGGTCCCATATTCCCCTTTAAATTACCTCTTGGGGACAGAAATACCTTGCACTAGTATCTGAAGAAAACTAAGTTTTTAGGTAGCCTATTAAGGAAATGCAACATATTAGAGACCCCCTAGGCATGAGGAGTGCACCCCTAACCACTGGCATTAATGCCAGTCTCCCTGTAATCTTAGCACCCTGCTCACCCCTGCTTCAGTCCATCCCATAGCAAGGCACAAAACTGTTCAAAACGATAAAGTCTTTTAATTGGATGGAAATATATTAGAGAAAGCATTAGCTGCAAAGTGTGAGTGTTTATTCGGAGCCAAGCCCTAGATGAGTGGTTAATGAACACTCCAGAGACCCCATGGTCTCTCTGAAAGAGAAGGAAGGCCCACAGGCAGAAGAAAAGCTTCATTCATTAAGGCCATGTTAAAAGTCAGCCGTCCCAGAGTCTGAGTAGGGTCCACTGGGGTCCATGCTAGAAAAGCATTTCAGAGTTTAGTCTTCCCTTGTATCCCAGCAAATAGGAAGGAAGTGTGGGAACTACTACCCAAGCAAGATCCACTGGGTTTATATACCCATGAGTGGAAAGAGGCTCCAACATGAAGGAAAAATTCTTCAGAACTAAAGAGAGAAAAGATGGAAATTCTGTTTTGGAATTTGATACTAATAGAACAGGTCCATAGTCTGCATAATTTAAAATATAGATTCATAATACTTAGAACTAGAAGTCTTTCGATTCTTCAGTTTTCTCATTTAACAGATATGGAAACTAAAGTCCAGAAGCAACTTACTTGAGGTCCAAAGAAAGTCACAAAAGTAATATTCAGATCCATATGTTTTAAGCATTGTCTCTTCTGCTAGACCTTAAAAGTCAATTGTATCTGGTTTTTATTATAATTGTTTTTTAAACATTCTTAACTAGATTTAAGGCTAACTGGCTTAGACTTATTGGAATGGTTCATAATGCCTAAACATGTACTAGAAGGACCCTCCCACCTCCCCTCAAAGAATGTCCTGGTGTGCTTGCTCCAGGTTGAGACAAAAAATAGCCAAGAATAATCCACAAATCTAGAATTTAACATTCTTAGAATTTTCTGAGCCTCATAAAGAATTCAGCTGTTTAACCAACCTTCTTCTTAGTAACTTACTTCAGAAAGAGATGTTCCTTGGGTATGGTATGGTGGATATAGTATAGTATAGATAACTAGTAGTAGATACAGTGCCAGATTCAAAGAAGATCTGACTTCGGTGTCCCACTTCTGAATGACCATGAGTGACATATTTAACATCCCATCATTATAGAGAAAAGACAATTCTATTCTGGTAGAGGAATTTTCCTTTTTCCAATGCATTCAAACATCTAGTTTCTATCCCTTCTGTATCTAATTACAATCTATCAGTCAGCCAGACTTGACAAGTACCTAATATGTCTCAGGCACAGTGTAAGTTGCTAGGAATATAAAGATCAACAATAAATAAAGAAAATAATCCCTGCCCTCAAGGAGCTTATTTTGTTTCGGGGAAACAATATGGACATATATAAGAATATAGAGAATTCACATAAGATACTTAGGAAACTACAAGGTTAGTCACAACCTACCTAGAACTCAGGCTACCCACAGAAAGTATAAGTTTACTAAAGCATAAATGTGAAGAAATTTTTAGTGTTCTTTACAAGAGCTTCTGAGTTTGTATTTAACCCAGGCTCAGTGGTACAGGAAAGAAAGACTGGGTGACAAATTACTGAAATCTAACATCAAAGGACAACCATGTGGAACCACTCCTGCCACCTGGACTCACTGTCTGAACAGCCATCTGAGGACTTACACTTAGTGCCCAGGAAACATCTGGCCAGAGGTAAGGCGCTGAATCTACTTTGTTGTCACCTCTGAGGGTTGGCTGACCAGAAACTGGATGGAGGAAGGTCCACTTTTACTGGGAGTCTGTGTCCAACAAATTCCAAGGCCCTAGATTACTGTTGGACAGAGTTTAGATCCTTAGACATCATGTAGTTCAGGGGCAGCAAGGTGGTATGGTGGATAGAGCACCAGGCTTGGAGTCAGAAAGACTCCAGCCTTAGACACTTACTAGCTATATGACCTGGGCAAGTTACTTAGTCCCTATTTGCCTCAGTTCCTCATCTGTAAAATGGAATACACTGAAGAAGGAAATAACAAAGTACTCCAGTATCTTTGCCAAGAAAATCTGGTGGACCATCCACAGAGTCACAGAGAGTCAGACATAATTAAAAAACACAAACAGTCTAGATCCTGCATTTTACATAGAAGGAAACCGAGGACCACAAAGAATAAATAATTTGTCCAAAGCCAGGAGAGTAGTAAGCAGCAGAATGTCCCTGCTTCTAAACCTAGGACTCCTTCTACAGTACAATGCTATCATCTCACAAAATATATATATATGGCTTTTGGAGATAGATAAAACCAATAGTGACACAATGAAGAGAGTGATGGCTGGAATCAAGAAGACCCGAGTTCAAATGTGACTTCAGACACTTAATGGTTGTGTGACCCTGCTAATGTCACTTAATTTCTCCAAGACTTAGATTTTTCATTTGGGAAGTGGTGATAATGATAGCTCCCAAGGTTGTTAGAAAGATCAAATGAGATATTTGTAAAGTGCTTTGTGAATGTCAAACACTATATAAATGTTAGCTGTATCAATATTGTAGTGTTGTAGTTGTTGTTATTATTATTTTCTTTCATACTCATATTTCTCAAAGTACCAGAGATACAAATTGGTAGTCCTATGTCAGACCAAGACCCCCATTTGCTCCTAGTTGAGACCAAAGACTATAGTTCCCAACTAAAAGCAATCTTTTAAACATCCTTTTCAAGGAAAGTGATCTATCTGATCTACAAAATTGTCCAATGATCAATTCCAACTACATTGAGCAGAAAAAGCTTACAATCTATTGAAGCCACATCAGCAGCTATAGCAGAAGTCTAGAAAGAGGAAAATATCACCATTTAAAAATAAATAAATAAATATAAGAGGAATTCACTCATTCAGTCAGCAAGCAGTTATTAAATTACTACTCTGTGCCGACTGCTAAGCGCTGAGAATACAAAGCCAAAAACAAATCAGTCTCTATCATCAAAGAGCTATCCTATTGGGAGTAAATAAACAAACAAAATATAAACTTAATACAAAAAATACTATATACGTGTATACACCCAAAGACAATATGAACAGAATCCAAAAAAAATCCATATATATATGTACACACACAAAAAAGAGTGACAAAGAGAAAGAGAGAGACAGATATATACATTCACACATACAAAGTAATTGAGGGGAGGAGGATACTAAGATTTCATGACAGAGAGTCCTTGATCTAAATGTAAAGTACTTAGGGATGCTAGGAAGGATTACATTCTAGGCCAGTGGAATGCCTATGCAAAGGCAAGACTTGATGTGAGAAGTTATAAACAAGCAAGAATAGTTAAATCTGGCACTAACAGAATGTGTGCAAGAAAGAGAACAATACTGTGTAATAGACACTACAAAGTAGACTGTTGGCAGACTGTTAATTTAGCCTTTGAAATGGCATGGGATCTCTCAGACTTGTGGAGGAGGAAGGAATTTGTGACCAAAGAAGAACTAGAGATCATTCTTGATCACAAAATACATCATCTTGATAATATTCAGTTAATAAGTTTTTGTACAAACAAAACTAATACAGACAAGATTAGAAGAGAAGCGATAAGCTGGGAAAACATTTTTACAGTCAAAGGTTTTGATAAAAGCCTCATTTCCCAAATATATAGAGAACTGACTCAAATTTATAAGAAATCAAGCCATTCTCCAATTGATAAATGGTCAAAGTATATGAACAGACAATTTTAGATGAGGAAATCAAAACTATTTCTAGTCATATGAAAAGGTGATCCAAAATCATTACTGATCAGAGAAAATGCAAATTAAGACAACTCTGAGATACCACTATACACCTGTAAGATTGGCTAAAATGACAGGAAAAGATAATGACAAATGTTGGAGGGGATGTGGGAAAACTGGGACACTGATGCATTGTTGGTAGAGTTGTAAACTGATCCAACCATTTTGGAGAGCAATTTGGAACTAAGACCAAAAGGCTATCAAACTGTGCATACCCTTTGAACCAGCACTGTTACTATTGGACTTATAGCTCAAAGAGATCTTAAAGGAGGGAAATAGGACCCACATGTGCAAAAAATATTTGTGGCAGCCATTTTTGTAGTGGCTAGAAACTGGAAATTGAATGGATGCCCATTTATTGAAGAATGGCTAGATAAACTGTGGCATACGAATGTTATGGAATATTATTGTTCTGTAAGAAATGGCCAGCAGGATGATTTCTGAGAGGCCTAGAGAGAATTACATGAACCGATGCTAAGTGAAATGAGCAGAACCAGGAGGTCATTATACACTTCAACAATAATACTATATGATGATCAGTTCTGATGGACATGGCTCTCTTCAACAATGAGATGATCGAAACCAGTTCCAATTGTTCAGTAATGAAGAGAACCAGCTGCATTCAGCAAAAGAACTATGGGAAATGAGTGTGGACCACAACATAGCATTTTCACTCTTTGTTATTTTTTGCTCGCATTTTTGTTTTCCTTCTCAGGTTTTTTTTTTCTTTCTAGATCCGATTTTTCTTGTGCAGCAAGATAACTGTATAGATATGTATACATATATTGGATTTAATATATAATTTAACATATTTAACATGTATTGGATTACCTGCCATCTAGGGGAGGGGGTGGGGGAAAGGAGGGGAAAATTTGGAAAAAAAGGTTTTGCAGGGGTCAGTGTTGAAAAAATTACCCATGCATATATTTTGTAAATAAAAAGATATAACAATAGAAAAAATTTTTAAATAAAACTCAAATTCATTTTTTTTCTGAAAAAAAAAAAAAGAAATGCCATGGGACCTTTGATGATCTTATAGATACTTAGAAACTACAAACTGGTAAGGCAAATTCTGAGAAAAAAAGTAATAAAAATGTCATTGGACTCAAAGTCAGGAGAAATCTGATTTTAAATCCTACCTTCCAACATTTAAGCTTTGCAGTCAATGGAACATTACTTAATCTTTCTGAGGTGTTTTTTTTTTTTCAAACTACAAAATAAGGAGAATACCTACAGTTACAGGGTTTTGTGAGCCTGAAGTATAATGTATGCAAAGGATACTACAAACAGAGGTAACAAATAGTGCAGTGGATAGAGCACAACCCTGGCTTCAGGAGAACCTGAGTTCAAATTTGGCCTCAGACACTTAATGCTAACTAGCTGTGTGACCCTGGGCAAGTCACATAACTCCAAATGCCTTATGGAAAAAAAAAGTAAGCTGCAAGGCTTTTTATCTAGCAAAAAATCTAAAATAGATGAATAAAGAAATTATATTTGGAAAAAAGAAATAGGTGATCACTAACTAGTGCAAGGGTTCACTATTAAATTATGTCAAATTAACTTCATTTCATGTTTTGATAAGACTGATTAGATGTCAGATGCCTTAAAATCAATATTTATTACATTTTTTTTGAATTCTCAATATTCCAGAATCACAAAATCTCAAAGTTGGATAAGACCTTGGACCTGAGAGGCCACCTAATCTAATACATACCTGAACAAGAATCTATTATATACATTCCAGATAAAGATGTTTTTGCTATTAGACATATATTCTTCTAGCAAACTAAATATGACCTTTTACAGCTTTTAATTATCTCTCCTAGTTCTGCCCTTTATGATTAAACAGTACAATGTGCATTTAATCCATTTTCTATGTGACAGCCTTTAGATACTTGAAGACAACTATCAGTTTCTTCCCAAAAAATGTCTTTTCTCCAGAGTAAATATCCTTGGTTCCCTCAAACAACCCTCATTTAGCATGATGATGATATAACCTTTGATAGGATTTCTATCTTGTTAACTTCCTTTCTAAAACATGGAGCCTGGAAGTAGAGGCAATACTCTAGATGGGAACTGATCACAGAAAGTCACACTTTTTTCTCCCTAATCTTATACATCATCATCCCTTTTAGTGAAGTTTAAGGTCATATCAGCTTCTCTTACTTCAATCTTTCCTCATTTGTGTGAAGAACACAGGCAAGATGATAGTATAATTATATTAAGTCGGAATCAGTTAAACAACTATACCAGAAGAATGATGTTTATTGAATTTCTGTGTTCCAAGAGGACCTTATCCTGTTCAACATTTTTATCAGGGACTCAGATGAAAACATCCTTACCAAATTCACTGATAACATAAAGTTCTATAGAAAAATTGTTAATGTTAGATGACAGAATCGGGACACATTTTTGGATAGACTAGAATACTGGGGCAAAATAAATTATATTTGATTCCTCTTAAGTTGCACAAATTCTCTATTTTGCTTTTAAAACATCAAATGTACAAATACAAGATAGGAAAATACCTGGTTTGAAAGAAATTAATATGAAAAGGCTTTGAGGGCTTTGGTTGGTCAAAAAAAAATGTTTACTAAAACACTTAATGCAGGCTAGACAATGACTTAATAAAAGAACAGCATATAATCCTACTACATTTATTGGACCATATCTGGAGTACTTCAGTCAAGTTCTAGCTCTAACACACAATAGCTAACGAATACATAATTTACAGAAGAAAAAATTTGGCTCTGAACATCGTAGCAAAGCAGACTCTACTCAAGACAACGAAGAATTGCAATACTTGCTAACCAGCATTCATAGAACGCTCAAGTTTTGTAAAGTGCTCATGTGTCCTCACAACAATATAGGTTGCTGTTATTACCTCCTTTCTCCAGACAAGGAAACAGAGACTAAATGATGTTAAATGACCAGCTCAGAGTTACACTGTAACTAACAGTTTGGGGTCAGAATTTGAACTTGGGTCTTGCCAACTCTAAGCCCAGCATTAGCTATCCAATAATGGATTTAGTCCTACAAAGTAAAGAAGCACTTTATCTCTCAGATGTTCAAGAGGAAGTTCAAAAACTGTTTGTTAGGGACAGAACAGAGGAGATTCCTGAACTGGGCAGGATGTTGGACATGATCATTTCTCAAAGAACCTTTCCTCCTCAATACTCTTGTGATTCAACGAGGTCCATCTCCAGCAATACCTAGTTCTGAGGACTCTGCCTGTCAATCACCAAAATTAAAATCTTTCAATTGTTCCTCTTAGAGAGTTCGTCTAGGGGACATCACCAGCTGTGCTACTTTTGTCCTGCCATTGGGCTTCAATGACTCAGGAAAAGACACTAAGCCTGATGGACTTTGCACAGTTCTGCTTCATTTCAATCCAACTCACTCAAAAGTGAAGACATCATTCTGGGATGTCATTGGTTCTCTTCCAAGAAGGAAGGCTGAACAAAAACAACATGGCAACACAAGAGCCTGCAGGGATGGAAACTAATCACTTCTGTGAAGATGCTTAGTCATTTGTGACTCTAGGTATTTCCTTTCATCCCTTAGAGCCAATGTACTGTTTTTATACAGCATTTTGAACTTTTATAACTTCATTTCTGTTGCTCCTAGAACTAAAGGCCCCAGCTCTATTTCTTCTCCCTCTCTATAACTAGATCTTCCTGAGAGAGATTAAGAAATGCTTCAGTGCATGTATTTTGAAGCCTTATTTCTCAAGCCAACTCTTAGCCATAATCCAGTTTAACAGCTGCTCAACAGGTGGATAATCTAACAAACAGATCACTTGCCACATTCAGGGTAGATCATCCTAAGTCAGTCCTGTGAGGGCTTCAGATTTAAGGGAGCTTGCTCTAAAATGACAATATTTAAGGATTGGGAACGGGGTGGTGCTCTCATCTAGGTTTTATAACCAATATTATAGAAATAGAAAATAGGAAAATTCTTTTAGAGATTCCAATATATTATTAGTTCTTAGCTCCCAACAACATTCTTTTTCCTAAAGAATTACATCTAAAACTAAACAGTTCTTGCTTACAACTACTTTTTTTTGGCAATTCCTTTCTTGGATGAATGTTTTTGTCTCTTTTTTATCACAGTTTTAGATCCAGGCCATTCTACTCATGCCTCTGTCTGTACTGTTGCTCAGCCATTTTAGTCATTTCTAACTCTTCATGACCCTATTTGGGGTTTTCTTGGCAAAAGTATGGAGTAGTTTGTCATTTCTTTCTCCAGTTCATATTACGGATGAGGGAACTGAGGCAAACGGAATTAAGTGATTTATGCAGGATCATACAACTAAGTATCTGAGGTCAGAATTGAACTCAGGAAGATGACTCCTGACTCCAGGTCAAGTGCTCTATACATTATGGCACTAGTTATAGCTGACCTTCTGCCTTTATGCAGACCCATCTGTGACGCATTCCAGACATTTATTCGGAGATATATCCTTCCTTTCTTCAGCTATCTCTGGGAATTGAGGCTCTTTCAATGCCATGTTTAACCATGCTGGAATTACTTGTATTATCAGTAAGTTCTTTCTTATATCTAACCTAACTTCCCCCTGCTATAATTACAACTCATTTCCTCTTTTTTCAGACTTTAGAACAGAAAGAGAACAGCATGTACCACCTGCAACAGAATCACTCTGCAATGATATCTAGGCAGTAATAAAAGCCACCCACAGCCCTCTTTCCAGTCCTTTTATCTGCACTTATCTATATTGTTTGCCATGTATTTTCTTGTCATTTTCATAGTTTTCAGTGTTCAGGACTCTTAAAGTTATCCACAATTCTAAAAAGCTATGAAAGCAATAATAAAATGATGTCCAGGAGCCTGCACACACAGGGTTGGTCCTAGTCAAAACAATGAAAACACTGAAACCTAAATTCAGTATCCCTATTCATCTGTCAATTTTCCCATCTTTCCCCTTCACCATTCCATATTCCCAAATATCCAGGGCTCTGCCCATAGAATCTAGAACTAAAAGGGGACTAAGGGTATTGCACTCAATGTTTTCATTTTTATAGAAGAGTAAACTAAAATGCAGAGGTTTTGGCTTGACCAGTGTCACACAGATAGAACACAGAAGAGGAAGAATTTAAACCCATATCCTCTGATTAAATCTCTATACTTTCTCCACTATACTGTAATAAATCTTTCAATCTTGCTCAGGCCATCACTGTCAGAATGCAACACAAAACAAAAATAGAAATAGAAAAGTTTCTGCCATCAGAAGACTTGGGTTCAAATCACAGTTATTTACTTATTTGCATGACCTCAGGCAAATCACTATATCTCTCTGCTCAGTCTTGTCATCTATACACATATGTAAATCAGAACAGTAAATACCTAAGGTTCTTTCCAGTTCTAGATTATATGATGTTCTATGAAGTCATTTCTAATTCTTCATGACCTTATTTGGGTTTTCTTGGCGAAGATACTAAAGTAGTTTGTTATTTCCTTCTCCAGCTCATTTTACAGATGATGAAACTGAGACAAATGAAATTAAATGACTTATCCAGGATCATAACTTAATTATAAATGATAATAGGTTTATGTGCTGCCCTTTTCAGAGGCATCTGCATTTTGGGAGAAAATCTGGAGAAGGCAATACTTAAGGAAATTAATCCAGCTGGTCATGCCATGCACTCCTGTAGTCTGCTACTGGGGATGCTGAAGCTGATGGATTTCTTGGAATGAAATAAAATAAAACTAGGCTAATCAAGGGTCATTCCTAAGTCTACTGCCAATATGTTGTAATGGGTCGCCAGGCTATTCAAAGAGAAACAAAAGATTCAAGTTTAGGAAAAAAAATCCAATAATAGGAAAAGGAAAAAAGAAGGAAAGAAGGAAGGAAAGAGAGAAGGAGGAAGAAAGGAAGGAAGGGAGGGAGGAGGGAGGAAGGAATCCAACAGCACCCATGATATTCTGAGTAAGAGAATTCTGACAGATATATTCTCATGCATCTCAAATCACAGAATACAAGAAATTGTTCACTTGACCTGGTCAAAATCTCCTACCTCTTTTCCTGGAGGTCAAGATTGTTTCCTTTTGTTCTCCAAGTTTTTAGTTAAGGGCAGTTAAGCAACACAGTGGCTAGAGTACCGGGCCTAGAGTCAGGAGATCTTGAATTCAAATATGACCTCACATATTTATAAATTATGTGACTTTGCCTCAGTTTGCCTCATATTTCCTCATCTGTAAAATAAGCTGGAGAAAGAAATGGCAAACCACTAATATCTTTACCAAGAAAACCCCAAACGTCATCATGGAGAGTAGAACACAAGTGAAATGGCTCAACAACAAACAAGGATCAGTTATACTCATTAGCAAAGGGAAATGTAGCATGAAAAATCCAAAATCCTTTTTATCATCTGTCCTTTTATTAATTTTGTAAGTAAACTGTCATGTTAATAGTTTGCTTGTTCCAAGCACATTCAAGCTAGTGACAGTGGAAGGCAGCCCAAAAGCACACTGAAAAAAACAAATCTGCCCCAAAATTTATAAAACTCAAAAAAAAAATCCACATTTCCCCTAAAAAAAATCCTTGAACACCACAGGAAGAAACATATGTTACTACTGTTGTCTTTATATCTTATTGAATATTACTTTATTTTTACTTTAAGGGAATCAGATTTCATAGATGTGGGTCTTTATACCTTATTGAATATGACTTTATTTTTAATTTAGGGGAATCATATTTCGTGGATGTGGGTACTCCTTACATCAATACAAATAGAAACCTTTGGATCCTTCACATCCTTTGCTATTCCTGACATATATTTCAACGATTCCTTCATTGGGATCGACCCATGCGCTAAAACCTTTCTCTCATTTTACTAGTACCTTGAACAGCAAGAATGGTACAGTGGGATCTTTTTTATATGTATCTTATCCTTGCTCCATGACTGATTTACCTCCCTTTCCAGGCCTATACATCTTATCATGTTTATACCACTTTTCAAATGCACATTGCCATTAGTAACAAGTGACAGTATTTATAGCATTATGAATATTTTCATTACCCTTTGGATTTGTAATTTACACTTAAAATTTCATTGCTTCCCATTTCCCATCCTATTAATTCAATTCATGAAATACACATCCAGTTTAAAACTCTTGACTGGCATTTCAAATACCTCATACAATAGGTCTGATCATCTAACTATAAAATTAACTTTCATCCTTAAATTCAATCAAGTGATTATCCTCATTATTTCCTAACTACTTGAAACTATGTTGTCCTCTAGAATTAGGATAGTTGTCTCTTCTCTTCTCAATATTATTCATCCTTTAAGGTTCAGTTCAAATACTTCCTCCTACAAGAAACATGAATTTGAATCCCAGTTCTGCCATTTATAACCTCTGTCACCTTGGGCACAATTCACCTAGCTCAGTTTCTATATATCAGTTCATCTATAAAATTATGTCACTTTAAATTCTAAAGCTATAAGCCTATATTCCCTAGATCTACTCCTAGTCAAAACCACCTACATCTTTACTTTGAATACAATGAAGAACTTCTTCCTCATTCCCCTATATAGTCAAGTCTCAAGAATTGTCACATGGATCAGCTCAAGTTTCACCTATTACAAGAAACACTGTTCTGTCCACCAATATAGCCCTTTTACCAACCAGTGTAGAACTTGATTATAGATTACAATTGTTCTACGTGGTTCTATCTTGTCTCTGCAAACAGATGTGAGCTCCTTCAGGTGAGGCGCTAGATTACATCTCTCCAGTATCCCACAGTCCCTCGTTAAATAAGATATGAGTGACATAACTACTAACTGGTGACTCTAAAGTCCTTCCTCCCCCTTGCAGAATCCCTAGCCCACCTTCATTTCTCCAACAGAAGCACCCAAATATGGGCTCAATTTACCTCTCCTCCCGTACGTGGGGGCTCAGGAACCGACTCGAATCATCTTCATGGCTGCTCTGCTGGCTGCTCTGCTGACTGCTGGGGGAAAAGACAGACAGGTAGACACCTGATCAGTGAGAAGTTTTGATCAGCTCTGGACACACCTGGTGTAATCAGCAGATGGGAAAAAGGAAAAAAATTTAAATCCAATTCCCTCTGAATTTAGCCACCCAAGCCCAAAGGGATAGTGGAATACTGATAGGCAGTGTTTAGCACTGTAGGCACTTCATAAATACTGACTGGCTTACTGACAGTGCATATACTGAATGACATGGACCCAAAAGAAGTTCAATCCACCTATCCTTCTGCCCTCTGCCTTTGTGGTTTTGGGGAAAGAGTGCTATTCTGCTACACAAAGCAAGTATTCTCCAAGTTTCCCAATACAAGATACAGAATCATAATCCCGTTTTCTCTTCTCTCCTATACAGAAATGCATAATACTAGGTGTAGATCTCAGGTGATCCCTAGGCTAAAAAGGATAGCATGGGGCCATTCTGTGTATTTGTCTACATCCAACAAAGGTTATAGCTGACCCATTCTTAAATTAGTTAAGGACAAATGAGAAAAAAGGTCTCTCCTACATTTAAAAATTTCTAAGAAATCCAATTTCTTTCTTTTTTGTTTTTGCTAAGGTAATTGGAGTTAAGTGACTTGCCCAGGGTCACACAGCTAAGACACATTAAGTGTCTGAGGCCAGATTTTAACTCAGAGCTTCCTGACTTCAGGGCTGGACTGTGCCACTGTGCCACTTAGCTGCTTCAAGAAATGCAATTTCATAAACTCGTCTCCTCTCTTTAGCAAATCTTAAACTCACAAATGCTTCCAGATAATTTATTTGCAATTCTGTTACAATTAGATAATCTCTGAAGTTTCTTCCAACTCTAAATTTATTATCATATGAACTCTCCAATTGGCCTTGCTAAAAATTTAATTTCTTGCCAGTATCGTTATGAGAATTCACTATATAATTGATAAAACTTACATTAGTTATTCCAAAGATAACATACAAACATCTAATAATCTAGGTAACATAATCCAATACCAGTAAAATACACCGCAGCAAATACCATTACAATAGAAGCATCAAGACCAAAAAAAAAAAAAGATTTATCTCAGTGTCCTGGTAGATTAGCAATGGGGCTTACATTTGTGAAACTCAGCTAAATCCTTACAACACATTTTGAATAACATGCTTGGGTATCTATTTACTGTCTGGTCATATTTTATCAGGAAGGCAAGTGATTATTTCAACACAGGCTAGAAAGTTTCAATTAAGCTATCTTTTAAGCTGCATCCAAGTCCTTTCACTTCAAATATTTTATCCATTTCTATCAGAAAAAAATCTTCAGCTGGTGGCTAAATAGAGCCTGGGCCTGTACTTCAAATTCAGTCCCAGACCCTGCCTGGGCTGGGTGACCCTAGGCAAGTCATTTAATCTCTAATTGCCCAACAAAATGAATCCACTAGAGAAGGAAATAGCAAACTCTTTCAATATCCTTGCCAAGAAATCCCAAATGGGATCACAAAAGGTTTGAAATGACTGAACAACAAAAATCAGAGAAAATTTACCTGAACTTACAAATCTACCTTCATAATAACACAAATATAATTCTAACAATTTTGCTATTATTTCACCTTCCTCTTTACTCTCCTCTATTTAAAGCATTTTTAAATCCCAATTTACTACTTTCTCATATTTCATCTCTAATCTTTGTAGACTTTTTATAGCAAGATATTCATTTTCACAAAATTTCTCCACAAAAAATGGGCTGTAATCATTTACCTGTTCTATTTACCAAGCATCCATATTCAAGTGAGACTACAGAAAACCCCTTATTGTGCAACTCCAAAGGACAAAAAGTTCCAACTTCACTTCACTGACCTCACATTATAAATATGACCAGACACTGGAGCACAAAAGAAAATCTAAAACACAATATTGGGGTAAGATCCCAAGGATTTACCCTTAGCAACAAGAGTAGTGTTAGACTTGAAATTAGACCCAAAAAATCATATATTGTCCTTGAGTCTCAACTTAATCATCTCTAAATAGGAAGAATAATAGTTGCGATATCTACCTAAGAGGGTCCTTGTGAGACTGAAATGAGTTAACAAATGTAAACTATTTTCCAAACCTTCTTACTATTGTGATTACTGACTGAATTAATGGCTATTTGAACTAATCAAAAAACCCAAGATTAATTTGAATGTTGTGATTTTGGTTTCTAAGGATATGTGGTTAGGCTCAGTTTGCTATTTTCCAGAAATATTCTTCTCTAACCCACTAGTCTTAACTATGAGTCTGAGTTTTGCAGACAGATCAAGGAAAGCATATTTGGGGGATTTAGGGTAAACTCCTTAACCCACTAGATGTCAGTATTGGCTTCTAAACTGGGGCTAGAAACCTAACCTGTACCACAGAAGCTATAGTCACTGGAAATAGAAAGGTTTTATGTTAAACATAAACCCTCCTAGATTACTTTCTGCACCATCCATCTACTTAGAAAATAATGTTTCCTGATAATAATAATAATTAATTATCTTTTTCCTAACAGTTATAAATCAAATTCTAAATATAATAGAACTACAGAGGAAAGAAAAAAAGAATGAGAGGAAGGAAGGAAGGAAGGAAGGAAGGAAGGAAGGAAGGAAGGAAGGAAGGAAGGAAGGAAGGAAGGAAGGAAGGAAGGAAGGAAGGAAGGAAGGAAGGAAGGAAGGAAGGAAGGAAGGAAGGAAGGAAGGAAGGAAGGGAGGGAGGAGGGAGGGAGGGAGGGAGGGAGGGAAGGAGAAAGGGAGGGAGGGAGGGAAGGAGAAAGGGAGGAAGGGAAGGAGAAAGGGAGGAAGGGAGGGAAGGAGGGAGGAGGGGGAGAGGAAAGGAGGAAGGGAGGGAAGGAGGGAGGAGGGGGAGAGGAAAGGAGGAAGGGAGGAAGGGAGGGAGGGGAGGAACAGGATTTATTGAGTACTTGCTATGTGCCAAGAACTGTGCTTGGGGATACTAATACAAGCATGCTAACAATCCCTGCTCTCAAGAAGCTTACTTTGTAATGGAGGAAGACAACACAAAAGAGAGAGTTAAAAAGGAAAACGAGGATATGGTGAGAACACAGCCTGATTTTAATTAACATCATTTATGTAGTGTTTTAAAGTTCGCAAAAACACATTATATATATTCCCCCTTCTTTTTTCTTCAAAACAACTTTTAAGAAGCATCATGATGTACTGTACAGCTATCCTGCCTCAGTCGGGAAGAGCATGGGTCAAGTCCATCTAGACACATACTGTTATATCTCTCTAGGTGAGTGACTGAATTTTATAATGCTTTTAAGCCAGTGGTGTCAAACTCGAATAAGACAGTGTCAATAGAGAACTGGTCTTAAAGTCAAGAAGATCCAAATTCAAATCCAACTGCAGATACTTGACTGGGTGACTCTGGATAAGTCACCCATAATTACCTTGCCAAAGCAAAAAACTAAAAATAAAAAATAAAAACCTCAAATAGAAATGGATACTTGGAGATGGCATATAGATGTTTGAAAATCATTCATTTAAAAAATTAATATTGACAAAATAAACCAAAACACCAACTACACAAATAAACATTTCCTAATTACATTCTAATGTGATTTATTTGACATGTCTGCTCTAAGCAATTCTCTAGGACTCTATGAACCAGAGGGAAAAGTTTCTGGTATCTATAAAATCACAGGTCTAAATCCTCCCTATCCAATAATTCTATGAAGGAGGCATATAATATTAATCCCATTTCACAGGTAAGAAAACAAATTCTGGAAAACGAAAGAACCTGCAAATGTCACGACAGTTAATCAGTAGTAATGAGAATTCAACTCAAGATCTACACTGACTCCAAATAGAATGTTCCCTCTACAACCATATCACCTTTCTGGGAAATCCATAAAAACCAGAAATACAAAGAGTCATGGGGATTTTTCCTAATAAGGATCTCTAGAACTCTGTGGTATTTTGTAAATACCATCACCTTTTGTAGACAAGCTTTTATTAACCATTTACTTGGTGCTAAGTCCTCGGGATACCAAAAACATAAAAACTCCCTGCCTTCAAGGAGCTTACATTTTAATAATTAAGACAAACTGAAAATAATTATACAAGCTATATATAGGATAAACTGTAAATAATCACACTGGGAAGGCAAAAACATTTGGGAAGAGGGAAGAAAGACTTCTTTCAGAAGGTAGGATTTTTAGTTAAGACTCAAAAAAGTCTGGAAAATTTGTAGTTGGAAGTGAGAATGTAGAATGCTCTGAGTAGGGGGGTAATTACTGAAAATGAATAGATCTGGGAGAAGGAGTGAACTATTCAAGGAATAGCAAGGCCAATCCCACTAGATAACAAGAGTACAGGGAAGGAAGGAAAGTATAAGACATAAATGTAGGAATAGGTGAAGTTAAAAACCAAAAACAGGATTTTATTTTTGATCCTGGAGATAATGAAGTCACTGAAATCTAACTAGGTAGGAGGTTGTTAAGATCCCCTTGGGTAGAGGATGATTTATTTAATGTGGTTAAACAAAATAGTCCTCCGACTAGAGTAGAATAAATAGAACCATAGCTCCTTCTTTAGCTTTCTACCTATCTCCATGATGTCACACACTCCCCTTCCCTCCACTGTTTCCTGGTTCAGGCCATCCCAAGGAAACCATCTGCGCAGTGGGGCAGCCCCACGGCCCTTCCAGACAGCCTTCTCCTACTACCCCATGCCCTGATACCTTACCTGGGGTTCTATGACAAATCAGCCCCCTGACATCACTATGGAAAAAACAAAACCCTACACCAGGCCCTGAGAAGAAGAGTAGGTGATGTCAGCCTCAAGGGCAGCCTGCTGGAAAGATCAGCCTGTCCCTTGGGGGGGAGAAGAGGAGATAAAGTCAGCAAGAGGAGAATGCCTTGGAGCCAGGCCGGTGGAGGGCCAAGCAGTGATGAAAGGCACTATTAATGGGCCTTAGGAGGAAATTCCAAAGGAAGCAACAGGATTTAAGCTGCAGACTGGGTGACTATAGAAAGGCTTAACACAGATATCAGGGCCTGTCAAGTGCAAGAAGTTCTGCAGTTCAGGACGGGAAGAAAGAAAGGTTTAATAGATAGCAAGAGGGATTTAAGTTAGACAGGAGGAAGAAAGGGGTGACTTAAATGGGCTATAAGGTAGTGAAATGGAAGGTTAGGAAATCGCTTCCTAGAGAAAACCTACCTTACTTATCCTATATCCACAAAGTAGTCCCAAGAGAAATGAAGCTCAAGGAAACACTGCATTGGTCTCCTAGCTTTGTTCTTCCCCAGCTTGCAGGGGATCAAAACCAAAATACCCATGGAGATAGACGGGTAAATATTTAACAAGTGGCTCTTTAACACAAAGCAGGCACACACAATTATTAACATTTTCTCCAACACTTTCCTTTTTTTAAATAGTATTTTTTCTAGTTACATATAAAGGCAGTTTTTAACATTCATTTTATTTTTTTATTAAAGTTTTTTATTTTTCAAAATATATACGTGGACAATTCTTCAACATTAGCCCTTGCAAATCCTTGTGTTCCAATTTTCCCCCCATTCCCCCACACCTCCCCTAGATGTCAAGTAGCCCAATATATGTTAAACATTTTATGAAAATTTTATTTTAATAATTTCATTTTAAAGAAAATTTTGAGTTCCAAATTTTCTCTCTTCTTCCCTTCCTAAGATGGTACTTAAGCAATTTGATATAGGTTATATACATTCTTCAGCATTTTCTTAAATCAACAAAATAATAAAGCAAGCCCTGATTTGGAGGTTTGTCTATTTCCCAATTATAACAATAGATTCCAAAGGAATTGGTTCCAGCACCTCCTTTGCCAATATCAATAACTGCCCAAAGAATTAGAAAAAGACCTTGTAATCTTACCAGAGAACCAGAGAAAATCATTGATAAAACAGTCAGAGTCCAATCCAAAGAGGCTACTCAAGTCTTTTCCTTATTTAAAGATCAACTCACAGGCCACCAACCTTCTTCTATTACAGTAATGACCACTTTCTCCCTAAGACATTATACAGTTTTTTTGTTTGGCAACTCTTTCATATTCACTCATTTTGACTATTATAATTATTTCCTGAATATGTTTTTACCATATTTAACATATATTGGATTACTTGCCATTTAGGGGAGAGGGAGGGAACAGGGAGGGAAAATTTGGAACATAAGGTTTTGTAAGAGTTAATGTTGGAAAATCTATGCATGTTTTGAAAATAAAAAGCTTTAATAAAAAATATAATTATTTGTTGATGTGTCTTGTTTCCATGCTCAACTTAAAGGAGGCATGCTACAGGGGATTTTGAATGCCAGAGATCAGGAATAACTGAGTTCAAGTCTTGCCTCTGATATTTCATAGCATATCGCTCACTGCCAGGTTTTTTTTTAATCTGTAAAATGGGTATCATAACACTTGTATGTACTCTCTACCTTTTATCAAAAAAGGTTTGTTGTGAGATAGGACTCAAATAAAATAATTTATATCAATGCCATTATTACTACTAGAATTCAAGGAAACTTGAGAAGGGCAGGGACAATATAGTATATAAATTGTATCTACTCTAGCTACCCTACCAGAACTCTACACAAAGTTCCAAGTTTAAGTAAATGACTCCTAACCCACTAGATAGGATTTTCAGGGACTTTAGCCTCTGCTCCTCAGCCATGAAACTACAGGGAAGTACCAGCAGAAGTCAATTAGACAATGCCCCTTGTCCCCTAAGAAATACAATTCTGCCACCAAGGAATGTGAACATACCTAATGTGTCCCTTGAACCTGAACAGATCAGAGCTTAGAATATCAAATCATAAAATCCAAGGCAGAGATGAGCCCAAAAGGTCATGTAATCTCTCATCCTACCTCCAAGCACGGACACATGGCTGATCACTGATGACAGGTCAGAATGTCTTCCTGTGCTGAATTATTTCTTACTCTTTGAATTCTGGAATTTGCCCTTTACCCAGATCACAGAATGTTAAAACTGGAAGAGACTTCAGAAATTACCCTTATTTTATGGCTGAAAAAAACTAAGACCTAGAAAGGAAAAATGAGCTGCTTTGAGGTCAGGCCCATAATAACTAATAGGGCCAGGTTCTGGTCCAGGTCCAGCAAAGTCAGAACCAGTACTCTCCCCTTTTCTGACCCCTTTTCTCAGGTAGAAGATAAGCTGGTGGAGGAAAGCAGGTAACAAAGGAATAAAGAAGTAGGCAAATTGTTCTTTGTAGCTGAGGGGGGTGTATAAGAAATGTTAAGAAAAATAATAGCTGACATTTATAGAACACTTAAAAGCTTTATAAAGGGCTTTACATATTCAATCTCCCTTGATCCTCCTTCCAAGCCTCTGGTGTGGGTATTATTATCCCTGTTTTATAGGGGGAAAAAAACTAAAACTCAGAGAGGTTAGATGACTTATGCTTGGTTACACAGCTACTAAATGTCAGAAATGTGATTTCATCCCCAGTTTCTCTACTCCTTCTCCTATATCACACTGAAAAGAAAGACTTTTGGAGTGTCTGGTATCTTACACAGTAGGTCTAGGAATTTTCAAAATCTCCCTCAGAAAAATCACTATCTATTTGGATACAGCACTGATTGATCATTCTCAAAAAGCTAAAACAATCTCCCAGCTCACCACAATTTAATTTAATGTTTTATAGGGATGAGATGCTAGGTCACTGTGGGGTGGGCAGAGAGAGCCTGAAGTTCTGGTAACATTTCTCCCTGAGGCAAGCAGAGAAGGACCTTGATGTGGATCAGCTCAAACTTACAGTGTCACCCCTGTGGAGGTCTTGGGTAACCCAACCTTATTGTATCCCATCATAAAGCCAAGCTATGTCAACCCCCACCCCAGGTTAAATTTCCCTCAAAATTCTGCCCATGGCCTCCCCCTCTCCCCCATCTTTGCTGAATCCCTTTTGGGTCAGCATCTTTCTCCTTCTCCCTCCCCCATGCCTTGTTAGAACTAACTAACCTAGCCTGTCAGTCAATGGAAAACTCCCACCTCAAGGTGTATTTCCTTTCTCCTGGTTAACTGTGAGTTCCACCAGGAAACTTAACTTTTCCTTGATAAATATCTGTTCACCCAATTTCATATTTACCATTCCTGATGTCTATTGTATCTCTTTATTTTGTCTATAACCGCTTCTCACAAATAAACCTATCTTTTGGGGAAAGAGAAAGGCTATTGTGAATTCATTTCATCAACGAACCACAACATTTGGTGTCTACCTCAATCTCATCAGTGACTTCATAAATCCATCTCCTTGTCCAAAAGAGAAAAGTCTTAATCTGTCCCAGAAAGATGTCTATCATGTCTTTACCAATTTTAATTACAACTTTCTTGGGTTGCCCAACATCAATCTCACCATACCCTTTGATTTAGGTCATCTCCCTGACAGTGCTGTTGTCACCTCTTTATTATGTCTGCTAATTATATTCTCAGCCTATGAGACAACAAGGATGACTTTACTTTCTGCTGTTTCCTTTTCCTGTCACCTTTCTTTAACATAAAAAAAAGACCCCTCAAAAAAAATTGTTATAGTTTGTTTTTTAAAGTGCAGTTGAATTTTAAAAGGTAGTAACAAAATTGTCAATATTTGGCTCATGTACCCTTTTGAACTGTTTTGATTTGCTTTTTTTTGTATTTGTTTTTTCCATTTTTTTTTTTTGCATGTCATGCATCAGTCACTTCCAAGTAAATCACTGTTCACACTCCCATCTCCTTCTAAAAATACGGATGTTAAGAAAAACAAAGCAGCAGGTTGACCGTGAAAATGTATGTCTCATTCTGTACTTCTAATTGTTTATCATACTTCCTACAGAGAAGCATGTTACCTACCCAAATGACCTTTTCAAGCCAGTCTATGAAGAGATAAGAACAGGTAAATGTCACCTAGTCCAATCCTAAACCATCAGAGACTAGATACCACAGTGCTCAGTAAAGCAGAACCCATAGCTACTTTTCAGGAGCTAGTTTGCATATAATTCTTATTAATATTGTCTTTTATCTGCACCATACTCAATTAATCCAAACTGGAAGGGCCCTCGGCCAACCAATACACACAGAATGGGAATGTCTTTTCTAATGATACTTTGTCTCTGCTTCTAATTGGCTCTGCCCAGACACTCCCTAAAGTTCAGTTTCATTTTTCCATTCCAGCTTGCTGAATACCTTAAAACCAACTAGTCTCACTGCAGCAACTGATAAACAAATGTCATGAAAAAATCGTGTACATAAACATTGTTTTTCTTCAGTTGTGCCTAACTCTTCTTGACCTCATTTAGTGTTTTCTTTCTTTCATTTCCTTCTCTTTCATGGCACCCCCAGGTACACAGCTCTTTGCCAAAGTGGAGAACTATAGTTCTAAAACACTCATATAATATCAGATTTTTTTCAACACTTGATTAATTTTGCTAAGCTGTTTTTTTTTTCCTCTTTTGAAAAATTCTTATAAGGCATGTCTAACTCAAAAAGGGATGAAAATATTGGGAAATATAGAAGGAAATATTGGGAAATATAAGTGTTAACAGACAAAAGATATTAAAATTTATTTTCAAATTTAATACCTACTGTATGCAATGCAGTGTAAGGCAACAGTACACAAAAAAACACATTGTCTCTGATCTCAAATTGGTTATAGGACAAACCTTCTAACTAAACAACCTAGTTCAGAAATAATCTCAACTCCCTGTATAGTTAAAACTTTTTTCCTGCCTGGCCCAAGGTACTGAAACCTACTAGTCTAGCCTTCAGAACACAACTTTCCCTCAGCCAGAGTTCATATCTCATCACTCAGGATGTACCAACTCTCATTTCTGCCTTTGTTTCGCTCTTAGTTTCTTTGTACTTTCCCAACATTGCCTGATGGCACCTTCAGATGTGGAAAAGAATAGAAACTTAAGTCAATTACACTAGCCCCTTATAGTTAAAAAAAAAAAAAAAAAAAAGGCATTAGGGAAGAGAGGATTTTGAAACTCAATAAGATCCTTTTAATTTTCTGGCTTCCAAATATCAATAAAAAGACCGCATATAAGAGCTAAATAAAGTTTATTTCGCTCATAAATACTTAGAGATTTTTCACAAGCTAAGAATCACTTATCCACAGTGAAATTTTTATATTCTCCCTCAACAGTCATACATAAAACTACACCTATCCCATACTAGCTCTCCAAATAGTTTCCAAGTCTGGTGAGTGAGAAACCTGGTTGTAAAAAAGTTCCATTTTAACTAGCTCCAAAGGCTCTCATTTTAATAAAAGCCTCTATCTCCACTAACCACCTCCTTGTTCTATCCCAGTTTGAACAATTAAGTCTTAGGAGCCACCGCAAAGGGTAAACACAAATTAACTAGGTCATTTAATAGTAAACTCTGTAGCACCTACAGAGAGAGAAAATGCTGGCTAGAAGTGGAATACCTGATCTTCAGGCCTATTACAGGTCTGGCCAAACCCTTGGGGTAATGAAATTCCCAAGGGGAAGTCTACTCCTCCCCACTAGAAACATGCCTTCCTCCACCTCACATTTAGAGAATGGGGGTGGGGGAGGAGGGAGTGAAAACCTCCTGGCTCTTCTGAGAAGAGCCCTAGAATATTCAAACAAATGTCCCGTCAGACCGTTAAGTCGCTGAGGTTACATTTTCCCTATAAAGCTCCTTACGGTCCATGCCATCTTGGCTGCCCTCTGGGTCACTTTGTCTCACAGTATCTTTTTCCCTACAGTTTCCCACGACACAGGGTGTTTCTCCTAATCCCATTATGTTTTATGTGTCTCTTTTCAAATCCCATTTCTCCTCCTTATACTAACGACCTAATCCCTTTTAGGATTTAGCCCACCAGCTAAGGACACTCCAAACTCATGGAGTATTTCCTTTCTCCTGGGTAACTGCAAGTTATACTGGGGAACTAGTGTTTTCCATCAGTAATTATTAAAACCGCTTTCTTTGGGTAACTATATGCTCTCCCAACTCTATTTCATATTTACCATTCCTGTTGCCTATTCTATCTCTTTATTTTGTCTGTAACAAGTTCTCTTAAATAAACTGACTTTTGACAACAAAAAAAAAAAAAAATAGTGAATTCTTCACATGACCGAACCCCACCATCTGGTGCCTACATCAGCCACATCAAATCTAAGTCAACCATTTCTTATTGCTATAATTGAGAAAGCTGAAGCCTAGATTCTCCAAAGCTCCCAGATGTAATAAGTAGCAAAATCGAGATTTGAACTGGGATACACCCTACAGGCAGTTCTCCATCTTCTGGCTTTCTACAAACCTCCCCTCCCTCCCACTCCCCATTCTCCTTCAATATGAAAGGAAATAAATTCAACTGTTTGCCATGCATACATACATAAGAACAAAATAGATTATTAATAGAATAATAGCACTTATTTACTATCCCCTTTGACAAGTTTCTAGTACTCACCTTGGGGAGCACACATCCCTCAAGTTGGGAACTACACAATCTTATCATTTCCCCTTCACCTTAAACATATCTTTCAAATTTCTCCTAGACTTCTTTCTCACCCGAATCTCTCCAGTCTTAAGTGTCCTTACTTCTTTTCCCAGTCCCAGGTCCTACCTCCAACCATCCCACCCAGCCTTGCCCTTTCTACCCCCAACCTACTAGGTACTGCTAGTTGGAAAATATCTTCCTCCTGTGTAAAAAAAAAAAAAAAAAATCACAAAAAGGAAAGAGCTTTCAGCAGCCCTTCCTCCTCCAGATGTGCCCAGCTACCAAGGAACTGGCTGAAGTTCAATCTGAGATGATTTCACCCATCAGTGGGAGGGGCCAATAAGGAAGGAAATGTCACCTCAGAATGCTCCAATTGGCTGTTTTCCTTAATGAGAAAGGCCTCAGGCTCTCCTGCAGGTGAAATGGCCCTCCTCTCCAAGTTAATTGTGGCAACTACTTCCCTTCAGGATTTTTAGTTCGGTTCCACTAAACAAACATTTATTGAGATACTACTATAAGACAGTTAAAAGATGACTTCCTTTCAGTATTTTTAGTTTGGTTCCATTAAACAAATATTGATTATGATTCTACTATGTGACAGTCCCTTCTACCTTCACTAAATGCAGAAGAGGAAAATGTGAAATTTATATAAATGAGCATCTTATAAGATATAAGCAGCCAGGGAAAGTAGTGGGTACAGTCCTGGAATAAGGAAGACTTAGTTAGCCACATGAATTCAAATGGGACCTCAAACACTTACTAGCTATATGGTTCTGGACAAGTCACTTAAGCCCAATTGCCTCCCTCATCCCCATCCCCCCAAAAAGGCAGGCTTTATCCCATAGTCAATCGGGAGCCAGTGAAAGTTCTGGGGCTGGAGGGCCATGTAACCAAATAAACATGTTAGAAAGAAAACTTTGGCAGTCATATGAAAGGGGACTAAAGAGGTATTGAGTCTGGAAGCAGAGTTCGGTTAGGAGTCTAGATCCAAGGTCTGAATTAGGGTGGCTGCTCTGGGCTAAGGGTGAAGCAAAAGATGCCCTTCCCTCAGAACTAATTGGAGACCCAGATAGATCACTAATTCTACTGTTCAAGGGACAGGGAGACTAAGGGAAACCCCACTTTTTGCTCCTATTATTTCTTAAAGGGGAAAAGCATAAGGAAGAACAGAAAGGGGGAAAGCGTGGTGGGAGGTGGGGAAGGAACAAAGGAGGTATCCAGAGGGAGAAGGTGGACCACCTAAACCAGCCTGGCAGCCAAAGTCACTCAAAAACATTTTCTTGACTAGAATGACAGGGAAAATAATGCGGAATGTTGGAGGGGATGTGGAAAGACAGGGTCACTGATACATTGTTGGTGGAATTGTGAATACATCCAGCCATTCTGGAGAGCAATTTGGAGCTATGCTCAAAAAGTTATCAAACTGTGCATACCCTTTGACCCAGCAGTGTTACTACCGGGCTTATATCCAAAAGAGACACTAAAGGAGGGAAAGGGACCTGTATGTGCACGAATGTTTGTGGCAGCCCTGTTTGTAGTGGCTAGAAACTGGAAACTGAGTAGATGCCCATCAATTGGAGAATGGCTGAATAAATTGTGGTATATGAATAATATGGAATATTATTGTTTGGTAAGAAACGACCAACAGGATGATTTCAGAAAGGCCTGGAGAGACTTACAGGAACTGATGCTGAGTGAAATGAGCAGGACCAGAAGATCATCATATACTTCAACAACAATACTATATGATGATCAATTCTGATGGACATGGCTCTCTTCAATAATAATATCAACCAAGTCAGTTCCATTTGTTCAATAATGAATAGAACTAGCTACACCCAGCGAAAGAACTCTGGGAGATGACTATGAACCATTACATCGAATTTCCAATCCCTATATTTTTGTCCGCCTGCATTTTGGATTTCCTTCACAGGCTAACTGTACAATATTTCAGAGTCCAATTCTTTTTGTACAGCAAAATAACGGTTTGGTCATGTATACTTATTTTGTATTTAATTTAAACTCTAATATATTTAACATGTATTGATCATCCTGCCATCTAGGGGAGGGAGTGGGGGGAAAGGAGGGGGAAAATTGAAACAAAAATTTTGGCAATTGTCAATGCTGTAAAATTACCCATACATATAATTTGTAAATAAAGAGCTATTAAAAAAAAAACAACAACATTTTCTAATGATTCTTGCAACCCCAATTCCTTCCTCAAACATTGCTTTTAGCTTTAGTTCTAAAGATGACAAGCTCATAGTTGAACATGACTTTTATTTACCCAAGAAGAATAAAATGAAAACAGTCCTCAAATTAAACTTCTGGCCCTTAGTCAATTTTCCTGGAAATTACTGTTGGAGAGAGCAGGGTTGGCAGCAGGGGGTAAGCCCTGGGTCTCTTACTTATGGCAGTGTGTTGCATCCTCATCAGCCCATCTCCCACTATTCTTTGGCAACTTTCTGGTGATTCCAGCCATCCTTAAAGAGCAGAAAAAAGACACTGTTTGGATAACTCTAAGCACAGTAGAGTGAACCAGGACCCAGAAGACCAGGCTTCTAGATTCAACTTTTCTACAACTAGTTTCACTTTTCCTGTGATTAAACACATAGGCCCTCTACATGATTATAAAGTCAGGGTACTGGTCCACATAACCTATAAGGAGTCTTGATTTTGGGATTTTAAAATCCAGGCTCTCCCAAAATAAGCTTAGCAACCCCCAAAGAGAAACTAAACTTTGATGTCCCTGTTGGCCTCTAGACCATGAATCTTTGCTTCCTTCAAAGTTTTTATTCCAGAAGAAGAATTGTGTAAGTCAGCTAGGATCAAGGGAAGAGCAAGGAGTTACAAATGACAGAACTGAGGAAAGTTTGAAAGAAATCCCCCCAACATTTTATCTTTAATTTTAATTTTTGTATTTTTAATCTTTATTTATTTTAGAAAATATTTTTGAGTGATTTTGGCTGAGCATGCTGATTTCTCTGTCTTTACACCTTCTCCTCCTGAATACCTTCTTTTTTTCCTTCTTGCTTTTCTTCTTCCTTATGACTTCTCTTTCCCAAACCTTAACAACTCCCTCTAATAGTCCCTTTCATGAGTGGACTTTTTCACCTACTCCCTCCTCCAGAAACTTCCCCACTCATACCAGCTACCTTTTTGAACATGCTCCTGATTTTAGTTCCCAAATCTGTCCAACTTTAAACTATAGAATACACCCCAGTTTCTTAAACTGTAGTTCATGATCCCAAATGGGGTCTTATTACTGAATATAGGGGGTAATGAAATTGTGATTATCAGTAAATGTTAGATTTATAAACCTATTTTATATATCTATATACCCAGAATCATGTAAAATTTTCTCCAGTACAAAGGATCGATTGTGAGTGGAAAAAATTTAAGAAGCCCTGGTCCCTCTCCTCCCCTGGACAAAGGCATATAATATAAAGGATTAGCTTGTATTGCCCCATCCCTGTCATTATATAGTATCTGCTTCTATTCTCCCCCCAAATCCAAAAGTATCCCCAGAAAGTAGCTCCCCTGCCCTAGCCCTCCCAGGTCTCCTCCCCAGGAGAACAGCTTTTTGCCACCAAATTCTTCAATCACAGTGGGACCTCAATCAGATTTAATATATACAGATGGTATAATACCAGGGATGTACAGAGAAAAGAGCACTGGATTTGGAATCAACAGCCTGCATTTAAATATTGGCTCTGCAATTACTACCTGTGGGCTCCTTCCCTCTCAGTCTCTGTAGAATTAGGAGTAATCTCCAAGGTCTTTCCCAGCTCTGATACTATGGACCTATAACTAAATGATGATCCCTTTTAGTTTTATGATTGTGTAATTCCAGTGACAGATAGATAGGAGATGCACAGAAACACACATAAGATGTACTCTGAGGCACTCACACATTCACAATGATCCAACCAATAACAATATTAGCACCTTATTCTCCAGATAAGCAATTACAGGAAGGAAGCTTCAAGCAACCCATACAATGCAAATAATCCAGTCACATAAAATCAGGAACTAAAAAAATCATAGAATCTGCCTAGATAAAAAAGAGATGCTCTTTCTTCTTCCATTTACACATCTCCCCATTTCTAGCCCTGCTTCAAAGACCCAAAGCTTACCTCCTTATTCTGAGAGTCAATAGTAAAAACTAAAAAACATCGCAGGTGGGGCATTCTTCCTACCCTAGCAGCCTCCAGCAGCCCCCTCCCCTTCACCCCTAAAGCAATATTCAGGGTTTAAAGCTTGAGCCGGCAAATCTGCACAGGCTTCAAGACAGAACCGGGGTGACAGGGCAGGAGTTAATGTTAAACTTAAATCCTCTCTCTACTGGAGCTTTAACTTCAGGCCTTGCTCATATTTCCCAATCAGAATTCTCCCTCCATCTTCTGTCACAGAGTTCAGCGCTTACCCAGGTGGGTGACAGAGAACAAGACAACATAATCTTTCTCTTGGGTCTTTCTCTCTCTTTCTCCTTTTACTCAAGTCAAAAGGCGGCTACGTTCAAACTTGGTACCTACTTCCTCGTCATCGAGGAGGCTGTGGTTGAGACTGAAAAAGGAGGCAGGTCCAGCCATGAGCTCAGAGGAGAAGGAGATGCTCTCACTTGACTGAGGTTACATGTTTGCCAAGAACAGTGTGAAAGACTGCTCTTGGCTCACAGCTCCTTCTAAATCTAGACACTCTAATATTTCTCCTCCTTTTCCTGACTGAATTTGAACAAGCAGTTTATGCCCATTGCCCTCATTTTTCTTTTTTTCCACTTATTTCCATCAGCTTTGTGTGATAATAATAGGTAAAGGGCTGAAAATGAAGTTAATAAAAATAAGATTTCAATCTCATCTCTAATATTTACTAGATGCGTGACCTGAGTCTCCATTTCCTCACCTGTAAAATAGGGATAACAGAAGGCAATTGAGAGGCCCTCCAGGGCAACTGAGGCTCAAATGAAATACAAATACAAATAAAATAAATAGAAAGTTCTTTGCAAACCTTAAAGCACTACATAAATCTTTATGACTGTTATTTTCTATCTCATCTATTATTGGAAACTATTTCTTAGAGGCCATTGATGACCTCCAGTTTCCTGTCCTAAAAACCTTTTCTCAGTCTTCATCAACCTACAAAGTATCAAAGGCTATTTTGGGGGACTGAAGTATATGTGATTAACATTGTTTACAACTTGAGATCTTTGAAACATTTAGCACAACTAAAACCCCCTGCACCTGTCTGGGTGGGCCACTTCATCCTGTATTTCTGTTCCTTACAGTTAACTACCCATGTAAGAACTAACTCAGCCCGTGACACCGGGCCCAGAAATTTGTATAAATATGAAATCTTTTTATCTAGCTTGCTGTTAGACCCTAAGTAAGCCTAACTCACTATTTGTGATAAAATCTGTATTGGCTAAGAACTGATTTGCTCCCTGAAATTCTTTTTATGAGACCCCAACTGATCTTAATCAATCCTCATCAACTTTAATCTTTCTGCCATATCTGGAACCCCTCAAAAATATTTCTACAATTCTAAAGAACTACATTTTCCATAATCTTACTCAATCTCTAAAAATCCCTTTTTATTGAATTCCCTGGCTTCTTTCCTCCTGTCCACCAACTTCAATTGTTCCCCAAGGCTTACTTCTTGGCCCTTTGCTTTTTTTTTACTTTCTTATATAAACTCTAGATATTCTCATGGCTTCAGAGATTGCCCCCACTCTGATAACTTCCAAATCTACCTCTTCAGTCTTATCCTATCACCCAAGTTATACTTCTACATTTACAGTCTGCATCTATTTGGCTAATGTACATCTCCATTTATGTGTGTAAATGAAGGTCTGCAGCAGCATTCAATTCAAATGTGATATTTAATTCAGCAAGTATCTATTAAGAGTTTTTGTGTACCAAGCACAATGTTAAGTAGCAGAGACACAAAGGCAAAACAAAAACAATTGTTCCTATCCTTCACCAGCAGCCTGAAATTCAATTCATTATATTCTGTCATTATATCAGCTCTCCCTGGAAATGTCCCAGAATCAAACTCGAAATCCTAGAATCATTCTTGGTGGATCTCTCTCATGTCTATTCACAATCTCCAGTCACCAAGTCCTGATCTCTGTAACATCTCTTGTATCTGTAATTTCTCCTTTTCTCTCCATTCCCATAGCCACTGTACCTCAGACCAGTCATTCATCACCTCAATCCAGAATTACTACATGAATCTTTCTGATTCCAGATGGGATGCTCTATTTCCTGAACCAACTAACTGCTCCTACTAAATCAATTAGTGGGGAATAAAAAATGAGGACTAAGATAGTGAGTTCTCTACAAATATTCGGGAAGAGACCAGATAAGGATTATGTAGCCAGGAATCTTGGAACTAGAGTGTAGTCACTGGATATGGGAGTATATTAGGTCTGTTCAGTAAATGCTTCTTGTCTGATTAATATTGACTTATATGAACTAATAGCAAGTCAGTTATTCATTCCATGTTGAGCTCCCTTTTCTGTGGGACTAGAATTTGAAAGAGCATGAGATTAATTTGGTTATAAAAGAAATCAAAATTTGTGTCTTTATTCTCTAGGAATCAGCTATCTAGCTAGAGATGCACCCCTCTCACCACTACCTCCAACACACACACATACATATCTCTCCCCCACAAACACATCACTGTATAGAAAAACATACAAATGAATGCAAATTATGTAATAAAATCTTAGCCTTAGTACTATGCACCTATGAAATCAAGATAAAATCAGAGCATGATCCAGGTTCACTAGGGATGGGATCTTGAAAATGCTTTTAGATGACTGGAAGTAAGATGCAAAGAGCCACAGATGGACATGGAGATGTAAAAAAGTCTATTACAACAAGATATGCTTCTTAGGCCATCGCCACTCCTATTTTAAATGAACATGGGTCAGTAAGAAGTTAAGGACATAGGATATCTGTTAGTTCCATGAATCAGAGGGGCAGGAGGCAGGAGTAAAGTCCCATCTGATTGACACTTAAACACGTCTTAACCAGCCATGTATTGCCCTCTGCATTAGTTTTGAAATCTCCAAACAGACTAACATTGAGTATTAGAAATGGAAAAAATCTAGAGATAACATAATTCAACCACCCATTCCCTTTTTAAAGATTAAAAAAAAAAAAAAACTTAGGATAAATAAATTGGAAATCTCATTTATGGTAAATTCTTAATTATAACAATGTGACTGAGCCCTAGTCTTTGCTAGCACTCCACACTGCCTCCCTATTTTAAGATTCTAAGAGAAGGAATTGTTTGATTTTTGGCTGGGTGTCATAAAGTGAAAGGTCAAGAAATAATAATTTAATAATTTAATTTAATAATAAAATAAAACAATAATATTTAATAATAATTCAATAATTTTCTCTTGTATAACTGTCAATGACCAACACAATGCCATTCTAATAAGTCAGCAAGTTTGATTAATTCCATCTTGAAAATGTCTTCCTATATAACAAGCATTGGATTAAGCATTTTTATAAATAATTGTCCTTTTGATTCTTTCAACAGATCAGGGAGATAGGTGCTACTATTATTCCTATTTATCAGTTGAGGAAACTGAGGTCAAATGACTTACCCAAGAATATACAGCTAGTAGATGACTTGAGTCTGGATTTGAACTCAGGGCCTCCTGATTCAAGGCCCAATTCTTGATGCAATGCACCACCAGTCCTTTGCCCAATCTATCATGTTAGCTTTCCATTTAGTCTCCCTACCTTCTAATTTCTACCTTTCTACTCCCAATGGCTATCTATTACTTTCATGATAAACAGTGGATAAAATCAGAAAGACCCCAGTTCAAATCCATCCTTAGATACTTATTAATTCAGGGCTAATCATTTAATCTGTTTTCCTCAGTTTCTTCAAGTGTAAAATGCAGATGAGATAATATTTGTAAATAGTGCTTAGCAAAATGCCTGGCACATGGAAGACCTTCCTTGCTGCTCTTTACATTGCTTCCATTTCCATTCTTAAGCCCAAGCATCTTCACTTGCTGAAGGCATCAAGTGGCTTCCCAGACTTCCTTTGAATCCTAGCCAAAATCTCATCTGCATAAAGTACTCCTTAATGCTATTGCATCAGATAGCTGGTTGTGCAATGGATAGTGTTCTGCTCCTCGAAATCCTGAGTTAAAATCCAACCTTGGACACTGATTCGCTGTGTGACCCTGGACTAGTCACTTAACTTCTATTTGCCCCAGTTTCTACAAATATTAAATGGAGATGATAATAATAGCACCTGCTTCAAAGGTTGTGAGGATCAAAAGAAACCATATTTGTAAAAGCACTTGACATACAGTAAATACAATATAAATGTTTATTCCCTTCTCCCAGTGCTTTCCCTCTGAGATTATCTCCAATTTCTGTCTCTGTCTGTCTGTATCTGTCTCTTGTTTCTGTCTCTCCCTCTCTCTGTCTCTGTCTCCTCTTTCTTTTTCTCTCTGTCCCTCTGTCTGTCTCTCTCCTCTGTGGCTCCTTGAGAGCAAGGACTATGTTTTTGGTTTCTTTGTATCTTAGTGCCTGACACATAGTTAATACTTAATAAATGATTGCTGACTGAATGACCCTATGGAACCTTTTGCAATCTTGCCAGTGAGGATTTTTGCTCATCTCTGTACTGCCACAGCACTTAATAATGCTTATCTAGGCACTTAATCCCTTTCTTTCTTGTATTATGCTTATTTGTACATCTCCTTAACAGACTGTAAACTATTAGAAGAGAAGATGAATCATGGGGCCTTAGAGCTGGAAAGAATTCATAGTTCATCTAAAACAGGGATTCTTAACCAAGGACCATGCACCCCCGTGATATCTGTGGATAGTTTTTAGGGGATCTGTGAACCTAGGTAGGGGAAAAAATTACATCTTCATCTTAAATAACTTTTGGCTTTCTTTGTGATCCTATGTAATTAATTTTATATATTTATAGCATTATTTATCAGATTGCCCAAGGGGTCCATGACACAAGAACTCCTGGATTAGATGGACTAACCTAGGCTGTGGTCCAATTTACACTTCAGTGTAAATCTCTTCTACACAATTCTTGATAAGTGGTCCAGTGGTCCTCTGCATTTTCAAGGAAAGAAAATCCCAAAGTAGTCCATCCCACTTCTGAACATCTCCAACAGTTAATTTTACAGTTAATTGTTTTTTTTTTATGTCAAGCCAACATCTGCCATTATGTGATTACTTCCCACTTTTTCTAGTTCTGTCTCTTAAAAACAATCATCACAAGTCTAATATCTCTTCTATTTAACAGTCCTTCAAATACATCTTCTCCTAAATCTAGAAATCTTCAATTTCTTCAACTCATTCATGTACAATAAAAGTTTTGACTTGCCTAACCATCCTGATCATCCCTCTAGCTGCACTATCAGCAGCCTTCCTAAAATGTGACAAACAGAATCATAAATAACACACTAGATGTGGCAAAAGGCACTAAGACTCTAAATTCCCTTGTTCTAGATATCTTTTAATCCCATTCAACAAATTTTTATGTAGTATCTATGACTTGTAAGAATGAGAGGAGATGTGGTAAGGATGATAATGTTTAAAGATGAACACAAAAACCTGGAGTGTTAAAATCATATCTTGTTCAGTATAATAAGTAAATTTATAAGTAGTCAGTATAATGGAACAATAGCAGGAAGTAAGATTGTGATGGGGAACCTAGAAGTCAAACTATTCCAGAAATCGATGGGACAAAAATTTACCAAACTTATCATATATTAACCAAAAATCATATCTTGATCATATGGTAGAATCAGGGGAAACTATCTAGACTCTGCTATCAATGTTTTTGATTCTATAATAGGACAATTACAGACAAGTTCTAGATATCCCCAGAATTTTTAGATGATGTAGACACATTAACTTTATAAAGTTTTACAAACAACTTTGAGATGATTTATATATGTCAATAAACTAACCCAAGTTGGCATAGCTAACAGTCAATGTTTTCCTCAAAACTCTATAAAATGAAACCTCAAACTCTTGTCCTCTCCTCCCCAATATTCTTCCAATTCCATTAACTCCATGCTGTTTAATGCTCCTACCTTCCCTAGTGCTCCATGATTATAGAAGTGACACTCTACCTCTCACTCTTGCTATCATCTTCCCTACCATTGTCTGTCTTCCTTTACCATTCCATCCCCTGAACCTCCCACCATATGTGTCCTAAACCCCTTTTGCCACTTATCTTCTCTGCATTTTCTGTGATGTTTGCCCCCACATTCCCTGTACATTATTAAAGTATAATTGCCTCTCCATTTCTTATTACCAGTTGTAGTCTTTCCTGTTAAGAACCCAAAGGACCAGAGGTGCTTATTCTCATTTCAAAGTTTCATAAATTGATTATTAATTCACCTGGGTTCAAATCTTGCCTCTTTTGATTTGCTATCTATCACTAAGCCTTTCAGGCAGCCTTCTAATAGCTCTGATTGAGATTTCTGTACCAAATTATGTTTAAGGAACTGTGCAAGGTTCTAGTTGGAGATATTATATATGTGTGTATGCTCATAGATGTATAATTATGTGTGTATGTATATATGTGTGTAGAGAGAAAGATAATACATGCTAGATTGATAACTGATACATGATAAATAGGTTGTGAAAGATAGAGAATGATGCAGGGTGGTATGGTGGAAAGAACTAATTTGAGAGTAAAGGGAATTTAATTTTAGTCTCAGTCATGTCACTAAATACTGTTGTTATATAATTTCAGTCAAGTCACTTAATCTTTCTGGCCTTAGGATCATAGGATAATGGAACTGGGAAAAATAAAACAACAATAACCTTCAAATGAATCCAAACTACTTTACAGATAGGGAAACTGAGGTTTATAAAGCTTAGGTAATTTCCGCAAGATCACAGAGAGAGAGAGAGAGAGAGAGAGAGAGAGAGAGAGAGTCAAATTTTAAATTCAGCAGTCCTTTTGCACTATACCAGGCTGCCTCTTTCTGTTTCTTATCTGTCAGACAACATTCTAGCTACCCCATAGTGTTCTTTCTTAATTTTTTTCAACTAACAACTGTATTTTTCTTCTTCTTCCTACTTGTCAATGGCCTATAGTATTGTGAAAAGCTTCAAGTTCTTCACAATTTTAAATGATTAGCTATTTTCCATCAACTTATTTTTGTTTCTTCTTTGTATCTCCAGGACAAATTTCACATATGTATGATTCTTTGCCTCTGTGTCATCTCCCCCTTTAGTTAAAAGTTCCCATTCAAAAAAAATCAAGGTCAAGGAATCTACCCTCAAGCTCCACCCAGGTGGAGCTCAGCACAGTGTGCTGACTACACAATTCCCTGGTTTATCACTGTTTTAAATAATCAAAAGCCATTTTGGAATGGGGGACAGCCTCTAACCTTCGTACTTACTGGGATATAAAATTTTGCAGCACCCCCAAGAACAGCTGACTAATTCTGCTAAATTCTCTCCCCATCTTCCCCAAAGTCCAAGATGAATGAGCACAGATAGCAAATCTTATCAAGTTCCAGGAACCATAGGAGGAGCTAGTACGAAGGAGACTTTGACCATGGGCCCAAAAGGTTTCCCACTCAGTTCAAACATTCCCCTTTTCTATCGTTATCATGATTCTCCTGGTTTGTGAATGGCAATAAGGGGAGGCAAGAGATCCAAGCACCAGTATTGGGAAGATGGGATGGGGATGTGGGGAGATAAAGCATTATGTTGCCATGGCAAACCTGGCTCCAAAAATAAAATCCTCCCTGATCTGCTGCAGAAAAAGAATTGAATGACTTCCACTTACAAAAGGGATGAGTACTAAGTACCTTGGGACAGTGCTTGGAAAAACCACTCAGAGTCAAATTTAGTTCCCCAAGTGTTGAAGTCATTGGCCAGACTCTGGGGACCTTTTTCCTCCAGGAAGAGGTGAGTGTCTCCAGCATCAGTTCACCCATCACTATCACTTACATTGTGATCGGATCTGCTCAAAGATGAGAAGCATCCACCTTATCACACTGTGTCTAAGTCCCTTTGAGGCAACAATAAGGAAGAAGACACGGTCTCTGCTTTCCTGAAGCTCACCATCTCAGGGCTATTTTTAAAAAATATTTTGACAACTACATTTCAAAATAATTGGTTTCTTTCCTCGCAAGATGACTGTAAAAGATAATGATAAATGATGGAAGAGATGTAGGAAAACTGGGACACTAATACATTATTGGTGGAGTTGTGAAGTAATACAACCATTCTGGAGAACAATATGGAATTACACCCAAAGGGCTATCAAACTGTATGTACCCTTTGATCTAGCCATGCTTCTACTGGGCCTATATCTATCTCAAAGAGATCTTAGAAGAGGGAAAGGGACCCATATGTGCAAAAATGTTTGTGGCAGCCCTTTTTGTAGTTGCAAGAAGCTGGAAACTGAGTGAATGCCCATTAGTTAGAAAATGGCTGAATAAGTTATGGTATATAAATGTAATGGAATATTATTGTTTTATAAGAAATGATCAGCAGGATGATTTCAGAGAGGCTTGGAAAGATTTACATTAACTAATGCTGAGTGAAGTGAGCAGAATCAGGAGAACATTGTACACAATAACTACAGAATTATATGATGATGAACTGTGAAGGACTTGGCATTTCAAAAATGAGGTGATTCAAGGCAATTCTAATAAACTGGTGATGAAAATCTGTAAAATGAGAATAACAAAGGCTCTCAAATTGACTTTTACACAGGGTTATTGTAAAGCTCAAATAATGTAATTTTATTTTATTTATTTTTATTTTAAATTTAATATTTTATTTTAAAGCATCGATTAATATTATATTATAATTAGTATTATTGTATTTATTACCAATACAAATTAATCAAATAATTATTTATTAATATTATTATAACTCTCACAATAGCATCAAAGGAAATGGAGTTAGAGGTCCCCTTAAAAATCATCTGGTCTAGTTGTTTCATTTTATAGGAAAGCAAACAGATGAAGTGACTTATCTAATGTCAGAAGAAGCTAAGAAAAGACTTGAATTTAGGGGCTCTCATTACAAATCCAGTAAACGTTCTCTCTACTACAACACAATCATGTTCCTCCCCTAGTCAAAAAATCATCTGGTCTTTTCTGCCTCCTGAATAAAGTCCAAATTCCTCAGGCAAGCTAGAATCTGAGGCCCTCTACCATATGACCCCAGCCTATCTTTTTCAAGCCTTATCTCTTAGGCGTCATCTCTATGTATCCTAGGCTCCTGCCAAATTAGACTGCTAACCCGGAAAGTCAAGAAATAACACTGACAAGCCTCTCTTCATTTAACAAGGCTGAATTTTGGACAACAGACAGAGCCTGTCACTAAATCTGTACTTGAACCCTTTCCAGCATGGTAGGGGATGTCAGAGATTTCATTCCAAAGATTGAAAGAGCCTTCAATAGCCCAGGACTATGTCCATAAGCGAGCATTAGAAAAAAGGCTTTTGTGGCCTTGTGCAAAGGAAGTTGTATAAAAGACAGTTTCAAGGATGAATACAACTACAAAAAGGGGTTGGCCAGTCATGAAACAATGAGACACAAGAGATGGATGGGAATAGTGGTTCACAGATATCCTCAAAACCTTAAAGAATAATGGAAAAATCTCGCACATCGAGTAATTACTCTCTAAGGGGTTATGTGCAACAATTACATTAAATGAAAAAGAGATGAAATCAAAGATCCATCCCAGAAAAAAAGCACCAAAGTACACAAAAGATTAAGTAGCAATTACTCCCTTTTCAAAAGAGCTTTACAAAAAAATTCACAATGATTTTATTTAAAGAATGCATTTAAAAGATGCTTCAATTTACAAAAAAAAAAAAAAAAAAAACCAAAAACCTTGATTCATACAGGGTTTTTTGTTTTTTTAATATATCTTATCACAGAAGGAAGAGACATTGCATGCAAATATTTAAGGCACTAACCAGTGTCAGGCACATAATAAGTGCTTAATAAGTTCTAGTTACTTGATTAATTGATTGATTGATTTAACAAACCATGACTTTTCCTTAGTCCATCTGGAGCATTAGACTTAATAGGCTTAAAAGTTTTTTGCCTCTTAGATGATCTCTCCTAATGAAGCAAAGATAAGGAAAAATAAATCAAAGTCCTAACTGAGAAAGAGCTAAACCATTCTCCCTTCTAACAAAAGTAAAAGAGACAAGGCTTCATATTCTCCCTGAGCTGTTGGTTGAAGACCTTATCGCTATCAGCAGGGAACATTGGCTATTAGCACAGATAAAGCCCAGAGAACTAGGGGTTCAATTAGCAGCTCTGCCACTTAGTGTCTGAGTGATCTGGGACTTCAATTTTCCTATCTATAAAAAGGGGGAGTTGGACATGTATGATCCACGTGGAAAAGCCACTAAATGGAGAATCAAAAGGCATTTTGCCTTGCCACTGGTCCAGGAAGTAGCCTTGGACAAGTAGCATGACTTTAAAAAGCACTTTATAAATATCTATGGCACATTATATTAAGTTGGAAGAGTTATAAAGATATATCCTGTAAAGATGTTTGGACACCTGCAACTACCAGATACTATGCCAAAAGAGGGTTTCTGTTCTCAAAGAGATTACAATCTATTTGGGGAAATATGAAAAGGGCTTTACTTGAATATAAATCAGAAAATACACATACAGGAGAAGTACAAAGTGTTACAGAAGACTTAAGGAGGGAGATATTCCTTTGGGGAAGAGGGGGAAGAAGGGGTAGGGGAAGAAGATAAAAACAGGTGCAGAAAGTCACACCTGAGTTGAGCCTTGAAGAATAGAAAGAAATTGATCAGGCAGATGGAGGATTCAATTCTAAGCCCAGGAGTCTAAGCACATGTAAGTTAATAGAAATAGACATGGCCATTGTAGAAATATAGTTAATACAGTTATCCCTTTCACATCATGGGGTGTTCTGTGATCTGCAAAATCCATGCAAAATCTTTTGGCTCTCTCTTAGTACCAGAGAAGAAGTCTGAATTATTATAGTATTAAAAGACAAAATAGGTTGTTATTATATGATACTATACATATATTTTATGCATTTCTGAGTTTCTAAGCTTTTTCTGTATCATCTGCAGCCTCTATAAAACTCTCAAAAAATTCAATATCAAAACCGAGATAAAGAAAGTTTCAATGTAGAAGGGATGACTGTACTCCACTTTAGCTAGTGACTAGTATCTGAAGGAAAAGTAGGGTGAATAAAGCTGAAAAAGAGGTTAGTGGGTGGTAGCCATATAATGGAAGATCTTGAATGACAGGTTTGGAAGTTGGATTTTGCTCAATAAGCGTGGGAAACTGTGAAAAGTTTTGAGCCATAGAATGACATGAACTATGAATCAGGAAGATTACTCTACCAGAAGGATATAGGATGAATTGAATTAGGGAAAGACTGGAGGCTAGAAGAGGCAGTTCCAAGACCAGGGTATTAATTTAGGAATGAGGTAATAAAGGCCTGTGAGGATGGAAAAGAGTGAATGGACAAGGAAGTATTTTAGAAGTCCACTCAGTAGGACTTACCCACTAATAAGATGTAGGTAGTGAGGGATGCAGAAATGGGATAAAGGTTTATTTAATAAAAATAAAGTAATTTGGAGGTGAAGGACATTAAAAGTTCAGCTTCCAACATATTAAACCATGAGATGCTATTTGAGCAACCTATTAGAAATGCTCAGCCAACAGGAACGTCGTTGGGAAGGGGTGGGTTGGGGGTGTCAGGAAGGAGTGAGAGATTTCATAGCTGTGACCATATTAGTAAGTCTTAGGAGAAGTCTTAGAAACATAGGAAGAGGCTAAAGGAGAGAATACAAAGGGGAGGAGCAGACCAAAGACTCAGGGAGCTCCTACATTTAGGAATTGAGAGGAAAAAAAAGAATCCAAGAAAGGAGGCAGAGTAGCCCTCCACAAGGTGCAAAGAAAGAGAGTTAATTGGATGCACTGATGCAGTCAGTCCTAAGAACTTGAGCTTTAGTTCAAGCTCTTTTTGATAAGTCCAAGGGATCAAATCTCTGTGAGTTAAACCTATGTGAGCTCCTTTCATGAACCATGAAATAAGGAATAGTAATATTCATTTGCATAACCTACCTCATGGGGTTGCTATAAGGAAAGCAGTTTGTGAAAAATAAAATGCTGTGACAATGTGAGCTTTTATTAACATGTCAGAAAGATATGGTCCTATAAGGAAACAAGAGGATTCTTAAGATATTATTCAATCCTAAGAGGTCATGAGAAAGACAACAAGCTTGAATCTCTGCCAGAAAGAATATGGCACTAAAAGGTGTACAAAGTGCTTTGTATAGATGATCTCATTTAATTAGCACAAAGTGAGGCTCATCAAGAGCCCTTCCAACTTCTCCCCAATTTGCCACTGACCTATGGGGAAAAAATATGTTCTACTGATTTTTTTAGAGAAACAAAGAAGAAATGTAGGAGCAGCCATAACATAAACCCCTGAAACCTCTGTCCCATGTATTGGGATATGCCCCAACTGCTTTGGGGATGCATTCTTCTTTGCTCATTATTCTTGACCACATAATATTCTATCTGCCCATGTTATATAATTTCCTTATCTGAAGGATGAAGGTGTGGGCTAAATAAGTTCCTTCTAGCTCTATAATTTTCTATTGTTTCCCAACCTCAACTAATGGACTAAGACAATTCATAATATTTATATAGCATTTTAAGAATGACAAAGTATTTTTCTCACAACAACCTTATGAGGTAGGTAGAATGATCATTCTATTGTCTCCACTTTAAAAAATGATGTTGCCCAGGATTACACAGTGACTTAGTGGCAGAACTCCAATTTGAACTCACATGTCCCAGACCCTTAACCACACCACACTGACTCCCCAAGGACAGGCAGAATACTTAAGGAAGACTAGAAGAAAAGCTCACAAGGGAACTCTGAATTAAAGAGTAGAATGGCCTACACCTGAAAGTGGCAGGCCCACCACCAATGACAATTTCTAAGCTCCATAAAAGAGATTATGGTTAAACAGACAACCTTTGAGGTCACTGACAACTCTGAGTTACTGTAGGTGTGAAAAAGTGCCAGCCAGCAGTGGTGTAGTGGAAAACACATTATCCTGGCTTTTCCCATAAACTAGCTGTTTGACCTTGGGAGCCTCTGACCTTGAGCTTTCTAAAGGGATTGGAACAGTCTCTACAATCAAGCCTTCTTAGCACAAACATTCTACAAAACCAAAATCTGTAGGCAATGTTCTGCTGCCCTGGGAAATTGTCAACTTCAGGAATTTCCAGAGGGTCAAAGTCATCAATCTATTTCTATTTTTTCTTTCTTTTCTGTCATTATTAAGGGCAGTCACATACCTCAGCCCCCAGGCCTGGGCCTCCAAGAAAAGTGTTTTTCCGTGGTTGCAAAAAAAAAAAATGAAATATGTGGGCTGTTCACTGCTGCTCTGGTCCCCTCACCTCTGCCCACTCACTTCCTGTCCCTAAACCATAACCCAAAAAAACCCAGATTGAAAAACTACGAGTAGTCATTGTGAGGAAAAGATCAGGAAACAAGAGAGAGAAAAAAGCTGAATCTGACAAGTACCCTCACCTGGCATTCAAAAATATGGGAAGTCAGAGTTGAGAACAGGAGAACCTTATCAGATCTGTACTAGCAGACCTGAATTCTAGTCTGCAATTTTCTGCTAAACTGCCAGGTGACCTTTAGTCGACAGACTTCGCTAACCAACACCAGGGACTGTATTATCCACTTCACTTGATTTCAGGAGATTCCAGAAATGATAACAAAGTGCTTCCCAACCCTTAGACAAAAACCCTAACCAAATTTCAGGCCTTCTGTGTTAAGCTAAGGTCTCTTGTTGATTGTGGCTATATCACCAATTTCTGTTCCTTCTGCACTTTCTAACCTATCTTCCTTGGAAGCAAGCCCCCCCATTTACCTGGGCTACAGGACATGGCCCTGTCAGCACAAATGCAGATATGTGAGTCTGTGCTCTGGGCTCAGTACAGCTTGTGCAGAGGAAATGCCTCACCAACTGGCCACTCCAGGGACTTCGAAGAAAACTTGGGGCTTTCCTGGACAGGGATGGCATGGCAATTTGTAGGTGGTTCTTGGGAAAACTAGCTTCGTGAGGGAGAATGGGGATCACATCATCAATACCACAGCTACCATTTGTATATCTTGGTCTCTTATGCCTTGCTTGACATAATCAGGAAATCTAACCAAAGTAACTGTCAAATTCCCACAAACTAGCCTGATCTATATGAATCCCCCCAGGGTTACAGAGAGCTCAGTTTAAGCTTGTCTCTTTCTGCAGCTTCTTCTTCTGAAAGCCACACAAGATTGGTTCTTTCTCATTGGGCAGTCACCTTGGATCTATCATTACTGCTCTCCTTTTATATGCCTTAAAGTCACAGCAAATGTTGTACAAAGATAAGGCATTCTTCTTCTGAAAGCCACACAAGATTGGTTCTTTCTCATTGGGCAGTCCACTTGGATCTATCATTACTGCTCTCCTTTTATATGCCTTACAGTCACAGCAAGTGTTTTCCAAAGATAAGGCATTCCCCATGTCTTCATTCAGGGCCATCCCCATTTTCCTTTTTCATATTCTAAACTTCCAAAACCATTTCTTCCAGGAATATTTTTCTAGTTAACCCCCCATTATCAATTATTTCTTTAAGCTATGACTGCCTCAATACATCTATTTTTATCATATGAATAAAAGCATTTTAAATTATTAAAATGAAAGGTATTTACATTTTTATTTGACTTTGTTCTTCCTTTGGTAATATTCTATAAAGATACACTTCATTTATATTACTTAGGCATTGTCTTGTTCAACAATCATTTGTTATTCTTACCTTTTAACATTTATCCTGGAAGCAGCTTAAGTGGTACAATAGAGTACCACCCTGTAGTCAGGAGAATCTGAGTTCAAATACAGCCCTACACACTAGATATTTACTAGTTGTGAAACTCTGGGCAAGTCACCTAATTCCCACTGCCTCTCAAAAAACAAACAAAAATATCTATTTTAGATTTAATAGGATATAATGGAAAGAACACTAGCCTAGGAATCCATTTTTCTAGGGTTCTGGATGTCATTCTGCCAATTTCTTGCTGTGTGATGCTGGACATCTATTTTATTTTTTTTAATTAAAGCTTTATTTTCAAAACATATGCATGGATAATTTTTCAATATTAACCTTTGCAAAACCTTGTGTTCCAATTTTTCTTCCCCTTCCCTCACCTCCTCCCCTAGATGTTAAGTAGTCCAATATATTTTAAACATGGTAGAAATATAGGGCATCTATTTTAGATTTAATAGGATACTGGAAAGAACACTAGCCTAGGAATCCATTTTTCTAGGGTTCTGGTTGTCATTCTGCCAATGATTTGCTGTGTGACGTTGGGCAGGTTATTTCCCATGAACTGGTATCAGCTCTGTTATCTGTAAAAATTAGGAATCTGAATCAGATGGTCTTCTAGGTCCCTTTCAATTCTAATATTATGTTAGTCTTTAGTATCTGAAACAGTTAGGTGGTTCAGTGAATAGAGAGCTGGATCTGAGTTCAAATTTAGCCTCTGATATTTACTAGGTGGGCTAGTCATTTAGCCTGCCTCAATTTGTTCATTTATAAAATGGGGATGGTAATAACACCTACCTCTCCAACTTGATATGAGAATCAAATGAGATGTTTTTAAAGTTCTTTGCAAATATCAAAGCACTTTAAGTACTCATTATTATTATTTAAGGTACCTATTTTATTATTATTTTGTATCTATTATATACCAATGGGTATGTAACTAACATACTTTTCTCATTAGACTAGGAAATCACCATGGAAAAAGATGGTTTCTCTATCTTAGTGAATAAAAAAGCATTCTTTTCTCCTTTGGTCTACTGATAGGAGACTGAAAAATCATAAAAATAAATATGGATCAGTTCACCTGTAGAATAGACTACATCATTGTATGTAAATCAAAATTCCAACATGCCAATTATACCAGGCTGGCACCAGAAGGATCCCATTCATAAATCCAGCAGTAATTCATGGGAAAAAAGCTCTTATAGATTTCCTGTGGAACCAAGTGGAACCCTCAGGGGCTTGATGTTAAATGTCTTCTCTTGGCCACAGCCTAGTCACAGGGGTCCTCAAACTACAGCTTGCGGGCCAGATGCGGCAGCTGAGGACGTTTATCCCCCTCACCCAGGGCTATGAAGTTTCTTTATTTAAAGGCCCACAAAACAAAGTGTTTGTTTTTACTATAGTCCGGCCCTCCAACAGTCTGAGGAACAGTGAACTGGCCCCCTATTTAAAAAGTTTGAGGACCCCTGGAAGTTGGAAGGGAGAAATAGATATAATAAAGGGACAGAAAATAATTAAAATGCTATTGTGAACAAAAAAAATATGATAGGGAAGTCACCCTGGGGTAGAGAGCAACAGGCAAACTCCACCTACTCCTGCTTAGGATTCAGTAACCTTCCATTTTTATCTTTTGGAGATAAATTGGACTATTCTTCTAAAAGAATATTTTTTGAGTATACCCAAATCTGGCCTTTGAGATCTCTCAAAACAAACAAAACAAACAAACAAACAAACCTAATGCAGGCCATTGGTTTTGCTTTGAGTTGTCACTACATCTAAAACATATTACTAAGAAGAATTGGAAGTTTTCAAGTTTTCTGGCATTAACTTAAATACTCAGAGAGTCACAAGTGAAATATATGTCCACTGGCCCAACTATCCCAGGTTAGGACAAGAATTTTCTCCAAGAATGGGCCTGAAAAACAGTCATCTTAAATAATAGCTCCTAATTTCTTAAAATGTGGCTCGTGACCCCATATGCATAATTGAATGTGGGAATCGCAAAATTATGATTTTATTATCAATAACTATTTGATTTGTATACCTATTTTATAACTATATACCCAGGATCACATAAAAATTTCTCAGGCAAAAAGAGGTTACAAGTAGAAAAAGTTTAAGCTATGCTCATAGACTTCTAGTGATAGGGACCCTTACTTCCCAAGGTAGCCATTCCATTCAGAAGCATATATCTAGATCATATATTTATTTTTTAAAATAATAGCTTTTTATTTTCAAAATATATGCAAAGATAGTTTTCAACATTCACCCTTGCAAAATCTTGTGTTGCAAGTTCTTTCTCCTCCCTCCCCTTCCCCTACCTCCTCCCCTAGACAGCAAGTAAACCAATATATGTTAAACATGTATAGAAGAATTATACATATTTCCACAATTTAGATCACATATTTAGAGGTAGGTAGCAGATAGAGCACTAGTCCTGGAGTCAGGGAGTCTTAGGTCAAAATCTAGCCTCAGACATTTTTAACCAACTGTATAACCTTGAGCAAAGTCACTGAACCACAGTTTGCCTCAGTTTCTTCATCTGTTAAATTATAATAATCTAATATAACAATAATATTATTATTAATTAAAATAATAATTATAATAATTCAATATTATTATTTAGTAACAATAATACCTACTTCTCAAGGTTATTTTGAGGACCAAATGAGACAAATAAAGCATTTATCATAGTGCCTGGCACATAGTAGATATTACAAATAAATGCTACACATTATTACTATTAGAGCTGGAGGCTACGGGGTATAACCACCTCATTTGATAGACGAGGCACAAAGAGGTTAAATAACATGCTCAGGGAACACACAAAAAATAAATGTCTGCGGTGGAATTCGAATCCAGGCCTCCTAGACTCTGGGTCCATTATGCCAGGGCTGTCTTAGGCAACTCTATGGGGGAGTTCTTTGTGGCACAGAGCCTAAATCTTCTACCCTTTTCTCAAAATCTGCTCTCAGGGCCCAAGCAGAAGACATCCAATTCCCCTTTCAAATGACAGTCCACTAAAAACAAATTTTAAGGAAGCTTTAAGCTTATTAAAGCTTAAAACTGCACTGAGACATTTGGGAAAGTATATATATATATATGTATGTATATTTTTTTCTTTCCCCAGGATATCCTGCATATAATTCAAACACTGAAAAGGACAGATATTATATCCTCCCTTAATCACTTCTTCATCTGGATTAAACTTCAGTAGTCCTTCCATTGATCCTTTAATGGACTATTTTTGAGAACTCCTCATCACAGACTCTCAGCTTTTCAGAGATCAACAGTCCAATCCTTTCTGGAGTGGGAAATCACTCTAAGATATGCTTGACAAGAGGTCATGCAGTTTCTGTTTATGTGCACTTTGCAGGACAACTAAATTGGCCTTCCTCCCCATACATCAGTTTCCCATCTCTAAGTCCTTGCATTAATGTATATCATGCCAGAAATACACTCCTTCCTTATTACTACTATTTAGAACCCTTAATTTTCTTCCACATTCAGATCCAACACTTCTGACATAAGGCAGATCTCCTCCTGACAACTGCTAATCCTACCTCATTATTCTGAGTTTGTATTTTTTTGTTATATAGTTATATTGGCACATTTTATTTCCTATTGTAGAATGCTAATTCCTTGCGAGCAGGAATTATTGCATTATTTAATAATATAATGATACGTTAAAAAAGATCATTGAATGAAAATCTCCAAAAATCCTATCATCTTCTTCTTCTGGTTGTAATTTGTAATTGTTTCGATTATTATTCTGTAGAGATGACTCTGGTATCTATTTATCTGACTCTCTCAAGCTCCAACCTCACATCTAGACATCTCAAACTGGATAACCCAATTAAACTCAACATGTCCAAAACCCATCATCCTTCCCCCCAAACTTTCTCCCCTTGCAAACTTTTGGAATTACAGCTGGTTTCACCTAAATTTCCAATCTAAATATATCCCTTGACTCTTCACTCTACTTTACCCCTAATATATAATCAGATATCAAGTCCTGCCTTTTCTACCTTTCTGTCTTTTATACATCTCTTTACTACTCCTTTATTACCTCATGCCTAGACCATCACTCGAGTCTGCTGGCTGGTCTGCCTGTCTCACTTTCTACACTCCAATCCATTCCCTATTCAACTGTCAAAGTGATCTTAAACCTAGGTCTGACCATGGGTCCCTATTGCTTTGTGGATCAAATATAAAATCCCACTTGGCTTTTGAAGCTGTAATAATGCAGACCCTTTCTACGTTTCCAGCCTTCTTATCCCTTACCCCCTTCTACAAACTCTGTGATCTAGTGACCTTAGCCTCAGTTCCATTTCTCTACTCCAGCTATTTTCATAGACTGTCCTCCACACCTAAAATTTTCTCCCTCTCCATCTCCCCTCTGGCTTCCTTCAAGCTCAGCCACAGTCCCAACTTCTTTTCTCATTCCTCCTTAATCCTAGTGCCTTACCACTGAGAATACCCCCAAATTTATCCTGTATATATATATATATCTTGTACAAAACTGTGAACTCCTAGAAAACAGGGACCTTTTGTCTTTATAGACCCAACACTTATTAGTACAGTGCAGGGCACATAATAGGTGCTTAATAAATACTAGTTGACTGACTTGCAGCTTATTAATGATATCCTTCTTAAAATATCATTCTCAGGCTCTAGATGCATGACAAACTATAACATTTACAGTGTTCTAACATCTGCAGTGTTCTCAAATTCACGGAAAAAAGGACTCAATCTCAACTAACTTTGTCAAATAATCAGTAGTCCAGGTTGAATCTTCTGCAAGGTTGTCTCCTAGAGAGAGAGCAGAAATACAAACATATCACAATTACTTTTTCTTCCTTCCCATTTCATCTTGGGACACATGAGCATACACAGCATCACAAGAAGGAACTGACAGCTCTGCCCTTTTGGAATGGCTCAGTTTCTCTCTCACTGTTGATCCAATAACACCCAAAGGCAACAGTGAATACCTTCTTTCCTCCTGCTCCTTAAATATTTCCACTAAATGCTGAAAATGGTCATGCAATTTTTCATAAAGGAGCTTCTTAACCTTCTTTCCTTCCCCTGCCCAGCTCAGCTGGGATTCCCTAGCAACTGTGCTACCATGATCAGGGCAAAGTACATACAGAGGAACTTATCATTTTGAATACAAAATCAGGCCTCTGATTTCACTGGTATAAGAAATTTAACATATATCAGGACCGGTATGCAATTTACATTCTTCAAAGAGCTCCTGGAGCATGGGAAAGATGAGCAAATCATCCATAGCATTCTATGCTTCTAATCATGTCATCTAGGATCCCATTAATAGGTTTTGTGAGGCTTTTTTGCTGTTAGTCACACTGTTTATTAATGTTCTGCTTATAGGTCACTAAAATGCACAGATCTTTTCCATATAGTTGTTCTGTAACTCCCACATCTGTACTTATAAAATTAATTTTTTCAACCCAAGTATTATATATAGTACTTTGTATTTTTTCCTACTAAGTTTCACATTCTTTCATTTGGTCCATTACTTTAGGGTTTGAAAATATTTTAGGGTAGTGATTTTGTCATATAGTTTGCTAATTAACCCTGCTATCTGTAACGGCACCTGAAAATTTGATTAACATGTCAGATATGATAAGTATAACATATACCATAAAAATGGAAAAAGGGTAAATTACTTCATTTATACGTAGGCATAACATATTGGAGGCACTTCACTGAAGACCTGCTTCCAAGTTCACAATATTCTGTTAATCAATTTTAGGGTTCTACACATTCAAACAGCTTCAGATCCCTCTAATTGTACTATCACCTTGTCCAAAAAGATATCATGAGAAATTTTGTCAAATACTTTCAAGGAATTGCCTTGCTATACCAGTGTAGTAATCCTATCATAAATGTAAATTAAGTTAGTTTAGCATGGTGTAATGTAGACAAACTCATGCTAACAAATACTGATCATTGATTCCTTTATAAAATGCTCACAAAGTCCCTTTTAATAATGTGGTTAGAATTTTGAAAGAATTTAAAATCAAAGGGCAGCTAGTTGGTGCAATGGATAGAGCGTGAGTCCTGAAGTCAGGAGGACCCGAGTTCAAATCTGACCTCAGACATTTAACACTTTCTAGCTGTGTGACCTTGGGCTAGTCATTTAACCCCAACTACCTCAGCAAATAAATAAATAAATGAAATAAAATAAATAAAATCAAAATTCTCATATTTGAAAATCAATATGACATTTGTCCCAATTCTGCAGTACTTTTATTTGCTGTATTTGTAAGATCACCAGTAGTGCCTCAGCAATCACCCCTTACAAATTTGTTCAGTCTTCTAGAATGAAGCTCAACAAAACTTAGTGATTTGAAGTTATTGAGGGTAGCAGGTAGATGATCTCCATCTCCTCACTTACTTTGGATGGCAATTCTCAGCCATTTTTTGGTTCTATATTTCCTATTTCAAATATTACTCTTTTTAGTGGGCAAAAAAAAAAAAAACAGAAGCAAAAAAGAAGGGAAGTACTTTTGCCTTTATTCTACCATCTGTTATCATTCACCCCATCTATCCTATTTAAGCTGTTATAAGGGGAGCCAGGAAACATAGCATGATAGCTTTATTATTCTCTTTGTCCTAGAGATTCATCTCTAAGGAAATAAGGGGGGAAAGAATCTTATAAAAAATTCATTCAAAAACTGGTGTCTAAGTCCTAATTCCTAGATCCTGATCCCTTCACCCAGCTGACTGCCACTTCTCTGCCATCTTGGGCTAAGTAAAAGGAGCCTGTTAATTTTCCTACTTTTCAACCCAATACAGTAAAATCAGTGTGCAGAGTTGAGGCTATCCTTGGTCCCTCCTTTTCCAATCACACCTGGTGGAGTGCTAGTGCAAACCCTGAATGGCATTTTTCTCTACTTTAGAGAGGCAGATTTGACACAGAGGGCATGGGAAAAAAGGAAGATGGCATGCTGGGCCTGGTATGTTAATCCAACCTAATCCAAGCTATGTTCTGATCAGAATTCAGAGAGGGTAGTGAAATCCAAGCAGGCTAATGCGCAGCAAAGAACTCTAGGTACAAATGAAGGGCACGTGAGCATGTAACTTCATGCATGGAAATACACAATGGGTCATGAGAAGCCAGTGAGCACTAATACCCCTAAGTAGAAAATCTATTTGACATTCAAAGCCCTTCACACCTGGCTCCAAGCTACCTTTTCAGTCTTGTTACACATTACTCTCCATCCTGCCTCCTATAGTACAGAGAAACTGTCTTTTTGCTGTTCCCCTCACCCATGGTATTCAATCTCCCATCTCTAGGCCTTTCCATTGGAATGCCTTTCCTCCTCACTGCAACCCCCTGAGTGTATCTTATTTCCTTTAAAACTCAGCTCAAATGTCAACTTCTACATGAAGCTTTTCCTGATCTTTCTAGCTACCAATGCTCTTCCCTCAAAATGCCTTTGTATTTGATATATGTAGATTTTGTATATTTGTATATGTATAGGTCATATTTTATAAGTATATGCAATAATTATCCCCATTTTATAGAGGGGGAAACTGAGATAGACAGAGGATAAGCGACTTGCCCACAGTCATGTATCTGATGTCAAATTTTAACTCAGGTCTTTTTGATGGTAGACCTCATAACCTATCCACTGTGCTATCTGTTCAACCCACTCAGTTGTTTGCTTAGCACTTGTATATTCTTTGCCCAAGGTTTAAGAAAAATGGGATATTGAGTTTTAACTTTGAACCCAGGTGTCAAAGGGGAAATATTAGCTGCCTTTCAATTACCCATAATCTGAAGTCAGAATGTGCTAAAAATGATTCAGTATATCTAAACAAGACTGACCCAAAACATTTTAGCAAGATAAGAATCCTTCCAAATTTTAAAGACATCCTTTCTCTCTCTCTCTCTCTCTCTCTCTCTCTCTCTCTCTCTCTCTCTCTCTCTCTTTCTCAATCTCTCTCTCTCTCCTCTTTCCCTCCCTCCCTCCCTCTCTTCCTTTCTCCATCTCTCTCTCTCGTCTCTGTCTCTCGCTCTCTGTTTTTCTGTCTTTGTCTCTCTCTCTCTTTCTTTTTTCTCTGATTCTCTCTCTCATCTCTCTCTCTTTCTTTCTTTCTCTCTCTGTGCCCCTCTATTTCTTTCTTTCCTTTTTCTCTGGGTCTTTTTCTCTTTGTCCCTCCATCTCTCTGTCTCTCTGCCTTTGTTTTTTCTCTTTATCTGTCCTTTCTATCTCTTCCTCTCTGCATCCCTCTCTCTCTCTCTCTCCCTTCTCTTCTCTCTCTCTCTCTCTCTCTCTCTCTCTCTCTCTATCTCTCTGCCTTTGTCTCTCTCTTTATCTGCCCTCTCGCTGTGTCTCTTCCTCTTTGCATCTCTCTGTCTTTCTCTGTCTCTGTCCTTCTTCTCTCTCTCTCTCTCTCTCTCTCTCTCTCTCTCTCTCTCTCTCAACATCGACTGGGGTCGGAGACAGAGCACTCTGGAAGAAAGCCTACAAGCCCTCTCTTCGAGGCAAGAGATTCATTGCATCTTCCAACTTGGTGCTGGCTGGAGGCTGAAGAAAGCAGAAGCAGAAGCCAAGGACAAAACTGCAAGATCTCTTGGAACCAAGCAGAGAGTTAGGCCTCAACTAACCAGGCTACTTTGGAAGGAGAAATAAACGTCTACATTTTTATCAGCTGGCTGCATTTTGGAGTAATTATTTATTGTAACTGAGACTAAGGTTGCCTCCAGAAAACCTTCACATTTTGTAGTTCCTTTCTCTTTCACCCATTCTGGGATCAGCCTAAGGTCTGGAGGGATCCTGGCATTTGAGTGCCCCGACTCAAGATCTGCCCCTTAGAATCAGGACATCCCGGGAAACCTTCCTCACCAATCCCACGGAAGTTTAGGGACTATCAGCAGCCTGCTCCCGACATTCTCTCCTTCCAAAGAGACTTGGTACAATCCACTCAGGACACGCTTCCCTCCTCAGCATGGTAAGGTCCCATTTCCTCACCGTTAATAAACAATGGTACATCCAGTGCACTCTAGGGACCTAGTTCTGTGCCCGATCCAGTCCAGTGGTACAAGCCAATCTATCTATCTCTGTCTCTCTCTCTCTCCTCTTTTCTTCCCTCTCTGTCTCTCTCTGCCTGTCGCTGTCTCTGTCTCTCCCCCTTTGTCTCTCTATCTCTGCTGTCTCTCTGTGTCTCTGTCTCTCACTTTTTCTGCCTGTCTCTCTATCTCTCTGTCTCTCTCCCTACCTCCCCCCTCTATCTCTCTTTCTCTCTGTCTTTCTCTGTCTCTCTGCCTTTGTGTCTCTCTTTATCTCTTCTCTCTCTGTCTCTTTCTCTCTGCAGATCTCTGTCTGTCTGTCTCTCTCTCTCTCTGTCCTCTCCCTCCCTCTCTCTTTGTCCCTGTCTTTCTGTCTGTCTGTCTCTGTCTCTCTCACATGCACACACACATACACACACACATACTCCTCTCATTAGGACAATCCACTTAGGACATACTAACAAAAGTAAAGTGTTCAGAGCAAGAAGAATGATAATCTTATACTCTGCCCTAGTCATTATTCTAAAAATTATAATTCAGTTGTGGGAGTTACATTTTAGGATTGCGGGCCATTAACAAACTGCCGTAACCACAGAAATGAATGAATACTTTAAAATAGGCCATATGAGAATCTGTTAAACTAGAAAAAATTAGCTTGGAGAAGACAAAGCACACAAGGATATATCGTTATACTTCAAATTCATGAAGGGCTTTCATGTTTAAAGATTAAATTTGTTCTATTCAGCCCTGGAGGTCAGAATTAAGAAAATGTCACAGAGGCATAGATTTTGGTTCAACATGAAGAGGAATTTTCTAAAAATTAGAACTGTCTAAAGTGGAGTGGGCTAAGTCAAGGTAGATGAGTGGGGTCTAATGAATTGCTCTTTCTGGTGGTCTTCAAGCAGAGACCAGATAACTATCCTCTAGGGATAATGTATATGGGATAAATGATCTGGCTAGAGGATAAATGAGATGAGTGCTTAGTCTTTATGTATATGTACCCCTTATAAAACCCAGACTCCTCAAGGGCAAAGAATATCTCAAATTTGTCTCTGTATCCCCAGAGGTTTAATTCTACAAGAAATTTATACTTAAGTCTTTAGAAAAATATTACTTGACAAGTCTTTTTCCATTATTCCCTACCTGGTGAACATGGAGAAATCTCATTAGAAATGCCTTCTCTCATGGATTTTCCCTTCTATGAAGGGAAAAGGAAGGAAGAGACAGAACAAGCATTTATTAAGCCTCTGTGTATCAGGAACATATCTCATCTGATCATTTTATTTGAGAGAGGAAGCATGATGCAGATGCAACAGATAGGTATTTCAATAAACAACACCCATGTTTAAATCACTCTTCCAGAACTAGCTAAGTAACTACTGGCAATTCATATAACCTCTAGATGCCTCATCTGTAAAATGAGAACAATAACACCTGTAATGCAAGGGGTTCGTTTTTGTAGGCATAAATGGAATAATACATGTAAAATGATTTGCAAACCTTAAAATGTAAAGAAATGTAAAAATCATTTTTTTTTCTCTTAAAAAGAACAAAGTGGACAAACCTTGAAGAATTACTTCAGTTCAAGGTAAGCTTCAAATATGAGAGCCAAATATGGTTCTTCTCTGGCTTTTTTTCATCCTGCAATAAGTATGGCTAGCAAAGAAAGAAAGGCTATTTTCATGGTCTACAAGAAAATTCTAAGTACAGTTGTCTCAGGCGCTGCTCTTACTGGGCTAGTATCATCCCAAGGTTGGCCACTGCAGAGTTACTTTGGAATTCTCATCCTCTGCTTCTTTGGAGCATTAGGATTATAGAGTTTGAGAAAATGAAATCCAATATCCTCATTTTACAGATGAGGAAAGAGAGGCACAGAGAAGTGAGCTTTCCCAAGTCATATAAGAAAGAAGTGGCTGAGACAGGATTTGAACTCAGGTCTTCTGTTCTTCTGAGAACCCTATCTCCACACTATTATCTAGGTCTAAGGAACCATGAATTCTCCATGTATCCAGATCCTCATTCAGGTACCAACTCTAGGCCTATTATAAAGTCTTTTTCTACTACTGTAGCCCACATTGAACTCCTAAGGTAATTACAGTCAGTACCACATGTACACTTCAGCACTTAATTACTCATTAATCACTTTACATGTGTGTTTTTTGCCTCCTCGTCTAGACTGAATTCGCCTAAAGGGCAAAATCAGGGTCTCCTGCTTTTCTAGGGTCTCCCACAGAGTGCTGGGAACATAGGAGGTGCCAAATAAATACCTGTTGAATGGAAGGGAACTGAATTAAAAGAGGGACAGGAGGGTGGAGGCAGGGCTGTAAACTGACACTGCAGGTTCAATTACCTCATATACAGGTGTACAGCCAGAGTCCCAAGCCCAGAAAAAAGAAGTACCTTAGTGCATCCAGTGAGAACAGACCACACTACCCAATGAGGCACCATGCCCTCTCCCCAGCCAATGAGAACGTAGCCTTAAGTAGCACTCCCTGAATCCCCAGCCCCAGCCTTAGTTTTGCAGCAACATCACTACCTCCCATACTCCTTTCATCTCGAGTTTTAGACTGGGATAAAAAACAAAAAAACAGAAAATCTTTCCCAAGAGACAGAAGCATCATCTACACCTCACAGGAATGATTAAACAACAACAAAGAGGCTAGGGTCCAAATGATCCTCATCTCTGCAGCAGAACTCAGGCAATGTCAAGGACTAAAGGCTCACATGCTGCGTTAGTTAATGGGACTCAGTCTGGAGGCCCTCAGCTACACTACAGTGATATATTGCAAAGGGAAATGGACAGACTCCTAGGATGAGCAACAGATCCAGAATCAAGAGATCCACTCTGCCTTCTGCTCCCTGTGAGCCTTTGGATAAATCACTTCAGCATGGCAGGAGGCCTCCACTTCCTCCTCTATAACTGAGGGTACTGGAATAGGTGGTTTCCAGAGTCTCTTCAATCCTAAATCCTATGACCGTCTGTGTCATCCATGTGTTGAATGTTTTCTCGCCTATCTCCTCTTATAAAAACCTGGGCCTCCTTTCAGGACTCAGATAAAGTGCTACTTCCTCCAAAAAAGCCTTTTCTGATGCCCCCCCCCAAGATGCTCCTGAAACAATGTGAATTTATTATATTTACATATATGTGTGTATGTGTACATGATGTATAAAATATATCTATATTTACATATAGATATCTTGTGCTACTTATCTACAAACATGATGTGTCTCTAACAGATAGAAGATTCTCTTTGAAGGCAGGGGCTGTTTTCATTTTTGTATTTGCCTCCCCAGTGCCCAGGGCACATGCTAGGTGCTTAGTAAATATTTGGTGACTGACATTGTATTATATCATATATATTAATGGGGGGGGGCAACAGGCCATCTTGTATAAATAATCAGCTGAATGGGGGGGGGGGGGGAGGTCTTCCCTTGCCCTTCGAGGAGGAAATGGGAAACTTGTGCAGAGTGGGGTGGAAGGGTAGGAGAAAGTGGGCCCCTAAACTCAGACTGTCCATTAACTTGGGAAAGCATGAAGCGAATGGTGAGCAGAATGTTCCCGTTATGATGCTCCAGGACCCCGGTGAGCTCCTCCCAAAGGGGTAGGGGCAGGAAGGAGAAAGATCTGGTGACTGGAGGGACATACCTGCTCTCACTGCACTGTTTGCGCTCCCTCACCCGAAGCCACTTTCGGAGGAGGAAGCGTTTGCGGCGGGGTGAGGCGCTAGGTGTGGAGCAGTTGGACCAGGGAGTGTCCTCATCGCTGGATGGAGTTATCTCGATGGACGGCAACTGTAAGAACTCCTTGCCAGGGGATAAAGAGCTAGAGAGGTCCGGAGCCAGGCCCCCCTCCAAACTCTGTTCCTGCACGTTCTTCATCCGGCGCATCTTGAATCTCCGCCGACGAAGCGTTGGAGTGGATGAGCTGGACCAGACTGGACTGACCTCGGGGGCTCCCTGGGACTCCCCCGGCACCTGCAGGGCGGGTAGCTGGAGGTTCTCCATAATGTTGGCAGCTGGCATTGGGTTCCCGTTCTCCACTCGCTACGCTCTCAAAACCTCTCTCTCTTTCTCTCTCTCTCTCTCTCTCTCTCTCTCTCTCTCTCTCTCTCTCTCTCTCTTTCTCTCTCTCTCTCTCTCTCTCTGTAAATGTCTCTAATTTCTGTCTCTCTAATCTCTGCCTTTAAAGGTCTCTAATTTCTATCTCTAATCTCTGTCTGTCTGCCCGTCTCTCTTTCCTTGCCCTCACTCTCTTCCTCGTCTGCACTAACACACTTCCCCCCAAGTTACAAAACACGTCCGCATTCTGCAAAGAGTTAGGCAAGTTCTCTATGCTGGTGCGGGACAGTGCAGGAGACGGGGAGCTGTCCGGGGGGTGTCTACAACTCCGTCTCCAAGCCGGGAATCCCCCGAAGCTTGCTGCCCTCCGCCGGAGAGAAGTCCGTGACCCGGGGCGGAAGGCCAGGCAGCCCCCCCCCCGGGCTTCCCTCTTGGGGCCCCCCTCTGGCGCGTTTGGCTCGCTTGTTTTTCTTCCGCTGGTTCTCCCTCGCCTGCTTGCGTCTTCGCCTTAGCTGGGACTCGGTGACACACTCCCCCCGGGGCCGCGAGGCAAACTCTCAGCTGTTTGTGTTCTGGAGACCAGGCTGGGGAACCGGCTTGGAGCTGCAAGGAGGGCAGAGACAGAGAAAGAAAGAGGAGGAAAAGACAGGAAGGAGGGAGAGAGGGAAAGAGAGAGAAAGGGAAGCGATAACAACTGGATAAAAAAGGAGGAGGAGCGGGGGTGGGGAGGGGGCGGGGGGAGGTTGGCATTTCTGTGGGAGACAGGGCATTCACAGCAGCAACAGCGAGTGTAATTGTACACGGGATCCCTTAGGGATAGAGCCTGCCCGAGTGTAAAAGCTGCTCCAATCAGCCTAATGAAATAGGATAAGAAACCAAACTTTCTCCAAAAGCCGATTGGCCAGCCAGTTCTTTTATTGTCCTCGGCTCTCCTTAGGAAGGGAGACACGGGAGGGGGGGAGGCCCGAGGCCGTGCTGAACCCTCAGAGCTCAGCTCCTGCTCCCCTTGGACCTGCTCCCCTTCTCCCCTCCCCAAGAGACAAGGGGAAGGCCAGGCTGGGACCTGGGGAGGGGGCTGGAGGGAGGAGAGAAGCAGGCATATGGAGGACAGGGAAAGGGGAGCCTAGGGAGTTGCCCAGCAGGGAGGGTGTCCCCTCCTCCTTAAGGTGTGAGGAGAATTTTCCCAAAGGCAATGGGATTAGGAGAAAGATGGAAGGAGGGTAATGAAGTGAGCAGGAGCTGCTTCCAAAAAGAGAGCTGCCAGAGACACCAAATATTAAAGAAAAGACAGAACACAGAACAAGAGGAAAAAAAGGACTTATCCCTGATGCTTGACCCTTGCTCCTCCATGTCCCAAGCCCAGGTAAGGGTTAAAATGACTAGCATCCAACAAAGAGACAAAGAGCCTGGGCAGGCATCTGCCTTGCATCCCCAAGGCACCCCCTTGGCATCTGGGATGGATTCATTTCTAACAGAATCTAGTGTATGGGTTTGAGTCTAAAGGACAGGTTCTCTCCGGGTAAAAGTACTGAGGGGAAAAAGAGTATATTCAAGTGTCTTATAATAGAACTAACCTAAAGACACTGGTCTTATAACTTTGAGACAAAGATGGAACTGAATCCCTCAGACTACCTGCATCTTCTCTACTACCTGCATCTTCTCTCTCCCCCACCCCAAAGTATTTGCCTATATATTCAAAAGAACAACTGGGGTAACAAGCAACTGAGGAACTGGGCTGGGGAGAAGGGAAGAACTCATAAAAAAAATAGATACGGAGATAAGAGTCAAAAGAAAGAGAAATATTCAGTGCAAAGACTGATTTCACTCAATCTCCCCAGGCTGTTCTCTTTAAGCCCCATCTCCTGCTATGAGCTTATGTCTATAGTTCCTCTTTGAAAATAAATTCCAAATGAGGACTTCAAAATAACCTTAAGAATAATGTAAACCCCCCTGTCATGCCATGTAGTGATTCACTGTAATAAACCACCCCTAGGAGTAAGTCTGGATAACTACTAAGTCCACAGTCACAGTTCCATCCCATGAATGTGAGAGTAACTGACAGATGTGTGGAGTTAACAATCTTTTTTTTTTTTAATGTTTTACATATAATATTTCATTCAGCTATCAACAAATTTGTGAGGTATTTATAACATGTATTATTAATATCATTTTAAAGGTATGGAAACAGCTTCAGAGAGGTGACATGATTTTCACATAGTTGTACATATAGTTAGCAACAGAAGCTGGTTTTTAATGAAGACCTTTCTGCCCCTACATGGACCAAATGCAACGAACAACACAGATAAACTAGTGAAGATGAAAGAGAAAAAAAATAAAATTATGTGATGTGTCCAGACATTTTATATTTCTTTGGGGAAAGTAGGAAATATGTCCCTGAGATGAATGGCTACAGATTTATATTTCATTTTTTTTTCTTAAAGCTTTTTCTATGTTAACAATCTTCTTGAAGCCTCTGAAACAGAGTGAATTTTATACCTCTCTAAATTACAGATGCTGGCAGCATGGAGGACCTGCTCCATCTTAAGACTTTGTACACTAACATCAGGGGCAACAGTTATCACTCAAGTTTTAACTCCCGGATATGGCACAGCAAACAGAAACCTCTTCGTGTCAAGTGTCAGACCCAGAAAAGGAGCCGGATGTCAATATCCTTGAGACACTTACGGCATCTAGGATTTGTGAAGAGGCTGCAGTTTGACTCTAAACTCTCCAAACTGGAGCTGAGCCAAATCCTTGTAGGTCAGCTGGTTGTAACCAGCGTATATTATTGCTCATCCTGATATTTTCTCCAAGATGTTTGGAAGGTTGCTCAGGTGGAAGAAGGCTCAAGGGAAAGCAAGTCCCTTGTAAAATGTTTCTTGGAGGCATTGAATTTAAACTTCTGCCTTCTGGGAATAAGAAAAATCCTCCTTTTCACATATGTTTCCCAATCCATATTTTTACCCACAATATATTCTGGATGGGAGATCCTATTTTCAGTTAAAATCAAACCTTTATCAAGTTCAGAAGAATTTGATAAATTATTATAATAAAATCTAATTTATATGTACTTCTTTCCCTTTCTTCAGAGTTGAGGCCTAAGGGTCTAGAATATTACATTTACTGTCAGATAGTGTTGGTTAGTTTTGCTGAATTGCTTTTTTTCTTCTTAAAAAAAAATCTTTGTTACAAGGGATGGTTCACTGATGAAGGAAGATGGAAATTATATATTCAGAAGTGAAGGTGATATAAAACAACAGTAGATACCAGTTTGCAAACTTTTAAAATGCTATTTAAATGTCAGCTATTATTATTCCCAAAAAACCTAATTTAAGCATTAAAGAAATCAATAGGTATGTCAATCATTTCTATACTACTTGGTTTGAGGTACCACACTGAATTAGAAACCAGCCTCTTTTATTTGGGGACAGATACCTACAGGATCTCAATATATGAACATTGAATAGGAGAGCTCCAAGGAACCCATTCTCTCTACCAGTAAAGACTTCCCTTCTCCTTTCCACTAGGAGCATGATGGAAAGTCTGCACCAGGAAGACTTTTCTTATTTGCCCTGCCTGCCTTTATTCACATTCTTACTGCATGGCAACCATAGGCAGATGTAAAGAATAGCAATTTTGCAGTCAGAAGGTCTGGGTTTTATTACCCTGTGATCTTAGGCAAATCATTTTACATCCCAGTGAGGGAAGTGAATTAACTCATATCTAAGAACCCCTCCAGCTCTGAGTTTCACCAGCAGTCTGGCACATTTAGTGAAACCCTTGTGCAATAAACTGTCCTTCACACAAAAGACAAATGATACCACTGATGTACCAATAGTGAGGATGGATTTGCATGGCGTCATCCATATTTCCTTGTCTCATATGTAATCATGAAACAAGGCAAGGCCAACCATTCTGCATATGGCTCAAGCCTAAAACCTTGACCTCCTTAGCCCCATGCTGTTCTAATCAACTAAATTTGCAAAACTATTTTCTTGCTCTTTCCATACTCACCCCACTACTAGAATAGAAGCTCCTTCAGATCCAATTGTCCAATCAATAAACTCTTTATTATCATCAAATCCAAAGGTCTTTTCCTTTTTAACATTTGAGTAACATATGACATCACTGACTATATTCTCCTTCTTTATCTTTTCCCCTCCCTTGGTTCTTATGGCATGATTTCTCATGATTCTCATCCTCACTTCTCTGATCATTCTTTCTCCTTCGTGGGTTCTTTCTCCTCCTCCGATTATGAAATCATTAATGGAACTGAAACAAATAGTACTGTTCACCCAAGCTCAGTCATTTATTCTTTTTTTTTCTCCATAATTTCCTTTGATTTTCTCATTCCAAAGCTTCAACTAGCATTCTTTGCTGGCTCTCAGATCTCTATTTACAATCCCTGCACCTTGCCACTGAACTTTAGACCCAAATTTTCAAATATTAGCAGGCCATCTCTGTCTGAATGTCTCCATGGTACCTCAAATACAACATGTTCAAAACCAAACACATCCTCCCCATTTGTAAAAAGGGAATAATAAATAAAGTATCTACTACCTGCCTCTCAGGGTTTTAAGGACAGTAGTAGGGTGAATTCTAAATCATTTCATAAACAAATCAACCCACAAACATGCATTAAAAAACTGTATTCAGTTCCAGGGATACAGTGACAAAATGGAAATACTCCCTGCCTTCGGAGCATGTGAATTTTATCAACAAAGATGAAATGTGTGGAAATATACAATTATGTACAAAATCAATCAAAGATAATCTTAGGAGGCAGGGAGGTCAGGCAGCAGGAACAACTGAGCCACACAAAAAAGGAGATGTTTGCATTGAGCCTTGAAGGCAACTAGGAATTTTAAGAGACAATGACAAAGGAGTTCATTCTAGGCATGGGAGACATCCAGTGCAAAGACACAGGCATAGGAGATGAAATAATATGTGTGAGCTATTAGACTAATATGACTAGCCTAGAGAATGTGTACTCCGATAGGGGAATAATAATATTGGAAAGGTAGACTGGAACCAAGGGAGACAGGATTTATTAAGTGCCTATTATGTGTCAGGCACTGTGCTAAATACATTATAAATATCTCATCTGATGTTCATAACAATGTTGAGAGGCAGGTGCTGTTATCATCTTCATTTTGCAGTTGAGGAAACCGAGGCAGACAGAAGTTAAATGACTTTCCCAGAGTCACCCAGCTAGTCAATGTCTGTGTCAGAATTTGAACTCGGGTTTTCCTTGCTCTAAACCCATCATTCTATCAATTGTGTGATCTACCTGCCTCTGGGGAAATTTAGATTTGCTTCTAGAGATAATAGAGAGCCATTTCTTTGTTTATTGAAGAGGTGAATGGCCTGATCATATCTGCCCTTGAGGAAAATCACTTTGGCTTTGGATGGACTGAAGAAGGAAAAGACTTCAGGGTAGTACAAGAGCCAGTGTCAGAAGTATCTAGGGCCTGAACTAGAGTTATATAAATAGAGAGAAGAGGATATAATGGAGAGACTTTGTAGGTGTGGAAATCCAGGGGATATGAAAGGTGAGCATGAGTGAAATTGTTACAAATCTGGAGAACCAGAAAGATGGCAGAGCCCTTAACAGAAAGAAAAAAGTAGGGAAAAGGGGACAGTTTAAAGGGGAAAGTCATGACTTTTGTTTTGGATACATTGCCTTGGAGATGCCTAAGAAACTTCTAATTCAAAATAGGAACTATAATTTTTTTTTTCTTTAACTTCTCCTCCTAACTTCCCCTATTCTGTTAATGATGCTGCCATTTTCCAAGCTGCACACCCTTACTTCTCCTTTATTTATTATATAATAAGAGCTCGTATTTCTATTGTACTTTAAATCTTACAAAAGGCTTTCTTATAATTTTATGAAGTAGGTACAGCCGATTGTTTCCATTTTACAGATGAGAAAACGGAGCCACAAAGAAATAAATAGGAGTTGATCTAGGTCAACTGACTCCAAGTGCAAGATCCTTTCTACTTTATCATGCTTAACCTGCATTCTTCTGTTGAATCCTGTCAATTCTGCTTCCACAATCTGTCTCACATCCAGTTTCCTCCTTTGCATTTCCACAAACATCATCCAATCCCTTATAACACTCTGCCTCAGCTTTTGCATTAGCTTCTTAACTGGTCTTCCTATCGCCAGTCTTTTCCAGCTCTAGTCCATCCTATTCAAAACAGCCAGTTGAATATGTGACTCCTCTTTTTCCCAAGTCTGGAATGGCCCTGGGACACTGCATGCATTATAAGCAGGTATACTAGAAAGGAGACATGATGTTGTGAATCACACTTTCACATTTTAGAAGAGAAGTTTGAGAAAAGCATTTGGGAGCTGCAAGAGTAGAAAGCTAGGCAATGATTACCTTAGCCTCTCTATTCCCTTAAAACCCATTACACAAGCATTAGCTAGTCTTCTTCTTTATCAAAGAAGAAACAGAAATAAACAGAAAATTAAGAAAATTGTACAAATAGAGTAGGAGAAACAATACACAGATACTCTGTTTAGCTCTGGGCATGCAATGACAAAACAGAAACACTCTCTGTCTTCATGGAGCACGTATTTTACCAGTGAAGACGACATGCCGAAATATACAGGTATGTACAAAATCAATCTAAGATAATCTTGGGGGGCAAGGAGATGAGGGGGTACTAGCGCTGGCCACATAGAAAAGGAGATGCTTCAATTAAGCCTTGAAAGTAACTAGGGATTTTAAGAGACAATGATAAAGAAGTTCATTCTAGGTATGGGAGGACTCTTTGGGAATGAAAGATCTCAGCTAACAAAGAGATGAAAAAGATTTGTAAGGGAAGGTTGCAGAATAGGGCAGTTCACTCGTAGTAGATTCTAAAATTATAAATTCTCAAAGTCAAGGAACATGTTGGGGAACTAACTTCCTAAATTCCTGTCCTCCATTCAAATGTCCACATTTGCCTTTTTCAACTACCTCTCTCAAATTTCTCTTTCAAAATATGTAATCATTACACATTTACATGTTATCTCTCTGCTAGTCAGGAGAAATAGTAGCATACCTAATGTCATAGGTGTGTCCTTCAGAAAAACCTATTCCTGAATTAGGCAGCAATGAGATTATAAATATTTCTTTCGTGGGGAGAGGAGTTTGTTATTTTATTATTATTCAGTTGTGATCCCATTTTGGATTTTCTTGGCAAAGATTTTGGAGTAGTTAGCCAGTTCCTTCTCTAGTTCATTTTACAGCTGAGGAAACTGAGACAAGCAGGATTAAGTGATTTGACCAGGATCACCCAGCTACAAGTGTCTTAGACCAGATTTGAACTTGGGAAGATAAACCCTCCTGACTCCAGGCCCCAAATTTTATATCCATTGTGCCACCTCGCAGCCCTGAAGGGTTTTATTAATATTTCTAATTACACATTTCTGATCATGTTACTCCTTTGCTTAAAAATCTTCTCTACTTCTGAACACATTCCAAAATTTTTAGCTTAGAATTCAAGACCACCTGTGAGATGACTCCATCCCACCTTTCCTGGTCCCCTTCAAATTGTCTAAATTTTGATCAAATTGGACTACTCAAAAAATTTCACTAATCTTTATTCACTCTATACCTTTGCTTTGCCACTCCTTGGAGAGAGCATGGGACTGGTCTCAGGTATTTCTAAGTTTGTGACTTGTAACTTACGTTTCATCAACTGGGAAATGTAGTTAATAATAGTATCTATCTTCCAGGTTTGTTGTGAAGATCAAATGAAAAAACATTTGTAAGTACTGCCTAGTACGTGGAAGACACTATATACATGCTCATTCTCTTCCTTCTACCATCTTTGCCCGTAATCCATACTTACTCTGCACAACCAGTGCTCAACTCCCATTATCAAAATTCTTATCTATAAAGATACAGTTCAGGTAGCACTACTTCTATGTGAGTTAGTCAATAAATAGTTACTAAGCACCTGCTTTATGCCAGTCACTGTGCTGAGTGCCAGGAATACAAAGAAAAGCAAAAAGCAGGCCCCGCTCTCAAGGAACTCACAATCTAATGGGGTAAACATACAAATAACAATGCACAGATAGGCAACATACAGGATAAATTGGAAATTATTAACAGAAAAAGGAATGAAATTAGGCCAGATTGGGAAAGGCTTCCTGTAGAAGATGGGATTTTAGCAGGGACTTGAAGGGAGCCAGAAAAGCCAGAAACCTTTCCTGATGATACAATATAGAATCTTAAGGATAAAAAGGACCTGAAGGCCTACCTAAACAAGACATAGTGGTCATCATCATCCAGCTTTGGCTTGAAAATATCCAATCAGATGGAACACACTACTTCCTAAAACAGATAACTACTGTCTACTTCTGAGTAACTCTAATTGTGATTTCTTTCTTTGACCAAGCTTAAATTTGACTTTTAGCAAATTCAATCCTTTGTAACTTGTTCTGCCTTCTCTAACCAAACAAATTTAAGTCTGATCCTTTTTCCACCCAACATCCTTTTTAGTATTTGAAAACAACAATCCTATCCTTTCTAAGTCTTCTCTTCTTCCAATTAAAAACTAAGTAGGTACTGTAACTGTCTATGTTGGTTGTTCAGTAAGGATCACACCTTCTCTTCCCGCTTATTCTCTACAACAAGTGTTCTATACTCTACTGGAGATAGTCAACTGCAGTTGGAACCCCAACTCTGCCATTGTGTGACTTTGAGCAAACCCTATTCCTTGGTTTCTTCATCTGTAAAATTAAATTGTACAAATCTGGATTTTGAACATCACGCTCAAAGAGTGGGAAAATGAGACATCTGCCCAAGATCAGGAAAATGATTAATTTTGAAACCCTAACAAGGACTATGTCTACCAATTCCTAGCTCAATGTTCTTTCTACAGCAGAGAGTTCTGAATCCAAATTGCCTCCTAACTTTTTCTTCTCTAAAAAACATAAACTTTAAAACAGCAAAGGCTTTAGAGATCATCTGACCCCCTTAGAAATGGAGGCCTACAAAGGAAAGCCAATTACTTTTAAAATACTTAAGAATGTTACTTCTTAAGTTTTTAAGTAAACTTTTAAAGTTTGCTTGACTTTAAATCAAGATTCAGTATCCTCCTTTTTTGTGTGTGTATACTCCCAACTCTAAATCTCCAACAGGTTCATCTAATCAGGAGAAACTAACTATTCAAGTTGTCCAAAAATGGAATAGCCTTCTTAAAGAAGTAGCAGGTTCTTCCTCCTGGGAGGTCTTCCATCAGACCTTAAATAATCACTTGTTGGCTATGTTGGAGTATTTCTTTTGTGTTGATAGATGGGTTTCCTTCCAACTCTCAAATTCTGAAATTTTGTAATTCAAAAATATTTAGTCTCAAAAGATCTCAAACTAAATTGAACCCCCCACCCCCAGTTCCTCCCCCATGCTCAGAGTCAAAAAGCACCATCTCGGGTTGACCAATTAAACCTAATTGAATACATTTTTATTAAGTTCTTAGTATTTACATGTAAGGTACTGTGCTGGGTACCAAGGATATAAAAAGACATTCCTTACTCACAAGGATTTTTACAGATGGGGGGGAGGGGGAGGAATTAGGGAGGAGGGAAGATAAGTATACAAATAACCTTGATATGAGAGAGTAAATTAGATAAGCACAGACTTTCCATTTCTGAGGCTCTCAAATTCAGGAAGAAGTCAGGTGCTGGGAGTAGATATTCTTAGAAATGATTCTATCATTTGAAAGAGAGCTCAACCTGAAATTTAGTGTCCAAAGGTGAAAATGAAATAAATTCAGCACCAACCAAGACTCCTGAAGTCATTTCCAAGTGGGTCCATCAGCCAAAAGCCATGAGCCTCTCCCTCAGCACTACTAAAGCAGCCACTTTTATCAGATTTGTCTTACTTTGTATTTCCAAGATTTTTCACATGGAGAAACTGAGGCTCAGTAATTTGGACAGGGATGGGAGGTGAGGAAAAACTCAGTTACTAAAGGTGACTGAGGTTTGATGTTTCCATCATAACTTTAACTACCTTTGTATGCTGGACTCTATTACTAAGCAGCTCCCACCTGTTCTGGGATCTGGAATCGTTATGTCACCTTTGGTCCCCCCCAGCCAGGTGTCTGACAGAATGATTCAGCCAATCCCTCCCCCAACTCCCAGCAGGGCTGGTGACTTTCAGATGTAGGCAAGCTCATATTACCAAGCAACTGTTGTTTATTCTGGGGCAGTTCTGGCTCTATTTTCCCGCAGACACAGGATACCCAACACCTGTCTATTGCTTCTCCAGACCCAGACCTAAGGATCATGTAATAAGTTATTTAGCCTAAACTTCCTGAATTCAATTTGTGTGAAATATACCAGCTGTGAGGCTGTCATCCCTGCCCGAGAGAACTCAGGGAGGGAAAGCACTAGCTCCACTCTTCAGGACACGCTCTTTCCATTCAGCTCCTGGTGGTGCTCCAAGGCCCCAGAGATGCTGCCTTATCTTGATGAAGTTCCCAAAAAACCTAGACTTTGGCACTAGAAACCTGGGGCTTAATCTGGCTTCTGAAAAGCAAGGACTGTGCCGAGGACAGAGCACTAGGTGTGGACTTAAGAACATAGGGGTTCAAATCCTTTATCAGCTACTTAAAAACCGTGTCTGAGAGCATCACTTCTCCCAGTCTCAGTTTTTCCCCTCTGTAAGTTGGGATATTTGAACTGGATGAGCTTCCCTCTAGCTTTAAATCTAATGATCCTGGGGGCCAATCAATGCTTTAAAAGAAATCAGGCTGTCAGTACAAATGAAATAAAAATAGCACAACTTGTCTTTTCTGACACATTGGTGGATTCTCCCTTCAAGGAGGATTATCCTGAAGGAGAATTGGGAGAAGAGAAATGCAAAAGTGAATTGTTCATAGAAAATTAGGAAACTGACCTCTTGCAAGTTTGTAGCAGAAGAATAAGATGATGATCAACTCTAAAGGGACTTGTATTCAAATTCTGTCACTGCCATCTAAATTAGCTGTGTGATCTTGGGCAAATCAATTAATTTTCCTGAGCTTCATTTTTCCATCTGGAATGTTTATATTACCTATCTCATAGGGCAAATTTGGGGAGAATACTTAGTAAAGCTTAAGGGGTGGGGCAGGAGGAACTGGACCAATGATTTCATCAGTATAGGGAGCTCTAGTTATGGAAACTATCTCTATCAACTTGGGGGAGAAATTAAAACATAGCCAGTGTATGAAAGGCAACATTTGAACCCCAGACTTTCAGCATGTAGGCTACTTTCTCTCTACCACACACACTGACTCTCTAAACACGAGTCACTAAGATTACCAATGAAATTAGTTCACGCTACATCACAAGAGATTCAGGTGAGATTATCATGATTTGCTGACAGTGAGACCAGTTCCACATTCACTGAAATGAATTAGAGAGTGATTATAAAAATGGTCTTTTATTTAAATCTTTAAAACTTGGCAGGGTTTCTTAGGGCAGGATGATTGCAATACTGTCTAAAAGTAAGTGCCTAGGGGAGAAGATTTCTCAAAGTCTGTCATGCTTTTGTATCTATGAAAGACCCCAAGACCAGCTAGGAAAGGGAGGGAGCAAGGAATAGCCACTGAGGAGAAGACACAAAGTCTGAAGAGACCTGGATTTATCCTTATTTTTCCTGCTTTGGAGCTTGGAAGATTTAGCCTTATTTCTCCTACTTTGTAGCTCAGAATCAACCAGTCAGATTTAACACAAAGGATGAGCGAATACTAAAAACGAATCCAAATAAAAGATAAGATGCTCCCACTTCTGACAAGTAAATAGGAGGGAAAAGCAGAGGTATTATTATGAATATCAAATAGGCCTGAAGATAAGCTTGAATCAGATAAAACCTGAGTTCAAATTCAGCTTCAGACACTACTAGATGTGTGACCCTGGACAAAATATTTACCTGCTATCTTCCTCAGTTTACTCAAATGTAAAATGTCTTCCTCAATTTACTCAATTGTAAAAAAAATTGTTAAAATGTAAAATAAAATTGTAAAAATAATAACACTTACTTCAAAGGGTTCTTTTGGATCAATTAAAATATCTGCAAGGTGCTCAGCATAGCTCTTGGCACATAATGTGTTTCATAGATAACTTGTTTCCTTCCACAAACATTTCATGAAGAATAGTGATACATCTAGTATTCTAAGCCATAAAAGATGCTCAAATTTGACCCAGCATCCTCCTCCCCAAAACAGTTCCTCTTTTCAAGCAGCAGCCCCTTTTCAAAATATCATCTGAGCAACTCCCCTTGTTTAATTTATTATCAAATGGCTTATCATTCGGGAAAGCACATGGTTCAGTCATGCAGCCTTGTTGACTCAACCCCCTTGTAGCACTATCATGTTCAGTCTTCAAATCCTCAAGCCAACATTATAAATTGGACAAATTAGAGGAGTGTAAAATCCTAAGGTTGGAAAGATCATTCAAGGGTCATTTTGCCAATCCCCCTGTCTCTGGGATGGAACACAACTGGGAATGATTAGAACAAATCAGATCCTTAAAGATGCGCACAAGTCTGGTCAATTCCCTCTTAGAAGTCTCTCATTATAACATTATCACTAATATGATATGACTAATATTAGTAGTTTTATTAAGTTTTTTTATTCTATGCAGCTGATATATTTCAAGAGGCATTGGCTATCTGTCTGGCTTGTGGAATAGTCTAACCTTCATATCAATAGGCCATTTTAAAAATTGAACTATTAATTTCATCACTCCGATTGAAGCTTGGCAATATGCTAGGCAAAATATCAAATCATCAGCCAATATTTATGATTAATAATAGTTCCTATTTTTATAGTGCTTGAACTCTTTACATACATTATCCAGAAAGATTCTCAGAATAACTTCATGAACTAGTTAGATATTACCATTATTCTCATTTTACAGATGAGGAAATTGAGTCAGCTCATGTGCCAAGCCAAATGCTGAGTTTTAGAGATACAAAGAAAAGCAAAAACAAGATCCCTACCCTCAAAAAGCTTATGTTCTAATGAAGGAGACAACATTCAAAAAATCCTATGTTCAATATTCTTTCCCTACATTGAGCTCACATAGCATATGCTGTCTATAACATTCAATTCACATATTTCATATACTCCAACTTCTTATGGTCTAAATTCTCCAATTAGAGGTTGTTACTTAACCTCTAAAGCTAGTATTTATTAAGTACTCATTGTTATGTTTTTAACATATATATGTATGTACATGAGTGTGTAGACACACTCACATACACACACACACATATATATATATATATACACAGATAAAATAGATAAATAAATGAATGAATAAGTGATTCAATAAGAAATTTGTACTTGAAGTTGTTTCAACAATTACCACAACACCACCATATTTTAATAAAAGATTTTTGCTCTTTGGTCAATGGTCTACTTTATTTTAGGAAATAATCAATACTATAAAATTTCAATGTAACCAAATGGTCTCAATTCTATATTAGTTTTCTGTGCATACCCTTTGATCCAGCAGTGTTACTATTGGGCTTATATCCCAAAGAGATTATAAAGAAGGGAAAGGGACCTGTATGTGCACGAATGTTTGTGGAAGCTCTTTTTGTAGTGGCTAGAAACTGGAAACTGAATGGATGTCCATCAGTTGGAGAATGGTTGAATAAATTGTGGTATATGAAAATTATGGAATATTACTGTTCTGTAAGAAATGACCAACAGGATGATTTCAGAAAGGCCTGGAGAGACTTACATGAACTGATGCTGAGTGAAATGAGCAGGACCAAGAGATCATTATATACTTCAACAACAATACTATATGATGACCAGTTCTGATGGACCCAGCCATCCTCAGCAACGAGATCAACCAAATCAGTTCCAATGGAGCAGTAATGAACTGAACCAGCTACGCCCAGAGAAAGAACTCTGGGAGATGACTAAAAACCATTACATTGAATTCCCAATCCCTATATTTATGCCCACCTGCATTTTTGATTTCCTTCACAAGCTAATTATACAATATTTCAAAGTCTGATTCTTTTTGTACAGCAAAATAACATTTTGGTCATGTATATTTATTGTGTATCTAATTTATATTTTAATGTATTTAACATCTACTAGTCATCCTGCCATCTAGGGGAGGGGGTGGGGGGAGGTGAGAGGTGAAAAATTGGAACAAGAGGTTTGGCAATTGTTAATGCTGTAAAGTTACCCATGCATATAACCTGTAAATAAAAGGCTATTAAATAAAAAAAAATTTTTTTTTAAAATTCTATATTAGTTTTCACCTATTTAAGCATCCATTCTCTTTTTCAAAATTAAAAATTTAATACAAATAGGCAAAATACAGCTTCAGGATTTACTCAAAAGCATTAAATATTGCAAATATCAAATATACATAGGTGCTACAGAATTAGACTTAAGAAAACTAGGTTAAGAACAAAAATACTTTTTTATTTTCATTTCAGAACATGTTTTTGAACTATTCAAGAAATTGCTAACAATTCTTTCTTCTCAGACCTAAAATAAAAATAATCTTTTCAGCACTTAAAGAATCATTCTCTAGAGATTGTTATATGTTCCTTCTCCTAAAGCTCATTTTCAAGTGCAGATCTTCTCTAGCCAGCTGGCATTTGATTTAATGCCTTAGATTGCTTTACTGACATTGCCAGATCAATTCAAGGCCCCCAGGATACAAGACCCATTAAATCTCTGGTCAGAATGTAAGCTCCATGAAGACAAGGACTCATTTTCTTTTGTCAGTATTTAGCAAGATGTCTAGCATACAGAGGATTTTTGTTGTTGTACTTCATAAAACCTATTGTGAAAATGAACTTGATTTCCACCTCCTGAAGTCAGGGATAAGTAGGATAAATAACCCCAATTTTATTATTTGTTGTTGTTTAATGGTTAGCCGCTCCAACTCTTCTCAATCCCATTTGGGGTTTTCTTGACAAAGATACTAGAATGGTTTGCCATTTCCTTCTCCAGTTTATTTTATAGATGAGGAAATTGAAGCAAACAAGGGTAAGTGACTTGCCCAGAGTCACAGAGCTAGGAAAATGTCTGGGACCAGATTTGAATTCAGGTCCTCCTGACTCTAGGCCCAGCACTCTCTCCCCTGTGCCACCTAGCTGCCCATACCCCATTTTGTTGAGAGATAAATTGGTGAGCAGAGCAGCCCAGTGACTTGCTTAATGCTGGCTCAGTCTGTCTCAGGACTCATATTTTGCAATGCCCTTAATCTGCAATAATACCAAGGCCAGGCTCTGTAGCATATCCACAAAGGCCTGAGCTGTAAGTCAGGCTAGAGGCAGTATCTTGATGCTAGTAGCTTACACTATATAGAGGGAGAATCACAGTGGAACTTTAACAAACTATTTAAAGTAAAAAAACAGAAGGCATGTGAAAAGACTTGGGAAGGTCTGGTCTCAGACAATTTTGATTGACTATTTTTGATAGCCTACTCTGCAAATATCAAGAAATTTATGTCTTTTCTCTTTCTTCAAGGAACATATTTCTATGGAACAATAGCAAATAATCTCCCATCCAAAGATGCTTTCTGGAATGAGACTAAGCTTAATAAAAATTTAAGCATGAGATTTTTAAAGAATAGTTCCTATTTGGCCTCAATCATGGCTGCTCCATGTCCTTGGAGACTGTCTTTGGTACTAAAGAAAAGCATAGGACATCTATAGCCCACTTCCTCTAAGAGCCAAAATGAGGTAATCACCATAATTTAAAATTAATTCAATGACTGTCTGATATTTTAAAAACTCAATATAAAGACTTGGAAAATATGGCACATATCCACCTGGCTTTAAGCAAACCTTATATATGAAAATGAAGACATTTAGGTGGAAAAGTGGATAGAGGGCCAAAATACTGGAGTCAGGAAAACTCATCGTCCTGAATTTAAATCTGGCCTCAGACACTCAGTAGCTGGTGATCCTGGGCAAGTCACTTCACTCTGTTTGCCTCAGGTTCCTTATCTGTAAAATGAGCTGAAGAAGGAAATGGCAAACCACACCAGCATCTTTGCCAATAAAATCTTAAATGGGGTCATGGAGCATTAGGAAAATGACTTAACAACAATAAATATACAAAAATATAGATGGATAAAAATGGATAAATTGGATCCTTTACTGGTTTGCCATAGAATTAATTTAAGCTAATCAGTGCCTTGAGTTAGTTTAAATAGAATTTCAACTAATGGAAGCATGATCCACACACAACTTTTAAAGAACAATTCTAAAGTCAGTGAACCAAATCTCTTGATATTTCCAGAGTAGGCTAAAGTCAGTAAAAAGTATACAATTATAAACACACAACTTTATAATGCAATAATCCAGGGGCTCCAAATTGTCTAAGGAAAAAAGGCTAGCCAATTATTTAATTCCCTAAATTGATCCCTGGAAATAAATTAAAAGACTTTCTCTGGTCATTAAGGAACTTTGAATAAATGGATCTTCCTTTGCATCTTATTTCACAGAAATAGAGGATGTTGGAGCCAAAAAGAATCATAGGATCATCAATTTAAAGCTATAAGAGAGGTCATTTAGCCCAACCCTCTCATTTTACAAATGAGGAACTGAGGCTCAGAGAGGTCAGCTTAATTATCATTATTATTATTATTCAAGATCAGACATTCTCTTAAGGGATGCAACTTCCTCATTTTATAAATAAGAGGAATGAAGTATACAGAAACAAGATGACTAGCTCAAGGTCACATGGTCCAGTTCCTGCAGGTGAGGTAACTGAAAGGCAGAAATTAATTGCTTTGTCAAAGGTCAAATAATTAACCTTAGTGCAGGAGGTTCTAAATTGGGTCTGGTGAATTCGTTCTTTTAATATTTTGGTAGCTGTATTTTAACATACTATATTTCCTTTGAAACTCACCGAATTTTATTTATTTATTTGTTTGTTTACATACTCTTAGAATATTTATATATTTATATATATTCTTAGAAGGGATCAGTATCCATAAGTGTTTATTAAATTGTGAATGAGATCTATGACACACACAAAAAAATTAAGAACCCCCTACTCTCTCTCTTTTTTTTTTATTTAATAGTCTTTTATTTACAGGTTATATGCATGGGTAACTTTACAGCGGTAACAATTGCCAAACCTCTTGTTCCAATTTTTCACCTCTTACCCCCCACCCCCTCCCCTAGATGGCAGGATGACCAGTAGATGTTAAATACATTAAAATATAAATTAGATACACAATAAGTATACATGACCAAAATATTATTTTGCTGTATAAAAAGAATCAGACTCTGAAATATTGTACTATTAGCTTGTGAAGGAAATAAAAAATGCAGGTGGGCAAAAATATAGGGATTGGGAATTCAATGTAATGGTTTTTAGTCATCTCCCAGAGTTCTTTCTCTGGGCGTAGCTAAGAACCCCCTACTCTCGATGGAAGAACCTGGTCAATTAAAGTTATTTGAAAAATTAATGTTTGTAAACCAAAGTATATCTTTCTACTACCCCCTCCCATTATAATTTTGGAGAAAGCTTTTAATCATTTTAGTCTTAACAAATGACTTTTTAAAAATACACAAGAATCCGAACTTTAATTTCAAAAAGCATGCTGGCTTAGTAATTTATTTCATATAATTACTCAAAACAATCAAGTATATCTCACTATAATCAAATCTCAAGTATGAACAAACACTCCAGACAACCATTAAAAAGTAAATTAGGATTTACTTTATAAAAATAATTTGTTTTATAAAACTTTCTTCACTGTCCAGATCTATGATTTCATTGATATACAGAATCTCCTGGGGTGGAAAAGCCCTCTATGACTACTAAACTCCTTCTGCCCATACAGATTATCAGCTATTACCCAAGATACAACCTTGGAGAGTTGCTTATAGCATGAAGAGGTGATAAGATTTGTCCAAGGCCACACAGTCAGCATCTGGCAGACTGGACTTAAATCCAGGTCTTCATCACTCTGAGGGTAATTCTTTATAAAACTCTAAGCCAGCTCTCTATCCACTATATTAAGCTGCTTCTATTTATAATAAGATAAAATAAAATAAAATGGGACTTGCTTTAAATGGCAACTTTCTCAGGTGCCTTTAAAATATTTTTAAAATTAAATAAATGCAACAAATGATATAAAATTAAATTAGATACTGATTTTTAAAAAACTGATTGACATAAAAACTCTTCAAGACTTTGACTCCTAAATTAAAGTACATTATCAATCTACATGCTCCCTCTCATTTAAAAGTACATATCAACAAGAACTAGAAACTTGAACCAAATAAAATAAAAGTTTAATTTAAACTCATGACAGGTTTTGCTTTAAATCTGTTCACTAGTCAAAGTTTTTTAAACTGCGGGTCACAATTCTACATGGGCTCAAATAACTGAAAGCAGGGGTCATGAAATTATAATTTGTTATCATTAAATATTTGATTTGTATAACTATTTTATATACTTATAGAACCAGGGTTATAAAAATTTCTCTGGCAAAAAGGGGTCACTAGTGGGAAAAAGCCTAAGAAGTTCTGCACTAAGTGATGCTGCAACAGTAAAATTGTATGTATGTATACATGTATATATATATATATGTGTACAGTGCATCCATGCATTTACACATATACACATATTCATCACATATCTATATCATATATGCACACATACATCACTGGTTTGGAGCTCAGCAAATGGGTGCAGTTTATTACTTTATTTAATTGTCAGTTCCATTCATATCCCTGAAATACAGCATGAAACATGTTCTTTCTTTGAGACTTCTCAGTGCCTGCTATTTGAATAATTAAAAATAGCAATTTTACTCAACAGTTATCAGAATAATCTGACAGGGTGGTGGCAAGATTGCTGGATTTGCCATAAGAAAAGTGGATTCAAATTTCTGTTTTGCTATCTTTTACTTTTGTGTCCCTAAGTATGATACCACCTCTGAAGGCCTGTTCTAAATCTTTCTAAAATCTCATCCAGTTCAAAATATGTGCTCCTAGTGGGAAGGATTATTGCAATTAATTAAAAAAAAAAAAAACCCACAACCTGTGAGCAATTATGATAAGAATTCTAATGATCTAATGAGGGAAAGGGAGTAACTAAAGCAAGTAAGGTCTCAAGTTCTTGCCAAGTGTCAATTCCAGTGATAATCAATGACTCAGCCTTCCCCAGGCTTCTGAGAATAGATATTGCCTATCGGAACCTGCTGGACTTTTACAAATGGGAAAGTGGAAATATCTACTAAAAGGAACTTTACTCAATTGAGAGTCGCCAGTGGTCTCTAAAAGCAACTTCTAGTACTAGAATAATAATTTACCAAAATAAATAAATGAATGAATAGATAAATAGATGAATGAATAAACAAACAAACAAACAAACAAATAAATAAACAGCCCTTTCCTCAACCAGGAGCCTTGATCTCTCAAAGAGGTACAAAAGCTACTTCCTGCAAGTATGCAGGTCAATGATGCTAGTTTGGGCTCAGCTATGGAAAAAAGTCCCTGATCTTGTGGTTTAATGTAGTAATAAACTACATTTATTGCTGAACTCCAAACCAGAAGTATATATGTACAGATATGATATAGATATATAAATAGATATGTGAGAGTACCCATGAGTGATTGTGCCCTCTGTGCAAACTGTGCAAAGTTGTCCCTCTCCTTGAACCTCAGAACCCAGCATTAACTGCTATTTTTCATTATAATTAAAATCTCTTCAACTTAAATCTAGGAATATCCAATTTGGCCCTCACTTGAGTCAAATATCATTCAAAGTCAGGAGCTACCAGGAAAGTCCAGGAGCAATTTCATTCCATTCAATTCAAGCATTATTAAGTGCAATTAAGCCTGGTTGGGGACAGCAAAGAAATTATGGCTTCCCTCAAGGAGCTTCCCCACCTTCTCTGAAGTGGGGATCTAGACACTAGAGCAGCTTCAAAGGAAGCGGCTTTTATTCTCTGATATTCTGATGCTAGAGACATGTGGTCACCCCCAAAGCATTTTACATACATCTTCAGGCTTTGTAGGATTGTGTGTCTGTGAGTGTGTGTGTGGGATCACTTCACATTTTCTCTCCCTTCAAGGAATGACTTTAGGCTTCTTCAACTTGAAAGTTGAAAGTCTATTGAAAAGGTTCTCCATTGTCTGATTTTCCTAAACTGAGATTCACAGCTGTCACTACAGAGAACACGCCATTTGTTCCCTTGTTTGTCCTTGGTTCTCCAGGAGGACCCTGACATCAGGGAGGTGATCCTATGACACACAAGTGAAGATTTCGGTGAAGCTGTTCCAACCCAGTTTCAACACGTGGGGCGGGACTGGTAAAAACTGGGACGTAATTCTGTACCCACCCCACGCCTTTCCAAGCGATGTTCCTGACTCCAGCTTACAGGGCAATCTTCCTTCTCCCTTTATCGCCCTTATGGCGGCTGGGAGCCCAGAGAAAACCTCCGGAGCAGCCACCTGGGACGAGGGCAGTCTTTGCTCTCAACATTCTTTCTAGCTTAAATAATCTCCGCTTTCTGACGTCAAGGCAGTTGGACTCTGCGTCTGCCAGTCGGACAGTGAAAAAAGTGAAACTCGGGCCGACCGGGCGCCTAGAAACAACACGCCAATTAACAAAAATCATTCGGAAATTCCTAGTTATTTGGCCCATTCCCTTGCTCTGTTGTGGGGGGTGGGGTGGAGGTGGGGAAGGGGGAGACTGTTAAGCAGGGCAAAGGTCTAAGATTCTGTCTACTTTCTAAGGTCTCTAATCAAGAGGATCAATGACGCCTCCTTTTCTCAGAATGTGTCAAGTTCTCTGGCAAAAGTAGAAAAACGGTTCCCTCTCAACATTTTTAAACCCAAAAAGTGACTGCTAATTGATATGGGAAATATAACACCCTATCCTTTATATATGAGTTCTTCTCCAAAACATATGAGTTAACAAGCATACTTGACACATAGTTCATTAAGGTCTGGAAAAGGCTTTATATCCTCTCCTCCACAGAACTGCCAAATCACAGGTCTGAGCTATATTTTCAACTTCTCTGCTCCAGAGGCTTCCATGGGGCTCCACTGCATTGAAAATAAAATAATAACTGATGGTCATTTAAAGACCTTCACAATCTGGGTCCAGTCTGCCTTCCCAAGCTTAGTAAGTCATCCTCCTTCGCTCACTCTACATTCTAAGCAGACCAACTTGTGTGATGTTGTGTGTGTGTGTGTGGGGGGGGGTGCATTCTATCTTCCTCCTGTATCCCCAGATTCCATACTTTTATACAGGCTGCTGGGGTGCTCGGGCTCCTCATTTAGGTCCCTCAGAATCTCTAGCTCCCTTCAAAGCTCAGATCAATGCCATCTCCTTCATAGGCCTTTTCTGACTATCCTTGCATGCTAACCACCCATAACCCATCTCTGCAATTACTCTGTACAAAGCTTCACTTTGGGGCTGAGCATGGTGGCACTTGGGCACTGTAACCCCTGTCCTTGGGGAGATGGAGATGGACTGGCAGGTCTCTCAACTGGGGTTCAGCTGAGATAGAGATAAACCGAAAGGCTAGTCACACAGTATTAATATGGTGAACCTCAGAGAATAGGGGAAGAATGGGTTGTCTCAGGAGGGGCAAACCTGCCCAGATCAGAAAACTACCAGTCAAAGCTCCCCGGAAATATAAACCAGAGCAGCCAGGTGGCAAAATGAATAGAGTGGGAAACATGAAGTCAGAAGGATCTGAATTCAAATTCTGCCTTAGATACTTACACTAAGGGACAGAAGGACAAAAAAAAATATCAGAAATTTAGAGATAGAAAGCACTTGGTGGTTGTTGAATCACTTGGGGTTTTCTTAGCAAAGATACTAGAGTGCTATTTCCTTTTCCAGCTCATTGTACAGATGAGGAAACTGAGACAAACAAGGTTAAGTGACTTGTCCAGGATCACACAGATAATAAGTGTCAGGAGGACAAGTCTTTGGGACTCCAGGCTTGGAGCTCCATCCACTGTATCACCTAACTGCCCCAAAGGGACCTTGGAGGCCATCAAATCCTAACTCGTTATTTTATGATGAGGAAACTGAGATGGAGAAATTAAGAGACATAGGGGCCTAAGTTTTTAGGCCCCTATAAATAAGGATTAATAAATAATAAATAAGGATTAAACTATAAATAAGGATTAATAATAACAACCTCCTCACAGAGTTGTTGGGAGGGCCAACCAATAAATATATCTAAATGCTTTGCAAGCCTTAAAGCCCTATATGTTAGCTAGTATTAGTTTACTATACTTAAATTTACATTTAAGCATACAACAAGCAAGTTGTCTCCTGGAAAGCAGGAACTCATATTTTTTGTCTTTATATCCAAACACACACAACCACAATCCAGTGGGTGGATGACTATTTTTAATCTAATTTTGCAGATAACATTTAGGTTTAGGGAGAATAAGAGATTATCCACCTAGTGAATGTCACAAACAGGATTCCAACCTCTATCTTCTAGATTCTATTCTTCTGGATTCCAGGCTCTAATTACACTACTAAAGAACCTATATAAAATTGCTTCTTTCCATGGGATAGCTAGATGGAGCACTGTATAAAGTGTTCAACTCTGACCACAGATACTTATTTGTTATATAACCCTGGACAAGTCAATTACCATGTCTGCATGGCAGAAGGAAATGGCAAACCATTCCAGTATCTTTGCCAAAAAAAACAAAAACAAAAAAAACACCCTGAAATGGAATCACAAAGAGTTGGACATGACTGAAAATGGCTGAACAAGAATAATTACTCATATCAAGTGATATTTTTAGTCTGTTATGGGTTATAAACAAGGTCATTTTTGGAAAAACTCACACAGTCAACTCATCCCCTAACCCTCAACTCCTCCCTCACTTAAACAGGAGATGTGACCATAAGCATCACACCAGAAGCAACTCCAGCCCCAAATGTTTTTCTTCTTAAGTGACTTGTTTAAGGCAAGATCCTGCCCTCCAGTGGCACTACCTCATGTTGCAAGGCAATCCACTTTCCATTTTACTAGCTCCAAGTACTTGTGGGATACAAGTTGCTCCTCTAAGATTATAAAATCATAGAATGCTACATACAGCTGAAATTAGGGATTCATTTAGTCCTTTCTTCTCATTTAAAGAGTAGCATGGTACAATAGCAAGAGCACTAATATTGGGTTCAGAATGTATCAAATATGTTTTGCATATATATGGGCAAACGATAATTTCTCTGGTCTCAGTTTCCTCATTTATAAAAATATGTGATCAAACCTGATGATCCCTTTGGTCCAATCTTCCTCTTATTCTATGGTCCTGGTAAAGGAAATTTAAACTCTCTTTCTACGATTCTCTATACTTTAGCAGGGTAGCCTTTTGGTTACAAGGAGAAACTCATCCTCAGCTTTGACACTGAAGATGTGTGCATATGAATATACACATACATATAAATTCACACACATGTAAATGCATATATACATGCATGTACATATATATGGATGGATTAAAAACTATATATTTATGTACATATGTACATATAAAACCACAGGTGAAAGCTGAGTAATAGATGGACACCAAAGACGAATGAGCACCCTTGAAAAGGGTTCAACAGCCCTCACACCAATAGTGCTAGTTCTCCATAAATCCCCCATCATCCACTCTTCACCTCAACACTGTAATGTCATAGAGTCTCTTCAAAAATAAAAGACCAACAATAACATATAAAATCTTTTGCTTTTATAGTTCCATATACTTGTGAAAATATAAATATATACAAAAATTATATATGTAATTCTTTATATTTACAGAATATTGACATTTATGCATATATTTGTAGATCATATGTCTTGTGAATAATTTAGATACACTGATCTCCAAATTAGGAAGTCACATGTCCATATCCTTGCAGTTTATAATATAACTCCCAAGTTTGAAAGACTTATAAAACTCATATATTGTTCATCCTTTGTTTTTGAAAAGGAAGTCTTAACTTTCAACCAAATAGTATTTAAATGAGACAGAGTTGTACAAAGTTGTCATCTTCACTCTTTCTTCCAGAGTCTTCAAAGTCTGGGGATAAGACAAGTTACAGTAACTGGCAATTCAGTGAATGAACTTGGTGTTTTTAATGTCTAACCAAACCCTAAGCATTCCACAGTTCCACTTTCATGGCTACTGAAACAAATTGTTTTCATCTACCAGCAAGAGAAGTCCTCATCTGCTTGGGAAGATACATTCTACTAAATCAGAAACAAGCTTGAAACCTGTTGGTTATTCTCAATGTGTCAAGGTGGTTTTCCCAGGATGTGGTCAGTAGCATACTGCATGCTATAGCTTGCTGAGACTGCACATGGGAGCTTATTACCAGCAGACACCAAAGGTAGGTGAACAGTTCCTGTTCAGTTCCCTGAATATTCTATATACAAAACTCACATCTGTTCAATTCAAGCATATGTTAAAATCCAATATCTACTAGGGTCCCTATCATGTAATTTTTCCTGTAAAGATGGGGAAATCTGCCCTTAAAACTTACTTAGTTCAGTAGGCTAAGGATCAAGACATTGAAAGGGTATCTCATGTTAATTAGGGCATAAGAAGTCAGTAACCCTCATACCTGGTAGAAATTCCATTATCTTGCCTCACTCACAGAACCCTACATATCTGCTGATGAGATGTATATCCACATGGAGTAGAGAATAAACATGTCCACTTTAATGAATTCTGCATCCTTGTTATATGCTACAACTAAAGAAACTTACTTTTGTTAACTATTACATGGTCTATAAATGTCTATTTTATTCCATTATCCTTTTTTTGGTGGAGGCAATGGGGGTTTAGTGCTGCCCCATTTTATTTCATTACTAAACCTGAATCGCCAGATCAGCCTGAATGGGGCCTGGTCAATAACATTTGATGATGTGATGAGTGAGATTGGATCAAATTGTGGTTTTCATTTTTGAAGGGAAGAAAAAAGATTTAATAAACTTTTTGGAGTTGGTGCCTATAAAGGTATGGGGCAGCTAGATGGCACAGAGATAGAGGGGTCAGGAAAATTGAGTTCAAATCTGACCTCAGATACTTATTCACTCTGTGACCCTGGACAAGTCACTGCCTGGCTCAGTTTCCTCATCTGTAAAATGACCTGAAGAAGGAAATGGCAAACCACTCAAGTATCTTTTTTTTTATTATAGCTTTTTATTTACGAAACATATGCATGGGTATTCAATATTGACTCTTGCAAAAACTTCTGTTCCAACTTTCCCCTCCCCCCCAGATGGCAGGTAGTCCAATACATGTTAAATATGTTAAAGTATATGTTAAATCCAATATATGTATACATATATTGCACAAAAAAAAATCGGCTCTAGAAAGAAAGGAAAAAAACCTGAGAAGGAAAACAAAAATGCAAATAATTAATAACAGAAAGAGTGAAAATTCTATGTTGTGGTCCACACTCATTTCCCATAGCTCTCTCTCTGGTGTAGCTGACTCTCTTTGTTACTGAACAATTGGAACTGGTTTGAATCATCTCATGGTTGAAAGGAGCCATGTCCATCAGAACTAATCTTCGTATAATCTTGTTGATGCCATGTATAATGCCCTCCTGGTTATGCTCATTTCACTCAGCATCAGTTCGTGTAAGTCTCCCCAGGCCTTTCTGAAATCATCCTGCTAATCATTTCTTACAGAACAATAATATTCCATAACATACATATACCATAATTTACTCAGCCATTCTCCAATTGAGGGGCATCCAGTTAGTTTCTAGTTTTTAGCCACTACAGAAAGGGCTGCCACAACCATTTTTGCACATGTGGGTTCCTTTCCTTCCTTTAAGATCTCTTTGGGATATAAGTCCAGTAGAAACACTGCTGGGTCAAAGGGTATGCACAGTTTGATAACTTTTTGAGCATAGCTCCAAATTGCTCTCCAGAATGGTTGGATGTATTCACAATTCCACCAACAATGTATCAGTGTCCCAGTTTTCCCACATCCCCTCCAACATTTGTCATTATCTTTTCCTGTCATCGTAGCCAATCTGACAGGTATGTAACCACTCAAGAATCTTTACCAAAAATGGGTCATGAAAAGTTGAACTTGATTACAATAACTAAACAACAGCAACGTCTACTGATAACCTGTAAGTTGGTTAAGTAGAGCCAAAATGAAACTTTTAAAATTATCCAAGACAACCTTTTTAGTTAACACAAAACAATTTTGAATCCCCAGGTAAAGTAGAGGCTATTTCCTTTCTAATAGTGGAGATAAGGCTGGAATATTTCCCTTTACATTAACTTTACATGGCCAGGGAGGAAGTTAAGAACTACTTGATGGTTTTCAGTGGATTATAAAAACTGAACAAAGCTGTCATAACAATTGTTAAAGTCATTTCTGACATTTTCAATATGATAACCATACATATGGTATGACATATGTCAGGTGACACCTGACAGGTGTCAGGTGAATAGTATAAGGTGGCAGGTTTTTTTCCTCTATTCCCATAGCAGACAATAGTCAAGATTCATTTTTTCCTTCACCATTCTTCTCCAGCGCTACTTAAACATCACAATCTGAGGGATAGGATGTGAAAGGTGGGAAGTGTCAATGACCACTTCCTGGGGACATTGTTGTTTATCACCATATTGACAACATGTTGATTTGACCAGACAATGCTATAGTAACCTGAGACTCCATATCAATGTGAAGACCGAAAGTGAAAAGTTAACTCTAAAAAAATCCAAGATTCAGTCAGTCAAGTTTTAGGAAATATAGAAATTGGAAAGAATCCAGGTAATTGGTGCAGAAAAAAAGTTTGATGTTTGCTTCCCCATAGATGGAAAAAGGAAGCCCAGAGGCTTATTGAACTTTTCTGGATTTTAGAAAATACATATTGCCCATCTGAGTATACTGTAGATCAGTGGTTCTCAAAGTATGGTCTAGAGAATCCTGGGGATCTCTGAAACCCTTTTAGAGGGTCTACAAATTCAAAAATAGTTTTTATTTCCAATATGGTAAATGTCTATAAATATAATCCAAATAAACAAAAACTCTTTGGAGAGATCCTCAATAATTTTTAATAGGATAAAGATACTGAAAACATAAGTTTGAGAACCACTGCTGTAGATCCTCCTTAACTAAAGCCACTTTTAAGTCTCTCTCTTTCAAGTTGGGTCCAGAACAGTCTCTTGCCCTAATGCTAACAACCCTAAAGTACAACATCCAATAGTCTCTCCTCCTAGGCCTTTATGATACAGTGGGACATATGGGTTTGGGAAGTCTCAAACCATAAAGATCAGCCAAGTGAGCACCGAGTTTCAGAGAGCTTCAAACTCCCTACAGTGGCCTCTTCCTATCACTTCTGAAAAATAGTTGTTCTCCTGTTATTGGGCCTTAGCTGCCATGGTAGGGATGGCATAAGGTCATACCATCCCCCCTCACCCACAACTGCTATAAATGAGTGAATAATACAAGATAGGTCCTCTAACAAAATGGGGAGAACACAGTGGGTTTTAAATGGAAATGGTGAATGGAAGACCATTTTCACTAAGTACCTCAGGTGTCAGCAGCCTTTGTGATTATGTGGTGATGATGACAAAGGCTGGGGCTTCCAGTCCCAGACCTGACATCCAGACTTCTTCACTAGCTCACTGGCTCCTTCTCTGAGAGTCTGGGCTCCTCAAGAACACTGTTTTGTCTGGTTCACTGACAAGCTACAATAGGAGGGTCCAATTAGCCTCTGCAAGTCATTAAGCTGGTAATGATTGCCTGAGACTTGGAGGAATCAGGGTTCTAGCAAGTCCTCCAAGCTGTAAGTATATGGCTGGTATGAGAACCTTTAAGGATGAAGAGAATGGGTCATTTAACTACACTATTTTCTAGGAAGTGACTATGACAGATTACTCCAGGCCCTATAACCTAGGGCCTGGAGAAAACAAGAACAGGTTTTCTCATTTAGGTCAGGATCAATGGAAAAATTTAACTGATACCTTCAAGAGCTTATCAGCAGCTCTCAGAGACCTCATAGGCCCTCTACTCAACTAAACAACTAAGTAAATGCCTTCCCAAGAATGGCAAAAGTTGGGGAGTGAGTCTATTGCCAGTTTGGACATTAGGATGCCATGCTGTGGTGGATTCAGGACCACATGCTCACTCCAAAGATGAGAAAGCTATTCCAATGGAACTCCTTATGTGAACCAAAGCGTACATGTATCATGGGTGGTCTTTAATTGCCTACAGCTAGCAGATTGGCTTTGTTTCCCATTTCAGAGTAAGAGGTCTGTCCTTTCTGAATAGTACTTTTTTCATCATGCTACCTGGCTACCAGAGTTGAAGATCCCACTTTCCAAAAGACAAGTCCGTGATTAAAAAAAAAAAATTAGCACCCTAAGAAGACATAAAGGATCTCTCCAATTCATCAGTTTTTTGGAACTGACTTCTAGGAAGACTACCCAATAATGACAAAATGTTTTTAGACACAGTCATGGGTAACCATTTCTGACCCTTTATTCTATCCGCAATATAGTGTGTTTATAGATAGATAGATATAGATAGTTACAGTTATATAGACCTCCCCAAGGTCAAGGCCCCTTAGAGGCCCTATTTACCCTGGAAAAAAAATTCAAGGCCCTTTGAATTGTTTGGTATCCTTTCCCCTAAGATGATTTGAACAACTTCCCAGGAAGGGCTTGAGGCATGTAGGAATGGAATTGTTGGGAGGTGCCTTGTTTCTAAAAACATGTGGGAATTAAACTGTCTCTAGAGACAGCTGCATTGTCAATGTGTAACTGTCTGGAAGAAAGGGAATACATATCTGATTGTCAATCTAGAGTATCAGGATAAAGAAAGGATAACTGGATAAGGAAGAATCATAACTCAATCTGAGCAGAAGAAGGCATCAACTGGGGCCTCAGCAGGGGCATAGAACTGATATGCTCTTACCTGTAAGGCTCCCAGGGAGGGGAAGGTGGTGGCTTGTAGATTAGGAAACATTGAAATAGTGGCAGTATAAAGTGTGTCTCATCATCCTCAGTATCAACAGGCCAGCTGGTGGGCAATGGCCTCTTGGTTACCTTAATATAAGTGATCCAGGCTTTTGATGGGGATTGGGGACTTTGCCAAAAACTATCATCAACTACTCTGTGGTTCTGACATTCCTAGTATCACTCCTCCTACTTACTATCACTGTTTTATATCAGGACATATATATACACATACACACATTTGTATACCTACATATATTATATATAGTATAAATGTATACACAATATAAATATATAATAAATACATACTGTATATGTGTACATCTATGCATCTATTCCATGCATACAGATATCATACACACACCCATAAATGTATATACATATACACACATTTGTATATCTACATATATTATATATAGTATAAATGTGTACACAATATAAATATATAATAAATACATACTATATACGTATATGTGTGCATCTATACATCTATTCCATACACACACACACACACGCACACACACACACACACATATGCATATACATACACTGGTGTGACCTTAATATCACGTAGCAGATCTGGGACTCAGTCCTTCTAGAGAAGGGAAAGGAAGCTGGGATTTCTGGCCTTCATTACCCATATTAAGTCTCCCTGCAACTGTATTTTTTCAGGGATTCCTCATATTACTTCCTTTTTTCCTTTTTTATTCTGTTTCCTTTTCTTGGGCTAAGCCCCTCCTCTTGGGCAAGCTTTCCACCTCCCCAAGATCAAGGCTGTCTAGTAACAGCTCCAAGACCAAAAGGAGACACCTACAACTGCCTGTGCCTTCTATTACTGAGAGCTAACAAGTGAAGAGAGGGCTCACGGATGCTCCCTTACCACAAGACTGGCTTGTCTCTTCCCTTAACATCTTCACACACACCCCCCCCCAAGCAGAGGGGGAGAAATGGTGATTTTGGGGTTTTTTATTCAGCTGCATGATCTTCTAACCCTTTCATTCCAGGAGACATAATTGGCAAAGCCAGTACAATGCACCACAACTCATGTTTGAAAATACCTGAAGCAAAATGGCTGTAATCCATTTTGAAGAATAACTCCATTCTGTATGTTAGCTTTGTGTACTGAGCTATATTTATAGCCTTATCAGCTGGAGGGGGAAAATCCTCTTTGAAGCAAATCTAAGACTCTTTTCTTTTTTTTGAAAACTCACAAGAGCATAATGCCATAGGAAATCATCATTAACACAGCTCTCCCTGGATTTAAGTGAACTCAAATAATGAGAGGAGTGAGAAGTTTTCATAGGACATAATACTCCCCAAAGACTTCAGATATAATCAATGTTGATATATCAGTTGCAGCTTTTCAGAATAATCACTTCTCTTTAATTTAAACCCCTGTTGGGTCAGAGAGGTACATAGAGCAAGGAACCATTTGCTCAGTGGTACATTAGTAGGGGAAAATGTCTCCCCATTCAAGACAGGATAAATATAAGCTTCCTTGTTCACATTAATATTATAATTATTATTGGAGGTTGGGGGTTGAGCTGTTAATCTCTAGAGATCCAAAGAAATGAGGCTTATAAATTAGACAGCCAGGTAAAATCCAAACCATCTCTACCCAGACCCTCCCATCTCTTCAGAGGATTAAAAATTACACAAAAGCTCTCAGGTTATCAATATTATCTCTTCTTGGCCCTCTAATGTAAAATTAAATTCATTCCTTATTTTCAGAAGAAAGGAAATCAAATCAACAAACAGTCCCTAAGTCCCTGTGGGATTCCACCAAATGACATTTCCTGATATCTTCTATCAAGTCTCTACTGGAGAGGTAGTTTCTGGCATTGCCATTACTGTGAATAAGAAATGTGGCAAAGGATCAGGAAAAGCATAAGTCCCTAAGCTTCCATTTAAAACAAACAAACAAACAAATATATTTCACAAAATTTCCCCAAGGTCTTAAGAGAGGCATGCAAGAATGGTACAAAATGTAGCAGCAATAGCATTTCCTCAGCCTTGGTGGATACCAATAAATCACATGTCCAGATTCTACCCATCCACTTGGGAGTGTGGAGCTAGTTAAGCTCAGGCCTGTAGCTTAGGCAATAGAATCCATGTTCTATTGCAGGCGGGTAATGACTTGAGCTTCACAAAGAATTCTGCTGGAAAAAATAGCATTGAAATGATAAACAGAAAGTCTGTTTCTAGCTGCTTATGGCTTCCTATTTTTTAAAACTGTTGGAGAACAGGACTAGGTCTGGAGATTTTAGAAGGATGTGGACAGGACAGTTAGTATCCAGTTACCACTTGAGATAATTCAATTCAAGTTATTAAACATCTATTATGTACAAGGCACCACAGAGATTTTTAAAAAATGAAACCTGACATAGTCCCTGCCCTGCACAAAATTATATATGACCAGACCCATATGCAAATAATTACCATAACAATGAGACTATTATCAGCATTAAAAAAATGTTGAGATCCAAGTAAAGTGCTAGGGGAGATCTTGGGGAGAAGAAACATCACTTTCTTTTGGGGGATGGAATCAAGAAAAGTTGCAGGAAGAAGACAGATTTTGTGACCTTAAGAAATGGGAGGGTTTTGAACAGGTAGAGTGAGTAATATAGGGTAGGAATGGGTGAGGGGGAAAGACTGGAATTGTTATTTATTGAATGCTACATTTTAGAGAACAAACATTTGAGTCTATCTCCTTCTACAAATGAGAAAACCTGGACCTCATTGAAGAAAATGAGGGAAGTGAAATAGTGAAGGACACCTCAATTCCATGCATTGCCTAAGCAAAAATATGTCATTATTCCAGTTTAGTTGAAATGTAAAGTTAGTCACATAAAGTAGAATGATGTTAGGTAAGACAGGAAAACAATAACAAAAAAGTAGATGTGAAAAATCTGGAATGGCAATGTGACCCAGTACCATCAAAATGATAACCCAGGCCAATCTGCTTCATTAAGTGACCCTACCAGAAAGAATACTGAGACAGCTAATAGTATACCCATTAATCATGCTACCATACTTCATTTTGTCACCTAGGTTCCTAACATCAGACTCATCTTCAACTCTTCCCTCTTCCTTACCTTACATTTTGTTGTTAATTAAACAATAAATATATTATGCATGTATTTATATGTATACAATATACATACATATATACAATATATAAATGTATGCATACATATATTTATATATAAACGTACTTTTAATGTTTCATGTAGATGGCTGAAACTCTGAAAAGGTGTACTTGAATCAGACAGCAGAGCACTTAAAGCTAAAATTACCTATTTGATGTGAGATAATGGTTCTTTATACATATATTTAGATGAGATAGTGATGTGGTGGCTCTCCTCACCATTGGGGCTTGCTGAATGTGTGGTGGGGAGGTAATTGTAGGCAAGAATTGGAGGGCTAAGGGAGAGAATCAGAGTCACTCTGCCAAAGGACGAGGAGGAGAGAGAATTCAGGCTCTGGACTCCAGAGTCCAGGATCCATCTTTGGCAAGCCGCATGGCAGCTTGACTGCCTCCTTCACTTCTCCTCCTAAAGACCAAGAACTTTGATCCTGATTCTGATCCCGAGGCCCTCCAGAGAGCTAGCCCACACATTATAATTTCAGGTATGCTATTAATTATAAAGGATGCAATCGGGAAAAGAACATGGTTCCTGATATTAATTGCTAAGGATACAAAGCAACATGGTCCCTGTCTTCAAAGAGCTCACATTCTGATAGGGGAGACAGTATGCAGATGACCATGCACATATAAGCTCTAAACCATATAAGATAGGTAGTCTCAGAGGGAAGGCCCTAGGAACAGGGTGGAGACTGACCATGGCCAATAAAGGTGAAGATTTGTGGGTTTTGCTCTAATTTTTCTAAATTTTTGTCTAATCAAGTATATATATTATTTACCTATTTTCTCCACATCCTCCAGGAAATAAAAGGAGGGAACAAAACCCTTCTCCCTTATCCTCAGTATTCAACCAGTTGACAAATACTGTCAATTACATGTCGACATATTTGCCAATCTGTCTCCTTTTCAATCCACACCTCATTTGTATAATTGCAATAGCCAATTCACTAGTTTCTGTTTCCATTTTATTCCCTATCGTTATAGCCTATCCCTCAGCAACTACGTTAATACTCAAACTGCAGGTCTAACCTTGTCATCTACTGGCTCAAGAACCTTCAAGAGTTCCCAAATGTTTTTAGAGTAAAATGCAAGCTCCTCAATTTGGCATTTAAAGACTATCAAAATCAGCCTCCAGCCTACCTTGCAGGTTTATTGTACATTACTTCCTTTCACTCTAGTTCCAGCCAAATAGTCCTGCTTGCTATTCCCCAAACAAGGCAATGTAGTTCTAATTGCACTTTTTGACAGGCTAGTCTGTATATCTGTAATGCTCTCTGCTCATTTCTGCCTCCATCAACAGCAAGCATCCTCCAAGGTTCAACTCAAGTGCCCTGCCTCAATAATCATTTTACAGTTACTTTGTGTATACTTTGTGGGCAACTAGGTGGGGTGGCAGCTAGAACACTCACCCTGGAATCAGGAAAATTCATTTTTCCCAAGGTCAAATCTGACTACAGGAACTTTGCAGTTGTGTGACTCTGAACACATTACTTGATCCTGTTAGCCTCAGTTCCTCATCTCTAAAATGAGCTGGAGAAGGAACTGGAGAAGGAACTGGCAAACCACTCCAGGATCTGCCAGAAAACACCAAATTGGGGCAGCTAACTGGCTCAATGGAGAGAGCACCAACCCTGAAGTCAGGAGAACCTGATTTTAAATCCAGCCTTAGACAAAATACTTACTAGCTATGTGACTCTGGGCAAGTCACTTAACCCTAATGGAAAGAAAGAAAGAAAGAAAAGAAAGAAAGAAAGAAAGAAAGAAAGAAAGAAAGAAAGAAAGAAAGAAAGAAAGAAAGAAAGAAAGAAAGAAAGAAAGAAAGAAAGAAAGAAAGAAAAGAAAGAAACAAAGAGGAAAAAGAAAGAAAGAAAGAAAAAAAAGAAGAAAGAAGAAAGAAAGAAAAGTAACAAATAGACACGAAAAGAAAAAGAAAGAGAAGAAGAAAATGAATGAACAAAAAACACTAAATAGGGCATGAAAGGTTACAGATTAACAACAAAATATATTTGTGTACTTCTGGTAAGAAAGTGTTACCATTTTCCACCCCACCTCCCATAAAATATAAATATCTTGAGGGTTATGAATTATCTTGCTTTTTGTTTTCCACAAATTAATTTAACATAGGGCAGGGCACATAGGTATTTAATAAAAAAAAGTTTCCTGAATGAATGTGTTGCTGTAGTTTCAGATGGATAAGAAAAGTCCTAGTGTCATGGCTTTAAAAGGTTGACTAAAATTTTTTAAAGCTCCACTGAGGTTAGGGATTAACTACTTGTGGACTTAGAGAAAATAAATACATCCTGAATATTCCAAGACAGGGGTCCTCAAACTTTTTAAATAGGGGGCCAGTTCACTGTTCCTCAGACTGTTGGAGGGCCGAACTATAGTAAAAACAAAAACTTTGTTTTGTGGGCCTTTAAATAAAGAAACTTCATAGCCCTGGGTGAGGGGGATAAACGTCCTCAGCTGCCGCATCTAGCTCACGGCCGTAGTTTGAGAACCCCTGTTATCAAGAGAATCACTGTAATAGTATTTACATTGCACATTTCCAGATATCTTTTTCTCTCTCTCCTCTTCATACATACACACACTCACATACTTTTTTCTCTTATACATACTCAAATACACTTTCTCACATTCTCTCTCTCTCAAATACACACACACACACACACACACACACACACCCCTCCACTTATATCAGGAATCAGACTTCTAGTCCCTCTAAGACCAGGGTCTTTTGCCTTTGAAGACAGAGCCCAGAACCAGAAATTCAGATACTAACCCCACTGCTCTTCACAACCTCATCAATTGGTAGCAGCAATGATATTAGGTCAAATTTCCCTTCTTCTGAAATACTTAGGAACATAGGTTGAGAATAGCAAGGGACCTCATAAATCTTCTATTTCAATGAGTGCATTTTTCAGATAAGAAAATGATGGAAAGTTACAGTTAAGTGATTTGAACAGGGACTGTGGAAATAAGCAGCTAGAGGTGGGATTCAAGATTATCTGACTTCAAATAGAATATTCCACTGTTCCACCTTCCAGTGAACCTACCAGCTCTTTATAATTCCCAGGATTATCAAGGTAGGAGTTCCAGGCAAAATGCAGGAACATTCTTATCCCATGATTAGCAAACTCCTTCCTATCCTCTTCTCACCTAATCCTGGCATAATTGCTGGCCGCCATTCCAGTGGAAGCCATGCCTTTCCTCTACCACTAATCTTTCATCCCATCTTCCTCAGCCCTAAACACTCTAAATCCCTTTCCAACTTTGCCCCCTACCATGTGCCCTCCCTCTGCAACCCCACTCTATCAGCAACAAACTTTTCTTCATCTTGTATCTTTTTCTTTCATGCTCCTTCCATCTTTTGGTACTTACAGAGATCTAACTCCACCTAGAATGTACTGCATCCTCCACCATCCTTTCCAGTACTGGATAGTCCTTCTCTGGTACTTCTGCCTGACTGGACTAGAACAAAGAACAGGTGTTCTCCTTGTTCCAAAATTTCATTCTCAACAAGTGCAAGTGTCATTACCTGCATTTTACAAATAAGCAAACTAATGTTTGTTTTGTTCGAGGTTATTCAGCTACAAAGTGTATATTATTGCAAGGTAAGTGGTACAATAAATAAAGTTCTAGTCTCGGAGCCAGGAAGACATGAAATCAAATACAACCTTAAACACTTACAAACTGCATGGCTTTGAGTAAGTCACTTAACTGCTATCAGTTTCCTCAGATGAATAATGGAAATAAAAAGAGCACTTAAAGAGTTTTTGTGATAATCAAGTACAAATATTTGTCAATTTTTAATAAAGTACCTGTCATAATTAGTGTTTTACCAAAAAAAGTGTCATTTTCAAACTCCCAATGCTATCATCATTTAGCAATTTCTCCTTTGAGGTTTGTTCTCACACTAGGTATTACTAGCAAGATTTTTGTTTCTCTAGAGTTCTTGACCTTTTTTGTGTCCTACATCCCCATCCCTTTAGCAGTCTAGAGAAGTCTATGGAATAGTGTTCCCAAATGTACAAAATAGATAAAATTACCAAGGAGGCCAGTACTCTCCTATTTGCTATTCTCTATACATGATTTCCTATCTCCCACCTTTGGTCCTTTGCACATTGCTCCCCATACAGAATCCTTTTCTCCTTACCTCTATCTACCTTTTGGAAAACCTAGCTTCCTTCAAGCCCCATCTTCTTCCACAAGATTTTTCCTGATATCCCCTTAATAGCTGGCAGTCTTTTCTTCAAACTAATTGTATTTACTTCATATAATGTTTGCATAATTACTTTTCTCTGTGCATTATGATTCTTTCAGCAGAATGTAACATTCTTTAAAAAATGAATGATTTCAATTTGTCTTTGCATCCCCAGCACCCAACATACTGCTGGGATCATAAAAAGTGCTTCAGAAATGCTTACAATGGCACTTAGGCATGAGCTTATAATAAAAATTACATTTATATAATACTTTACAGTACATAAGACACCTTTTGTGCAAATATCTCACTTGTGTCTCAGGGGAATTCTGTGAGATGGATAATATAATCATTATCATTTCAACTCTGCATATGGAGAAAATGAAGGTTAGAAATAGATTATATAATATATAGATTATATATTATAGATATGGATGAATGGTTGGTGAATGGATGGATGATATAGGATGAATGGAAAGATAGGTGGATAGATAAATAGGATTGCTAGACAGACAGACAGACAGACTGGCAGATGGCTCAAGAAGCATACATCTGGATCTGGATTTGAATCTGGAGTCAGAAGACCCCAGTTTTAGATCTCATTTTTGCCATTTCCTATCTATATAATCTTAGGTAGGTCATGGATTTCGCTGGGCCTTAGTTTCCTTATCTTATTAAATAAGGGACTGGCTTAGGTAAATACCTCCTAAGATCGTTTTGAGCTCTCTAAACTTAGGATCCCATACTGCTCTACTGTTAGAAGACACAAAATGTTCCAATAAGTCATCAAATTTATTGATGAAAAAAGTTCTTCCCAAGATTACATCAGTAGTTATCAATGAGCTAATAACACAAACTCAGGCAACCTAAACCTAAGTCCAGTGACCTTTTCCCATTTTTTCCCTGTTGCCTCCAGAGTATTATAGGGCACATTCAACACACCTAAGATTGACTTCAACAAGTCAGGGTTGTTTCCTAAAGCATTCTTGGTTTCCTTTAAAATCAATTATGAGTTTGGCAGGGGAAGAAGTTGCAAGAAACTACAATCCAGACTGTTATGGACCTCTGGAGGCTGTTATACCCACTCAAGTAGCAAGTGATACAGAACTGCCTCTCCTCTCCCCTACTCCTCCAGTGCTAGGGTGGGCTCAGAGGCCTTGAGTGCAACAAAGACCCCTCTTCCACTGGATTATTTTATGATCAGAGTTCACCAGAACCTGAATACAGTCCTAGTCCTATAAATTGTCTTGTGATCTATCCCTGCTACAAAAAGATTGAGTCGGGGTGGAGGAGGAGAACAGTACACAGAATGTCTCATTCCCTACTTCCAGCTCCTTTGAAGAATGGTTTACAAAATCATTTACATTTGGCATATTCCAAGTTACTGTGAAAGAAACCAAATCCTGATCCTCTTCCCACTTTCCACCTACTGGAACCCTCAAAACACTCCAATTCAGTTACAACTTAATAATTCATTTGAATGCATAAGCAATTACTTCATGGCCCCAAAAAACTATTTCAGACATAGAAAAGACCTAACTTAGGATGAAGAGAGAAAGGAAATAATTATTCAGGCCAAAAAGAGCCCATAAGGAAAAAAAGAGCAAGGTTAGGTTTGAGTCCTCTGGAGTTAATAGAACAAATCTAATCCTTCTTAATGTGACAACCCATCACATATTTGAAGATAGCTATTGTTTCCCTGACTCCTCCCCGCTACCATATACATACATTTTAATTTACTAAATAACATTTTTACCTTTCCATTCATTTTGCCTTGAATGACCTTGAACATTTTTGAGATCAGAAGAACCAGGATTCAGAACTGGGTGACTCCTTCCAAATTCACACAGAAATTGTGGTAAGATAGGTTTGTTTGTTTGTTTTTTGTTTTGTTTTTGTTTTTGTTTTTCACAAATCTACCTGCCCCAGCTAATGTTGAGACCAAATCACTAAAAATAGTTTAAGGCCATGATCCTAAATCTTGCTGCAAATGTTTGTCTAATTAAGCTGACTTGGTCAGTATCTCTCTTTCTCTCTCTCTCTCTCTCTCTCTCTCTCTCTCTCTCTCTCTCTCTCTCTCTCTCTCTCTCTCTCTCAGAATTTGAAAGGATAAGCTACATGTTTAATTTCATGGGGTCCAATCCACAGTAAATTTGGAAAGGTCGAAAATCCCAGAGGTTTTTACTTTTCAGGACTATGGTTCAAGAGCTTATGAGCTATGTGACCTCGGGACAAGTCAATCTCCTTGAAACTCAATGTTCTCCCAATGAAATAAAGAAGTCCAACTCAATGACCTCCAAGGTTTTTTTCCTTTTTCCAGTTCAAACAGGCTTAGAAGCCTATAGGTAGCAGAGTTCATAAAGATAGCACTTTTTTTTTACAGGTTATCAAATTCCATTTAAAGAATTGGCTTTATCTATCTCACATCCAAAAAGTTTTTAAGAGTTAAGAATTACTCCAAGTATCCAATAAGATAGTGTAACAGTAATGGGATCTTTTTGCCCTCTGGTGGTCAGGATGATTTAAGACTTTAATGCTATTGCTACAGGAGGCAAAGTCCTGGAAATAAAAGATCTTGGAGCTGTCCTTCATTTTAAAGATCACTCAAGTCCATTCATTGGACTTATTTATTTCACAGATAAAACTATTCAAATATCAGATTCGATTATTAAACGTATTTTGATGACTCCACAATCTGCAAATCCAGCTCTACTCTCTCCCCTGAATTCCAGATGTATATCATTACTGCCTATTAGCATTTCCAACAGTATGTCTCATAAGCATCTCAAATTTAATATGTCCAATGAAAAATGCCATCCACATGCAGAGAAGGACAACTATAGAAACTGAATGTGGATCAAAACAGTATTTTCACCTTTTTTTTTTTTTTTTTTTTTTTTTTTTTTTGCTTTTTGTTTTTCCTTTCTTGTGTTTTTCCTCTTTTGGTCTAATTTGTCTTGCACAACATGACAAATATAAAAAATCTTCCAAAGTGATTCGACTAAATTACAAATTTGGCTGCTTAACAAATGTAAGTAGATCCCTATAATTTTGAGGACTAAATATAAACTATTTGGCATTTATTGCCCTCTACAACCTAACCCCCAACCTACCTTTCAGGTTAGCCCATATTACTCCCCTTCATGTACCCTATGATTTTGTCAAACTGACCCTCTTGCTATCCCTCATATAAGCTACTCCACTGCATAAAAAAACTACTCTTTGGACTTCTCTATTAGTTGTCTTCTATCCAAGGAAAACTTCACCCATCCTACCACCACCATCTCTTAAAATCCCACATTTCCTTTAAGGTGCCATCCAAATGCTACCTTATACATGAAGCTTTTCCTTTCCCCAAGTTATTTTGTACCTATTTTATGTTTCTATAGATATATATGAACATATTGCTTCTCATGATTCGTTTGTAAGCTTCATGAGGGAAGGAACTGTTTCATTCCTGTCTTTTTATTCCCAATACTTAGCAGCACAGAGTACCTGGAACACAGAAAGTGCTTAATAAATACTTGTTAATTTGTTGATGAAGAAACTTAGGGATTTGCCCAAGATAACACACAACAATAGAGCCCCAGGATCATGATAACCATACCAGGGTGCTTTCTACTTCAATAATAGCAAATTCAACAAATATTTATTAAGCAGCTACTGTATGTAAATTAGCATGCTAATCACTGGAGAGGAAATGAATATTAGGTAAAACATAATCACTGACTTCATGGAGAAAAAACGAATATTAGACATTCCTTCAGTTCATAGAAAAGAAATGAATATTAGATAAGACATGATCACCAAATCATTTCTAATGGAGCAGTAATGAACTGAACCAGCTATACCCAGAAAAAGAACTCTGGGAGATGACTAAAAACCATTACATTGAATTCCCAATCCCTATATTTATGCACACCTGCATTTTTGATTTCCTTCACAAGCTAATTGTACAATAATTCAGAGTCTGATTCTTTTTGTACAGCAAAATAATGTTTTGGTCATGTATACTTATTGTGTATCTAAGTTATATTTTAATATATTTAACATCTACTGGTCATCCTGCCATTTAGGGGGGGGGTAAGAGGTGAAAAATTGGAACAAGAGGTTTGGCAATTGTTAATGCTGTAAAGTTACCCATGTATATATCCTGTAAATAAAAGGCTATTAAATTTAAAAAAAAACAAACAAACAAACAAACAAAAAAGGATAAGACATGATCTCTGCCTTCTCTGAGTTTATAGTTTAATAGGTATATATGACAAGTAACTGTAATATAAAATAAGATATGATCAGTGCATAAGAGAGGTACAAGCAAAATACTATGTGAAGTCCAAAGGGAAAAGACCAAATGGAGAAGCAACTAAGGCTTCATGGAGAAAATGGGTTTTTAGTCATTTAAAAAGGTGTATAAATATTGAACAAGGAAATGAAAGGGGGAATTTCAGATATAAGGAACTGGTTGAGCAAAGGCACATAGGTGAAAAATATGGGAAATATTTTACACTACAAGCAATCCTGTTTGGCAAAAAACACAGGATATGTGATAAGAAATAAACAATTCGAGACAAGATTGAATAGAGAGAGTTTGTGTAAAGACTTGAAATCACAATTTTTATTCAATAGTCAATGGAAAGCCGTTTCAGGTTTGAGGAGATAAGTGTAATGACTCAATCACTGCATCAGAAAAATTAATCTGGCAGTGATCTGAAGAAAGGTTTGGAAGTTGAATAGAATGATTATAGAAAGATAAACTAAAAAAAAAAAAAACTATTGCCGTCCAGGTAAGTAGTAATGAAGGCCTGTCTGGGCCATGGATTTCAGCAGTCTCTTTCTTCATCCTCATATGACCAGGGGAAATAGCACCTAATCCATTTTTGGAAGACAACTAGCCAATTCCTGAGGACAGCCAGGAAAAGCAATTTTTCAAAAATCTCCCCATAGACACCCTTTCTGATTTCTCATCACTGCTTTGAAATGAGGTGGCTACATGAAGAATTCAAAGTTGACCTTTTAATGGTGACTTGTCTTTTAGTGAGTGGCCTGTGACTCCATAAAGAAAAGGTACTAAATGAGAGAAGCAATTTGTTGAAGAGTACTGGTGAGAATTTCATTTACTTGAGATAGTTTCCCCCAATGGACATGAGGATGGACAAGATTGCCTCCTGAGAAACTCTATGTTTCTCCAATTATCTGATCATTTCCTCTCACAATGTGAAAGGTGAGACTAAGGACCAAAACAAATAATCAAAAAGGTGACTCAACTGTCCTCAAATATACAAAGGGATAGTATATATTTTATGGACAAAATGCTATCTTCGCAAAAGGCAAAATTAAAGAGACTAAAATTATTACAAGAGAAAATAGAAGTTAATCAGAAGGAAGCATTTCCTATCAGCATGGAATTGTATTTTTCTTTTCTTTAATAAAAATTATTTATTTGTTTTTTCTAACTTTCTTTTTCTTGTTCAATTTTAAGTTCCAGATTCCCTCCCTTCTACTCCTCCCTCCATCACTGAGAAGGCAAACAATATGATGTCAATGATACATGTAAAACCTATTTCCATCTTAGCTATATCGCAAATAAAACAAAAAAAATGCAATAAAATTATACTTCAAGTTCATCAACTTTAGAATTCATCAAAGAGAGCTCTGAGTCCTTTGTGATTATCTTGGGACACTGTACTGTATTATATACTTTTCAAAGGAGCAGTAAAATCTTCTAATGTGTATATATCTTAAGTAAGATATATATATATATACATTAGGAGATTTCACTATATATATATAAGATATATCTTATATATACATAAATATCTTATATATAAATTAATAAATTATATAATAAAAATAAATTCTATAAAATCTATATTATATAGAATTAAATAAAACATATCTTATATAGATACTTAAGATATAAACATATATAAATATGCATTATGTATACAAAAATATATATTATACATATAAATTAATAAATTATATATTAATTATATATATAAATGTATAAGATATAATAATAAGATAAAATAAAATATATCATATATAATAAAATAAAATATGTATATAATAAAATGAAATTATTTCCATTTTTAGGGTTGGTGCTGAAAGCAGTGGTAGTCTTGAGCCTATCTCAACCAGGATCCCTCACACACAAACTGATAGGAATCTGTATCTTTGGGGACAAGTGATATGCTTTTATCTCCAACTGTCCTCAGTCCACTTCTGTCACTTTCCTCCCACCCAAGGCCCACTTCAGAAGCGCATCCCAGCTCATTATCCCAGCCTGGGGGAAGGAACAAGAAGTGGGTTTAAAAAGGTCATCAGCTATTGAAGGTGTAAAAGTAGGTGGGAACAGATGGACTATGCAGCTGTCATCAGAGGAGGCCCCAGGGGACAGCCAGCCAGCCATCCACAGACTCACTCCCTCTCTGCCTCATCTTCCACCTCCAGTCCCAACTTCTGGGCTCAGACTGCATCCTGGTGGAAGCAACAATTTTTCCTGTTAGATTTCTAACTGAAGACTAGAATTTTATCTGTAAATCTCCATTTTTTTTTTTTTTATTTAGCAGGGAAGCTTGGTAGAGTGAGTGGAAGGTGAGGTGGAGGGACTTTGTGGCAGGCAAAGCTGGCTGCATGTATTCCAATTAATATCAGGATCACATATAGACACAGCTTCCAGGGAAAGCAAATCACTATTAGCCCTCTTCTTTCTTTGTGGTCCATACCCTCAAGACTCAGTTAATTAGCTGACTGTCTTCTGGGAGAGTCTATCATGACTGCAGGAATAGAGGGATCATATTAGAACTTGGGACTTGTAGACAGGGCAGCAACAGAAAAGTGCTTGCATTGTTTGTAATTAAAAGCAGCTAATATAAATATGTAGCAGCTAAAGATCCTGCAGAGGAGCACGTATCACCTAAGTCTTGCCTTGGACATGTACAAGCTGCGTGACTTTAGACAAGTTATAATCTTTCTGGGCTAGTGTAAAGAACAATAAAACTATAATAGAACAATAACTTATTTGCCTCAGTACATAAGACTCCCTGAACCAAGGAAATCATAGGTGTTGGTAAAAAAAAATTAAGCATGTTTATACATACACACATGTACAAGTGTATGTATATATAATACATGCATGTGTGTATGTGTATATGTAGCATATATTATTACTGTGCTGAGTGCTGGGGATACAAGTCCCTGCCCTCAAGGAGCTTACAATCTAAGGGGAGAAACAACATGAAATGAATATATACTAAGTAAGCAACATACAGGATAAATAGGAAATAATTAACAAAGGAAAGGCAATGGAATTAAGAGGTGTTGAAGGTTTCCTGTAGAAAGGAAGATATAGTTGGAACTTAAAGGAAGTGAAAGAAGTCACCAGGAGGGGCAGAAAAACATTCCATATATGTGTGTATGTATGTCTGGGGGTATAAATACCTGGAACTACTATACAAATGTATATAATATGCATATATTTTTACATACACATTGCAATATAGAAATATATTCTCATATAGGTATACATGTTATGTACATATACATATATGTATACACATATACGCATACATATATACTTATATATACACATGTGTATACACACATACATATCCATATACTATCCTCTACCTATACCTATATATTTTTATCTGGACCCATTCCTGGCCCAGGGAATCTACCACTTTCTGCTGCTGCTTCCTCAACTGAGAACAGCCCTCTTCATCTGGTCAACCATACATCTTCTACCTTTCATCTCCTGCAGGGCTCAGAAAGTTCCCTGAGGGAAGGCAGCAAGGAGCCTGATCGCCTGTGTTTCACCTGCCCCAGAGTAATAATTACTATCTGTGTCAGTACACAAGGCAATTTCTACCTCCTGATGCTAAAAGGATCTTCCAACCCAACAGAGGCAAATCAGTGCAGAGGAGCAACTTTTACCCTTGACTCCAAGCCTCCTCTGTTCTGCTACATCTATTCCTTGAGGGATACACTATTCCAGTCTCCACAGAGATTCTTCTAAACCTTTTCATCCCTCCTCAAACCTCCTATGGCTCCCCCTCTCCCCTATTCTCACATAAGACCCTTGGCTCACTGTACAGAAAAAAATTGGGACCATTTTGCCCCTCCTCCCCTCTTCTTTATCTTCTATCACTCACACATTTCCTACCATTATTTCCTCCTTCACCCTTCTCTCATATATGATGAGGTAGCCTCCTCCTTACCAAAGATAAACTTTCTACATGCTAAAGTGATCCCATTCCTTACCATCTCCAATAGACTGTACTCTCTCATCCCCACTTTATCATTTATTTTCCATCTTTCTCTGAGGGCTCATTGTCTACAAATATACCTATCCTCCAAGAAAACCCTAACTCCCTCATTTGATCCTTCCATCCTATATCTCTTCTACCTTTTGTGGCTAAACTCTTTGAAAAAGCTGTATAAAAGAGGTGCCTTCACTGTCTCTCCTCTCATTCTTTCCTCAATCCTTTAAAATTCAGCTTCCAATCTTGCTGCTGTCTCCAAAGCTAGCAAGGATCTTTTAGTTGCCAAACCCAATAACCTTTTTTCTCAGTCTTCATCCTCTTCACCTTTTCTGCACCCTTTGACACTATTACACATACCCTCCATGAAACTCTCTTCTCTCCAGACTTACAAGACAGCATTCTCTCCCAACTCTCCTGTCTATCTGATCGATTCTTCTCAGTTTCCTTTTCTGGTTCCCTTTCTAGAACAAACTCTCTAATTAGAGATTTCCAATTGTGTTTTTTGTCTTGAGCCTTTTTCTCTTCTTTTTGCCACTTCATTTGGGATCTCATCAGCTCTCATGGATTAAATCACCATCTCTGTACTGATGTGTCAGGGGAACTATTTTTTGTGAAGTATTTTCCAAACTTCAGAGCACTTTGTAAATGTCAATTATGTAAATATGAATCATGATCTGGTTAGCCTGGGGTTAATGGAGAGCAGGTGTTTCTAAATCTGCCACACTTCAGTGGGTACCAGAGGAATAGAGCATATTATAAGGGGCTATTGATCTGGCAAATCTAGGTAAATAAAGGATGAAGGGCAATCAAGCCCCTCCTTGAGACCCTGTGGAGGGGAGGCAGTCCTGCTCCATCCACCTTCCAGGCCCTGGCTCCTGAGGAATATGAGAGCAACAATCAACCAGAAGAACACATTGAGTATGATTTCTTTATTTCCGATGCATTCATCCAGCAATGTTCTCACTCAGGTCTCATTACATCCTAGCTAGAGAGATTTAAGGATCCTACAGCTAGATCTGCAAGGGATTTCAGAGGTTTTTTAGTATAATCGTCATAGCAAAGGAACTGAGGCTTAGAATAACTATTTTAAGATAGAATAACTATAAATGACTTAGCCATAGTTCTAGAACAAGGTCAAGACCTTGGAAACCACTTAGTCCAATCCCTGTGTTTTACAAATGAGAAAAATAAAACTCAGACAGTTGCCCAAAAATCACACAGGAGGCAGGGCCATGACTTGATCCCAGGTTCTCTGAGTCCAAATATTCTTTTCACTGCTCTTGTTTATCAGATAGAAGAATACCAGCCTAAAGGAGTAAATCAAACCACTGAATTTAGAGCCAGAAGATACCTTTGAGTTCAACACCCTCATTTTACAGGTAGGAAAACCAAGAATTCAAGTGGCTGCTGTCCTTGGTTCTCAAGTTCCAAAATGACATCGCTATGTTAAAGTTGAGTCACAGTATGTCTAGCTGGGAATGATCAGACCACTATGAGCTTGGAGTGCTCTGCCACAGGTCAGACACAAATTGTCCCTATGAACATGTGGGGCAGCTTCTTTGACTTTGTGCATCTCACATTTCTTCTGGGCTAATCCAATTCTGCTTTGCTCATAGAGCAGAGCACCCTGTCTGACGAGGGCACGTCATGCTGGATGGGCCTGTGCCAGTGTCTCCCGTGTCATACAATCACTTCTAAAGTTCCCAAAGCTTCAAGTAGACTTAAACGAGGATACAAAGAACCAGGATATAAATGTAAACTCAAGAGTCCTTGGACTCAAAAGCCAGTATTTTCTATTCTGTTTTCTATAACTGCCTTACTGTCTTAAAGGAACTTAAATGTCCATACACCAATTCAGAGGGGTTTTTTGCCATTTGATGATGCAACACTGAATAGAAGTAACAGTTGCTCACTCTCCTAGAATAATTCTATTTTCTTTGGTAAGAATGACCTATTTCAACCAAGAAAACCAGGCAGTGGAGGAGGCAAACCAGAACACTCTCCTCTTGAGAAATGAGTCAAACTATGGGACAACAAATCAGGACACATACTTTTGAAAACCACAAGAAAAAGAAGTTGCAGCACAACTAAGTTAAAATAAACAGGACATTATAATAGAATCTGAGTTTGAGTCTCAAGCTCAATCATATAACAGTGAGCCTTTAATCAAGTTCTATATCTTCTCTTTTTTTTTTTAATTTAATAGCCTTTTATTTACAGGATATATGCATGGGTAACTTTACAGCATTAACAATTGCCAAACCTCTTCTTCCAATTTTTCACCTCTTACCCCCCCCTCCCCTAGATGGCAGGATGACCAGTAGATGTTAAATATATTAAAATATAAATTAGATACACAATAAGTATACATGACCAAAACGTTATTTTGCTGTACAAAAAGAATCAGACTCTGAAATATTGTACAATTAGCTTGTGAAGGAAATCAAAAATGCAGGTGTGCATAAATATAGGGATTGGGAATTCAATGTAATGGTTTTTAGTCATCTCCCAGAGTTCTTTTCTGGGCATAGCTGGTTCAGTTCATTACTGCTCCACTGGAAATGATTTGGTTGATCTCATTGATGAGGATGGCCAGGTCCATCAGAACTGGTCATCATATAGTATTGTTGTTGAAGTATATAATGATCTCCTGGTCCTGCTCATTTCACTCAGCATCAGTTCGTGTAAGTCTCTCCAGGCCTTTCTGAAATCATCCTGTTGATCATTTCTTACAGAACAGTAATATTCCATAATATTCATATACCACAATTTATTCAGCCATTCTCAACTGATGGGCATCCATTCAGTTTCAGTTTCTAGCCACTACAAAAGGGCTGCCAAACATTCGTGCACATACAGGTACCTTTCCCTTCTTTATAATCTCTTTGGGATATAATCCCAGTAGTAACACTGCTGGATCAAAGGGTATGCACAGTTTGATAACTTTTTGAGCATAGTTCAAACTACTCTCAAAATGGTTGGATTCGTTCACAACTCCACCAACAATGCATCAATGTCCCAGTTTTCCCATCCCCTCAACAATCATCATTATTTTTCCTGTCATCTTAGCCAATCTGACAGGTGTGTAGTAGGTATCTTAGAGTTGTCTTAATTTGCATTTCTCTGATTAATAATGACTTGGAGCATCTTTTCATATGACTAGAAATAGTTTCAATTTCTTCATCTGAGAATTGTCTGTTCATATCAACTTTGACCATTTTCAATTGGAGAATGGCTTGATTTTTATAAATTAGAGTTAATTCTCTATATATTTTGGAAATGAGGCCTTTATCAGAACCTTGACTGTAAAATATTTTCCCAGTTTATTGCTTCCCTTCTAATCTTGTCTGCATTAGTTTTGTTTGTACAAAAACTTTTCAGTTTGGTATAATCGAAATTTTCTATTTTGTGATCAGTAATGATCTCTAGTTCTGCTTTGGTCATTAAAGACCTTCCCTTCACAGGTCTGAGGAGGTAAACTATCCTGTGTTCCTCTAATTTATTAATAATTTCATTCTTTATGCCTAGGTCATGAACCCATTTTGACCTTATCTTGGTGTATGGTGTTAAGTATGGATCAATGCCTAGTTTCTGCCATATTAGTTTCAATTTTCCAGCAATTTTTATCAAACAGTAAGTTCTTATCCCAAAGCTGGGATCTTTGGGTTTATCAAAGACTAGGTTGCTATGTTTGTTGACTCTTTTATCCATGAACCTAATCTATTCCACTGATCAACTAATCTATTCCTTAGCCAATACCAAATAGTTTTGGTAACTGCTGCTCTATAATATAATTTTAGATCTGGTACAGCTAAGCCACCTTCATTTGATTTTTTCATTAATTCCATGAAATTCTTGACCTTTTGTTTTCCATATGAACTTTATTGCTATTTTTTCTAGGTCATTAAAATAGTTTTTGGGACTCTGATTGGTATAGGCTAAATAAATAGATTAGTTTAGGTAATATTGTCATCTTTATTATATTTGCTTGCCTATCCAAGAGCATTTAATATTTTTCAATTGGTTAGATCAGACTTAATTTGTGTGAAAAGTGGTCTGTAATTTTGCTCATAAAGTTTCTGATTTTCCCTTGGCAGATAGATTCCTAAATATTTTATATTATCAGTAGTTACTTTAAATGATTTCTCTTTGTAACTCGACTGTTGGATTTTGTTAGTGATTATATAAGAATGCTGATGACTTATGTGGTTTATTTTATAACCAGCAACTTTGCTAAAGTTGTGGATTATTTCTAATAACTTTTTAGTAGAATCTCGGGGTTCTCTAAGTATACCATCATGTCATCGGCAAAGAGTGATAATTTGGTTTCCTCATTGCCTATTCTTATTCCTTTAATCTCTTTCTCAGCTCTTATTGCTAAAGCTAGCGTTTCTAATACAATATTAAATAGTAACGGTGATAGTGGGCAACCTTGTTTCACTCCAGATCTTATTGGGAATGGTTGCAGTTTGTCTCCATTACATATGATGCTTACTGATGGTTTTAAATAGATGCTGCTGATTATTTTAAGGAAAAGTCCATTTATTCCTATACTCTCAAGTGTTTTAATAGGAATGGATGTTGGATTTTATCAAATGCTTTTCTGCATCTACTGAGATGATCATATGGTTTTGTTAATTTGGTTATTAACATGGCCAATTATATTGATAGTTTTCCTAATATTGAACCAGCCCTGCATTCCTGGTATAAATTCTACTTGATCATAGTGTATTATCTTGGAGATGATTTTCTGTAGTCTTTTTGCTAATATCTTATTTAAGATTTTAGCATCAATATTCATTAGGGAGATTGGTCTAATTTTCTTTCTCTGTTTTCAGCCTACCTGGTTTAGGTATCAGTACCATGTCTGTGTCATAGAAGGAATTTGGTAGGACTCCTTCATTCCCTATTTTATCAAATAATTTATATAGCATTGGGGCCAATTGTTCTTTAAATGTTTGGTAAAATTCACATGTAAATCCATCTGGTCCTGAGGGATTTTTCTTAGGGAGTTGTTTAATTGCCTGTTCTATTTCTTTTTTCTGAAATGGCACTATTCAAACAATTCCTTCCTCCTCTGTTAGTCTGGGAAGTCTATATTTTTTGAGGTAGTCATCCATTTCACTTAGGTTATCAAATTTATTGGCATAAAGTTGAGCAAAATAACTCCTTATTATTTCTCTAATTTCCTCTTCATTGGTGGAAAGTTCTCCCTTTTCATTTTAAGACTACTAATTTCATTTTCCTCCCTCCTTTTTCTAATCAGATTTACCAAAGGCTTATCAATTTTATTGGCTTTTTATAGAACCAACTCTTAGTTTTATTAATTAGTTCAATAGTTTTTTTTACTTTCAATATTTTTAATTTCTCCTTTTAATTTTAGAATTTCCAATTTAGTATTTGATTGGGGGTTTTTAATTTGAGTCTTTTAGTTTCTTTAGTTTGCAAGCCAATTCATTAATCTTTTCTTTCTCTGTTTTATTCAAGTAAGCCTCTAAGGATATAAAATTCCCTCTTATTACCGCTTTGGCTGCATCCCAAAATTTTGGTATGATGTCTCATCATTGTCATTATCTTAGGTGAAATTATTAATTGTATCTATAATTTGCTGCTTCACCCAATCATTCTTTAAGATAAGATTATTTAGTTTCAATTACTTTTGGTCTATTTCCCCTAACTTTTTGTTGAATGTAGTTTTATTGCATCATGATCTGAAAGAAAGCATTTACTATTTCTGCTTTCTTGCATTTAATTTTGAGTCTTTATGTCCTAATATATGGTCAATTTTGAATAGGTTCCATGAACTGCTGAGAAGAAAGTATATTCCTTTCTATCTCCATTCAATTTTCTCAAAGATCCAACATACCTAATTTTTCTAATATTCTATTTACTTCTTTAATTTCTTTCTTATTTGTTTTGTGGTTTGATTTGTCTAATTCTGAGGTGCAAGGTTGAGATCTCCCACTATTACAGTTTTGTTGTTTATTTCTTCTTCAGCTCTCTTAACTTCTCCTTTAGGAAGTTGGATGCCATACCACTTGGTGCATATATGTTTAATATTGATATTGCTTCGTTGTTTATGCTACCCTTTAGCAGGATGTAGTTTCCTTCCTTATCTCTTTTAATTAGATCAATTTTTGCTTTTGCTTGATCTGAGGATAAGATGCTACCCTAGCTTTTTGACTTCACCTGAAGCATAATAGATTTTGCTCCAGCCTTTTACCTTTACTCTATATGTATCTCCCTGCTTTAAATGTGTTTCTTGTAAACAACATATTGTAGGGTTCTGACTTTTGATCCAGTCTGCTATCTGCCTCCTCTTTATGGGGAGTTCATCCATTCACATTTACGGTTAGATTACTAAATCTATTTCCTGCCATCCTAATAACCCCAGATTATGCTTACTTATTCTTGCCTCCCCAACCCTCTTTCCCCTTTTAAACTTATGTACCCTTCTTGTATCACATGCTTACCCTCTTTATAATCCCTCCCTCCCCCCTTTGAGTCTTTTCCCTTCCTTCCTTATTACTCTTTTTTTTTCCCTTTTCCTCTCCCCGTTTTTAATGGGGCGAGAGAGGATTTTCTCTAAAACAAATGTCAATTATTTTTTCTTTGAGCCAACTCTGATGAGAGTAAGATTCACACAATGTTCCTCCCCCTCTCTAAATTCCCTCAGATATGATAAGTTTCCTTTGCCTCTTTGTGGGATGTGGTTTCCCTCTTTTTATCCCTCCTTCCACCTTATTCTGCCATCATCCCTTTTCCATATCTACTTCCCTTTTTTATGTTATATCAATACAATCAAATTATACATGCATTCTTTTTGTATATCCACAACAGAAATACAATTCTCAAGAGTTATTTTTACCTTTTCTGCATCTCTTGAGTTCTATGGTTGGAGATCAAATTTTTGTTTAGTTCTGGTTTTCTTCAGAAACAAATGGAATTCATTTGTTTCATTAAATGTCCATCTTCTTCCCTGGAAGAAAATGCTCAGCTTAGCTGGGTAGTTTATTCTTGGCTGCATCCCAAGTTCTTGTGCCTTTCGGAATATCATATTCCAGGGCCTTCGTTCCTTTAATGTGGAGGCAGCCAGATCTTGGGTGATCCTTATTGTGGCACCTCGGTATTTAAATGGCTTTTTTTTGGCTGCTTGTAAAATTTTTTCCTTAATCTGATAGTTCTGAAATTTGGCCACAATATTCCTTGGGGTTTTATTTAGGGTTTCTTTCAGAAGGTGTTCGATGAATTCTTTCAATGCCTATTTTACCTTCTGATTCTATTACATCTGGGCAGTTCTCTTTGATGATTTCTTGTAAAATAGTATCTAGGCTCTTTTTTCATCATAGTTTTCAGAAGTCAATAATCCTCAGATTATCTCTCCTAGATCTATTTTCCAAGTCTGTCGTTTTTGCAAGTAGATAATTCATGGTTTTTCAGTTTGTCATTTTTTGTTTTGTGACTGATTCTTGCTGTCTCAATGAATCATTAGTTTCTATTTGTTCAGTTCTAATTTTTAAAGAATTATTTTCTTCATTAGCTTTTCTTACTTCTTTCTGTATATGTCCAATTAGGTTTTTAAATGTATTGTTTTGGTCTGTGGAATTTTTTCCATTTCACTAATTTTTTTTAGTGATTATTTTCTTTTCAATTCACAGATCCTATTTTCTTGCAAGTTCTTTGTCTTTTCAATTCATAAATCCTACTTTCTAGTGAATTTTATTTTTTCAATTCACCAATTTTGTTTCCCTGCACTTCCTAGGAATTTTTTAACTTTTCCAATTCGTTTTTCAGGAAGTTGTTGCTCTCTTGTAAGGCTTCTCTTTCCTTTCCCCATTTATCTTCTAACTCTCTTTTGAGACTTTTAATGGTCTCTTCTATGAGAGCATCATGTAAAGGAGGACAGTCTGATGCATTTTTGCTGTTTGAGGTCTCTTCAGGTTTGCTGACATGCTCTTTTTCTGCATAGAAGCTGTCGATCGTTCTTTTCATCTTTTTATTCATGTTTCTATATCTTCTATATCTTCTCAAAGACTTAATTTCCTCAATGTAAAAATGACAGGACTTAATTAGATGATATCTAAGCTCCTTCTCATTCTTAACATTCTATTCTTTTTCTAGCTCATCACATTCCTAATAATAAATCCTAATAAGAAAGTTCTTCATTGGGTGAAATCTAAGTTCTTTATGCTGAAGACCATTTGTTATCATTAGGACCCCAGCAAAGACTGAGGTTAGTCTTGCAAAGGCATCCACCTTCTAAGTCCCTTGTCAAGCTTACAATTCCCTCCCCCCATAGTCCTCAATACCTGGAGGCTTTTTTAAGTCTCTCCCAGATATTTATCTTCTTCAAGGTGATAAGTCCTTTGCCCTGGACTTCCTAAACATCCCCATGGCTGCTTACAAGTGGAATGGGGATTCTGCAACCTCCCTCAATCGCCAACACCTTTCCAACCTGACTTTTGTTTTAATTATCATTGAGATTTATATAGCATTTTAAGGTTTACAAAGCTCTTTCCTTATAATTGTTGCTGTTAAGTACTGTACTGTTCAACTCTCCATGAGCCCATTTGGGGTTTCCTTGGCAAAGACACAGGAGTAAGTTGCCATTTTCTTCTCCAGCTCATTTTACAGATGAGGAAACTAAGGTAAACGAGATTAAAAAACTAGCTTAGATTCATATAACTAATAAATATTTGAGGTCGAATTTGAACTCCGGTCTTGCTTGAACTCTGGTCCTCCTGACTTCAGGACCTGTACTCTATCTACTGCTTCACTTAGCTGCCCTCCATAATAACTTTTGGGATAGGCAGTTCAGATATTAACTCTGTTTATTGTAGAGCTTCAGTTTTCTCAATAGCATCCAACTCTTAATGACTCCTTTTAGAGTTTTCTTGGCAAAAATGGTGAAGTGGTTTGTCATTTCTTTCTCTGGTTCATTTTAGAGATGAGTAAACTGAGGCAGGTAAAGGTTAAGTTACTTATCCTGGGTCACACAGCTAGTAAGTTTCTGGAACGGGATTTGAACTTGGGTTCTCCTGATTCCAGGCCTGGAACTCTATACCACCTAGCTGCCCATTAACTTCATTTACAAGTAAGGCAACCGAGGCTCAGGAAATTTAAACTGTCCAAGGCTAGTGACCACAAGATTCACAATTTGCATTGTTTTTACCCTCTTCTCATTCTGTTTTTCTTCCTACTCATTACATGAATTCATGAGTAACTATGTAAGCAGGAAAAGGGTTGTACCAAAAACAAAGACAGATAAAAGGCCCATATGACAGAGACAGGATGGGGCAGAGAAGATGGGGAGTCTTGGACCACCAAACCCCAGCTCCCCTCTGCTAACTCCCACTACATCATCAGAAATCCAAACTGTTGTCTCTATCTGTGAAGTTGATAAATATGGACTTATTCCTTTTACTTCCTTCTGTTTGATTTCTTGAATATAATAGTAAGCACTTTGAGAGTAGGGACTGTTCCATTTTTGTCTTTTTTTGTCTTCTTCTCAGCATTTAACACATACAAGGCACTTAATTAAATGCTCCTTGAGTGTTTTTGAGTGTAAGAAAGGAAGTACATCCTGATTGTTTTCTGCCTCAAAGTAAAAGGGGTAAGTTCCATGTTATGTCTAAGACTTTGGTTTTCTCTTTTAATAATACTTGAACCTGAAGGTGTAGAATCTGCAGCCTTAAATCTGATCCAGTCTTTTCATGAAGAAGCTGTAGAGGGCTAAAATCTCAAAAATCTATGATTCTGTGACTCTAAAAACTACAGTGATAAACATAGACTTTAGGAATTTTTGTTGCTCCTTAAAGGTAAAAGGGACTTTAAGGATCAATCTAGTTCAACCTTATCATTTTACAGATTATAAAATGGGGGCCCAGAAAGTTAAATGACTTTCCTAAAATCACAATGGTTAGAGTATAGAACATCAGAACTGGAAGAAACCTTGAAGATCATCTATTCCAACCTTTTCATTTTATGTATGAAGTAATGGAAGCCTTAATGTTAAACAAACAGATCATGGATTATTAGGCCTGGAACAGATCCTGTAGATCATCGTCTCCAGGCCCCCTTTTTAATGAAACTGAGCATTTTCAGAAAGTTCAGTAATTCCCTCAAAGTCATACATCTAGTTAATAGCACAACTATATGTAGAATCCAAGGCTCTTGATTCTGAAATCCTATACTTTTTCCATTCCACTACCTGCCTAAAGTACACAGGGAAAAGACCCTTAAAGACCAGTAGGTATTTTTTATTAAAGCTTTTTATTTTCAAAACATATGCATACATAATTTTCCAACATTAACCTTTGCAAAACTTTGTGTTCCAATTTCCCTCCACTTCCCCTTCAACCCCCTCTCCTAGATGGCAAGTAATCCAATATATGCTAAACATGGTAAAAACATATATTAAATCTAATATATGCATACATATTCATACAATTATCTTGCTGCACAAGAAAAATAAAATCAAAAAAGGAAAAAAAATGAGAAAGAAATTAAAATGCAAACAAATAACAACAAAAAGAGTGAAAATGCTATGTTGTGATCCACACTCAAGTCTTCTCTCTGGATGCAGATGGCTCTCTTCATCACAAGATCACTGGAATTGACCTGAACCATCTCATTGTTGAAAAGAGCCAAGTCCATCAGAACTGATCATCATATAATCTTGTGACTGCCATGTACAATGAAGATCAATAGGTTTTTGGTGGGATATGGAATCTGTTATATAAATTTAATTTTTAATGAAAGAAATAGATCCCAAGACTAGTCCTGGAGCTCTATAAAATATGTTTTTAATTTTTTTATTTGGATACATATATGTATATATTACTTCTATAAATACCTTTTTTATATGTAGGGTTTTATTTCAATATATTTTTGTATTTTAGGGCCTGCATAGGTACATGTCTATATTAAGGCAAAAACAGAGAGAGTTATAGGAACTCTTTTTTTTTTTTCCTGCAGAGTTTTAAGTTACTCAGTCTAGAGGCAAGGTGATAGATGAAACAACTTCTGGAGCATTCCCAAAGCTATCTTCCCTTTTCTATGAGGATCCATGTTTGCCCAGTGTGACTTATTTGCTACCATAAGAATGCTAGCTTGGTTGGCTTTTGGAATTTTTCTCTTTAAGAAAACCCTCCGTCTGTGCTGATAAACACTAACCCTAATGTGTGTGTGTGTGTAGGCCTCTGTGTGGGTAAACACTGTCTTCCTGGAGTTCTTGGCAATTCATGGTAAGCCGTGACTCTAAGAGAGGATTATACCGAATGCATCCTTTTCTGAAAAATTTCCTGGGGATACTTCAAGCTCAGAGCCATTACTCATGAAGCTCAGTCATTGTTTCCAAAATTACCATCATCTTTTAGGTCGACTGCTTCCAGAGAAGCTTGTGCTTGTACCAAAGGACTCAGAGACCGTCCTTCACCATCTACTACTGGTTGAAAGAAACCATAATTAGAACTGGGTTTGTCTTAGGCAGCTCTGGTCTCACCTCCTCCATGAAGCTTTCTCCAGACACTACAATTTACCATGTTCTGTCCCTCTTCCAAAGTCCCTTTTTACCTTCCTCCTCACATCCCCACGTGCCCTGCATTGTCTTGGGCCTTCTTGTTGCTCCTAGCACAAGACACAAGCTTCCTATTCTATGCATTTTCCCTGGCTGTGTCCCATGCCTAGAATTTTCCCCCTCTTGCTCACTGACCCTTGTCTTTCTTGACTTCCTGTTGAGTCCCAGATAAAGTCCCAATCCCTATGAAGGTTAATGCCTTCCCTCTATTGATTATTTACTACTTAATGTTTATATAACTTAAATGTCAATAGCTGTTTTTATGTTGCTTTTCTCATTAGACTATGAATTTCTTCAGAGCAGGAACTGTCTTTTGCCTTTTTTTGAATCTCCAGCCCTTGTTTCAGTGACTCATTCATAGCAATTATTATTATTATTATTATTTCGTATTTATAGTATTACTATAATACTACTATTATTTATTATATATTATTAATAAATTTTTATTGAATTGATAGCCTTTCTCACTCACTTGGCAATTAAAATATGCTGTATTGTAACATTATAGGATCTTTTTTATAGATCTAATCATGTCACTCCTCTGTTCAAAACCTGTAATGATTTCCTGTCGTCTACTGAGAAAAAGATTGAATTCTGCAAATTGGCTTTCAGGGTTCTGTGCAATCTGGCATGATGCTAACTTTCTAACCTCTTCTGAATTTCCATATTATGTTGAAAGCATCCTCCCATTCTCCAGGTTCACTACCTGAGACCATCCAATCAGCTGTTATTTTGATCTTCACATATTTCTCACATATGAGGAAAGCCTCTTTTCTTAAGTTAAGGAAGCTCTTCTCCCCATTCACACAGCTAACACACTAGTTCAAGCCTTTATCACCTCTCATTTGGACTACTGCAACAACCTTCTAATTTGTCTACCTCCATCAAATTTCTCCTCATTGTGATCTGTCTTCTGTGTAGCTGTCAAAGTCATTTCCATAAAGCATACATCTGTTCATGTCATTATTCCCACCTCTACTCTTCAGTAAATTCCAGTGGCTCTAAAATCAAATGTATCTCCATGCACTTGCAGCGTTGTCCTCTTCACTTCTGTTTCTTGGTTTATCTGGCTTTCTTCCAGATTTAATTAAAATGTCCCTTTGGGCATACCTTCCTTGTCCCCATAGTCATTTAAGCCTTTCTTCTATCTGTATGTATGTATCTTTTATGTACCTATTTAATTGCATCTTGTCCCCCTCATTGGTAAGTAAGCTCCTGAAAGGCAAAGTTTGTTTTATATTTTCCCCTTTTCTTTGTATTTCCAGAGTTTAGTACAATTAAATATTTGCTGAATGAATGACCCCAGTGTTATAGTCCAGTAGAATCAAGCTCACCAAGTTGGAGGCCACCAATCTGTACATAAGCCTCCTTGTGGGACACATTGTCTTAGATTTAAAATGTAATGTTATCTAGACTGCCAGCTGGCTGAATGCTTGACACCTTCATTCTATCCTGTTCTAATATATGAAACTTTCTGGATCCTGATTCCATCATCCTTATGTTAGTATCTCTTCCAGCTTCTAGACATTGCAAAATTGATGAGGATGCTATCTTTGCCTTTATTAGCCAAGTAACTGACAAATTTTAAAAAGATTGAGTGACAAAGCCAACTACAGATTCCTGATACCCTTCAATGAAGATCTCTTTCCTGACTGAACCATTAATGACTACTCCAGCTGTTCAACCCGTCCCTAATCCTGCTAATTGTTCTATTTTTAGACCATTATCTCTCCATCTTTTGTGCCACAACAGAATGACTTAATCTAATGAATTTTTTCTCCATTTGCCTCACTCCTGCATTGCTACAATAGGACTCTTTCTCTTGGTCAGTTTCACTTCCAATTTACTCCTCTTTTTCAGGCTTTGGCATCCCTAAACTCTACATAAACTTGATAGTATTCCCTCCATCTAACAATTTAATAATTATATCAAAAGAAGAATTAAAATTAGTATGTCATGGCCAATAAATTTTTGTTTGCTTTACTTTAAATTTCTTTAAATATTTCCCAATTAAAAGGACCCACATGTGCAAAAATGTTTATGGCAGCCCTCTTTGTAGTGGCAAGAAACTGAAAACTGAATGGATGCCCATCATCTGGGGAATGGCTGAAAAAAGTATGGTATATGAATGTTATAGAATATTATTGTTCTGTAAGAAACGATCAGCAGGATGATTTCAGAGAGACCTGGAGAAATTTATATGAACTGATGCTAAATAAAGTGAGCAGAACTAGGAGATTAATATACATGGCAGCGACAAGATTATACAATGATCAGTTCTGATGGACATGGCTCTCTTCAACAATGAGATGATTCAAATCAGTTCCAATTGTTCACTGATGAAGAGAGTCATCTACACTCAGAGAGAGGACTATGGGAACTGAGTGTGGTTCACAACATCGTATTTTTTCACTCTTTTTGTTGTTGTTGGCTTGCATTTTATTTTGCTTCTCTCTTTTTTATTGGTTTGATTTGATTTTTCTTGTGTGGTGTGATAATTGTATGAATATGTATGCATATATTGGATTTAACATATATTTCTACCATGTTTAACATATACTGGACTACTTGCCATCTAAGGGACGGAGTGGGGGAAAGAGGGAGAAAACTGGAATACAAGGTTTTTCAAGGGCTAATGTTGAAGAATTGTCCATGCATATGTTTTGAAAAACAAAAAGCTTTAATAAAGAAAAACAGTAAATATTTCGCAATTACATGTAAAAGAAATTCTAACAATGAGTTTTAAATACGTTGAGTTTCAAATTCCCTTCTTCTCCTTCCACCTTGCACTTTGATTTCAGTTATACATGTGAGATTATACAAAACACGTTTCTGTATTAGTCATGTTGCAAAAGAAAATACAAACAAAATATGGTAACAAAAATAAAGAAAAAACTTTTAAAGTATATTTCAATCTGTATTCAGAGTTTATCAGTGCTCTCTCTGGAAGTGAATGGCATTTTTCTTTGAGATTGTCTTGGAATCAGAGTAGCTAAGTCTTTCACAGTTGATCTTTCTTACAACATTGCTGTTATGGTTATAACATGGCTCTTATGCTGTTGTTTCTACTCATTTCACTTTGCATGTTCATATAAATCTTACCAGGTTTTTCTGAAACCATTCTGCCTGTCATTTCTTATAGAGCAATAATATTACATCACAATTATATGCCACAATTTGTTCAGCCATTCCCCTATTGATGGGCATCCCCTTGATTTACAATTCTTTACCACCACAAAAATAATTGCTTTGACATTTTTGTACAAAAAAATTCTTTTCCTTTTTCTCTGATCTCTTTGGGATACAGATTATACAGATAATATTACTGAGTCAAATGGTATGCACAGGCCTTTTTGAAGTAGTTCCAAATTGTTCTCCAGAATGGTTGGACAAGTTTACAACTCTAGTAACAATGCATTAGTGTATTTCCACATCCCTTTCAGCATTTGTCATTTTCCTTTTCTATCATATTAGCCAATCTGATACATGTGAAGCGAATCTTAAAATTATTTCATTTATATTTCTCTAATTGGTAGTGATTTAGAGGCTAGCTTCTTAAACTGTGGGTCATGACACCATAATGGGTGGGAGTCCCAAAATTATAATTTATTTCTTATCAGTAGATATTTAATTTGCATGCCTATTTTATATGCTCATATACCTGGGATCACATAAAAATTTCTTGGGTGAAAAGGGATCAAGAGTGGAAAAAGTTTAAGAAGCCCTGATTTAAAGCATGTTTTCATATGACTATTGATAACTTTGAATTCTTCTTCTGAAAACTGCTCGTTTTATACACTCTGACCACTTATCAACTGGGGAATGACTCTTATTTTTATAAATTTGTTTCAGTTTCCTATATTTTTGAGAAATGAAACCATTAACAGAAAAATCTGTTACAAAATTTTCTTCCAGTCTCTTATTTTTCTTCAAATTTTGGCTACATTTGTGCAAAAGTTTTAAAATTTCATATTATTAAAATTATCTATTTTGCTTCTTATAATCCTCTCTATTTCTTGTTTGATCATAAACTCTTCTCTAGATAGATATAATAGGTACATTTTTCCATCCTCCCCTAATTAGCTTATGGCATCATCCTTTGAGTCTAAATCATTTATCCATTTTGGCCTTATCTTGATATATGGTGTGAGATATTGGTCTAATGACTAGTTTTGATGAGACTGCTTTCCAGTTTTCCCAGCAATTTTTTTTAATCAAGGTAAGTCATTACTCCAAATGATAAGTTATTACTCCAAAAACTTGAATTTTTGGTTTTATCAAATATTAGATTACTATGGTCATTTACCACTATGTCTTGTATGTATATCTATTCTATTCCACTGATCTACCACTCTATTTTTTAGCTAGTACCAGATTGTTTTGATGATTACTCCACTGTAATATAGTTTAAAATCTGGAATTGTTAGACTCCCTTCCTTAACAATTTTTTAAATTGATTCCCTTGATGCAATTATCTTTTGTTTTTCCAGATAAATTTTGTTACTATTTTTTCTAGCTCTACAAAATAATTATTTGGCACTGAATAAATTAATTCTGGTAAAATTTTTATTTTTATTATATTGGCTCAGCCTAACCATTAACATTTAATATTTCTCTAACTGTGCCATGACCAGTTTTTGATGAGCCATACTAATAACTTGTTATATAATAACTTGTTAATAATATGATCATGGTTTGTTTTATAGTCAGTCATTCCCTAACTCCTAAGTTATATATCCTAGAATTTTGCCAGTAATTAAAGTCAAACTTATTGGTTTAAAATGTACATATTCCATTCTCTTCCCTATTATGAAAATCAGCACATTTACCCTTATCCAGTCTTGGGGTACCCTGTCCATGTTCCACAACTTTTCAAAGATTACTCACAGGGACTTAACAATTGCACTCACTAGTTTCTTCAATACTCAAAAGAAATAATTCATCAGAGCCAAGAGCCTAAGACTAGTTTTCTAGGATTGTTGTCACACTGCTGAATTCATTCCAGGACCTTCCAGAATTTACTTCTCAGTTGTTCCCCAGGATCTTCTGGAAGTGCTCTCTAAAGTCCAGGAATGAGTAAAGAGAAGTAAGCCCAAGTGATAGGAAAAATAAGATACCCTTAGAACTTCAGCCTTTCCTACAAATTCTTTTTTTCTGATTTTTAACCTCTCATTTATTTCATTCCTTACACAGAATATATATTTTCTAAGCACAGTAAGGTTATTATTGTTTACAAGCAACATATGTGTCAGTAAATTTGTTTTATGACTTCCAGACAGATATCTCTATAATTTCTCTAGGTTATCTACAATCTCTTAAACCCCACCACAACCACATACAGCTCTAGGGCTCTCCTCTCCTTGGCTTTATTTCCTCCTAGAGACCTGAAATCTTTTCATAGTCAGTTTCATTTTCATTTTCTGGATTTACCTAGTTTGGAGTTGGTCAAGGGCTACCAGTTTTCTTTTTTCTCCCAGTACCTGTACTTTCAATTAAATATCAAATCAATCAAATATCAATATAATATCCCACTCCTAAATGCCCCTCATTCTAGCTACTCCATCTTCGAAATTACTAATGTTCATCTCATCAATTGGATTTGCTTTTAAATCATATGCTAAAGGTATGAAAATTTCAAGTGTCTATCAATAAAATCCATACATTTCACTGGTTAGATTTATACAATCAGTCATCTAATGGGAGAAAAAAGCACTAAATCAAGAGTTCATATTTATGTGTATCATGGATCCCTTTGGTAGTCAGGTGAAGTCTATGGACCCTTTCTCAGAAAAATACTTTTTACATGAATAAAATAAAATGCATAGGATTCTAAAGAAAACAATTTATGTTGAAATATAGTTATCAATACATTTTAAAAATAAATTCACAAAGTTAAGCAAGTTAATCCTTATTAGAGTATAGCGTCTGGGTTGTTTAAATGTAACAATGGGTCAAATGCAGTATTGATCAGAGGCAGAATGGATGTGATGACCTTTACAGTAACCTTCTTGCCTTCTCTATACAGAACACATCCACTTTACAGTACACTGAGCTCAAGTTGTCAGGAGCAGATGTATCTTCTTTGTACCAACAGAGTTAAGGGGAGCTGCTGGCATCCTCTGAGATATACAAATAGATCTTCTCAACCTGATAGGCCGTTGCCCTGGCCCATCCCTATGCCTCTTAACTAGTCACAGGGCTTTTATTCCTATCAATCATTATCTGTCCATCTAGGATTTAAAGAACTGGGACTGATGGGATATTTCATATACTAAAGAGGGAAAAGAGGGGAAGGATCAAGAGAAGGATGTTCCCAATGCCCCAGTAGAAATAAGCAAAACCTGCTCACTCTACTTCTGCTCAAGATTCTTCTCCCTTTGGCCAGCCTGCTTTCTGAAGGTTTCCATGGAAACCTCATAAATTCTATCTATGGGAAAGAAAAAAATTAAAAATAAGAGACATCTAAGGTATGTATGAATTAGCTCCATGGAAACTAGACAGAGGAGGAGGGAGAAAGGGCTCATGTGGAAAGAAACAGAGCTGATCATTATCTCAACATGTAGAACAGGCCCAGTACAAATCTAGCTTGCTATTAGAGCAAATGGAAGGTGTTAAGAAGGACAGTCAAGGCTTAGGGGAACAATGTTGTGTTTAGACAGCTATAGGGTCAAACAGGGACTTTTAAGTCATTTAGTAAAGTGATATGAGACCAATTTAGGAAAAAGATCAAGATGTATGTGTGGGGGGAAGTGGAGAGGGGGAGAAGAAGGAGTTAGGGGAGAGCAGAAGAATCAGTCTTTATTTACACTGGACTATCTGCAGCACCTTTAGGATGGTATGTATTTAAAACCATGACTGACAAAGCTGATTATTTCCAAGTTAGCTTATAAATAGCTTCTTTATATGTATTTGTTTGCTTGTTATCTCCCTTATTCTACACTGAGCAACTTGAGAGTTCACCTTCATTTGGTTCCCAGAGCTTAGCATAGTAACTGGTATGTAGTAAATACTTAATAAATATCTATTGACTAACAAATGAATAATTGACTTTCAAAATTCTGTAGAGGAAGGGAATCCACTGCTTCATTGGTTAACTATAAGATGTCCAACAAATCCATTGATAATTGTTAGGAAACCTTTGTCCCATTAAAGATATTAAAAAATTAAATGGATGTTAGACATTGTAGTCTTTGAGGTCTTTGAGCAGAAGATAGACCATTGGTGACAATATAGAGGGGATTCCCATTGAGATGGGGATGGAAATAAAGGTTCCCTGTGGGTTCTGATGTCTATATACCAGCACAAAGTAAGCCCAAGCAGACCTTGTCAAGAAAAGTTTATGTTATAGTTCCAATAATGGACCATCTGTCTGTTGTCCAAGAGCTAGCCCACCTTAGCCTTGTCAAATTGGCTGTTGAGATGAGTTTTTTTTTAAGCTGTGGTAACTCTTAAAGATCATTTGTCTTTGATAGAGGGATCATGAACTGTATCAGAGGAAAGAATATCCACATCGAAAAATTTAAACATCCTTTAAGAAATAAAATTCATATCTATCTGGCACAGGATATAATTCAAGACCACAGCATCTGTTTTGAGGTTAAATCTACATCTGAATGAATTCAGGTCTCCCCTTCTGCCCTAAAATACTCACAGTGCACTTTGCAATAGGAATTGCATCCCAACTAGATTATAAGCTAATTCGTACATATTCTGGGCTATGCACACAGAGCAGATGAGACAAGTATTTCATTTTTCTTTGCCTTCCCCAAGACTTCCTCATCCATTCAGGACTACACTGATGGCCTGGAGAGTAATTCAAATACTAATACTGAGGAGGATAATGACAACCACAATGATGACTTGCATTTATCCTGCACTTTCACTTTGCCAAGTGTTTGTGATATTCACGCCAACTCTGTGAAATTGGCACTATCTTTTATCTTTATTTTATAGACCAGGAAATTGATGAGTGCGCTTCCTCATGCTTACCCAGCTACTAAGTGTCTAAAACTTGGTAGCTTAGGTCAGGATACTGACAGGAGGAATATAGATGTACTTAGTTTTTAAAGGCGTCTGGATTATGGCAAGCTCCCGCTCAAGAGGAAGAAGTGCTCTCCTCATGTGGTTCCTGGCTTCTCTCAATTCACATCACATTCCTGAAGCCTGTGTATGGGTGAAGCAATGTTCCTCATTCTGTGGGCAGTCACGTGAAGCACAAATTATAACTCCATTTACTTTCAAGTCATCAAAAGCCCAGCAGAACTGACTGTATTGCATCTTGGAATGTGAGCTCCATGTACCTTTTTCTAATCTCCTTTTAAGCAGTCATGTGAGCTGCATGTACCTCTTCTTTCATATTATCCTTTCTTTCCAAATTTATATCAATTACAATGAAACACAGATAGAGTGTTCAACAAACCATCACTGCCAAAACTCATTTTAGTCCCCCAGAGGTAGTGTGTGGCAGGGCCAGGCTCAAATCCAGGTTTTTCCACATTCAAATCCAGTGATCTTTTCATACAGAACACACAAAGCTTATATAGTCCTGAGTGTACAAACTACATGTATACTTATGTAGCTCTACACAAGCCCAAGATCTAGCCTAAGACTTTGCCCACAATTAAGCTTAAACAGATGTTATGAATATATTATTAAGAAACAAGTAATAAGATTATTCACTGGACCTTAAACCTTACTACTATCGTCTTCCTCCAACTCCTCTGCTGTTCACTGAAACTTCTGGCTCCTTGTAACCTCCATACTAAAAGCATCTATTCTTTACTTTCCTATTCCTGATGGTTATTATTGAGACATAAAATTCTGGAGAGAGTGTTCAATTCACACTCTTCAAGAGTACTTTCGTTCATTATGATAAATGTTGAAGGAAATGTGGGAAAACTGGGACACTAATACATTGTTGGTACTGTGAACTGATTCAACCATTCTGGAAAGCAATATGGAACTATGTCCAAAGGGCTGTAAAACTGCAAACCCTTTGGCCCAGCAGAGTTTCTATTGGGCTTGTATCCCAAAGAGATCTTAAAGGAGGGAAAGGACCCTGTATGTGCAAAAATGTTTGTGGCAGCTGTCTTTGTAGTGGCTGGAAACTGGAAACTGAGTGGATGCCCATCAGTTGGGGAATGGCTGAATAAGTTATGGAATATGAATGTTATGGAATATTATTATTGTTTTATAAGAAATGATCAGCAGGATGATTTCAGAAAAGCCTGGAGAGACTTACATGAACTGATGCTAAGTGAAGTGAGCAGAACCAGGAGATCATTGTACACAACAACAAGATTATATGATGATCAATTTTGACAGACGTGGTTCTTTCCACAATAAGATGACTGAGGTCAGTTCCAATGATCGTGTGATGGAGAAAGCCATCTCCACTCAGAGAGAAATCTGTGGGATCTAAATATGGATGACAAGATAGCATTTTCACCTTTTTTGTTGTTTGCCTGCTTTTTGTTTTTTTCCCTCATTTTCTTCTATCAAATTTTTCTTGTGCACTATGATAAATGTGAAAATGTATATAGAAGAATTGCACATGTTTAATATATACTGGATTACTTGCTGTCTAGAGAAGGGGAGTAGGGGGAGAGAGAGAAAAATTTGGGGCACAAGGTTTTACAAGGGTGAATGTTGAAAACTATCTTTGCATGTATTTTGACAATAAAAAGCTATTATTAAATTTTTTTTTAAAGAGCATCTTCTTTCTTCTTTGGATACAATATATGGTCTGCCCTCTGGCCTCCTATGCTCTAGTTACCTAGAGCATCTGATAAAACTTTAAAGTTGATCATTTATATCAATAAAGTCAAATAAATTCTGATTTTGCTGATAGGATGGCATTATAGCTGTGGTCTTATTCTGACTGCTATTAAACTGGATGGAGATGTTCTGGGGAATTTATCTTTGACTTTCTATAGTATCCATTAGCCTTGTGAGGCTGTGACAGTACTGTGACAGTAACAAGGCACTGTGAGAAAAAGGACATTTTAGCCAGTATAAATCAACCTAACGTAATTCAGTCATCTCTCTTTTCTACTTTCTTCTATTTGTATTGTCAGCCAAATCTGGGTGGGGGAGGGAAGGAAGGTGGTAGCATTCTAAGCATGATGACCATAACAGAGACTTATGTTCTTTCATTCCAGTGATATCAGGAGATATTCAAGGAGGCAGATACAGATAGAAAGAGGGAAGCATGTTGCTGGCAAAAGTAAGAGGAATCTATGGACATTTCCATTATCATAGATTTAAAACTGGAAAGGACATCAAAGGTCATCAAGTTCAACCCATTCATTTTATAGGTGAGGAAACTGAGAACCAGAGAAATTCAAGAACTTATCCAAAATTACAAAGGTAGTGGGATGAAGATTGAAGTCATTGTCAGAACTACCTTCAAAATCATGATTCCCAGAAGTACTGCTTCAAGTTTATCAATAAATTTTATTTACAAAACTATTCTACAAAACCTAAAATGCAGAGACTTCTTAAGTAGCAAAACCATCTCAAATAGAACATTAATTAATTCATACCCTACAGGACCTGAGTATAATTCAAAGGATGGCTAGAAACCCTAAAGTCTCAATCTCTTCTCCTTTGCATCCAAGCAAGTCTTTCTCCTTGCATGAGTAGCAGAATTGGATTTGTGCAGAAAAGAAAAAGACTAAGGTCATAACTACTGCCACAAATGAGAAATGTCAGCTTTACATCTGAATATCTTGGTTATGGATTTGTACTTGAATTTCTTGGTTATGAATCAGAGAAAAAATTCCAAACAACCTATTCTTCTTAAAAGCCTTTTGGAATTCCCTTTTCACTCATGGCTCCATTCTACTTTTTTTTCTTCTATGCCAAAACAGAGCTTTCTATGTATACCAGAGAGTTCTGAAACCTTTTAAATGTGATTTTTAAAAAGTTTTTACCACCTTCCTTTTTTATGGGGAAAATGTATATGCACCAAAATAGAATAAAATAAGCAGAATCAAGAGAATATATATAACATTTATAACAATGCAAAGAAAAAAATCCCTAAAAAAGAAGTTACATTTTCAATAATGGAAAAGAAATAAGTGAAACATCAGCTTCCCTCACAGTTGAGAGATAGGGGACTAGCAGGTCATAATATTACATACACTGTCAAACAAAGTTTCTATATGGGATTTGTTGTTTAATTGTTTTTCTTAAATGTAAGAGTTCAGTCTGAAGGAAGCAGGGTTGGGAAATGACTGAGATATAAGGACAAAAGGTATCAATAAAACATTTTTTAAAACCCAATATGGTTTATTTTAGAGTGTACAGATTTCTTGCTCTAACTTCAACACTTTGCCAAGCTCTGGCTTGACTAGAAAGACCTTACAGTTTACCTAGCCCAGAATTCTTTTCTCATACCTCAACCCTGTCATGGCTGAATACTAAACACGTCTGGTAAGTTTCTAATCTAAGATAGATTTGGGTCACCACCAATTTCAGGTCCCACCACCTTTTTTGGTATTTTGTGTGTGCAGCTTACAGACTTTTCTGAGGAAATTAGTATAAAATTAGCACACCTTTCAAATATGAGCAATGCTTCTCACAGGCAGCAAGAAGGGAGTCATAGCAAAGGATCCTGGTCCACAGTCCTTTTGTCCCATATGATGCTAGATTTTAATACTTGCTTCATGCTCCTAATTTTTACCATTATGTTTTAGTTCCTTTAGCACTGGATCATATATTTTCCCAATTCTTCCCAATACACTGTAAACTCAATGGGAAGTATCTGTTTTACATTTTTTTTTAAATTTCTATTTTTTATTTTTCTTATAACCTTCCTATCTTTGCTTGTCCACAACAAAAATGGCCCCTAACATAATGTAAGCACAGAAAACTGGCTCAAGAGAGTTAGACAAATATAGATGGAGACATACATACATATATATGTGCATGTGTTTTATATGTTTACAAGTATATGTGCATATATGTAGAGATACATACATATAAACACATATATTTAGGTCTGATGCTAAATTTTCATTTTCCTTTACTCTTTAGAATTCTCAGTTCAATTTACATATATGTATGTGTGTTTTGTGTGTGTATATGTATGTAGATAGATCCTCAGTTCAATTCACCAATAGATGCACATTGTGCATATATATATATATATATATACATACACATATATGTCTTTATATGTGTGTATGTATCCATATGTATACACATGTGGGTATGTATACACATATATTTGCCTTTGGGACTAAATTTTCATTTTAATTTTCTCTTGAGAATTCTCAGTTTAATTCATATGTATATAAGTATAAGTATATATGTGTATTATCTATATTTATGTATATATTATGAATACATATTCATATATTATGTATTAATTTACCATTGTATGCATATTATACATATATATATGCACACGCAGATATAGATATAGATATATGCATACAGCCACACATTCCTAGGTGAATTCACCCATATATGTGTATACACATGTATGTATAGGTTGGCAAAATGACTCAAGAATTTTGAAGAGGAAAGGAAAACAAAACTTGAGCGCCAGGGTATAGAAGCCTTCCATGCCCAGTCTTGGGGAATGGCCAAGATCTGCTCCTAGGCCCACTCAGACACAGGGCTGCCCCATCATTTTTAGAGAAGACCCCCTGCCAAAGGCAGCATTGTGACTTTTTGTTCTGTGTCTTTTATTTCCCAGCAGCCAAAGGGGTGGTCAGCTCCACTGAGCCTGCTTTGTGCCTCAGTCAGCCATTGCCTGGTATGGAGACTAACTCTCAGGTAGCTTTTTAAGTCTAGAGAGGCAGTTTCTCAGTGGGCACACAAGCTGGTTTCCTTTGGCAGTCTCTGGTGAGTTCTAATTAGCTTGCAGCAGTATTTCCTGGAATTGCCTCTAGAACAAGCACCCCTGAAGCCTGGACTCGGGCCAGGGAACTCACCTGCGTTCTGATGAGACAGGAAGAGCTGCCCCACTGCCCCCTCATAATCCTCTCCCTTCTCTGAGAGTGTAAATCAGTAGGGGCCCCCTGGGTCTTTTTCCCCAGAAAAGGTTAGGGATAGAGTTTTCTCCAAAGTCCAGGGTAACATGCACTATTCCTGCGGACCTACCGATCTGTGACACTACAATTGGTGCAACAGTATGGATGGCCTCCAAGAGAATTTGTGCACAATGCCAAAAGCCCTGGATCACACTCCGGGTCGTTAGGTTGATTATTCTGAGACCCATCAGCCTGTGTGGGAAAAGGTTTGGAGATGTTGTTTTTTAAAATGCTAAAAGCTTCCACAAAATTGAACAGATTCACACTGTGTGTTTATAGTCAGAATGTGTACATACAAAAAAAAAAAGATTATTATGAAAGCTAACTGGAATCCTCTACTAAGAAGAATGAATATATAATATACACGATTTTAAAAACAGACTATAAACATGCATACACATTTATGTTTGTGTGTGGGCAATTCACTTGTGTCAAATACATTTTTATTAAAAAAGCATAAAATTCAGAAGCCCCAAGACTTATCATATACATTCATATGCATATAGTGGATAATGTATATTATATGTATGTATAAGGGGCACACTACATGAATGTGCAATATACACATACATGTATAGATAGAACGGTTGTTACCATACACATATGTGCATACATATAAACAGGTTTACTTTTATGTGCACATTTTCAGATAGGCATACATTATATGTGCATATATACATATACAAATACACACAAATATATATACCTATGCACATGCACACACTCACACACACACAAGGATAGCTAGGAGGTATAGTGGATAGAGTACTAGGAAGGGAGTCAGAAGATTCATTTTTCTGAGTTCAAATCTGGCCCCTGCCACTTACTAGCTGTGTGATTTCAAACAAGTCACTTGACCTTATTTGGCTTTGTTTCCTCAGTTGTAAAATAAGTTAGAGAAGGAAATGGCAAACCACTCCAGAACCTCTGCCCCCAAAACCCCCAAATGGTGTCACGAAGAGTCAGACACAACTGAATAACAATACATACACAGATGGGCATACTGGCGGATATTTAACACCCAGTTCTACCACAAACTTTTCTACTGATGTCTTGTTTTTTACATCATGATAATTATCACCAGTATCCCTCTGCCTCCTAGAGCAATCCTGTATAACAAGTCATCATTTTTAAAGCTCAAAAAGAAGAGGAAAAATCAACACTGATAACTGCACTGGAAAAAGTCCAAAGGTCTGTGCAATGTCTAATACACATGGCCTTTCCACTTATTTCACCTCAGTAAATACTCCTTTCTACAAGTTGAGCCAACTAATTAATGCCAACTAATAATATGAGAGGAAAGCATATGAGAGAATTTATAAGCCAGAGTACCACACACACAGCCTCCTAACCCCTCAGAGGTGTCCCTAGATTCCAAAGGGACACTAGCAGCCTTGCTAAGGGGGCCTCATCTGCCAATAGAAGTAGCCTAAGCTGAGAGCCAGCAAGCCATCACAGAGGTGCTAGTCCTCCTGAGCACCTCACAATTAGTTACAGACAAGATACACACAGGATAAAATCAGAGGGAAAGACAAGGCGTCTGGGTGTCCGGGGGAGAGAGCATTCATTTCCCACCAGGATACCCAGAAAGATTCGTCCTGAAAGACTACTCCAGTCCCAGAACCCACAAGAATCATTTGCTTCGGGGCCTCCCTCTACTCAGAGATCCCAGGGAGACAGAACCGCCATGGAAGCAAGGGGCCCAAGTCAGGCAGCTATACATTCCACAGCAGAATGCCCTCCTCTGAGCTTTCCGGCAGGCCCCAGGGGGACCATTGCCTCCTCTCTAGCCACAGCTTTTCCCTCACTTTTATGTATTATCTGCCCCGTTAGAATGTAAGTCATGAGGGCAGCCAAGACCTTTATTCCTAGCACTTAACAGTGCCTGATGCATAGCAAATACTCAATATATGTTGGCTGGCTGACTATTATTGTTGAGGGCACTCAGCATCCCAGCCACTCATGCTCATTTAGGGGTTAACCTTTCACCACCACCCTGACTAATATATTGCCAATTCCTCTCAGCTCTGCCTTTAAAATATGTCATGTTGCCTCCTCTCAAATTGGTCTTTCTGAAACACAGGTATGATTCTCTCTTCCTCCTCCTCCTTCTTCTCCTCCTCCTCCTCTCTCTCTTCTCTTCTCTTCTCTTCTCTTCTCTTCTCTTCTCTTCTCTTCTCTTCTCTCTCTCTCTCTCTCTCTCTCTCTCTCTCTCTGTCAAACACACACACACACACACACACACAAAACGGAATAATAGGATGACTATTTCCAGTATCAAATATAAGATCCTTTGTTTGGCTTTAAAAAAAAAAAACCTTATCATTACCTACCCTCCTCCTATGTTCCCAGTCTTCTTATACCTTGCCCTCCCTTTTGCATTATGAGAGCCAGATGTTCCTCCCAGATGTTGCTCCCACAAATCACCATTTCCCAACTCTGGGCATTTTCACCAGCTGTCCCCATGCCCAGAATTCTTTCCTTCTTCATATTCATCTCCTACTTCACTGGCTTTCTTTAAGTCCAACTTCTACAAAAAGGCATTCTCAACCCCCCTTAATGTCTAGGGCCTTTCCTTTGTGGTTACCTTCATTGTATCTTACCCTATTTTTGTCAGTATATTATTCTCAAGTTGTCTCCTTCATTAAGCTGCAAGAGCAAAGTCTAGGTTTGGGGTTTGTTTTTTTCTTCAGTTTTTGGCTTTTCTTTGTATTTCTGATATTTGCACAGTGCTTGACAACATTAAGCACTTAATAAATGTTTAATGTTAGTAAAAAATCAGTGGCAATTTGGTATATCCTCCAAACTTAGGGGATCAAATGTTCAAAGGGATCAAAGAAAGGATTAGAAGGATCACAAGGACTCAAATTCCACAAATTAAACTAGTAGCAACAGGAAGTTCTTAAGTATAAAATTCTGACCATACCAAGAAAAACAATTCCAATTAGAAGGAAAAGGAAGAATTTCTTGAAAAAACTGATGATATTAAAGCAGAGGAAATCACCAATGAACTTAGATTTTTGGGGGGAAACATATGGACTTACAAACTAGTAAAAATGATCAACCTTTGAATAAGATGAGTTTGTTAAGGAAAGCTAAGATCAACAAAAAGTTCAGATAGTAGGATTTTTAACAAGTAGATAAAAGAATGAACACGCATACTTCTTGGGAAAGATATCATGCTATTGGCCAAAAGGGTAAAAGACATAGCTGTAATTTTATTTTGCTTTTGTCTTCTCTGCCAAGGAGAATGATTGAAGTAGAAAGCTCAAAACAAAAATAGCTAATAACAAAGTTGAAAACTAATTCAGTCAACTAATATTTATTATTATGTGTCAAGCACAGGGCTAAGCACTGGAGAAGGTACAAAAGCACTTGACTTTCTTTGTTAACTTCAATGGAACAAATATTATCATTTGTAAAAATTAAGTGAGGAGAAAGACATCTATCAGCTGGTTAGTCAGCTTATTTTTAATTCCTGGCAAAAAATCTAAAATATATTATTAAGCAGATAGTTTGTGAACAATTATCTAGAAAAGAAACAGTAATCACAATGAGCTAAAATGACTGTATCAAAAACAAGCCATTCTAGATGGATCTCATTTCCTTATTTTTGCATGGATTATTAGGTTGGTAAGTCTAGATTTCAGCAAATACTTGGAAAAAGATGTTCTTTTCTTTTGGTCTAAGTTTTTTTTCACAACATGACTAATATGGAAATACGTTTTGCATGATTGAAATGATGAATATACTAAGGTTATGTAGGTTCAGAATTAGTTGACTTAACCAGATCCGAAAAATATTCATTAATTGGCTAATGTCAACTTGAAAAAAAGAATTTAGTGCAGAAATGCAGGAATTTGTGCTTGATTTTTACCTATTTCTGCTATTTACCATTTTTATCAATTATTTACATTAATGTGTAAATGGAATATTGATCAAATATGCAAATGAGATAAGGCTGGGGAGAATGGTATCAGCTAACACATTAAATGACAATTGGGATCTAGAAGATCTTGACAGCCTAGAACACTTGGCAGAACTTCATAAGATGGATTTTTAATAAGCATAGATGTAAAGCCTTTCACTTGGGTAGACAAAAATAAGCCTTTACAAGGACAAGATAGGGGAGGTATGGAAGGACATCAATTCATACAAAAAAAAAATTAGGGAGTTTTAGCTCAATATTGGCATTAATAGTGTGTTTTGGCAACCAAGAACTAATATCATTTTAGCCTTCACTGAGAAGTATGACATCAACAACTTATGCAGGGGCAGCTAGGTGGTGCAGTGGAAAGAGCACCAGCCCTGAAGTTAGGAGGACCCAAGTTCAAATCTGGCCTCAGACATTTAACACTTTCTGGTTGTGTGACTCTGGGCAAGTCACTTAACCCCAACTGCCTGAGCAAAAAAACAAACAAATAAATAAACAGCTTATGCAGATCAGAGTTTCTGCATCCTCTGCCCCAGTCTGACCACACCTGGACTAATAGGTCCAGTTCTGGGGACCACCTTTTAGGAAGGATGTTGATTGGGCTTAGAGTGTCCAGAAAAAGGCAGTGAAGGTAATGAAGGGCCTTGAGTGCCACATGTGGATCACATGAAGGAGCTGGAAATGGTTATCTGGAGAAGACTTGGGGAGAACCTGATGCTTGTCTTCAGATATTTGAAGGGCTTTCACTTGGGGAAAAGACTAAGGATAGAACCAGAAGTAACAGAAGCTTCAAAGAGGTAAATGTGAGTTTGTTGTCATGGAAAACTTGCTATCCACCCTAAAAAATAATGCATCATTTGGAGTAGTTGTTGGTTCCCCCTCACTGAAGCTCTTCAGTAAAGGCTGAATGACCCCCTACTAGCTACATTATTAAAAGGATTCTTGTTCATCCAATGGGTTAAATTATATGACCTTTATGGACCCTTTCAACTGTGAAATTCTATGATCCCAAAATTAATGCTCTTTCCACTCTGTCCCCTATTTGGAAGGCTTCTATCCCCATTTCCAATCCTTTCCACATTATCTAACGTTTCTCCTTTAACATTCAGTTATCCTACTTTTCCCCTAACAACTCCCAGTCCAAGGTTATATCTCCCTCACCTAAACTCTAGTGGTACTCACTGTCTCCTCAATCATTTGAAGATAGTTGTATATTGCCAAGTAACATTAGCTCACCTTTGATATGTCTTTGATATGATAGCTTCCCAAGCTACTTGATTGAGGCAATGATGGCATGGGTCTAAAACATCTCCGCCACCACATAACTGCCTCATACAATATTTAGTTGTTCAATTATCTTTCAATTGTGTCTAATTCTCTGTGACCCCATTTGGGATTTTCTTGACAAAAATGCTAGTAGTTTGCCAAAGCATTTGACATTTCTGAGTCCCTTCCCATCCTAATGAATGAAGCAATAGTTAAAGAATATCTTGCTCCATAAGATATATACTGAAAACTTTTCTGAATTCCCCTCCCTTCACATCTCACCTGTGCCATAGTAACACAAAAACTGAGACCTTCATCTAGCTTCTGTCAGGGACCACTTCATGAGCTCTTCTCATGACCCAAGCACTCAGCACAAAATGAGGGCCCATTAGCCTTGTGTTGAAGTAATCTGGAAATAAAAGCAGACAGCCATTGTCTGCTACTTTGCGATAATTTAGCCAAATGGCATACAAGTGTGCTACAAAGCAGCTATGAAAATAAAACTTAAATGACTTCTGGAGAGTCTGCAATCTTGCCAAGAAAAGAATTTTGATGCCGAAATTACATTTAACTGAGGTCTCCTGCAATACATTACAACTCTGTCACTTTGACTGCTTTCAAAGATATTAACTCTATGGTCAATTTTCTGTGCCTTACCTCATACTCAAGAGGGTCATGGCTACAACTAAGAGACTGGCAGGTGGTTCCACATGGATTAGCCGGTTAGAAACAGGTGAGGGTGGATTTGATTCACCTAGTATTACCTTTGTCTTGAGGATTCATGAGCAAAACTGCCTGTTTTGGAAAGATCGGTTCCATTAAGTGTGGGCAAGGGATAAACAGATCAACAAAACACAACAATAATTAATGAGTAAGTACAGTCAGAAAAACACACAGATAACAGAAAGATGATTCAGACCAAAAACACATCATTTTTGACATTTTGAAAGCAGCTCCAAGTGTTTGAATAGATCAAGACAAATGGTATGAGAACAGTTAACCCATGATGCATCAAAACAGTCACCTCACACTGCTTCCCTTTATTATTGGCCTTTCTCCCTACATATATAGTAAAACTATTAACATGGATTATTGAGATAAGTAACCTGGCTGTGATGTGACCCTTCTTCTAGGGGCCATTTTCGTAGAGAAAATTCAGCAGGTAAAAAGTAATCACCAATCGTGAAATATTGGGTCTCTACCTTCAAGGTCTTCTTAAAGACCTCATTCTTTCCCAATCTTCACCAAAGGAACCTTATAAAAAGTTTATTCTCTGAGTTTTATAAAGAGGAATACTTTATAGGGGAAGAGAAAAAAGAAAGGAGAGAATTTCCAACCTGATTAGTATTTCCCAAATTATGTAAGCAATAAGAAACTTTTAGGGACACGACAAATATTTATAGAACCCAAAATATTGAACTTCCCAGTCAAGGCCATCATTTACTTGAGAGGTAAGTATTTTAACCAACAAAAATTGAAGGTATAACAGAGAGGGCTGTTAATATTTCACTTCCTGAGCTTCTTTCTTCCTTTTTTATGTGCATGGAGGGAGGAAGGAAGCGGGAGACTGAATGATTCCAGAGACATGGGGTAAGGAATGGGATAGATAAGGAAGGCAATATCTTATCCCAGAGTGTGTCTTAGCTTTAGAAGACTGGCCTCTGTAGAACAGAGAAATAGAGCTAAGGATTCCCTCCTGTGGCTCTCTGGAAATGAAATTTTCTTAAAGAATCTCTATTAATGTCACACCAGTGTTCCACAGAACTATTTGGTAAATGCTGTATTAGGCTTCAAAAATGTGCTTTTCAAGCAATGTAAATGATATCCAGATTTAGGCTCTCCTTCCCTGTCCTCTTCTATGAGGCTGAAAGAAAAGCCTGATACAGTGGAAATGATCCTGATTTGGATTGAGATAAATTAGCCTCTAATTTTGACCCTGCTCTTTCCCACCTGTAATAAGTCATAGGAATGCAGCATCACAGATTTAAGAAAGTGGAAGAAACTTTAACATCCAGTCCAACTCCTTTATTTTACAAGTGAGAAAATTGAGGGCCTAAGAAATTATATTGGTCAAAATCACGCAGCAGCAGTCAGAATTTGAATCCAGATCACGTGAGCCCCTTTACTCCTTCATTCCTCCTGGGTTCTGATCCCGACTGTCTGGACTTCTTTCTCCAACATGTCCCAGCAGCCATCTTCCCCTAGTGAGATTCCTCTGCTCTGTTGTCCCTTCCTCTCATTGACCAGCTCTTCCTAAATTCTCTATTTTAAGGCAAAGCTCAGCTATGTTCCCTCCTTCCTTCCTTTCTGGCTCTGCTCCTTTCACTACCAGAAGGTACCTCCCATCCACCCCCTTTCAGCCTCCTTTAATGTACCTGTCTCTTACTATTAAAATATAAGCTCCTAGAGGGCAGGAACATAGTGCCTGGAACATACATAGTAAGTACTTTAAAAGTATTAGGTTACTTGATTCATTTAGCCTGAATTGACCTGAGTGAATCTCAGTTTTCCCATTTATAAAATAAAGACAAAAATACCTTCTCGATGGTCCTCACAGTTACTTCACAAGAAAACAAAAAAAGCGGGGAGGGAAATATATTTAAAGAGCCCTAAAACCAAAAAAGGGATAGAAGAATTGTGAGCAATTTTCTCTAGTTGATGTAGCCTTTATTTTTCGGTGGGTGGTGTTTCTGAGTGCTTGACTTGCCTTTTTCCCATGTTCTTCCATTTTTATCGTCTTAGAGACAACAAAAGCTTTACAGACATGATCAGGACTCTTTCTCGATAGAAGGTTTTACATAGACTAAACAGATAGTCACTTCTTTCCTTTTAAAGGAAAGTAAATAGACCTAGCACAGGTAAAGTGCTACAAGAGAAAGTCTTGTCTTCATACTTCCCCACTGAAAACAAACAAGACAGAGAACCTAAGTGATGTTAAATAATATTGGAATAGGTTAATGGCCTCAGGGAAATAGGATGTGATTTTTATCTAAAATCAGTGCACACTTGGAGTCCTGAATTCTACCTATCATACCAGATCTCTGTACAATGTCAGAGCAACTCTTGGACAGTCCGTCAAATAGCAGTCTGAATTGCTGAATATCAGAAAAGGGACAAACTGGTTGATTAATTAGTTCAAATTCTTGTAAAATTTGGTGTGAAGGTAGGGGCATAGTATAGATATTTCAAAAGTAATTTATTTTTGGTTCAGTCTTAGAGGAGACACAGGTGTTCCTGCTCAGTTTAATATTAAAATTATTTATTTCCTGAGTAGATATCAACTAGATTCTGAGAAAGTAGAAGGAGAATTCAGAGCATAAATATATCTGGGGATGTGGAAGAATATTCTTCCACAGATAAATAAAAGGGTAAAATTAAGACCATGGTTGAACTAAGACTCAGAGTAATTTTCCTATGGTTCCTATCATAAATGGGTGACCCAAGAAAGACCAGAACATCAGAGTCCAATCCTTTAAGAGGGATTGTCTCTCCCTAATGACTATAGAACTTTTCATCTTCCTGCTAAGATGCAAAGCATTAGACTCAATTCAAAGACAAATGAGATATAATTCTGGTTCTGCCATTCATGTCCTAGCTTATAATGAACATTTTAAAGTAAACTACCTTAAATTTGACATGGCCAAAACAGAACTCATTAACTTTCCTCCAAAATTTACCCAATTTCTAAATTTCCCTATTTATATAAAGGGGACCACTGTTCTTAATATCCCATATTCATAGCATTAATATTATTCATTCTTTCCTTCTCTTTCTCCCCCAGAATCTCTCTCTCTCTCTTCCTTTTTCTCTTTTCTCTCACTATTTTTCTCTGTATGTATCTCTCTCACTATTTCTCTCTTTCACTATTTTTCTTTCTCACTGTTTCTGTGTTTCTTTCTCTCTCTCTCTCCCTTTATCTCTCTCACTATTTCACTCTTTCATTATTTTTCTTTCTCACTATTTCTCTGTCTCTTTCTCTCTCCCTTTCTCTCTTATCTCTCACTATTTCTCTCTTTCACTATTTTTCTCTCATTATTTCTCTCTCTCCTCTCTTTCTCCTTCCCTCTCTTCCCCCCTTTCTCTCTCCCTCCCTCTCTATTTTTCTATTTCTCTCTCTCCTCTCTTTCTCTCTCCCTCCCTCCCTCTTCTCCCCTGCTCCTTCTTTTTCTCTCCTCCATATATCTAATCAATTGTTAAATCTTGCCTTGTTTACCTCCTGTATACATCTCCTCTTTATCCATACACTCACCACCCCCATCATCTCTTGCCTAGACTGTTATAATTGCTCTTGCTTTCTCCATGATCTCCCTACTCCAATTCATCCCACACATAAGTGCCAAAGTGATTTTTCTAACCACCACTCTTACCATGACACTCCCCTGCTCAAATAAATTCCAGCTGCTATCTATCGCCTTTTGCATCAAATATAAACTCCTCTTTTTTGTTTTTAAGCCTGCCCCCATCTACTTTTTCAACCTCGGTATTCATCACTTTCTGTCCTATGCATTGTGGTTTAGGTAAAAATCTTCCTGCTGTTCCTCAGAGATGGTCCTCCATCTCCCCTTTATAGGCCTGTTTCTGATTCCTAAAATGTTCTCTCTCTTCATCAAGACTTAATGGAATCACATTAAGACTCAGCTCAAGCACTGTCTTCTACATGAAACCATTCTTGATCCTTTCCCTCCCTTGTACACTTCTCCTTAAACCACCTTGTATTTATTTTGCATTTATTCTGCATATACTTATATCCTTAGGTGTTGTCTCAATACAACATAAGCTCCTTGAGAGTAGCAACAGATTCATTTTTGTCTTTATATTTTTAGCATTTAGCCAAGTACCTGGCATGTAGTAGGCACTTAGATGCTTGTTAAATGACTATAAACATGTTCAGATCTCTATGCATAAAAAAAAAATCTTTACTTTTCAAGAGTCTCAAATATCATTTTCCTTTCTCATTCACCTTCAAAGTTTAATTTCTAAAAAGTAGTATTCTATCTCTACTTCTTCACCATTCCTTCCCTCAATTCTTTGCAATTTGACTTCTGCCTGAAACTGCAAAAAAAAATTGATCTTACAAAATGTCAAATCCTATAATATTTTCTCAGTCTCGGTCTTTCTTTAGCATTCTGTGTTCTAGAAGAACGCTCACCATTGCCTCTCCTGTCTCTTTTTTCTTCCCTCCTACCTTCCCTCTCTTCCTTCCTTCTTCCTTTCCTGCCTTCCTTCCTTCTTTCCTCCCTCCCTTCTTTCCTTCCTTTCTTTCTTTCCTTCTCCCTCCTCCATCCCTCTTTTCTTTTCCTCCCTTCCCCTCTCTTTCCTTTCTTCATTCCTTCCTTTCTTTTTTTTCCTTCCCCTTCCCTCCCTCTTTTCTTTTCCTTCCTTCCTCTCTCCTTCTTTCCTCTCTCTCCTACCTTCCTTTTTTCTTTCTTTCTTTCCCCTCCCTCCCTCTTTTCTTTTCTTCCCTCCTTCTCTCTCTCTCCCTCCCTTCCTTCCTCCCTCCCTCTCTCCTTCCTTCCTTCCTTCCTTTCTTTCTTTGTTTATTTATTTCCTGGGCCTTCCTATCTCCACCAGGCTATATAGCTGCCATTCATGGACTCTTTCCCACTCCTTATCAGCACATAAGTTTTGACTTCTCTGCTTCCCACCTAAACCATTTTCCTCTCCCCTCCTCTTAAACAATCTGGTAGCCCTCCACTCCTGGGGGCTCAGTATAGTGGTGCCAGACTTAATATCCTTAGTATGGGTACCAGATAAGTTTTAACCCTATGGTGGCTCAGAACTCCCAAGTCCAAGCAGTCTACCAGTCCCAAGTGTCAGGGATGATAGCTGCATATCACAACACCCAACGTTCCCCCCCCCCAACCATTTCTTAACTCACCCCTCTCTTGGCTTGCTGGCCCTGCTTCTTCTATCTCTCAGACCAACCTATCCTCAGCCTCCTTTGCTGCATCCTTTCTCCATCTGCCCTTTTAATTGTGAATGTCTTTCTTGGCTCTGCACTTGTTTTTCCCCCCTCTCTTTGCTTGGTGAACTCACCCATTCCCATGGCTTCAATTATCACTTCTATCCAAATTACTCCAAATCTGTTTTTCTAGTTCTGACCTCTCCCATGAATTTGTCTCAAATTCCCAGTTTCCTGCTAAACATCTTCAACTAAACGTCCAACCAAGCTCTCAACTCAACAGTCAAAAAAGACTTATCTTTTCTCAAAAATCCTTCAAATTTCCCTAAATTCTCTAAATTCTGTTATCTATCCTAATTCTGTTTTCCTATTCTTCTGTTGAAGGCATTATCATCTTCCAATAATTCTCATTCTTTTCTTTCACTCATTTCCCCTTATACAATCAAAGACCAAGTCCTGCTGATTCCACCACAATCTCTCTCCACAGCCATAACCACAATCATAGTTTAAACTTTCATTACATCTCAGCTAAACTATGATAATACCCTCTGAATTAATTTCTTTGCTTTCAGTTTCTCTCACTTCAATCCATTGTTCACACCCTTGTCAAAGTAGTGTTGTTACTGAGTCATTCAATAATTCGTGAGGAGTTTTCTTGGCAGATACTGAATGCCATTTTCTTCTTCATTTCATTTTGCAGATGGGGAAACTGAGGCAATCAGAGTTAAATGACTTGCCCAGGGTCTCTTACTGTTAAGTATCTGAGCACAAATTTGAATTCAGAAAGATGAGTCTTCCTGACTTCAGGACCAGCACTTTATCCACTGAACCACCTAACTTCTACAATTCTAATCATATTACTTATCTCTACCCAAAAATCTTAAGTCATTTCCCACTGCCTACAGGATAAAATACTAATTTCTATAGCATTCAGGGCCTCCCAAAATCTAACTTCAACCTACCTCTCCAGCTGACAGTGATTGTTATTATTGTTAATAATAGCTAACATTTTTGTACTGCTCTAAGTTTTGTGAAGCTCATTTGTTAGCTCATTTGAGCCTTATCACTATTGTATGAGCGAAGTGCTGCCATTCTCACTTTTCAAATAAGCAAACTAATTTCAGAGATGAATAAATTTGCCCTGTAATCTAGAGGCAGAATATGAATCCAGATCATATTGAATCCACATCCACCATTCTTCATACACTTTACATTCCAGACAAACTGGACTAGAAAATATTCCCCTGCCTTATCCAATTTTCTCAAACCATGACATTCCATACCTCTAAGTCCCCAAACCTCCACACCCTAAGCCTGGAACTTGTTTCTTCATCTGTAAAAATCAATGGCTTGGATTTTAAGATCCCTTCCAACACCAAATCCTATAAAATCCTGAGCTGCCCTTTATTTTCTTAAGGGCTTTAAAACGCCCCCTCCATGTAGCCTTTCCTGATCCTTCCCTAAAGAATGCAGAAAAACAACAGTGAATTAGAAATCAGAGAGTTTAGGTCAATAATAATAATTATTATTATCATTACTAACATTTATATAGAGTCTATTATGTTCCAGACACTAGTCTAAGTGCTTTACAATTATTATATCATTTGATCCTCACAACCACCTTGAGAAATAGGTGCTATATACTATAATATGCTATTATGATCCCCATTTTACAGATGTAAACAAAAGTTAAGTTATTTGAGTAGAGTCACACAGCTAGTAAGAATCTGAGAAAGAATCTGAGCTCAGGTCTTGATTTCAGGTCCAATATACTCTGAACCACCTAATTATTCTTCTCCCTGTGTAACTTGAAAAATTACAAACACTCTGGCTTAATTTCTTCATCTGTATAAGCAAAAAGAGATGGAACAAATGATCTTAAATCCAAACCTATGTTCCTATGATTTTATGTTGTTGTTTGAATTCTATACATTTATGTTGCTTTAACTTGCATTCTAATTGGAGTATATCTCAATCCGTCACTAAAGCATCATTTCCTTGGGAGGAGGGACTTTATTCACTTTCTTTGTAGATCCCTCACTGCCTAACACAAAGCCTTTTACTTAGTAGCCTTACCTTTTTTTTTTTTATTTGTCTAATGAGAGTCACAGCCTAAAGATCTGTGCAACTCCTGCTGGCTCTAACTTCAGAGATCTGATCAATCCAGGAAGCTCTGTGATCCAGTTTAAACAGTACTCTCAGATCTCTTCCCTAACACTACTCTAACAAAATTCTAGTCCCGCACCAGACAGTAGAAGGCCACTCTCCCATGGCCTGCTTCTAGATAATTGTGTCGGATGTCTAAATTGTAACCCTGGTAATTACATTTAGGCTCCAACCATAATAACAGTAACAAGGACTGCAAAAAAGAACAGCAGAATGACATAGGAAGGACCCTTTCTTAAGCCCTTTCTTGGGTTCTGGCCATTAAGATGAACAAATAAAGAGGCAGATAAAACTCAGCTGTAAATGAGCTCCCATTTCCAAAGCAATCATTGATGCTGAGGGACTTGAAGTTCTTTTGGTATGTGAATATAGGGCAGAATCAGAATAAAAGTCCTAGGTAGACTTCAGAAAGATCCCAGAGGCCCAACAAGTAACCACCAGACAGATGTCTCACCAAGAGTAGTAACAGAGCCAGAAGAACAGAAAAACTATAGTCATTATCAAAAGAGCTGGAGCAGGGAGCCCAGTGAATCCCTAGGGATTTTTTTTTCGTGAAGGATCATTTGTTTGGACCACCAGGTGCTCATCACTGTCACACTCCTGGGCCCCAGCGACAGGCTCTAGAGAAAGAAACAAAGTTCTCATTGGATTGGGACAATTCCTCAAAGAGAATCAATGTCACAGACTTTGCAAAAACTGGAGGAAAATGGAAACCATAATACTACCTTGCCAGGAAGGAGACATGGAGAATGGCCTAGAAAACTCACTGAAAGAATCAAAAGCATCATAAAAGGCACAGACAGGACGTATTCTCTGGAAGGCATAAAGTTTTTTTCTCAGATCATCTTTATATAAAGAAAACAAAGAACCATATTTTAAAAGCAGAGCAATGGCGTGGACCTTTGTTAGCTCCAGTTATTTACTCGGTACTAACAATGTGTCACACTGCCTATGAGGGCTTACAATCACTTGCATGAGCTGCTCTTCTCAAAAGGCTTTACCTTTTGATGCAGGTTAACACTGCTGCCATAGAATTAAGGAAATCTTGTGGTGGAAGGTTAAAAGCTGGAGTCAGTGAATATGGGGGAAGCCCATACAGGCAGGCAACCCCCCACCCCAAACCCAACCAAAGAGGTGGGTGGCAAATCAATGTGCTGGGAAGGAACAAAGCAACACCAGAGACAAAAGCAGGATCAGAATCTGATTCATGAGATCTTAAAAGGAAATTTAAAAGGTAGGTTTTAGTTGGCAAAAATTAAGTGCTAAGGGATATATTAGGAATCTATAAACTAGAGCAAAAAGGTGAATATAATTTATTACACTCAAAGTCTGGCCATGTCTGGGACAATGGAAACAATGTGGAGTTTCAGTCAAAGAATCTGGCTTCAAATACAGACTCTATTACTTAATTAACTTTGTGACTTTGAGTAAGCAACTTAATGTGAGTATCATCTATACCGGGCTTTTTAAACTTTTTCCACTCATGACCCCTTTTCACCCAAGAAACTTTTATGTGATCCTGGGTATATAGGTATATAAAATAGGTAAACAGACCAAACACTTATGGAAAATAAATCATAATTTCACAACCTTACATTTAGTAACATGATCCCATATGGGGCCACAACCCACAGTTTTTGGTACAAGAGGATTGGACTAGCTATTATAAGGACCCATCTTGTGACAAGCTCTAGTGCCAAATAGAGCAATATTTGATCTTAAAGGCTATAAGGAATCACTGGAGTTTATGAGAAGAGTAACATGGTCAGACAAATCTGTGCCTTAAAAAAGTCACTTTGATAATTGTATAGAGCAGAGATGTCAGCACACACTACCCAAAACCTAAGTGGACCTGAACTAGATTACAATGTAGTGAAGAAATATTAAATATGAAAAATAAGAATACAATACAATATAGATAATATTAATATGTGATTTTTCTAAGGCAATAAGCAGTCACAGTGATCCTTATGTTTATTGGCCCCCTTTCCATTTGAATGTGATATCAATGAAGTACAGTGTGTATGAGAGTGGGAAAAGTCTCGAGGCAGGAAGACTAGTTAGAAGGCCACTTTACTGGATCATATGAGATGTGGAAGTCAGTTCCATGAAGGATGTTGTAGAGATAGAAACAAATGACAATGTTTGATAACATGACTGTACATCTGAGTGATTTGGAGTAATTGATGTTCACCTGCTCTGTTGGGAATACCATTAACTAGCCAATGGTCACAGAGCAATTCAGTGGAATAGCTTCATCACTATCTGATTATTTCTTTCACTAAGGACCATTAGATCTTTGACATTCACTCTGCTGAACCCACTTCCTCTCTAGATAGTAAGCACCACTTAGCTTCCTGAATTCCTCAAGACCAGGAGAGATGCTATATACCTGGCTTAATGCCTTCTCAGGCAAAACATAGGACACTCACACATGCAAATCACCAACAATAATCAGAAGTTAATATTCTCTGTTGACTCTTCCTGGCTGTTCAGTAATAGAGGGAATAATAATAGCCAGGCTGGAAGGAACCCTTAAATGACTTTCATTCTAGGTCTTCTGAAGGGAATTAAGCCTTGAAACTGGCAGGTCAGTCCCTAAAGGTTTTGTTTCTGCTCTCTGCTTGGATGTGGAGACCTGGAACTTTCTGTCACACAAAAAACTGACGTGTAATTTCTCTGCCCGCCCAAGAACCAATCTGAGAAAAGGGAGCAAAATGGTTGAATCAGCAAACAAAGCATACTACTAAACAACAACTGAGGTTGGAGGCCTCCAGAAAAGCAAAGCACACTGGAAGGATTCAGAACCAGTAGTTTTATTTGTCTAATGAGAGTCACAGCCTAAAGATCTGTGCAACTCCTGCTGGCTCTAACTTCAGAGATCTGATCAATCCAGGAAGCTCTGTGATCCAGTTTAAACAGTACTCTCAGATCTCTTCCCTAACACTACTCTAACAAAATTCTAGTCCCGCACCAGACAGTAGAAGGCCACTCTCCCATGGCCTGCTTCTAGATAATTGTGTCGGATGTCTAAATTGTAACCCTGGTAATTACATTTAGGCTCCAACCATAATAACAGTAACAAGGACTGCAAAAAAGAACAGCAGAATGACATAGGATCAAATGAAATATCTGTAAGGCTCTGAGCACAGTGCCTAACACACAGAAGGCATTATATAAATGTTTGTGTCCTTCCTTCCCCTTATTGAGACCGGCAATGGTGGGGATAAGACATCCCCTTAAAAACAAAAGTTTGAGGTATGGTTATTGCATTAGTACTTTGAAAATCTCTAATTGTAATTCATATATCATTCAAGCTGCAGCCCAAATTGAGAGGGAGATCATAAGTATACTTATTTAAATTCCTTTCTCTCCTTACAGCTAACTCATATCAATTGCCATTCTTTCTTCTTACAAGAATGATCTTGTATCCCAAAACTGCAGAGAGTACTCATCTAATTGCAATGGTACAAGTTAGCTTCTAGGTTCAGGACTACAAATAAATTAGACTGGTCCTTTTCACATAAAGCTTCATTTAGTACATCTATGAATGCCTGATACTCTAAATTATTAGACTTGTTAAGAGCAAAGACCATAGCAAAAGAGAAGAGAAATGAAGGAAATTATTTTTTGAACCATGTCTTATCATTGCAGTGATATCAATGTCTTGTTCACTTGACAGCTGGGCAAATGTTCTGAGAAAGCAGCCCCAGTGCTCCCATAAACCTTTCCTATCTGACAAAGCTAAAATTAATCATTCACTGTCTTTGTTGGACAGTGCTAAATAAAGCTACCAACCCAGCCTTATTTACCTGGCTTAATGCCTTCTCAGGCAAAACATAGTACACTCACACATGCAAATCACCAACAATAATCAGAAGTTAATATTCTCTGTTGACTCTTCCTGGCTGTTCAGTAATAGAGGGAATAATAATAGCCAGGCTGGAAGGAACCCTTAAATGACTTTCATTCTAGGTCTTCTGAAGGGAATTAAGCCTTGAAACTGGCAGGTCAGTCCCTAAAGGTTTTGTTTCTGCTCTCTGCTTGGATGTGGAGACCTGGAACTTTCTGTCACACAAAAAACTGACGTGTAATTTCTCTGCCCTCCCAAGAACCAATCTGAGAAAAGGGAGCAAAATGGTTGAATCAGCAAACAAAGCATACTACTAAACAACAACTGAGGTTGGAGGCCTCCAGAAAAGCAAAGCACACTGGAAGGATTCAGAACCAGTAGTTCTAAAGGTTCCAAGGGGAAATAAAGATTCCAAGAAAGGTTCCAAGGAGAAAATGATCACTGGAACATAGTTGAGCTGAAGGACAAATAAGCAGACTGCCATGCTCCTCTTAGGCTCCATTCCTGATTCTCTGGACTTAACTCTACTGTACTACAGATTACCCTGCTCTTCTGACCCCTTCCTCAAACTGTCTAACTATTCTCCAAACTTCCATTTTAAAGAAACTATCCAGAACCAGTCCTTCATTCCTTTCCAGGGACTATTCCTGAGTTTCTAGATTTTCTCTATCATGCTCCACAAATAATTACCTTTCTCTTCCATCCCATTTTCAGTTTTCTTTTATGTGCTGTTTGTTCTCATTAGAATGTAAGCTCCTTGAATGTAGGGCCTGTCCTTTCTGCTTGCATATATGTTCACAGTATTTAGCATAGTATCTGGTACATAGTATTTGTTTTTTAAAAATTTATTTATTTTTAATACACATTGCTTTATAAATCATATTGGGAGAGAAAAATCAGAGCAAAAGGTAAAAATCATGGGAGAGGAAAAAACAGAAAAAAGAAATCCATAGTATCTTTTCTATTTGCAGATGGCATTTTCTGTCCAAAGTATATTGGGATTGCTTTGGATCACTGAACTATTGAGAAGAACAACTTTTTCATAGTTGATCAGAGCACAATCTTGCTGTTATTGTGTACAATGTATTCCTGGTTCTGCTTGTTTTGCTCAACATTAGTTCATGTAAATCTTTCCAGACCTTTCTTTAATCAGCTTGTTCATCACTTTTTACAGAATGATAATATTTCATTATCTTCATATACCATATGAAGATACCATATCTTCATATACCATACCATATACCATATACTTCATATACCATACTTATTCATCCATTTGCCCATTGATGGGAGTACTCCTTTTCCAATTCTTTGCTACCACAAAAAGGGCTGCCACAAACATTTTTGCACATGTGGGTCCTTTTCCCTCCTTTATGATATCCTTGGGATACAGACTCAGTAGTGCCCCTGCTAGGTTAAAGGGTATGCACAGCTTGATAGCCCTTTGGATATTGTTCCAGATTGCTCTCCAGAATAATTGGATCATTTCCCAACTCCACCAACAATGCATTAGTGTTGTCTGGCACATAATAAGTGCTTGTTGACTTGTTAACTTGCTATATTTGTAGTTCCACTGTTCCCAAGTTGAGGAACCTCTGGTTCATTCCTTATAGTTAAACATACAGCTAGAGTTAGAAGGGATGTTGGAGCCATTTAGACCAATTCCTACCAGAAGTATGACTCTCCTCCTTGATATTAATAGGTCAAGAACCTATGATTTCAAAGGATCAGGGCCTAACATGTCACTTTATTAACTCATCTTATAGATTAGGATATTGAGGCCCAAAGTGGATAAGTGACCTGCCGAGATTCCCACAAGGAACACACAACAGAGCCAGTTGGAACAAAGGTTTCATCATCCCAGATGTGATCTTAGTTTCACCACATTACATCGGTCCTATAGCACTTGGGTTTTTATCCCCATCTTCGCCTGCCGTTCCATCTATATGCTGTCACTCCAACCTGATCCCTATGGATCTTGCTTGCCACAAAGACTTAGGTTCATAAATGTTGTCATTTAAGCCTGGTCCCTGCAGATTATGGTTTGATTTAGGAACCCCTAGAGACTAACACATGCCACAGAGAGCTAAAATAATTGCAGAAGGGACTGCCTGCATCTAATTCTCCCAGCACATCTCTTTCCTTCTTCCTTGTGGCTCCTTTTTCTCCTTGCCATTCCTGCTTGGTGCTTTCTGCTATACCCCTTGGATGACATAGCATTTTCTGAGTGTCTCTGCTTCTTTCTAGGAAGTCTTTAAGAGGAAGACTTGCATATTATGGGCTTAGCTTAACTGTGGTTTCACTGTCTCACTTATTCCCCATCTTCTCTCAAATGAATTCTTTACAGGTATTCATATGGTTAATCTAGTCATGAAAACTGCCAGTGTCCCACATACCTGAGCCTGAAAAAAATCAAGTTAATATGCTCTTAAAAATAAAAAAAAATCTTAAAGAATTACCCACCAGGACTCAAGGAAATTTAACAGAATTCTTTTGTTGTTGTTGTTGTTGTTAGCTATGACATAATATAACCTGAAACCTAAAGATCTAAACTTCAAGTTTCGCTTCTAACACTCAGTGAGCATATGACCACAGGCAAATCAGCAATAGTCCAGAAGGAAAAGCATTGGATGGGAAATCAAAAAAACTTCAATTCAAATCCCAGCTTTGTCACTTAGGAGTTTTGTGTTACTTTATCTCCCTGGGTCTTAGATCTCCCTAAGTCTTAGATATTGAGGAAGTTGGGTGAGATAAATAACTCCTTTGAAGATCCCTTTCACCTTTAAAATCTCATGATCTTATAAATTACACTTAAAACCTCTGAACCTCAGTTATCTGAAATCTAAAATTGAAATAAGATAGAACCTATTTCATAGGGTTACAAAGATATCTTACAAATCTTAATGTCCTATAAACTATTCTTACATTACTAATCCTTTTAAGCAGAGTTTTCATGATCATTCCTGTTTATTGGAGAATAAATATAAATAATGACCTAAAGGTGATGCTCGCCTTCCTTTCATCTATTGAGGTAATAAAGACTAGACCAAGGAGGATGACTGAGAAATGAGGATATGGTGGCCAATGCAGATTTCAGAGGCTGAAAGAAAAGTCTCTGATAGGCTGATTTCATTTACAGATCATCCATATGCAATGAGTCAGTTGAGCTAACCCCACTGGGAAAACAAAAAATAATGGAAATCAACAAGAAAAGGTCATTCTCAGTCTCTTCTCACACGCCTTCCATTTTCTGGCCATAACTAAAACCAGTTTTCTTATAGATATCACACACACATACACACACACACACACACACACACACATCTCCCCCACCCTGAGCCTTTTCTTAAGATCCTTGGGTGCCAAGGCAGGAAAAAGAAGTGGCAAATCCCTTGACTCCTCCCTAGGCTATTTTCAGATCTTCCCTTTGCTTTATTACTCAAAAACCTCCTCTTCTTTGGGGTTTACCTGGAGCAGAGAGTGCTGAGCCTGAAGCTAAGAAGTCAAAGTCAAATTATAACTTTGGCACTGACTAGGTATGTGACCCTGAAGTATAACTTCACTGAACCTCTGACATAAAATGGGGATTGCAATAGCTATAACGTCTTCTTCAAATGTTTGTTGTGAGGCGCCAATAAAATAAACACTCCATAAATTTCCATCTCTCTTAATTCAAGTATCCAGACCACAATATTAGTGTAATGACCATCTAACCCAACTCCAGGTCATTCTCTCATACCCTTCTCAATAATTTCAGTAAGTACTTTGGTCTCTTTCACCTCAGCCCTTCTAATCCTTAGTGACTTAAATATATATATTCCTGTTGATGGTCATTCTAACATCCTGGATCCCAGACACTCAACCTGCTTAATTTCAGTGACTTCCAACTGCATTCCACTTCCATGTTATTGCACAGATTATTATTCCTAGGCTTACATGAACTGCTGCTGAGTGAAGTGAGCAGAACCAAGAGAACTCTACACAGTAATAGGATTATGTGATGGATTTGGCTCTTTTCAACAATTCGATGATTCAGGGTAATTCCAATAAAATTTGGGATGGAAAATGCTATCCATATCCAGAGAGAGAACTATGGATATTGAAGAGGGATCAAAACATAGTATTTTCATCTTGTTGTTCTTTGTTTGCAAGTTTTTTTCTTTCTTGTGGCTTTTTCCCTTTTGATCAGATTTTTCTTGTGTAGCTTCAAGAATATGGAAATATGTTTAGAAGAATTGCACACATTTAACCTATATTGAATTTTTGCTGTCTTCAAGAGGGAGAAATAAGGGAGGGAAGGAGAAAAATTTGGAACACAAGATTTTGTAAAGGAGAATGTTGAAAATTTATCTTTGCATATATTTGGAAAAACAAAATACTACTGAAAGAAAAAAGAGATTATTATGCCTTAAAATTCATATCACTTAAAATGGTCTAGTATTCAAGTTCTTGAATTCTAAAATTGCCCACCTCTGATCATGTGTTGTCCTTTGACTTTACCACTGGCTCAAACAGACTAAACCTGTTTCTCCCATGGAGCAATCCATCTATCCAGAATTTACTCACATCCTCTTAATTGCCAAAAAACCACATCTCTTCTCAGCCATCATCCATCTTGATCTTACCTATACCATTTGACACCATTTATCCATCTTCCTCCTGGACACATTCTCCAGGAGGCTTCATGTCTTCATCCTCCCTTTTGCTTCCTAGTCCTAACTGATCTTCTGGCCTTCAATCTCTTTCCTCCTTAAGCCTTAACTTTCTCTTAACAACTGCCAAAATATTCTTCCTAATGCACAGTTCTGGTTCATCACCAGCTGGGTACAGAGTGATAGATTTTTCAGCCAAAGCACTTCTCAAAGACCATCTAGTAAGTCACAAAAAGGTTGTGATCTACATTAGTAGAATAATTGTCCATGCCTAAGAAAATTATGAGTCCCTGGAACACCAGTATAATTCACAAATTCTACCATGGAATGTTCCTGCTCAAAAATCTGCTCCCCAGTAGATTAGAGTTAAATTTGGGATCAGGGAGCCTCAAATTCAAATCTAGCGACAGACCCTGTGAGACCCAGGGATCCACTGAAACTTAAGTGTCAGTTTCCTCAACTGTAAAATTAAGATAATAATAGCACTTACATCCCAGAGCATTTAGTGAGGACTAAATGATACAATATTTACAGAGCACTTGGCACAGTGTATGAAATATAATAAATCCTTAATAAGTAAATGCTTGTTTCCTTCCTTCTCTAAGATAAAAGGTAAACTCCTTGGTCTGGCATTTAAGGTTTTCCATTAGTAGATTCTATACAAATTTTTCTACTTTATTTCAAACAATTTCCCTTTGTAGACTATGAGGTCCAGCAAAATTAGACTAATATTCATTCTCCAAACTTAACTTTCTTCCATTTCTCATCTCCTTACATAGACCTTCCTTCCCCAATTCCACCTTTTTTTTCCTTCAAGGTTCACCTTCTCTGTTAAGCTTTCCATGAATCCTACAAATAAAAGTTTTTCTCCGTCCTCAAAATTTCCTGAAGTCTTCCATGTATGGATCTCTCCTTTGCAGAAATAATAATAATAATAAGAACAAAAACATATAGTGTTATAAGACTTATGAAACACTTCACAAATCTTCACAACAATCTTGGAATGTAAGTGCAATTATTATTACTATTTCATAGATGAGCAAATTAAGGTAGGTTAAGACTTGCCCACTATCATATAATAATTGTTTGAGGCTGCATTCAAACTCAGGTCTTCCTAACTCTAATTCAAGCACCAAATCCACTGTGCCATCTAGCTGCCTCTGCACCTATCACCTATTGTTTTAATACTTATCTACATTCATATCATATCCTCTATATTAAGATGTAAATTCCTTGAGGGCAGTTATCTTATGTCATCTCTGTCTCTCCAATTCCTATCACGCTACCTTGAACACAGTATTAAATAAATGCTTGTTAAAATAAACTAAATTTGAATGGACTTTCTAGCCCCCCCCAAAAAAATAGATTATTTTTAAAATCAATCAGTATAGCTCAAAAGTGTAGTATTTTCTTAAAAAAAAAATCTGCGAAAATCCTGGGGAAGTACCACATCTGTGGAAGTCCAGTAGATGACCATGATGGGTCCATAAATATGCTAAATCATGACTGCAAAATCACAGTCAATTTGAAAGAGGATGGAAAAGTAGAAAGTTTTAGATTTGGTGTATAAGGACCTTGAGTTCATAATCTTGTTTTTGCCTAAGTGACCTTGATTAAGCACTTAACTTCTCTGGATGTCAATTTCCATATCCGATGACAAATGGACTAGATTAAAGTCACTGAAATCTTTGCTCCCCTTAAGCCTTGGATTTACTTTACAAGAGACTCTGAAACTGGTAGTTAATAGTTTTTGCATATGATCAAAGCAAAAATCTTAACTTCCCCCATCTCTCTCTATTCTACTTTGCTCATGGATCACTGAGTAAAATTGGGAGAAATTATATGCAATTGAGCCAAATGGTCTGCTAAAAATTTATATCTAATGTCAACTGGGCTCTCACTTCAGCAAGACAATGCTTTTAGTTCCTGTACTTAAGTGTCTGTCCCATTCTCCAGTATTTTAAACCATTTCTTCTCTACTCAGGTTTCCTTTCCCATTTTCTCATAGCAGAGACCACTTCATAGTTTACTGAGACAATAAAGCTGATTCACTGGACTATTCTTCCCTTTTTTTACATCTCAAATCCTCTTGATTTCATCCCTCATTCTTCCTCTGGCCAAAGCTAAACCTATCCTCTGCCTTATCTAGCAAATTATGCCCACAATCATACCCTATTTCTACCTAAACTTCAGTCTCTCCTCCTCAACTGGTTACTTCCCAGCAGCTTAGAAATATATCCATCTCCCCCATCCTTCACAAGACCCTATCATTCTGCAAATTAACATTCTTTATCCTCCTTCCTTTTATAATCAAACTTTTACAAAAAGATATATATATATATATATATGTATATCCACTGACTTTACTTCTATCATCCCTCAACCCTCCACTTACAAATATATCACTAATTGAAACTTATCTTTTCAAATTTATCATTATTATTATCTTGATTGCTAAATCTGATAACTTTTTCTCAATCCTCATCCTTTAGGCTTGCTCTCCTTTCTGGGTTCTTGTGAATTTACCTTTTCTTGGCAAAGGCATTGTTTCCTAGCTGACCACTTTTTCTCAGTTTCACTTGCTGCTTTATCATTCATATCATACTTCCACACCCGATGAACCCCAGGACTCAGCCTTGGGTATATCTCTTCTCTTTCCATACTCTCTCGTTTGGAAAGTGGTGATCTCATAAACTCCCACAGGTTTATTTAGCATTTCTATTCAAGTGATTACCTATATATCCAATCCTAGTCACTCTATTGGGCTCCAATCTTGTCTCTTTAACTGTCAATAAGACATTTAAAACTGGATGTCTCATAGGTAACTCAAATTCCACATATCCAAAATGGAGCTCATTATCTTTTCCCCTTAAACCCTTTCATCTTCCCAACTTCTCCATTCTATGAAAACATCAGCTATCCTTTCAGTCATTTTAGTTTACATCTTCAGAATTACCCCTGATTTCTCACTCTCACTTTATATCATCAACTCAGTTGCCACATTTTATCATTTCTCCCTTCACAACATTTCTTCTGTTTCTGTCTATTCACAGGATTCTAAAGGCCCTCATCATCTCTCTGCTGGACTACTCCATTATTAGCCTTCTAATTGGTCTTCAGGACTCCAGTCTCTCCCTTCTTTAATTCATTCTATATTCATCTCACCTCACTTGCACCTCTTAGAAGCCCATCCTTCCTTTGAAATTCTACTCAAGAGCCACCTTATGCAAGAGTTTTTTTCTTATCCTCTTTATCACTATCAGCCCCAAACCGCTAGTGTTCTCTCTGTTCATCAAAATTACCTAATATTTATGCCAAATATGCTTATTTATGAACCTGCTGTTTCCCCTGGATAGAATGTTAGTTCCTTAAAGTCAGGGTCTGTTTCATTTCTTTATTTGGATCCCTAGAACCTGGCTCAGTACCTGGCAGATAGTAGGAAGTTAATGTTTCTCAACTGATTTAGATGTCAGGTTTTTATTTTCCTTTTACAAAAATAAGGCAGATGAACTCTGTACACTAGAAAGTGGGAGAGGGGAGAGGGAAGAGAAAAGGCCAAGAGAAAACACACATGGATATCTGATTAAGTTTTGGAAGGTTTTTGGTGTTTTTTTAAAGGAAATTGTCTTTGGTTTTCCTCTTAATGGATTGCCAACCCTGCATTTCAACAGATCTATGAACATACAAGAGAATTCACAGATGGTCCATGTCAGTACTCCAAATATTTTTTGGCCCATAGTTGAGGTTACCTTTGCAGATTCCCCAGGAAGGACATTCTCTAGCCAGCAGACCAATGTAGTTTAGTAGAAAGAGTCTTTATAAGCAACTTTCTCAGACCCCCAGACTCTTCTATCACTCTTTCCAGGAACAGGAACTTAAAGATAATCGCTGACTTGCAAAAATCAGAGCCAAAATGGTTAATACTTGACATGCGAGTACCTGATTCCATGCAATCACATACCTACTTAAGAATGACTGCCATTTTAGATTTCCTGACTATTTTAATATTATGTACTACTTCTGTCTTATTAACTGGTCTAACAAGTTGAAGAGTTGCTTGCAAAATTAATTCATATTCAATAAACTCCCTAAGCCCAAAGCAAGGTTACATCTTAATTACCAGATCCTTGTCTCACCTAGCACAATGTGTATAACATGTTTTGTAGGTAATAGGTTATTGACACGGCACACATAGTCATCCTCAATCTAGAGCAAAGCAACCCTCGTCATCATCTAAAAAGCTGACTTCAGATTCTAGGGCTCCCATAGGTAAACTTAATTAAAAAGAGCTCCTTCATGTCAAGACCACCATAGCAATTACCACTAGAAAGTTAGTCCTCTCCTAAGCTAAGGAGACCCACTGTTGGAGTTCTGCTTTCACTGAGCCCTGAATTCTCCCAGGGATACCTAAGCAGATGTCAAAGCAGAAATTAGGTGACCTCCTCCCTGCTATACAGTCCAAACAATCCAGAGAATAATGCCCCAATAACTAATACGGAAACAACAACAACAATCGCTCAAATCTCTAAAGCAATTAAAAGTCTGGAAAATATCTTCCTCACAACAGTTATGCAAGCAAGTGATATGAGCATTATTATCCCCATTTTATGGATGAAAAAAAACTGTCACTGCAAAATTAAACAACTTGCCCCAATGCCATACATCTGATGACTGCCATAGCCGGCACTTGAACCCCAATCTTCCTAATTTCATGTCTGCATTCTTTCCCAAATCTTGCACCCCTCCAGAGAGAAGCTCTTTTACAGGCTATTATCAGTCTAGATTTGCATGCCATCCTCCTGAGGATGCCTTCTATTGGATTAAATAGGATATTATGCTAAATATTCAACCACCCTCATGACAGGGTGAGTGGGTGTGCTGGATATAATCTTCACGAAGACACCATTACAGGGTCATTTGTTTAATCTCAATTCTGCAAAATGTAAAAATAGAACAAGCTGCCAGTAGGGAATAGGCTGGAGAGCTTCACTAAGAAGACTCCAGCAGCACAAAAACCATGATACTGCTGCTCTGGCTCCCCTGTTCTCTCCTCTGCCAGGGGAAAAAGGGAGGAAACGGAGGAGGGGGGGGAGACGGGAAACAAGCGGGTGATACATTCATTTTCCCTCTTCTTCTGTGCATTCTCCCTTCTTAGCCTTTCCTCTCATGGTTTCTGCCTCTTCCTCTTTCTTCATCTGTTTCCTTGATCCCCCTTGTACGCTCCTCATTGTCTATCCCCAGAACCCTTTTGCCTCCTCATGCCAGTGTTTATTATCTCCCTCTCCCGCCCTCCCTCTGCTTCTCTTCCCTTCTTGCCTTAGGCCCTGAAGCAGGAGGCCTCTGGAAACTTCTGAAGCTCTCTTGAAGCACTTTTCGTGGTCTCTCTCCCTAGACAAAACAGTGGCTGTCGGGATTGCTCTTCTTCCTCATCCTCATTTGTCATATTTGTCAAACTGACCTTACCGGATCATCATGAGGATACAGTGATGTAGCATAACTTAAAACACTATAGAAATGTCAGTAGTTATCATCATCATCATCATCATCATCATCTTTATTTTTACTACCAAGATCTTAGGATCATATCTTAAGAATTCAGATTTTAGAAATTACCTAGTTCAAATCTTATAAATTTAAGTTCAGAAGAAATGATTTAAGCAAAGTTTATAGGATTGGAAATAATAGGCTGGTACCTGAACCCAAACCTCCAGATGCTGAAGATGCTCAGAAATCATAAGACAAATTGGTAGGAATAACAAAAACCATGAAATTAAAGAATCGAGGACAGAGACCCTCTTTGTTCTATTCCACTCAATGAAACCACACCAAAACCTTGGGATTTATTATACTCCCTATCCTCAGCTACTCGGGGAAACACCATCAATCCTGTCTTATGGACAAATCAATTTTAATTCTAAATGTTCAAGTTGTCACTCCCACCATGTAAGAGAGCCTCCAAACACAGCTCAAATCATCTTTGCAAAATTTGACATCACCATCAAATCAACTTGGTTACAGTCTAGCCTCCAGGAGTAGCATTTCCCCTCTTCCTGGAGGCTTCAGGGCTTAGCCAATAGAAAGACAGGTCCTGCCCCCTGCACGTGGGGGTGCTGCTGGAGGGAGAGGCATATAGCCAATGCCGAGTCTGCTTGGGGCTCGGAGTGGTTTAACTGCTTGACCTAATTGGACACAGCAATGCGTAGGGTTGTTTTAAACTCATTAAAGCTCATGGCTGGAAAAATGAACCCATTATCGTGCAATTCCTTCAACCTGTCCCGAATGGGTTCCTGGATATGTCTGTGCCTGCAAACTACACTCCCTATTAATAAAAGGAAAAATCTTCCCTAATTTAGATCACTTGAAATTTTTGCCTTACCAATAAATTCTACTATTGCTTTGCAATGTACCCAAGGAAAGAGCCAGTCAGCACTGCAGTGAATTACAAAGCCATTGGTGCCAGCCCTCCAAACAAGTAAAATAAAAAACTTTTCTCTTGCTCTCTCCATCTAGAAAGCACAGGCTCCTAAGATTAAAAGCTAGAAGAGACTCTGTCCTCTGATACTTACTAGCTGTGTGAACCTGGACAAATTGTTTAATCTCTGTCTGCCTCAGTTTCCTCAACTACAAAGAATAAGAATAATAGCACCTACCTCCTAGGGTTGCTGTGAGGATCAAAAGAAATATTTGTAAAATGTTTGACACAGAAACCTTGGCAACAGTATATATAGGAAAAATGCTCATGCCCACTCTCCCTTCTAGTTCAAACCCCTCATTTTACAGATAGATTAAGTTCTGAGAGAGAAAACTAACTTTTCCAAGTTCATACAGGTAATAAATAGTAGAGCTATTAGTCCTAGAAGTAAGAAAAATGTTTGGAACTTACTGCTATGATCTCCCCATTGCTATCAAAAGTAGAGTATTTTCACATGCAATAGATTTGGTAATGTTCATTCCTTCCAATTCCTACATGTCAACCTGTAGTACTGCTGAATTTCTGCTTTTTTTCCCCTTTCCTTCCCCCATCATAGGGATTTTTTTTCTTTTTTCATACTTGTATCCTCACTAGCACAGTATCTGGCACAGAATAGTTACTTAGTGATTTTTTTTTTTGTTATCTATGCCTTAAACCTTTCTACCAATTAGTCCTTAAGGGAATGTTCACTTGTTCAATCATTCAGCCAAAACCTGAGTTCCTCTAAGTGCAAGGCAAGGTGATAGTATCTAGGATGCTCAAATGTAACATTTAAAATGCCAAAGTGTTCCTTTGGTGACATGTACTGACAACAAAAATAATGGGTGAGTCCTGTAGAAAAAGAAGAGGGCAGAATTCACATTTTCTGATTTGAAGATTCACCTGGAAAACTAAAGGTGCTCCATGATGTGCCATGCAATAGATTTAAGAAAGGGAAGGAAAAGGGAGAAGAGGAGGGAAGGGTCTTAGCAGAAAAGAAGGAACTTCTAGTGGAAGGAAAACAGTCGCCAACCCAATGAAAAAAAATTCCATGGTGTCAAAAGAAAAGAGGTGATAATCATGATAAGCAACAGCCAAAAGGCACTAATAGTCAAAAGCTACACATCACCAATAAATACCATGATGCAGTAGCAAACACAAAAATATACCATAGGAATCTGGTCTGGTGACTATTGATATGCAGGACATATTCCAGTGGACATACTTAATGGGGATACTTTAAGTGGAAGAAGCTGAACTCCAAGAACAAAAAATGACTGATATATAAGTATATATTAAATATGTCCACTGTCAGTGGACAAAGACTAGAAGATAGTAACAGTCACCAATATGATCTCCAGTTTAATATGTAATAATATTTAGAACCTGTTATTATAGAATACAGTTGGGCATAGGCCTGCATTGGGAGCCTAGATTTCAGATCGGAGATGAGGTACAATCAACTTTGAATTTTTTTGACTAGAGAACCTACTGTTAATTTACTTGCTTAAGTTTCCAAATCAAAAATCACCCTTAAGGAGCAAAGAAACTCAGACACAGACTGTAATTTGATTTTCCTTTGTTGAAACTCCAATGCCTTGAACAGTCTTCCTAAAGAACCCTCCCAACAAGATGCAAACTGAGGACAAGGTCGATTGGGTATATTACAATGTAATTGAGCAAAGGGGTGAGAAAAGGGTATGATAGGGGCAAAAGAAAGGTCAAAATGACCTAAACTGTAACATTGCCAAGGGTACCACAATGTTCACTGAGTTCATGAAAGTAACAGTGGCAGAAATAGTCAGTGTATTCGAGACATAGCCTGAAAGAAAGGAACAGGGTGGATAAGGAGGCAAGGGCAGGGGAGAGGATGAGGGAAGGTAAAATCAATCTACTTGGAATCCCAGAAAACTTCATCCAGAGTACAAAGGTGTATGGGACATGATGAAATTCATGAATCTCTAATCTTATCCCTCCAGCTTCCTATGTGTTCTTTAAGTGAAATACACACAAAAAAAGATGGGCCAGTGCACACTAGAATTGACTTTCTTTGGACAAGTTCTCAATCGAAGTTTATAAGATGGGAAGATGGGAATGATGGAGGGAGAAAACACAGAGAAATATCTCCAGTCATCTTTTTTTTTTTTTTAACAGTCTAGAAATCAGATAGTCCCTGAAACTCCCAGAGAGCTCTTCCTGATAAGACATGGTCCTTCTAAGGAATCTCCATAGGCCTGGGTTCCTCATCCACTGGACCCTGATGACACTGTAGTGTTCATCTCCCATAAGTGATATTCTCTTGTGGGAGCTGGCAAAGGTAATGGCTCAGCCTCTTGCACAAGTTTCTTTGTCTTCCCCAAGGTGGTGGGAGTTCTGCATCTGCTGCTGCCATGAAAACATTTTATTTTTTGCAAAGTCTTTTATTTCCTTGGGAAAATCCAGATCTCTGCCAAGGTTTGTACACGCTACACACACTGTATGCAATCCCTTCCTTGCTGCCAAGCACAGACTTGAGATTCAGCATACAACCCACCGAAGTGGTAAGTTACCTCTATCTGGCCCAGACACATGGGAACCAGGGCCCAGTCACATGTAATTAAGTCATTCTTGAGACATAACACTGAGATTTTGGGATCTCTCCAGGAGAGAGTCCCTATCCTACTCGGTAGGGATCAGCAGGAACATGAAGCTTCTCCAAGCACGAACCAATAAAATGGTTACAGGTGTTCTTTCCTTTAGCTCTGAGGTTCTTAACTTGGGATAGGTAAACATTTTTTTTAAAGTATTTTGGTAGCTGTGCATTAATATAATTGGCTTCCTTTGCAATCCTGTGTATTTAGTTTTATGCATTCAAAAACATTCTGAGACAGGGACTAAAGATTAGACTGAGGTGGGAAACACAATCTAAAGTTAAGAATCCCTGTTTTAGCTGTTCAGTGACCCCATATAACCTTTTCCCTAAAGTTCCCTCCTTCCACTGGAGTGGATCTCACTACCTGATCCTTTAAATCACTTCCAAGGGTTTCTTTCTCTCATTGAGAAATCCCGAGAGGGAAGAAGGGATTTTATACCACTGGGCCAAGAACATGGGATGAGAAAGCAAGGTTTTTCCCCACTCACAAACACCCAAGTACTTACTTATGTCCTTCCTAGAGTTCCTTGACTGTATAATCACACAGAGGGAAGCCTAGAAGGACAGAAGGGAGTCTCCAGGAAAAGACCTTTCCCTCAAGTTCAAACCTTTGCCAGAAAAATGGAGGAGGAAGTGAATTTTAAGTCCCTGACCATCATGCTGCCCTCAGCACTCCCTTACAACAAACAGCAAAATAGATGCCAGATTAAATGACCACAGAGTGGGAGCTGCCCACCCCGGTTTTCCCTGGGCACTCAGCTAGCAGGTCTCTTCTATCACAGCCCAGGCAACAATCCATGTTAATAGTTTTACAATGCTTTCTGTTAACTTTAATGCTGTAAGGAGAAAACTTGGAAGCGGTAACCGAGCAATCGTCTCTGCAGCAACCATACCCCCAGACCCATCAGTTTGATCACCCTCCGCCGCCTAACACTGAATTTCCCTCCCCTTTTCCCCTCTCCACCTAGCCTTGCCCCACGGACCTGCTGGGTACCAAGGTGCGTCCCCTGGGGTGGTTAGGGGGAGGAGGTGGGACAACAGTACCGAGAAGTTGTTACCTGGCTCTGTTGGGAGAGGAACTCATGAGGTCAGATGGTCCGGGCGGGAGCCCCCGGCCGGTGGTGTCCTGTCCACACTCGCAGCGTCTGGCTAGTGCTCACCGCAACATCCCCGCGGCTGAGCCTGGCATGGGAGGGAGAAGCGGTCCCATCGGGAGGAGGACGAGGAGGAGGAAGAGGAGGACGAGGAGGAGACGACGGAGCACGCTCAGAACCCGGGAAAGGGGGGGTTCTCCGGGGCTCTGGGCTCGGAACGCCGGAGGGGGGGCGGCGGAGCGGGAAAGAGGCCGGGGGAGGGAAGCGAGCAGAGCGGAGGAGGAAGGAGGGGGCAACCTAGTCCCGCACCCGGCGCGGCACGCAGCCCACCCCTCACTGCCCGAGCCTGCTCTGCACTGGCTGGGCGGTAACCCTCGCTAGGCTGCAGGGCGGGCGGGAGGAAGGAAACGGAGCTCCCCTCTCTGCCTATCTCTGTCTCTGTGTCTCCCACTGTCTCTCTAGATCTGTGCCTTCATCTCCCTTTCTCTACCCCCAGCTTCTTCCCCTTCCTTTCCCTCCCTCTGAAGCCAGCCCCCCTTCCTCTCCTCTCACCCCGGTGTCTGTGTGTCTAGTTCTTTCTCACTCTCCCCGTCTTTCTATCTTTATTTCAGTCTTTGCCCTCTTTATTTCTGTTGGTCTTCCTCCCCCCTCCTCCCCCTTCCTTTCTGTCTTGATTTGTGTTTCTGCCCGTATCTCTGCTTCTGTGTCTCTCCTCTCTCTCCTTCATTGAATGGGACTCAGACCCTGGGACTTGGAACCTCCCAGTGTTGCCTTCACTCCTTCTACTGGAATATTTAGCACTGCAGTGTAACTCGGGGACACACAGAGAGACGGCATAGATACAGGTTCTTTAAAAATCAATCAGCTTCAGTGGGAAAACTTGCAGAAGGGAAGCTGCTGTTTATGTGTGGCAAGAAAATAAGGGCCCATCTGGAAGCTGGAGTCTCATATTTTATCTCACACAAAATCTGGAAGCAGATTTTATACCAGCCAACATGGTGATCTGCTGGTTCCTCAGGCTGGTGTGGGTGAGAACAGGACTTCAGCTAAAACGGCAGTTTTAAACAGGGTAGTGTTATCCAGGGGTTGTTTTAGCACAGTGCCTGGCACATGGTAAGTGCTTAATAAATGCTTGTTGACTTGGCACATGGTAAGTGCTTAATAAATGTTTGTTGATTTGACTAACTGCTAGAATCTAGAGTTTCTAAGCGGGAAGAATCCTTAGGACTCATGCAGTCCAAGCATCTCATTTTGCATGAAAGAAGAAAATGAGGTCCGGAGAGCTTAACTCCCCCAAAGTCAGTTGGTTAGCAGCATAGCTAGGGCAAGAAGCCACATGTAATTTCCAATCTAGGGGTCCTGTCCCTGGATGTTGGTAAGAAATAGGCAAAAGAATCCATTTCATTCAGATGTCCCAAGAAAGACAGGACTGTCAAATACCTCCATTTCCAGACTTGGCCAATGCACTTTGGGCAAGCCATCCATTTCAAGATTTCAACCCTAACTCTCATCCTGAGCTGCATGTAGAGCCCACCTGGCTTCCTTCTGGAAAGAGGATTGACAAATGAAAAGAGCCTCAAGTGGAGCTGTGCTAGTTTGTGAGGCACCATTCAAAAGCTAAGAAAGGGTAAAATGAATCCTCTTTCACTGCTGTCTCTCAGAGACCCAGCTAACAAGATCTGCTTCATAAAGCTCCCGTTTTTGGCTTATCATTTTTTCCACCCTCCTCTCCACCACTTACAATCCATCTGGCTGCTCTCAGACCCAGATACCTTAGTACCACCTACCAGAGAGAATGGACTTTATCCTAATCTTATTCTTCTCCGGTTTAAATTAAAATGCTACCTGCAGGTTTCTGCTTATATCAAAAATGTTTTCTTACTAGAAAACAGCCTAAGGGGGGTGGGGTCTTAGCGTTAATTCTCCTTTCTCAGAAGATGTTATTATCCCTGGCAGCCCCATTTCACTTATAAATATCATTCCCTTAGGCATTCCATAACCCCAACAACTGTTCTTTTTTCCAAGTGTTCCTTTGGGTAATTGTTTTTGGCACTGTCAATAAATTCCCTCCCTGCAACTACATGGAGTACAGTGATTTGCAAAACAATTATTAAACCAGCTTTTACTCTTGTGAATAATTTATAACTATTCTACAACAGGGTAAACTGAGAAAGCCAAAGTATCTCCATGAAATTAGACAGTGAATCAGGTAGAATTTGACTGAAAATCAGTCTCTCCTCAAAAGTAACAAAGAATTAATTCTACTCTATTCTACTTATTCTGTCTCCTCCATAGTTTACCTTAGATTCATTTGTACTCAAATTTTTTACTTCCTTTAAATGTCTTTATGTCTTTCCTGGGTGTACATAATCACCTTTATTAGATTGTAAGCTCCCCCAAAGGCAGGGACATTGACAAACTGAAGCACTCTTAGAGGAAAACAAACTAGGTGGTTAGGAGAATTAAAGGTGTCCTATGAGGATAATTAAGGAAAATGGAGATGAGAGTCTGGAGAAGAGAAGATTTAGAGGGGAAATTATAGCTGTCTTCAAATATCTGAAAAGCTGTCATGCAGAATCATTTATACAGTTCTTTACAGTCTACAAAGTCTTTTCCTTACAGCAATCTCGTGAGGCAGGTAATACAAAGTGATATTGTCCCTGCTTTACTGATAAGGAAGCTAAGGTTCAAAGAGTTTTAATGGCATATCCATGGTCACACAATTAATGGGTGCTTAAAGGAGTGCTTAGTAAGCACCTGCTAAGTATGTGTCCTGTAATGTTCTAAATGCTTGCCAGTTAACTTACCCTCATAATAGTTTTGGGAGATAGGTACAATTATTATCTCTACTTTACAATTGAGGAAACTGAGGCAGACAGTGATTAAGTGAATTGACCAAAGTTAAACAGTTACCTGTATCTTAAAAGGTGTCTGAGAGGGTATTTCAGCTCAGGTCTTCTCCACTTTAGGGTCAGGCTCTAACCATTGTACCATCTGGCTGCCTCTAGGATTCCAGGACTATAACTCAGATCTTCTGACCTAGAGTCCAGAGCTCTTTCGTCTGTGTTATATACTGTTCCAGAGAAAAATTGAATAAGGATGATGGATAGAAATTTCAGGAATATTTTAGCTCTAAATTGAGCTAATGAAAAACTTTTTAACAAAGCCATAGAAAAAGGCAATAGAGTTCCTTTTAAGGTAGTGTCTTGTCCATTACTAAAGATATCCAAACTAAGACCATATAATAAGCTGATGTTTATATGGGGCTTTGAGGTTTACAAAGCATTTTATATGCATTTATCCCATAAATCTCACAACTCTTTAAATAAATTATAGGCAGTACAATGTGAGACTTACATCTCAGAAACAGCAAATAACTACAAATCAGGGCTTAACTTATTGTTTTGCTTATTTTGCTTACTTAAAAAGTGATGGAGAAAATATTAATAATGCAGATTAAGCTTTAAAATGAACTATGCTTTTTTGAGAGCTTATTAATATTTAACAATGCATAGTTGATTATAGATATTCTTCTCTTTAATTTTACAAATGAAAGTGAAATTCAAAGAGGTGGTCAGTCATTGTGAGAGGCAAGAGTAAAACCCAGAGCTTTATATCTCTTCACTGTGTCATGCTGCTTGTCTGCAATGTAAAAGACACCCATATATTGTTACTCTGTAATGTAAAATAAGCATTCATACAAAGGGGGTTCAACTACTTGGGTCTCTACAACTGTTCATTTCCAATTGTAGGATTCTATGAATTTAATAGCACATTTTCCATAGTTTCTCTACTTGTAGTCAAAGACCTGGGTTCCTACTTGGCTCTGACACCCACTTCCCACGTCTTTGGGCAAATCACAGAGGCTTCTTTTTCCTCATCTATAAAAAGAGAGAATTATAGTCAGTCAGGTAATAAACATTTATTGAGTCTCTATAATGTCCCAGGCACAGGGCTAAGTGCTGGAGATATGAAGAAAGGGAAAAGTCAGTCCCTGAGAAGATCCCTTTCAGCTCTAAATCTTGTGGTCCAATGAGCACATCGATCACTTTGTACATAATGGGCTTAATCAGTAGAGTCCCCAATAGTTCTTTTCTATGGTTCATATCATCATAGGTTTGTCACTCCTTCATTTTGAAGAGGACCAATGATATTACATTTGCACAAAGTCTCCACTTTCACTCTATCCTCCCGAGTGATCTAAGTCCAGTGACAAGACAAGAGTCAGGACAACTGGCTTTGGCCTAGGATGCCGTGGATGACCTTAGAGTCTTTAGTGTCTGACCAACCTCTGAATACCCCATGGCACTGGCTTCAGCTGGAACAAATTGTCCGCCATTCTGCCAGGGGAAGTCCTCACATGCTACGGAGATGCTCCCCTGGCACTACAGATTCAAAATAGGAAGGGACTCAAGCAGTCGTGTAAATTGATTGACCCCTGCATTTTACAAGTGCTCCCATCCCCATGACCTCCCCAGAAGTGTCTCTCATCTGCCTGTCTCACAGGCTTGATCAGTACTATGTGCAGGCCTGGCAAGGGATTCATTATGGCTCATCCGGAGAACAAAGGGAAGACACACTAGCCCAAGCCTCCTCCTTCCTTCTCATTTGCCGGGATATTCTTATAGAAAACAGTTATCCAGTCTTTACACTAACTGCTACCTGACAGAGCTGTCTCAGCTATACATATGAGGTTTTTCCTTCCTCTCTCCCGAGGCATGTTTTCTTTCTAGTTTTCCATTGGTTGTTGACATAAAAGATGCAAAAAAAATTCCATTAAATAGCACTAAAAAGGGGGAGTTCTTACCCTTACTCCCCGTTGTGTTAAGTCACGCGAGATTATAAAAGATAACCTAATAATTTCCCACTTCCTCACTCTAACATCTCCTGAATATAAGGTTCTACTGGATATATACTGGCCTTCTATACTGGCCTTCACTGCAGCAAGGCAAATATTCTATTCCTCTCTAATGAATTTGCTATTCTACTCTCCATAGTGGCTCTTCTAAACCTGCTCATCCCTCCTCAAGTTTATTTTTACCCTCTTACCCAAGGACTCACATTATATAAACTTCGTTGAAAACATTGACATCGTGTGTGGAAAGTTGCCCTTCTCCTCTTTTCCTTATCTTTCCCATAGTATCTTCTCTTTCACTCCAGTCTCAGATAAAGAAAAGGGATACCTATTCGTCAAAGGCAAACCCTCAACAGGGACTCTTTTCCCCATATTCTCCCAACCTTTTCAAGAGATTGCCCAATTATTTTCCTCACTTTCTCTTACCTTTTATCTCTCCCTGTCTATCTGCTTCTCCCCTGTTACTTGTATCTTTCCCATGCTTTAAACACATGCTGGATCATATCATCCCTATTACCACTTCTTTCCCTTCTTATCTAAATTTCTGGAGAAACATTATTAGATGCTCCTGCTTCCTTCCTTCTCACTCATTTCTAAGCCCTCTGCAGCCTGCCTTCCAACTTCAACTTTCAGCTAAAACTGCTGTCTCCAAAGTTACCAGTGATTACCTAATTATGGAATCTAAAGACTTTTTAAAAATCTTAATCCTTTTTGACCTCTCTCTGCAGCACCTGACAAATCTTATGACACTGCTTTCTTCTGGTTTACTTCCTACATGCTCAAGTTCCCCTTCTCAATCTTCTTGGAGGGTGCTTCACCTAGGTCATTCTCACTAATTTCAGAGGCCTAGAATGGAGGATGTTAACAGATTTAAGAAAAGTAAATGAACAGATGGAAACTATGGGAACTCTTCAGCCTGGACTTCCATCTCCTACTCAGTTGCCTAGAGAATGGCCTCTTTGGGTTATAGACATCAAGGATTGTTTCTATTCTATCCCTCTAGATAAGGAGGATATGAAAAAATTTGCCTTTTCAGTCCCCAGTGTTAATTTAGCTGAGCCTTATAAAAGATATGAATGGATAGTTTTGCCACAGGGAATGAAAAATAGCCCTACTTTGTGCCAAATGTATGTTGCTGCTGCTCTTAGTCCAGTGAGAAAAGCATTTCCAAAGGTAATATTGTTGCATTATATGGATGATATTTTGGGGTGTGCACCTGAAGAACAAATGTTAGAAGCATGTCTACAAAAGACCATGGAAACGCTAAGAAACTACAAACTTCATATCGCTATGGAAAAAATTCAAAGGCATGCTCCTTTTAAATATTTAGGATATGAAATATATCCTAAGGCACTTACATTACAAAAACTGTCTTTAAGAACAGAGAAGTTAAATACTTTGAATGATTTCCAAAAATTAATAGGAGATATCCAATGGATGCGTCCAGTGCTCAGCTTAGCTACCAATCAATTGCAACCCCTATATGACATTTTAAGGGGAGACACTGCTTTGAATTCACCACGCCAGCTTACAAAAGAAGCTCAAGAGGCTTTGAGAGAAGTTGAACTGGCTTTATCCAATGTGGTTGAAAGAGTCACTCAAAAACCTTGGAAATACCAGTTTTTGCTACAAAAGAGGCACCCACAGCAGTTCTTCATCAAGGACACAGTGTGATAGAGTGGGTAAACCTCCCGGCACAACCAGAACAAAGCCTTACTCCATACCCAGTGCTTGTGGCTAGAATTTTATTAAAGGCCATTAAGAGAACGATACAATTATCTGGGACAAGACCTGATAGGATATGTACCTTTTACACTAATGCACAAATTAATGTATGCTGTGAGACCATCCCAGAGTGGCAAATTTTATTGGCCACAGCTCCAAATTTTGCACATGGGTCTCCATTAAAGATGACCAGACTGTTACATAATTGGCAATGGATTTTTGAGGAGAAGGTTTCTAAGGTTCCTCTTAGTTCTGGCCCAAAATATCTCTTTCTAAGATCAAATCAACTCCAATGGCTTAACACTTTGTAAAGATTCCAACAGCCTAGGACATCTTCACTTCTATATTATTTTGTTTGCTGATCTCACAAACTTGTATAAGTTCATTTATCATTGCTATGTGGCTCTTTATATCCAACCCTATCATTTCTCCTGAGCTACAGTCCCAAATCACTACCTGCCTTTTTGGTAAGCATCTCAAACTCAACATCTTCAAAATAGAATTTGTTCTTTTTCTCCCCAAATTTTCTCTTTTTTCAAATGTGTTCATTACTGTTGAAGGTCCTCTCTCCAGAATGACAACTGTAGGGCCATTCTCAACTCCACTCTTGTATACATTTTGTATACACAATAAATATCCAGTTTATTGCCAAACTTGTCACTTCTACCTTCACAACATTTCATATTATATACCCTTTTCTTTTCACTTATTAAACCACACCTACTTCAGGTCCTCATCACTTCTCTCTTGGACTATTACAATGATCTTGTAGTTGTCTCTCTCTGGTATCCCTTCCTCTGTAATCCATCTCTACTCAACTTTCCAAGTGTGCTCTAAAGCATAAAGCTAAACTTATCAATGAACTCCAGTGGCTCTCTATTACCTCCAGGGTGACACATAAACTTCTTTGTTGGATTAAAACCTCTTCATAATCTATTCCCTTCTACCTGTCTTTCTTTCCAGCCTTCTCCCACTTACTTTCCTCCACACATTCTACATCCCAGAAACACTGAACTACTTCCCCATCTCCTTCTTTGAATTTTTGCATTAACACTCTTCCATGCTAAGAATGCATTGTACCTTCACCTTTGCCTTTTGGTTTCCTTGACAGCCCAAATCCCACCCACTATAGGAGGTCTTTCCCAGTTTTCCTAGGGGTGCCTTCCCCTCTAAGAATACCTTCTATCTGTTCTGTATATATCCACTTATTTATTTACATGTTATCTTCCTGAATTGCACAAGTTTAACCTATATTAGATTACTTGCTGTCTAGGGAAAAGGGGAATAGGAGAGGGAAAGAGAAAAATTTGGAACACAAGGTTTTGCAAGGGTGAATGTTGAAAACTATCTTTGCATGTATTTGGAAAAATAAAAAGCTATTATTATTTTTTAAAAAAAGTTATCTTCCCCCATTATAATCTATGATCCTTGAGGAAAAAGACTATCTCTTTGGCATTGCGCTTAGCACAATTGTTGGCCTATAGTAAATCCCTGATACATTCTTGTTGACTTGACATATTTTAATATGTAATATCTTGGACATGCTTTATGATTTCTTCAATAAAGATACTCTAATGCAAATTTTAGCCATTCACACCCTTTTATCTTGTGTGACCCTTGTCAATGTCCTCAAAATATGTCCTCCAAATATTTCATAGGAAATCCCATCCAACATACTATTATCATTCTTCTTCCAGAGCTCTCAATGTTACATGGACACCAGTGTAACATGCAAGCCATCTCTTGGTTATTCTTCACTCTCATATTACAAATCCATTCCCTTTTCTAGTCACAAAACCCTTTACAGTTTTCCTCTTGCACATTTCTTCATTGGGTAACATCCTAAAGTTGATTCATACCCACCAAATAGCTCTTCATTGCCCTTTGTGTGACCTGCAACCTTAAATCATTTAAATCATTAGTGACTATGGTACAGCCAGGGAGAAACTTGGGATCCAAAAATAAGGTAATTTACTGTTGAAGTGTTTCCCCACAGCAATCTAATCTATTTTTCTCCTCCTTTTCAGTTCCACACTTAATTCACTGTCTATTTACAATGTCTATTGAAATGTATGTACTGCTGGGACAGTCCTATATAATATCATGTAATACTAGACAATAGGCATTCTTCATTTGCGTTATTTTTCCAAGATACATAATTAAAACACTTTGGAGTGGTGATGGAGGGGGCTCTGCAATGTTGTGGGGATTATTTTAATCCTTACTATGTTAATTGCAAAAAGAAGAACCTGAAAGAATTTACTACCAAGAGGCTTTGCAATGTTGTGGGGATTGTTTTAATCCTTATTATGTTAACTGAAAAAAGAAGCACCTGAAAAAACTTACTACCAAGAACTTACTTCAAGATAGTTACTGGATTGAATATCTTCCATGATAGTGGCAAAAAAAACTTTTGAAAACATACATCTTTCTGCTTTATTCTTTATTTGAAATTGGTTTCATTTTTTAGTTTTTACAAAAAGAATATTTTCTGAGAATAGTTACAAAGTGAGCCCCCCAAATCAGGAGGCATACTTTCCCTTTTACACACACACACACACACACCTCAAACTTGAAACACAAAAGTAATAAGGCAATGTGTAGGAAACATGTTGAGTTCATGACTTCTACGCCGAGGAATTATTTTCTCCCTTCAAAGACTCTCTACCTCAAAGGATATGAAGAGACAATTCTCAGACAAAGAAATTGAAACTATTTCTAGCCATATGAAAAGATGCTCCAAGTCATTATTAATCAGAGAAATGAAAATTAAGACAACTCTGAGATAACACTACACTCCTGTCAGACTGGCTAGAATGATAGGGAAAAATAATGCGGAATGTTGGAGGGGATGTGGGAAAACAGGGACACTAATACATTGTTGATGGAATTGTGAATGGATCCAGCCATTCTGGAGAGCAAGTTGGAACTATGCTCAAAAAGTTATCAAACTGCGCATATCCTTTGATCTAGCAGTGTTTCTCCTGGGCTTATATCCCAAAGAGACACTAAAAAAGGGAAAGGGACCTGTATGTGCACAAATGTTTGTGGCAGTCCTCTTTGTAGTGGCCAGAAACTGGAAACTGAGTGGATGCCCATCAAATAGGAGAATGGTTGAATAAATTGTGGTATATGAATGTTATGGAATATTATTGCTCTGTAAGAAATGACCAGCAGGAGGATTTCAGAAAGGTCTAGAGAGACTTACACGAACTGATGCTGAGTGAAATGAGCAGGACCAGGAGATCATTATATACTTTAACAACAATACTGTATGATGACCAGTTCTGATGGACCTGGCCCTTTTCAACAATGAGATGAACCAAATAAGTTCCAATACAACAGTAATGAATTGAACCAGCTACACCCAGCAAAAGAACTCTGGGAAATGACTATGAACCATTACATAGAATTCCCACTACCTCTATTTTTGTCTGCCTGCATTTTTTATTTCCTTCACAGGCTAATTGTACACTATTTCAGAGTCCGATTCTTTTTGTACAGAAAAAAAACTGGATATATATTGTATTTAACTTATACTTTAATATATTTAACATGTATTGGTCAACCTGCCACCTGGGGGGAAGGGATGGGGGGGAAGGAGGTTTTGGAAAAGTTGGAACAAAAGGATTTGCAACTGTCAATGCTGAAAAATTACCAATGCATATATTTTGTAAATAACAAGCTATAATAAAAAAAGGAAAAAAATGCCTACTTTGGGATACAACACACACACACACAATAACAACAACAACAACAACAAACCTACCATGTTTGTTTCTGGGTATGGTATCAGTTTTGGAAAAGTTACTCCCTTTTTTTCAACAGGGCATGGTGCCTTGACTGATGGATCAATCCACTGCATTTATTATCAATTAACTGCAAAGTTAAGTAAGTGATTCAGCTGACTGTTGGAGAGCTGGACTTGGCTGCTATTGCTATTAGTTCTAGTTGCCATTTGGACCTTATGGCTTTGAAAGATATCTTGGTCTTACTGATAATCTAGGCACTTCACTGTTGAAACACTCCTTGCCTAAGATCAGAGAAAAAGAAATCACAAAAGGAACCATGGGTTGGTAGATGCCATGGTAGGCCGATGGTACCAAGGCCCTACTCACTAAGGGTTCATAGCAACTTTTTTTTTAATTAGAGTGGGAGAGGTGATTTTTTAAAAATCTTATTAATCTATTTTGGTTTTATATTTCAATCATTTACAGATTAAACCTATTCAACAAGAGATCTTATATAAAGATAATTGAGTAAAATTAGAGTGGCCTCACTTCAGTGTTATGATCACTTTTCAGTTATTTTTTAAAATTTTATTTTACTTTCATTTCCAAACTCTTTTCTTTCCTTCTCCCTCCTCCCTCACCCATTGAGACTTAAGCCAAGAAAGTTAATACCCATTACACATATGAAATCATGCAAAATATATTTCTGTATTAGCTATATTCTGAAGAAAAAAAGAAAGAGAAAAAATGCTTCAATCTATACTCTGAGCTTATCTATCCTTTATCTGAAGGTAGATAGCATTTTTCATCATAAATTCTTCTCAGTGGATATTAATAATCAGAAAGTCAAACAAAGCTATCTCTGCTTTTATATATTTCAAGGAGTCTCATAGAGTTCCTTGCACAGGTTTAATAAATGTTGGTTGAATTGGATTGAACTGTGTTGCATAGGCGTAAGGCTTAGGGAAAAAATAGGTGACAAAAATCAGCTAGGGAGGAAGCTCAAGATTCCTACTATATTTTGATTCTATCTCATTTTCCAGGGAATTTTATGGATGCATACCCTGACCACAAATTCAAACAGTATGTTTTATATCTATAGTACTTATTTATTCATTCTACTACCAGGTAAATTTTTGCCATCCCCATGCTCAATAAAGTCCAGTAGCTTCTGATTCCCTCTGATCTGGTATCCCCTGATACCAATTCTGTTAAATGAACCTGACCCCCAACCTACCTTTGCATTTTCTTATCTATTACTCTCCTCAATGACTACATGGGCAACCCTGCCTTCTTAATTTTCCTCCTACATTGTCTGGAATTTACTTTCTCTTCCCCTCTATCACAAAGAATCCCTTGTTTCCTTCAAAATTCACCTCTTGAACCATTTTCCATGATGCTTTTCTTAACTGCCATTACTCTCCTCCCTCCAAATCACTATTTTATATATAACTTGTACTTTCATACATGTTATCTTCCTCAGTCAAACATAGGGTCCTTGAGGGAAAAGATTGTTTCACTTTTGTCATCATTTAACCAATGAAAACAGAATTGTGAATATGAAATGAGAAAATATTTATAATGTACTATATATTATCCCACCATAAAGTAAGATACTTCCAGGAAAATATACATTTTATATAAAGAAAAAAAACAGTTAAAGAATATAAGTGCCTTCAGAAGAATAAAAGGTTAATAATGTCTCTTCTTATTCTGCTGCCCACATTCTTATAATATATTCTTTCTAATGGCTCCAGGCTGTAGAGAAGTGGAAGGAATATTTAATTTGGAACATGGAAACCAAGGTTTGAATTCTAGCCAGTTAACATCTTCTGATCCTTTAGCTATTGTTCAGTACTTTTTTCAGTCATGTTCAATCCTTTGTGACCCCATTCAGTATTTTCTTGGCAAAAATCCTGAAGTGGTTTGCCATTCCTTTTCCAGCTATTTTCATAAATGAGGAAACTGAAGCAAACAGCATTAAGTGACTTGCTTAGGATCATTCAATTAATAAGTGTCTGAGGCCAGATTTGAATTCATGAAGATGAGAATTCCTGACTCCCAACCCAGCACTCTATGCACTTCACCACCTACCTGACCTAGGACAAATCATCTATCTTTCTTTGTCTTACAGTGTTCTTACATGTAAATAAAAGAATTGGATTAGATAATTGATAAGACCCTTTCTGGAGCCCCTGGATGGCAAAGTTAATTGGTTAATAGGTGGCCTGGAGTTAAGAAAATGTATTTTTCCTGAGTGCAGATCTGGGCCCAGACACTTACTAACTGTGTGACTCTGGGTAAGTCACTTAACCTTATTTATCCAAATCTCCTCATCTGTCAAATGAAGGAAGGAAATGGGAAACAACTCTAGTATCTTTGGCAAGAAAACCCCAAAAGGGGTTAAGAAGAGTCAAACAAAACTAAACAACAATAAAGATCTTTCCAGGAGTAAAACCTATACTCTCTCCTAAATCCTTCCTGTCCCACCCAGCCCCAAGACAGCCGGAATACAAGCTCCAGCCAAATTATTATTTATTCTCTACTAGCAACCAGAGTTGGTCCCTCTTGGTCTAATCCTTCCAAATTGGGTTTGATTGCCCCCTAATAGTTGACTATTGGTGTGACAGTTTGAAAGCTATTTCAGTAAGGGATTGGATTGATTTTCTTCCTGTTTAACAGAAGAACAAAATCCCAAAGGCAGTTGTAGCTGACTGACTCCCACTCCTGATACCAACCATAACCAAGGTGATTTGGAAAAGAACCAAATCAATGAGAAAAGAACCTGGAAGAAAGGAAGGAAGAGAAAGCCTGCTTATTTCTTAGGCAGAATCTGACAGAAAAATTCCTTACATGAAATCCGATACCTGGGCAACTGGGATTTGGTGAGAACTAAGCCATCGTATTGTTTATGTTCTTTCAACAGTGTGAATAGAGGATGATTTCTTTTCTTTCAAAAAAATTTTTAATAATAACCTATTTTCAAAATACATGCAAAGATAGTTTTCAACATTCACCTTTGCAAAACCTTGTGTTCCAAATTTTTCTCCCTCTCTTGCCCAAACTCCCTCCTACAGACAGCAAGTAATCTAATATAGATTAAAGAAGTATAATTCTTTTAAACATATTTCTACATTTGTCATGCTGCACAAGAAAAATCAGATCAAAAAGGGGAAAAAATAAGGAGAGGGAAAAGCAAGCAAACAATTATAACAAAGGTGACAATACTATGTTGTGATCCACATTCAGTCCCTATAGTTCTCTTTCCAAAGTGCAAATGGCTCTTTGCCTATTGGAGTTGGCCTGAATCACCTCACTGCTGAAAAGAGGCAAGTCCATCACAACTGATAGAATGATTTCTTTTCCTAGAACGTTCTGATAGAAGTAAACAATGACAAGCAGAACAGTGTAGTGGAAAGAATACTGAACCTAAAATCAAAAGACATCAGTTTGAGTCTCTGATATCAATGAAAAATAATTTATTAAATACCTACCATATACTAAGCATCAAGTTAAGTGTTAGGGATACAAAAAGAGGCAAAAGATAGCCCCCTGTCCTCAGGGAACTTAAGTCTAATGAGGGAGACAACTTGCAAATATAGAAGATATACATATATATATATATATATATATATATATATATCCACATATATAGAGAGAAAGCAAACTATATACAGGATAAATTAGTAAATAATTAACAGATGGAAAGCAATGGAATTAAGAGGGCTTGGGAAAAGTTTCCAGTAAAAATATTTTTTGGTGTTTTTAAAGAAAACCAGGGAAGTCAGTAGATGGAGGAAGAGGGGGAATAAAAAGGAAACCAGGCATGATAGAAATGAAACATAGCAGCTGTGTGACCTCAGGAAAATCAATTTACATGTTTAAGTTTCAGTTTCTTTTCCTATAAAATGGAGATAGTCTTGTCTGATCAGATATAATGGGAAATTGAGAGAAAAGTGTTTTATAACTTTATATAAATGTAAGCAAATATTGTTGAGGCAGATTTACAAATGGATTTTGGAATACTGAAGTCTTCCTTCTGTTAGAATCCATGGCTCTAAAATGAAAATGTTGGTCTTTAAATGGCCTCTAAAGTCCCTTCAACTTCAGAAGGGTGGGTCCTCCCACCTAGCATACTGCATGTTTCCAATAGGGTGGAACCAATGACCATTTTTAACATAATTATGATTTTGACTTGTGTGAATTCAAAAACATGTGACCACCTCAGGGGACTGATTTCATATTAGTAGTTATGTGATCTTGGCAAGTCACTGATTTTTTTTTTTTTTGTGGCCAAAGGCAGCAAAACTTCCAGATTACAGATGACTCTCAAACATTAATTCATACATCTCTTTGAGATAAATGGGGCAAGTTTCATGGTTTCTGTTTTGGTCAGTGAGACAATTAAGGCCCAGAGAAGTTAACTGATTTGTCTAAATTCACACAACAGAAACTCAAATCCTATCCAGTGCTCTGGCTCCCACTCTAATGTACTTTCCACTGATCCAGCCACACTAGTAGCACAGATGAATTAAATTCAGTATTTGAATTTGTGCATGGGCCATGGGAATATAGCATCTCTGAGGACTTGAGTATGATCCCAGGACAGATGACCAATGACTCACAGGGGAAAGGAAGGAAATAAATATTTATCAAGCACCTACTACATTCCAGGCACTGTGCTAAGCACTTTCCAAATATCAGTTGATCCTCATAAATACCCCTGGGAGATGGGTGCTATTATTATCCCTATTTTAAACATTGAGGAAACTGAGGCAGTTAAAATAAGACAGGGTCACACAGATAAAAAATGACTGGGGCCATATTTGAATTCAGATCTTCTGACTCCAGACCTAGCACCTCATTCACTGCACCACTGTTGACAAGTTCAGGATTTCTGTTTAAAGGACCCACAGGTGAAACAACCCACTGGAAGAGGCTATTTTAGGTCAAAACAATTCTTTGGTTTTCCATCCTTGGAAATGGAATTCTGGGGACTCAGACCAGTGGTGTTCCCTTCTGAATCACCTCTAAAAAAGTAAGGAAGTGCATGGGTACCACTGGGGAAATGAGTTCTTGAGTGAGGGGTTCTCCTTGGGACAGTTTATCAAAGTATTTGCTAGTGCCAGCAGTTAAGGAGACCCCCCCCCAGGCCTAACCCATCACCTTCTTCCTGTTATCTAACACACACACACACACACACACACACACACACACACACACACACACACGACTGGCCCTCTGCCCAGAGGCACATGGCCAAAGCCATCTGTCCATCCTGCGGCCGGGTTCACCAGCTGCCTCTAGTCCAGCACGAAAAAAGAGAAGTCAGTTTGACTGGAGTGGGAGGGGGGCAATAGAAGGGGGTACTGCTCTGTCCTCTCCTATCCTGCCAAACTTTTTCTCTCCTTTTCCATCTCTTGGGAGCTCCCATCTGGCCTATATTCCGTCTTTAACTGTGCTTTGAAAAGCCAGCTTTTAAGTAAGTTTCACAGCACTAACTTGGACCTCAGTCCTTTCTGACTCATGTCAGACTATCACTCATTTAAATCCAGTAGAGGGCTTCTTCTATATCTATGGACTTTACCCCAAAATACCAGGGGCTGTAGGGTCTGGAACCCAAGAAGCAAGTAAACAAATTCCATGCACGAGACTTTCCTTGAAAGATAAATATGGATATTCAAAGGGCATAGAATCATCAAATTTGGAGCCAGAAGAGACTTTATGGTTCCTAAAATAGTTGAATGAATCTTTGATATTTGGACAGGTTCACACTTTTGTCTCTGAGTCACAATAACTGATGGCAGCAGCAACTTCTAATTCTTCCCTTTCTGTCTCCCTTCCAAGAAAAGCAATTTTGAGCAATTTGCATCAACCTTTCGATTTACCCTAATGGATTTGAGGTAGAAAGGCAACAAAGGTAGAAATTTAAATAGAAAGGTAGAAAGAAATCCCTAATCAAATGTTAGGTTGTTGTTCTTGAAGAAGACCAATAACATTGGGAGGATGAGAACCCCAATATTTTTCCAAAAACCCTAGAAGGTTGCTAACCAAAGCGAGAGCTACACTGCCTAGAACTGGTATCTTTTTTATTTTTGATATCTGAATTTCATTATGAGTTACCTTTGAAATCTCTATATTTTATATTTTACATTTAAAAATATTTTTCCAAGAAGGGGTCTATAGGCTTCCCCAGAGTGTCAAATGGGTCCATGACACTAAAAAATTTAAGAATGCCTAGTATAAGTGTCATAGGTATAGAAAAGAGATAAACAGGATGGATTTATCTTAAGCTAGTTAAGGGTGGGAAAAAGAAACTTGGTTGAGCAAGACAAGAAGGAATTGTTCCAACCCTCATCTGAGAAAACCCTTTGTGTATGTGGAACTCAGGTGTAAAGAACAGAAAATCTCAAAACCTGGGAGGAATGTTGCATGTACTCATGTGCACACACACACACACACACACACACACACACACAAAGTTCAAAGAGCTCTAATAGTCATTGTAAGGTACCCGCATAATTGTTCCATTGGCCTGTTTTAAAGAATGAGAATAGAGAGTTATTATTAGTACTAGTTATCATGAGCAGAAGGCAGTGACTCTTCCAAGAAAGGATCATGGAGCTCACCTTGCCAAAAAGAATATAGAGTTCATGAGACAGTGGACACTTGCCAAGAGCAGTGGCAATGAGGAAACACTGACAAATCATGACTTTCCTTCTTCTAAGGAGCCCCCACCTTATGTAATTCTGTAAGTTGTATGAATCATATAGGTTTATGGGCCAGAGAGGAGATTATTAGAACAGAGAAAAGAGATATTTTTGGAGCTCAGGTGCAATGTTCTATGTAAATAAAACACACTTTATGTTTGATTCCTTGTGAACCTAAGGACTCCTTAGAGGAATTGGTACTATCAAGGGGGAAATGCCACATATTAAAGGCCCCAGGTTCCACCTGGATCAGAACAAATGAATCACTTACTAAGTAAGGGATTCCCAAGGAGTATCTGGGCCTCTGACACAAGGGCTACATTTATTCAATTCATGCTCCCTTGAATGACCTGTTTAATCCCCTTCCCACAACAATTCTTGTAGTTTATTGATATAGCGGCTAAAAAAAGAAGAATTTGGGTGAGTTGAAGGAGTCTTTGATCCTTATGGGGAGTAGGAGGAGACAACATTTGTTAAATCTCCTATTATGTACCAGGCTCAAAAGCAAGTCAATGAACTTCCATAACCTCAATTTTCTTTTCTTTTTTTTTTCTTTTTTTTGGCAGTCTGAGGCCAGATTTGAACTCAGTCCTCTTGACTCTAAGACTAGTGCTCTATCCATTACACCTTACTTTTCTTATCTGGAAAAAGACGGGGTTACATCAGTTGCAGGTCTTTTCTAGTTCTAGCTCTAGGATTGTATTAAATAGTATACTGGAAAAAAAGAACAGACAAGCATTTTTCAAGTAAATTTATTACTATGTGTTAGGCATTGTGATAAGCACTTTATAAATATGATCTCATTTGATACAACAACCTTTGGAGATAGGTGCTATTATAATTCCCATTTTATATTTAGGAAAAACGAGGAAAACAGATTAAGTGACTTGATGAGGGTCATACATATAAAAAATATCTGAATTTTGGAGTATTCAGTCAACTGTGTCACCTATCTACTTAGTCTAGGGCAAATAGTTCAGTCTAGAAATCAGACAAATAATTTTGCCCTCTAAGACTTCAATTTCTACATAAACTAAAGGACCAAGACTAGATCACATTTAAGACTATTTCAGTTCGAAAATTATATAGTTCTAAAGACATTTTTCCCAGCTAGAATGTCTACCCAGTAACGTATATCATTCTTTTAAAAAACATTTTATTGATGCTTTTTTTTTGCATTACTATCACCTCAAAATGACACTACTCCAAACCCTCTAAAGGGATCTTCTATTGTGACAAATATAGCTCAGCAAAACAAACCAAAACAGTCTGAAAATAGCCTCCTCATTCTTTACCTATGGTCAAGTGTCACTCTGTGTGAGAGCCCCACCAATTACCTTTAGCAGTCAGCCCATGAAGCAGAAGCATTTGCTGAAAAGCCATAGCATGAATTGTAGTTAACAAGATTCCCCCTATAAATCTGGGGCATTCTCTCCCACAATATATACTATATCAATGTGTAAGTGGGGGCACACCAAAAAAAATACAGTAGCAAAGAATCATAGCAGTAGGAAATAGGAATGGTCCAGACAACTCAAACCTTTGGTATTGGTGGTCCCCCGCTGTCTTTTATTCATGGTGTCTTTGTGCTGTTCTCTCTAGGCTCAGACTATATTCTGGGCTTGTTCCTTTCCACACCTCAACAATTCAATTGTAGAGCTCTTCCTCACTATGTATGTGTGTATGTTTTGTTTTTTAAAGGCTATCAGGAATCTTTTAGATCCTTCAGCTGTCTGATAATTCCATCAAGAATTGGACTCTTTACTTTCCTCTGAAAAGAATAAAAAAAAAAGTCAACCCTTCTTTACATTTTCTCTAAGATTTTAATACTTTGCCATACTGTCATCTATCCTTTTAAAACCTAACACATCATCACCTGGGCTAGAAGAACTCAATGGTTAAGGGCTTCTCTGATCAAATTCTCCCACTACACAGGCAAAAACCTAAAAGTAGGTCCTCTGAACCTTGTGTGATAAGATGTATAATGGCTAGAAAGCTGATCCCAGAGTCCTAAGTTCTATATTGGCCACACACTAGCTGTATGGCCCTAAACAAGTCAGTTAATTTCTCTGAACCCTGGATAACTCTCAGAATCTAAGTTTTATGGAATAAGATACCTTTGCTGGTAAAGGAAATTTCTTACTAGGAGTATCCCATTCTAAAGAAATTTAGGTCCTATAAAAACCACCACTCCTCCTCCACTCCCAAACTGTATAATTCTCAGGACTCATTGCCTCCTTTTTTGTCATGGTCATTACAAAAATAGAAGGTAATCCCTCCAGCCTGGGGGTTGTTTTGCATTTTTTTCTCCTTTGTTTCATAGGTTTTCTTGGGCAAAAGTTGCACGGGACAGGTAGGTTTGGATGAGCTACAATCTGAGTCATTGGAGACAATAATCACACAGATGAGATCATAGAGCCATTGACATGCTCAGTTTGCCTAATATGGATTTGTCATCCCCTGTCACATGGCTGAGAGCCTTCTTTGATTGATGACCTGAAACTTTAAAACTGGTGTATCTGGAGCTGTTGTAACCGCCTGGGCTAATGGACACGTCATGGATGGCTTAAACTCTCAGATCCATGAGGATCACCTCCAGCAGCTGAAAACCAGGGCAGTAAAAACAACATAGAACAGAAACAAACCCATATCTTGGGCCAAGGCAGCTGATATGTAAGTAGGGGAAGGCAAGTCTCTCCCCTTTCACTACTTACAAGAAAACGTGGAGGGAGAGGGGAAAAGAAAGCAACTCTAATAAATTTTAAAGATCCAGGCAACCACTTAAAGAAGGTTACCCCACACACAGAAAGTGATATGGTAGACTCTGTATAAGGCAAAGAAGAAAGTTGGCAAAAATTTGACAAATCTGAGAGATGATGCTTTTGTAAAAATTGAAATATACAAAAATAGAAGGTCCTCCATAACCTTAGTTGAAGTCTCCTGTAATAGATACAAATCCTTAATTTGATAGAATAGGTAAGAATCTCAAAAATCTTGGGTTCAAATTCCAGTTCTGCTAGATACTCCCCGTATGAAGTTGAGAAAATCATTACACTCTTTTGGTCCCATACTGTTCAGAATCTTTTGATCCAATAGCATAAATGGATCATATACTCTCCTCTTCTCCCAGCTTATTTTAATTTGCTTTTAATTCAAAGGAAAGCCCTTTACTTAATGTTTTGTTACTTACTTTCCCCTTCTGTGGGCAGCTGGAAAAATTAAGGCTAATTTACTCATCTGGGATTCTTGGTAAAGAAACCAAGAGGAATTTTAAAATGTTCTTTAACAAAAAAGATCCCATGGGAGAATAACCATTTCTCTCCTCAACCTTGGCATTCTTAGTGATCAGTGAGAACTTGTTACTGAGACAACAGAAGAGTCCATTCTCAATGAAAGGATTCTCATCATTTAGGTTTTTCCCCAGCTTGAAACAAACAAGGTAGGGCCTTGAAGGACCGTATGCAGTGCACCCCTAAGCCTCCAACCCAGACGAAGCTCCCTTCTCCCCCATTGCCACCAACCTAACCCAGAATCTGAGGAACCCTGTGCTCCTAGCTTATAGTATTGTCAGACCCTTCGTTAGCCAGTCAATAAGCACTTATTAAAGCCTATTATGTGGCACACTGTGTCAAGTATTGGGGATACAAGAAAGACAAAAGATGGTCCCTATCTTCACAAGCAGCTCACAATCTAATGGGGGAAACAATATAAAATCAAAATGATAAGGACTTTTTAGGAATTAAGGAAAGGAATAAAATTCACTAGTATGAGCTATAAAGTTAATTGTGGGGAGGGGGATGGAAATAAGGATTTATTAAGTGTCTGTTATGTGCTAGATACTGTTGTACTAAGCTATTTGGTCCTCACAACAACTTTATAAGGGAAGTGCTATTATTATCCCTGTTTTATAGTCCAAGAAACTGAGGCAGACAGAGGTTAAATGATTTAAGAGTCACACAGGTAGAAAATATTAGAGGTCAGATTTGAAGTAGGTCCTTCTCACTCCAGCCCCTGTAGTCTATCCACCAGAGCACCTCACAGCCCTCAAGATGAAATGGCAAAAGATATTCTTCTTTTCTTTTTAAAAAATTTTTATTAAAGTTTTTTATTTACAAAGTATATGCATGGGTAATTTTTCAACACTGAACCTTGCAAAACCTTGTGTCCAAATTTTCCCCTCCTTCCCCCCACCCCCTCCCCTAGTTTGCCGGTAGTCCAATACATGTTAAATATGTTAAAATATATGTTGAATCCAATATATGTATACATATTTATACAGTTATCTTGCTACACAAGAAAAATTGGATCAAGAAGGAAAAAAAACCTGAGAAAAAACAAAACGCAAGCAAACAACAACAGGAAAGAGTACGAATGCTATGTTGTGTTCCACACTCAGTTCCCACAGTCCTCTCTCTGGGATCTCTTCATCTCCAAACAAATGGGACTGGTTTGCATCATCTCATTGTTGAAGAGAGCCATGTCCAAAATGATGTTTTTCTTACTCACTCTCTGATGCCATTAGAAGGCATGTGCCCAGCTCTGTCTCTGCCCTTTCTTTCCTCGACCTTGACATCCTTCTAACTTGATGAAGTGTATTGCCCTTCAGCTTGATCTTTAAAAGAAATACAAGATATCGCCCTGCCATTGGTCCTCTTTGAAAGGAAAGGATGAACAACAACAAAGAGAGAGATGGCCCAGAAAGATGCAGTTTGGGTAGGAAAGGGAATCCATTCAGAGAGAAAGCCTTGCCCATCCAAGTGGCTTCCTCAGAAAAAGTGGAACCAACACTTTGCAGTGGAGAAACAGATTAATGGGGAATTGGAAATGTGGAAGGAAAAAAGCAGCCATCACTAAAAACCCAAGGAATCATGATACAAAAGAGCAACTAGTACCTAATCCCTCACCGATTCTGTGAGTAGTGAAGACTATTTAGATCATGAGGGAAAGTGGGGCCCTCCAGAAGGGACAGTCCCTTAATTTCTTAGAAACCCTGAATTTTTTTTTACTATAGTAAATAAGTATATTTCCTTATAATATACTATATAATATAATAAAATAATAAAAAATATAGTAAGAAAGGATGAGCAAGCTGATTTCAGAAAAACTTGGAAAGACTTACATGAATTACTGCTGAGTGAACTGAGCAGAACACAGTAACAGCAACACTGAGATGATTAACTTCTCAGCAATACAATGATCCAAAACAATTCCAAAAGACTAGTCCACATCCATATCCAGAGAAAAAACTGTGGAGTTTGAATGAAAATCAGAGCAGACTATTTTCACTGTTTTTTCTTTCTTTTGGTTTTTCCCTTTTGTTCTGGTTCTTCTTTCACAATATAACTAATATAAAAATGTATTTAATATGATTGCACATGTATGACCTATATCAGATTGCTTGCAATCTTGGGGAAGAGGAAAGAGGAGAGAGAGGGAAAAATTTGGAACTCAAAATCTTATGAAAATGAATGTTGAAAACTATCTTTACATGTCATTGGAAAAAATAAAATACTATCAAGTAGAAAAAAATCAGCAACAGCTACAAATCAAGGGTTGATTTATTGTTTTGTTGATTGTCTAGACTTAAGTAATAGAGAAATGTTAATAATTCATAATATACTTAAAAGTATGGAGGGGAAAAGAAACCCTGAATTATTTTCCCTTGCAGGGAAACTTTATTCAAAGCATTATTATAAATTAGAGGAACCATATAGATGCCTGAGGAAAATAGGGACCTAAATGAAAAAGGATAGCTGTCTCCATTATTTGTGAGCTCAGGTGTGAGTGCATTAGGTTTTTTCTTAAATATACATTTGATGTTTTATTAGAGTGTTTGCTCTGGAACTTGGGGTCATTTTAGACATGGATCAAATTCCAGTGTTTCTAGGAAAAATTTTGGATGAGGTCATGAGTTAAAGATGTAATATTGGGAAACTTCCAAGATTAAACATGAGTCAATGTGAGTCCAGAATTGATTTTTGTAGTTGCACTATAAGGATACCAGTTAAAATAAATATAAACTGGTGCACAAGTTCCTAGGTTGTAATATCCGAGAGTAGAGGTGTCAAATACACAGCTGCATGTGGGCCACAATGCTTCCTGGTGCATTCTAAACCAAATAAAAATATAACTAGGAAATATTTAACAAAATAAGTAAAAATAAAATAAAACATAAATAAGGTTTTGTTTTTTAAAGCAAGTTAAAATTTGGCCAGGAGAGATCCTTACATACAGATGAGTGGGCCCCCCCACTTTTTTTTTTTAGTTTGACACCCACCATCCTAGATCATGGAGACCAAACCTTTCTGAATGATCTCATAAAACATAGAAAATAGCAACACAAGCCAAAAGGAATTAGATAAAGGCTTTTTTTATGGTGATGACTAATGATGAATCAATTCTTAGGCTCTGGGTGCTGGCTTCCAGCCAAGAGATCTAATGTTAAGTTCTAGCTGGAGGAAATGCTTGCAGATGATTAATCACTCAATCTAAGTCCAGAGCCCAGTATTGAGTTTTCTAAAGGGATACCCCAAATCTAGGAGATATGGAATAGTCAACAAAGAGAGATTACAGTTCAAGAGAGGTAGAGATATATCAAACAAGTATCTACCCATTTTCAATATGGCTAATAAATATATCCTATAATGCTTAACTTGCAGATACTATCTCAGAGCCAATTATGAAAAAGACAACTTTTGAAATGGGAAAAGTAATGAGTGCCAGAAACTACCAACTGATGTGCAAACTATTAACATTAATTATTTTCAGACTTGATGACACATTGGTTTGAAAGAGTTAAAGAGAGTAATGATCATTAGGAACTACCTTGAGGTAGTACAGTAGTTAGAATGCTAGGCCTGAAATCAGGAAGATTCGTCTTCATGAGTTCAAATCTAGCCTCAGACACATGCTATCTGAATGACCTTGGACAAGTCACTTAACTCTGCTTCTGTTTCCTCATCTGGAAATGAGAAGTAAATGGCAAACCAGTAACTAGGTTGGCATACCAGGAGTAAACTATAGATAGTGACTATTAGTAATGTAGTTAGTAATGTTCCATGATGCTTTGAGATCCAGTGGAGAAATTAATGCCAGAGAGTAGCAAACAGGTGAATTCAGTTAGTTGAACTGAATTCAGGAAAGGTAGTTAGTGGATCAGCATCACCAGTGATATTTTTAATCCTTTTCCAGGGCTATAGAATATTATTGTAGAAAACATCATTCAGTTGACTTTCTTCCTCTAAAAATGTATTGATATGGACTCATCTGGGTCTTTGCTGCTACTTAACAATCCTTTTCCTCTAGCCTTTTGAACTCCTCACCAAACTTTTCTTCTCTCCTTCCCAACTCCATTATTATCCTTTAGCACCCACACATACACTTAAAACAAATATTCTAGACTTCTACATCACTGAAAAGATTGAAAATGTTCCCTTGGATCTCCTTCAGTCTCCCTCCTCAATCTCTCCTTTTTTGAATAACTTATCAACCTCATTACACATTAGTTTCTCTTTCCTTTGGACAACAGATATTCCTACTCCTCTTTAAGACTTGAAGGCTTTTATAAGTGGATATGTGTCTTTGAGCCCATTCCCTTCCACTTCTCCCTTCAGAACCTGACTCCAGAAGTCTTTCCAAACATTTCAATCTTTATTTTCACTAGCTTTTACTACTCTTATCCATACACATACATACATATATACATATATACATATATATTCACACATATATATGTGTATATATATATATACATATATTATGTATATAAACATGCTCAGGCTTTCCCAATTCCTCAAAAAGGCTTCCTTTAACCCTTCTATTCTATTCAGGTAGCATTCCAGATCTTTCTTCCCCTCCACTTCTAAATTTCTTTTTAAAACTTCCAGGATTTCTATTTATTCACTTTTCATTCTTTTTTTAATACCTTACCAATGGATCATACCTCTATCAATTCCTTTTTCTTTGAAAAATTCAATGACTCTTATGATTCTTAATTGGTTCATTATTCTCCATCATTTTCTCTCTCTACCTTCTCTGCTTTGGCAATCTTATTGACTCCTATGACTTTAACTACCACCCATAATGCAGTTAAATCCCAAATCTGTCTCTAGGCTTTTACCTATCTTTTTTCTCAATTCCAGATCTGTATCTTGAACTGCCTATAGCACATCTCTATTTGAATATACCACTGACTCTTCAAACCCACTATGTTCAAAACTGAGTTTCACTTCAAAACTGAAACCTAAAACCTGTTCCTTCTCTTCTTTCTGAAAACATCATGTACCTTGAATCCCATATGCATAGCCATGGGATTCTTCCCTCTTCTTCGCTTCAATAAATTACCAAGTTGTATCAGTTTCACATCTACAACATCTTCCTCATTTCCTGTTTCTTCCTCTTGCTATATTCCTATTCCTGTCATCCTAGTATAGATCCTCATTGACATCCATCTAGACCATTGTAATAACTTTCTTTCCTCTATAATCTTCTTCACCCAATTTGCATCCCCACTACCTGTCAAGATAGTCAGACTCAGCATTTCAGAATTAGAAAGTTCCTTAGTGGCTCTCTATATTTAAACCCATGAAGGAAAAGGAATTCATTACTTCTACAACATTCAGCTTTTGCTTAAAGACTTTCAAATGATGGAACCCCCTGTTTTGCAAGGAAATCCATTTTAAATTTTTTGATAATAGTAATTGTTATGTTTGTCCTTACATTAAGCTTAAATTGACTCTTCTGAATTTTTTAAAAATTTATTTTATGGACTAGAAACACGTATTTCCATAACATAATATAATAAAAAAAGATTGCATATGAAACTGCAAATTTATTATGTATCACTTGCTATTCTTTTTAAATATAATTTCACTTAGATCTACTCTTGTCTGGGGCCAAGCAGGATACATCTAATCCCTTTTTCATATGGCATCCCTATAAGTGCTTGAAGGTAACTGTCTAGTTGCCCTTAAATTATCTTTTCTCCAAATCCTTCAAACCATCCTTATACAGCCTTATTTCAAGATTATCTATATCTTGTTAACCCTCTTCTAGACAAACTCAAGCTTATCAATGCCCTTTTAAAAAGGATGCTATCCAGAACTGAACCCCATTCTCCAGAGATGGCATTAATTCTTTATTATGTACCTCTCTTAACATAACCTAAGATTGGATTACCTTTCTTTTCTTTGATCCAGCTAAGCCCATGACAATCTAGCTTCCATTTCTGTATCTTTTCACTGGCTAAATCCCTCTGTACCCACAATGCCCTTCTTCCTCACTTTCACCTCTTAGAATCCCATTATTTTCTTTAATACATTTCCCAACCCCCTCCCTTCTCATAAAGTCTTCCCCGATCCCTGCCTCCAGTTTTCTAGTGACTAAAAAAAAAAAATTAACCTAATTCCATTGATCTACCTTAATCTATTATGTACAACTTACAATCCCATGTACATATATAATAAATATTTATATGTAATGTATGCATTATATTAAAGATTTTCTTTTTTCTTTTTTTCCCCCAAAGATGGCTACCATCAGACACAAATATATGTGTATGTATGTAACATTTGTAATTTGTATGTTGTGTTTATGTATATATGTATTACATATATATGTAAAATTATTCTTTACTTCTATTTATCAGTTCTTTCTCTGGATGCAAATAGCACTTTTCTTCCTGTTATAATAGTCAAATTGTTTTATTTACTCAAAATTGTTCTTAAAACAATATTGCTGTTACTATATACAATATTCTCTTGGTTCTGTTCATTTCTATCTTCATCATTTCTTGTAAGTCTTTCCATATTCTTCTAAGATTCAAAATAAAATAAATGTTAAAGAACAGTTAAAATTTTTTTGCCTTATAATCATTTTGTGTATATATATATATATATATATATATATATATATATATATATACACATTTCCATTGTGTCTTCTTCCAATGAACTGTAGGTTCTTGGTGGGCAAACATAGTTTTCTTTTTATCTTTGTATCTCTAATACTAGGAACAACGCTTGAAATATAGTATATGCTTAAATAGACGCTTGTTAATTATTTGGTTTCTAGTGCCATATCACACTTTTAATTCATATTGAATTTGAAGTCCTCTAAAACGCCCACATATAAGCTGTTTAGTAACTGATTTCTGGCTGACTAATTCAAAATAATTGACTTTTTAACTGAATGCAATCAATTTCCTTAAAAAAACAACAATTAGTGAGAATAAGGAATCTTTTGAAATGATCACATAGACTCAAATATGCACTCTCTGATGTTATAATTATGTAGAACATGGTCATTCTAATTAGGAAATATGTTTTAAATGATTGTGTGTATATATATAAAACCTATATCAGATTTCTTGTTGTCTTGAAGAGGAGGAAAACAAGGAAGAGAGGAAGAAAAAATTTGGAACTCAAAATCTTACAAAAATGAATGTTGAAAACTATATGTAATTGGAAAAATAAAATATTATCAAGAAAAAAGAGGAAATGAAACCTTAAAGAAAATAAAATAATATGTGGTCCTTGGTTCCAGTCCAATGGAAATCTACAATGCAAATTGGAGTAATTCAACCACTCTAAAGATTGGGTGACTTAAACTATTTGGCACCTACCTGTATCCTTCATTCATCCTTATTTCATAGGATAGCACATTTCCCTAATGATATAATCTATTAATTTGTCTTGAAGTAGTCAAGGCTATGACCATGGATGGTATCCAATGGCATGTCAGATTCCTCACCACATTTCTTATACTTCTATCCAATTTATGTTGAATTCACTAGAATGAAACTACACAGAAATCACACTGCTTTTTTCTCATTCTCGTCCTACCTGCCAAACCAGGTGACATGATTAAAATCTGACTCTCTCTGGCAGGGTCTTTTATGAATCTGTCAAAGTCTTTCATAACATAGACTATCAGAGTTAGAAGGATTCCCAATGGTCATTTCACTTGTAAAATCCCCACCAAAATATATCATAATGTATCCAGCCTCTACATAAAGCTCTCCAATAAAGAGGCTCTTCTCATTCCTTTAGATCTCCTTTCTATTTTTAGACAATTCTAACTCTTTGAAAGTTTTTTTCCCCCTTAGACCAAACTTAAATTTTCTTCTTTGAAAATCCTATTTATTATTCCTAGTTAAGCACCCTGGGGCCGAAGAAACCAATTCTAATCTCTCTTCCATGTAATACCCTCTAAATCCCTGGAAATGACTACTCCTCTTTTTCAAGCAAAACATCTCTATTATCAATAAATCCTTATGATATAAAACCAAGGCTCTTCACCATTCTTGTTGCCCACCAACAACTATTCTTCAATCAATGTCATTCCTAAGTTTTGGTGTCCAGAACTGAATACAAAACTCTTGATGTGGTCTGACTGGGGGAGATGTTAGGAGTACTATCACCTTATTCTAGAAATAATTCAGCCTCTTGATTAAGTCAAGTTTGCTTTTTTGGTCATCATGGTTATTTGTATACCAATATTGTAACCAATAACTTGGTTATTTGTATTGAGTTTGTGGTCCATGAAAACTTCCCAATTTTTTAAACTCTTATCTTATCATATTTTCCCATTCTATACTTTGAAAGTTGACTTTTTCAATGCTAATTTAAGATCTTATGTTTATCCCTATTAAATGTCTTTGCATTCAGTTCAACCCAATATTTAAGTCCATCAGTATACTTTTGACTTTGGATACTATTACCATTGTTTGCCATTGTTCTTAGTTTTGACATCATGTGCATATTTGATGACCCATCTTATCTATGCCTTATTTAACTTACAAACATGAGTAAACAACAGAAGCCCAGGCCCAGATCTCTGGGTACTCAGCATAACACAGTAGAAAGATTAGAAACTCTATAAGCACAGAAATTAGGTTCAAATGCTTGTTCACTGTGTGAATTTGAACAAATCATTATTACCTTGATTTTCAGGGGTTTTTTCCCAGAGAAGACTAGAGAGCCTCCGAGATCCCTTCCATCATCAGATCTATAGGACAATAAGGAACAGCTGGTGGTACAGTGGATAGATGTCCAGGTCTAGAGTCAAGAATACTTGAATTCAGAACTGGATTCAGACACTTCTTAGCTATGTAACTCTGGCCAAAACCCTCGATCTGCCTCAGTTTTCTCATCTATAAAATGGAGATAGTAATAACACCTATATTCCAGTGTTGTTGGATCAAATGAGCTAATATTTGTAAAACTTTTAGCACAGTGCTTAGTACACAATAGGTACTTATACTTTTTTTTCTCTTCTTCCTTCTTTCCTATAATTCCACAGTCCTTCCAATATGTCATCAAATCATTGATGAATATTTTTTGAGTCTAACCATCCAATGAGTTCAAACTCCATCTGTCTCAAAAAAGGTCAATATCTACTTCATGTCTCTCTGTATTTTCCATAACAATAGCTTGAGTTACTTATCAAATATTTTGCTGAAATCCAAGCAAATGAAATCTACCATGTTCTCTCAGTTTACTAGCTTAATAACTTTGTTAGAAAAAGAAATAAGATAAACTTGCCAGCCTGTTCTTGCCAAAGCCATACAAGCATTTCTTCATCACTGATCTTTACAGATGTTAACTAACCATAGCTTTAATAATCCATTACAAAATTTTCCTATGGACTAAAGCTATGCTCTTTAATCTATAGGATATTTTCTTCACTTTTTTTGAAAATCAAAACAATACCTAAACTTCTACAAACCTGGAGTATATCTCTTGTTCTCTACAATCTTCAAATATCATAGTCTCGGCTATCAAATTCACTAATTTTTCTTTGGCAATCTAAGATACAGTTCATTTAGGTCACTAACTTAAATTGACTAAGGACAATTGTTGTTTAATGGTTTGTAATGTCTGACTTTCTCTGACCCCATTTCAGGGTTTCTTGACAAAGGTACTAGAGTGATTTGCTATTTCCTTCTCATGCTCATTTTACTAATGAAGAAATGAGGCAAACAAGGTTAAGTGATTTGTCCAGGATCACAAAGCTAGTAAATCTCTAATGCCAAATTTGAACTCAGGAAGATAAGTCTTCCTGACTACAAGCTTGGCATTCTATCTACTATTCTACCTAGCTACTCTTGAGGGGCCCTCTTTTACTTAATGTTTATTAATATTGGTTATCAGTTTCTCATTAGTAACTTTTGTTGTGTCTTTTCCATTTCAAAGATCATCTTATTTGTCAAAGACAGAACCAAAATAAGAATTTAACAGCTTTGCCTTTTCTCTTTACAGTTGTCATTGTCTCATTCACATCCAGGAGCATCAGTCCTAAACTTTAGATTATTCTCTTTTCTCCAATTTAGCATAAAACCTCCCCACCATATTTTTTTGTCTTTTACTTTCTTTGCCAGCCATAACTCATTCTGAGCTCAATCACTTTTAACAAATTTTTTTAGCATTGTATGATGCATTTATATTCATTTTCTATTACCCTCACTTCCATATTCTGCAGTTCTCTCTTTTTTTAAATGTGTTCATTAATGAATTCTCTGTGCCTCCAAATCAGTCTCTTCAGACAACTTTCCTTTCTTTCTCACCAGAATTATTTCCTTTTGCACCATCATGACATTATTCTTTAGAATTTCCCATCTCACCTGGGCTAATCTATCCTACAAAATTTTAGACCATGGGATTCCATACATGTTTTCCTCTAAATCAAGGATGCATGTTAAACTTTACCCAGATCTTCTCTCCTATCACAAAATCATTTCTCTCTAAGGTTTCCCTGATTTCAATCCCAGCAATTAGTTCCTCTTTGTTGGTGAAAATCAGATGAAGAATAGACTTTTTGGTTCTATATGTACAAAAATATTCATAGTAATTATTTTTGTGGTGATAAAGAACCAGATATTAAGTAGGGACCCATCAAATGAGGAGTGGTTGAACAAATTATAGGGTAGGAATGTAATGCTATTGTGATGTGAAATGGTATTGTGCTGTAAAAATTATGAAGTGGAAACTTTTCCTTGTGCTAAAATCTAGGGTGTTTCTAACCCAACATTAATCCCTGTGACCCAGGCTGCAAGTAAATGTAGGAGGCTAAAACTAAGGGGAGAGGGAGGGAAGAAAATGGAGTGAGTAGGAGCATAGATTCTTGCTTCATAGAGATGTTTCTTACTTATGGGTATGAAATAAGAATTGAATAAAAACCCCAGTTTGTAAGATACTGTTGCTTTGGTGTATATGTTTCTACTTTAATTAAATTGCTTTTATAGTGTAATGATTTTCATGATTCAGGAAAGCACATCTGTAAAGAGAAGAATGACAGTGGTTAATAAGTTAAGAACCCAGAGTATAGTGATTTGGTTGGTAGAGAAAGAAACACACACCTAGCCAAACATGGAACCTAGTACTACACAAGCAGTGATGTTTTCAAGGTAATTGCTCTTAAGCTTTTTGTGTACTCTATGAACCCTTTTGCCTGTTTGATAAAACCTGACCCACAGCAGAATGTTTTTAAATGCTTAAAATATGTAAAATTACAAAGAAAAGCAATTATAGCACAGCAAAATTATTAATATACATAAATATTGTATTAATATATCATATATAATATTATATATTAATAAATATATTTATTTTTAATAGGTTTCCTAGATCTCAGGTTAAGAACCATTGGTCTAAGGGAAGATTGACAACCAATTGCCCTGACAGCTTGACAGAAGGTTGGTGCTAGTCAGTCCCACATGTACAGTCCCATAGAAAATGCAAAGCTACTTATTGAATGAATGAACCTGGAAAGAGATCTCTGGTGTAAGAGATCTCAGGCAGCTAAGTGGCATAGAGTACCAGTGACAAAGACCTAAGTTTAAATCCAGCCTCTGACACTTACTAGCTGTGTGGTCCTTGGTTAGTTACCTAATTCTTCTTTGCCTCCGTTTCCTCATCTATAAAATAGGGATAATAATTGTATGGACTTCTCAAGGTTGTTGTGAGGATCAAGGAAAGCAATAATTGTAAAGTATTTAATACAGTATCTGACACACAGCAAGCACTACATACATTTAGCTATTGTTATTATTATGACATGCTATCTCTGGCTCTGTCCTAGTATACATTCTAATTAATGATTCAGATTTAGAAGATGGCCTTATCACTCTAGAAGATTAAAAAGAAGTTGGGAAAGTTATCTGATGAATGGACTCAGGGCTCACAAATATTTTGACAGACTTGGGGGAGGGGGACTGAAACTGATAAAATGAAACTGAATATAGATCAGCTGAAGGCTTTGCACTTAGATTAAAAAATCTACCACATGCATACTGAGGGCTGGTCTGCAATGAGAGCAACACTCCCAGAATAGAGTCACTGGCTGGGTTAGAGTTCTGAATACTTGGAAGACAATTTTTTGCCACACTGTTCACAAATCCTAAATGGATGTTCATTCTACGCTCTGTTAAATGGTGTCCAAAAAGAGAAAGGTAATAATTCCATTGTACTCTGCCCTGCTTAGACTACTTTTAGAGTAATAATGTGTTTTGTTCTGAGTTCACATTGAAGGAAGAACATTGATAAGTTGGATTTTATCTATAGGAAGCTGGCTAGGATGGTAAAAAGACTGGGGATGAGACTTAAGAAGAATCACATAAAGGAAATGGGAATACTAACCTGGAGAAAGGACCTTAAAGGTATATGGCATCTTTCCTCAAGTGTCTAAAGAGCAGCAAGAGGGATTAGATTTGTTCTACTAGGTCTTAGAAAATAGGTGGAAGTTGCAAATTTATGCTAGACTTTAAGAAAAGCATCCCTACAATTAGAGGTATCATAAGATGGAATGGGCAGCTGTGGCAGGTCATGGGTTATTTCTTACTGGAAGTCTTAAGTAGAAGCTGAATCCACTCCCTCCCCCGCCCCCATATTATAGAGGAGACTCTTTGTCAGATAGGGATTGTGTTCCATAGGATCCAAAATCCTTTCCAAGTCTGAAAGTTTGTGCCTGCAATATTTCTTGCAATTTCCTGGCTCAAAGCCTCCCATCCCTCTACCCTCCATAACCAAGGACAAAATCTGTGTGTCACTAGCCATTTTCCTGGTCATTAGAGACCAGGTTGGATCTTAGGACCATTCTGAGAGATCTAGAAAGGGAATGGGGCAGATTTTTTTCCCTTCATGTTCAGTTGCTAAAGAAAAACAGAAGGAAAACATTTCCCACTTCTCGTTACACATAAAAATCCAGGTTCTTTGTCTCCAGTGGCAGCTAAGTGTTCTTAGCGCAAAGCAGCCCCAGCATCATTTACTACCTCTATGCATGTATTTCCCTTGGTGGAAACACAGATTCATTTATGATAATAATCCTAGAAGATAAGTGGAAGAAGAAAACAATAATAAATATCCCTGCTCAAAGATCATAAGGAAAAGTATAACCCGGGGGCATGTCTTATGGGCCAGCTGCTTAATAATAAATACAGTGGTAATACAATTCCACAGCAAGCAGGAGCAGAGACAGACAGGCGTTTAGTTACAGGTGGCAGAATGAAAGTGTCTGGCCTGGCTTTATTTGAATCATTTAGCATGCTGTTGGTGTCTGCTCCAAGCAAAACATCTCTTTGCTGAGGCCAGATATACAGTTTCCCTTTTCTGAGTTCTCAGTGTTTCCCAATCTCCAGGTCCCTTTCTTTTTCATCTTTTTCTTTCTCACTCCCTTCAGCATCCTTATCTCTACCTTGGGTTCCCTTTTTCTTTCTTCTGACAGAGGTTTATTTTAATATTCCCCCATTCACAAATTGAAAAGTTTAGTATACAAATTCCTCTGTGTGTGTGTGTGTGTGTGTGTGACAGAGAAAGAGAGAGAGAGAGAGAGAGAGAGAGAGAGAGAGAGAGAGAGAGAGAGAGAGAGAATGTTTTTAAATATGGTTTAGATTTTCTTATTTCTTATTTTACATGTTACATCCCCCTTATACGATGTAAGCTCCTTGAGGACAGCAAGAGTGATTGCTAAGGACATTTTCATCTTTAACATTCTATTATTTGAGAATTGAGTTGCAGAAATGTCTGCTTTACTCTCTCCATTTGCTGACTTCTAAGGAAAGCAGGTAGCAAATAGCCAAATAGGGCTATTTAAATGATCCTAAAAGATCTAGGGGAAAAAAAGAGAATGGAGGGCCTAATCTGATCAAATGTCCAAGAAGAAATCTACATGCACACGTAAAAAAAGTGTGCTAATAAAGCTAATTTGGAAGGGAGGGATTATAATAAAAATCATGATATCCTGATTCTAGTAGGTAATGGTCCTGCTATCTTATGTCCTATGTCAGATCATAGAATTATAGGAACTTAGAGTTCTGTTGAATTGTGTGTAATTCTGGTTTGCAAGAGGGGCACCTACAATATTCAGTAGAAATAGTAGAAGGAAGGGAGAGGTTAAAGGTGTATGGTAGGACTAAGAAGATGATAGTATTTATTCTGGAAAAGTGGCTATCAGAAAGATTACTACATTGAAAAGCAAATAATCCGAGAGCAAAATCAGGAAAGACAAAAATAGAAGGGAACAAATCTTTATTAATCACCTAATATGTACTAGGAACTGTGCTAACATCATCACAACAGCTCTGTGAGGTAGGATAAATATATGGCCATTACAGAAGGGAATTTTTGGCTCAGTGCAAGGGAAAAACTTTTTAACACTTGAATGATAGAATAATTCTGAGTTAGCTACTTTCTGCAGTAGCAATCTCTCTATTACAGGAGATATTCAAGACTGTCTTATCTGATGTTTGAAGAGATAATACTATATTGAGTACAAAATTAATCCAGGTGACTTTTAAAAAATAATTTTGTATTGTGATCTTAATCATCAACAAATAAAAACATTTCAGTATAAAAAACAAGAAAGAGGCTTTTATAATAAACTAGACTAGCTAACTTTTTAAAGCTTTTTAAATGCTAAGGTTCTATGATTCTAATGATCTGCTGAAGATACTGTATAATAGTCCAATCCTAAATGTTTTCATTTAGGTGATCCAGAAACCCCTGTCAATAGAGTATTTCTGCTATTAAAAAAAACACTACTCTTTCCCCTCACCAAAAAAACCCAATTCTATATACAAGTCTGTATCAATAGGACTCAGAAGCTCACCTATAGATAGACAGAGGCCCTGAGAATATATCTGACTTGCTTCAAAAGGATGAATTAAATCATCCGCTGAAAATAGATTCCTCACATATAATTACATATCATGTAATTGGCCCAACAAAGAAAAAAGGTGAAATTCTGACAAATTAAATTAAGATGCAGCATAGGCCACTCTGAGACATGATTTCAAAACCCATTTTCCCTGGCCTTCTCCTTTGAACTTTTGAGTTACAGGGACTGTGGAGAAAGAAAAGGATGTCTTCTCTTTGATCACTGTTATCAAATCAATTTGTTCTATTTCAGAGAGAATTAATGGAAAGAGAGAAGATACTGAGCTTTTTAACTCAGTCAACAGAGCAGGGCTCAATTTTCATGCCCTATAAATCTTCAGACTTAGGACATTGCCATGTGTACCTACCTGTCCATTTGGAACAGTATGCATGCTTCCTTCTACCAAGCCACATCCTTCTGTCTGAAAAGCATAACTTAAACCTGTAGATGCTTAAAAAAGGAAAAACTCTTGAAAGTTTTCCTAGTCCATTCTAGTGCTTTCATATGGGCAAATATAGACCAAAGGTTTAATGGAATACTTTTATTTTAATACATTGGTGGGAGTTTTTACATCATTGGTGTGAGCATGCAGATTTTAACTTTCTTCACTCTTCCTGTGCATATATGAATTCTTCCTCATGTATTCTTACAATGTATTCTCTATGTTAGATTGTCTCAAAGAAACAAAGATCTTCCTCTTTTTAAAAATTATCTATGGAGTACCAATGTTCCACTTTGGCTGTCTCTGAATCTTGTTATAGCACAAGCCCACTCCCTTTATGAATCATACATATTCTCGGTAATATTATTTCTAGCCTGGTAATTATTTTGGGGAACAAGCTATTGCCTGTTTATACCCACTATTATTTTCTTATTCCTTTTCAGGTTATTTCAAATTTATTCTGTCTTAAAATGTAGTGTTCTATAATTCAAAGTCAAATAGTATCATCAAAGGAAATTTTCTTTTTCTTTCTTTTCTTCCTTCTTTTTCTTCCTTTCCCATTCCTTTCCTTCTTCCTTCCCTTCCCTTATTTCTTTCTTTCCCTTCCTTTCCCTTCTTCCTTCCTTTCCCTTCCTTCCTTCTTTCCTTCCTTCCTTCCTTCTTTTGAGAGGGAGTAGGATTTGAATTGATTATTTCTCTGAAATGGAGTGTAAGTTATGAAGACATTCCCTACACTGATACAGACTAGAAACTTATCTGTAAATTAGATTCTTTTTTGTGTTAGAAAAACCATATCCCTAGTAAGTGGATGTTATGCCATTGGAGCCAAATGGCTCCAGAGAAGAAAGTAAGGATGGTGACCTCCTTCACTTAAATCCAATTAATTTGTGAGACATGGCTTCACCTTCCTGGGGTCTGGTTCTTTTTTGAGAATGAAGGACAAATGACAATAGCCTAGGGATCTGGAGACAGATAGGAGTCATGGAAGACATGATTTCAAAACCAGCCTCTACCACATGCTAGTTCTGTGATCATAGGCAGGTCACTTACCTCTCAATAGCTCAAGCATTTCTTCAAGACTGTAACTTTCAAATTACTTGTCAGTCTTCATCAGAAGAATATTGGTGAAGATTGCAGTTTTAAAACTGGTCCCCTAATCCTACCCTTTCATTTTCCAGATGAAAATGTTGAAGGAAAAAAGTGACTTACAAAGGATCTCATAATAAAGTCAAGACTAGAAACCAGAACTCCCAATTCCCAAAATAATTGTCTTTACCTAATACAGTTACATACTATCATAGCAATTCAGAAGATTGAAGCAATTATCTAGAAAATTCATGCCAAAAGCTAACTTTTGCTCCAATGATCTTAGAAAAGTGGTTTGAGCCCTGAATGAGTCACATAACTGCCCAAATTTATATCACATTGGTAAGTTAAATTGGATGTCTCTACAGAAATATTACCACCTGGAGTAATGACAAAACTCTCAGAATAAGTGCTTTTTATTAATGTTTTAGCAGCTTGTTGTCAATTTGTTATGTAATAGGGTATTGGCCAATAATATCTCACTTGCTTGAGTTTGTCCATCCTGGTGGTAATGCAAAGCAGGTATAAGATTCTCTTTCTGCTGCTAATCTAACACATGGAATTTTGGAAATTGATTTTGACCCTGATGGTTTAGGTTTAATGTTATATTGTAATGAAGAAAATGGAGCTCTGTACCTATGATAGTTTTGAGGAGATAACCTTTCACTCTCTTTCCTGAGGGCTCTGAGTAAGCTTGGAAGCTGCTGTGATTTACTGTAAGGGGAAGCTGACTTATTTCTGCCCAACAAGATGGCCATGAATGTATGGCATCTCTGTTTCTTCTGTGTTTCTTATTTTTTGATGTTAGGTCAACTTCAAGAGGGGAGTACTTGAGCAATAGAAGACACAGCAAAAATCATTTAAAAAAAAATTTTCCAGTGGCAACTGAACTCCTCCAGTCAAGGAACTGTGTTGGGAGGTTCCTAGGAAGGAGGAAGTACAACAGTTTAATTGAGACACTGAACCCAGAAAATGATCAGTCCAATTGATCCAGGAAGCATTTTCTCTACACTAAGTGAATTTGTTTAGGCCCTTTCAGAAAACGGCTCAGGATCAGGAGTCATGGTATACCACTCAGTTCCACAATTTTGTGTGTGTGTGTGTGTGTGTGTGTGCACACATGTACAAGAGGAAAAAATACCTCCTAGTTTAGGGAGAATGCTTGTAACTATTATTCTTGCTATTGACCTTTTGTAAAAAGTCAGCTGATATCAACTGGTTGATCAATATTAAGAATACTATATCTTTCTATAATCTATAGTAATTTCTATAAAATATTAAAGATTATAGAAAGATCTTACAAAAAAAGTATTTCTCTAGGGTCTGCTTGAAACCTTCCCAAAAAAGGGGAATCTGTTATCTCCAAAGGCAGATCCTTACATTTTTGAACAGCACTAGATGAAAATGAGTTATTCTCAAATCATGAAGTCTTAGCTATTTCCCTCTCTATAGTTGGCCAGCATTAATCAACATTTCAAGTACTTTTAGCTATTTTATCCTTTGGTGAGTAAAGAAAAACAATGAAGATGAGTTGGGAAGGAGAAAGAAAAGTTATTTCAACAATTCTCAACCCATAGCCTCTACTTTTGAATTAAATTCAACCTAAAACATTGTATCAAATGCCTACAACATAATGCAAATCAAATCCAGGTGAGATACAAAGAAAAATGAACAAAAACAATTCCTATCTTCAAGGAGCTTATGTGATAGAAGGGATCAATACACAAAATAATACATTACTGTTCCCTCTCCTCACAACTATTCACATTTTTAAATATAAGAATGCCAGGGTTTATAAAGCTTAAGAATCCCAGAGTACCTTTGGATAGATAATAATAGCAGAAAAAAATGCTTTATTTGTACAATCATTATAAAAGTGTCAGATATGGTTTCTTGTGTCAGCAAGATTTAGTCACAGGGTGTGTTAGAAATGAAATAAAATGAACAACAAGAAGGAAAAGAATGCTATTCAAAATGGTTATTGATTGATTGAGGATCATGTATTGAATACAGAAGAATGACCTTAAGGAGGAAATGATGTTAGATTGTAAATTCCAAACAGTCCTCTGATTGGAGTGTTTGAGATAGAAAGAAAGTATGCATGGGGAATCTTGGGAGTCAACTCTGTGTTGAGTATGTTGAGAATAGGTTCTAGGGTCAAACAAATTAGGCAGTTCCTGCCTGTGACAACCAATTAACCAGAGAGATTTCAGGTTTTAAGTCCTGCATGCCTATCTCTGTGGAATGATATTCACATTTGGGGAGCTGGGATTAGGATGCAATGATGAGATCACGGCAAATGTATTTGCATAAGTCTGAGTCTCTAATAGTTTCTAAGTAGGAAAATAGAATACCCTAAAGTATCTAAATATGAGAGTTTATACATAGATCCATGTCAGGATCATTGTCCTATGATGACAGCCTTTGTTTTTGAGGTGGATTTTTAAATTTAATTTTATTTTCAATAGCATTTTATTTTTTCCAAATACATGCAAAAATAGTTTTCAACATTCACCTCTGCAAAACCTCGTGTTCCATATTTTTTTCCCTCTCTCCTCCTCCGTCCTCAAGATAGCAAGCAATCCAATATAGATTAAATGTGCAGTTTTTCTAAACATATTTCTATAGTCATCATGCTGAGCAAGAAAAATCACATCAAAAAGGGAAAATCCATGAGAAAAAAAAAAAAAAAACCCAAGCAAGCAAACAAACAACAACAATAAAAGATGAAATGATTTGATCCACATTCAGTGTCCATAGTTCTCTCTCTGGATGCAGATATCACTTTCCATCTCAAATCTGTCAGAATTGTTTTGAATCACCTCCATGACAGCCTTGTGAATCCTTGTAGAACCCGTATCTTTTGACATTCTCCCTTCTGGTGCATTTTGAATCTCATGCTAATTTAGCTCATGCTAATTGAGTCTCAATGCTAAATAATTCCATGCAGGAAGGGTAAATTACAATCTTGTAATTCCCACAATTCTCCAGTTAGCCTGGAACAACAACAATTCGGAATCTTGCCGACAAGCCTGACCAGCTACTTTTATTCAATCACCAAATATTTATTGAATGACACCTTACTGATGATGTAAGGAATATGAAACAGCATAAGAACAGCATTAACCCTTAAAAGACTAGTTGGGGAAAGAAATAAGCAAAAACAAAGACCATGTGCATTAAGAGAGACGGCGATTGGTGATGTAATATGAAAAAGATTTTAGAGTCAGAACTGGCTTTGTAAAACCTATTAGTCGCCTGACCTCAACTAACTTTTCTAATCCTCAGTTTCTTTATCCAGAATACGGGTACAATGCTATTCGGTTTTCTTTAAAAAGGGTTGGAAGGAGGACCCATCTAACAATGTGGTTTCAATGTTGCAAAGCACTCTGGGAATATCTTGTAACTGATCATTCTGGCTCTCAACCAGGACTACACAGAGAAAATACGCCTTGAGCTGGTTAGACGGGGTGGAATTTACTTAGGTAAGTGAGAGCCAAGGGAAATGGACATGTTTAACTGCCACAGTCTTACCGTCACAGCGCTCTCCCCCGCCTACAGTGCAGTTCCGTGGCGATTGGGGACCCGGCAGAGATTGCTGCTCCACATCTGGGACTAGCAGGGGGGAAACATGGCGGACAGAAGCCAGGAGGACTGCCCCCTGCTGCCAGACACAATGGAAGGCAGGCGCCGCGAGTTGCTGCTGGGAACTCATCGGAGAACTCAAGAAGAAGCGGCTGGCCTCGTCCCTATTGCTCTTTAGCGCCTTCTACAGCTCGAAAGCTGATCTTCCTCCGGAAGTCCCATAATGTGGCTCAAACTAAACTTATTATCTTGCCCCTAAATTCACTCCTCTTGCTGTTCTCCATCTTTTCTCCCAGTTGCCTCGGCTCACGGTCTTGGCGTTATCCTTTCCCTCTCATTCGTTCCCTGTATGTAATCCAGTTAGAATCCATCAGTTCTCCTTCCGGACCATTGTGAGGAGCCATTTTTTTTCTCTCCCACTGTCATCCCGAGTTCGGAGCCTCCTCAGTGCCCCCGGCTTCCTAAATGGTCTTCCTACCTCCAGCCTCGCTCCTTTCTCTCTGATGGCTCCACGTGTCCGCCAAATCAGTATTCTCCATGCTCCCGTCTCACAACAGCAAGCCGCAGGCCTTCTTGGCTATGTCTAGAATATAATACAGACTTCTGCTTGCCAATTAAATCTCTCCCAACTCGGTTCCAACCCCTCCTTCCAGTCTAATTACACCTGACTTCCCTCCATATGCCCCGGGTTTCAGCCAAACAGATGCATTTGCCATTTGCTGGGCACAGCGCGCTGTCTCCAAGCCGCCCGGACTAGGATGCTTTTTCTCTCCCCTCCTAGGGCTCCTTCAGGGTTCAGCTCCAGAACTGTCTCCTGAAAGAGGACTTCCCTGCTTCCTCAGGTCATCAGATCCCCTTCCCAGTTCCAAAACTACTTCTACTTTTGTATTTACATTTGTGCGCTGTTTACTACCAAAAGACTATAAGAACCCAGAGGGCAGAAACAGTTTTGTGTTTGTTTTCCTAATCTAAGCACTTAGCACAATGCTTGACCTAATAGATACTTCATATTCTTGCATTTAAATGAATTGAAGTGAACTTGGAAAAAAGATCCTACTAAAAACACAGAAGTCAAAATTGATGCAATAGAAGTGAAAGAGAAAAATTCTGAAATGTAATGTAAAAACAAAAAGCATAAATGAAAATGTAGATTTTTAAAAGGTAAATGATGTAGGGCTTCCCCAGTGTCAGATGCAATCACTGTTATTTTTTATTCATTTTTCTTCGTTTTTTAAAAAAATTTTGAATGTAGAAAATGCTAATAAAGCTAATTAGTTTCTATAGACATTATGGGACAGAAAGAAAAGATTGTATGCATGATGCTGTAAATCTGTTGTGCAAAACTTTCTTTTCTTTTAAAATATATAATCATTTCTGGGGGCAGCTAGGTGGTGCAGAGGATAGAGCACCGGTTCTGAAGTCAGGAGGACCTGAGTTCAAATCTTATATCATAGAGGAGTATATCGGGAAACTACGGATTTACCAGAGTAGTCACTTGATAATTCCAGACCTAATTTCAAAGGTCTGTTAATCATTAACGTTTTAGGAAGGAGAACAAAAGACTTGCTCTTCTAGTAGAAATATTTGAGGTGATTTCCTGGACCTTTACTTAATTTCTTAGAGAAGAATCTAACTTTCTAAAAGAGGTCTATACACTGGCTAATCTCTATTTGTTGACTGAGGAAGCTTGAGGTAAACTAAGCTTCCTTGGTTATTCTTGTTTAGTGTATTACTTACCTCTAAACAAATCTCCTTATTGTGTGGAATTATATGGTTTCTTGTAAAATTATTAACTAAGGTAGATTGAACAACTTGGATTCAGTTTATCTGAGGCATTTGGGAAAATGAAATAGGATGCTCATACTGGCTCAAGTAAACAGTTGTAAAACTTGTGAAACTGACCACCGTAAATCCATAAGCTTAGAAAAACACACCTGCAAACAGTAAAACTGACCCTATGGGCCTGAGGAATTTGGCAAATTCGTGCCACTAAGTGGGGAAGTGAGAACTGATCCATGAGAGGGGTGTCATGGATTCTTGTGGTTTGTGACTATATAATCCCCTCTGACTTCTGATTTCTCTTTACTGGAGAACCCCAGTTAGTAGATGTCCCTTTCTCATGAGATCCTAAATAAACACTTCTATTCTTGAGACATCTCTGAGTATTTTTAAATTGGATTTGCTATATCACACAGACACTTACCACTTCCTAGCTGTGTGACCCTGGGCAAGTCACTTAACCCCAATTGTTATTGGGGGTTTTTATATATATACAATTTCAGCAAGTAACTTTCAAATTTATATTGCTTGTCTATGATTCTCTTATTTTGGGTTGAGGGGCAGGATAAATGTTTCATTGGTTTCATTGCCAGTCCTCTGGAATTGTAATTGGTCATTGAATTGATCAGAATTAATGTCTTTCAAAATTGTTTGTCTTTACAATTGTTTATTGTATTCTATTGTTAATTATTTTTCTGATTTTTCTCACTTGATCTGCATCAATTCATACAAGATTCCCATATTTCTATGAAATCATCCCTTTTAGCATTTCTAATGGCACAATAATATTCTATTATATTCATATATCATAGCTGGTCAGCTATTCCCCAATTAATGGCCATCATCTCAGTTTCCAATTGTTTATCTCACAAAAAAAGCTACTACTAATATCTTTGTACTCATGCATCCTTTGCTTTTCTTTGATCTCTTTGGGGTACACTCTTAGTAATGGTATTCCTGGGTTTATCATTGATTTTTAGGGCAAAGTTTCACATAGCTTTACAGAATGAGTGAACCAATTCATAGTTTCACAAATAGGGTATTAATGGACCTATTTTTATACAGCATTTCCAACATTTTTCACTTTTTGTTAACTTTGCCAATCTAATGGGTATTATATGGAACTTCAGAGTTACGTTTCTCTAATTATTAGTAATAATTTTTTTTCATATGACTGTTGACAGCTTGAATTTCTTCCATTGAAAACTGCTGGTAAAGGAAGGATTTGCTGTAACTCCAGAACAATTGGGTAAAATCAGGATACATATATTTTTAAATGATTATAATTCACAACAAAAGACATCAAAAAAATTTTAAATAAGGTGATAAGATTTGAGTGAAAGAGTTAAGAAAGGCCAAGATTTCAACAAGCCAGTGAAGAAGTAGAGAAGAAAAAAATCAGAAAAAAGAAAAAGAAAACAAGGATAGTATAGAATCACCAAAACCAAAAGAGAAGAGAATTGAAGGAAGATGAAAGTGGTCAACAATATTCAATACCAAAGAAAATCAGAAATGAGAAAGTCACAGGATTTGCTGGTTACTTTTGAAAACAAAATTTAAGTATAATGATGGAGAGATTTTTTTTCTATAGACAAGGAAAAAGGTCATGACCAAAAAAAGGGATAGAGAAGATCATAAAGACAAACTTTAACAATTTTGACAATCTTGATTACATAAAATTTGAGGTTTTCCACAAACGAATTAAAACTAAAATTACAATAGAAACTAGTAATCTGGAAGCAAATCTTTGCAGCAAATTTCTCTCATATCCAAGATTTATAAGGACTTACTTCAAATTTATAAGAACAAAAGATGTTTCTCTTTAAATAGTCAAAGAATATTACAGTGGGCAATGATACTCCAAGGACGCTTTGTAGTTTCCAAACCCCATATTTTATCATTCTCACTTTCCAGATGAGGAAACTGAGGATGAGAGATGGTAAATGATTTATTCATGGTCACACAGTTAATAATTTCAATGCTAAGATTTGAATCCAGATCTCCTGATACCATGTACATTGCTTTTACTACGCTGTTAAAATTTAAGGTCAAACTCATTTTCTGGTTCCAAACCAACCATTGCCATAAATTATATAACTTAATGATGTGATATCTTTGAAGATGAGAAGCACTCATACATTTAGGTCACATTCACATCTCAATTTTGGTATATGTATTATGAATTTCTTCATAGGAATACAATTTACAATAGCACACGGCATAGGGAAAACGTCTTTCCAGGGCTGAAATACTTTCTAGTCATTAGTTGAGCAACTAAGTCTGTCATGCATCTTCTTAAACAGTCAGATAAAGCTTTTATCTTTTCACCAGAGAAATAATCAAACAAATGTATAAGACCTACATAGAACCATATATGGTAATTAACTTTTTTGTGCTTGTAGTTATTGAGTCTGATAATTATCCATGAAGGGAACTTAGGTCCAAATCTTCATGTACCACTGATTTGTTGCTGTATTACTTCCTTTTTTGTTAGATTAATCACTTCATCTCCCTAGGATTAAGTTTCTTCACTTATAAAGTGAGGAAATTGGACTCAAGGCTTCTAAGGTCACTTCCAGCTCTAAATCTTTTTTGGAGGGAGGGAAATAGGGGAGATATGTAATTCTTGTTTTTATATGACCTACATTTTCTGCTGAATTTCACACCCTTTTTTCTTCCAGAAAGTCATCCCTTGAAACAGGCATTCTTTATTGGCATTTTAATAATGTTTTCCTATATATACATCTTCTTTTCTCCATTTAAAGTGTGAATAAACTGAAAGCAAACTGTGGATGCTTTTCCTGTCCTAAGCTTCTCTTTTAATGGAATATTGCACCAAATAAACAATAATTTTAAAATTCCTATGTGTCTTTTGAAAGAGAACATAAACAAAGTTTATTCTTGGCAGAATTTGTCCTATTTGTTTTTAGATAATTTTTTTCATATCACCAACATTTCCCAATATATTTCTCCCTTCTCCCTTGTCCCAGAAAGCCATTCCTTATAATGAATAAAAAAAGAGGGGAAAGTCTAATATATGCAGTATTCTGTACTCATGGTCCCCTACCTCTACAAAGAAATTGAAAGAGATGCCTTTTCATAGCTTTTATTTCAGGTCAAGCTTGGTTATTATAATTTCACACTAGTCCTAAATCTATGAGCTATAAATCTATAACCAGGGCTTCCAGTTTTAGGTGAAGCTAGTCAGCCCCTTTTATTCAGAAAATATTTATCAAACACTTACTGTTTCCAAAGCACACGACTAGATATTGGGATAGAGACAATAGAGTATAATCCCTGAATTCATGAAGATTAAGGTCTAAGGGTGGGAGAAGTTGATTCTTTAAGCAACCACTATGGGGGAGGGAAGGCTGGAAAAAAATGCACAGTCTGCTTTCAGTTTATTCACACTTTAACGGAGAAAACAAGATGTGTATGTAGGAAAACACTATTAAAATGCCAATAAAGATGTCTTTGTTTCAAGGGGTGACTTTCTGGAAGAAAAAGGAGGTGGAATAATTCAGCAGAAAATATAGGTCATGTATAAACAAAAGATATCAATAAAAACATCTATTAAAAAACTTTAAAAGGTAAGGGATCAAACAGCCAGGAAACCTGCTTAAGATTTGGGGTGCATTGGAAGTGGTTCAAACTATTTGAAACCCCTAGAGTTGGAGAAGGAAGGGGGCTATCAGCAGAGATAGTATCTCTAATTCATGTACTTTTCTTATGCCCAATCATGTCAAGCCATGATCACCAGTTCATGTATACTCTTTTGGCCTTTTGCAGTGACTCTTTGTGACTTCTATAATCTGGCCCCACACTACTTATTCAGCCTTATTTCTCACTTTTCTCCAACAGACCTCCCTCTTCAGTAGGCCTTGTCTCCATGAATATGCCTTGCTCATGTTCACTTTTTTCTTTCCTTTGTTATGCCCTCTGCCAGAAACACCTTTTCCATTTTCTATCCTTTATGGCGCAGCAAAAATGCAACCATCTAGTTTGGACATGTTTGTCATGGTTTGGAAAATAGTTATTTTTCATCTACTTGCATGGGTTTCTTTCTTGTGTGGGATCTCTTTTAAGTGATTATTTACATCATCAAATCCCACATAGTCACAACTTCCAGATCTCACACATCTCCTTATTTTCCAGACTCCTACAACATTTACAATCTATACTGTGGTACTTAACTTCAATATTCCAATGGATCTATGATCACTGTGAATATTCCCTCCAATGTGTCAGTTAGCAACCCATCTATGCTTTCCTTGCTTACGATTCCTATCCACATTCTTCCATCAATCCTCCACAGAGGATTATCTTTAAGTAGAAGACCTTTAAGTCTTTTACCATTTCATGGTTACCCAGCTAGCAAATGAGCAACCTTTGCTCTCACTACATGATCAGGCAACTTCCTTTTCTAATCATACATTTCCTATATGTCACTTTTTAATACAAATTAGCATTCTTAATATATTACGGTCTTCTTGTGTTCATAAAGTATCTTTCCATTAAGTCGACTAATTTATATTCTTTGCTTGTTGCCTGAGAATACTTAAATGGATAATGTGGTTTCATTCATTTAAATCTATTCCCTAATAATACAGATTGTACTCCATGCGTGCCTGCTAATGTGCTCAACTCTTGTCCATATCCTCCAATAAGTTCACTACAGAAGAGTCTCTCTTGCTTTTTCCTAACATTTTGAGGATACCGGTGGAACTCTCAGTAGAAAATATGTGCCATACAAATGTAGTGTCATTTGGGGAGCAACTGGGAGAGGAATCAAGAAAGACTTCATGTAAGAGGGGCATTTGAGATGAGAGGTGCAAGTGAGTGAGGAGGATATTTTAGGCATGAGGAATTTGTATTTGTATGAAGATGGGAACTGGAACGTCCAAATTGAGGAACAGGAAGAAGGCCAGCCACCAGTATTCTGCCACTTATTCTGCCAACAGTTATCTGAAAAACCTCACCACCCACAGGGAGGTTTTCTTTAACGTGGATTCTCAGTGGTGAACACCATCAGCAAGCAATCCGTTCTATACCTCCACTGATATTTGTTATCAGAGATTTATGGAACAAGGTCATTTTCATCTTTATCTTTCAAAGAATCTTGAATAATTTTGATATTTGTATGGGAAACACTTTATTAGAAGACAGCCTTTAAGGTTCGGGGAAAATATTGTTTATAAAAAGATGATTGTGTATCTGTTAGTGAGTATCTTAGGAAGGAATAAGTGAAAACATTGCCAAATTTCCCAAATGTTCTCTTCCTCCCATTGTTCACTTGTTATGTACTTGTGATGGCTACATGTATTCATGGACTAATTCAATGAGGTTGTAGAATCAGAGCGTCCATCTAGTTTGAATATTTTTGTCATGGTTTGGAAAATAGTTATTTTTCATCTATTTGCATGGGTTTCTTTCTTGTATGGGTTTTCAAACTGATCTCTTTTAAGTGATTATTTACATCATCAAGGAAGCCCTGGAATATTATGGGACTTTTTGCAACCTATACAAAGCCATTTACCAAGGAAAACATCTGTAGGGCCTTGCCAACAATAGAGAATATCTTTACCATCTGGGATTTTGTGTAGAATTCTCTTCCGTGCAATAGGAAAACACCTTTGGTGGGAATATATCTGTTTTATGACTAGATTGATAATTATAATTAGAAGATCACAGAAAAAGATTATACATGGTAACATCCATCAAGGAATCTTACATGATTGTCTGTGGCATTTCATTTGTCCCTAAATTATATTGTATCTCCCAATGCTCTCTTTTATTTCATGTAGAAAAGTCATACTCCCCAACTAGAATATGAGTTCCAACATGGTCCTACTAACACATCTACTGTTTTTCTCTATCACATATTTTTGAGCACAATACTGAGCAAATAATAAATGCTTAATCAATACAATTGATCATTATTATTAGATCCTGGGAAGTATAGAAGGGTACCTTAGAGCTCAAACTAAGGGCCCAAGGTCAGACAGAGTAAATGGTCAATCATTCGTTGGAGTCCATCATTAGTCTGCAGCCAAATCTGTCCTTACATTAAGAGTGGAATAGGATGGAATGGGGGATAGGGGAGAGTGGAAGTTAGTTGCCCGCAGCAAAGGTAGCTCAGTTCTCATGTGAAATAAATTATGCATTTTTCAGTGACTCATCCCAGGAAGACATCAGGCACACTTCAAAATTCCCTAAAAACGTCAAGCCTCAGGATGAGGCATTTCTCTTTGATACAAACACAGGTCATTTTGCACATTGACTTATTCAGTTATCCAGGTGCAATGCATGCTTAGTATTCAGGGAATATGATATGGATATAAAATCTTCCTGTTTGCACATCTTCTGAGCATGAGGGAGCATTTACATTGCAAGGAACTAAAGAAAGGGGGAAGAGATCCCTGGCAGTGGAATGAAGCATTTAGAATTTCATTCTCTCCCAATTCTCACCCATGAATACTTAATTTCCATGATGACATCATCTTACTGAGTTTTGAAAGCTTAGAGTTACCTTTGACTTCTTCTCTTTTGTTAATATCTAGTTGACAAATCCTATGGTTTTCCATAGGATCCTAGCTAGGGTCATAAAATTTTTTGAAGCTTGAAGATTTAGTAATCATTTAGATACAGAGAATCCATGTGGCCAAAAAGCAAATTCCCAAATCCTAAGTACCATGAGCTTTCCCCCTCACTTGATATATATTCTACAAGACAGCTAAGACATGTAGTGGATATAGGCCTGGATCTTTAGTCAGGAAGTCCTGAGTTCAAATAAGACCTCAGGTACTTTGTAGCTGTACAAATAATTTAAGCTCTGTCTGCTTCGGTTTCTTCAACATAAAATGTGTCTACTTCTTAAAGTGGTTGTGAGAATCAAATGAAACATTTCTAAAGTACTATGTAGATCCTAGCTTATTCCTATTGTTAAAAAATTTCAAATGTGTTCCTGTTTCCCTTTAAATTATCAGTTCCTGATGCTGAGTGAAATGAGCAGGACCAGGAGATCATTATATATTTCAACAACAATACTAAATGATGATCAATTCTGATGGACTTGGCCATCTTCAACAATGAGATGAACCAAATCAGTTCCAATGGAGCAGGAATGAACTGAACCAGCTACACCCAGAGAAAGAACTCTGGGAGATGACTAAGATCCATTACATAGAATTCCCAATCTTTTTGTCCACTTGCATTTTTTATTTCCTTCACAGGCTACTAGTACATTATCTCAGAGTCCGATTCTTTTTGCACAGCAAAATAACTGTATGGATATATATACATATATTGTATTTAACTTATACTTTAACATATTTTACATATATTGGTCAACCTGCCATCTGGGGGATGGGGTGGGGAGAAGGAGGGGAAAAATTGGAACAAAAGGTTTTGCAATTGTCAATGCTGAAAAATTACCCATGCATATGTCTTGTAAATAAAAAGCTATAATAAAAAAATTAAATAAACTATCAGTTCCTCTGGAACAATTTTATCTTTTTTTGTCTTCATAGAATCCCCTTAGTGAGGCAGCATGGCATAGGGATAGAGAGCTGACCCAGAGGCCTATACGAATTAAATTCAAATCCTGCCCCTCTGCTCCGTGTGATTTGTATGATATTGAGCAAGATGATAAACCTCTCAATGCTTTGGACTAAAACTAAGTTTTGGAGAAGAGCCACAGAGCTCCAGTGGCAGGGGGAATTTTCTCACCTAGGAGTGCCAATACCATCAAAAGCTCTTGGAACATTGTAAGAACTTGATGAATGATTATTGACCGGCTCTCCCTATGTCATCCTACATTGCTTTATAAAGAGTTCTTTGCCAGTGGACTATGGGCTACTAACTAGAAGAGGAAATGAGGGAAATGGAGCAGTGCTGGGCATCATGGCTTGGGCAAAAATTGGAAAGACAAAAAGAGACAGGACAAGTCTCTGATCTTAATGTAGAGACACAAGGAGACTAAAAAGAGATACTAGGATAGAAAATACTATGCCATATTTCCACAACATGTGGTAGTAATTTGAACGGATAGTTGGAACAGGGCCAACAAAGTAGTCTTGTGTTTTCTCTCAGTGTTTTGGGATCCATCCTACCCTTTATATTCCTTGGAGAAAAGGGAGGATGGCTCCAACTTCTTTCAGAGAGGTGGTGACCATTTAATGGGAAGAAGGCATTTCGAAAATGTTTGCACAAGGCTCACAATCACCAAACAAAGTAATCTCCTGAGAACAGATAAGTCCCAATAAGTTTAAATACACAGTCACGGTGCTTAGTAAATCAATGATATTGCTGTCTTGGAATAAACATGTCTAAACTTCCATCACCACCACCCAAGAAACTCTCAATTTGATGGTTTAATTAGTTTACAGTAGAAAGATAACTTTTTCTTCCCCCTTTAGGAAACAAGACTGGGAGGCCTGGTAAAATAATGCTTAGTATAATTCAAAATCATAGAAGATTAAGAGTTGGAAGAGACCTGAGAAGCCATCTAGTCTTCCACTAAGCCTCACACATCACATTTTATGGTATGGTATAGTAAGAGGGAGAAGACATCACTCCTCTGAGGTCATCTGATGGTAACTGGTAGAGTCAAGTCTAGAACCTTTGCAGTCTAGCAAGATCCACTTGCTCCAATTGCTTTTCAGTAAAGCAGCCAAGCCCCTGTGATGTTAGGAGATAGATTTGGCCTCTAAAGGGCCACATTTAAAAGCGTTCTTTAATGGTGTGAAGTAGGAGGAGCCTATCTTTGATTTCTAACCCTTCCAACAACAACTTGACTTCAATAAACATTTATTAATTGCCTACTCAGCACTTACCTAATAGATGTTAATTGATTGATTGATTACTATGTCCAGGACATTATTACCATTATTTGTGTTTATGATTGACTCCTTATTAGGCTCCATGAAGGCATTTAGCATGTCCCTCAGTACCTAGCATAGTGTTTTGCACATAAAAGGTACTTAAATAAATGTCTATGGAATTAACCAGGGAATATGTGTGGGATTAGATGTGTTTTCCAATTCTTTTCTACCGTTTATTTCCTATGTTGCTCCATTAAGCCCTCGGTTTCCAGAACTTTATGAAAATATGGTCTGAGAAAAGGACCTAAAATTCATACATATTAAATCATAAGCAACAGATGAAAGCTTAATACTATATTTCCCAGAAGCATCTGTATTTTAAGAGGTCACAAAACCTTGTTTTTGGAGCTGAAGGAATGAAATTCAGAGTATAATCAGCCCATATGCAATGCAGGTGGTATAAATGGGGTCACTGGGACTTTCTTATATCCCTGAAAATACACCACAAAAGCAGTGGCTTCCCTCCCCTAGACACAAATGCAGATGTGTCAGCATGTCCAACATAGTTCACAAAAGATCTGCTTACCTGATAGGGCCAGCAATATGGAGAGAGGACAGATATGGGTTTGGGGAAAAGACAATGATGGTAAATTGGCCAGGAATTGTGCAGGAGAAGTGAGGTGGGGAGAAGAGAAGGGAAATGAGGAAAGCCAAAGTGGAATGTCATGGAAGGGAAGTCCATAAAACTAAATGGAATCTTTGCTAGGATTATTAGGAACTTAATATCCCCAGTAATTGGCAGGAAACCATGTAAGGCTTGCTGGAGAGTTTTAGCCTTTCCCACTTCCTCTCTTTTCCTGTTCCTGCTCTTGCCCTTGTGTTTTGCTCCTGAAAAACCTGCTCTTGCTCTGGCTTCTTTCTTGCTGAGTCCCAAGCACCTGGTCGCTGTTCTGCTGCTGGATATTCATCTACAAGACAGCATAATTAATCAATAAATTATAGCCACTTTGGCAAATGCGATGGGAAATAAAACTCCCAAATTTCTTGTCTCTCTGGAAACATTTTGTCTGAAGCTTAACAAATTCTTGAGCTCTTCATTTAAAAACCAAATCATCAAATACTAGCCAAAAAAATAGGTTATCCATATAATCCAACTTATTGTTTTCTGAGGAAAGAAAAATCCTTCTAGAAAACCATACTGAGAATGATAATTTAATTGATGTCCAAAAGTAATGAAGTATACTAGAAGACCTATAGGTGTTGGAATTGGAGAGGTTCATAGACAATAACCATCCCCAGAACTGAGCAACCCTCCTATCAGAGATCTTGCCTTACAGGCTTGGGTAAGGCTCCAATAGGAAACAGTGTGGTTTTCTCTTCCACATTAGTCGCAGATTCTTTGCCATTTTGTTTAGCATTGCTTATTTCTAAGACCTTTTGCATTCAATCTTTCTTAGCAGCCATAATTGCTTTCTAGTTCCTAGCGATGTCCTTCCCAACTCCACTTTCTACAACTCTTCTCAGCTCTGAGCAAATAGTAATTGTTGTAATGTCATTTCTTTCTCCTAGATCACTCTGTACTTCTCCATCTCCAACAGATGGTACTTATCCCTTTTTCCAGGGGACCACCTCTCCAACGTCTGGCCCACTGAAGAACATTTCTACAATAGGTTTATAGTTCAAAGATAATACTTGAAATGTATAGTTTCTCCATCCAAACTCCAATTTGAAGTTCCCCCATTCTTTTAAGCTTTCTCTTATATACTTGTTCCTATAGACTCAGCCTTCAAACCTAAGAATTCTCTGAAAAGCTATAGTAATTGTCTCTCCTTGTACCTTATAAAGAGATAGCTTTTTACAATTGGCTTATTGCCTTTTGCATTCTCTCTTCCCCAGAATCTGGATAGTATGTCAGTACTTTTAATGTCTTAGGGAATACCCTATTTCCTCTCTAATTGTCCTCTCCAAGTCATACTTCCCTCTAGGAAGAGGAGCAGAATTATTCCAATTGTTCCTTTTCCAATTTCCTATTCCAATTATTTCATTTCTCAGAATATCTAGGAAAGTTAAGCGCCAACTCTTCCAAGGTGCCATCCATTTACTAAGGAGAGAAGGATTCATAATTCCTTCTACATACATATACAAGTGCAACAAGGTACAATAGAGTGCTAGACTTAAAAGTCAGGAAGGCATCAACAATTTGACTTTGGGAAGTCACTTAAGCTTTCTCAGCCTCAATTTTCCCGTTTATAAATTGGGTATAACAATAGCAACTATCTTATAGGATTGTTAGGAAGATCAAATGAGATAACACATGTAAAGTGTTTTGTGACCCTTAAGGCCCTATATAAATGTTAGCTCTTATTATTTTGATGTTTTCTTGTCAAATCATAACAGTATACTCTCAGTGTAACAGCTGCATACAAGTCCTGAAAATGCATAAACAGCTTATAACATCACTATTAGTTTTGTCTTCCCTCACTTAATCCCAGTGCTATGAGAAGTTCCCTCTCTGTCGTCTCCTGGGCTTTAAAAATTTGTTTGGAGGGAGAAAAAGAGGAAAATGAAATTATCCAAAAAAAAAAAAAAAACAAGAAAGGGGAGCTTACAACAAATACAGAAGAAATAAAGGAAATTACTAAGCATTATTATGTGCTGCTGTATGCCAGCAAAACAGACTATAAAAGAAATGGATTGATATTTACAGAAATATAAAATACTCAAATGAACAAAACATGAAACAGATAATCTAAGCAAACCAGTCTCAGAAGAAGAAAATAAACAGACCATTACTAAGCCCCTACATCAAAAGCATTAGGCTCACATGTATTTGCAAGTGAGTTATATCAAATATTCAAACCACAAATATTCCTGATATCATATGAACTCTTTTCTAAAGAAAGATGACATTTACCTAATTCTTTCTATGCTTCTGAATTCCTAGTCCTCATAAAGATAAGGCAGAGAAAGAGAACTATTTAATAACAATTCAAAAAACATGAAATAAAATATTGGCAAATATATTAAGAATGTTTATAATCAAAAAATGTTTTTAGCCATTCCTCAAACTTAACACTGAGTATATTTTTTAGCTTTCAAGAAGAGAAATCCAAAAGGAAAAAAATATTTTCACAAAACAACAATTTCCAGCCTCAGATTGAAACTCAAATGAGTGTCCCTGAATTCTCTGCAGAAAGTGTCTTAAAAATCCTGTACAAAGTGTCTACAAAAGCTCAATGGAAAATCAGGATATATCTGCTTAGAAAACTATTATGCAGGTTGGATTTGCTTTCCTTTCCCTTAAATGAGTAAAAAGATCCCTAACTCAAACTGGAGAAAGACCAGTGGTGGCTAGAAGATTCAGTGAGTTCCCTACCTCCTTCCCTACTCCTTACTCCCATGTGCTTTGCCTCAGTTGACACCACATGAGACTGTTGGGTGATAGTGACATATTTTTCTATTTACTTGATGGTAAAGCTCAAACTTACATGAGCCTAAGAAGCAAGGTGTGAGACTATATTTGCACAAGTGCAATGGCCAATCACCATTCCCATGATGAAGGTGAACTCAAGATGCATTTTGAGACATACATTTGGAAGCACAACAAATATGGAAAATCATCTCGCTTGATTTTCCATATTTGTTTCAAGAGTTTTCTCTACTGTTTTTCAATTTGGAGTAGGTGTAAGAAAAGAAATAATTTTAACTGAAAAAAGTAAATTATATAGAAAAAAATAAACAAAACCAGGAGTCTTTCTGATAGTTTCTCGCCCTTGGAATGGCTGATAAAGGAAGAAATCCCACAGAGACTAGAGAAGTAGGAACAGAGTTAGGAAGACCCAAATTTAAATACAACCTCAGATGCTTACTGCTTGTATTAGTCTCAGCAAGTCACTTAACCGCTGTCTGCCTCAGTTTCCTCAGCTGTAAAATGGACATAATAGTGACACCCACCTCCCAGGGTTGTTGTGACTGTCAAATGAGATATTTGTAGTGTGTAACACAATTCCTTCTGGCACACAGCAGGTGCTTCATATGTGCTTGTTTCTTTCCTTCTTTTCTCTCATCACCTCACCCATGAGGGTCAGTGCTATCTTGAGCACTGGGAGGACTTTGAGTGAGAAGGAGGATAAAGGAAAGATTTTGAGTTTAGCCTAATAAGGGACATATGAAATAGGACAATTGCCATGTGCCAAAGCATGAAAAGTACCTTGAAAAAAAGACTCATAGCAGCATATAAAAACAACATTTTAAAAGTACAGGCCCAAAAAGGAAAAGCTGAGGGACTTACTTGGGGGGTAAGGAGCATGTAGCTCAATTAGGATACATTTCCAGCTACATTTAGGATCAAACGGGCTACCCAGCCACATGAGTCAGGTGGCTCTCTGGTCCGCTTCCCAACAGGTCTGTTTTTGGGATCTGCTGGACCCATTTCAACAGCTGGTAAGGGAGTTAGGTTAAGGGAAGCTACCGGGACTCTCCCTTCAAAGCTCTCCTGGTAAGTGCCTGTCCCTCCCCAACCTCCCTTTCAGCATGGCAGCATCCTCTGAAGTCTCTGATGGGGGCTCCTGCAGAGTCAGCGGCAGGTCACAGCAAACCTCCTTCCCTTCCATCACAAGAAGAAAAGCTTTTTAATGATGTGTGTTTACATAGCTATAAATGCAATGATCCAGGCAATCCCAAAGGACTAATGATGAAGCATACTATCCGCTGTTATTGATTGAATATAGACTGAAGCAGGCTATTTTCCACTTTTTTATTCTTTCTTTTTCTTTTATTTGAGTCTTCTTGAACTTGAGAACTTCTTGAACAAAATGACTAATATGGAAATGACTAATATGTTTGAAATATTTTACATAATTGCATATGGATAAGGTATATCTGATTACTTACTATCTCAGGGAGGGGGGAAGGAAGGGAGAGAGGGATAGAATTTGGAACTCAAAACTTTAAATAAAAATGTTTTTAAAATTGGGGGGAAAAAACCCCACAGCTGTAGACCAAGGTGTCATCATTTCCAGGGTAATCATAAGTAGAAGCCAATAGCATTCAAGTGGCTTCCTTAAAAAAAAGAAAATACATGGAATTTTCCAGCTGGGGACGAAGCACAGTCTGTCACTCAGAGACGGAGGGCTAGCTTCTGGACCGGCCTTACCCGAAGCCAATAACTAAATAAACCTTGTACTACCCGAGGTCATTATCTGCCAGTTATTGTTCTCCCTACTGCAACAGACAGAACAAAGAACTAGAAACAACCTACATCAATACTTGTGGGCTGATTATTGGCAAAAATAATAATTGATTAAAAAGAGGAGTGTGTTTGTATCACAATTTCCCCAGCAAATTAAAGTGGATCTAGGAAGACAAAATTTTCTTTTTTAATGGACTTCAAAATATTTTCTTCATAATTACAGCTATTACATTGGAAGAGATGTCAAAAGCTACCTACTCTTAACCTGTCCAAGAACTGCCCCCACAATAGCCCCCCAAAAAGGAATATTCAGTCTTTGCTCAAAGACCCTTAAGGGAAGAGGAACCTACTGATATCCAAGACCATCCATTACATTTTGAGACATATTTCAAATTAAATTTTAATTTTAAAATTTTTTGCCAGGTTGAAATTTGCCTGTCTTTAACTTCCTTCTATTTCTTCTTGTTCTGCCTTCAGGGTCAAAATAGAATATATCTAATATTCTTCCACATTTAGTCCTTTAGATGCTTAAGACAGCTATCATATGTATACAAAGTCTTCTTTTGCTTAAATATCACTAGTTTCTTCAACAGGTTCTCAAACAGAATCATCTTGAGCCTCTTGACCATTTTGATTGCCCTCCCCTGGGCATGCTTCAGTTTATCATGGACAGTACCAATTAGGGTAACATAACCAGAAGTTTGCTGGGCCCCTCTTCAAAGATTGAATTTTTAGTATGCAAACTACAAATCAGGACTTATTTTATTGTTTTGTTAATTATTTATGCTTTAAAAAGTGATGGATAAAATGTTAATAATACAGATTAAACTTAAAAGTATAACATAGTAAAGGCTTCATTTCTTGTATATGTAGGGAATTGAGCCAAATTTATAAAAATAAAAACTGTTCCCCAATTGAAAGATGGTCAAAGGATATGAATAGGAAGTTTTCAGAAGAAGAAATCAATAATTATATACCCAGTATCAATATCAATAGTTATATAAAATGTTCTAAATCATCAATAATTAGAGAAATACAAATTTAAACAACTCTGAGATACCACTTCACATATATCAGATTGGCTAACATGACAGTAAAGGAAAATGACAAATATTAGAAGGGATGTGGAAAAATTAGGACACTAATACACCGTTGGTGGAGTTTTGAAATGGTCCAACTATTCTAGGAAATAATTTGAAATTATCCCCAAATGGCAATAAAATTGTTCATGCCCTTTGACCATTACTGTCTACATCCCAAAGAGATCAAAGAAAAGAAAAAAGGGACCTATTCATACAAAAATATTTACAGCAGCTTTTTTGTGGGAGCAAATAATTGGAAATTGAAGGGATGTCCATCTGGGGAACAACTGAACAAGTGGTATATCATAGTGATGGAATATTATTGTGCTGTAACAAATGATGAACAGGATAGTTTTAGAAAAATTTGAAAAGTTAAATGAGCAGAACTAGAAGATCACTGTATCTAGTAATAATATTGTAATGATGACCAGCTATGAAAGATAGCTACTCTAATCAATACGATTCACATTATTATTTTTTTTTTTGCTTTTTAAAATTGCATCAAGAATAACATGAACTTTCTTTGAACCTCTTTTGATTTCTTCCTGGAACATCACAACTCGGGATTCAATTGTTCTCAATTCATGTGTCTCTGTGTCCTCAATTAAAGTATAAGGTTCCTCAGAGCAGGCAATCTGTCTCATGTCTGCATCTCAAAACACATAGCAGGTTTCCAATAAGTTCTTAGCTATCATCGTTTATGATATTTCCAACGCTGCCACAGTAATTGAATCTCCCCTCAATCCATGTTCAAGGTCCCTTGAATTCCTGTCTTCCAAAGGTGGGAAAAAGAGATTAACCAAGTATGTCTCCAGTTGGGGTCCTCCAAGAGATCAGGAGACATGGGAAGGCAGCATGATACAGAAGAGAGAGATCACTGAATTTGGTGCCAGATGACACAGATTGGAATCCCGGCTTTACAATTTATTACTTGCTAAACCTTGGGTGAATTTCACTACTCTCAGCCTCAGTTTCCTCATCTGTAAAATGGGGAGATTAAGCTTGATGACTTCTTAGGTCCCTCCTAGTGCTAAATCTATTAGCTTTGAAAAGGGAGATTTTCATTCAACCAGCATTATTGCTGTGAAGGTTTTCTATTTACTTTCTTTTTATTGTATAAGGGTTCTCTTGGCAGGAAATGTTATTCTTATCAATCGTTTCACAATCTATTTTTGTCTCTGCACACACTCATTAAATACCTCTGGGGCCTACTGGGGTGAAACCTTCACTTTGATTGAATTCTATGGTTTCGGTTTTATTATCTCAAGATGTACTGAGAGTAAAATTTGGAGTCAGCAGCAAGGAAAATTAGGTTTGGTTAGCCCCTGGACAGCTCAGGTACAGCCAAGAGGGGAAGGATTATCTCCGGAAGGGCAGAGTCAAAGCCTTCTCCACAATTGCTGAAAAGGGGGAGCTGTGGGATGTTGGGGACCTTGGTCTGATTGTCATTAGTCATTGTTTCTGAGAAGTAGAATCACCCAACTGAGGAAAAACCCTGGGATCCATTTCTTCCTTCATCTCAGGAAGCATTAATGGGGTGCTTGAAGTTCAGCTCTAGGGCTGTCCTTAATAATATCATATTTTAGCACTCAGTGTGCCTCTTATCTTATTCATGTTGGTGTAGACTTAAACCTCAAGCAAATCTTCAGCCAACCCATTTTGCCCAGTGGTTAGAGATAGCTGCTTCCCCCATAGTCAGGTTAGGACTGGGAAGACCCAAGGTTTCAAAATCTGGGCAAACCTCCTGTTATTTGGGTGGGCACCATAGGGAAATAACGGTGGCAAAGAATAATCTTCTACAAGAAAGTATAAACAGGAGCACAGCAGACACCACAGAAGTAAAGATAGGTCTTAATTATCTCCTTTTAATCAGTGCCTTCCTCTTCAGCTCTTTTGACTCTCTCTCCTGCTAAATACATGATCTTAAGAATTACACTAAGGAGGGAGGAAGGTGAAAAAGCAAATCCGGAGATTAGGAATCAGGAGACCTGAGTCCCGGCTCCATTGCTAACTAAATAGTGACTTTAGACCAATCATGTAACTTCCATAAAATGATGAGCTGTGCAAAATGTTCTCTAAAGACCCTTCCAGTTTTAATGTTCTCCTGTTCAATCTGCTCTATCATGGACTCATAAAACTGGAAGAAACTTTAGTTTATCCAGTCCCACTCTCTGCCCAATGGATAAAAGTCTTCTAAAATTTTTGCATATGGGATTATTCAGCACCTGCTTGAACACCTTCAGTAAAGAGGCTCACTATTTCATGAAGGGGAGGTAGGTGGATGTAGTGTTGGCCCTGAAATCACCAGCATCTCAATAGAACTCTGGCCTCAGAAGGTAGCTACATGAGTTCAGGAAAGTCATTTATCCATATTTATCTCAGTTTCTCCATCTGTAAAATGAGCTAGAGAATGAACTGTCAAGTATCTCTGCCAAGAAAACCTGAAATGGGGTCATGAAGAACTAGTCTCAACAAATTGATTAAATAATAACATTTCATGGAATGGTGGGTTTTATTGTTTTAAAATAGAGGTTGAATTGTTCAGAGACAGTGTGACAGTGAATCATAACCTCATAACCAGGAAGACCTAAGTGAAATCCCAAGTGAAACATATTGGCTATGTGACCCGGACCAGTCATTTAAATCTCTAGGCAACCAAAAAATATAAGCTGCTGAGTAGAGGATAGCTAGCATTGGTAAAGGGACTTTCTCTACTCAGGAGTTCAAGTCACAAATACAATTCCCATTCTCTTGAATTTCTAAGGAACGTTTTATTTTGAATTGAGCTTTGCTTCCCTGTAACAGGAGGCAGAACAGATGTCAAACACACTACATCTGACCCACAAAACACCCAGGTATGTAGGAATCTAATTAATCAATACATAAATTAAATTGTTATTTATTATTAAAATGAATAAAATATAATGAAACATTTAAAAACTTGGGCAATATGAGGTTCATCACACTCCAGCCAATCTGATGATGAGACTGTCTGAGCTTAGCTGGGCTGTCCCACAAACAACTAATATACATCCTGCCACTGGGCTCATACTTCTAACTCAGTAACTGCTAGAACTTGATTCTGCTTCTTGACTTTGGAGAACCTGGGGTCACCCATACATTGGGATGAGACCACAGAGTAGGACTTCTGAAATAAACCTTTATGCTTCATATAAGTGTCTCAGCCTTGGTCTCTAGGGCCAAGCAAATTTTAAGTCAGAACACAGAAACCTTGTTATTTCTAGTGTCTCCATTTCCATGCAATGCTTTTTTCTGGAAGGAAATGGGAGCCATGCCCAGACCAAAATTGTTAAGTAGATTAAATTGTCTTCCACATTTTTCTCCCTCCCCTTTCTAGCGGATCACCAAGCCCATCCAGAGCATCCAAGTGATTTCATCCTGCCACCTGGCCGCTCACATCCCTGTCTAGAACTAGCAAACAAAACACATGCTCCTAATTTTTTGCACATTTTGGGGAAACCCACTGCCCTTCAGCTCTGAATGAGATGTGACATATATCCAAATAAATATAATACAAAATTAGGGCCAGCCATTTGCCATTGGTGTGAAGGTAGACTAAAAAGGGAAAGAGTAAAGTTAAGAAAATATATCAAAAATCCAGGTAAGTAGGGTAGTAACAGTTGGAAAAGGGAGGGGAAGAAAGACACATAAAGGTATTATTCTCCAAAAATAACACCCATAACAATGGTTGACATTTAAATGCCATTTTAGGGTTTGTAAAAAATACTTCCAACATCTCACTTTATCTTCATGGAATAACCAGAAGTGGATTCAATCAGGACTGACTTCATGGTAGAATTCAATTCTGAGCTAGGTTTGAAGAAGGTCTGTCCAGTAAAAGTCCACGAGGACTAAAGGAATGTTTGCAGGGTTAGACTTAGAGGCAGAAAAAAGTAAAATAGGAAAAAGAGTTTGAACAGTAAGGTGTACAGCAGGCAGGTGAACCAATATTTACTTCCCTTGAAGCTTACTTTTTCTTCTCTTTCAATTCCAACAAGAGGTCTCCTATGCACAAAGGTAGTATTTGGGGTGGTGAGTGCCAGGTGGCTGCTGAGCTGTGATTTCTAATACTCGCTAGGCTCCAAGCCAAGTAGACACAAACTATTGCTAACAGGAGAACCGTGGAAATTAATCTGGGGTTTTCCACTGAGAAGCAAATTTGATGAAAATATTCTTTCCACAATCAATGTGTTATGGGAGTTTCAATCCTTTGAGGATCTGTGATACAAGCCCCTCAAAACACTTATAAACCTTTGTTGCAGTTTATCAAAAAGTCTACCATTAATAAGACCAGTCTATTGGGAGTTTACATTTGTGCGGAGAGTTTCAGTTGACAAAGCACTTCCACATGTTTTTAATCTCATTTGATCTTCACAATGCAACCGAAGGAATCATGTAACTCTTTAGAGTTGGAAGTTCACACTGTCTAATCTAATCCTCCCATTTTACAGGTGAAGAAATGGAAGCACATAGTAGTGAGGCAATTTTTTCAAAGTTTCTCAACACTGGGAGTCAGACACAGCTCTCCTACTTCTGAACACAGCATCCTTGTCTTTAAACAAGACTTTCATAGCTTCTTTGGACATACATTTGTATGTCCCAAAGCTTGACTAAAAACATTCTGAGCAGAATCATTTTAAGTCCTGGGTGACACAAAAATGGACTGTTAAAGTAAAAGAGATGAATGATGATTTTCTAACTTGGGAAAGATAATCTTAAAGACAGAGTACTGATCCAGAGATCCTGGGTTCTAATCTTGACTTTTTTAATTAACTGTGGGCAAGAGGAAGACAATGACCTGGATGGTAGCTGCCTGGAGTAATTTGGGAGTTTCCACTAAAGAGTAAATTTGAAGACACTATTCATTCCACAGTCAATGTGGGCTCTTATAGCATCTGTAAATGCTGTACCATGTTTCAGATATTCTCATTTCCCTCCACCCCCTCAATTCTGACTAAGGTATGACACACACAAATAACTGTCAAATAAAAGAAGATATATGGTAACCGGGTTTTGATCCTTTTTTTCTTTATCTACAAGACAGCAATGAGAGACAACATGACATAGTTCATTGGGCTCCTATTGTTTTGGATCTTGTGCCTCACATTAAATTTTGTTTTTCCTAATAGCTATACTGAGGGGGTGGGGGCTGGAGGAATGTGATTTTCTGATTTTTCCAGTGGTTCTGTTTAACAGCTGTGGTTGCTGTTCTCTGAGGGATGGATGTCTAACTCAGAAGGGTTAAAGTTAAGAATTTGCCCAGCTTGAAGAGGGAGTAGAGAATACGAGTGGTTATATTCAAGGCAAGCTTTTGGGGGGAGGGTGAAATAAGACCCATTTTTCCTTTCTCCTTTCTCCAAGTCTTGCTGCTTCCAAGATCCTAGGCAAGACACTTACCTCTAATGCCTGGGCGACTAATTCTTGAAAGCTATAAATAATAAAGCAGGTGCAGATATGCATGGCTAGAGCCAGGGAGCTCCCTATGCCAATGAAAACTTAGGGTGGGTAAAAATATATTTTATAGACTTTTAAATTTTTATTTTATTAAAAAAAATAAGCAGAAAAGGAATACCAAAACAAAATAAAACAAAAGAGAACATTGTCATGTGCCCAGCAGAACATCAGGGAGGATTCAAAATACCTAACAAATGAGCAAAAATATTTTAAAATTTTAAAAATGAGTATAACTCTTGTCATTTCACCTTCATTCCTGAAATGATAGGATAAGGATGTGAAATAAGATGTTTTACAAAAGAAAATGTTACTGAAATATAAAATATTCTGAGAAGAAAAATGCCTCCAGACTATTTAGAGTGTTAGTTCCTCAAAGCTTTTAAAAGTGTGAGGCTTCATTTTACCCTGCACAGATCCTTGGGGGCAAAAAGAGATACTTGTAAAAGGAAATGTAGCAGAGTAGGTGGAGAGGAAATAGTGGGAGTAAGAACTGAACATAGGAAAATAGCATATTTGGGGAGTTGTTTAAGAAATCAGGAGCTGTTCTTTGTGTGGTATTGTGGGAAGAATGCCCAAATTGGAATCACGAGGAGGCTAGGTTCAAATCTTACTTCTCATCTTGAAAGTCTCACTCTGAGTAATTATAAAAACCCAGAGCTACATTTCAAAATGACTAGGATGTTAAAAATAAAAATAATCAATTAGTTATATTTTTAAAAAATTTTGTAGTGGTGTCAATACTCATGATACCTCCAATTGAGGTAACTTATGGATAACTAACTTATGGGAGGAAAGACAGTATGGGCAGGCAGGAATGAGTTGCAATCTGTATTACCTCCTGAATAAATAGATCACAGATCCATTGAGTACTTCCTTCAGAGAGTTGTTTTGAGGATTAAATGAAATCAATATATACAAAGTGCTTTACAAAACTTAAAGAATTATATAAATGTAAATATTGGTTGTTATTCATGAGTGAATGGGCTAGTTAATAGCCTATCATAGTCTATAGTAGACTATAAATTAGGGCAGTAGACATGTTAGATATTGATCTTGCTTTGATCATAAGTAAGTGCTCATATTTGGCCAAAATATTACATTTCTGGGCCTTTTACCTAACTGTCACATGAGGATTGAGGTATACAAAGAAGAAAAATTTGTATGTGCAAAGATGTCTATTATAGCTGCTCATTGATAGTGAAGTAGAGTTTCTCAAATGCAACCCAGTCCGTTCTTCTTCTATTCAATTCTTTGTTCATACACACCTCTCCTAAATATATGTTATAATGGTCTAGCTATTCTCAGATCTCACTGTTCTTTCCTTTTCTCAAGTTTTTGACACTGTTAAAATAATCTCTTCCTGGATATCCTCCCCTCCCTTGGCTGTTTTCTGGTTGTTCTACCCATGTAACTTTTTTTCTTTCATTTGCTCATTTGTCATTTATGTTCCATCCACTAGGTATAGTTATTCTGCCCTGCACAGGAAGGGAAGGAGGGAGGGAGGAAGAAAGAAAGAAGAAAGAAGAAAAAGGAAGGAAAAAAAGAAAGAGAGGGAAAGAGAAAGAAAGAAAGAAGGAAAGAAAAGGGGAGGAAGGAAGGAAGGAAGGAAGGAAGGAAGGAAGGAAGGAAGGAAGGAAGGAAGGAAAATTTAGTATGCCATTTAGAATGTAAGCTTTTTCTAGAGTATGAAGATAAACGTCCATTGATTGCTACCTTCTTAAGAGGACAAAAACAGTTCTTAATTAGATTTTAGAGACTAAAGTTTCTCCAAGATAAATGAGCAGGTTCTGAGCCTCCCCTTGGGTGGGATGCATTCCAACGACTGGGGCTATCCATGACATAATTTGGTTGGCTAAAACTCTGAAAAGGACAGACTCACATCAGAAGTTTTTCTTCTATGTTGGGCTATAAAAGAGTCACCAGTCAATAAACCACACTCATGCCTTTTTTGTCTTTTCATGTTTTTTTCCTGGAGTTCAAGAAGTGGAAATAAGAGCTTCATTCCTCCCCATAATGAGGAGCGTTTATGGTGTTATAGGACATGAGTCAGCAGCTAGATGATGCAGTGGAGTCCCAGGCTGAAGTCAACAAAAACTTATCTTCAAATGTGGCCTCGGATAATAGCGGTATGACCCTGAGCAAATTACCTAACCCTGCTTGCTCCAGTTCCTCATCTGTAAAATTATTCGGGGAAGGAAATGGCAAGCTTCTCCAGTAATTTTTGCCAAGAAAATGGAGTCACAGAGAACTGGACATGACTGAGCAACAACAAGGGATAGAAGTATTTAAGAACTACATACAGATCCTCACTCGGCCCTTGAGGAGGTTAACATACAATGTTCCTGAACTCCAACTTCCCATGCAGATCAATAGATAAATCTCTTGTATATCAGGACATTCCATACTAGCCTTCTAGAAAAGAAGGGAATTTCTGGGTAGCCAACTTTGGGGATTGCCATCAAAGTAACCAAAAATCAAGAGCTGAGAGACTTACTCTTTTAGAGAGAGAAGGGAGCTTCCTAAATAGTGTGTCACTTGGAGCAAGAAGATTCAAGAGTCCTTGTTCCTCAAGTAACAATAGGAAAATGAAAGTTATAATGTGGGGAGCAAAAAGCCGGGGACATCGACACACGATGCTAATTATAGTGTATTTAATGCGCAGCACAGGTCTGATGGAAAGGCTTCCAGCAATTCCAAAGTATGCTTGCTTTCCAGTACAAAGAAAGCATTAGAGGTCTTGGAGGAAGGGGGAACTGTGAAAGAACCTTTAAGAAAGAATCATTGAATATTGGGGTCTTGCCCTGTAGGCAACTGCAGGTTCAGCTCTCTCCTGAAAGATTATGAACTACTGGGACAGTTTTATCTGTTTTATTTTTCTGCCTGGGTCAGGGGCTGGATCAAGGACCTTTGATAGTCTGGTGAAAGCCATGGACCCCATCTCAGAATCATGTTTTAAATTCATAAAATCAACATATAAAGTTATAAAGGGAACAAGTTGTATTGAAATTACTTACTAGCTTATCAATTAAAACAAAAAACAAATTCACAGACCTTGGATTAAGAATCTCTAGTTTGTAGGTTCTCTTGGATTCTTTGTACCTTTTATATTTCATGTAAGGAAAAATAAAGGCTGTATTTTATTATATATATATATATATATATATATATATATATTGCTTAGTGCTTATGTAAGCTTAGAGATTGTTATCTGCATTTATGGAAACCTAGAAAAAATTGTATTTGGAAAACTTCAGAGTAAATTATAGTTGGAGGCATACAATACAATGGCAATATGATCTTTTAAAGTCCTTTTCCAAATTAGACCTAATCTATCTGATCCCAGAACTTGGGGAACCCTGGCACATGGGTACACATGGGAAACATCTTGCTGGACAAGAACTTGGACAAGAAGTGTTTCACTTTGTCAAATTCAATGTTTTTTTAAAATTAACTAACAATAAACACAGCAAGATTTGTATTGGCTATAAAGCTGAATTAGGTGTTTACCTATAAAGTTTGGTCTGCATTTGTTAGTGCCTCCCCTCAGATATTATGTATGTAATAAACACTTTTTGAATTGAATTAAATTGACCTATACTAATTCCTTAATTCACCTTTCTGAGAAGAATTTATGAGCCATCTTTCTCTCTTTAAGTCATCTTATTTGAAATCTTAAAGCACTAATAAATACTACTACTACTATTAACATTATTTATTTAAAGCAAGAATGTCAATAAAGAGGCTCCATTTTTTTCAGGAGTGTAAAATCTCTCTTTTTTTGGACAAAGATCTCACAGTTAAATATCCATAGTTAGATTAATATTTGTATATTGTAAATAAAGTCAACATGAAAATTCAGCAGAATTCTAGTCAATTAAAACTGTAGATGTTTTATATTGTCTAATTTAAAGACATGTCACCCTTCTTTTACCAAGTGATAAAGTTTGAGAGGGAATGTACTTTGTAAAGTGTTTGGATGCTTGTTGGCTGTGGTATTAAAACAAAAAAAATTTTTTTAAATTGAAAAATTATATGAAGATAATTTTAAAATTATTTTTCTTTTTTTTTTTGCTGAGGTAATTGGGGTTAAGTGACTTGCCCAGGGTCACATAGCTGGGAAGTGTTGAAGTCTGAGGCCAGATTTGAACTCAGGTCCTTCTGGTTTCAGGGCTGGTACTCTATTTACTATATCACCAAGTTGCTCCCTAAAAATTATTTCTTAGAACCTCCTGCCCAACCTTTTCCCATTTTAGCTAATATCTAGCATTTATATTTATATGTTTAGATAACAGCACTTTAAGATTTGTAAAGCACAATGTTTTATGTCATTTGAACTTCAAAAGAACCTTCTGAGGTTGTTCAATTGTCCTTTATTTTCAGAGAACCAAAATGACATCCCTATGTTGGGATCAAGATACAAAATATCATGAACTCAGAAGGGTCTACCACAGGTTGGGCATAAATAATCCACATTAATCTTGGAAAGGAGATGTCTCTAAATTTGTGTATCTCATGTTTCTTTTGTGCCTCCACAATTCTGCTTTGCTCATAGAGCCCAGCACCTTCTTTGATGCAGTATTTTTAGGTTATTCCTGTGTTTGTGTTTCCACTGTCACACAGTCCATTCCAATTCTTCAGAGAGACCTTAGAATGTCCTTGTATCTTCTGACCATCATGTGAGCTGCTATCCTGTATGAGTTCTCCATAAAAGTCTTTTTTGGCAAGTGTACATTTGGCATTTGAACAACATGTCTAGTCCCTCAGAGGTGCACTCTCGGCTGTACGGTTTGAATTTTTGACAATTTAGTTTGAGAAAGGCCCTCAGTATTTGGTACTTTATCCTGCCAGGTGATCTGCTGAGTCTTCCTAAGACAATTCAAGGGGAAGCATTTCAGTTTGCTGGCTGGTCCAGGTTTCACATACAACAATGAGATCAGCTCAGCAGTCTGTAGACCTTGCTTAGTGGTCAGTTTAATAACTCTCTTCTCCCACACTTTTCCTTCAGAGCCTCCCAAACACTTCCAGCCCTGGCAATGTGTGTATCAAATGCATTATCAATGTGGACAGCCCTGGAAAGTTTACTGCCAAAGTAGACGAACTTATCCTCAGTATTAAAATTTTCTCCATTTACTATAACCAGTAGTTCTATGTAAGATGGCATGGTGCTGGCTGACGGAGGACCTGTGTTTTCTCGGTATTAATTGTTAGCCCAAAATCAGCACAAGCAGCAGAGAATCAATCCACACTCTGTTGCATCTCAGCTTGAAAGACTGCATTGAGTGCACAATCATCAGTGAGCAAAAAATCATGCTACAGCTCTCCCTCCACTTTAATCTTGGACCCTCATTTTACAGATAACAAAACTGAGTCAGAGAAAGGTAAATTAAACTATAAAGTTAGCAAGTTTTGGGGAATGGTTTAAGTTTAGAAATTCCTCATTCCAAGCCCAGGGCTCTTACTCACTGTTCCACCTAGCTGGTTACTTTGTTCTTTTGCCCCTGTTATTGCAGAAGCCAAAGGATGCTGCCCAAGAATGAGGATCTTTTTGTATTTTTATTAGTTTCACCAGTTACCATCGCCAAATAATTTCTTACCTACTGGTTGAAGTGCTGGTGCTGAGACTGTATTTCTTGAAGCAGGTTATTGTCCCATTTGATAAAAACTGCTTGGAAGCCATAACCTTTCTGTTGTGAGAAAAATTCTTTTTTTTTTAGTTTATTTATTTTTTATACAAATTGCTTTATGAATTATGTTGAGAGAAAAATCAGAGCAAAAGGTAAAAACCATGGGAAGATAAAAACAGAAACAAACATAGCATATGTTGATTTACATTCAGTCTCTCCATGCAGATGGTATTTTCTGTCCAAGGTCTGTTGGGAATGCTTTGGATCACTGAACCACTGAGAAAAACTAAGCCTTTCATAGCTGATCATCGCACATTATTGCTATTATTGTGTACAATGTATTCCTGGTTCTGCTTGTTTTGGTGAGAGAAATTCTGAAAGACAGAGTTCCAAGAATGATTCATTTATTAACAAAACTAGGGATGTATGGCCTCTCAAATGAAAGCCAATAAAGTCTTTTATTGATTTATATAACAGGGCAACATTTTGAACAAGATAGGTGTAAAGGGCAGGAACTTTGGAGAAGTATACTTAAGGCTCAGTATGTTTGATTTATCCTACAACAAGGTGTTAGCTCAGTGGAATTGATAAGACAATGGTTACTTAGTTAAGCATGTGAGTTCTCTAGTCCAGTATGATTGATTTAATCTTACCCCAAATAATGGTTCCCTAGTGATATAATGATTAGTTTATTTGATGTAATTGTAATAGATATATAAGCTGGAGCTCAAGCTCTCGGACTCAGAGACATTCCATCTTCATCAGCCTCGTAATGGCTTGTCTGCTTCTCCCACTGAGACCAAGGCCCCTCTGAAGGGGCTCCAGAAAGCTAACCGGGACCTAGGCAAGGAGACAGAGTGTGAAGGAGACAATAAAGATTTTTGGACTTTATCCTGGCTATTCTCGTGGTGATTACTCTGCTGAAACGAAGGCTAGTCCCGAGACCTCCAGAAAGCTAACCAGAACATTATACATAGGTGCGTGCCTTCTTCTGGCTAGCTGGAAAGTAAAAAACTCTAATATCAGTTTGATATCACAACACACTTCAAAGGACCCAAGTCATCTCCATAGTTGGATGAGGCATCAGACTAGAATTTTTATGGTATAATCTTTTTCATGAAGACAGGCTTTAGATTTGCTTCCTCTCTCATGCTATATTCCAGACAATCTGGGCTATTTGCTCCTTCACATGTACAACATCCTGCCTCTTTTTTCTTTACTTTCACTCAGTTTGCTCTAATGCATGGAATGCAAGACTTGCTTACGTCTGCTTCTAGGACTTTCTAGCTCCATTTAAAGTTCAACTCAAATGACCCCTCCCCCAGAAAGCTTTTTTTTGACTTTTCCAGTTTTTAAGAGATTCCTCTCACCTGAAAAATAATTACTTTCTACTTATCTTGCATATATTTTGTATTGTCTCTTAGGTGTGTATGTTGTTTTTTTTTCCAGTAGAATGTAAGCTCCTTGAGGGTAGGAGGCATTTGCATTTTTAAAAGTTATATCCCAAGTACCTAGCACACAAAAGACACAATAAAAGCTTATTGAGGTGGAAATGATGTCACAATTTCTAATGAAAAAATAGACAGTTTGTGTGAAAAAGAGCAAGGAGTTTTAGGACACTTTAAGGCTAGACATGATGGCACAAGAAGGAAGCTGAGCCTGGGAAATCTCAAGCTCTGAGCTTCAATGGCCTGTAATAATTGTGCCCTCATTATGTCCTGCATCAATATGGTCTGGGGAGCACCAGATTGTCTGTGGAGGTCAGAAACAAAGTGTATCAAAGCTTCCATGCTGATCAGTAATGGAACCAGGGCAAGAAACAAGAGACTCGTATTAAAAAAATATATACAAAGAGTATAAATTGTGACAGACAAAAATCTTAGCAGCTACAATATCAGGCTGAATTAAGAGAAAGTTTTCAGAATGAGGGAAGCGACAGACCCATTGTACTCTGGCCTGGTCAGAGACCACATGTGTACTCCATAATGAGTTCCACATTTAGAAAGGACATTGTGACAAATTAGAGCACAACCAGAAGAAGGTGACTAGGGTGATTGAGAGTACAGGCAATTGTGCTATATTAAGATCAGTTAAAATGACAGGAGATTTTTTTGCTTGGATAAAATGGGAAGCATGATCGCTGCCTTCAAATACTGGAAGGCCTGTTGTGTAGAAAAAGGGTAGGATTTGTTCTGCACAGGAGCAGGAAGCAGGATGGTGCTGGGAAAGGAACACTGCAATCTAACACTGCATTCTAAGTCAGAAGAACTAGATCCAAATCCTGACTTTGCACCTTTCTGCCAAGTCATTTAATTTGCTTCAATTTTCATTTCTTCATCTGTAAAAAGAAGGGGTTGTAGAAAATGAGCTCTAAAACTATGATCTATGTCTGAGGATGCATGATAGAAATTGCAAATTAGTAGATTTGGATGGGATATAAGGAAAGATTTCCCAGGCTTTTAGTTATTTTTTTTGTCATGTCTGACTCTTATGACCCTATTTGGGATCTTCTTGGTAAAGGTACTGAAGTGCCTTGCCATTTCCTTCTCCAGTTAATTTTACAGATGAGGAAACTGAGGCAAATGGAGATCTTTTTTTTTAAATAGGTCAGGATTTGAACTGGGCTCCTGCTGACTGTAGGTCCAATGCTACATCCACTGTGCAGCCTGTCTGCCCTTCCTAATTAGAAGCTGATCAAATTACTAGATCAGCTGAACTAATAATCAGCTGATTATTGGAGCTGATCAAATGTACTTGGGAGATAATATATTCCCCAGATCTGAAAGTCTTCGAGTAGTCTTCTTGTATGATCCCTCCTCAATGATATTTTAAAAGTAATTCCTGTTTTTTGAGAAGATGATTAAATGACCCTGGCTGCCAGGAGTATACTGGAGCCAGTTCACACTGGCTTGCAGATTAAAAAAAAAAAAAATTTCAATGTGAACATTTACCTTAAAAATCAGCTAATGCCATAAAGTTGGATTTGATTAATTTTTTGTTGGTTTCTAGACTTAAGGAAGAGAAGGAGAAAATGTTAATATATGCATATTAAATTTAATAGTGTGTCCAGCTTTTTCAGAGAATCATTGTTTCACGTTTTCTGGCACACCCCTGATTGACACTCGGATATTCTGTGATCTTTGCAATGGGACATCTCCTCCGACCTGCTTCAGGTTCCAAAATTCCCCCTATTGGCTTCGGGCCTTAGAGCTCTGAAGGGGTCTCTCGGGAGGAAGGCAGTAGTGAAGGAGGTTTTGGGCAGGGTAGGCTCTTACATCCACCGCCCCCACACCAGCTGGTCCAGCCTTTCCCTCCTGCTTCCCACTGTGCGGGGCAGCATGCCCAGACGATGTCACTGCCCATCGCTGGGGGGAACCACAGCCAGGGATCCTACTGTGGCAAGAGCGAGAACAGGTGGGAGACCCTACCTGACCCACTTCTGCCCCGCCTGGGGGCTGCTAGGGACTGGGCAATTGCACCATCTCCTGGCAGAACCTGAATCTGCAGCCTCCGAAGCAAATCAATTCAGCTGTCAATCCTCAAGTCATCGAGAAAACAGGATTATGGGATTTGAGAATAGAAAGGGGGCTGACGGATCAAGGACTTCTTGTTTCAGGGGGAGGTGGGGATAACTAAAGGCAGTGTGATACTATTTTCAGCAGATCACACTATTGTCCTGAGCCTTGGATTCCTACAATGTTCCCAAATAGTGATCTAATCCCTCTTAGATTTAGACAAGGAGATCATACTGCTCAATAAGGATTTTGGTCAAATCCCCTTCCTGTGCCTCAGTTCTCTCCAGAAGTCAATCAGTTAATAAATAATAATACTTAACATTTCAATAGTGTTTACTAATGTGCTAAGTGTTGGGCTAAGTGTTTTACAATTATTCATTCATTTGTTATTATTGTCCCTATTCTATAGATAAGGAAACTGAGGCAAACAGAGCTTATATATCTTGTCCAGGATCACACAGCTAGTATCTGCGACTGATTTTGAATGGACACTATACTCTACCCATTGTGCTAGCTATTCCCTAGCTACTAATATCTTTGGCACAGGGATTCTTAATTTTTTTAGTGTCATGGAAACCTTTGGCAGTCTGGTGAAATCTATGGCTCCTTCTCAAAATACTATTTTAAATATTAATATTAATAATTAATTATAATAATCAATAAATATTAAAATAATCCTTTTAAATACATAAAAATAAAATATACAGAATTATAAACAAAATGTATTTTTTGAAATCATTTTTTTATTTTAATTCATAGAATTCAAATTAAGAATCCCTGCTTTAGGAGAACACAGAGAATAATGTGTTATCTATGAGGGATGTCAAAAGAATCTTTTAAACAAAAACATTTCTTACGATGACTTGTTGTAGAGCCCATATTTGGTTGTATTAGATACTCTCGTTAAAGGCCAAAGCATGACTAGCAGAGTAAGGTTACATTTTACATTAATTTGATTCAAAATTCTTACCTCAAGCAGGTCACCTGGAGTGGAGAAAGCCCAGAAAAGCCAAGGACAAAGGTCCCAAAAATGATATTGAGAGAGGAATGGAGGAAAGAAGGCATCCTCAAAGTTGTTCATGCTAAATAAGGTACAACAGTAAGACTCTATGACCCAGGAACATCATGAGACTCCCACTGAGTAAGTGGGGTTGGTGGATTTCTCTAAAATTACCAATCCCTCAGTAAATAGGAACCTCAATAGGGAATATCATCCATTTCCTTCTCTGCAAAATGGGGATAGGACTAGATGATCACTAATGTTCCTTCTACTTCTGGTATTCTGTGATCTGTAATCACCATTGACAAACATTTGTAGAGTATCTGTACCTCACGTAGAACTCTAGGGAAATCATAGCAGAGTCAAGAGGGACCCGGGTTTTGAAGATGACAATATTTGCAATATCTACTCTTGGGATTATAGAAAAGGAAGGATTTGTAAAATTTAAAGAACTATATAAATATGAGTTTATTTTTATTTTCAATGTATATGAAAGTCACTGTGCAAGACCTTGTGGCAGATACACTGATAGGCAATGTCCCTACCTCTGAGAGAAATACTATTAATTCATTCAATAAATATTTATGGAATTCCCCCTTTATACTATCTACCCTACAGGGTTTTTGTGAAGAAAGTAACTTTGTTTACTGTTTAAAGCATTGTAGAAACATGAAGTCTTTTGTGTATTTTCTTTAATATACAGACACAAAACTAGTTGGAGAGATGGAACAAATATATAAAAGAATAAATACCCTAAGAACAAGTCTTCATTCCTCCAACCCATCCCCAAACACTCACACAATTATAACCTTCCCAGTTCACTTTTCCCTACTTCTTCTAAGTCTGAGAATCTAAAGAGAATGAATTTCATTGTAGTCTAGGAGAAAAAAGCTCTGGTCAGAAATTTGAAATCCTGGATTCTAAGACAAGTCTCAGAAACACTATTAACTTACTTTATCATTTTGGGCAAGTCACTGAATTGCTCTGAATCTCATTTTCCCTATCTATAAAATGGGGGAAAATAATCTCTGTCCCTTCTTAACCTCCCCCAAATATTGTGAAGCTATAAACACTCTCAGACTAAGGGTTGTTATTATCACCAGCAAGTTGCTGTCAGTGTTTCTGAACCCTCTCTACCTTAAAAAGATTTTTTTTTTAAATTCATAAAAAGAAAAACACATTTTCCTATTTAATAGCATCAACTTCTATTTTTAGAAGCTAGAAAAATTATTTTATGCTAGCTAATAGCATAGCTAGCATATGCTAGCTATATAGCTATATATATATATATATATATGGAATATATATATATATATATAATTTCCAAGTATAATAAGAAAATATCTGCAAGATATGTTATTCATTGCTTAGCACAGTGCTCAGCACATAATAGTTGCTTAATAAATATTTTCTGATTGATTGCTGTCTTCCAAAGTTGCTATAAGAATTTGAGTTTGGCTTGTGATCCTGGGCAAGTCACTTAATCCCAATTGCCTCAGCAAAAACAACAAAAAAAAGAATTTGAGTTTGCCCAGATTCTCCCAAACACTTCATATTTATTTTTTATTTACTTATGGGTATATAAGTCATCTTATCTGTAAGTTTCTTGAGGACAGGGAATCTTTTGTTTTTGTTTTTTTGTCTCTAACAACACCTAACACAGTGTTGGGCATAAAGTAGTACTTTATAAATTCTTATTGAATTAAACCATGTCAGTATTTCCTAATTATATACCTCATATCTCTCTGTGGAGATAAAACACTCTCCTCAAAACACGATGAGCTAGTGCAAGACCTGATTTCATCAGGGAACTCCTGGCGTGGAAATCGCCTCTACCAATATAGATTGGAGGCTTATTTGCAACTGATAGTCTTAGAATATTAGAGAAATTAAGTGACTTGGGGGCAGCTAGGTGGTGTGGTGGATAGAACACCAGCCCTGAAGTTAGGACGATTTGAGTTCAAATGTGACCTCAGACACTTAATGCTTCCTAGCTGTGTGACCCTGGGCAAGTCACTTAGCCCCAATTGCCTTGGCAAGAGAGAGAGAGAGAGAGAGAGAGAGAGAGAGTCAGTCCCCAGAATCAAACAGCTAGTGTGACTAGGTCTTTTGACTCCAACTATGTAGTAGATCAGATTCATTACAAAAAAAATCTGCCTTTTAGTGCAAATTACTGTCCCCATTTTAGGATGAGACCCTGAGAAGTTATGCAACTATTTCAAAGTTAGTATCAAAGTAAAGATTTAAGCCCAGGTCTTTTTCTGATATAATCTAGGATTATTTCTACTGATGTATCTTTCTAATCACCCACCTTTGTATAGGTCAGGCTACTTTAGCTTTGAAACTTTCCTCCAGGTGTAGTTGTTATGCAGTACTAAAGACTTGGAGTGTTCCTTGAGTATGAAAAAAAAGCCAAGATAAGCTCCCAGGGCTATCTGATACTTAGCTGACAGACAGCCATGGCCAGCTCAGAAGTATGTTTCATTCAGCTGAAGCAATTGATGGCGTCCTTCATGGACATCCTGGCACTGTGGATAGCACCGGGACTTGAGCAAAACAAATTTGAATTTGAACTGGCCTCAGACACTTACTTTGTTGGGACCCTGGGCAAATTACTCCAACCCTGTGTGCCTCAGCTTCCTCATCTGTAAAATGAGTTGGAAAAGAAAGTTTATTTACCATTTTCCTCAGTTTCCTCATCTGTAAAATGAGTTGGAGAAGGGAATGACAGACTGCTCCAGTATCTTTACCAAGAAAACCCCAAATGGGATCAAGCAGAGTTGGACACAATAGAAAAACAAATGAGTAACAATAACAAGAGGAAAAAATGAGGAAAGAAATAAAAGCTATATTTTGAAAGACAGTATGAAAAGAGAATTAATAGCTTGGTAAAAAAGGTAAAAAAAATACTAAAAAAATTAATTCAAGATTCTAGGGATAATTCTAATAAATTGAAGTTTCTATTTTATACACGTCTCATGCAGCGTGGCCCCTAATATGAATCAACCAGTTGACATCAATTAGCTTTTGCAAAATGTTATTTATTAAGAATAGCAGGTATATATCACTCTTCCCACTCTATCCCTTAAATTGGGGACATATTCTTTCCTTGTAATCACATGAGGTCCCCAGTGAGAGTGAATTTAGACTAAAGGTATGAAGGTATCAGTCATTCATTTTAAAGAATACACGAAACCAGAATGTACTTCTCAACACCTAGCCAGGAAAGAGCTTTTGTTCCTTTGTGGAGTTCTTATGAAGTTCTCCTGAGGTATAATTCCCTGTTGGGGATCTGTATGATCTATGGTTTATTCATCTTTTTATGTTCTAATTCAGTTCCAGCTCTACCATCAACCCTCCACACAATGTTTGAATTAGAAGCAAACCGGGAAGTATCTGTGTATGTTCTGTATAATCAATCAATCAGGAAAGGCAAATCCAAGCTTGCTCTAAGGACTGGGCCCTCATTGGCCAGTCTTTCCCCTTGTTCAGTCATTTTTCCAGGCATGTTTGGGTCTTTGTAATCCTATTTGAGGTTTTCTTTGGCAAACATACTAGAGTATTTTTCCTTTCCTTTCCTTTCTCCAGCTCATTTTACAGAAGAGGAAACTGAGGAAAATGGTAAAGTGACTTACCCAGGATCATACAGCTAGCCAGATTCAAACGCAGGAGGATGAATCTTTCTGACTCCAGCCTAGCACTCTATCCACTGGGCCACCTAGCTACTCTTACATTTAGATAAACAGAAAGAAGGGAGAATTTGAAGAGAAAAAGAAAAGACCACATTGCATTAAAGGGAAGTTTTCATCCAGAAAAGGACTGAAGATAAGGCTGAAAAGACTGGTAGAGGCAAAATTGCCCAGAACCTTGAATTACAGTTTAAGGCATTTATCTTTATCCTAAAGGGGACAGGAAGCCAGTGAAGGAATTCCATCAAGGGGATATGCTGGAGGGAGCAATATTTTTAGTAAGGCTGCAATGAATAGAATGATTTGGGAGAAAGGCAGGAGGGGGTGGGTGCTGGAGACTGAGGGAGACTAAAGTTGCATTTTTGTCAGAATCAAAATACTTTTTCATTGTTTTAAATTATAATGACTCTATTTGTTTCCAAGAGATTTTCTCATTTTCTAATTAATGTTCAGGGGGAGGTTAGGTGGCGGCATATAGAACACTGGGCCAAGAGCCAGGAAGACCTGAACTCAAATTTGACTTCAGAGATTAACTGTGTGGTTTTGGATAAATCAGCAAGTCCAGTTTGCCTCAGTTTTCTCATTTGTAAAATGAGCTGAGGAAGGAAATGGCAAACCACTCCAGTATCTCCACCAAATAAACCCAAATGGCATCACAAAGAGTCAGACATGATGGAAACCACTGAAAAACAACAACAAACTTAATCTTCAACCAGAAGCAATTCATAATGTTGAATCATCTAGTTTCTTTCTTTACCCATTTTCATCATGTAATTAATGATCTGAAGAAGAAAAACATTTCAACTCCCTCTTTGATTAATCTACTTGTAAAGATACTTTTGCAAAGCAAATAATTATCTCCCAATTAATTTGTTTGGAAAATTTGGATTTTTGTCTATTTTATTTTCTTTAAGTGAAGTGTTCTCAAAGCTAGCTGTTATTCAGTTCTGTATAGAAAAAAATAAAACTCATTGTAATGAACTCCAAAGGACCTTTACATTGTTTTGTTTTTGAGGAGTGTAACCAGACATTATATTTCATGGTACTAGAATCTAAAAAGGAAATAGAAACAGAACTGAAGGTAATTTCATTGTGCAAATTGGCAGTTGAAAAGAAATAAATGAATAGGGGAGAAAACGTAGGGTAAATTGTGGTTTGGATATGTGCATGAAACCTCCCTCTTCCCCACTTCCCAAACTTACGTCCCTTTCCTTCTTTGACCTTCTCAATTCTTTTGATTTTCTTCTTTCTTTTCCTTCTACTTCCCTTCCCTTCCCCTCTATTTCCTTTTCCCTTGATTATCTAGCTCCCCAACCATGAGTAATAATGATTCTAGAGAAAATTCTAATTTGGGCAACCTCCTCCTGAAAGGAAAAATAGTAGAAATTCCAACTTTTGTTCTCCTCTCTTTCACCTACTTTATTCCAGAGCAAGGACTTCCCTTTTCTTTTCTCTTCCCCTAGCTCAGTCTGACATAGCTGGGAATACCTTTATTCACATTCTGCCCCTGATACTTCCATCTGTTTAACCTGGGAGAGATCACTTAATCTCTGATCTTCAGTCTCTTTAGCTATAAAATGAGAAATTTGATCTCTGAGGTCTCTAGGTGAATGATCCTCTGATGGTTTTTGTGACCTTAGATAAGAACTGGGAAATGGGGTTGTACAAATGTGAATTAAGTGGCAGAGAATGGGTTAATAAGTAGTGAAAAGGAGAAATAAGGAACTTTGGACCTCTGGAGGAAGGATATGGATAGGAAATGTGGTGCACTGTGTAGGTTAAGGATAAGTCTTCACAGGCTCTTCTGTAAGGAGCTCAGAGGGGATGGGGACCATCGTCAGTTTAATCCTTAAGAACAATTCTTGGTCCCAGCTGGCTTCCTAATTCAGATAGAAAGTGATGAGGAGATGCCCTGGGTTATGGATACTACTGATGAGACAGGAAGTAGAAGAAGAAGAGCAAATACCGTAGAAGGGATAGAGCACTGGTGGAGTAGGTTTATTCTTCCCGATTCCTTCTCTTTAACTACCAGTTAAACAATCCCTTCTTCACTCTAGTTCACAGTAAAATGATGGTATTGGGTTAGATCAAAGCTTCTTAACTGTGGGTTGTGACCCCATATGGAGTCACATAATTGAATGTGAGGGTCGTGAAAAATTTGGTAATAGTAAAAGATATCTAATATTCCACCCAGATTTAATTCTTCATGTAAAAATAAACAAGCACATCCATCTCAGTATTATGCAAAATTTATTTTGTTTTTAATAAATTGTAAAATTATGCATTGATGCTGAGTCAAATAACCAGAATCAAGAGAATATTTTATAACATTTTGGTCATGTATACTTATTGTGTATCTAATTTATATTTTAATATATTTAACATCTACTGGTCATCCTGCCATCTAGGGGAGGGGGTGGGGGGGTAAGAGGTGAAAAATTGGAAACAAGAGGTTTGGCAATTGTTAATGCTGTAAAGTTACCCATGCATATATCCTGTAAATAAAAGGCTATTAAATAAAAAAAAAAGAAAAAAAAGAGAATATTTTATGCAGTAACAGCAAAATTATGTGATGATCATCTGTGATGGTCTTGGGTCTTCTCAGCAATGGAGTGAGTCAAGATAATTCCAATAGACTTGGAATAGAAAATGCTATCCACATCCAGAGAAAGAACTATGGAGAAAGATTATGGAGAACTTTTGAATGTGGATCGAAGCACAGTATTTTCATCTTTTTGTTTATTTGCATGCTTGCTTTTTTTCCCTTTGTTATTTTCCCTTTTGAGCTGATTTTTCTTGCAGAACATGACAAATATGGAAATTTGTTTAAAAGGATTGCACATGTTTAACCTATATGGGATTGCTTGCTGTCTTGAGGAGAGGGGAGGTAAGGTGAAAAGGCAGAAAAAAAATTGGAACACAAAATGAATTTTTTTTAAGTAAAGCTTTTTATTTACAAAACATATGCATTGGTAATTTTTCAACATTGACCCTTGCAAAACCTTTTGTTCCAAATTTTCCCATCCACAAAATGAATGTTACAAATTATCTTTACATGTATTTGGAAAAATAAAATACTATTAAGGGAAAAAATAAATGGTAAAATTATATGTATACCCAAGAATTCTTTCAAAATAAATTTTTATGATTTATTATCAGAGTTTGATTTGTATACTTATTATATACATATATAAGATCCCTTCCATATCTAAATTCTATGGTATCATGATCCTGCTCCTTGATCCTTGTCCCTTACAATCAGACCTCACCCTGAAGGCTGAGGGGGAGTTATAAGCATCAACCAACTTAGCCCCAAGAGGAAGGGAAATCCTAAGGGTCTATTAAAGGGGAAATGTCTTTGGCTATCAACTGGAGTTCTTTGTTATTTCCAGGTATCTTTTGATAGATAAGTGACATTTATAAGAGTCTGAGATATGTCTACCCAGAAAGTACTATAGGATTTCAAAGGAGGGAGGGCTCATAGGTAACTAAAGTGGTCCTAGAAGTATTCATACAGAAAAAAGATACATATTAAAGCCCTTTCAGTACAGTAAGAATCTATCAGTTATAGACAAAGAGAACAAATTCAGTCGTAATTTTGAATTCCAAGAAAGCTGAAGAGAGTACTGTCAGAATAGAGGCTCATTTTGAGCTCTTTGGCTCTGTTATCTGCTTTCTCCTTTTTTGTAGAAAATTATGAATAATTTGAATGTCAGCTGTGGGGCTTTTGCACTCCATGTCAAGTGAGTACCTGGAATTTTGCATTCTTTGTACCTGCTTGGCCAGATAAATTAGAGGCATGGATTGACAAACAATTATCATTTCTAAATGTCACCACTTCCTGAATACTTGAGTGTTCAGTAAAGAAATTCAAGTTTTTAGGAGAAAACTTATGTTTTTTTCTACTTTACCCTAGGAAGAATGTTTTTATAACTATTGAACCAATTTCTTTTCCTCTGTTAACCTCACTTCTCAAAGACTTTCACAGGTGAAATAAGCCACTAAAATGAAAAATAAATCTGGCTTCTGACCCCCCCCCCAATTCCTTGGAAATTTCTTTTTCCAAGGTTATTAGTGATCTTATAATGATCAAATTCAAAGACCTCTTCTTAATCTTTATCTTCTTTAAGAGTCCTGCTGCTTTTGACACTGCCACTCATCCTCTGAATACTCTCTTCACTTGACTAATGGGATATTTTTCTTTCATTCTCCTCCTACATGTCCAACAGTTCCTTTTCCAGTCTCCTTTGTTGGATCTCTGTCTGCTTCTCTCTGATGCTATAGACTCCCCAAGGGTGTACTTGCCCTCTTCTTGTCTCTCATTAATTTTCTTCCTTAGTAATTTCATCCATTTCTGGTGTCATTCTTTTAGACCCTGAGAAATTTGAGTTCATTTTTTGGCCCATTGCTAACACTTCTTTCACTTTCTTCTTGATTTTTCAGCATGCTGATATAGCAGTTCTAATAGCTACCCAAAAAATTAATTGTAAATCCAATTTTGCTGTTCTATATCATGATAAACCACAGTAGGGATCAGGGATAAATGAACTCATAACTCAAACTTCCTGGAAATTTTTTTAAGTTGTAGTTTGGGAAATAGGGGGTTAGAGTGTTTATTATCTTGACTTTTAATATGTAAGTATATATACATACATATGTATTAAAATCAGCATATATGTGTATATATCTTGCCTGATATTTTAAGCTCTAATGTCACATGAAAAATTCTAGGTGATTATGGGAAGTTCAGATGGAAAAATAAGGACTCATTAGCAATGGTTGAATAAGGCATCACGGTATCATGGACAGAGTGATAATTTAAAGTCATGGGATTTAAATTTAAATCCCATCTCTGACTCTTATTATGCCTCTGTATGTGTTCCTGATTTGGAGTAGATAACCTTTAAGATTCTTTGCAGTTCTAAAATTATGAGCTTATGATCACTAATCCAAACAGATTCTAGATCCTGACTGTGGCAACAGAGTATTATAGAAGAATGATACCAAGAGATACTGCTATGCTATATTCTAGTAAGATTACATGTGGATATTGTGTCCAAGGGATAATGACAAACTGAAGAATAATCAAGATAGTAAATGAACTAAAAACTCTAACATGAGAGAAACAATGGGAGGTAAGGGGATGTTTGGCTTGGAAAGGCAATGCTTTGGGTAGGAAGAACATGATTTCTGTCTTCAAATATTTGAAGAATATTCGTAGAAGAGAAAATGGATTTGTTCTGCTTGGTCTGTAAAGAAGAATATGGATAAAGAAAAGGAAATAACAGAGTGGCAAATTTCTATTTTTTATAATAACAACTTTTTCATTTTTCAAAATACATGAAGAGATAGTTTTTAAAATTCACTCTTGCAAGACTCTGTGTTCCAAATTTTTCTCCCCCTCCTCACCTATCCCTATCCCTAGATGGCAAACAATCCAACATAGGTTACATATGTGTAATTCCAAATAGTTTCCCACATTTATCATGTTGCTAAAGAAAAATCAGATCAAAAGGAAAAACTGAGAAAGAAAAAAAAAAAAGCAAATGCAACTATATAATGACAACAACAAAAGGTGAAAATACTATGTTGTGATTACACTTAGTTCCCACAGCAGATGGCTCTCTCCATAACAAGTTTTTTGTAATTGGCCTGAATCACCTCATTGTTGAAAAGGGCCACATCCACAGACAGTTGATCATCACATAATCTTGTTGCCATATCCTGGTTCTACTCACTTTACTTAGCATCAGTCCATGGAAGTCTCTCCAAGACTCTCTGAAATCCTCCTCTTAATAATTTCTTCTAGAATAATAATATTCTATAACATTCATATACCACAATTTATTCAGCCATTCTCCAATTGATGGGCATCCACTCAGTTTCCAGTTTCTGGCCACTACAAACAGGGCTGCCACAAACACTTTTGCACATATGGGTCCCTTTCCCTTCTTTAAGTCTTTTTGGGAAATAAGCTCAGCATTAGCACTATTGGGTCAAAAAGTATACACTGTTTGATAGTCCTTTGAGCATAGCTCCGAATTGCTCTCCAGAAGGGTTGAATCAGTTTACAACTCCAACAATGCATTAGTGTCCCAGTTTTCCCACATTCCCTCCAACTTTTATCATCATCTTTTCCTGTCATCTTAGCCAATCTGAGTGGTATGAAGTGATAACCTCAGAGATGTCTTAATTTGCATTTCTCTAATCAATAGTAAGTTAGAGCATTTTTTCTAAATTTTTATTTTTTCATAAAGAAAAATTTCCTAATGTTTAGGAAGGATCAAAAGTAGCATGGGTAATGGGCAGCGAAGGCCTATCTGGAGATCCTCAAACTGAGCTGGATGATCACTTGTTGGAACTGTTGTGCATGTGACTGGTTTAATGGTTGCACCATATAACCTCCAAGATTCTATAAACTATATTACTTGTTTGAGTGTACACCCTATACTAAAGTGGCTTAAACTGTGGATCCTGACTCCATATGGGGTAGCATAACTGAATGCAGAGGACGTGAAAAATTAAACAATCAAAAACCAAACTTGTAATGAATCCAAAGTGTTTCTGGCAGTGCTTGTCCATGTTGCATCCTGCTACTTCACCACAGCTTTGGTTCTGAGCACACAGCTTGCCCACTTTGCACTGCATGCACAAAGAAACATCTTGGCTCAGATTTGAGACAAGAATTCCTCTGGTGAAAAGGGATCATGAATGGGAAAAATTTAAGAAACCCTGCCCTGAATTCCCTGTCAGATTATAAACTCTTCAAGGGGAGAGATAATAGTGTCCTTCATCTTTATTTCTCCAACACTTAAATAGAGTCTTGTAAATAAATAAAAAAATACATATAGGGTTCTGTCATGAGTATTCCTCCCCCCATGCTGATCTCAGCAGCTCCCATAACTTTCTAGCTAATGATTCTCATATCCACCTTTCCTGCCCCAATCTCTCTGCTGTACTCCAGGCTCCCATTTCCAACTGTCTTTCAGACTTCTCAAACTGGCTGTTTAGTAGACATTTTAAAATCAATAGATCTAAAACAGAACTCTTATCTTTCCCTCTAAACCACCTCCCTCACTTTCCCTAATACTGTAGAGGAAAACATCCTCCCCCCAATCTTCTAGGGAATCTTCCTGGAGTCCTCACTACCTCTCACCCCCTCTGTGCCCAAACTTCTGCCAAGACATGTCAGCTTCACCCCCCAATATTTTTGAATGTACCCCCTTTTCTCCTCTGACACTCTGCTGCGGGCTCTCACTACCTCACACCAGACTATTGCAAAGCTGCTGGTGGGTCTGCCTGCCTCAGGCCTCTCCCTACTGCAAACCATGCTCCATTCGGCTATTAGAGTGATTTTCCTAAAACACATGTCCTACCATGTCACATACACACACCCAATTCAATTAATTCCAGTGACTTCCTAATGCACCCAGGAACTAATACAAAATGTTCCATTTGGTTTTCAAAGCCTTTTAAAATCTATTCCCCTTCTATCATTTCTATTTTTTATACTTGTAAATATATTCCCCCAATAAATACCTTCCAATTCAGTAACCCCGGCCTCCTGGCTGTTACATGAATAAGACACTCTATCTCTTGGATTGGGGCATTTTCTCTTGCTATCCCCTCATATCTGATGAGAACAGATTGTTCCCCCTCTTCATTTCAGACTACTAACCTCTGGCTTCCTTCAGTTTCTAACTAAAATCCTACTTTTTAAGGAGGACTTCCTCAATGCCTCTTAATTCTAATATTTTCCCTCTGTCCATTTATTTCATACATAATTTATCAAGTATGAAATTTGCTTGTATATATTTTGTTTCCATGTTGTTTCCTCAATTGGATTATAAGTTTCTTGAGGACAATTACTGCCTATTACCATTTTTTGGTATCCCCAACCTTAACACAGTGTCTGGCCTATGGTAGAATCCTAGAACTTAAGAGATCATTTCATTCTACCCTCCACTTCTAAAGCAAAAGCAAATTTAGGTGTTAAATAGCTCAAAATCTCTTGCAATATAGCGTTCTCTGAGGCAGAGCTTTTAAATTGTCTCACCCAAGAAACTTTATGTGACCCCCAGGTATATAAAACATGAATACAAATTAAACTTTAGTGATAATAAATCAAATTTTGTGACCCCCCCCCATATTCAGTGGGTAATGACACACAGTTGTCACTGTGCTCTAAAAAAGAGTACAACAGATGCTTCCTGCAGTCCTTCACACAGCATACTGATATAGTAGCTCTCACAATGCTGAAATACAAACATACAGTGCAGTTATGTCCTAATTAGTGAACAATGAATTCCCTGAAGTGGTCACATTATTCAGGTTTGTACTGTGTATTTCCACTGGGCTGGAACCAATGACCATATTTTATATAATTCTAACTACAAAAAGTGTGAATTGAAATATAATCAATCAATTCAGGGGATTCATTATTTGCATTAATTGAATCTTTCTGAAGCCTAACCTAAGCCCCTCTTATTGTCACATATCCCAGTCCAAATCAGTGAAAAATTAAAGGAAAAAATTTTGATTTCACCAGCATTTGGTGCATTAGAAATTGACATTGTTTAAAAAGCTCGCTGAACCCTATATACTATACCTGCTTTCCGGGTTTTATTTTTTGTTTTTTTGCCAAGCAAAGATGAGAGCTTTATGGCCACAGGAGATTGAGAAACATGGGGTATGGAAAGGAAAATACCATGTGGAAATTACTAAGAAGTGTGAGACCAAGGACTAAGGGTGAAAATGAGCCTGTACAGCCAGGATCTCCATGGAAAGAAAACATAAGTCAGAATCTTATTACTTGGAGGACTGAGCAACAACCCAAACATCAGTCCCCTCACTCCCCCCTGCACAAGACAGAATAACCTAAAGAATGACAAAGCATCCCCTACCACAGTGGTCTGTGATTTCTCCCCAGTGCATCCATGGTCACTGCAAACATAGACTGAGGAAATGGCCACGCTTCCTAGCTTCACAATTTCATCTCAGTTCTCACTGACTTGTTTTTTACTAGGATCCTATGATATTTTTAGACATGACCCTGTGAGCAGAACAGGGCTGGGTGGTCTCACCGTTACCCAGACTTATTATCAATTACTGTTTGACAAAGCTGTTCCGCGTTGTCCTCCTGTTTAAAAATAGCAAGAAAAGGAGGAGGGGGTGGGGGTGGGCAGAATATCACCGCTTCCTTTTAAGCCCAAAGTGAGGCTTCGCCGCTGGCTGCCAAGCCAGCCTCTTCAAGTGAAATGAAAAGACAGCTCCCTCACTTTGCAACACAGATTCCTGACGCTCAGGCCCCGCAGAGACCGGGAAGTGGCAGCCAATTAGCTCGTGTTAGAGCAAAAAGGTTTGATGTTTGGACTTTGAGCACATAGACTGATGATAGGACTGTCGAGATGATGGTAGTGGTGGTCCCTCAGCCAATAGAACAAATTGCTTTGCCCATTCAAGTCTTGTCTGAATGACTGAATGCCCGCCTGCCAGCTCCGTCCGTCTGTCTGTCTGTCTCACTGACTCACTGCTTGGCTGGCCGACTGGCTGGCTAGATCTCTGGCTCTGTCGGGATTTTTGATTTACTTACTGACTGATGAACTGGTTCTCTGGTTGACTTTAGTCCCTTTGACTGAGTGATTGATTGACTGGCCGATTGACTATCTGGCTGCCTTCTGTTTGGCTGACTGATGGACTGGTTCTGTTTGACTGATTGACAATCTGTCCTATTTAAAAATATGGAAAAGCTAAATAAATTTGACTGACTGATCAAATGAATGATTGGCTGACTGTGTCTGTACAATGATAAACAAAAAAGATGCAGATTGAATTTTTGTTAGAATTAATATAAACAATAAGGCATATTTTAATAATAAATCAATATATTTAAATACCTGAGTCTGAGTAGGTTGACTAGAAAATGGTTTCTAAAGTCTCCCCAACACTGACTTTCCTGAGGCAGCATAATGTAATGAAAATATATTGTACCTTTGGAGACCTGAGTTCAAATCTATACTTGCATGTCATGACTTTTTGACTGTGGCTATAAATATCTCATCATTAAACATCTGTGAGTCTTTTATCATCCTCAAAATAAGAACAATAATATTTGAATTACCTACTTCATAGACTTGCTGGGAGAAGACCACTCTTGTAAACATTTAGAAATATAAGCATTCACATTATTACCAATATATAATGATAATCACTTGCTTTGGAGAGGTGGGGGTGGTGGAGGCTGAAGCTAGAGATCTGAGCTATAGCAGAACTTCGGCCAACTGGATGTCAGAACTTGGCCTGAGTCCCTGGAAACTGGTCACTACTAGATGGCCTAAGGAGGGCTATACTGAACCAAGTCAGGAACAGAGCAGGTTCAAGTTTCCAAGCAGCAATGGGATTGGGCTTGTCGCTGCTCTTGGATCTCAGGAGACAGAAGATCCAGCCCCCTGTGTCCCTCCAAAATAATGTAGATCCTCACAGAAAAACACTCCAGAAAGGTTGGTACCACCTCCAGGAGTGGGCCACTTTCCCAATGGCCAGGGAGAGAACTATGAAGTCTACATTTTTGTGGGGCATAGAGACAGTAGCAGTGACTGCTGGTGGCCTGTCATTGCAGACATTTGGTCAGCCCTCACCCCCCCTTCCCATGGCTTTGCTATAACCTTAATGATAGGAGAAAGAGGAATTTTATTATTAGTTCTTCTTTCAGAGCTCTTAGGCCACATTTATGGCAGAGCATTGATCCAAAGATTTAAATATTCTACCTAGAGCTGAGTCAATCGATGCAGGGTACTCAGGTTCTCTTCTTAGCTCCATTTGTTTAAAAATCTTTTCAGTGATTAGGAAAAGAATGGTGTGCAGAAAGAAGAATGATCTGCACGTCCCGTATGACCTGAGCTGTGTGTAAACTGGATTTATATATTAATTCTAGTGCTGACTGGGGCTATGTCCACAAACCTTGGGCAAAGAGGTCAAGAGCACCTCCAGGACCAGCAGGCTTAGTCCCTGCAAGGTCATAATTCTCCAGCTCACTGACAGAACTCCAGAAGGATTCCACTCTCCCCTTCTTGCTCAGTAATAAAGCTAGCTCTGAAACTCGGGGAAAGAAAATCCAATTTGCAGATCATCCCTGCCCTCTTTTCTTGCTGCTTCCCTTCCAGCTGTTTGCCTGATCACCAGAAGGGAATAGACAGGAGATAAAATTCATAGGGCTTTAATTGGTACTTGTAATGTGTGAGGGTAAAAATGCAGGATGGGTGATACTGGGGGCAGCCAGGTAACATAGTGGATAGAAGGCCAGGCCCAAAGTCTGGAAGACTCATATTCCTGAATTCATGGCCAGACAATTAATTATATTAACTACATTTTCCTCAGTTTCCTCCTCTATAAAATGGGCTGGAGAAAGAAATGGCAAACCTTGAATATAAAGCTTTAGTCCTGCTTCACCCATTTATGAAACCAGAAGTCAATTTAAACCTGAAAAACAATAAAATTCTAGTCTACAAGTTCTCTCTCTCTGTTTCTCTTTGTGTCTCTCTGTCTCTCTCAGTCCCTGTCTATCTCTTTCTCCCTCTCTCTCTCTTCCTCTCTCCCTCTTCCCCCTCCCTCTCTCTCTGTGTCTCTCTCTGTCTCTTTCCGTCTCTCTTTCTTTTTGTCTCTCTTTCTTCTTCCTCTCCCTCTCTCTCTTCCTCCCTCTCCCTCTCTCTTCCTCTCTCTCTCTCTCTCTCTCTCTCTCTCTCTCTCTCTCTCTCTCTTTCTCTCTCTCTCTCTTTTTCTCTCAATCTTCTCTTTTTCTTTCTCCCTCCTTCTCTCTCTCTTTCTCCCTTCCTCTCTTCCTCCTCTCCTCTCTTCCTTCTCTCTGTCTGTCTCTCTCTGTGTTTGTCACTCTATCTCTCTCCATATGTGTGTGTGTGTGTGTATTTTCTCTCTTTCAGACAAAGAGAGAATAGGATCTCCAAGTTTTAGATCCCAACCTCCTCCCTGCTTCTCCTGGAAGGAAATAAAGTCTCTCTTAGAAAACAGTAGAAAGAGAAGCGGTTAGAAATGTCTATTCTGCCTCCCTTCAAGTCAACAATGACATCTCCATGCTATGTGTGGGGGTACAGTGCTTGCTACATATAAGTGTATACATACATATATATATATATATGTATGTGTATGTTTGTTACATATATACTTAGTATTTGTGTGTATACACATATCCATTTATATGAATATGTATTTAGATACGTTTGTATATATATATATATATATATATATATACATACATACATATATATGTAGATGGGTAGATAATATTCCAAGTGACCCAAAAATCTTAGTTCAGTTTTCAACTTTAATAACTTAAACTAAAGTGAGACTTTTTGAATACCAGGCATCATATATATATGTATGTGTGTATATATGTATACATACATATATATGTGCATATACATATATAAACATACACACATTGAGTACATTTGTATAATATATATTTAAATATACATATAATTCTAAAGATAAACAATTACTCTGTGTCCCTTTCTGAAGATTTTTTTTCTGCACATTAAAAAACCCCACAATTATTGATGCTCCCTTTCATAGAAGCCCTTTGTAACAAATTTCCATTGTCAAAGAAAACAAATCAATTCAGCAACCAAATATGAGAACACATCTTATTTTGCATCTCTGCCAAGATAAGAGGGATCGTTTCATCACCAGTTTTTTGAAATCACAATTGGTTTTGATATGAAGACTGAAGTAATTTTCCATTGTTTTCTTTCACCAAGAACTTACAAGGGAGATGGCACAGGTATTATGATCCCCAGGTTCTTGTGGACCAGACATCATTGATACATAGAATTCTCCCATCCCTTGCTGGTTCTTACCCCCATTTTGGAGATGAAGAAACTTTTGGTTTCAGATGCAATACTGATTCAGGAGAGCTGTGTTTATTAGGTTTTTTTCTCAATTTTTAAAGAGAACTTAAATCTCTCTGAGCTTTGGGGACAGGATTGGAGATGTTCTGAGATTAGAGTTAATTTATGGCCTCACAGCTAGTAAGTACCAAAGTTGATTCAAACTCAAGTCTTTCCTGACTTTTAGGTATAGCATTATTTTTACTGCAATTAACCTGTCTTCAAATTGTCTTTTCCATCTCTATCTTTTCTTTCCTTCTTTCTTCAGTAATCTTATATTCATTAAAAAATATTAAGTTTAGCTTATATTAAGTACCTCTATTCAACAGCACCACGTGTTTGGATAAAAATGGAAGGGGATATGTCATCAATTAACCCAAATGTTTCCAAAGTATCTAACTATAGAATTTTTTGTAATGAAGTGGGCTACAAATTCAAATACCAGACCACATTTTTATCTTTGAGTAATGTAGTATGGAGGGTGGCTAGAAGAAGTAGTGGATAAAAGTGCTGGGCCTGGAATTAGGAAGACTCACTTTCTGAGCTCAAATATAACCTCAGACATTTACTAGTTGCATAACCCTATTTGCCTCAGTTTTTCATCTGTAAAATGAGCTGGAGAAGGAAATGGCCAATCCCTCCAGTACTTCAGAGTCAAAAAACTTCAGAGTCATGAAAAGTTCAACATGACTGAAACAACTGAACAAACAAGCAAACAAAAGTGTTGTAGATAATGCTCATCTTTCAGTCATCAACAATGATGGATTATCTACTGTGAACAAAGTCCCTTGGATTGAAACAGAGAAAGAAAAGATAATCCCTGGTTTTTTATCTAAAATATCTCAAGGGGATAGGAACATTCCTGAGGAATAAAAGATAATTCCTGGGGAGAAAAAAGAGAGAGAATTGATGCTTCTTGGGTTGTATCTACATACTGCCCAAACAAATAGAAAGATGAATCGAGCAATTTTTTAAAAAGAAATTGGCTTACTGGTGATTGAGGGAAGCAAGGCAGGTAATTCAATTGCTTGCCATTGCATAGACCAAAGAATATCAGTTTAATGCCTGAATTTTTCATCTTTTAGTTTTTCTTTTGGAGCAATGAAAATTCAGGCTTGAGAAGCTAGAAAATGGCAAGGACCCTCAAAGATTCCATTTCTTCATCTATCTGAAAGAATCTCAGGACAAAATCAACCAATATCCTATCAAACTCTGACCTTCAGTAAATGGTCATTTGAAAACTCAAGGGAAGATTAACTTTTTTATATATATGAATATACAGTGTGCATATGTATATGTTTATATACACATACATATATAAACACATGAACACACAACACATATATAGTATTGCATTATTAGATTATCTTAAATATCTAGTGATACCTGTCTACCCTGCACTGACCATCTCTAATCCTTGAACCTTAAATACAAGATAAACATTCTGCAGATTTACATTTTTTTTCATTTCCCAGTGTTATTTCTTTGGGTGTAGCTGCTTCTGTCCATCATTGATCAATTGAAACTGAGTTAAGTCTCTTTGTTAAAGAAATCCACTTCCATCAGAATACATCTTCATACAGTATTGTTGCTGAAGTATATAATTATCTCCTGGTTCTGCTCATTTCACTTAGTATCAGTTCATGTAATTCTCTCCAAGCCTCTCTGTATTCATCCTGCTGGTCATTTCTTACAGAACAATAATATTCCATAACATTCATATACTACAGTTTACCCAACCATTCTCCAGTTGATGGGCATCCATTCATTTTCCAGTTTCTAACTACTACAAAGAGGGCTGCCACAAACATTTTGGCACATACAGGTCCCGTTCCCTTCTTTAGTATCTCCTTGGGGTATAAGCCCAGTAGTAGCTTGCAGATTTACATTTAATCCACTGGGTGGCATTAACATTAAAACAATACAGTGGTTGGTCCCTCTGCCAACCAGTTAATGAATGGCATCATAGACCCATAGAATGTCAGAGATGGAAAGGACTTTGGGGTAATCTAGTCCATATAATTCCTTCAGGTGGAGTGACTAAGTGACAAAGCTATTGAGACAGAGGTATGGTGGACAGAGGGCTCATGGAGGAGTCAGGACAGCTTGGGTTTAAATCCTATCTCAGTGGCTTATTAGCTGTGTGACCTCAAGGAGGTTGTTTTGTCTCTTAGTCTCAGTTTCTTCATCTGGAAAATGGAAAAATTAATAGCACTTTCCTCACAGGCTTTTTCATCTGAGAATTAAATGAGAAGATACATGTAAAGTATTCAGTAAACTTTGAAGCATTACATAAATCTTTATCATTGTGTTTCTCTACCACTCACCTCAAAAGTCAAAATATTTATAAACATAATCTAGTAAACTACAACTCCAAAGCCTTAAATCCCCAGAGCCTAATACAGCATATTCCTTATCCATTGATTTAAATTGAACTGAATAGTGAAATGATTAAGGAAATAAAGGAAGCTAACTGTTATAATTATCTCTAGTAGAATAGGAGGTTGGAGCGAACAATAATAGCTGGACCATCTGAACCCTGGATGTCTTGTTCCTGCTTCTGTCTTTCCTGTACCTAAATATCTTCCTTGGTCCAGGTTCTATTTCTTTGAGAAGCGATCCAGCCACATTCCTCCATTCTAGTTGGGCCCCTGAGATGTGGAAAAATAAGACTACCTAGGGCAGAGGGATGTGTGGGATGGAAGAGTTTTAGTTTAAAATGCAAATTTAAAGACAAATCCAGACCATTGCTAACACAGGCTGTACCAGCCCCCTCCTACACAGTTTGCCTGGAGGTAACAGCTCTGCTGAGTTTCTAAATTGGGATTTCAATTCAATCATGCTTTATTAAACAGAATTGAGGGGGGATAAGGGGAAGAGAAATGACATTTAGATAATCCGAGGTCCTATAATCCCTACTCTCATTCAATTTACAAGCCAAGTAGAAAGTTATAATACAAAGAAAAATAGTTTAGTGCACAACATTGAATGATAGGACATTAGAAAGTGTTAAGTAACAAAACAAAGTGGATTGTGAGATATGATGTGAGATATTCTCAATAGGAGATTAGGTACATTTGTAGAGAAGATTTATTTGAATTAGGTTTTAAAGGATAGGCAAGAATTCAACAGGCTGAGGGGGAAGAGGATGTTTCAGAGCCACAGATTCAAGAGTTCTGGATTTCATGTTGAGATTAAAATAGGAAATTAGAAACAGGAACTAAAGTGAAAGAATAAAGTTGGGGTGGGTTGAAAGGATAAAGCCAGCGTGGGTAAAGTTAATGGATAGGACATAGCTGTGAAGAATGCTAGGCAAATTCCATATTTTCATGGATATGGGATGTCAGTCTCTACAAACAATTTTTCACTTCATTTCATCTTGATGTCTACAAAGAGATGTTTATATAGGAGAGACAGACTTTTAGGAAACACATATAAGAGAAAGGATTGAGAAAGTTTAACTGAGAATGTTGTTCATGAAAACAGACCCCAAAATCTAAAATAGTTTTAGAAAAAAGTTTATTAGGTCACTTGGTAGAGGAAAATGAATTGGAAAGGAAGTGTGGTTCCCTCTTGTCTGGGTTCTGGAAGGAATACATTATATAGTAACAAACCAAAGGCGAGGTAGATTGAAATAGATATAAGTAATTGTAAACATTTATAAAATTAATGTTTAGCCAAAACACAAGATTAAATGAACCCATCACAAATCATGATAATACTTTGGGTGGATCTGGGACTTAGGGGAACCCCAAAAACCTTGTAGTCATCTCCAGCATGCCTAAAAAGTTACTGAGGTTAGGCAACATTCTAGATCTGGACAATCTTTAATCACATAGGGTTGGGTTTAAACAGTATAATAATTTTCCCTAGCAATATAATAAAATTATTTTCCCCACAATGTATAAAAAAGTGTGATAAAGTCCTTATGAAAGGTGTCAAGAAAGTTCAAGCTCCTCTGGCTGGTGATCAATTCAAATAACAATAAAAAGAATCTTTTAAAAGCTATTTTGGAGGTAAGAGGAAGAAGAAATAACTAGAATTCTACTCTCAGTTTAATTTTCCAATTTTTACCAATAATCTTGTCCACCTTAAGATGCCTCCATCTTTGGCCTGACTGCTATTCTGATGGGTTAGTCCCTAGCTAGGATCTTACTTCCTTTTCACGCTCACTTCACTTCCCAGACTCAATACTCAGTAACAATCTTATCCCTGCATAGATGCCTTCCCTGCATCCCTCTTCCCCATATCCCAACTCTACTTTTCAGGTTCCCTTCATGTTTTGTCTTCCCTTATTAAGACGTTTGAGAGTAGGAACCAGAGGTTTCTGGAAAATGTTTGACAATCAATTCTTCAAAAGCAGAATATACTTTTAAGTTTAATTTGTATTATTAATATTTTCTCCATCACTTTCTTAAATCTAGACAATCAGTAAGCACTGATTTGTAAATGGCAGTGTGATAATGTGTGGGGAAAACCAAACTTCTTAATTATTATTTTATTTCTTTTCATTCTATTGCGGAGAAGCAGCTTTAGATTTTCACTAAAAATAATAACAAATAACAAAAATAATAACACTAAAAAATAACAAATAAGCTTTGGAGCTTACTTTTTGCTAGGCACTATGCTAAGCACTTTGTAATTTTTATCTCATTTGGTCCTCAAAATAACCCTGAGAAGTAGATACCATTATTATTCCCAATTTACAATTGAGGAAACTGAGGACAAAGGCCAAATGACTTGACCATGGCTACACAGCTAACGGGTCTGAGGTTGGGTTTTTTTACTCAAGTCTGGCCCACTGCTCTATCTACTGCATCATCTAGCTGATTATTTTGCCATCATATATATATATATATATATATATATATATATATATATATATATAGGATCAATCTTATAATCATATATTTAGAACTGGAAGAAAGCCCAGATGCTACCTAGAAAACCTCCTCATTATACAGATGAGCATCATGACATCTTGGTACTTTCAATAACTTACCTAAAGTCTCACAATGATAAACAATTAGAAATGAACATAGGACTTCTGACTCTAATGTTCTTCATACTACACTATTTCATAGGAAATTGGAGTAAAAAAAATGAAAACATGATGAGGCTACCTGTTGCCTTTGATAAATCTAAATCATTTAGCTCTATACAAACCACATATCGTTGTAATGAAAGAATTCAGTTAGGGTTAACTCAATTCAATTCCCCAAATATTAAACAGCATCTGTGTGCAAAGTATTTTGCCAAGTTAGAGACACAATGATTTAAAAAAAAATTAAAGATACCTATTCTCAAGGAGTTTATAATATAGTGGATTTGGGACAGCAAATTACTATAACACAATACAGAATATGTTTAAATTCATGGGAAGAATTTTTAAATGATTTGAGAAAAACAAAAAAGAAAAGAACCTTATGGCAGCTCTTTTTATGGGAGCAAGGAATTGGAAATTAGGGGGATGAGGGGATTAATTAAGGGATGGTTAAACAAGTTGTGGTGTAGGATTGTGACAGAATACTATTGAGCTATAAGAAATGATGAATAGGATGCTCTTAGAAAAACCTAGAAAGACTTACATGAACTGATGCAAAGTAAAGTGAGCAGAACCAGGAAAACATTGTACACAGTAACAGCAATATTGTACAATGATCAACAATAGCTAATGACTTAGCTATTCTCAGCAACATAAAGATCAAAGACAATTCTGAAGGATTTATGATAAAATATATTTTCCACATCCAGAGAAAAAATTGATGGGGTCTGGATGCAGACTTTTTTTTAACTTTCTCTATTTTTCTTGAGGTTTTTTTGGTCTGTGTTTTCTTTCATAACATGATTAATATGGAAATATGTTTTGCATGACTGCATATCTGTAATCTTTATCAAATTGTTTGCCTTCTCAATATGGAGAGCAGAAAGAGGGGAAGAGAGAATTTGAACCTCAAAATTATAAAAAAAAAACCACTTTATAACAGATTACTTGCTGTCTTAGAGGGGAAGGGAAGGGAGGGAAGGAAAAAAATTGGAACACAAAGCCTTAAAAAATGAACATTGAAAACTATCTTTATATGTATTTGGAAAATAAAATACTATTGAAAAAATTTAAGTGGTTAAAATTGTTTTTATTTGTAATTTAAAAAAATGAAATGTTTAAAAAATGACTTGAAAGATTCAATGAGGGGAAATTATTTTTGTTTGTGGAGAATAGAAAAAGTTTTTTTAAAGAAAGCAGTACCTGAAGTGAGCCTCAAAAAGTAGAGGTATAATAGGCTGAGATGGGGGGAGCAGAGCAATCCATTCCAAAAATGGCAGATGTTATGAGGAATGGCATGGAGAGACTATAAAAGTGAGTGAGAAAGCAGAGAGAGGATGGGACAGAAAAGAATTTTAAGGAGAGAAAAAATCCCCAAGAAGTTGGAAGTATATAGCATCAAAGTAGATCTCTAACTCAGATGGGGGACAAGTGGTCCTTTGCCCCTGGACAACAAAATTTTGAGAATTCTGAAAGTATTTATACTTCTCTAATTGGTAGAAACAATCAAGCCTAATTAAGTACACAATTAACAAATGTAATCATTTAATAAGCTGCCAAACTAAAAGGTGCAATGTTTTCTCTATTTTTGGTGACTGTATCTCAAGAGAGCTCCTTATGGAATCCCCCAGCCCTGTTCCTTTTTTCTCACATAGGAGTAGTCTCATGGTAATGTGGGTTCTCTTTCTTCCTCGAAAGAGAGAGAGAGAGAGAAAGATAGATAGAGAGAGAGAGAGAGAGAGAGAGAGAGAGAGAGAGAGAGAGAGAGTGTCTCCCTAGGGTTTCACAATGCTCTTCTCTTCTCAGATTTAAGGGTCACAACATAGCCCCTAGAATTGCATGTCATGGCTCTTCTTGAAGGACAGAAGAAAAGGGAAGAGCCTTGGACAAAGAGAACTAGTTTATTCTCTGAAACCAGAGGGGAAGAAAACAGAAATGCAGACATGATTGCTTTCTGTGGTTGCATCTTTAAGGAGTCATGAAGTATGAGAGCAGAGCTCTGGGACTGAAAGATAGATGAATGTTGTCCCAACTTTCGAGAAGGGGAAGAAGATGAATACTTCAAATTATATACTGGTGATATACTTGACAGTGATTCTTGATTAAATTTTAGAATGAATTATTAAAGAAACAATTTGTGAGTATTAGTGATCCAAATTCTATTTTGAAGTCTGGAAAAGATTATAAATGCTTTCTTGGTTAAATTCTGCTTCCAGAATATTAATCAATTAATCAAACAAGCAATGAACATTTATTAACCACCTATATTTACCACGAACTGAACTAAGTGGTGGGGATACAAAAACTAAAGTGAAAAAGTTCCTGTCCTTAGGAAGCTTACAAATTTTTACATATATATAGGTATAGGCAAAATATAGAGAAAATAGATCTAAATTAATGGAGGAAAGGGAGAGCAAAGTACTAGTAGCTGACGAAATCAGGAAAGACTCCATGCAAAAGGTTGTACTTGCTATGAGTCCCTAGATCATCAATCCTGGTAATCCAGTCTCTCCACTTTCAGGTATAGACAATATTCCCATTCTGCCTCCCCCAGAAACCTCACCTGTATTTCTAATCAGTCACGCTTCTCAAGTCTACCTCAATCTGGTTTATCCACCACTGCACTCATTCTGTTGTGCCCTTTGGAATTACTACTCTATTTCTGTAAAATCCCCTATATCTAGAACTTGTCAACCAATCATCCTCTTAACTTTTCAATTTAACTGAAAAACTGGGTCTCAGAGCTTTGTGGTAGTGAGCTCAACTTGGAGTGAGGAAAACTTGTGTTTGCCAGATCATTCACTCACATAATTTTCTCAATAACTTTAGTAAGTAGTTCTCAGTCTTCTTCATCTATAACCTTGTCATCATCCAAGGGAATCTCAGTATTCGTATCAATGATCATTACAACAATCTGACTTCTAAATTCCTCAGCCTCTAATGACATCATTTTCTATTCCCTTAGTGACCCCTAGTGAACCCCAAATACAGCTATTTTATGATAAGTGAACTAAAACCCAGCTGAATGTGAAGGTCACAAATTATGATTTATTATCAGTAAATGTTTGATTTGTATACCAATTTTATATACTCATATGTCCAGGGCTCTGGGAGAAGAGTCACAAATGGAAAAAGCTTAAGAAGATCTAACTAAAGGTCATAATTGCAGCAGCTAGTGTCCTCCAATGTTTCATTCTCACCTTATATTGGAACCAAAGACTTGGCTTCTGAAGATGAAGGATTCCAGAGTCTCAAGACAGTTCTCCTTATGATGGGCAAATTTCTTTGATTTAAGTAAGACCAGCTATTCTCAGATGATAGTTCCTTTTCTATGTCCTCTAGCTAAGAATACACATTTTTATCCAATGACTATACAATCCTTTTTGTATATCCTCCTGGCATCTTTCTTTTCTTTGTTTCATGTTACTTTAAATGATGTTTAACTTATGAATGATATCCTAAAAATCTGTATATAAAAAAATTCTAAGGTCATGTTCAGATACACATTGCATATTGCCATCTGCCAGGGCAGCCAGAATAATTGCTTCACTCTTAATTGACTCCTTATTGATATTATTCAATCCTGACCTCAAAAGCATAGATGGCTAAGCAATGACCCTTATAGGTCTCTAAAAAATTTCCATTACAAGATAAATGCTGTCATGGTCAAATTTAGATCTCAACATCTCTCAAAATAGTTCCATGTCAAACATCTAGATGATAGGAACTCCACTCTTCAATCTCAACACTTTATCCTTCTCTCTCTTCCCTTCTAACACAGATATTAAACCTGTTCTTTGCTCTTATCTTTGATCCCTTTACCCAGCTTCATTGTTTCTCATTCCATTTTCTTAACCTTCATGCCAAGGTTTGATTCCTACAATTAAGCACATTCATGTTTCTCTGTCTTGTTTGTTAGACTACAAACCCATTAACCTTCCACTATTCTCAGCTTGAAAATCTGCAACCTCAGATTCAACATGTCAAAAACTAAGTTTCTCTTTTTACCACAAATCTATTCCCTTTTTCTGACTTGACTCTTGCTATCTGTGGTACAAGTATTAAATCCATCTCTTTAGTTTATGATCTTGAAGTGATATTTTAATAGCATATCTCTCTTACCTCTCATAACTAATCAATTATTGAATCCTATTGATTCCAACTTTCAACATCTCTCACTTTCATCCATGTTTGTCTGTTCCCATGGTTGCCAACCTCATAAAGATCCTGATGACCACTTGCCTAGATTATTGCATTAGATAAATGATTATGCTTGATTCACTTCTGACCAGACTCCACATTCAACCCTTGAAATTCTACTGCTAGAATAATCTCTCTACTGTATAGATCTTAAATCATGACCCTCTTTTGCTCAAAAATTTTTGTGTGGAAGAATGAAATAAGGGAGGATTCTGGCAAGATGGTGGAACAGACTGGTAAATTTCAAGGTCTCACAATTTCCCCCACAAATAGAACAAATTTGTGTCTCAGGGCAAACACAGTAAAGGAGACTTGGGACAGAACAGGGGTGGTCCTGATGCAACCCAGGAAGATCCAAAGAAAGAAGAGGGGGTGGGAATTAACCCTTGTGAAATGCAAATACCTCCGGGCTACCTCTGAAGAAACCAAGTGGAGACCTCTCAGGCTAACTGGGTGTGACTGGAGCCTCAGCAGGAACCTTCATTCACCTTCTGGACTGTTTGTGGAGTTGGGGTCTGAGTCTGGGAAGACTGAGGGAACTTTGGCTGATTAGGAATGCATTGCAGAGATGTGGCCCTGGGTGAGAAGGAACCAGCACACTTGTGAGTGCAGAGGCAGTGGGGCAGGGACACTGCTGACTGCCAGCACTTGCAGGAGCGGGGAACTCTTGATTTGGGGCTCCTGGTCAGAACTGAGATGAAGCCAGAGGCACCATACCCCTCCCCTAGGATTAGAGGTGCTAACACTAATACCTCTTATTTTAAAAAAAAGCAAATAAGAAAGAACCCCACCATAGAAACATACTATAGGAACAGGGAAGACTGAGGTTCCTCTTCAGAGGAGAGTACTGAAGTAAAAAGAGCTGCTTCTGCCCCAAAGAGAAACATGAAATGACTCCTTGCCAGAGAGAATTCATAGAATTTTAAAAAGAATTTAAAAATCAGAGAGAGAACGATGAAAAAGCTAAAAAATAAAAATAAAAACCATCCAAAAAAACCAAGATTGTGGGGAAAAAAGTTAATCAACTAGAAAAGGAGATACAGCATCTCAAAGATGAAAATAACTCTTCTAAAATTAGAATTGGGAAAGGGGAAGCTATGAGAGACCAAGAAATAACAAAATAGATTATAAAGAATGAAAAAACAGAACTGAATGTGAAACATAAGAAAAATGACAGATCTGGAGAACAGATCAAGACGAGAAAATAAAAGAATAATTGGACTGCCTGAAAGTTTTGACCAAAAAAAGGACCTTGACACAATAATGCAAGAAATCATCCAAGAAAATTGTCCTGGAGTGATAGAACATGAAGGGAAAATAGAAATATAAAAAATCCATCTATCACCGCCTCAATAAAATCTTATGTGGAAAACACAAAGGAACATTATTGCCAAATCTTAAAAGCCCCAGATCAAAGAGAAAAATTAGCAAGAAACAGGAAAAAAACCAATTCAAATACATTGGAGCTACAGTTAGAATTGTACAGGACTTGTCAACAACCATAATAAAAGATTGCAGGTTCTGGAATCATATCTACTGATAATCAAAAAAACTAGGCCTGCGGACAAAAATATAGCCAGCAAAATTATCTATAATATTGCACAAGAAAAATGGAAATTCAACAAACTTGCAGAACTTTCTATCAACCAAACCTGAACTTAATAGAAAATTTAACATATAAAAGCCAATTTATTTTTGATATTGGAACTAAACATGAACAAATTGTTTATGTTTTTTTAAACATGGGAAAATGAATACATATGTTTAAGATTGACATTAACAATAGTACAGCTCAAAAGAAAGATGGAGCAGAGTTTTAGGTATAAACAGTAATCATGTCATTCAGATGAGGTGTGGAGGAACAATAGCCACACAAGCATTAAAGGGGGAAGGAGGGCTTGTAGTTCTAAAAACGAGTTCACATCAGGAATGGGTTAAATAGGCAATCCTACATATATACCATAAAGGATATAGCACCCTCCAAAATCTATAAAGAAATAAAGAGGGAGGGAAGGGCAGATTGGTAAGCAAAAGGTGTGGGAAGAAGACAAGGGAGGGATCCATGTATGGGAGCAAGTTAAGTAATAGCAAGACAAGTTAGGAGCAGAGTTAAAGGAAAGGGTCAGCAGGGATAGGAAAGAAATATGTGTGTGTGTGTATGTGTGTGCATGTGTATGTATATATCTATATATGTATATATGAATGCTGAATTCTTATCCAAGCTTTAAATCACAACTGAATTACACCCCGCCCCTGCCCTGTCCTCCTTAAACTTCACATAACACATAATTACAGCTGCTTAGTGCACTTACTTTGACACCTCAATAGATTTCTTTGATGTGGATTCTACTTCTAAATGCAAATACAGTTACTCATCCATACTTTCTGGCCCTATGCAGTTCTTGTCAGGAATGTCCTAGAAATCCTTCACCAGAAAATACTGCTTTATTTTATTCCCATCAACTGGGGAATGACTGAACAAGTTGTGGTATGTGGTATGAAATACTGCTATAAGAAATTATGAACTCAGTGATCTTAGAAAAACATGGAAAGACATGAAATGGTGAAGAATGAAATGATCAGAACCAAGAGAACATTATATATAATAACATCAATTTATATTTTAAAATGACTTTGGGTAACTATTTTGACTATTATAAAAGCACAAATTAAAAAGAACATATGAAGAAAGACACTATTTGCATCTAAAGAAAGAACTGATAAATAGGATTATGTACAGAATAAATTTACATATATCTTTGCATGTATATATATACATATATATATATATTCCATGTCTAATGATAGCCATCTCTAGAGTGAAGTGGAGAGGGCAAGGAAAGAAAAAAAGGGGGAAATTTTACATGATAACTTTTGTTGTATATTTAGAAGGAACAGCAAGTTATACATAGTAGATTTAAGTTTCATATTCAATCATCTTTTTTATTGTACTATATATGGAAATAGTTGTTTTATTCCACAAATTAAAATTTTAAAAAAATCCTGAAATACTACTTTATTGTCTCATCACAGCAGAGAAGTGACTTGAGATTCTCTTAAGGTTGTAATCACAGTGGACTACAAACACTTCAGCATGGAGGAAGCAATCAAAGCTTCAGGGGTATTCCTGCTGAAAGGTTGTGTCATTTTTCTGAAGTCCAACCTACCGAGAGTACAGAAAGAACATTACAATAAGTAGGCCACTAGGGATATTTGGGCCATGGCAACCTGTGAAACTCAAATGTACTTCCCATAAAATGCTGCACACTAAAGGTATTCATGTTAGTGCTTTATCAAGTTTCACAACATGGTGCTGCCTTAACTTTTGATTTTTTCTGGTACATATCATCTCAACTTTGTGTTAAGTGTAATTTGATTATTTTCATATGCATGCATACATATTATATATCATAAGTCACCCTCTGATACTTCATTGAGATATGGAAAGAATCTTGGATTACTTTCCTGCAGAATGTCTTTGACAAAAGTCTCCCTCTTACTTTTCAAGCCTTAGTCAAGAATGCTCTTGACAAATGGGTTGGTTATGCTTATAAAACTTTTGCAAAGATTGGAAGTAAGCATATGGGGCGGTTATTATTTTTTCTCAATAGTATTTTATTTTCCCAAAAATACATAGTTTTCAACAATCATTTTTGTAAGACCAAATTTTTGTTCCAAATTTTTCTTCCATCTTCCTTTACCTCCTTCTTTCCCAAGACATCAAGCAATCTGATATAGGTTAAAAATGTGCAAATGTATTTCCATATTTATCATTTAGTGCAAGAAATATCAGACCAAATAGGGGGAAAACACAAGAAAGAAAAAGTGAAGTGAAAAAAGTGAAAGTATTATGCTTCAATTCACATTCTGTCTCCATAGTTCTCTCTTTGAATGTAGATTTTCCATTCCAAGTCTATTGATTGGAATTGCCTTGAATCACTACATTGTTGAGAAGACCAAGTTCATCACAGTTGATCATCACATAATCTTGTTCTTTTAGTTCTGCTCACTTCAATTGGCATCAGTTCATGTAAGTCTCTCCAAGCTTTTCTGAAATCATCCTGCTGATTGTTTTATATAGAACAGTAATATTCCATTACATTCATATTCAGCCAGTTGAGGCAGTAATTAGTAATGTTTTCTTGATCAATTTTTTATTGTGCTATAAGAAACAATGAGCCAGATATTTCATAAAAATGTGGAAAGACTTACATGAACTCATGCAAAGTGAAATTAGTAGAACCAGGAAAAAAAATCATACATAGTAACAGCAATATTGCAAATTTGATCAAGTATGAATGACTTAACTATTCTCTGCAATGCAATGATCCAAGATAACTGTGAAGGACTTGTAATGAAAAATGTTTTCCATACACAGAGAAAGAAATGGTGGAGTCTGAATACAGATTGAAGCATACTTTTTAAACTTTTTTTTTCTTGTGGGTTTTTTCTTTTACAATCTAACTAATGTGGAAATATGCAAATATATAGCCCATATCAAATTCTCAATGAGAAAGGAAGGGAAAGAATTTGGAACTCAAAAATTTAAAAGCAAATGTTAAAAAAATTTTTGCATGTTATTGGGGGAAAATAAAATATTAAATAAATGTTTTTAAAAATCATTTTTCCTGTAGTAACACTAACTGTTGTTTTCTCCACAAGCACTAGGGCCTCTCTCTCTTTCAGATACCTAGAAAACAAATTTATCAGATCCCTCAAAGTGGTGCACACTTTTTCTCTAGCACAAATTTTCTCTAGTTCTAATCTAATTAATTGTTCTTCCTCTTTACTTTTCCTCAGTGTTACTTCTGCTTCCTTTTGCAGCATATAAAGGACTGTGACATTAGAGTCTAAATGTGGTGGCTGCATTGTCATTTTTGAAAATTATTTGTTAGAGTTAACAGATCTTTTCCATTTCTGTAGCTATTTATTTTCCTAGCTTCATCCTTATATGCTTCCCAAATGAACTGATTTAATTGGATATATCACTAAACTTGTTTTCTCTCCACCTCTTCTTGATGTCTTATGAAATGACACTGCTCACAGTCTTCTACTATTCCCCTCTGTGATGTTTTATAAATGAGTTTTATTCTAAATAAGCATTGCCTCTGATGACTACATATGACTGCTTGGTAAGGATATCAAATGGTTTCTAGACTCTTTTTGTCTTCATCTTACGGCAATTTTTAAAAATCTTCCTTGAAAAATGGTGATGTTGTTGTCTGTTCTTTTATAAAATGTCCAATTTTGAGGTATCATTGACTTATTCCAATAATTTAAAGTGGAGTTATTTTAATTCCATAACATATCTTTTCATTTTTGATCATTCTTTTACTTAGAATTGGTTGTAATCTTTACTATAACAAGTTGATCATCTGATTTTACACTGACAGTTTAGAAAAATAAATATATGTAATTTATTTTATCATATACATGTATGTATATATATATGATATACATTCTTACTTTTGTCAGTCAACAATTACAATAATATAATTCACAGAGTGCTTTAGGGTTGCAAAGCACTTTACAAATATTATTTCACTTGATCAACTTATGTGCCAGACACTAAAGAGTTGGGGAAACAAAGAAAGGCAAAAAATAGTCATGTTTTCAAGCAGCTCACAGTCTAATAGGGAGAGAACATGCAAACTATGTACACACATAAACATACAGGCAGATATATACAAAATAAATTGGAGATAATAAACAGAAAAAAGGCACTGCTATTAATGGATCAGAAAATGCTTCTTTTTTTTAAATTTTTTTTAATAACTTTTTATTGACAGAACCTATGCCAGAGTAGTTTTTTACAACATTGAACTCACTTCTGTTCCGATTTTTCCCCTCCCTCCCTCCGCCCTCTCCCCAAAGATGGCAAGCTGTCCTATACATGTTAAATAGATTGCAGTGGATCTTGGATATAATATATGTGTGCAGAACCAAACAGTTTTCTTGTTGCTCATGGAGAATTGGATTTAGAAGGCATAAATAACCCGGGAAGAAGAACAAAAATGCAAGCAGTTTACATTCATTTCCTAGTGTTCTTTCTTTGGGTATAGCTGCTTCTGTCCATCCTTGATCAATTGAAACTTGGTTGGATCTTGTCTTTGTTGATGAAATCCACTTCCATCAGAATACATCCTCATACAGTATCGCTGTTGAGGTATATAATGATTTCCTGGTTCTGCCCATTTCACTTAGCATCAGTTCATGTAAGTCTCGCCAATCCTCTCTGTATTCGTCCTGTTGGTCATTTCTTACAGAACAATAATATTCCATAACATTCATATACCACAATTTACTCAACCATTCTCCAATTGATGGGCATCCATTCATTTTCCAGCTTCTGGCCACTACAAACAGGGCTGCCACAAACATTTTGGCACATACAGGTCCCTTTCCCTTTTTAGTATCTCTTTGGGGTATAAGCCCAGTAGAGACACTGCTGGATCAAAGGGTATGCACAATTTGATAACTTTTTGAGCATAGTTCCAAATTGCTCTCCAGAATGGCTGGATGTATTCACAGTTCCACCAACAATGTATCAGTGTCCCTGTTTTCCCACATCCCCTCCAACATTCTGCATTATCTTTCCCTGTCATTCTGGCCAATCTGACAGGTATATAGTGGTATCTCAGAGTTGTCTTAAGTTGCATTTCTCTGATCAATAGTGATTTGAACACTCTTTCATATGAGTAGTAATAGTTTTAATTTCATCATCTGAAAATTGTCTGTTCATATCCTTTGACCATTTATCAATTGGAGAATGGTTTGATTTCTTATAAATTAGAGTCAATTCTCTATATATTTTGGAAATGAGTCCTTTATCAGAACCTTTGACTGTAAAAATGTTTTCCCAGTTTATTGTTTCCCTTCTAATCTTGCCTGCATTAGTTTTGTTTGTGCAAAAACTTTTCAATTTGATATAGTCAAAATTTTCAATTTTGTAGTCAATAGTGGTCTCTAGTTCTTCTTTGGTCATAAATTCCTTCCTCTTCCACAGGTCTGAGAGGTAAACTATCCTATGCTCTTCCAATTTATTTATGATCTCATTCTTTATGCCTAGATCGTGAACCCATTTTGACCTTATCTTGGTGTACGGTGTTAAGTGTGGGTCAATGCCTAGTTTCTGCCATACTAATTTCCAATTTTCCCAGCAATTTTTGTCAAATAGTGCATTCTTATTCCAAAAACTGGGGTCTTTGGGTTTGTCAAACACTAGATAATTAAGGTTATTGGCTGTTTTGTCCTTTGAACCTAACCTATTCCATTGATCAACTCGTCTATTTCTTAGCCAATACCAGATAGTTTTAGTAACCGCTGCCTTATAATATAATTTTAGATCTGGTACAGCTAGGCCACCTTCATTTGATTTTTTTTCATTAATTCCCTTGAAATTCTTGACCTTTTGTTTTTCCATATGAACTTTGTTGTTATTTTTTCTAGATCATCAAAATAGTTTTTGGGAAGTCTGATTGGTATAGCGCTAAATAAATAGATTAGTTTAGGTAGTATTGTCAGCTTTATTATATTTGCTCGCCCAATCCAAGACCATTTAATATTTTTCCAGTTAGTTAGATCAGACTTAATTTGTGTTGAAAGTGTTTTGTAGTTTCAGAAAACGCTTCTTGCAAAAGATCAGACTTTAGCTGAGACTTGAAGGAATCCAAGAAAGATGAGAACTATTACTACTCATATGAAAGAGTCTGGGTTATATTTATAGACATTTACGCTATTTTTGAATTTGTATACCCTCTAAAAGGGTTTCAGAGATCCCCAGGATTCTCTAGACCATACTTTGAGAACCACTGCCATAGATAGTTTTTATGGGTTGGGATGAGCCTTTCCAAATATCAAAGCTAATATTTGAACAACTGATCACTGCATTATAGGACCCTATATTTTATGGGAAAACTTGGTGCTACATAGGGGACTGAGTTATGGGCCTGGAGTCAAGAAGACTTGAATTCGAATCCAGCTTATTAGCTGCATGACCAAGCCTTTTAATCTCTTTTTGCTTCAGTTTTTTCAATTAAAAAATGAGAATAATAATAGTACCTCCTACCCAGGGTTGTTATGAGGATCAAGTACAAAGCCTGGCACATAGTAGGCAATTAATAAATGTAGTTGTTACTATAGAACCTCTATATGTAGATACACAGTCCATCCTAAGACTCATACTTGAGAATTTTCTTGTTAGGGAGAACCTGTCACAAGTTGAATTTTTCTGTCTTGACTGACCTTGTACCTGGGATCACCTTCATGTCATCCATACTAACCAGGTGGTAGTCTGAAGTCCTGGGATGCTATACTGATTCTGTTACTGATTGACTCTGTGACTACAAGAAAGTCCGTAAACATCCATGGGCTTCAGAATTTCTCTCTGAAAAAGGGAAATAAAGATTTTTTGTGCATCCTGAACTGGAATTTATTAGAATTATCATCAAAACAGAACTCTGGCCAAGTGAACCACTCTACTAGGTGTCCTGTTTCTCCCTTCCCTTCTTTCCTGTTCTTTATTTTCTTCCCTTCCTTTCTCATTTGCCTACATATATGACAATATAACAACTATAATGGCTAGCATTTCTATAGTGCTTTAAATTTTTCAAAATACCTTCTAACATTATTTCATTTGATTCTCACAAGAATCCTGGGAGGTAGTTACTATTATTACTTCAAATTTTGCAGATAAGGGAACTGAGGCAGATAGAGATCAAGTAACTTGCCCACCAGATTGTAATGCAACAAAGTAAGATTATTTTTAATAAAACTGTATCTTTGTTCCAGTCCAATACCTTTCAGTTCATCTAGATAAAAATTTTAGAAAAAAAATAAAGCTGCTATCCAATATCCTTTTCATAAAACTCATTTTGCAAAAGCAAATAGCTATCAGACAATCCTAACGAACCAATATTGCTACTTGCAAGTACAACTTGCTTTTCTCCATTTTGGATTGAATATCCTTTGCTTGCCCTTCCATAATTAGAATTACCAAATGGTTGGAATTTTATCAAGAACTGATATTACAAAAGTTTCTTCCTTCTTGCTGATGTGTCATATTGTGACTAAGTTTTTCATTGTTATTGTTTTATTTTTAATTCTTTTATGTTTTTGTAATTATGGTAACCTTGCTCATAACCCACATCCCTATTTTATAGACTGGTCAGAACTGAAGTTCTGACCTTAATAGATCCAAGATTAAGAAGTTTTAGTTAGAAGTAGAGGAAGATTCTGGACTGCTTCAAGTTGTCATGGTAACTGCAGGAATTGGTAAGTCTTCCACCCCTCTACCCTAGAGAGATGCAGCTAATTTAAGGGTCTAACTTCAGAGCTTTACAATTATAGTGATTATCCTGAGCTAACTCAGGGGAAAACCATAATAATCCCTCAAAGTAGTTCAGGTCCAAGATAGAACTGTAGCATCTTCCTGTAAGAGAGATGAGTAAGGTGGAAAAGATGGAAAGAGAAAGGGGTCCAAAAATTCTCCTGAAGAACAATGAGAGAGGAAGGGAAAAGGAAAAAAAATGTAAGAAAGTTAAGGGGAAAAAAAGACATTTAGCCAAAAGTGGTTCACTTGGCTAGAGTTCTATTTTGGTACTAATTTTAGTGAGTTTCAGTTTGGGACTCTACAAAACGAAATGAAGGATGGTAAATTACAATAAACTATATCCCATTTTATCAACCATCAAAGCACTTCACTGTCTTAAGCTTCTATTTCCTCATTTATAAAATGGTGATAATAATATCTTTTCTATCTATCTACTCCATAGGTTTGCTGTGGGGAAAGCACTTTATAAACTTTAAATTACTGTGAACATGTGCTAATATTGTTATTATTGTTATTATTTTATGGTTAGGACTCTGGATCTGTGATTACACTGATGTGGGGAACTACAAGTCTGGAAACTTCCTCCAGTGATGCAGATTGTCAACTCTTCTGTCAATTATATTATTAAACTTCCTACACCATACAAAAAACTCCTCATTCTGTTGTTTTTTATTTTCTTCCCCACGTTCCCATCATATATTCCAATATCTCTATCTTTTCCCTTGCCAGAAATTTTGCTCTTCTGATCAAAAATCGACAAAATATGTTTCCCATTTTTTGAAGAAAAATATCTGCTTTGCTGTAGGAAAAAGGAAAAAAATCCAAGGAAAATCACATAATTAAGGAAAGGCAACTACCGAAGAGTTAACTATCTTCCCTACATCTAAATTTAAATCCTTTAACACATCTAGAATTAATCTCAGGAACTGTTAAACCTTTCCTACTCAAGGCCACCTAAATAGATTACCTTGGGCCCAATGAGCATATTCTCCTTCCAGGAAGAGACAGAAATCAAGGGAAGCAAGGACAAATAACATTATCCTGTTCTAATCCATTATAGAGTCACAAGAAAGTAAAGCATCTTTGTAGAAAGATTAGACTAGTCATTTGGTGCTAAAATCAATACTCTTATTTAATGAGTTTAAAGGAAGGAAAAATAGCTTAACTGGAAGACATCCACAGACATGAAGGCAGGGGCAACAAGGAAAAGATATTAGTGCAGCACCTATCCCCAAACAGGGCAACAGCTGACATTTTCAAAATGAAAGGATAAACAATCAGATAGGGATACAACTGAGATGACTCCAGAGCTTCAGATACAATAGTCTTCAGTCAGGGTTTTGCTTATAAATGTTAACAAGGGACTCTCCAAAATGGAAAACAAACCTTTTTTCAGTTAATCAGTATTACCAACTTGACAAGCAAAAAAACCAATAAATTAAGCTCGGATTTTGTAGAATTGGTCAATTTACAAAGTGTAAATTAAAAATTTAATAATAATGTCTTCGGAGTTGGTTCTAACTATTCCATGACAGGAAGAGGAGGAAGTCTACAATGGACCTGTTAGAGACTGCTCCCTGATTCTAGAATACAATAAAATCAAAATGTCACCACTCCTCCAAGAATCAGTAGACAAGACTGCTGGATCACTTCATTAAGGCAGCTCACAGATGCTTAGGAGAGTAAGACATTTTGTAGTAAGGAGTAGAGTCTTGTTCAAATGTATCTAATCAGCTATTCTGGAGAGCAATTTAGAACTGTGCCCAAAGAACTATAAAATTGCATATTCTTTGATCCAGTAATATCATTTGTAGTCTGGATTCAGAGAGAGAGAGAAAGGATGTATATATTAAAAAATATTTATAGCAACCCTTTTTGTGGTGGCAAAGAAATAAAAATTGAGTGGATGACCATTAATTAGGGAATGGCTGAATTAAATTGTGGCATATGATTGTGATGAAATACTATTGTACAGAAATGACAAGCAGGATGCTCTCAGAAAAACCTAGAAAGAGTTACATGAACTGATATTAAGCAAAGTGAACAGAACCAGGATACGTGTATGTATCTATATATATATATGTGTGTTAGGGATATGTAACAACAATTTTATACAATGATCAATGATCATCAATATCTAATGACTTAGTTATTCTCAGCAAAGACAAGACAATTCCAAAGGACTCGTAATGAAAGAGAAAAAAAAGATGGGGTCTCAATGCAGATTTTTTGTTTTTACTTTATTTTTCTTGAAGTTTTTATCTTTTTTTTAACAACATGATTAATATGGAAATATGTTTTGTATAACTGCACGTATATAACCTATATCAAATTGCTTGCCTTCTCAATGAGGGATAAGGGTCAAGAGGGAAGGAGAGAATTTAGAAAAAAAATTTTTTTAATCAAATGTTAAAATTTTTTTCATGTAATTGGAAAAAATTTTAAAGCATCTATTAAGCACTTACTATGTGCAAAAGAATCCTGCTCAGTGCTAAGGATACAAATAGAAAAATAAGGTAATCCTGCTCTCAAAAAGTTTGTATTCTAATGCAGGGGAGACAATACATAGGTATTGCAAGTTAGTTGGCAAGGCCTCATATTCCTTAAGGTGAATTTTTTTTTTTTTTTTTTTTTTTTTTTTTTTTGCTGAGGCAATTGGGGTTAAGTGACTTGCCTAGCGTCACACAGCCAGGACGTGTTAAGTGATTGAGATCAGATTTGAACTCAGGTCCTTCTGACTTCAGGGCTGGTGCTCTGTCCACCATACTACCTAGCTGCCCCTTTAAGATGTATTTTCAAATCAAATAGTAATGCATCTTTTATTTAAGTGAATAAAAAAGGAGGATTATATAAGAAAGAAGGAAGGAAGAAAGGAAAGAAGGAAGGAAGGAAAGAAGAAAGGAAGGAAGGAAGGAGGGAAGGAAGGAAGGAAGGAAGGAAGGAAGGAAGGAAGGAAGGAAGGAAGGAAGGAAGGAAGGAAGGAAGGAAGGAAGGAGGGAAGGAAGGAGGAAAGGAAGGAGGGAAGGAAGGAGGGAAGGAAGGAAGGAAGGAGGGAACGAAGGAAGGAACGAAGGAAGGAACGAAGGAAGAAGAAGAAAAAATACTGGATGTTCTGGGTGTCTTGCAACAAATAGAATGAAGTAAAACAAATCTACATAGTAGTCTCATTCAAAAATGCATGTCACTTTTTGCAGTGGGATTCCATTTCTCTCTTTCAGGAGGTGGATACCATTTTTATCATACATCTTTTGAAAGCTGGGATGATCATATCATTGATGAGAATTCTTAAATCTTTCAAAGCTGTTTTTCTCTACAATATCATTGTCCTTGTGCAAACTGTTCTCCTGTTCATTTCAATCAAAAACAACGTATCTTCTTTAACATCTTTTCCATCAGTATAAGGTGAAACCATCTGCACAATGCCAAGGATTTGGTAGTGAGAACTTTTTTCAGGGAGTCTTCAGTAGCTATGGTTGCAACAACCTATGTTGCCAAGTTGGAGAAAAACACTTGTCTGAGGCAGAGACAGCTTGAAAAATTAAACACTGTTAAACAGATTTTCTGGACGAAGACTAACTCTGAATTAGTGACAATAAGGAATTCCCCAAAGCAGTAGTGTTATTTGAATTCACACCATATATTTCCATCGGGCTAGAACCAATTATCATATTTTATATAATTTTAACTTCAAATAGGGCAAATCCAAATTCATGTGACTACTTCAAAGCATTAATTTTTATTAGTGAGGACCTCGTGCAACTTTCTTTAAAGTGTCTCTGACATTTGGTGCCCTCGACAATCCAGTAGTATCTGCCTTCCAACCTTAAGTCTTAATACTCCCCACTCACACTATGGTCCAACCAAGTGGAATTCTCTGTCACTTGAATATACCTTAGGGGCAACTAGGTGGCAAAGGAGATAAGGCACGGGGCTGGAATCAAGAATATTCATCTTCATGAGTTTAAATCCTGTCTGGGACACTTACAAGCTGTGTGACCTTGGACATGTCACTTACCCTTGTTTGCCTCGGTTTCCTCATCTGAAAATAAGCTAGAGAAAGAAATGTCTTTACCAAGAAAGCCCTAAAAGGAGTCATAGAAAGTTGGACATGACTGAAACGACTGAATAACAATAACAAATGAATACACCTTGCACTTTTATGCCTTTGCTCAGGCTTTTCCTTATGGCTGGTACATCCATGCTCTCCTTTTACACCTCTTGTGAAATTCCCACTGGGACTTTAATTCAGTTGCCTACAGGGAGCCCTCACTTTGCCCACCATGACCTTGGTCTTCTACCCTCAGAGTATGCTTTGTTTATACTCTCTAAGGATCATGTATTGATTACTTAGATGACCCAGAAGAGCCTTCCAACTCTGAAATGTTGTTATGCTATAACTGTATAACTGCCTCTATTGTTGTGTTACTACTTCCCACCCCCACAAGACTTTAAGTTTTATGAGGACATTAATGCATACATTATGTAAAGTTTGCATCACCCCAGCCCCTAACAGTATTCCACATCCAGGAGGCACCGAATAAATATTTTCCAAATAGAATTGTATTGAGTTAAATTAGTTTAGGAATCTTAGGAGTTAATGGTTTGAGAACGTAGTTTTCTCAATTTATCCTCCTGAAAGAAGTTCCCGACAATTACACGGTATCAGCTATTTCTGCCTTAATGTTTCTCAATTAAGAAAGCACATGTTCTTCTGGACTGTCCTGATCTTCATGCCCTAAAAATAGTCCCTAAAATGTCCTTGTTAACCACAAAACAGAAACTTAAGTACACTCTCTTCTTTCTAAACTATTACACTGTTCCCTGATAAGATTATTCTGGAGGGCAACTAATAAGAAGGTCTTTCTCTCCTGGGGAAAGGATGTGAGGAAAAGAAGGGGAAGTTGACTGACTGGCCTCCGCAGTCAGGTGCTTGGTGACTGGTACAATTCAGTGACCTCTTTTTTTCACTCTGTACGTTGCCAATACTATCGGCAACATAGGAGGAAGCCAGGATAAGGCTCCAGAGAAGAGGTTCCCAATCTTTTATTGTATCATGGACCCCTCTGGCAGTTCGGTGAAAGCTATGGCTGCCTTGTGATAAAAAGATTTTTAAATGTATGAAATACATTTAACATGTATGCTCTGGCCCTTTCCCTTGAAGGGTTACATCTCCCTTGAAGGGTTACATCTCCCTTGAAGGATAAGTAGAAGGTCTCTTCTCTACTTCACAGGCTGTTTCTCCTAGTACCCCATTTCTATTTAACCACTTAGCATCAACTAGTTTTTACAAAACGATGTTTACTTCATAGATAAAATAAGAACAAACATGTATCTTCCCCAATACCTCTCAAATTGTTTCTGTTCTGGCCAGAAACTCTAATATTCTCCTTCCAGATTCTTTTATGAAGACAAACTAGGCAATCTTTTGTCTCAATGATTACTTAGCCTTTAACTATTGAATGGGTATTGCCTCTGACAAGCAGACTTGGGAAAGACCCCAACTTAGAAAGGTCAGTTATCCTGACCTTTGTCTTGCCAATGGACTGGACTCCTCCACTGGAGGAAGAGACTGATTACTTTACACAGCTCTAACTCACTTAAATTCAATTCACTTGTGAATCAATATATCAACCTTTCTGCTATCATTGAATGAAGGATGGGCAACTGCAAACCCTCTCCCATAATATCTCAGTCTCTGGGGGAAAATAGGGTGGATACTTGGTTCTGACAGCATTTGTCAGGATTCCCATGCCAAGAGCACCCCGCTTTTTTACTCCTCTTTTTTTCCTATTAGGAGACACCTTGTTATCCAGACCCAGGGCCCAACAAGCAGGCTGTACCCTGAGCTTGACATAAAAACAATCCTTTGCACTCACTCTTTGGATGATCTCAGCCACAGCCAAATCCCAGAATTGTTTTCCACCAGCCCCAGGTGGACCCTGAGCAAGGGCAAGCATCTACAGTACCCATGACCCAGTCACAAAGCCCTGCTATGAATCAAACTCGACTCATTGTGCAGCTGCTAGTAATATGTATGTATTGAGATTTGCCCACACTAAAAAGAGCCTCTTCAGTATCCAAGGAGGTCTTCACATGTATCTAGTTTCTCTCCTCCAATGGAATAAAGAAAGCTTTTTGCTTTTGACCCTCATTAGCTCTTTGGTTTTATTTTTATTTTATTATTCAGAGTTAACTGTACTTGTAATGACCTGTGTAAGCTCTTTGTTAATGGCAGTTGCATAATCTCTGTGTCTCTTTGACCATTTGTTTCAGAGTTGACACATCGCTCCCACAAAGTTCATATCTAAAGATGGCATTATTGCCTGGTGATTGGTTCCTCTTGCTCTTCACGGTGATGATGCTGCACTGGCTCTGGCTCCCAGATTCCTGTAGCTCACTGACTCAAAAGTGGCTGATGTTACTCCCTTCCTGGGATGCCCTGAGCAAAGGATCATTTGATGAAGAGAAAAAGACAGAAGGACAAAGGTTGAAGCTGAAAGGCCTCTTTGAGTGTCTCCATGTCCAATAAAAGTCCTTACTTTTCAATATGCAGCTGGCCAACTAGAGTTACAAAATGCCATGAATGCCCCACAGTACCATCATATATCATCATGACCCTCCCACAGGCAGCACCCCAGAGATTAGCTATGTAATGATCATATTCCAGACCCCCTTTACACCAAATAATAGGATTACAAAGGAAATCAATTTATAAAGATCAAAAAAATTTTATATTTCAAACATATTATTAATATTTATAGAAAGTCAATTTAAATAAAATTTTTGAATATTAATTTTAAAAAACCCAAATATATAGCGCTCAGGTTAGGAACTCCTGCATCTAGAGGGAAGAGAGGATATAAATGCTCTTGGGGGATAATATGGTGTTTTCAGGGTGAAAATAAGGGAGACAGAAGGGTGATGATACATGCCAATTGCTACACCACCACCCCATCTTATGGAAATTAGATTAATGACTCTAATAGACAGCCATATGGGCATTGCCTCAGACTTTTTACTTTCACCTGTAAGGCTACAGGAATAGACTACAACTGATCAGAGTTTCAAATCAGCAAATTGTGATAGCAATTTAAAGTGGCCATCATTGAATGAGAGATCAGTGCCGGGTACCATCTGTCTTCAAAGCCATCCCCAATTTAAGAAACACTGGAAGTGCTATATGTTCCTGAGTCATCACACTAAACTAGAAGCTGAACCTACTACATTTTTATTTGAGAGCAAAAACCTTTAGGGTGAATTTTTTGTTATTTCCCCCTGAGAGCAACTAGGAAAAGAAACTGAATTCTTAAATTTGTTTGTCTTGCTTGTTCAAAGGGAGCTTATAGTCTGGTTCTAAGAGGATCAAAGGGGCTGTACAGAAATGCCCATATGAGCTACATCATTATTGGCTACTTTACTCATCCACAAAGTTCTGATTAAAGTTTTTAATACGTGTTTTGTAAATAAATCAGTGAGATACACAGCCAGTCACATAATAAATGGAAGGAGCCAATAGTATGTAGGAGGAGCTATGCAAAATCTGAAAGGGGTAATCCACACATTAAATCTTTAAACTAAAAAATAATAGCTCACATTTACTATAATAATAGCATTTATGTAGCACTTTCCAAAGTGCTTTATATATGTTGTTTTATTTGAGCTTCACAAAAATCTTGGGAGGTAAGTACTATTATTTTCCCTATTTTCAAGATGAGGAAACTAAAAAATTTCAATTAAATAATTTGCCTAAGATCAGAAAGCTAGTAAGTTTCTCAGGCAGGATTTGAACTTAGGTTTTCCTCACTTTGAAATCCAACTCTAACCCTGAGACAAAAAAGTAGCAGAGATAAGGGGAGGAATGTAGCCAGCTCTGAGAGCCAGAAAAATATGGCAGTCATTCCAAGAGCACTCCTTGGTGTTAGGCCATGTGTATATCTGGTGAGGGTCAAGCAAACAAGAATTTATTAAACAACATTGCGTTTCAGGTACTGTGCTAGGCCCTGGGGGTACAGAGACAAAAATGAACCGGTCCCTAACCTCAAAAAACTCACATTCTATTGAGATAGGCTTTTGAAGGACAGTTCCTAGTCCTTATTATTGAATAAAGTCAAGTGGTGTCTTTAGCACTCCCTGGACACTATGTGAAAGAAAATAAGATAATAATTCCCAACCTCAGAGAGTTTGGAGGTCACACCCATGACAACAGAGGAGCAAGTACAATCTAATTCTGCTGTTTGGTTCTCTAGAAGAATGCTCAGGTCCTAGTAGACCCCAGCATAATCCATGTCCTGGACTCTGCTCTCATGTCATTAAGGCTATGTCTGGGCTCTACAAGACAGACCACATTCAGGATCAAGATGACCCTTCTGTGATCTCCAGCTACTCAAAAATCCATCTTACCTTCCTCTCTGGAAGATGAAGTCCTTGTTTCCATGCAAACTTAGACTCTTGGCTATATCCCTCTAATAGGGATAGCCCTCTATAAAGTGACCCAAATGATATGAGCCCATGTTCCTGACTACAGGGAAAGATGGAGAGAAGCTGACTTTTTTGTTATTGGGAATGTAAAATAGTGAAACCCATGAGAAGTGTTGATAATCCCCCTCACCCATCACCTCCTGGGTGACTTTTTAAAAAAAGTTTGATAGCCCCTTGAGTATAGTTTCAAATTGTGGCCATAATGGCTAGATCAGTTCACAACTCCACCAACAATGTATTAGTGTTCCAATTTTCCCACATCCCCTCCAATATTAATCATTATCTTTTCCTGTCATCTTAGCCAATCTAATAGATGTGATCAATCGTGAGGCCATCCTTATCTTAGAGTTGTTTTAATTTGCATTTCTCTAATTAATGATGATGTAGAGCTTTTTTCATATACTACAGATGGCTTTAATTTCTTCATCTGACCTTTATCCATTGAGAATGACTTTTATTCTTACAAATTTGACTCAATTCTTCCTATGTTTTATAAATGAGGGCTAAATTCTATGATCCTGCGACATTTAATCAAATGCCAGTAGGAGATTTTGGCAAGGTAAATTAGTGGATCACAGAGCAAAGACCAACCATCATACTAAGAGAGAGCCTTGGCAATTCTCGACTGGACTATTACAATAGCTTCCTAATCAGTCACCTTCATTCTGTCTTTCCCTTCTCCAACCTTCACACAATTATGGAATTAATATTCTTAAAGCTCAGGTTTGACCATGTCACTCTCCGAATTAGGAAGCTGAAGTGATTTCTGAAGGCCTCTAGGATAGAATACTAAGTCCTCCAATTGGCATTTAAAGCTTTTCACGATCTGGCTTCCACTATCTTGGTAGACAGATCTCACATTACTGTACTGTATGTTCCAGCCAAACGGGTCTGCTTGCCATTCTCTAGCTAGAACCTTTCATCTCCTGCAAAGCCCGTCCTCCATGCCCAGAATTCTCTGCATTTCTGCCTTTTGGAATCCCTGTCTTCCTTCAAAACTGAGTTCAAATGCTGTGTCCTACATGATTGTAAGCTCCTTGAAGGCAGCGGCCGTCTTTCACCTCTTTTTGTATACCCAGGCTTAGTAACACAGTGCCTGGTTCTTAATAAATGTTGATGGATTGATTAGTTCCTGTTATCAGTGCTCTTCTCTTTGCCCAATTACTTTAGAAATATTTTGTCTCCATAGAATTCCCAATCCCTTTTTTTTTTTTTTTTTTTTTGCCTGCCTGCATTTTTTATTTCCTTCACAGGTTAATTGTACAATATTTCAGAGTCCGATTCTTTTTGTACAGCAAAATAACTGTATGGACATGTATACATATATTGTATTCAGTTTATACTTTAACATACTTAACATGTATTGGTCATCCTGCCATCTGGGGGAGGAGGTAGGGGGAAGGAGGGAAAAAATTGGAACAAAAGGTTTGGTAATTGTCAATGCTGTAAAATTACCCATGTGTATATCTTGTAAATAAAAAGCTATTTAAAAAAAAAAGAAGAAATATTTTGTCTCTATTTCCTCCTCCCCACCCTGCCCAGATAGAGAGCTCCCTGTGGACTGGGTCTGTTTTGTTTTTATCCTTGTATCCCTAGTGTTAGTGGGTCTGGTAAATAGAAGCACTTAAATTCTCATTAAATTGAATGGAATTTAATTGTCAGTGAAATCCCCAATGAGACTGATTAGCCACAAGGGGGCAGAATCTACCCAAATTTGATGCAAATACAAATGATAAAATATTTTCTAATTATTAATAATGGGCATTGAGCATGTGTTTTCTCTGAGAATGTTTAATCATCATTGGGCAACTCAATTTCTTTGCTATTTGCTTTTTACTTTGAGACTCTTCACAAGATTATCAGTGACCTCAAGACCAGAAACCATCTATCTCTTTGACTTTACTTTCCCATTTGAAAAATAACGTACAATGAAAAGACCATTGATTTTGCTTGATTATTATTAATTGTTACAGGAGATAGCATAGGGGTGGGGGAAGGGACAAGGAATGATTGGAAATGGATGCAGGATTAGTGATAATGAAAGAAGAAAGAAAGAAAGAAAGAGAGAGAGAGAGAGAGAGAAAGAAAGAAAGAAAGAAAGAAAGAAAGAAACAAAGAAAGAAAGAAAGAAACAAAGAAACAAAGAAAGAAACAAAGAAACAAAGAAAGAAAAAGGAAGAAAGAAAGAAAGAAAGAAAAAGGAAGGGAAGGGTTAGTTACTATGTTGTTACTATGTAGTTACTATGTTGAATTTATTATGTAATTTTAAAAACAAGCAATATGCAATAGAGATTTGAAGTTTCATATACATTCCTCTTTTTGTGTTCTTAGTAAATGGAAATGTTCATGTTTGTTGGTTTGTCAAGTTCAGAATAATAAAAAAAGAAAATGTCTAAGAATGCTAAAATATATATATATATATATATATCTTTTAAAAAGAAAGAACTTTTCATATTGGAAAAGAAAACCTGGGTTTTTCCAGCTTTGTTATTTACCATCTGATGGATGACTTTGGAAAAGTCATACTGGATATTTTCCCTGTTTCTAAAATTGAGGGAGTGAGGTTTCTGTGCAGACACATGGATCAAACATATCATATAGATGATACATTAGGACCCTTTTGACCCCAATGTTGGAAGTACAAACTTCTTCATCTACAAAGCAAGGCTGCATTTTCAGAAGCGATCAAATAATAAAGACACATTAGGAAACTGAAGCTCAGAAAAAATAAGAAACTTGTCCATGATCAGAATTGCTAAGTGTCAGAAACAGAATTTGAAACCCAGTCTCTCAGATTTCAGAATCACTGCTATATCTCCTGTAGGCTCTCAACTAAATCCCAACATAATAAGAGATCATGTTGCCATAGCTTTTCAAGTTTATGGGGCACTTCCCTCACACTCACCCATACTGAAAGTATTATGATTCTAGGTGTAGCTGGGTAAAGTAGTCTATCGAGCACTGGCCCTGGAGCCAGAAGGGTATGAGTTAAAATCCAGCCTCAGATACTTATTAGTTATGTGACCCTAGGCAAGTCATTTAACTTAACAATTGCATATATATATGTGTATATGTGTATATATATATATATATATATATATATATATATGTTATGATTCCCCACTTTACAAATGAGAATACTGAGGCTCAGGGTGTGACTCCCAATGGGGTCCTTGGATCCCAAATCTAGAGTTCTCTCCTAGGGTCTCCACCACTCACAGACACAAACACACACCCTGTGAGTCCATCCTCTGAAGTACAGAGGGTGATCCAGTTACAAAAGCCCAGCAGAGAAAAGAACTAAGCCCTAGCTTGGGTAAAGCCCTGGCTCCACAAGACTAGTGAAAAGCCTCCAGTGGTGAGCCGGGACATGGTTTGGGTGAAGGGAAGCTTGGGACTGTTCAGCTCACTAGCAGCTGAGCTCCATCAGCAGTCACCACATCCGCAATTTTTTTCAACGTGGAAGGAAACTCTAGGCCTCCTAAAATTTCTCACCGCAAGCAGCCAAAAGGAATTCGGGCCATTCTTCTTCTCAAGCCTTTCTTCTTAGAGCTCTGGCTGATGGAGGGCGGGAGGGGGGGGGAACCTAATGGCAGAACTTAGAAAGTGTCCCTGGGACTGGTTCTTTCCTACATGTTTTTGGACAGGAGGAATCATACCCTCTTTCCCCGGGGCAGAAATACAGCAGGCTTTAGGAGAGGCACTGGGATGTAATGCAAAGAGTGCAGCAATTCTAATCCCATTTCTCTGTTTTCTAACTCTGTGACAGTAAGTGCATTTCCCTCCTCTGTAAAATGGATGTAATGTTACTTTACTTTGATACCTCACAGGTTTGGAGTAAGGAAAAGATCTTGCAAACCATAATGGGTTAGAATTGTGAGCTATCATTGTTCCATCCAAGTTGGACTTTAATTCCCTGAAGGGTTCTCTATTTTTATTAAACATTGAGGAGTAATGGTGATGAGTCTTGCCTGACTTTTATTAATACACATATTTTGTCATGGGATGTTGCACCCTTTCCAACTTGATAGGATCTGGAGCTTGCTTTGTTGAGAACAGGATCACTTCCATACTATCTTGAGGTATTAAAAGAGAATTGTATCTTGGTCTCCTGCTCAGCTTGGCAATTGGATAATGAGCATTTCAACCACAAAGACTCTGATTGACCATATAATAATTTGTGTGGGACAGGCAGGTGGTATCATGGATTGAGTGCTGAACTTGGGGCTTAGAAAGACCAGAATTTGAATTATGATTAGAGTACTTCTTAGCTGTTTGATCCTAGGCAAGTCACTTAATCTCAATTAACCAGAGTTTCTTTGTCTGAAAGATGGGAATAATAATATTTACCTTCTAGTGTTGGTGTGAAAATCAAATGAGATAACAAATGTAAAGCACTCTATAAACACTATATAAATGCTCATTATTATTATGTAAACACTATATAAATAATAATTATATAAACACTATATAAATGTCAATTCTTATTATATATTATTATACAACCCTGTATACATGCTAATTATTATTATTGCTTAAACTCTCTTAGTCTTAGCTTCTTCATCTTTAAAATGAGGATAATAACAACTCCAACCTTACAGTGTGGGCATGAGGATCAACGATATATATAAAGTGCTTTACAGATCTTACAAAACTGTATAAATACTATATTGTTTTTATTATTAACTTCTCTTACCTTTAGTTTTCTTATCTTTAAAATGGGGATAATAATAGGATCACCCAGAGAAGGTCTCCAGAGAGGCAACCAGAGTTATCTCCAGTCATCCTGAGCTGTGTCTTGCCACTCGACTCCGGATAACTCTAGAGGAGAGAGACTGATAACTTTGCATATCTCTGCCTCCCTTAAATCTAATTCACTCACAAGTCAAGACATCATTGTCCTGATGTCATTGGTTCTTTTTAAGAATGAAGGACAAACCAAAAGGATATGAACAGGCAATTTTCAGATGATGAAATTGAAACTATTTCCACTCATATGAAAGAGTGTTCCAAATCACTATTAATCAGAGAAATGCAAATTAAGACCACTCTGAGATACCACTACACACGTGTCAGATTGGCTAAGATGACAGGAACAAATAATGATGAATGTTGGAGGGGATGGGGGAAAACTGGGACACTGATGCATTGTTGGTGGAGTTGTGAATGAATCCAACTATTCTGGAGAGCAATCTGGAATTATGCCAAAAAAAATATCAAACTGTGCATACCCTTTGACCCAGCAGTGCTACTACTGGGCTTATATCCCAAAGAGATCTTAAAGAAGGGAAAGGGACCTGTATGTACCAAAATGTTTGTGGCAGCCCTGTTTGTAGTGGCTAGAAGCTGGAAAAATGAATGGATGCCCATCAATTGGAGAATGGGTGGGTAAATTGTGGTATGTGAATATTATGGAATATTATTGTTCTGTAAGAAATGATCAGCAGGATGAATACAGAGAGGCTTGGAGAGATTTACATGAACTGATGTTAAGTGAAATGAGGAGATCATTATATACCTCAACAACAATATTGTATGAGGATGTATTCTGGTGGAAGTGGATTTCTTCGACAAAGAGAAGATCCAATTAAGTTCCAATTGATCAATGATGGACAGAAGCAGCTACACTCAGAGAAGGAACACTGGGAAATGAGTGTAAACTGTTTGCATTTTTGTTTTTCTTCCAGGGTTATTTTTATCTTCTGAATCCAATTCTTCCTGTGCAACAAGAGAACTGTTCGGTTCTGCACATATATATTGTATCTAGGATATACTGTGTCATATTTAACATGTATAGGACTGCTTGCCATCTAGGGGAGGAGATGGAGGGAAGGAAGGGAAAAGTTGGAATAGAAGTGAGTGCAAAGGATAATATTGTAAAAAATTACCCAGGCATGGGTTCTGTCAATAAAAAGTTATAATTATTAAAAAAAAAAAAAAGAATGAAGGACAAACAATAATAACCAAGATCAAATAAAAAGATTTTACATATATGCACACATATACCATATATATCTTTGCACACCTTAAAATACCATATTATATTATTATATATTACATAATATAGGGTCATAGCACTTAGGGAGAGGCATCAGAACAAGGAATACTTGATTTCAAATTCTGCATTCAGCATACAATGCCACTGAGACTCTGGACAGATCACTCTGGCTGTAGGTAATTCTGTAAGATATAATGCAGAAATGGATCAATCTAAAGTGCCTTGTTAGATGGAGTTTCCTGGAAATGGAAAATCATAGGTACAATCATTCCCTTCCTTATTATTATTATTATTATTGCCATTTAATGCATTGAAGATGACTTACTGAAGTCAAAAATCATTGGTCTTCAAAAATAGTTGAAAACATTAGAAAAAAATCATAATTTCTCTCCATGTAGTTTTTGTTCTTTCAGCAAATACATGAACTGGAAGGAAGATAATCACCCTGTTTCATTCTTTCTGAAAGAACTACCCCATGAATAAAATCTGTACTGTTGAAACTATGGAAATTGTTAGAGGCACATAAAAGTCTAATGTTTTGAGAAGAGACTAGTTTTCAGAGGATCATAATTTTAGAGCACCAAGGGACCTTAGAGATCATCAGGTTTAACTACTTTATTTAACAGATGAAGAAACCAGGATTGAGAGAGATAGTGACATGGTACTATTTTGCAGGACTCATGATGAAAAATTCTATACCCTCTCCAGAGAAGAGTGAATTCTGAGTTAAAAAAAAAAAAAAAAAACCTGTCTTTGTTTTTCTTAATTTATATGTGGATAAACATCTAAGGCAAGATTTGAACTGAGTTCTTCCCAAGTCCAAAACTCTTATCTGTTACCTGACACTACCTTTCAGCTAGGATCTGGCTTACCCAATGGAATAATGCTCTTTTCCCCTACCCCAATACCATACTGTGGAGAGAGCTCTCCTGCCTCCCAATTAAAACAAACAAAACAGGCAGAAAAACCAATTTATTCAAAATAGTATCAGCTGGTTATACACCCAAGGCAGGGGTCCTCAAACTTTTTAAATAGGGAGTCAGTCAGTTCACTGTCTCTCAGACTGTTGGAAGGGCGGACTATAGTAAAAACAAAAACTTTGTTTTGTGGGCCTTTAAATAAAGAAACTTCATAGCCCTGGGTGAGGGGGATAATGGTCCTCAGCTGCCGCATCTGGCCCGCGGGCGTAGTTTGAGGACCCTTGCTTTAAGGAGTCTATATCCCAGGAAAGTTTCATTGACCCTAAACAGAGAGGATACTGCCTTGGACTTGGATCTAGAAAGACCTGATCTCAATCCCACTTCAGATACTTTTTGGTTATGTGGGAAGTGATTTAACAAGCCTGGTCTAGCGGTTAGAGATATTTCCTTAAGTTTCAAGTTCTGGCTCTTGGGCAAGATGATTAACACTGAACTACATGTGCTTAGTGCTCTAGGCCCTCTCTAAGAATATAAATTAAAGGCAAGGTGTTAACCCTCAATCCTTATGTGGAATTCCTTAGATCAATGAAATTACAGGCTCAGTACTTAGTGCTTCTAAGCCTCAGTTTCCTCATCTATAAAATGCATATATTATCTCACAGAGTTTTTGGGAAGGTCAAATGAGATAAGCAAAGTTATACAATGTTAAAGTACGTATATGCAAATTTTTATTTTCCCCAGTTCCATGTAGAAACATAATTTCTTTGGTTTTACACATTCATTCATTTTTTATATTTTTTCTTATGAATCATGTTGGGAAAGAAAAATCAGAACAAAAGGGAAAAACCATGAGAGGAAAAAAAAACAGAAGACAAAGAAAAAAAATTTTACATAGTGTGTGTTGATTTACATTTAGTCTTTATAGTTCTCTCTCTGTATTGGATGGCATTTTCTCCAAAGTTTATTGGGCTTGCCTCAGATTACTGAACAGCTGAGAAGAAGCAGTCCTTCATAGATGATCACTGAACATAGATGTTACTTTGTACAGTGTTTTCTTGGTCCTGATTGTTTCACTCAGCATTAATTCATGTAAATCTTTCTGAGCCTTTCTAAAATCAGCCTGTTCAACATTTTTATAGAACATTAATATTCCATCAGAAAGTATATATATTTTAATGCCTACCAAGTACTTTGTAAACCTTAAAGAACCAAATACTGAGGAAAAAACACCTTAGAGACCACCTAGTCCAACTCTCTCATTTTACAGATAAGAAAACTTCCCTAAAGGGAAGTGATTTGTTCAGTATCACAGAGATATGAATAGTGTCAGCAAGAGTTTTGTGTTCTAAAGTCAATGATCTAAAGCCATTGTACCCTTTCATTAGCCACCTAAAAGGTCATTTTGATGGTTAATGTTTTAAGGTAAATACTAGAGATTGTCTCATAAACAGAAGGTTGTGCATTACTTAGGATGGGAAAGTTTTTATTTTTGCCATCTAAGGAAAAAATGTATTGCCATGAAAAGGTGTTAAAAAGCATTTTCACAGGTCACAAACCCCTTAGCTGGAGGCTTTTCAAAATGGTGAATTAAAACATGGATAAAAAAAAGAAATCTGCTGAAAGGCTTAAATGCCTAAGAAATTTGTTAACACCCCCTACAGCTTTCTCTTTTCCTTAGCAAGATACTGGTTGCCTTCTGAACATCCAACTGCTCTCTCCTTACAATGATACCAGGCTTTTTTGAACAAATAGTAAATCAGGCACAGTCCCCACATCTCATATTTCTTTGTTACCTAAAATAATACATGTTCAGAAATTTTGCATTGATTGACCTCAGTGTCTCAAACTGGTTCACATGTGGGTGGTATCAACTGGAAAACAATGGCAGGGGAAGGGCTGTTTTTTTAAATCCTTCACCCCCAGCTTAGAAGTCTAGCTAACATGGTACTAGTTTGCAAGACCCATGATGAAAAATGCTGTACACCTCTAGAGAAGGGTAAACTCTTAGTGCAGATTAAAACATTATTTTTAAAAACTTTATTTTTCTTGATTTCTATGTGGGTTTTCTTTTGCAACATGGCTAATACAGAAATATGTTTTGCATGACTTCATACATATAATTGATAACACATTGCTTGCCTTCTCAAGAGGGTAAGGGAAGAGAGGGAGGAAAAATTTGGAACTCAAAATCTTAAAAATGAATGTTTAAAAACTTTTAATGTAATTGGGAAATATTTAATAAAATAAAAAAATATTTTAAGGGAAAAATTAAATAAAAAAGACCAAAGTAACAGACAAAATAAAACACAGTACTTTGTACCTAGGAGACACTTTATAAATGCTGGTTGGATTTGAATTTCTTTGTTGAGACATAGTATGTTTTCATGATTAGCAGTAGAAATATGATATCTCTGTGACTGAACCTCTCAAGTTATGGATAATAATAATAATAGTTCACTTTTACAGAGTGCTCACTATGTGCCAAGTATTAGGCTAAGCACTTTACAATTAGTATCTCATTTGATCCTCCTAATAACCCTAGGAAATAGGTGGGGTTGTTATGCCCATATTATAGATGAGGAAACTGAGTAAGTGACTTGCCCAGAATCACACAGATAGTAACTGTATGAGGCTAGATTTGAACATATCTTCCAGGCCCAATGCTCTATCCACTATGGACAGAAAGCAGGGTTGGGAGCAGGAGGGCTGAGGATGGGAGAAGTAGAGATAGAGAGAGACAGACAGTGGGAGAGAGTCAGAGACAGAGAAAGAATAGAGTAAATGAGAGAGAGAACTTATTAGACACTTGCTATAAACCAGGAATCATGCTAACCAGTGAGGATAAAAATACAAGCAGTTAAGATGCCTTGCCCTCAAGGAGCTTATATCTTAACCAAGGAAGAAAATACTTAAAAGAAAAGACAATGTGACATGGAATGGAGTTAGCTGGAAAGGGAGAAAGAAAGCTGGATTTGGGCAAGACAAAGCCAAAGTTCTCCAGTCAGCGTTCAGGATGATTGCCAGGTCAGAATCCAAGATTCCAAGAAGGAGGAGGGAGAGATGACGGTCCTAGGAGAAAAGAGATAGGAATGGAGATAGTGAGAAGTGAGGATGACGCCTGTATCTGAGCAAGACAAGGGAAAAGCTCTCCCATCAGAAAGTGGAGGGGCTCAAGGGTCTGAGACCAAAATTCCAGTGGGGAGCAGGTAGAGCTGACCAAGACGGCAAGACTCAATCTCTAAGGACTATTGCTTCCTCACCTGTGTCCAGAAGAAACCCAGAACAGAGGGGACTTCTAGGGACCTGAGGTCTGATTCCAAGCATATATACTCACTGCCATGGACCTGCAGCTCTCACAGGGCTTGAAGATTGTGGGGAGAAGAAAGAAAATTTCCACTCTACTGGAAGCCCAAGGGAGAGCTGTTAGGGTCTCCAGCTGTATTTTCAAAAGAGACTAGAAACCTAGAACTTTCTCTTTTTAAGCCTATCAAGTGGACAGCTCTAATTTCTCTCTTGCCAATCATCTCTAACATCACCCCCAGAAACCAGGGCTACCTAGGAGCCAAGATCTCTGGGTAATTCCTTTACTTTATCAAGGGGCCAGAGCTCTCATCATATCTAAGGTACCGTCCTTCAAGGCTCATTTAGAGCTCCCCATGGAGCCAGAGCACATGCCACATGGACTCATCCTCATTACTACAGCAAATGCAAACAAATTATTTTTGAAAGGTGACAAACCCTGTGGTGGGAATTAATTATTGCCAGGACAATGGGCTAACACTGAGGACTGAATAATTTTCAGCCAACTCTGCTAGGATCTTTAGACTAATTGGTAACTCCTTGACAGTAGCCTAGCTCCAGTCTCCCCTTGGGTGTTAATTGGTAACTTTGAGAGATTGTTATCTGAGACAGTGAGAGACACTTATTGTAACAGCAATATGGTTTTTTTATTCTAGAAATATTGTATAGTTAGGGCCAATAAATTACTCTTTCTTTACTAGAATAAAGATAAGTAAATAAACAGGCTGTTTCCCTTTACCCTATGAAGAATAAATTATTTCAAAAAACTGATGAATCCAGAAGAACTTAGCAAAGTCTAAAATAGTCTTTTCTGATAGTTGATTAACCTAACTTAACTAATTAGCCAATCTTTTCTGATACTTGATTAGCCTAACTTAACTAATTAACCTAAGAAATTTTCTATCTTACAGTTTAGAGAAGCAATTCTTAGGATGTCATGGATCTGGTCACTAGAGTAATTCAGATATTAATAGATAATTGGTTTTTTATGGGGGGATGGAGTTATTCTATCAATGTTCAACTATCAACTCATATATTTTAGGAACTATTCTCTTATCTTCTTTCAAGAGTTGAATGACTTAAGACTTTCCCTTATATGATCAGTGAATGTCCACTCTCTATTTTATATGCCTAAGTTTCCATGCTTTTCAAACAATGAACTCCTGATATTTGGATGAAACTCCCACTTCAAATAGCATTAATGATTCCATGCTGCCCACAGTAAAAAAATCCAGATTTCTTACCCTGGTATTTAAGGCCCTTCACAAACTGATTCCAAGCTATTTCCAAACTTTCCAAACTTATCACAAAATGAGAGACAAACTTATGTAAGTAAGTGTCCACTTGGGCCCAAACAGACCCATAGCTCCTATGGGTCTATAAACCCAAAGGGTTTATAATTATAATAAGTATTTTCCATGTCCCTTTTGTTTGTTATTCATAAATAGATGAGGAAGTTCTAGTCCTATGCCTTTTATTCCCAGCAACCAACAATATTCTCCAAAGATAACAAAGCACATCTATGGAAGCAGAGCAAATGCCAACAGATGCCATTAGGATTAAGAATACATTTTGTTTTGTTTTTAAAACCCTTTACAATCTGGCCCTGACCAACTTTTCCAGTTTTGTTACCCATGATTCTCCTTCCCACACTCTGAAGTCCATCCAGATTGCCATTCTTGATGTTCCTCACATGATGATCTCTGTGCTTTTGCACAAGCTGGCCTCCACGTCTAGAAGACTCCTCACCTCTTTCTTAAAATCCTTTCCTTCCTTCCTTCCAAAAATCAACCCAAGCACGACTTTCTGCATGATAATAATAATACAAGGTGTCCCCCAAATATTTGGGGACACTTTGTATTTGCACTCTCTGACCCCACAGGGTTGTTAGGAAGATCAAATGAGATGTTTGTAGAACACTGTATAAACTAAGACCAAGGAAATTCTGTGACTCGCTTGCAGTCATGCAGTCCTGGGATATCATAAAAGGGCAATGGATTTTTAAGTTTAAAATCCTGACTCCATCATCGAAACCTTTGCATTCTGTTATGGAAAATCAGGATAATACAGGTAGTACAATAGTGCCTGCCTCACAGATATGTTAGGAGGATCAAATAAATAAAGGAGGAAAAATATGAAAATGAGGGGGCTGCAACAGCTAAGGAAACTTGCAGTTCCATATCTATCTAATTGTACATATATCTATGCAGCTGTATACATGCATGATCACAGCATATGATTTAATGTTACAATATATGATTAATCTCATAGTTTGATTATATAGATATATATGAAGACAAAGATATATACATAGATGGGTATATTTGAAAATATGCATATATAATCATATAGTATATTCTATATGTGGTCATGCATATACATATATAATTATATTGCAAATGATTATATATGTGATTATATATGTATATAGGTAACATATATAATCGTATTACCATGTGTATAATTACATATGTAGTTATAAATAGGTACACATGTATAATTATATTGCTATTATATATATTATTGTTTTATATATATAGTTATACTCATACACATTGTATATGTATACAATAACCCTATATAAAAATGCATATATAAAGTTATACATATGCAGATATATATTTATAAATATATAGCTATGCAAGGACATGTAAAATATATATGTCTGAATATGAATATTTGCATATATGCATATTTTATATCTATATACACATAGTATTTCAAGGAACCTTACATAGAGATTAGTTGCCACGTAGAACTTTCCCCTTTCCCAAACCAAACTGCCCACTGCTTGTAATCCTAGCAGGCCTCAGAGGACTCTGTGGAATCAGTTTTGTGGTGAACCCTGTCCCACTACTTTTCTGCAAAGTCCCCTATCCTTTTTGCTTTTTTCAGGAACATTACCCCTTCCCTCCCCATTCCAATCTAGAGCTTTTGCTCTGTGTTAAATCTCATTCTCACACCAGTGCTGGGCTCCTCTACTTCTACTCTGTCTCCTGCAGGGCAGACTCAGCTGCTTACAGCAATGGTCATCAACTGTAGCTCTTCTGATAAGGGAGAAGACCACCAGATCATAGCATCTTCCTTGTTTTGCTACCCATCCTATCAATATATGCTAGGGTCCCTAGGTCCTCCAAAACTGCCAGGCCCTTCATGCACCTTTCAGCTGAACCTTCCTATTGGAGTTTTCTCTTTTACCTGGAAGGTAAGCTCCCCCAAGAGCAGGCAGTTTCTTACTTTTCCATTTCTTCAATGTTTGGCACATAATGAAAACTGAATAACTATTTTTTTTCATTAGTTCATTCATTATACTGGGAGGTACTTTGAACCCAGAACTTACATTACTAAATCAATTAATCTTTCCAATATGCCATTATTGCTTTTTCCCATTGATAGGTAAGTAATTAAGGGGTCACAACATCTAGCTAACCTGCTTATATAATTAATGCTTTCTACAATTTGAAAATACTTTGGATTACATTGATTTTGAATTTACCTAATGCATATTATAGTGGTAGAGTGGACAGAGTACTGGGCCTAAAGACTAATTTTTCTGTGTTTAGATCCAGACCCTGGGCAAGTCACTTAACCTTGTTTTCCTCAGTTTCTTCATTATAAATTGGAGAAGGAAATACAGTGGACCAATATTCTATTCACTGTGCCATTTAGCTGTCCCAAACATTTCATTTTTGCCTTAATATTCCCAAAGCCTAGCATAGAAGAGTCACTTAATAAATGCTGATTTAATTGAACTGAATTGACTTTTGAACACTTCTCACTCATAATAATACTCCGATTTTGCTCATTCAACATTACTTTTCATCCAGTTTCTCTATATTTCTATTTTGGTGAATCATTCGGCTTTCCCCAGGGCTTCTAGTTCCCTTTAACCAGTTTGAAAACAGTGGATCCTAACCTGAGGTTTTATAGGAAAGGAAGAAAATTTCAAGGCCAAATGAAAGAGTCATCTGATTTGGCAGCTTGGGAAGTGGGAGAAGCTATGGCGTCATTCATCTTCAAGACTGGGATTCGTTTGTGCTCTGACCCACTCTGTGAGAGACACCCTACCAATTTACAGGAAATTAAAAGCGCCAGACGCATTCGCACCAGGAGGGGCAGCGGGACCCACAGAGCTGAGTCAGTATATTATTCATGAGGCACCATTTGATTTTCTCTATTCCATACCCTGAACCACTGAGACAAAAGCAGCTACTAGGAAGTTGATCTGAAGTTATGTTGCATCTTATTTTAACAACTCCTAAAATGTCACAAAACCCCCAAATTCAGCTGTGGTGCTGTTGGCTGCCTCCCACACAGTACTCTTCATTATCCCCATGGTCTATAGGAATTCAGTGGCTCAGCCAACTGATTTCTGCTTAAAGAACAACTCAGGGGTGAGTCAGGTTTGGGGGAAGAGAGCCCTTCCCTCTAGGTCTTGGCAAGTGATTTCTTCAGCTTTGGTGACATCTGGTGAAGGATCTGAGTCTTTTTATGCCCCAGTGATGGGCAAAGGCCAAAAACAATGAAAATAAGGGTAGGATGGGGAGATTTAGATCTGAGAGGGACCCTAATAATAGGTAATATTTATAGAATGTTTTATGATTTACAAAGCACTTTATGTATATTATATCATTGAATATTCACAATCACCCTAGAAAATAGGTTCTATTATTGAACAAATGAGGAAACTGAGGCTGAGAGAGATTGAATGATTTCTCTTTAGTCTCACAAGAAGAGTAAGAGGCAAGTTTTGCACTCAAGTCCTCCTGACTCCTGTTGGTGAGTTCCTTCTAGAACCGCTATTTGGTGGTTGGCCAGTCATCATTCCCGTCCTTCTGCTTTTCTGGACTAAACACTGTGCCCCCAGACTCCACCACACTCCATTTCTCTTTTCCAACTCCCTTTTTGTGTTGTCTTTCCCTCAAAGGAAATAATTCTTTCTCTTTGCTGATGTTAGGGACCTCAGTTCTTTGCAAAGTGTATGGGACATTTGTTGTTCAATTGAAAACCCCATGGTTTGTTTGTTTGTTTGTTTTTTACAAAGATACTGGAGTGGTTTGCCATTTCCTTCTCCAGCCTATTTTACAAATGAGGAAACTGAGGCAAACAGGAGTGAGTAATTTATTTAGGGTCACACTGCTGAGTAAGAGTCTGAGGTTGGATGTGAACTTGGATTTTCTTAACTGCTCTATCTACTGCCTCCCTGCTGCCAAATAGAACACAGTCAGCTCCATGCTTATGACTTCACCTTGCCTCCTTGACTCCAAGGCCAGCATTCTGCAATGGGGCACCTAGATAACTGCCTGAACAGTCACGGGCCTTAGAGATCATTTACTCCTGAGCAGTTAGATGGGGCAGTGGATAGAGCGCTGGTCTTGAAATCAGGAGAACGTGAGTTCAAATTCAGGCTCAGATACTTCCTGTGTGACCCCACGAAAGTCACTTAGCCCCAATTGGCTTGGCAAAAAAAAATATCATTCATTAGGGACAGCTAGTTGGTGCAGTGGATACAGCACTAGTCCTGAAGTCAGGAGAACCTGGGTTCTAATCTGGTCTTAGACACTTAATACTTCCTGTGAGCCTAGGCAAGTCACTTAACCCCAACTATTTTATCAAAAAAGGAAAAAAAAGAAAAGAAAAGAAATTATTTAATCCAATCTGAATCTCCTTGAGGGGTAGGTGTTAAGCGATTTTGCCTGAAGTCACACTAAATGACACAGTTAAGATTCAATAGCAGGTTTCCTGACTCCATATATGATATTTTGTTGAGTTTTCCCTTTCCATCACACTATCATAAGCAACAAGTGAATCAGTAAGTCAGAAACATATACAACTTATGGCCCAGAACTTGACCTGGGTTCATTCTTGGAAGAAGATGGGAGGGATATCATTTTCCAGTGTACTATGGGACTTTCTCACAGATGACTCCTTTTTGGATCACTCACTCATTTTAGAATATAGTTTATATCGAGAGACTTACATGAACTGATGCTGAGTGAAATGAGCAGAACCAGGAGATCATTATACACAGCAACAAAAAGATTATATGATGATCAACTCTGATGGATGTGGCCCTCTTCAGCAATGAGATGATACATACCACTTTCAATTATTCATTGAAGAAGAGAGCTATCTACACCCAGAGAAAGAACTGTGGGAACTGAGTGTGGGCCACAACATAGCATTTCCACTCTTTGTGTTATTGTTTCTTGCATTTTATTCTGCTTCACTTTTTCTCTTGTGTGGCACAATAATGGATTTCTACCATGTTTAACATATATTGGACTACCTGTCATCTGGGGGGGGCCTTGGGGGAAGGGGGGAAAATTGGAACACAGAGTTTTGCAAGGGCTAATGTTGAAGAATTGTCCATGCGTGTGCTTTGAAAAATAAAAAGCTTTAATAGAAAAAGAATATATTTTATATCTAGAATTCTATAGAAAAGGGAGCTCTTAGCCCCCATGCAAAAATTCAATTAACAACATATCAAATAATATTTTCCCCCCAAAAAAAGAAAATATAAAACATGAAAGATTTGTACCCCATTTTCACAGAAACATATTTAGTCCTTCAGATTTATAGTTCTATCTTTCAGGCCATTAGAGAACTCAATCAGTTTCCCCTGGTTTAGTGTGGGCCAGAAGGACAAATTCTGAGTTTGTTCCTCTGCATATAGTATTCATTCATATCCCACACAATGCCAACAAAATCTCAAATGTACTGCACTCCTTCCAACAAAACTCCAACAAAGAAACCTCCTCCTTTAACTTGTTCTCTTAGGCTAGACTCCTCTTAGTCACAACCACTATATGGAGCATCCATCCATTATATTCAGAAATCTACTGTGTAGGGTTCTGTGGTAAAACTTGTGGTGATTGTTCTTGATTCTCAAAGAGAACCAAAATGACATTACTATGTGGGAATCAAGTTATGTGTGTCTGACTGTGGCTGACCAGAAGAGTTCAGAGTATTCTGCCACAGATGAGGGACAAATAGTCCTTATGAACATTTGGGGTACATCTCACCCCAGATGAGTATTTGTGCATCTCACATTCCTTTAGAGCCACTTTAGTTGGGTTTTACACACAAAGCTCTGCACCTTCTCTGATGAGGGCACGCCATCTGGGTGGTCCTGTGCCAGTGTCTCCCATGTCACACAATCAATTTTAAAGTTCTTAAGAGAGACCTTGAGAGTGTTTTTTCTGACCACCATGTGAGCACTTGCCCTGTACGAGTTCTCCCTAAAGTAGTCTTTTAGTCAAGTATGTGTTTAGCATTTGAACTATGTGGCCAGCCCAACAGAAATGTGCTCTGTGCAGTAAAGTTTGAGTTCTTGGCAGTTTAATTTGAGAAAGAACCTCAGTGTGAAGGAAGTGATATAGTCAGACCTATGTTTTAGAAATAGTTCTTTCATAGAAGATGGTCTGGAGTGGGGAAAGGCTTGAGGCAAGGAGGAAAATAAGGAGGCTATTGTGATATCCCAAGTGAGAGGTGATGAGGACTTGAATTAGGGTAGAACAGAGAGAGAACTGTTTTGAGGAATGTTAAGGTTGAGTTATGGTTAGATATATGGGTTGAGTGTGAGAAAGAGAGTAGAAATTTTAAACTATGAAATTAAGTGACTGAGAGGGTAAAGGTTCCTTCCATAGAAAGAGGAAAGTTGAAAAGAAGGTGACAAGAATGAGTTCTACTTTAGATATGTTGACTTGACAATGTCCATAGCCTTTGGGTAGCAACTATTCAAAAATTAATGATGTGTGACTAGGGCTCAGGACAAAGATTAGAGATGGATATATAGCTTTGGAAGTTGCCTCCTAAGAGATAATAATTGAACTTCTCCTTTACTGCTAATTATTTAAATTTAAGTGTGGGACTTTATATTTATCCCTAATGAATTACATCTGCTTAGATTCAATAATAACAATCGTTTACTAAGACTCTACTCTGTGCCAAGGCAACAGATATAAATAAAATGAATGACACAATCCCTACTTACAAAAAAAAAAAAAGTTCTAATGTAGAAGACAAGAAACACATATATAAGTATATGCAGAATATTAAAAGATAAGAATAAATACATATAAAGTAGTTAAATAGGAACCGTTAGGGGGCAAAGAGAATAGAGCATCAGTCCTGGAGTAGGAGTATCTAAATTCAAATTTGTCTTCACGCACTTACTAGTTGTATGACCTTGGGCTATATAACCTTGTAGAATCCTGATTGGCTCCAAAAAATAAAATAGTTAAATACAAAGTAGTTTGAAAGAAAGGGTACTGATGTTTGGAAAGATCAAGAAAGACTTCATAGAGAAGATGGTTCTTGAGCTGTCTTGAAGGAAAAGTCTATGAGGGAGAGGTATGGAAGAAGTGTATCCCAGATAAGGGGATGACTAAGACAAATGTGTGGAAATGGAATAAGAGGCACAATGTGTGAGAAACCAGGGAAAAATCAGACTGACTTGATCATAGACTAAAAGTTAGGGAGAAATGATCTTTAAAGCTAGAAAGGTGTTAGGGGCAAATTGTAGAAGATTTTAAAAGCTAAACCAAAGGATTTGTGTGTTATCCTAGAAGAAACAAGGAACTAGTTGACTGAGGAGGAGAGTGACATGGCCAGATCATTGTTTAAGTAAAAAGCATCCTAGCTGCTGTGTTAAACTTGAAGCAAGGGAAGACAATTAGGAGACTGTTAACAGTGATCTAGGAGAGAGGGGACTGAATTATGGGAGTAGAGAGAAGAAGTTGGCTACAGAAGGTCAGATGGAGATAGCAAAGACAAGATTTGACAACTGATTATGTATGTAGAATAAAGAAGAATGAAGACGAGAATAATGCCAAAATTGCTAAATTGGATAGAAAGAAAGAATAGTGAGTAACTGGAAAGAATAAGTCTAGAGGAGGGGAGGAAAGCTCATCAGTTGTAGATGGGCTGAATTTAGGCTATCTCCAGGGCATGCAGATTAAAATTTCTAATAAACACCAGAAGATTAAAGTTTGAAACTCAAGAGAGATACTGGGCTCCAATATATAGATTTGTAAATCATTTAATGCATAAACATGATAATTGAGGCAGCTAAATTGCATAGCAGATAGAATGAATACACTGGAAGATCTGTAATTCAAATCCTGCCACAGACATTATTTGTGTGACTGAACAAGTCACTTAACTTCTTTCCTCAGCTTCGGTACAGAATTATTTTACATAGATATACATATATGTGTGTGTTTATATACACATTTTCTATAAAATCTAGATAATAGCATCTACATTAGAGATGATATGAAAATCAAATGAGATAACATGAAAAGATTTTTTTTGAGTGGACAGATGAATAAATGTAACTAATAACAATTTTTGTAAAAAAATTTTTTTTTTATTTTTTAGTGATCTGCAACCTTTATATGAGCTAAAGCATAGCTCAAAACATTTATTTACTCAGGATGTCTCGGTAAGAAGGATGATGTTCAGAAGGAGGGAAATGGTTACTTCCATTGTAATTTCTTTTGTCAGTTCACATCTAGAATATTAATTCGGTTCTAGGCAATGAATTTACAAGTCATATTAATGAATTCTAAAGCACTAAGAGGAACTAGGTGCTGTAATGGATAGATGCCAGCCTGGAATCAGGAAAACCTGAGTTCAAATCTGACCTCAGACTCTTACTTACTGTGTGACTCATATAACCTTGTTTATCTCAGCTTCCTCAAAAGTAAAATAAATTGGAGGAAATGGCAAATCGTTCCGGTATCTTTGCCCGCAAAACTCAAAATAGAGTTAGACCCAAAGAGTTGGACCCAACTAAACAACAGCAACAACAAATTAAGTGTTTTATAAATGTTATGTACTGTTAAATTTACATGAGTGATAATGAGATTAACAAGAGAGAGTAAAGAGAGAAGAGAAGCTGTCCTCAAGTTAAAATTAATAATCTGAAATAAAAAGAAAACTGAAAACAAAATTACAGTCATCTATGATTTAATTAGCAAAGTTAGCATTTGCATATCAGACCAGGTCATCTGATTCCTCAAGAGTGATTTACAGAGCTGAGTTTTGTAATAGAAAAAAGAATTTAAAAAAATACAAAAATTTATTTTGAGCATAATTCAATTGGACAACACAGGTCACCTGACTAGTTAACTTCTCTCAGAATTTCTTAATCCTACCCCAGAGTCCTTACTTTGCCGGTGGTACCTTTTGTAACCAGAAAGTGTACTGAGAAGGAGGTTCTTGTAATCAATAGTTAGCAGTCACACACATCCCTATCTTCCTTAGGAACTACCATTACTGAAATAACTTAAGACACTAGTTCAAAGGGGGGAGGGGGGAGGGAAAGGAGCTTACTTACCCACTAAGATTAGAAAAAGGAACTTAACTTCTGACTGATCTTTTTCTAGCTGCCATAAAAGAGAATCCAACTTTTGGCCAACCCCCTTTCTATATAAACTAAAAGGGGGAAGTTAGCCTTTAAAAAGAGTAATCCTATGATCATTTTCTTATGTCTTATTCTAATTAATCTTCTATTAAATGATAAAATCTTCTCCATTTATCTATTCACTAAAATCTATAAGGTAACCTAGGCTTAAGTAACTATTTATGTTAGTCTGGTTTAGTTGTTAAGGTTAACTTTTCCTAAAGAAGGGAGTTTAATTCTATAATCAAAGTAATCAATACTAATTGATTTCCTTTTTATTAGAATAGAACCATGGGGTACATTCACAATTAGAATATATAATTTAAATAAATGAATCATCAAAGGAGGCTGAGAAGGAGCAGTCAAGACTCACAGTGTTGTCAGATGTCAAAATCTTTTCCATTTTAATTCTGCCATTCAACCTACATACTTTCTCCCTGCTTTTTGCCAAATGCACTTTAAATAAACATGTCTGCTAAGAATTGCTGGTAAAAAGGTAACCAGATTAGGGCTCAAGATAAAACTCTGAAGAATATCACTAGAGATTTTCCCTCTAGAACATGGCTCAATTAATCCATGGGCTTTGGTTTGACTTGACTAACAAATTTTGATTCCCTCCTAAAATTACAATCTTCCAACCAACCTTCAACTTGAATGACAAGAAATAATTCAATTCAATGAAACATTTATTAAATGTTTACTATGTGTCAGTCACTGATCTCAGGGAGCATGTTATCTAGTGGGAACTACAGAATTTAAACAGATCGGTAAGTGCAAGATAAATTGGCACTTTTACCCTGAGCCTGGGCTCTATGTGCCATAGAAAACAGGCATATGCAGATTACAATGCACTTTACCCAATGGGATGGAGAATCACTTTCATTGAATAGATTTCTCAGAGGGAACAATTAAGTAAATGGACAAGGTTTGCTTCTGCTTGACTACAATGAGAAGAAAAATTACCTAATTGGAAGGGAATAAATGTTTTTTTTAGTCAGAAGACATTGTGTCAAATGCCCTGCTAAAACCTAGGTACAGTATGTCTACAACATTTCCCTGACTTAGCACTTTAGTGACCTGACAAAAAAGAAAGGTAGGGTTAATCTGCTGTAGCCTGCCCTTGATGAAATCAAGCTGGCTTTTAGAGATTGCTGCACACTTCTTTAAATGCCCCAAAACCTTCTACAATGTTTCATCATATGTTTGGAATTTTGCTGGGAGCACAGCTCATCTGCTGAAGGAGAGTGGGATGAATATGAAGTTGAAGAAAGGAGATTTTGAACCGCTGCATCAAGGAGTATAATTGGGAATACATTAAAAATGGACAAAAGAATTACCATGAATAATTGAGGAAGGAAGGAAGGGAGAGAGGAAGGAAGGAAGGAACGAAGGAAGGAAGGAACGAAGGAACGAAAGGAAAGAGAGAGTCAGGGAGGGAGGGAGAGAAAGGGAGAGGAAGGGAGAAAGGAAAGGAGGGAAGGATGGAGAGAGAGAGTAAAAGAAGGAAGGAAGGAGGGAGGAAGGAAGGGAGAGGGGAAGGAAGGAGAGGAAGGAAGAAGGAAATAAGAGAAGGAGGGAAGGAGGAAGGGAAGAAGGGAAGGATAGAAGAAGAGAAGGAGAGAAAAAGGAAGGGAAGGAGGAAGGGAAAGAGGAAGGAAGGAGGATAGGAGATGAAGGAAGGAGGATAGGAGGTAAAAGTAGGAGGAGAGGGAGGGAGAAAGAAGGAGAGGAAGGAGGGATGGGGGAGGGGAGGAAGAAAGGAGGGAGAAAAGGAAGAAAAGCAGGAGGGAGGAAGGGAAGGGGAGAGAGAAGAGGGAAGGAGGGAGAGAGAGAAGAGGAAGGGAGGGAGAGAGGAAAGGAGGGAGACAAGAAGGAAGAAAAGGAAGAAAGGAAGAAGGAAGGAAGACAGGGAGGGAGGAAGGAGGGGAGGAAATCAAGAGAGAAGGAGAGGAGAAAGGAAAGAGGAATTGGGAAATGGAAGAAGGGAAAGAAGATGGGAAAGTGGGAAGGAAGGAAGGAAGGAAGGAAGGAAGGAAGGAAGGCAAGAGAGAGGAAAGAAGGAGGGAAGGAAGGCAAGAGGGAGGAAGGAGGAAAGAAGGGAGAGAAAAAAGGAAGGAGGGAAGAAAAGAAGATGGGAAGGAAGAGATGGAAGAAGGAGGAAAGAAGGGAGGGAAGAAAGGAAGGGCCAGAGGAAGGAAGGAGGGAGGGAAGAAAAGGAGAGAAGGAGAGATGAAGGTGAAGCCTATGGATTCCTCAGAACAATGTTGCATAGAATTACAAAGCAGACCAAAACTATTGAAATATAATTATAAAAATAGATTTTTAAACCCAAGTTTATGGACCCTTACTTCCTTAGAGTAGGTAAAACCCCACCTATCCCTTTTAATAACTAAACCTTGGTACCTTCTTCATGGTCAGTATTTGTAGTGGTCTGCCCTTTTATTTCTTTATTCTCCTCTTACCCCTCATACCAGCTTGAGATCCAATTATTAAATTTTCATTGTGAGTACTTACATTCAGAAATCAGCAATCAGGCCTTGATCGATTGTTTGGCTGATTTCTAGCCTTAGGAAAGTAATGTACAAAAATTTAATTATATAAATTAAAATTGGAAGTGTATCATGTGTGCACTTTTTAAATTTAGAGAATCAATTCACCAACACATTACTGTCTACATCCCACCAATGTCCTTCATCTCCTTTTTCTATGATGATGGAAGGATCTTCAGAGGTATTGATTTAAGATTCCTGTCCTAAACAAGCTCCAAGAGTTCTTGATTTAAATCTTTCCCTCTATCTTTGTCCCTCCCTCCTCTCCTTCCTTCCTTCCTTTCTCCCTTTCTCCCTCCTTCTTTTCCTCCCTCCTTCCCTTCCTTTCTCCCTTTCTCCCTCCTTCTTTTCCTCCCTCCCTCCCTTCCTTTCTCCTTTTCTCCCTCCTTCTTTTCCTCCCTCCCTCCCTCCCTTTCTTCCTTTTTTCCTCCCTTCCTCCCTCCCTCTCTCCCTTCCTTCCTTCCTTCTTTCCTTCATTTAACAAACATTCCTTAAGCATCACTGTCTGTGGAGGGAGAGTTGGTGTGAGATTTTTCTGCTGCAAATGAGAGCGCACTAGATGCAGTCTCTGAAGCTGAGATGCAACAAAGTATGGATCAATTTCTCTTCTGCTTGTGCTAATTAACAACCAGAAAACAGCTGCTCCCCCAGCCAGCCCCACACTAGCCATGCGTGGAACCATCAGTTTCCGCACATGAAGAAGTGTGGAACATTGACTAAGGTCATTTACCTCCGCAATATACCTTCTATGAATCTACCGTGAAGTTGACACACACGTTGGCAGAGCGAGCTCAGGACTGGGAGATTCCCGAGGAAAATGTAGCAGAGGAAAGGTGTGACACTGACTACCAGACTGCGGAGCCCTTGTGCCATCTCCTTTGTGCGCCTGAGAAATCCGAATAGAGTCGGGCGCCATACCAGGAGACTGGATGGCTTCCCCTTGAATTGCCTTGGGGAGAGTCAGAAGGTTCCTGGCAGGAAGGTCCCAGACGCTGAGGTCCTCCTCGAATTGAAGTGCCAAGCATTCATACCGGCTCGGAGGGGCTGGACATGTTCAAATGCCCATGTGCACTTGCACGAGAGTGCTCACTCAGGGCAGAGGCTCGCCTGGAGGGCTACAAGGGCACCCTCGAGGTCTCTCTGAAGGACTGGGAGACCTTGCAAGGCAGCACAGAATCCCCCAGGACGGTGTGCCCTCCACAGAAGGGGCTGTGCTCCATCAGCAAGCAGAATTGAAGGAGTTCAAAATAACGTGAGACAAGCAAATTTAGAGAACCCACTGGAAATGTGCACGCGGACTATTTTATACCTTAACTGTTCATTCCAGGTTGGTGTCAGTCTGATCAGCCACAGCCAGATTCTAACACAGTGATGTCATTTGGGTCCTTTTCGAGAATAAAGAACATCAACTAACGGTCTATATGCCAGACAGTGTTTAGAGGAAGGAAATACAAAGGGGAAAAAACAAAAAAAAACAAAAAAAAAAAACTAGTTCCTTCCTTCAAAGAGCTTATATTCCACTGGGGAGAAACATCACATACACAGAAAAAAGCAGTTATAGAAAATGTAATAAAACAATAAAATAAGTAGAATAAAGTATACATAGTAAAAATAAGATATATGCAAAGTAAAAACAAACTACTTTGAGGAGGGGAGCAGGGAAAGAAGGCAAAAGCAATAGCTCTCTGTTAAGTTGACAAGAACATTACAGGAACCTCAGAGCCCATTTAGTGCAACCCAAACCTGACCAAGAAGCCCCATTATGACATAGTAGACAAAGGTAACTTCAACTGCATTTTGCCAAGAACAAAGAGGTAGACCGGGTGTCTTGGGCAGAACATTGGTCAGAGAACCTGGAGACCTGAATTCTAGTGCTGCTCTGATATCGACTAATGATATTAACCATGGGTAACATATAGGATTTAGAGCTAGAGCCATCTTCTAGTCCACTCTCCTGGCTTCCTCTGTCAAGCTGTGGGATCTTCTGCAAGTCACCCAACTTTTTGATTTCTCTTTTCTAGAGCTGTTTCCTAATAGATCTGTTTCCTGATAGAGCCAACTACATAGCCTCTGAATTCTAGTTCTAGCTTGACAATATTCCTTATTTTGCAAATTAGGAAAATGAGGCCCAGAAAGATTGTCATTTATTTACCCCAAGTCACAAAGGTAGCTCTAATCATTGTTTCTGTGATTCCAAACTCCATAATCTTTCTACTACACCATAGCAGCCTCCAAATATCTGTGGCCTCAGTTTCCTTAGCATGTCAGTGGAAATAATGCTAAGAATTTAATTTTCAAGATCAGAGCTAATGGAAAATTTAATTTTTAAATACAGGACTCTTTGGAGAAGCATAAGGATGTAATCAAAAAAGGGATATCAGAAGGGACTTTATAAGGTTTGTCTGTTTACCTTCCTACATGGGAGGATGACACCTGTAACTCATTAGAACTTTCTCATTATTATGGCAGTTATATAGACAGAGAACACAGGTATGAGTTGAATATTATGGGATATCTTTTTTTTAAATGATGAAGTTAAGGGGTGAGAGAACAGTGTACTGGGAGAAAGGGAGAGAAGTACAAATTGTCATAAAAAGAGGCAAGGAAAAGCTTTTACAATGGAGGGGAAGAAAGGGAGGAGAAGATGAGTGAAACTTACTCATCAGAATTGGCTCAAAGAAGAAATTTTATATATATATATATGTATGTATGTATATATATACATATATATTTAATAGGATTATTTATTTATATATTATATAATTATATAATATAATATGTCATATATTATATTATATAAATATGTATATTTAATATATATTTAATAGATAGAAATCTATTTTATCCCACAGGAAAATAGGAGGGGAATGGGATATGGGAAGGGGCCAGAGGGTGATAAAAGTGAGGGCATATTGGGGAAGGAGTGGTCAGAACCAAAACACTTTTAAGGAGCAATAGGGTGAAAAGAGAGAGAGAGAGAATAAATAGGAGGAAATACAGTTAGCAATAGTAATTGTCATCAAAGCAAGTTTCTCTAATAATATCTCATTTCTCAAACATAGAGGGAACTGAGTCAAATGTATAAAAAATAATAGCCATGCCCCAAGTGATAAATGATCAGAAGATTTGAAATGTGCCCAGACGGTTATAAATTCATTGGTATCCTTTGACCCAACAACACCACTATTAGGCATGAATAGCAAAAATAAGTTGAGGAGGGGAAGGAAAATATGTACAAAAAATATTCATAGCAGCTTCTTCTCAGGGCAAAAAAAAAATGGAAATTGAGGGGATGTCCATCAATTTGAGAATAGCTCAATAAACTGTGATATGTATTTGTGAGAGAATATTATTGTTCTGAGCTAAGGAGAATGCTCTCAGGAAAAACCCAACACCTGGAAAGTCCTCCATGAAGTCAAGCAAATAAAATGTACTGTATACAAAGTAATAGCAATGTTCTGGAATGACCAGCTGTAAATGACTTTGTTATTCTCAGTAGTATAATCATCCAGGACTCTTCTGAAGGACTTATGATAAAAAATCCTATCTGTATCCAGAGAAGGAAATGATTGTATCTGAATACAGATTGAAACATTTTTTTCTTTCTCTCTCTCTTTTTTAACTTAATTTTTCTTGAAGTTTTTTTTTTTAATTTTCATTAGGGTTGGAGAGCTATGTTTTCTTTCACAACTTGACTTTTATGGAAATGTTTTGCATAATTTCACATGTGGTTTCTTAATTGTGAATGGAAATAAGGAAGAGAACCTAGAACTCTAGAATTTTAAAACAAATGTAAAAAAAAAGTTTTGTTTCAAATGTAACTGGGGAAAATATTAAATAAATAAACTTAAATTTTTAAAAGAATTTAATTTTCAAAAGAAAGAAACAAATTACATCGGATTTGAAATTAAAGGGACTAGGTTTGAACTCTCTACCATTCAAGGAAATTAGGGAAATTACTGAACATCTTTGGGATTTAGTTTCCTCATGTATAAAATGAGAGATTTAAACTAGATAGATCACCTCTAATTTTCCTTCCAGTTTCCTTCCAGCTCTTATGAGCTATAAAAAAGGAATATATTTTAACAACTAAATAATAATAACATACATATGATATTTTGACAAAGCACTTTCCTTACAAAAACTCTGTGGAATAGATCATACATGTATTTTCTTTTTACAGGAGAGGAATCTGGAGTTAAGAGGGAAGGGTAAAAATGATTTACCTAGAATAACAACAACAACAATGGTCATAACAATAGCTAACATTTATAAAGTCCTCTGTGATTTATAAAATGCTTTACACATGTGATAGAGATACTGCCCTATGAAGTACTGCCTTAAAGCACATATAAACATTCCCTGCTTAGTTCCACTTGACCATATGGTAACTTTGGTCTACTTCCAGCCATGTTAGTCTCAGACTTACAATAGAAGATGATGAAGAGTTTCCCCAATTAGTTTCTGACTAGAACTCAGTGGATATATCAAAGCTATAAGCTACCCTTCCATGGCCCTTCTTTCGGCTACATATGGACCATTTTACGTTTGATCCCAAAAACTGAGGGGGGAAGATGGTTTCTTTAAGTCCCCTGTATCCACTATCTGGCCCTGAATACTCTTTGTGAGGGTGGCTGAAGATTCCAAGAAAAAAGTGTCTAGACAATCTCATGAGTTTCTTGGTCTAGAGGACTGCGTAATGACTGAATCATCCCCTGGCAACAGCAGTCGACAGCAAGGGAACCTTTGACATTAGTGAGTTTGTCCACCATTAGGAAAGGGGCTATGTCCAATTCATTTTGTCAATATAATTACTCAAACAATGCAAAGCTGAGATGAAAGGTAAAGTACCTAATTAACAGTAATGTAAAACTGCTTCATGTTGTAGTGAGAATTACTGTCAGTCTCCCAACCAACTTTACCAGTAATTATAAGTTATTATTCAATTGTGTTTCAATTGTTATCGTAATATATGCCATGATTCTTTTTATACTTAGTGTAACATTTTGTAAGATGAATTACCTCTCCCATACTTATTTATATTATACATTAAGTTCTTCTTTTCCTACTAATCCTAAAGTTGATACAAAAGATAGCACTATCCCCAGGATTCCAGGTTGGGGGTTCAATGAGTCACTGAGTGAAAAAATGGGGATCCTAATTCCCCTAAACAGGAGCCACACTTTCCTAGAATATATCTATTCTAAAAACTGCATGTCTGAGTACAGAATATAGAATGAGCTCCTGGGAGCTTAGCCAAGTAATTGCTCTATTGATAGACATATATTATCTCATTTAATTCATAATCACTGAAGTTATTAAGTATTAGAGCCCTGACTTGACCTCCTGCCCCCAGTTCCAATTTCCTTTCCAATATACAATAATGAGAAGCTATCTACTATCTCTTCTATAATACCCTACAGGTGCTTTTCCATAGAAATAATTAAAGACAGTATAAATTACTTGTTTTTTTACTTCTCCATGTTGCTTTTGGCTTACAGCTCTGCTTTAGGGTGTGGTTTGAGTGTTATGTTCTTGATGCTATTTCCAGAAAAAATCCCATCCCTTTTAGATATCAGATAAAGCAAATTAGACCATTGCCTCTACAGGTCAGAATCTTTTGGAAGAACAGGAAATGTAAATTTCATGGTGAGGGGAGGGGGAAGGTATATGAGCAAACAGAAAATGTTATATCCAAACTTTAGCAACCCATCAGATTAGACCTCTCCAAAGAGAAGCTGGACAGTCATTGGCGAGATTATATAGCGCTTTGGCAAGACAGGGAACATAGGAATTGAGCCTGCTACACTCTCATAATTGACTTGGTCTTTGCTGGGCTTGGTCTGGGGAAGTTGTCCCTACCTGTTTTGCTTTAATGATGATGGATAAAGCACCTGGACTAGTTCCAGGAGATTCAAATCTAATTTCAGGCTTCATCACAGACTCATCATGGGACTGACTTAGCTTTTCTGAGGCTCTATCTCCCCATCTATAAGTAAAAGGATAGGAGAATAAGAAGATACTGAGCTGCATTGGAGAAGGAATGGAAGGTTGGTTTTTGGTGAGCTTCTCAGATCAATTACAATTGAAATGTTTTTAAGTCAAAATGCTTGTCCCACCCTAGTCTGATGCCGTCATATGTTATTTCCTGGTCAGGAAGAGTTAGTCAGATTCTCCTAAATATTTATTAAGCATTTAATATGTGTCGAGCTCTGTGGTAAGCACTTGGTCAGAAGATCTTGGTCAGGAAGAGATAATTGATATCCTAGACTTCTTCTTGATGGTTTTTCTTTAAAAACTCATGTTTTGCCAAATAAAGGGACTTCACTTTCCTGATTTGGGGAACTAGATGCAAATTTCAAGATTTCATCACCTACTAAAGCCCTGTGGAAGTTATTTCCTTTTTACAAATGAGAAAACGGAGATTTAAAGAGATAAATCAACTTAGCCAAAGTTACAGATCTAGTATGAGAAAATAAAATACAAACTACAATGCTTGACATTTTAGGTGCTTAATAATTGTTTATTCAATTGAATGAGGCTATAATAAGGACTTGAATACCCAGAAATCTCATTCACAAGCTACTCTTTTAACTGATTTCCTCCCTCTAACCCTATCCCCACTGTTAAAGAGCCTTCCTCTTTGCTTTATCAAACTGAACAGCATGATTTGTGACTATCATTTTCTAATCTGCTTATGAAGATTCTAGTAATTCCCACTGTAAATCAGAATGACAACTCTTTTTAAAACCAATCAAATATTCATTAAGAGAGAAGCTTGCTACATTTTCCTGATTGAACCTCTGATTTTGAAGTAAGGGAAGGAGATAAGATAGAGCCCTCTAAAGTAGAAGGAAGAAGAAATGATGGAGAGGAAGAGAAAGAAAAAGGAGAAGAAAGAAGGGAAGGGAAGTTAGGAGAGAAAAGAAAAGAAATTTTAGAGCAATTGGAATTATTTATTCAGGAGAAGAGATGACTAAGGATTTGAAAGCCAGTCATTCTGATCTCCAGAAAGAACAAGACCAGAAGCCCTTTTGATTATAATGGACCTTAAAGAGGTAATAAATTGAAAATCTGAAGCAGCAGGGTTGTCTCTCAGTGGAAAAGATATCCAGAGAAGGTTGGGCAATTTCCTTGTCTGGATCTTTTTATCATAGTAAAGATTAGCATCTTCCTGGGATGGTTTAAATATTGTAATGGGTTTAAAGTCATGAATAGGATTCAGGCCCATGAATCCTGTGAAAGAGGGTCACTTTTATTTATCTTCCTAATTTTCTGGCACCAAACACAATATTTTATGCACAGTGGATATTTAATAAACATTTGTTGACTTCTATAAACACCATTATATTTATTGCCTCCATTTTATGGATGAGAAAACTGAGACATAGAAAAATTAAATGGTTTGTTAGTAAGTAATAAAGTTGATATCATATCTTTTGACTCTAGAACCAGTCTCCTTTCCACTATACCATACTTTTTCCAGGTTTTTTCTGAGATGGTGATTCCCTTTAATTCTTGTCCCTTTAATTCCCTTTAAGTCTTGTCTCATCATTTCCTTGCTCCAAAACCTTCAGTCAGGTTCCTTGGAATTCATTAACAAGAGATAGAGTTAAGTTGAATACAAATTCTTTCCTGCTGTCCTAGCTTCTAAATCTGACCATGTTCTTCCTGGCAAATTCATTTGGAAAATAATTGTAAAAGTCCAGATGCACATGACACAGATGATACTCTCCAGAAGAGAAAAGGTTCAGAAAGATTGATGAGCAAGGCTCTCACCCCAGAAATCAGTTTGAGCCAGGGTTTTTTTTTCCAACATTAAAAAATGTGAATTATACAAATCCAAAAACTAAATCTAGTTCAGTCCTTATTTTAGTCTTTTGGACAGAGAATGAAAATCCCTATCAGATGCATGAACTGAATTAAATTGGGTAGACAAAGCTAAGGTTTAGGAGACAAAAACCAAGTCCATAATGGGCCAACTCTGTCTCTCTCTTCTCTTCTTCTTTTCTTCTTCTTCTTTTCTTCTCTTCTTTTTCTTCTTATTCTCTCTTCTTCTTCCTCCTTCCTTTTTCCTCTTCCTCTTCTTCTTCCTGTTCTTTCTCATCTCTCTCTTACACCCATTGTTCTTTTGTTTCCTTTCCTCTCCATTGTTGACCCCTGAGTTAAAACAAGGTTGATTCCATCACACTGAAAACCTAGGCACCCCCAGCCCACAACAGAATCTGCACATATAATTGAGATTTAGGAACATTCTTCAATGATCACATTACTTTATCCATTTAAATCCCACCAAAATAAAAATTTCCCCCATAGATTCCTCCGGAAAACTCATTCCCCCCAAGAAACCTATTGTGAGGATTTCTGACTACCACTCCTTCCCCAGACCATTAGAACTATTTTAGCATTTGTATATAACATTGCAGATATTGTAATATTCCCATTGTGGTGGGGGGGAAGGGGAGTAATTACAGTAAAGCCTTATTAGAGTTAGAGAATGGAAATATCTGGAGTTCCCACCATCTCCAAAAATTTATAAATTCACTCAAAGAATCACAGAAGGTTAGAGCCTAAAAAGATCTAAAATCATCAATCTTCCCCCTTCAACTCCCATTTTATAGATGAGAAAAATGAGACCCAGAAAAATGAAATGACTTGCTAGTAATAGTGCTGAGTCAATACCATGTTTTTGATCCCAAAATTAGCTTCCTTTCTACTATCCCATACTTCTTTCAGACATTTTTCTGAGATGGTAGTTTCCTTTAATCGTTACCAAACCCATCAATCACTTGTTCCAAAACCTTCAGTCAAAGCCAGGAAAAGACACTAGTGTGTTTTAGACAAAGTTGGCAGTTCTGTGGTAGATAATTTCTCCTTCCCAACTGTCAACTAGAGCCTTCATACATGTGACTTCACTTACTACAAAATAAGTGTCATTATATCTACTTCAAAACCTCATCACCTTTTATCTGACTTGGTTTTCTATCTGGTTTCCCTGCCTCCAGTCTCTCCCCTTCTACATGGCTATCAACATAATTTTCTTAAGGCTCATATCTTGAACTTGCAAAGCTTCTTCTAATGTAACCTGGAATTAAATTATTACTTTTGGCTTCCATGGAGAAACTTAACTAAGGTGAGTCAACTAGTGTCTTATCTCAGGACACCAACATGTAGAAGGTACAAAAGCTTATAACAATAATAAAATGTTTTAAATTGTCATATCTTTATACTAGCCACATAAGCATTACTTCAGAAGGGCATAAACAAATGAATTTAATAGTTGATAAGAATAACCAAAGTTCCCTATTACATATCATATCATATCATCATGATACTCATGACTTGTTTCTTAAAGCCAATTTATTTCAATTAGATAAATATTTAATGAGCACCTTATATGTGCAGGGCACTGTACTAGATCCCATGAAAACAAGGACACAAATAAACAATAGGTGCCACACTCAAGGAGCTCACATTCTATTATATTCACTGGATAAATACAAGATCACTTGAGAAAGGAGAGAGTGATAACAACTAGAGTGAGAAGGGAAATAGGAAGTAGTACATCAGAGCTGAGCCTTGAAAAAAGCTAAGGAGTCTAATATGGAGTGCATTCCAGTTTGGAGAACCACCTAGGAAAAGGCAGGAAATGAAATGTCAAATTCAGGGAACAGTCAATAAGACAGTTTGACTAGAATGTAGAGTATATAAGGAGTAGGCAGCTAGGTGGCACAATGGATAGTGCTGAATCTGAATTCAGGAAGACTCATGTTCATGATTTCTAACCTGGCTTCCAATTAGACTCTGTGTGTGTGTGTGTGTGTGTGTGTGTGTGTGTGTGTGTGTGAGAGAGAGAGAGAGAGAGAGAGAGAGAGAGAGAGAGAAAGAGAAAGAGAGAGACAGACAGACAGACAGACACCCTGGGCAAGTCATTTAACCCAGTTTGTCTCAGTTTCTTCATCTGAAAAATGAGCTGAGAGGGAAATGGTAAAACACTCTAGTATCTCTGCCAAGACATCCCCAAATGGGAACATGAAGAGTCAGTCATGACTGAAACGATTGAAAAACAACAGCAAAATTCAAGTAAAATTTTCAGAAAAGTAGGGTGGAATGCCTGGTTAAGAAGTTTGCATTTAATTTTAGAAATACAAGGCAACCATTGAATTTTTGAATAAGAGAGTAGCATGGCCAGATGTGTGATTTAAGGATCTATTTCTGGCAACAGTGAAGAAAATGAATTAGGAAGAGGAGAGATAGGAAGGAAGGAGACTAGTTAGATAAATAATCCAGGAGAGAAATGTTGAGGTCCTGAGCAGGGTGGCAGGAAATGAAAGTAAAGAGGTAGGATTAGGAAGAGGACCCATGATTTCTTTGATATAGGAAATTCCTTTTGCCAAAGCAGGTCAGTACCTTTTTTGAAATTTGTAGAATTAGAAAGTTAACCTAGAGGACTTGAGAGATTAAGTGACTTGGTCTGGGTCCCACAAATATTAAGTCAGAGACGGGACTTGAACCAAATTCTTCTTACTAGCTCTTAATTCAGCTCTCTACCCACTAGGCTAAACTACTTCTCAAGTAAAGAGAAGGGAAAGATGAACTCCATGTAATGGGACACTAAATGGTATCCATTAAGTGGTTGGCAGTGTGGGACAAGAGTTCAAAAGAGAAATTTGAATCAGAGGTATACATTTGGAATCAGTAACTATAATAAACTAGTGGTTAAAATCAGTTCCAATAGAGCAGTAATGAACCCGCTACCAGCTACACCCAGTTTAAGAACCCTGGAAGATGACTATGAACCACTACATAGAATTCCCAATCCTTATATTTTTGTCCGCCTGCATTTTTGATTTCCTTCACAGGCTAATAGTACACTCTTTCAAAGTCCAATTCTTTTTGTACAGCAAAGTAACTGTTTGGACATGTATACTTACATTGTATTTAATTTATACTTTAACATATTTAACATGTATTGGTCAACCTGCCATCTGGGGAAGGGGATGGGGGGAAGGAGGGGAAAAATTGGAACAAAAGGTTTGACAATTGTCAATACTGTAAAATTACCCATGCATATAACTTGTAAATAAAAAGCTATAATTAAAAAAAATAAACTAGTGGTTAAAAGCTCTAAGTTGATAAATAGGAGTGTTAGGTTCTCAAAGAGTAATTTTTTCTCTCTTAACTCTACCTTTTTTTTTGGGGGGGGGTGTACCATATTGTTGATTTAGGTCGTGATTAGCATGGATTTATCCAATCAGAATTTGCTCTAAACTCCCACCTCCCAGAACCACCACATCTTACCAGACTTTATTAGATTGTACAGGGACCTTGATATAATAGAATTGGTTCCCCACAGGAGCAGACTGGCAAATTTGGATACTGCACATTGTGTTTCCCTATTTACAGGGAATCAATAAAAGTAATAAACAATACATAATTAAACATCTACCATGTGGCCATGGGACCACAGCTTTTCATATACCCAGGCTACTTGCAAATAGTACATGGGTCATGCTAATCCCAGGAGGCCTAGAAAGGGCAGAGTTAAGTTTGTTTAGTATAGACTGGTGGTCTGGAATGTAGCAATGTCTAGAGCAGAAGATCTTAACCTAAGGTTTGCAAATTTCAGAGTTTTTTTAATCTTTTGATTACTGTATTTTAGTTAGTCAAGTATTTATTAACCATATATGTGCATAGATAGATAGATATACTGTGCTAAGCAACAGTAACATGAAGAAAGACAAGAGACAGTTTATGTGCACGAGGAGATCGCAAGCAAACAAGAATGTACCAACAAGTCTAATATAGGATAAATCAGAAATAATTAAGAAGCAAGGTGCTGGAATGAGAGTGATTGGGAAAGATTTCCTATAGCAGGTAGGATTTTAGGTAATCCTAGAAGGAAGCCATGAAAGTCAAAAAGTTTTTCTTTGAAGTCCTGTGTTTTATTTTGTATATTAAAAACATGATTTTGAGAAGGAACCCATCGACTTTACCAGGCAGCCAAAAGAGTCCATGAACCCCAAAAGATAAAGAAACACCATCCTAAAAGAAAATCTTCAGTGTGTTGAGGAGAGATCCCTTATGGAAGATTTGTGGGAGGACATGGGCAAGAATCCCACTGGATGAGAAGCTATGGATGGATTGTCAAGTACATTAATGGAAAGAATTGATGGGATTATAGATTCGCTGAAATATCCAAATTAGGAACTTTCAACCTTAGCCCCCATTTTTGCTTTTTCTTCCACCAGGCTTTTTTCCCCCTTATATTAGAGATCATCTAATCCATCCTCTTCATTCTATAGACAAAAGAAACTAAGACCCAGGGAAGCTACATGATTTAACCCCTCTGATTAATTTAGTTAACCTATGGTCACAAAGTTGAGTCATGACTGTCAGAACCCATATATTTTGATTCCTAGTCATTGGACCACAGCATACAACCTTTCCCTGTTTTATGTCTTGGTTATTGTCACATTTGGGTCTTTTTTTTGTCTTTTTCATTCCTGAGTAAGCTGTCAACATTTGAGTTTGGAGCTTTTCCAGGTTGGAGCCTTCAAGTCCCCCATCAGCAGAAGCCTGTGAGTTATAGTGAGAAATCTGCAAATCTGACACCTGCCACTTTCCATTGAGCTTTGGGTGGGAAATGTCCCCGGCCTTATCCATTTTTAATGTCAGAGTCAGCCTGGCGGAAGAGATCACCTCCAGGTAAAGTCATTCGGAACAAGAGCTGTGTCTACTCAGCCCATGTGTCTGAAGCTCCTGTACCAGGGCACAATGCCGTGTGAGAATTGAAATTTCCAGCGCTGATGAGATTTGAGCCTTCGGACCAAGGTCAGACTACTTCTACCCGACAAGCCAGGCACCCTCCCACGGTGCGCAGCAAGTAGGAAGTCCAAGCAGGACAGCAGAAGTACAACGATGAAAGGCAGAATTTCTAGGGAGTCTGGCCCCCTGCTGCTCCTTCACTCCATCCCTTATGTACCCTACACACACAAATGCTTTATATACTGCTGGGGTGAAGTCCCATGAGGGATTTTAGAGACAGAAAAAATATTATTCTTTACAAAATTCAGTTTAGTCACAGCTTCATTGCACCAGAGAGCTTTAATCATTATGCTGGTGACCTGTTTTTCTTCATCTTTACAAGGAATGTGGAATGAGAGGAAATGGATGCCATTTGGTCAACAACACTGAGTCCCCATTGTGTGCACAAGCTTATATTGGAAACTGTGGATAAATAAGGGAAGAGAGGATATAGTCTCTATAAAGCCTTTTTTGTGAAACATAGTTTAATAGAGGCAAGTGTGTGCTGGTAAATATTTAACTGTCTGGGGGAAGGGAGCAATATATATACTGACACATTTTAGACTTTAATTTGCATAATTAACATGTCTTGATTGCTTTCTTAAGCCTAGACAGTCAGCTAACTAAATGGTCAATCAGTCCTTGATTTGTTGCACCTATGGTTTCCTAGGTGTAAATCTTCCAGGATAGTCCTGACTAGAAAAGAAGAAATAGACTGAAATAAAAAACACTTGAGAATCTTGCCTGAAGACTGGATGGTGTAATGAGGAGGTAGAGGACCCTGTGACAAAGTAGGCAGTGTAGAGCAGCACAATTTAGTGGGGTTAGGTTTAGAGAAGTAAGACCTCAACCTTACTTACCAAGGACTATTACCTGTGTGACTGTGGGCCAGTCATTTGACTTCTCTGATAAAATAAGGGGATTGGCACAGATAATCATCAAGCTTCCTTCTAGCTCTATGTCTTTGGATAAATGCCCAGTGAAGAACACAGGATGTCTACATCTTTTCAAACTAATTATGAAAAATGGAACTATAGACATAAGTGTGAAAGAGGTTACTGGAATAAAAAGGATTTATAAGGGTATGTCTGATTGGAAAATAGATTGGAAAGAAATAATTTAAGGATCACCAATCTACCTGAATGTCATGAACAAGAAAAGAGCCTAGGCATAATATTTTTTAAAATTATTTTAAAAGTTAAATTGGAGTGATGTTGTAAATAGCTTTATATGCTAAGTAAAGAATTTTTTATTTGATCCTGGAAGAAATGGGGAGCCTATAGAGTTTATTGAGTAGAAGAGTGACATGATCAAAATGCAATCATGTACTTCAAGAATATCACTTTGTAAGTGGTCAAAGGATATGAATAATTTTCAGACAAAGAAATTAAAGCCATTTCTCGTCATATGAAAAGTGCTCTAAATCACTATTGATTAGAAAAATGCAAATTAAGACAATTCTGAGGTACTACTTCATATCTCTTAGATTGGCTAAAGTGACAGGAAAAGATAATGATAAATGTTGGAGAAATGAGGGAAAACTGAGACACTGATGTTTTATTGGGAGAACTATGAAATGAGCCAACCATTCTGGAGAACAATTTGGAACTATGCCCAAAGGGCTATAAAATTGTGCATACCCTTTGATCCAGTATTGTCTCTGTTGGGTCTGCATCCCAAAGATAACATTAAAAAAAAAAAAAGGAAAAGAACTCACATATGCAAAAATGTTTATAGCAGTCCTTTTTGTAGTGGAAAGGAACTGGAAAATGAGTGGATGTCTATCAGCTGAAGAATGGCTGAATAAGTTATGGTATATGAATGTAATGAAATAGCATTGTTCTATAAGAAATGATGAGCAGGCTAATTTCAGAAAAACTTGGACTTACAATAAACTGATGCTAAGTGAAGTAAGCAGAACCAAAAGAACATTGTACACAGTAACAACAAGATAATGAGATGATCAACTGTGATGCACTTGATTCTTTTCAATATTGAGGTGATTCAAGGCCATTCCAATAGATTTGGGATGGAAAGTGCCATCCACATACAGACTATACAGACTAAATGTGGATCAAAACATTGTATTTTCACTTTTTTTGTTTTGATGTTGTTTGGTTGGTTGGTTCCCGCCCCCCCCTTTCTTGTGTTTTTTCCTTTTGATCTGATTTTTTCTTACACAGCATGATGAATATGGAAATATGTTTAGAAGAATTGCTCGTTTAGCTTATTGCTTGATGTCTTGGAGAGGAAAAAGAGGGAAAAAAAGTGGAACTCAAGGTTTTTCAAAGGCAAATGTTGAAAACTATCTTTACATGTATTTGGAAAAATAAAATATTAAAAGGAAAAGAATATCACTTTGGCAGCTGTTTGGAGAATGAATTGGAGAGAGGAGAGATTTGAGACAAGGAAAACAATTAGGAAAATATTGTAATAGTTTAGGCAAGATGTGATAAGAATTGAAACTAGAGCAGTGGAGTTGCATAGTAAAAGAAGGAAATGGATTTGAGAGAGTAGTGTATAGGCAAAATATATAAAATTTGGCAATTTATTGCCCATGTAGAGTGAAGGAAATGAGAATGATTTTGAGATTGTGAATCTGTGTGACTGGAATGTTCATCGGTCAAACTATTGAGAGTATATAGAATGGTAAAATCCTCAGCAAAAATGAGGAAATGTGAAAAGGAGAGTTGGAGGGAGAGATGATAAAGTCAGATTTTTATATCTTAAGTTTGATATGCATGTGGGACATTTGGTTTGAAATGTCCAAAAATCACTTGGTAATGTAGAACTAGACCTCCCCAGATTAACATTTCCTGTTGTGACAAAATTCTTAGACTGGTAGAATGTCATAGCTATTGTAAAGGCAAAACAGCAGAACATTGGAGTATGAAGACGCAGATTCAAATTCCAACCCAGACACTTACTGAGAGTCTCTCCATTGGCTATTTCACAAGGTTATTGTGTAGAAATCTATTTTGAAAACCTTATATTACTATGTATTTGTGATTGCTATTTAAAGTTTAATGGCTCATTTGAAAAAGTTGCTAATGCTATGTTTGTAGATAAAATGGAAAGATATGAGCTAGATACTGGGGATTAGCCTATGGGAGCCAGCTCAAATGGGCCCTCAAAATTCAATTATTAATGGATTCAGAGTTCAAACTGAAGTAGTTTTTTTTTTGCTTTTTTTTCAACATGGCTAATATGCAAATATATTTTTCATGATTTCATATGTGTGATTGATATTATATTGCTTGCCTTCTCATATTGCTTGCCTTCTCAATGGGTGGGGACGACCTGAAGGGAAGGAAAGTATTTGGAACTCAATTCTTTATAAAATGCATGTTAAAAATAAATAATTGATAATATTGTAAAAACATTTTTTTAAAGTTCTTTTTTTTATAGTAACTTTTTATTGACAGAACCCATGCCAGGGTAATTTTTTTACAACATTATCCCTTGCACTCATTTCTGTTCCAATTTTTCCCCTCTCTCCCTCCACTCCCTCCCCTAGATGGCAAGCAGTCCTATATATGTTGAACATGTTGTAGTATATCCTAGATACAATGTATGTGTACAGATCCAAACAGTTTTCTTGTTGCACAGGGAGAATTGGATTCAGAAGGTAAAAATAACCCAGGAAGAAAAACAAAAATGCCAACAGTTTACATTCATTTCCCAGTGTTTTTTCTTTGGGTGTAGCTGCTTCTGTCCATCATTGATCAATTGAAACTGAGTTAGGTCTCTTTGTCAAAGAAATCTACTTCCATCAGAATACATCTTCATACAGTATCATTGTTGACGTATATAATGATCTCTTGGTTCTGCTCATTTCACTCAGCATCAGTTCATGTAAGTCTCTCCAAGCCTCTCTGTATTCATCCTGTATTCATTTCTTACAAAACAATAATATTCCATAACATTCATATGCCACAATTTACCCAACCATTCTCCAATTGATGGGCATCCATTCATTTTCCAGTTTCTAGCCACTACAAACAGGGCTGCCACAAACATTTTGGCACATACTGGTCCCTTTCCCTTCTTTAGTATCTCCTTGGGGTATAAGCCCAGTAGAAACACTGCTGGATCAAAGGGTATGTACAGCTTGATAACTTTTGGGGCATAATTCCAAACTGTTTTCCAGAATGGTTGGATTCGTTCACAACTCCACCAACAATGTATCAGTGTACCAGTTTTCCCGCATCCCCTCCAACAATCATCATTATTTTTTCCTGTCATCTTAGCCAATCTGACAGGTATGTAGTGGTATCTCAGAGTTGTCTTAATTTGCATTTCTCTGATTAATAATGATTTGGAACACTCTTTCATATGAGTGGTAATAGTTTCAATTTCATCATCTGAAAATTGTCTGTTCATATCCTTTGACCATTTGTCAATTGGAGAATGGCTTGCTTTCTTATATATTAGAGTCAGTTCTCTATATATTTTGGAAATGAGGCCTTTATCAGAACCTTTAATTGTGAAGATGTTTTCCCAGTTTGTTGCTTCCCTTCTAATCTTGTTTGCATTAGTTTTGGTTGTACAGAAGCTTTTTAATTTGATGTAATCAAAATTTTCTATTTTGTGATCAATAATGGTCTCTAGTTCGTCTTTAGTCACAAATTTCTTCCTCCTCCACAAGTCTGAAAGATAAACTATCCTATGTTCCTCCAATTTATTTATAGTCTCGTTCTTTATGTCTAAATCATGGACCCATTTTGATCTTATCTTGTAGTATACGGTGTTAAGTATGGGTCCATGTAAAAATATTTTTAAAAAGTTAAATGTGCAGCTTTGCTCCCAGCAATCAGGTCAAAGCAAGGATCAAGGACATTGGGAGGCAAATGCATATAAATTCTGATCTGAGTATTTCACTGGTAGTTTGGAAGTTGGAAATCAGCAAATGCTAGTTTTGAAAATGGTTAATCCTTGGTTCATAAAATTCATCTTTTACAATTCACTGTAAACTTGAAGAAGGGACTCCAAGTTTTTGTCCTTGACCCTATTCAGTTTAACATCTTCATCACTGCTTTAGATAAAGACTAGATGGCATGCTTGTCAAATAATATGAAACCTAAGAAGCACAGATGTCATTGGATGAGAGAATCTGGATTCCCCAAAAATCTTGACAAGGTAGAATAATGGGTCAATTAATAAGATGAAACTTAATAAGGGCTGATGTAAATTTTTACGCTTGGATTTTTTAAAAATCCCAACAATTTCTTAAATTCGAGATGGGGGAGATATGATAAATAGTAGTACCTTTCAAAAAGAACTTGGGGTTTAATGGATTCAAAATCAATTGACAGTATGAAAAGCCAAAGAATCTAATACTGTCAGAGACTTCATTAAGAATGAGGAAGATTGGGGCAGCTAATGGCACAGTAGATAAGAGTACTGGTACTGGAGTCAGGAAGTCCTGAGTTCAAACTTATCTCAGACATTTACTAACTCTTCAACCCTGAAGAGGTCATTTAACTCCAATTGCCTTAACAAAAATAAAAGAAAAACGAAGATTGCTATGAAATTGCAGTGTCTGACTTTGATCCCACTTAGAAGCTATTAGAATATACCATCCTTCCTTCTTTGTAGAGATGGGGGGAGTGGAACATTGCCTAGACTATCAGACCGAATATTAGATAGTTTTGTGAACTGTTTGGCTACTTGTTTGTTGTTTTAGTTGATATAACAGATGCCTTTCTGAGAAAGGGAAAAAAGAGATCTGGGAAAAGTGGATGACATAAAAATAAAGAAAATAATGATTAAAATGAGAAAGCTAATAGTTTCATTTTGCCCTGCCTTATACAGGCTCCATCTAACATATCTGAGGAAAGATAAAGACATATTAGAGACTGTATATAACAGGCAACCAGGATATTGAGAGAGTTGGGAGGAAGAGAATATACAATAGAAGAATCTAGTAAAGTAGAGGATATTTTACTTAGAAAAGAGAAGGCTTGGATAGGAGACATGATGGATATTATCAAGTATTCGAAGGGCTATTGTACAGAAGAGAGATTAGTCTATTTGTTTCCAGATATGATCAATGTCTGATCAATAGTGGGGGGAGGTTTGCAGGGAGAGAGATTTAGTTTTGAGGCAAAAAAAATTTCCTAATAGAGCTATCTAAAAATTATTAGAATGGGTTGCCTTAAGACTTAGGGAGGTCCCTGTCACTGGGTGTCTCCAAGCAAAGGCAGGAGGACCACTAGTTATGGAAAGTATTTTTGTTCATATACAAATTGGACTAAGTGGCCACTAAAATATCTTCCTACCAGTGAGATTCTGTGAGTGAAAGAAGATAGTCCAGCAAAGATGAGGTAACATTAACAAGGTTTTTCTTTTTTGGAGTTTCTGCTATGCTTTATGAAATAAATGGTTTGGACTCATGATATTCAAGGACTAAAGTTATGTGGCTCTGAGATTCTGTGCTCAGCAGTGCTACATGATCAGAAGGAGAATCAAAAGGTGTTGTAATGCAGTTGTTGGCTTGTACAATGAACAGAACAATGGGCTGGGAGTCAAGAAGACTCATCTTCTGGAGTTCAAATCCGTTTCAGATACTAGCTGGGTAACCCTGAGCAAGTCACTGTTTGCCTCAATTGTCATATCTATAAAATGAGCTGGAGAAGGAAATAATGAATCACTCTAGCATCTCTGCCAAGAAAACCCAAATGGGGTCATAGAGAGTGAGACATGACTGAATAGCAAAAACAGAATGGAGTGAGCATTAGTCAGAAGTCCAGTCCTGTGTTCAAAATTAACCTTTCCGTTATATGTAACTTGTGTGTCTTAGCCGAAATGTCTCTGGGCTTAATGTCCTAAATAACTTAATGTCTCTGGGCCTCAGTTTCCCCATCTGCAAAATGAGAAGGATGAACTGGATGATTTCCAAGGTCCCTTCAAGTCCTAAATCCTTTGAGTCTCTGAAATGTAATACCCCATTCCTGCCTTTGAGAACTTTACAGCCTAGCTCAAATGACAACTTGTCTACTTGAAACAATTTAAAAAGAGTAAATCATGTTGTACAAACTGGAAGTGAATCCAGATTGGTCTCTCTGGCACATCGTGAAGCTAATTGCCCACTAATTTACAAGTTGGATTAGTAGATATCTGAGTTTCTGAATCTATTATGACAAAAGGACTGCAATGGGTTTCAAAACAGAGCTGGGAAAATTTGAGATTAAGTTTTTCTCTTCTCTTCCTACATCCCTAGGAATTAGGATAAACCTGAGACACAATTACCTTTTTTTTCTGCCCAGTCATTTTCCCTTAAGAAATGGTCCATTGGAAGGAAGCAGAAGAATAAGATTTGCCTGTTCCCAGTGCTCTTAATGGACTCACTTCACAGACCCAGTGGTTTGGGTTTTTTTTATATAAACTGTCAGAAACTTTACAGTGAAATAATATTCCAGGGAGTTCTGAAATAGATGGAAATAAAAGCAAAAAGATGTTATTCTCTCCTAACTAGTGCCACCCATTGAGATTGCTCCTTATTTATTGATGGGTCGCTTGGAGGCCAACAGCCAGTCCTAGTACTAGCTTCATGAATATTTCTCTGAGCTTGATAAAGATGCTCTCTTTCTACTTCCCCACCAATACAGTAGAACTTCCAGAAAAATATCCTCATTTCAAAGGTTCTAATGGTTTAAAATATTTGTGAGCTCATATTTTATTTAAGTAGAAATTTGTGATTCTGTGACCAGTAGCTCAGCATGATTCTGATGATACTCTTTGAAGCAAAATTACCAATGTTAACAATCCACAAACTTGAATTCCTACCAAGTTGGGGATCAGTAGAGGCAACTGACCACTGTGCTGAGGTACACAGAACGTCTACTTGAGTTGGTTAGAAGAACTCATGGAGTATCTTTGGCCTTGAGTTTTTCAAAGTATCATCAGTGTGACTTGGGTTTGTGCAGTCTTGTCTGGTGTGGTAGTTGACTAGAAAACCCTAGATAATCTGTTAAATAAACCCTAAATAATCTCTTAAATGTTACTCCATAAAATCATAGCTCTAGAACTGAAATGAGCCTTATTTTAAAGATGAGTAATCTGAGGCCCAGGGAAGTTAAATGATTTTCCTGAAATCATAGAGGAAATGAGCATCAGAGACAAAATTTGAGCCCAGATTCCAGAATCAGTGCTCTTTCTGCTGTATTTTCATCAGTTTGATGCCATTAAATAATACTACAGAGTCACAGAATCTCAGAGTTGGAGTGGACCATTGCCACTATCTATATAGTATAACTGATGATTGACTAAGAATCCCTTCTACACTATTTCCCAGAAGTGGACATCCAGATTCTTCCTGAAGATTTCAATCTTCCTAGGATATTGGAGCAGATGACTCCTAAAGTCTCTTCCAACTTGAAGTCTATAATCTTATGGCTTCCCTTGACAGTCTAGTCCACTTTTTGACAACTCCAATTGTTAGGAAGTTTATTTTTCATTTCCTGACAAAATCTGCCTTTTGGCAACTTTCACTCTTTGCATCTAATTCTGCCTTCTGGGACCAAGAACAACTTGATCACCACTAACACAAGACAATTTCAGATGCTTGAAGACAGCTATCATGTTCTAAGTGTTTTCTTGTTTATTTTAAACATCCCTTGTTCCTCCAGTGATATTTATATGATACAGCAGGAAGGTCTTTCACTATCTTTGTCACCCTCTTTTGGACATGTTCTCACTTATTAATGTCCTTCTTAAAATATGGTATGAAGACTTAAGATGATCCTCTAGGTCTTTACTGAGTAGTAATTTGTACTACTCAGTAATTTGTACTTGTAATTTGTACTTATTTGTGTTTATTTGTGTTTATTTATTTGTATATATATGTATATTGTATTTATAGTAATTTGTATTTATTAATTATATAATAAATGCTTGTTTCCTCCTACTGCTCTTCTTTCCTTCTTTTTCCTTCCTTCATTCTTTCCTTTTTTCTTTTCTTTCCTGCCTTATCCCTCTATGTACTTGTAAAGTTGATTTTTAAATTCATATTTAGTACTTTATCTTTACTATTTTCATTTTATTCTATTCTATTCATTGGTTTAGCTTTCTGAGATTTATTGAATTTTTTTTTGGCTGAGACAATATTGGGGTTAAATGATTTGTGACACAACTGGGAAGTAATAAGTGTCTGAGGTCACATTTGAACTCGGGTCTTCCTGACTTCAGGAGTAATGCTCTATCCACTAACATCCACTATCCTAAGAAATTATCTTAAAAAAAAAAAAAGAAATATAGCCTGTATACTCCAAGATATCTTGTGGAATTAATCTAGGTGGTCTGTCAATACTATGGAATTATATGAGAAATTTATCATGCAATATACTAGTATATACATGCAATTTTGCTGGCATCTAGCAACAACTAAGTGCAAAATGCAGGTTGGTATCCCCTTAAAGGAGATGATGAAAAGGCTGTGGGAAAGCTGACATACTTTCCAGGTTATCAGCTAGAATGAAGTGTTCCTTCAAAGAATGGAAGAAATGCTGCATAGTGGGGAGAAAAAGAAAACAAATAAGAGTCAGAAAGGAATTCCAATTTATGTCAGGAAGTTGGACGGTAGAAGAATTTTACATAGAGCAAGAAGAGAAAAAGGGAAAAAAACATTGAATACATCGATTCAAGTAATAGACTTGTTCCTTAGAGCCTCTGAAAAAGATAACTTCTTCTACTCTAGGAATCATTGGTTCATATGCTTGGAAAAAGATGGAGCCTTAGAAATCATTTAATTCAGCCCTCTTATTTTACAGATGATGAAACTAAGAAAAAAGGGGAGGTGAGAGGATAGCAGCTGGGGTGTCTGAATTTTAGTGTGTTCCCATGGGTACCATCAGAAGGGAGGTCATTCAAAGGAAGAAGAGATGAGAAGTAGTGGATGAAGGGTACCAAGGTATCTTTTTGTTGCCCTCCCATAAATAAGAGAGATGTTTGCTGTCTTTCCAGGATATGTATCCAGGAAGACAAGGGAAGTTTCAGAGGAAGATGATGAAATGAAGAAGGTTCTTGAAATCAAGTCATAAAAGAATCAGTTAAAGGGACTGTGGTCGTTTAGCCTAGAAAAGAGAAGACTTAGAGGGAACACAATTGGGATCTCCAAGTGTTGAAAGTCTGTTATGAGAATGAAATGAGATATTTGTAGAGTACTTTTTAAAGTGCTTGGCATATAATTGGAATATAGATAAATGTTTGTTTCCTTCCTTCTTCATGCTCCTAAATTGCATGTCTTGTTGACCCAGGTAGAATACAGATTTCTTGCTCATTCCTGTATTAGTCTGAAACTTTCAATCTAATGTATGGATGTCCTATGATTTTCCATCTAACCTGTGACCCAGAGCACATCACCCCACTACTCAAAGATTCAGGATTCACAAAGCTTAGAACTAGACCTGGAGGCTTGATTCGAAAGGATTGGTTTCTTTCTTTTGTTCAGCTCTCTCCCAAAAAAATTCCTAAATATATAAATGATTTGACTTGTATCTTGATTTCTTTGCATGTGGATAACCAGGTCCTCAACTCCAACACAAGCACTCTGCTGTACTCTATGGCTCTACTCTATGGATATGGGAGAGCCTTTATTTCATATACCACAATAAATGAATAAGATAAAAAAGGACTCTGAAGTGTTAATAAATATAAAAACAGTAATGCAGTTAATAATCCATAAGACATCCCCTTAGAAAGGAAAAGCAAAGACCCTTTGGGGATGCTAAAAGTGTAAGTAGGTGGCCAGGAAGTGGGGATCCAGAAACTTTCCTCTTGGTCTCACCATAAGGTTCTTTTGCAAGGTACCATTTTCCCTTGAGTGAAGAGTAGGAGAGAAAAGGAGAAATCTCCTTTCCTTTAAGCTCTATTCTCATCCAGCAGTCCAAGAGAGAGATAAGAACAAAAAAAGGCTGAGCTCATTTGGGGCATGTTTTAGAAAAGATAGTTCTTCAGACAAGAATCCATTTCCCCTGACTCATTCATTAGGCAACTTGGAAGCAATATTAGTTAACATGGATGATTTAGAAAAGGACAAGGATATATGTGAAACTTCACGTAGGAAGGTACATACCCTTCAGATAAAGATCAATGCCCTGTAATCTCATCAAGTTGATTGAGGGCTTCCCTGCTCACTCACACACACAATGCCCTCCCATCCCTTTATATTAATCTACAAATTTGTCCATCTTACATGTCACGGGCTGCGATAGTCTAGAAAACTTCTTTTTTGTCACCTGGTCTTTCTGGCTGCTATCCCACCACCTTTCCTGCCTTCTTTCTCTGTTAACATCCTATATCTGGAGTTTTCCTTACTAAAATTTCTAGTTTCCCAGCTACCTGTCTACTGTGATAGCAGCGGTGAGAAATTGATCCAATGTTTCTGCTAGAAATTCTCTGCCTCTGTATAAGGCACATCCTTTCCGACATCTGGGAACAATCCTTCCATATATGACTGACTCTGACCTACAAATACTGAACTGGGGAGAAGCAGTGAGATCCTGGTATGACAAGTTGTCAAGTCTGAAGGATGGTTCTCATTGGATCATCAAATCCCTTCATCTTTTCTCTGAGTCTGAAAGTCACCTCACCATGGGCCTGGATCCCATTTGTGCTCCCCACTCCAGCTTTTCAAGGTATCTTTGTCCTGCTAGTGAATGAATTCTACCCTGAAATCACTACTCTTTCTTTCTCAAGCCTTTGGATGTCTCTTATTAAGGCAAAAGTCTTTTTCTTGCAAGTTAAAATGCTCTCATAAAAGAAGCCTGCTGTTTTGTGTTAACTATTAGCCAAATTCTTCTGAAGTCCCTTTAAGCAACAGCAAGGAATTGAAATATAGCTACAGAAGGCTTATATTGGCTCCCTGGTTAGACTTTAAGTTCTTTGAGGGCAGGGATTGTATTTTTTTTTCTCTTTCTGTATCCCAGTACTTAACAATCACACCTGATACATTGTAGGTACTTAATAAAATTTTTTATGGATTATAACTGGACCTGGCATAGTACCTTGTTCATAATAAAAGTGCATTGAATCGATAACATCAGCTCTCCTGCACCTAGTTTAATAAATTTTAAAACCTTTTTGTTCCAATCTACACTACAAAGCAGGATGATGTTTGTATTATTAATCTGACTCTACAGATGAAGACTCAGAAATCAAATGGTTGACCTAAGGACATATGACCAGTAAGTTCTAGACTTGAAGTAGATCTTCTTAGTCTGGGTCCAGTGATCCACTACAACTTGCTGCCAGAAGAAACAAATGAGCCAAAAGGTGGACCATCAGTGTCTGGGATCTACTGGTTTAGCTCCATTCCTAATTCACTCTCACATTGGGCATTTATTAGCCACCGGCTCAGGGAAAAGCTCAAGACTCAGGCGTGGGGTTCTATCCCATTGGGATCATCTCCCCTCCAGTCCCCATCCCCAAAAGCTCCATGTAACCTCATTCACACTACCTCATCATCGGCCAACAGCAGCCTCAAGGGACCTCCTGCTCCTGTGCCATTAGCAACCACACTTTTTTTTTGACACTAGTCATTTCCCAGCAAGTTTTCACTCCTGGAAAATGTCACCCACACTCTGACCCTATTTATAATAGCCCTTTGCACTTACGTAGCCTAGTAAATGCCAGGGTCTCCATTAATTAATTTATCAATAAAGAAATTTCACAGCAGCCTTAGAAGCAGCCCGGCCACTTGTTTCAAGCAGTTAACTGAAATGTGAGCATCACCAAGCATATTAGGACTCCAACATAGGAGACAAAGAGTCTCAGAAAACATAATTTGTGTTTTAAAATGAGGACATGACCACAGACATAAATGTGTGGATTGTAAATTCTTGGAAGGCGAGAATTATCATGTATTTTTCTTTCTCATCCAGTGCTTAGTAGACTTCCCTTCCTTTCCAATTCTCTTCCCAAAAGCTCTTCAGGAATTGTGGCATTGGTTCCTTAAAGAGTCTAATCCTGGCTGGTCCCTCAGTACATGTGTCTTGGACAGACATTGAAGATGGCCAATAAACCAAACCTAGAGAATTAAAATGGAATGGCAGAGCAGCTGGACTGCATTTTGGAAACTTCATCATGCTTTTAATGATCTCAAGTTTATCTCTAAAAGAAAGGAACATAGTATTAATAGCAATATTCTTCTGGTGGAGAGCTAGAAATCATGGAATACCCAAAGAACCAAAATTGCAATTCAACCAAAGGTCAATGGATAGATGCATCATTGGTATGAATAGCCTGAAATATAACAAAGAGGAAGAATTATGCAACACAATTTGTAAAACTTATTGTCAAGGAGATGCATACCTCCAGAAGAGGGGGTCAATTATGTAGAGGGACCAAGGGATAACAATGACATGGACTACTCATATACTCCTTTGGTATTCATATAACATGGAGAGATCCATAGGAAAGCTCCCAACATTTTGGCTAAACTTTTTGTGAACGATTTATAGAACGTAGAAAATAGTTGTCTATTGACGACTGAGACTGGAAATGCAAAGATAAAATCACAGATTCTTTGAACTTTCAAAGTGTGGATCTGATTTGTTAGTGATTTATGTCTCTACTTCAGTTTTTAGAACTCATTTCTAGATATTTTGTACTATACAATATTATCTGAATATACCTTAGATTTAATAATAAGAATATTGAAATATTTGTATAAATGAAAAACAATTTTAACCAATTAAAGAAAGAACTGGTGATCTCAGATGTGTGTGTGTGTGTATGTGTGTGTGTGTGTGTATGTGTGTGTGTGTGTGTATAATCCTGGACCATATCTTCCCATAGATTTTTCATGGATAATGCACACAATTTTTAAAAATTCTTCCTCCAGGCAAGAGAATCTTTATTTTTTGTGTGTGTTTTGGGGATCCTTTTGGCAGTCTGGTGAAGCCTATGGAATCCTTCTCAGAATAATTTTTTCAAATTAATAATAAGGAAAAATTCAAATACAATTAATAGTAGATGGAAATGATAACATTTAATTAGATTAATGAAAATAAAAATGTTTTCCTATTCAAGTTCATAGATTGACCCCCTAAATTCTAAACTCCTAAAATCCCTGGGGGGCTGAGGATCAAGACTATAAATTTTTGCTTTAGGTCTTTTAACAATCCACGGGGAAAATTACTCATATGTATAAAAACACTTATAACAAAGAACTAGAAACAAAGAGGGTACTTATTAATTGGGGAATGACTAAATAAATAAGTGTTTAAATGTAATGAAATATTATTGCACAATAAGAAATAACAAATGGGAGAATTAGAGAATTAGAGAAATCAGTGAATACTTTCAGAGTGATGCAGAGTAAAGTGAACAGAATCAAGAGAAACATTTATACAATAATATTTTTAAAAACAGCATTGAAAGTCAAGAACTGATCAATGCAATAACCACCTACAATTTCTGAGGTCTGATGATGAAGCATGCTACCTACCTTTTGACAGATAGGTGATGGATTTAAGGTGCAGAATGAGCCATCATTTTGGAACATAGAAAATGTGCAAATATGTTTTGCTTGACTGTACTTATTAATTACAAAAGATTTTTTAATCTCTTTTTTAAGTAGTGAATCAGATTTTGAGAGAAACAGGATTTTTAATAGTGATCTTTTCTTTTTTACATAATAATAGCTTTTTATTTTTCAAAATATATGCAAGGATAGTTTTCAACTTTGTGTTCTAAATTTTTCTCTTTCCCTTCCCCACATCCTCCTCTAGACAGCAAGTAATCCAATGTAGATTAAACATGTGCAATTCTTTTAAACATATTTCCAGTAGTGATATTTTCAAAAGACAAAAAGAAAAAAAAGGGGAAAGGTTTTTAAACACCCCAAAAAGAAACGCAGAAAACACAAACAAGTAGGACAGTTTTGAAAGCAACATGTTGAATTTATTATGTGCCTTTTAAAAAGCAAGTTGTGTGGACAAGAGATTTGTAGTTTCATATTTTAAAAAATAGTAATTGCCCACTGACCAGAATAACTTTTAAATTATTTATTTATTTTCTCTTATTTTTCCTTCATAATAGGCTCATTTTCTTTTTAAACATACATTTATTTCTTGGTTAATATCTTTTGTACTATTTCTTGAATAGAAGTCATTCCTGGTAATATGCTGCAACTCAAGTATGTCCACTAAATATCTTTCTCTTATCCTTTGGGATTACCTGCTAATTCTTCTGATATTGTTCTCCATGATTCTCAACCATATTGTGTTAACTTAAAACTGCAGGTGTTAAACATGGGTTTCTCTGTGGAAAAGAGCAGTTTGGAATCCTTGAAAATGTCACATAATTTCCCAAATGTAAGCCAGTCCCATTTCTTTCTCCTATTCAGTTGGATCCCAGTTCATTATCCATCTGTGCTGTCTGTCCATGACATCTACATTTAGGGATGAACTCAATGAGCTTCTATCTCATTCTATATTTTAGTCTGAATAATAAACACTTTTCACCAATTTGGTTCATTTTAATTTTTGAGGGCCTTCATTTTTCTCTCCAATATCATTGAGAAAGACATCACTGAATATTCTAAGACATAGTATAATTAGCACAACATTATTTATAAATGGGAGCATCTGAAGAACCTAATCATTGATCAATTAATCAATCAACTAACAAACATCCACAAATGCCTGCTATGTGCCAGACAGTAAATATCAAGATCTGGGGATACAAAGAAAGACAAAAACTCCCTGTTTTCTAGTGAAACAGAGACACAAGATGTAAGTAATTAGATAATTAGATATATACTAAATAGATAGAGGAAGACAATCTTAGAAGAGAAGGTTCTATCATCCAGAAGGAGCCAGGAAGGGTCTCCAAGAAGGTTGGTTTTGAGCAGAATTAGAAGAAAGTCAAGGAAACAAAAAGTAGAGTGGAAGCGGAAAGGGCATTCTAGGTATAGGGGACATTCAAATAAATACAGTGTTGTGTATGAGGAACAGCAAATAGTTGGATCAGAGTGTATAGACAGGATGTAAATGTAAAAATGTAAAAAGAATGGAAATGACTAATTTGGAAATGTTTTATAATCTATATCAGATTGATTGCTATCTCAAGGAACAGAGAGAAGAGGGGAGAATATTATTTGGATCCCAAAATTTTATAAAAGCCTAAATATTTTTAAAAAATTACATGTAGTTGGGAGGAAGCTTTTTTAAGTTGTTTTTTTTTTAAGAACTGGAAATGTAGGAAGGAACCAAGTTAAATGCCAAACAAAGGATTTTATATTTGGTGTCAGAAAGAAAAAGGATTTAAATCTGTGATTTAAGAAAATAATTTTGGCAGCTGAGTGCAGGATGGATTAAAATGAAGAGAGATATGAGAGGGGAGTCAATTTGAAGACTGTTGCACAGGTCTAGCTAAGTAATAATGCTAAACCAACTAGATCCATCTAAACTAACATGGTGACTTAAAATCTTTGTTCCATTTGAAACTGTCCAAGATATTTTGCAGGAAGTGTCAAACCTCTTCTACAAGTATATGTGAGCCCATTTGTACCTCACTTGATATTAATAATTAGAGGATCTACCAAATTGTGGCTCAAAATTGTGACTATCAAAGAATCTTGTACAAGACAAATAAATATATTCCTGGGACAGACCTTTTGGGAAGTCTTCAAATTTGCATTTTAAACTACCAAGTCAAACAGTTATATTTACAATCAATAAACAAACAAGGAGCTCTGTACTTTTCAGTCAATTATGTGACTATGAAGATGTGAATTTGATATTAACTCACCTTTCCATAATGCTTTAAACTTTCGAAGTATCTTCATAGAATTCCTCTGAAGGGGCCAATGTAAGTATTACTCTCCTGATTGAAGATGAAGGTCAGACAGAGGACATGATTTACTCAGTCACACAGTAATTGCTGGAGCTTGGATTTGAACACAGGTGTCTTTAGTATGAGAAATTAAGTGATGCAGTGGACAGTGTCAGACCTGGAGGTCAGGAAAATTCACCTTCATGAGCTCAAATCTGGTCTCAGACATTTTCTAGCTGTGTGACCCTGGGCAAATCACTTAACCCTGTTTGCCTTAGTTTCCTCATCTGTAAAATGATCTGGAGAGGGAAACTATTCCTATATATATGTCAAGAAAACCCCAAATGGAGTCAGAAAGAGTTAGACATGATTGAAAAGCCACAGAAAACGCATACATCTTAAAGATTTTAAAACTTAACAATTAATTAATTCTATTTAATTAATAGTAAAATAATATCTCTAATTCTAAAATAATTAAATATAAATAAAAATTATAATTTTATACTGTTCGGAGAATGGAGAAATCAACTATGGAATCCCCAACTTTAGAAAGGATGCAAAAGCAAAAAGAATTGTCAGTTCCCCTTAGAATTGTGTTATCTAAGTTCAAAGAGTTCAGTTATTTCATCCTTTCCTTACAAAGTCTGTTTCTAATCCTTTAGATTTATGTATTTACATATAGGGTGTAAAATGCACCATATAATATTAGACCCCTTTGATTTTTGTTTAGTTTTGTGGAACATCTTCTCTTTGTTTTTTTTCCCATATTTTATTTTAACAGATGGTTCTTTGGGAAGGAACAAGGTAATAAATCTAGTAGGAAATGTGAGTATTGTAAAAACAAAGAAAATCAATAAAAATATTTTGAAAAATAAATATTTCTAAAATGGCTGTAGGAAAAGCAGAGCATCCTGAAATCAATATATTGTAAATGCCAGAAGCTGTGTATCCAGAATTTTATGGGTGATGATGTTGATGATGATGATGATAACTCAAAAAATCACAAGTCCTTAATAATATTACATTTAATTTATATTGATATAGTTTTTCTTCTTACATGAGGTTTAACTAACGATGGGGATCAGTATACCTTTTTCCTGAGGTGCACTGATAAATGTTTAACAAGTGACTGAAAAAAGATACTTTTAAGTTTAATCTATTTCTTTTTCCCTTTTGTTCTGACTTTTCTTTCACAACATGACTGTCATGGAAGTATGTTTAAAATGATTGTACATATATAACCTACCTAATTAGATTTCTTACTGTTTTAGAGAGGGGGAGATAAGGAAGAGTGGGAGAAAAAAATTTGAATTAAAAATCTTACCAAAATGAATGTTGAAAACTATCTTTACATGTAATTGGAAAAACCAAAATGCTATTAAGTGAAAAAATAAATTTAATTTACTTTATTGACATTTTCTCTATCATTTCTTTAAATCTGGACAATCAACAAAATAACAAGTCAAGTTCTGAATTGTAGCATTTGCTAATTTCTGAATTGTAAATGCTCATACTGAAAATTTAACAATCACCTTTCTTCACTCCATTCATGCTGGTTTCAAAACATTCCTTGAGTGGTCATGAATTGATTGTACGGGTATTCAACATAGAACTGCCTTCACAAGTCTGTTTAAAATTTTAGAGAAAGTTCTTCTGGATAATGTGATTCTACACCCTTCTTTGATATGACCTTCACACTCATTTTAATGTTCAATGATCTTCTCTCTCAGAAAATGTCTACATGTCTAACTTCATAGGATATCAATACAGGGAATGACTTTAGAAAAAATTTAGGTCATACCTTTCATTTTAGAGATTTATTTTCACTGAATTAAAGCAAGAAGTCCAGAGGAATTTCACAGTTCCCTCAATCCCTCTTGATAAATCTCAAACCTTCAAACAACCAGATTGCTTGAAGAGACAACTTTTATTTGGAGAAAACTGAATCAAACTCTTCAATATTATCAGGCTAACACCCATTGACAAAAGTCAGACAGATTTGAGGCTGGAAAGTCAGACTGGGCCCCATACCAGTAGTTTTGACTGTGAGAAAAAATCAGAGGCCCCACTCCAAGTGCTATCTTGCAAGCATAAGGAGTGTGAAAATCCGCCAAGCCCTTCTATAGCAATCCCAATGATCTCATGTATTTTCATTTCCAGGAGGTGTTGAATATCACCCCCAAGGAAAGAATCTTGCTCAGCTCATTGGGTCAAACCTTGGGATCTCTTTTAACCCTTTAGAAGGTTGGTCCCATTTCATGCAGCTCCAAAATGACTCCAGTTCAAAGACCTGAAATGAATGCAGGCTTGGTAGTAGACTGGGGATATTTAATATAAAAATAGTCCCTTGTGAGTTCAGACCTGACTGTGGTTATCCACCTCTGCTCCCTTAAAATGATACTGAGCTGTCTATCTTCTCACTAATGTGATTACACTTGTGAAACTCTGTGGGGTATTTATAGGATTAAATATCAGCTTGCCATCTTGGTAATTGCAGTAAACAGCATATAATGGTGGTGGTTCTGCCCTCCTACATGAAGCCAGGAGAGAATTCCAGAAGGAAACTTGCCTTAACAAGGAAAACAAGGGAAGGGAGAAGAGAGAAGATGGAAAGTTTGAGTTGTAGACAGGAAGTTTCAGCATCTCTGACCCTTGGTTTCCTCATCTAAATGATTTCCAGAGCGGCTTTCAATTCTAAATCCTGTGATTTTTAAACTTCAAAAAGAGAAGTTTTTTTTTTTCTTTTTAAAGGGAGCTTTGTGAGTGGGTGATAATTTATTCTGGGTATGGTTCATCTGGGGAAAGCCTCAGAGACAGGAGGCAGAAGCCTACAAAAGTCAGCTTGACTGGGCCCAGCAGAGGATAAGGATGAACAGGTAAATGTGGACAAGTAGGATGGGGACAGGTGGAATGATTATTCTCTTCCCCGTCCTGCTTCTGTTTTAGATTTCAAAATCCTGCCTCTCTCTGTGTCTTGTCTTGGAACTTTTCTCAGCATCCGGGGATTCTTTACTCTGGAGTATTCCACCATTCTTTTTTATTTTAAAGCTCAGACCATAGAACCATAGTAGGGGTTCCATTGACTTACAAGGAAGTCTTTTTGGTGCCTCGGTAAATAACCTTCCTTTGAGCCAAGTCCAAAATTTCCCTCTGAATGCTAGACTCTCGAAGACAGTACTCCTGCGGCTCTGAAATAGGTAGCTCTACCTCCACAAACTTTGTTGTCTATTGTGTGGACGCTCCTCTACCTCTTCCTTTCGTATTAACATAATAACATAATTGCATCAGAGCATACAAGACACTTGAGATATAAGCACCAATTATCTCATTGAACTCTCTGAGAGAGGGGTATTGTGGTTTTTTGGTTTTTTGTTTGTGTGTTTCATGAGAACTGTGATTTTCTTAATATGTGGAAATAGTGGTTGAGGATTTTAATCAGCTTTTTCTCCATAACTTTCACTTTAAGAAATTGCCTGGATTGTGCCAAATTCCCTTGGAACTTAGTCTGCTTAAACTGGCATTACAATTATAATAAACTCTGCCCCAAGAAATTGCCTGGGTTACTGAGACTTAAAATGACTTTCTCAAGTTCAGTACATTAGAGATGGGATTTGAACTCAGATCTTCCTGGCCCCAGTGTGAATTCCTTATCTACCTACACTATTCTATAAACCACACTGTGATCTCTAGTTTACAGGAGAGGAACCTGGACAGGGATGGGGATGGAGGTGGAGATGAGGATGGGAGAAAGGTTCAGTTACTTATACCAGGTTACAGAGCTTGATCAGCTTGCATTTTCGTGTCTGTGCCCAGAATTCTACCCAGTACCCAATGTAGCCTCTTCCATGGGACTACATAGACATGCTCCCCCCGCCATCCTCCAGCTTCACTCACATGCACTTTGCATTTAAATTTTTCTCTGAATTACATGTAAAAAAAATGTTTAACATTCTCTTTTTCAAAGTTTGAATTCCTTTTGATAATCTCTCCCTCTCTCTCTCCCCTCCTCCCTCCTTGAGAAGGCAAGCAATTTGATTTAGATTATACATGTGCAGTCATGCAAAACATTTTCATAAAGACATGCACTTTGGCTGGTGTTAAGGACAAATGGTTTATGAAATTTACTTCTATATGAGTTTTTTCTAGAGTTTCTTCCCCTCCAGTTTTTGGCCTCCTTCTCTTTCCCTGCTCTGTGATTAAGTGGGGAGGGTGGAAAAGCAGCAGATTTTAATGAGGGGGCCCAGGTGCAAAAATGCTCTAAGATTCTGAGTTGATGGAGACCACCCAGGCTCAAAGCCTCTAAATTTCCACATGGTTCTTACTTACTACATCCCAGACTCCTCCTCCCACCATTAGCATATCTCTACTCCCAGGAGTCATCTCTACTCTAAGCAGGGATCATCATTTGTTTGGGATTAGAGCAAACTGCACAATGCAGAGAATATTTTGTCTAATGAGCCAAATGGCAGTCATTCTTTTTCCCACTCATCTCAAGGAGGAGCTAGCTATGTATCCCTCTTGATTCCTTTTGGAAGCAGTTTAAAAGAGACAAATGTATAATTGTCTATAGTTGATTTTTTAAGGGAGGGGGAAAGGGAAGAATTATGGAATAAAAGCATATCTCTGAACTTGTTCTACTGTAGAAGAGAGATTTGGATCAGGTTTCTTGATTGGGTATTCAGACCATGAAAAGGGAAATCTAGATAGGATATAGAATCTCCTTCTCTAGAAATTTTTTTTAAAAACCAACAAATTCTCATTAGCCTGAGATATTTTCATGCAGTTTTGACTGGTGACATGGGGTGAGAATAGAAAGTATTATTATAATTTAGTATTAATAGAAACCTTTCAGGTCATCTAGTTCAAACTATTCTCCAAGACCAGTGATTGATTTCTACAGCATCTCTGATCAGGGACTATCTAGATTCTGGTCATTATTTCTACTGAAGTGTTTCTTTTTCTCACAATGTGTTATTCAGTTTTGTCCAACTCTCGATGACCACATGACCATACAGCATATTGGGTCTTCTTGGCAAAGATACAGGAATGGTTGCCATTTCCTTTTTCAGCTCATTTTACAGATGAGGAAACTAAGGCAAACAGAGTTAAGTGACTCACCCAGAGTCCCACAGCTAGCAAATCTGAGGTCAGATTTTAATTCAGGTCTTTTTGACTCCAGACCCAGTACTCCATCCACTGAGTGACCCAGTCAAAATTTTAATTAGCTCTAATTGTTAAATGAACTTTGTTAAGGCCTGGGAATCAATGATTCTCAAGCAGCCAAGAAGGAGCCCACTGGCAACTGATAGCTTAAAGTTTACTGTGATCATCAGGAAAGGTTTAATGTAGGTGGATGAGGAAATTCAATCTAAGATACTTTCAGAAACTCAGAGGGATAAATTTGGCATCAGTAACCAAATAGGCTTCATAATTACACTTTAAAGAAATCTTGTGGGCTTCATTTGCTATAGTTCAGATCTCATTAGACCTACACATTCATTGAGATGACAGCCAAGCATACTAAATGTGTCCCTAGAGCCAGGGACAAGTTTGTCAGTGCGTGGGTCCCAGGAGCAACAGACAGAGAATGATGAAAAGACTCAATGTGCATTTGCATTGAGGAAAACCAGAAGCAACTTCCTAACTCTTCACTTTAAAAATCCTTCTATAAGCTCATTCATCTTTCTCCTGCTCCCTAAATGATTTGGACTAAACATCCCTGAAAATTATGCATGAGCCCTCTTGTCACATTATAATGTCACCCAACATGTATTCCAATTGGGTAAGAATTCCTGGGAGTGGGTAGGAAGAAGGAGAAGACTTAAAAAGGATTTAGGAGAATCTTACAAGGGTTGGAAAGACAAGGTTGTGATAGTTGATAATTACAGCCAAGAACGATACTGAGAAACAGCAAGAAATGGCAGTCCCATTTAGATCACACTAAGGACTTGGATGTAGTAGATTGTAAGAGCCAAGTTGGCATGGAAGAAATGATGGGGATGGCAAAGATCTAGAGAGCAATTCTGAAAAATATGGACCTTGGTGAGTTATTCAAAAGCTCAACCTCCCAACTTGTTAACATCTCCAGCTGCTGACTCAAGAATGAAAGGAAAGTAAGCAATCATGGAGGGCTACCAGACTGGTCTCTACCATCAGGGCTTTGGGTGAGAACTGATGATGTGTCTTTCTCCAAGTCCATCAGGAAAACAGAAGGATTGATCAGGAACTGTTTGGAACCAGATTCAGTTCTTTGTTATCCAGTGGAAAGAGAAGTGCATTTGGAGTTGGAGATTATTCAATATATAAGTGAGTCACCTATACCACTTCAAGCAAGTCACTTCTTTCTGGATTTAGGTTTCCTAATCTGTCAGATGAAGTTGATTTATAGATGGCTTCTTAAGTTCATTACAGTTCTAAATCTACAATCCATTTCCCAGGTGGCATGTGATATATGTGATGGATGATTTATTGTACCCCTATTCTTTCCAATCAGTTTGATGGGCTTCCGTAGTGGTGATGATTATAAATGCTTCATATTAGGCCTTGGAGCTGCAAACTGCAGATTGTAAGTTCACTAATTTAATCATAGGAAGGTAACTAGAAGCTCTCTACCCTTGCTTTTTCCTTATGACCAAGCCCAGCATCATGGAGGAGACTCAATTACATGGAAACACCCCCACACACACTATTTTGGGTGCTCCTCCATCCTTGTCATTCTTTCACTGCCCAACATGGAGAGATGACCATGAGCAAGTAACCAATGAGTGAGCTTTGTTGCTGGTCCTTTCCACCAGCCTGTCAGTCCATGGAGATGTTTTGACCCCATGAGCCCACTCCCCAGCTTTGGTAGGATTTCCTAGAAGGTCAAGATAGATTGTTAAGGTCTGCTCTCTAGCCTGTTTGTTGACCTATGGGATTCTTGTATCTTATGTAGACACCCCTGGAAGGGCAAGGGCAGGGTCTATCCACCAAGCAAACTGTACTTTGGGCCTGCTCCACCTGTATGTCTGGGTTTCAAGCACCATAAAACTAAAGCCCTGGAGGAAGGTCTGAGGTCCACTTCCTTAGAGGTCATGGATCCTTTTAAAAAGTGCCACAGGGTCAGAGTCCTGTCTCATGACTCTGCAGATTGCATAATTTTGAAAATCCCTAGAAGCAGCTAGATTCAGTGGATAGTCAGGAAGATTTAAATTCAAATCTGATACTTATTATCTGTGTGATTCTGGGTAAGTCATTTGACCTCAGTTTGTCTTACTCCACTGAAGAAGTAAATGAGAAATCACTCCAGTATCTTTGACAAGAAAACCCCATAGAAGTCATGAAGAGTTGGATACCTTTATTTTTTTAATTGAAGCTTTTTATTTTCAAAACATATGCAAGGATAATTTTTCAACATTAACCTTTGCAAAACTTTGTGTTCCAATTTTACCCCCTTTCCCTCCACCCCCTTCCCTAGATGGCAAGTAATCCAATATATGTTAAAGATGATAAAAATATATATAAATCAAATATATGTATACATATTTATACAATTATCTTGCTGCACAAGAAAAATCACATCAAAAAAAATAAGAAAACGAAATTCAAGCAAACAACAAGAAAAGAAATGAAAATGCTATGTTGTGATTCACACTTAGTTCCCATGGTCCTCTCTCTGCGTGTAGATGACTTTCATCATCACAAGATCATTGGAACTGGCCTGAATCATCTAATTGTTGAGAAGAGCCACGGAGTTGGGTACCTTTAAACAACTAAGCAATATAGTAGATAGAACCTAGAACTTGGGAATTTAAATCCTGGCTCAGACATGTAGTAGCTATATAGTCTCTTAATCCTCTGTCTGCCTCAGTTTCCTCATCTTTAAAATGGGGGTAATAATGGCACCTACTTCACAAGGTTGTTAGAAGGGCAAATGAGATAATATATGTAAAGCACTTTGTAAATTTAAAAGTTATCTATATAAATATCAGCAAGGATTATTATTTCAGTTAGTGATATAGCTAGCATTTATATAGTCAGCTTTAAGGTATACTAGGCATTTTACAAATAGTACCTCATTTAATCCCACAACAACCCTATGAGGTAAGTAGTTCTGTCATTCCCATTTTGCAGGTGAGGAAATAGAAGCAAGATTAAGTGGTTTACGAGGGTCATACAGTTAGTAAATAGCTGAGAGAAAATTTAAATGCAGATTTCTGAATCCAGGTCCAATGTTCTATCTATTGCACCACTTGTCTTCTGAATTTTATGTCATGTGAGTCAGTCTTGAATCATTTGATGGGGTCTCAGAGCTATGCATTTGCATAGATGCTGACCCAGAATAGTGGATTGAACCTGGAATATAGTGAGGAATCCTATCATACATGGGAATCTGTTGGGGAGGGAAGAGATGAATTCTGATTCATATTTGAGCCAGAATATATTTAAATCCACAGCTCTAAGACTCCCTATAACTCTGGGGTGCTTTGATACATCTCAGGTTGGCCTTGCTGTTTTAGGTCACTATCTTTTTCAGTACATATTTCCACATCTCCACCCAGTGACTTGGCCAAATGACATTTCAAGTCAGAATAAAAAAAAAAAATAGCTAATTTAAACAAAATGCAGGGTAAATGACAAAAAAAACTGAAATATTTTTATAAACTTTTCCCATTTAAACACTCTTCCCAACAAATAAAGAGAAAACCATATCAGTTTAAACTAAAGGCACAGGTATTCAAGATCAACCTCTTTAGTATTCCCAAATTAGACATTTTTTTTTTGGTTTCAGGGTTGCAGCTACTGAGAACTGACTTCTTGGGAACTGCAGATGTCTAAAGTAGGTCTCTCACAATACAAATTCTCTCTGTGTTACTGCCATTTCTGTGGCACCAGCTTGGCGTTCAGACCTCCATCTGTAACCTTAACCTGGTAAATACGGCTACCACTTATTCCTGTCTCTTGTGATTTTTGTTTAACAACTCTCATTTCTTTAACTTCCATCTAATTCTTTTGGCCTTTTTTGTTGTTGTTAAACTGACAACCTGGAAGTGCTCCCATCTACTCAGTGTACACATTCTGTGATATCACCAACACGGTAGAACTTAGAACTCATACAGAGACATCTGGAAGATTTAACCCAGAGAATTTTCCCTGTCTCAGCCTTAAGTATTTCTGGAATGTAGAGTCCATATGTTCATATGCCTCCACTATATTTTATAGATAATCCGCTCAATGTGCCAGAAGAGTTCCTCTTCTGTTTAGTATTATATGTGTGGGGTGTGTGTGTGTGTGTGTGTGTGTACGCGTGTGGTATATATAAAACAGAAAGATGACAGACTAAATACACAGAATAAAATACATAACTAATATAGGAATTTGTTTTACTTGACTATGCATATTTATTACAAGAGTTTTCTTTTTTTTTTTCCTCTTTCTTTTTTCAGGGTAGGGGAAATATATATATACTTTATAATTGAAAAAAAATTTAATTAAAAGAAGAAAATATTTCATGGAAGCCCTCTATTATCCCTACAATACCTTCTTATCCAGTCATATATATCTTTGATAATGTCACTTTTGTCATTTCTCACATTGAAATTATTAAGGGTAATGTGATTTCTGTCATATATCTTTCTGGTCATCTGCAATTCTGAATCTTTGGAGATTACAATGTTCCCTGACTTGTAGTCAGAGGTTATCAGTAGGAGATTTGAAAGATGGGCTTTTGCAATTATAAGCAGTTAGGAGTCACTGAAAACTCTATCCTAGCCATATCTCATTCTTTTCCAGTCCGCATTCAGAACATCCTTTCCTATGCCCTAGCTCTTTATTCTGAAGTCTTACTCTAATGCTGAATTCTCACATTTGGGATATCCTCTGTCTTTGCAGCCTTTCCTTCTGATTGAGTGTTTCTTCCCAGAATTTCTGTTTAGGGAGGACACCCAAACCATGTATATCTTATTCCTCTTCTACTAGGTGACATCTAGACAGCACAATGGGTAGAGCACCAGGCTTAGTATCAGGAAGACCGTAATTCGAATCCACCCTCAGACACTGAATGTGTGAGCCTGGATAAGTTACTTTGCCTCAGTTTCATTACCTGGAAAATGGACTGTGAGGATCAAGTGAAATAATATTTGTAAAAACTCCTTAGTACAATGCCTAGCACTTAGTAGGGGCTATAAAAATGCTTATTCCCTTTCCATCTGAGAGTTCCCTATATTAAAGAAATCAAAGATTCATTTCCTATTTCCCTATCATGTGTTACATTTATTTATATATTTATCATATCTTCTTACTAGTCTGTTACCTCCATCAAAGTAAATGTAATGTCTTATTTAAACTTTGTATCTCTTAGCACCTAGCACAATTCTCAGTACCCAGTGTGTACATAATAAGTGTTATGGAAAAAAGAATGGAAAAGAAAAGGAAAGATGAAGGAAGAAAGGACAGATGGAAGAAAGGGAGGGTAGAAGAGAAAGAGGGAAGGAAGAAGGAAAGAAAGAAGGAAGTAAAGGAGAGAAGTAGTAAATATTCAAATAAATCATAAACATGTGTAAGCTCCACTATTGTTATTATTCATGTTCAAATATCTCTTTTTAATTACCTATTTATACATGGCACAATACTTATTGGAAAATGAATTTTAGGAATGGAGATTGGTTCTTTTCATTGGTTGAATGAAATCAATCAATAAGCATTTATTAAATCAGGAATTGTGCTAAATGCTAAAACTTCCAGAGTCATGTTCTGTAGTGCAGTGGATGGAGCTCACAGCTGGGATCAGAAAGACCTAAGTTCAAAACCAGCCTCAGATACTTATTAGCTTTGTGTTCCTTGGGCCCTTTCTGCTTCAGTTTTTTCATCTATAAAATGGGAAATGATTAGCACTTACCTCCTAGGATTGTTATGAGGATGAAATGACATAATATTTGTAAAGTGCTTAGCACAATGCCTGGCATACAAGAAGCACTTAATGCTTCTTTCCTTCTATACTTCCTTCTTCCCTTCTTTTTTTTTCTGAAACAATTGGGGTTAAGTGACTTGTCCAGGGTCACACAGTCAAGAAGTGTTAAGTGTCTGAGACCAGATTTGAATTCAAGTCTTCCTGACTTCATGGCTGGTGCTCTATCCATTGCACCACCTAGCTGCCTCCTCCCTTCCTTTTTTTTCCTTCCTTCTTTCCTTTCTTCCTGTGTGTGGACTGCAGTATAGCTAATCCAGGGTTGATGCTGCATTAATATCAAGCACATGAATTTAAGGGCTATAGAAAAAGAAATGAAAAGATCAGAGGGAAGGTGTCATGTGCTTTTATGAACAGGTCAGTCAAATACCCATGGCAATAATGTATGGGAAAGCTTACCTAGAAAATCATAATGAAAGTGGCTGCATTAACACCAAACACTATAATAAAGTTGCAATCCATTTATTTCCACTATTCAACATTTCATAGCTATCCATATCTGGGAAAGCTTTCTCCTCTGTGACATTAAATGAAAAAATAAATGGAAAAAGTCAGTTCTGAATCATATGGGCAGTTCTGCAACACATGAAATATTTAAGCTTTGGTGCACCTGTCTGTGGCTACCCCTACCTAATCAGTGTCTATGTAGTACCTGCCCATTCATTTTTATTTCTGCCCTAATTTTTATATTGTATATATCTACCAGTCATAACACCTTCTCTGCTTTGATACTAGCAGACTCTGAGTGATGGAGCAGCAGATGGAGAATTGGAGAGATGCCAGGCTCTGAGAATAACAGCAAACCAACTTAGCTCTAGCTCCCTGCCTCCCCCATTCCTTGTCTCAGCCCATCAGAAGGTCAGGTCAGTTCTGGGCCAACCTAAGCAGAGCTAGAATTGAGGGTGCCTTCAAAGAAGATATTAAACAGTCCTGCAGAGGACACATTAATGCTCTAGACTTTTGGGTTACTATGACAGCCAGGAATGTCTAATCCAAACTGCGGGACCCTGAGAGGAATTTTGTAATTTAGTTTAGCGAATAAGTGGGTCCAAATGGTTCTGTCTTCATGTCTAACACCTGCCTTATTGGGAAAGATTTTTCATAAATCCATGAAAGGTTTGATAATATCATGATAAAGTCATGATTAGCCACTTTTAATCATGCTAAACTGTTCTTGGAAGAATTTAGGTTAGATAGAAAGAAGACAGGAAAACTAGAAAACTTAAGAGTGAATAATTAGGACTCAAGGATGCTGGGGCTGAAAAGCATCATCTAGTTCAGGGTTTTGCAACCTGGGGTCCCTGAATGTTGGTGTTTTTATTTTTAATTGTTAAAAGTTCAGGGGCAGCTAGGTGGTGCAGTAGATAGAGCACCAGTCCTGAAGTCAGGATGACCTGAGTTCAAATATGTTCTCAGATATTTAACACTTCCTAGCTGTGTGACACTGGGCAAGTCATTTAACCCCAATTGCCTCAGCAAAAAAAATAAATAAAATAAAAAATTGTTAAAAGTTCACAACAAAACTACAAATGACTTCTTTTGTAATCTTATATTATTTATTTTATGCATTTAAAAATGTTATTCTGAGGAAGAATTTCTTAGGCTTCTCCAAAATGCCTGAGTCCATGATGCAAAAAAAAAAATCCAATCTCACTTTACAAGTAAGGAAACTGAGGCTCAGAGAAGATCAGCATCTGGCCCTATATCACACAAGGGAATTTGTAGATTTCTCTTTCGAGAAAGAGTGAAAAAGATGGCATAGTTATAGGAAAAGTCCTGCCTGAAAGTGAGAGTAGGAGTTTGTTGCCAAGTGAATAGGTTTGACTAACATCAGGGATGGGGAGTCTGATCATTTCTGTAGTGGCCGTCTGGATGGTCTGCTCAGGTGGTTAGAGCAAAATACCAAAAGCACAGATGATAATAATATCTTACTTTTATATCGTTCTTTATAGTTACAAAGTATTTTACATGCATCATCTCTTTTGACTCTGCACTAAGTACTATAAGTATTATGTCTTTTTTGCTCAAACCCACAGAGGTAGTTACTTCTGAGGCTGAATTTGAACTCAAATCCTTCAGATTCCAGGTCCAGTGCTCTAACCACATCATCACAGAACTACCCATAAAAGTATTTTATAAATATTATCTCTTTGATTCTCACAACAACTCTGGGAAGTAAGTAATATTATTTTCATTTTACAGATGAGGAAATTAAAGCAGACAGAGCCAGGGCCACATGGTTAATAAATATCTAAGGTGGGGTTTGAATTCAGAGCTTCCTGATTTGAAGTCCAGTGCCTACCCACTATCCCACACTAGCTCTCTCAACTCCCTTTTTTGATAAGTGAGGAAATTATAGCCCAGACAGTCTCTTGCATAAGGGACACTAGAACTGGAGTAAGTGGAAGAAGCTGGGTTTGAATTCCAGACCTAACACTCTACACTATACCATGCTACAACAGCTTACAAATCAAATTCACTTACAAATCAACTCATTTCCCATGGCAGAAAATTATCTCTGCTCACCAACAATAGTGTTTACCTCTCATCAGCCAGCCATCTTTCCACTAGACTAGCCAAGAGGCTGAATGTCTTTCTGTAAACCCCTTATCTTTAGGGAAAACTACAACTCAAAACTCAGGTTCTAGCTAACAAGTCTATTACATTATCTTCATATGTGAATAAGAGAAGTTATTCTGACACTCAGATGTTTGGATGGGTACGTATGTATGTAAGAGTGGGGATGGGGTGAGCGTGTTCACATAACCCTCCACATCTATCTGAAATTTTATGGGTTGTGCCTTCTAAGAGGTGCAATAGTGGCCTGGGAATCACTGTTTGATTGTGCTAAGTCACTTCACTTTTCTGTGAACCTATTTTTGAAAAATCTCCAATTCCCCGCCCAGTCCAGAGGGACAAGTTAGATAGCATCTATAAAGAGCTTTTCAGAGGAAAGTGCTATATAAACAGAAGATGTAATTATATCTATTTTGTGGGCAGGGAATATAATTATACTACCTGGCCAGAGTAGGCTCTTTCAGGCTCTACCATTTTCCTCTCCCTTTATGTGTTCTTTTAAAAGTTGAAGTACATTGGAGTTTTCCCCAGGCTGAAGGGAGAAAAGTGGAGAGGATGGGTGGAGTTGGGTAAAGAAATAGAGATGAGTTGAAGCTAAGGCAGGAGTCCAAGAGGCTGTGCCCTGGGGATGCCCAGGGAGAAGTTCTGCATGAGTTCTGCTGAGGCTGGTCAACTGATTGGGCAGGGTCCCTGATGACTTCATCCTGGCATCGGGACTAGACTCTGGCCTCATATTTGATTGACTTAGTGACACTGAGCAATTCACTTAATCACCCTGGGCTTCCACTGCTCTCTCTCCAGCTCTGGAAGAGTATCTTTACCCTTAATCATACTGTTCCCATTGGTCCTGCCCCTGGCCCAAGTTTGGGACCAGTCAGGAACAGATGGCACTAATGAAAATTCTTTCCAGTGAGAGAAAGTGATATTATCATTATCTTTTTCTCTCTTTCTCTTTTTACACACGCACACACACACACACACACACACACACACTTATACACTATGGCATATATGATATACTAACATAATCAAGAGAACACTGAATTTGGAATCAGGACCTGGGTATGAATACTGGTTCTGCTACTTATTATCTGTGTGATCTTGGGCAAGTCACTTAATTAGAAGTGAATATTATGGCAGAAGCTGTTTATTTAAAATTATAAATGTAGTAATAGTCATGATGATGATGATAATAATAATGACAACTCCCAGATAATCTTCCTCAGTTTCCTTATCTGCAAAATGAGGGGTTTAATGACCTTTAAAATTTTAACTCATTTTAAAACTATGACACTATAACATTTGCACCTTACTCTTGAAGACTCACAAAATACTTTCCTCACAATAATCCTTTGAGGTAAGTAGTTCAAATATGATCCACATTTTTCAGGTGAAAAAACTGAGATTTAAAGTTTAAGTAGAGCCACAGCCAGAATCAAACCCAGGTTTCTGATATAGCAAGCCCAAAGCACTCTCCTCTATATTATATAGTCTATTTAGCCAACACAAGTGAGGGGTGAAGGAAGAATCCTATTATAAACAAATAGAAATTGGTGATCAGAGATATAGGTCTGGAATTGGAATGCCAGGTAGCCATCTGAAGGGTAAGCCCAAATGACTGTCAGAATTGCTGATCGTTGTTGCTGCATAAGCCTGAGGCAGTGTCCTTGTATTAAAACCAAAAGCAGAATTCAGTCCAAGAGGTCTAAAAGGAGCCAGAAGTATAAGAATCAATGATTTGATTAGTAGGTAAGCAATAGATTACTGAGTATAGAGTAGAAAAATCCAAGTTTGTCATAGTCACTAGTTTAAGAGTGTGCACATGCTCCAGCTTCCCCCGAACTGATTTAGTTTCCAAATCCCTGTGCCATGAACACTCATTCACTTCTATGGAATTTCTTCCACATACAGAGGAAGAAGGATAGGGGATGCTCAGATGCAGGGTAGTGAGAAGCTTCTCAAATGAATCTCAGAGGAAGGAGAAAGATGGACATTCCTGTTTCACTATACAAATACGAGAGTGCCCACAGGACATGGAGTGTTGCAAATTATCTAATCCCAATTCTCTTGGGAGCTGGACCTTCTGACTGCCCCAAAACATATCCCTTTTACTTGCCTCCTGAATTTTGATAATCAAATCAAACCTCTGATCCTGGATCCCCCAAATCTTCAACCACCCTTTCTCATTTGCCCCTTTGCCTAGCAATTCATATGTTTGGAAACTAACCTGCGGTTCTCTCTGACGCCAGTGACTCAGGCCTCTCCTCTTTCCTTCACCTTGCTTTGAAAAACTCCAGTCTGAGGCAAGAGGGAGCTCAATCCCAAACTTCTGACTCATTCCATTTAGGCCCAGAAATTGTTTTACAATCATCCTTTGAACTCAGAAGGCACAAAACAACATATTCTGTGATGTCAGAGAAGAGAAAAGTCTCCATTTATCCCAATCTTGTGTTCCATATTTCTTAAATCCTTTAGAGAGCCTACCTCACTCTGGGCTTATGACCATCACCCAATAAACACCTGGTGATGAACTGATTCTCCATTCCATCCAAAACCCAGGAAAAAAATAAGATTCCTGAAGCAGTTCAGACAAATCTCAATAGGAGTATCCAAGGACCCAACCCATAACCTCTGTCCTTCCTTCCTTTTCCTCCCAGAAAAGTATAAATCCATATTGATTCTTCCACATGGAATCCAAATGCCCATTGCTTTTTGGGAGAGTTTTCCTTAATCAGGCTGCTTCCAGAAACCTTGCTCCCCTATTGAGCAATCTTGGAAAGTAGTTGAGAACCCCGAAATGCCAACCCACAGAAAATATGCTTCCCACGGAATATCAGTGGCACCATGAGGATTGGACAGATGGCCCCTGTTGTGGTCCGTGTGGTGACCTAGTGTCCCTGAGCCCCAGTGCCAGAGAACAAGAGCCAGCTCCTTCTGTTGCCTTTTTGTAATTTGTCTTTTCCATCAGGCTGCATGCTTCCTTTTCTGATTCTTGACACCTGAGGGAGGGAGAGATCTTTATCACAGCAGGTCCTCCATCTGTGATGATCTGCCCTCCTCCCTCTCTGCTCAGTAGCCCTCAAGTGGTGGGCACCACAGCTGGCTGGAAGTAGAACTAATAGTGAGCTCCCATCTGGAGTGTTTATTTGTTTGGTTTTTTCTTTCCAGCTGAATGCGAATAAATGAAAAGTACAAGGGAACCCACACTGGCTAGGGAGAGCAAACAAGCTTTCCTCAGCTGGGAAGAGCTGATTTTGAGAGCACTTTCCAGTTCTTGACCACAGATTTCTGTTTCAATAGGGGAAAACATATGGTACCATCTGAAGGCTGGAAAACGTACCTGTCGTGATGAGGAAGAAGAGGTTGAAGATGCGATTTCTTTCCCTGATCCATTCTCAGGATGGGACTACTTCAGAGGAAGGATAGATATCACCCTGGTGGTCTGTGCGGTTGTGCGATATTTCCATAACACTGGAGGAAGGAGACCAAATATACTGATAGACAGATATGTTGGGAAAAGTCCAAGACTGAAGGGGCAGCGAGGTGGTGTAGTACATGGCTTACTGACCCTAGAATCAGAAAGAACTGAGTTCAAAAAATCCAATCTCAGATACTTGATTCGTATTAGCTGTGTGACCCTGATCAAGTCACCTAACCCCTATTGCCTTACCAAAAAAAAAACCAAAAAGAAAAGAAAGAGAAAGGAAGGCAGAAAGGAAGGCAGGAAGGCAGGCAGGAAGAAAGAAAGAAAGAAAAAAAGAAAAGGAAGGAAGGAAGGGAGGGAGGGAGGGAGGAAGAGAGGGAAGGAGGGAGGGAGGAAGAGAGGGAGGAAGAAAGGAAGGAAGGGAGGAAGGGAGGGAGGAAGGAAGGAAGGAAGGGAGGAAGGAAGGAAGGGAGGGAGGGAAAAAAAAAAAGGCAAGGCAAGGAAAGGAAAGGCCTAATTTGAGAGTCAGAACTCTTGGGTGTTAGGGCCAGTTCTACCACTGAGCAGCTCAGTGATTTAAGCCTCCATGTCTTCATTCCTCTCTGGGCTATACTCCTGATTCTCCTGGACTTTCTCTACAATGCTTCAGAATTCCCCTTCTCTGTTCTGTGCTCTCAAACCTCACATTAACCCTGAATTACTTCTCTTTTTTTTTCTCTCAATAGTATTTTATTTTTCCAAATATATGTAAAGATAGTTTTCAACATTCATTTTTGTAAGATTTTGGGTTCCAAATTTTTTCACCCTCCCTCCCTTACTTGCCCCCCAAGAAAACAAGCAATCTGATATAGATTATACATGTACAATACTTTTAAACATATTTCCATATTTTTCATGTTGTGCAAGAAAAATTAAACCAAAAGTGAAAAAAGCATCAAAAAAAGCAAACAAGCAATCAAACAAAAAAGGTGAAAATACTTTGATCCGCATTTAGTCTCCATAATTCCCTCTCTGGATATGGATGGTATTTTCCATCCCAAGTTTATTGGAATTGTCTTGGATCATTATATTGCTAAGAAGAGACAGATCTCTCATAGCTAATCATCATATAATCTTGCTGTTACTGTCTACAATGTTCTCCTGCTTCTACTCACTTCACTCAGCATCTGAACTATTTCTCAAATTTGAACAAAGCACCCATTTCTTCAGCTTCTTGCTCTGACTGGCTGATCCTATCCAAAACCTCCAATTTAATAAGGAGGATACTTAGGGGAGCCTCAGCCAGTCTTCATTTCTCTCCAGACTCTCCTGCTTCTCTCAGACTTTCTGTACCCATACTATTGCGCCATATACCTTCATTCCTCTCTGTCTCCCCCCACACATCTTTTTACAATTTTCTTTTCTGTACCATCTTCCTCTGTTAGAATGTAAGTTCCTTGAAGGCAGGGAATGTCTTTCTGTTTCCATTTATATCTGCCAATGCTTACCAACACTGCTGGCATATTTTAAGTGTTTGATAAATGCTTGTTGACCTGACTTCAAGCAACTCCATTTCTCTGGGTCCATTTCCTCCTTTGGAAAGTGTGTGGGATTGACCTCAATGACTTCTAAGTTCCTTTCCATATTTAACATGTCATTTTTCCAAAAGCTGCCTTCATTCTGTTCCCAATTCTGCTCTCCCCCCGCCCCATCTCTTCTTCCCCCTCCATCTCCAGAGATGACAGCACGGTGTCATTAATTGATGGAAGTTTTACCCTGGAGAGCTTCCTCAAGTAGCCTGAAACCACAGAAATTTGTTTTGCCTCTTGGGAGATAAGAGTAGTCTGAGTTTGTACAATCGTTCAGTGCTGAATTACCACCACCAGAGGGGCTATTGGGCATGCCCAGTGGCCTATGGTTTAAGTTTTTCAAAGAAAAGAGTAGCAAAAGGGACTTAAGCCCCCTTCCACTCTGCCATGAGTGCTGGCAAACATAAGGATATGCCCAGCCAGCTTTGCTGAGATTAGACAAATTGAGGACCTAAATAAATCAAGCAACTGACTCACAATAATTAGGACCAAAATCAACATATTATTTCTATTTCCTCGTTTTTTGTAGGAATTTAAGTCTTGGAGATAAATACAAATATGCTGGCTAAAGATAAATTCTGAATAAGAAGAGGTAGGGAATTCTGTTTATCCACTTATTTGTTTTTGATGCTCCAAATTTTTTCACTCTCTCTTTCTTACCTCCCCCCTCCCCAAGGTAACAAGTAAATTGATATAGATAATACATGTACAATACTTTTAAACATATTTCCGTATTTGTCATGTTGTGCAAGAAAAAATCAGACAAAAAGGGGGGAAAAAACAAGAAAAACAAACGAAGAAAGATGAAAATGCTATGCTTCAATCTACATTCCGTCTCCATAGTTCTTTCTCTGGATACAGATGACATTTTCCATCCCAAATTTATTGGAATTGTCTTAGATCACTGCATTGCTGAAAAGACTTACGTCTTTCATAGTTGATCATCACATAATCCTGCTGTTTCTGTGTACAATGTTCTCTTGACTCTTCTGATTCTTAGTTAAGTCATTTCCTCATTCTGAATCTTTTTTCTGCCATGAAAAGAAGCCATAGGGTTCCCAAAGAGGTGGTAAGTAAGAATTAATTCAATCCCAGACTCAATATGGCTGTTCTTCTGATGTTACCCTTTGTACAAGATAATACTCCAGGGCAGGACTCAGAAAACATGTCCTCTGATAGGAAATTTTAAAGGAAGGAAGTGGACTCCAGAGCCCGGAGATTTCCATTATATCATCAAGCTTAAATAAACCTTCTCTATTCTTCAAATTATGAGTTCTGTTTTTATTTTGGTTTGGGTTTTTTCTCTTCAATTTTCAACAAATATTGGTTGAGTATTTAAGTTGAGCAGAGCACAATACTGGAGGAGATTCAAATTTAGAGAGCTCAAGGAGCTATAAAATCCATAAATACTTTTTGACCAAGCAATACCACTAAGTCTGTATCCCAAAGAGATTGAAAAAAAAAAAGAAAAGAATGTATGTATACAAAAATATTTATAGCAACTCTTTTAGTGGTGAGAAAGTTTAGAAATTGAGGGAGTATCCATCAATTGAGGAATGGCTGAACAAGTTGTATATGCTGGTGATGAAATACTATTGTACTATAAAAAATGACAAGCAGGATGCTTCCAGAAAAACCTGGAAAGACTTACATGAACTGATGGGTAGTGAAATGGGCAGAACCAGGAGAACATTGTATACTATAACAGCAATATTGTGTATCATCAATGTATTGTAGCTGTGAATGACATAGCTATTATCAGTAATACAATGATCCAAGACAATTCTGAAGGACTTATGATGAAAAACGATATTCTTATCCAGAGAAAAAGCTGATGGAGTCTAAATTCGTATTGAAATAAACTTTTTCTTTACTTTCTTTATTTTTCTTTGGGGAGTGTTGTCTGTATTTTAGTTCATAATGTACCTAAAAAAGAAATAGGTTTTGCATGACTGCACATATATAACCTCTATCAAATTGCTTGCTTTCTCAATGAGGGAGGAGGAGAAAGAGGAAGAGAGAAACATTTTTAAATGAGTATTAAAAGTTATTTTTACATAAAATTTGGAAAGAATCAGATTTTATATTTTTTTAAGTAGCAGCCACTTCCTAGGGTTGTTGTGAAAATCAAATGAGATAATATTTGTAAATTACTTAGCAAAGTACTTGACATATAGTAGGCACTTCTAAAATACTCATTTCATTCCTTCCTTCCTTCTTTCCTTCATTCCCCTATGGAACTTACAGGCTGATAGGATAATAAAACATATGTGCAGATTACTATAATATGCCATAATACAAGATTTGAGAGCTGTAAAACATGTTATGTGAAGTCTAAATAATAAGGGGGTTTAATGACTAAGGGAATAAACAGTGTTCAAAAGGGAAATTGGACTTTAAAGAATGTGTAGCAATATGGTAGATGAAAAAGAAGCAAAGTGGGTATTCCAAGTAGAGGAAACCATGTGAGCAAAGGCAGGAAGCAAGAGAGTAAAAAGCCTGTTCAGGACATAGAAAGTGGCCCAGTTTGGCTGGAGTATAAAGTACTTCATAAATGAATGAATGAAGCATTCATTAAGTACTTTCTAAATGCAAAACACCGTGCTAATTGAAGAGGATACTAATAGACAAGTCAATAGAAAGGTCCCTAATCTCAAGAAGTTTACAAGCTATTAGGGGAGAGGGGGCAGGCAGAATATGCATGGAAGGTTTCAGCTATAAGTCAGATTGAATGGTCCCCTGGTGCCTTAAGTATAGCAACAAAGCAAATGATAATACTTCTTTAATGATTTTAACTGACAAAATCACATCAGTTTCCAATGTTGAGCCGTTTGACATTAGGCTGGAAGCAAAGACTCTTGGTTTCATGGTCCTGGACTGTCTCCATCAGAGTCAGAGGGAGTGACCAGGACGAATAAGTCCTGGCTTGACCTGTGTATGGTACATACTGCCTCCTGTCTATCCCAGGGTGCCTTCTGCTTTAGCTAGGCAGACTTGCCTGTCCTGCCAGTCGCAGTTGGTGGAGATGGCAGCTCCTCTGCGTGGAAGCCATCTCCTCAAGTAATGGTAAGGAGTCCTGGGAATGAAGGAGACCAGTATGACAATCATTATCCCTATTTTAAAGCTGAGGAAACTGAGACAGAAGTTAAGGCTGGAAATACAAACAATTGAGAGTAAGTAGGCTGGCACTAGAATGTGGTAACCTTCAAATTCTAAGAGAGATAACACAGTACAGTGGCAAGAGATTAAACTGCAAGTCGGGGGAGATCTGAGTTCAAATTTTACCTTAGGATTACTATCTCTGTGACCCCGGGCAAATGTCATCTGGATCTCATTTTTTTATCTGTAAAATGAAGGGTTGGATTCAATCATTTCTAAGGTTTCTTTCTGCAATAAATCTATGATATGATGATTCAGGTAAAAAAAATCTGATATTTACTCCATAAATACTAAGGAGCCGTTGAAGAATTTTGAACAATAAGTAACCAGACCAATCCCTGTTTAAGAGAAATTATCCTGACAGTGGTGTGAAGGATACAGGAGCAGTGTGTGCATTGCACTGGGAAATGAGGGCAGACATTGACCTAATCTGCCTCTGAACCTTGATGCAGACTGACAGGCTCAGAACTCCCTGGGTCCCAGCAGAGATCCAACTACCCTTTATCCCTTGTGCTGCAAAGTGGTGCCTTAGATTATCAGCCTGTTCCGCTCACACCCAGTGACTTAATTGAGTTAAGTGACTTATCAGAGGAGGGAACTATCCCTTCAAGGGGACAGCTGTCTTCTTGAAAGTGTTGACCATCACCCCTACAATGTTCCATGCCTTTGTGAAAGGCTTTCCCACACACTGGAGTAGAAGGAGTAGAAGAAAGAAGATTAAATAGAATAGAAGGAGCAGAAGGTAAGGAAGAGCAGAAGACAGAAGAAGAGGAACAAGAAAGGCAAAGGCAAAAAGGAGAGGGAAAAAAGGAACAAGCATTTACTAAGTATCTACTGGGTGAAAGACACTGTGCTAAGTGTTTTATAAAATTCATTTTATTTGATCCTCACAACAATTCTGGGGCTAGTTGCTATAATTATTCTTATTTTACAGTTGAGGAAATTGAGGCAGACAGGTTAATCAACTTGTCTAGATTCCCACATCTATTTAAGATTGGATTTGAACTCAGGTCCTCAACTCCAGAACCAGTGTTCTAACCACCAAGCCACCTAAGAGGAGAAAAAAATGAAGAAGAAAAAAAGGAAGAAGGGAACAAGGAGAAAGATAATCATTTGTCTCAAAGGTACTTAAGCATTATTTTATATTGTAGTGACTTGGTCTTTTTCGTAACTCCCCATAGAATGTAAGCTCCATGAAGGAGTTTAGTCTTATCTGAACTCTGTATTTCCTCCAGAGCTAACATGGTGTTCTGCACATAGAAGGTACCTAATAATTATTTGTTAAATTGATTTGAATGGAATTCTGTAGCAGCCACCAACACGCCAACACTTTGAAAGATGCAAAATAAAACGGAGGTCTGGCTGAGAACCTGAAAGCCAGATGGAGAATTTCCTGTCCAGCCATAAATATAATAAAGCCATGGTAAAGGAGCCAAGTTCTGAAACATCCTTTCAGAACAGAACCAAGCATATAAATACAGCTTTGTTTTTCATTTTAAAAAATAGAATCAAAATGGATGTTCCTTCAAACAGTTCTCATCTGGAGCAAATGGGAGGTAGGAAAGGAATGGTGAAACTGGACCACAGGAAGATTAAACAGAGTCACAAAAGTAAAAGTCATTCTATGAGAGAATTGGACCCATGACAGAGATCATCTCTGCCCACAGACCCACACACTTCCCACTGTGCTACCTTGCTTTTTTGTTTGCTGAGATTGATGGAAGGTTCTGGGTGACAAGGAAAAAGGGTTGTTCTAATTATCATCATATCTCTTACTACTCTTACTCTGTCTCCTTCTAAGCCTCCTCTTTTTCTGACAATCTAACAGCAGGCATTTCCTAAGGCCCAGTCTTCAGCGCTTTTTTTCTTTCTCTATGCTTTCTGATCTGTTTTCATGGTTTTGTTACTTCTGTATAAATCAGCATTAGGAATTTTTAATGATCACTTGAACTCTATACCTGTTGCTCCAATGGCTATCCATGATTGGGGGTCCCATAATCACTTTAAACTCAACATGTTCAAAATCAAACTCATCATCTTTCCCTTCATGATCCCTTCTGGGGGTTTTCTTGACAAAGATACTAAAATGGTTTGCCATTTCCTTCTCCAGCTCATTTTACAGATGAGGAAACTGAGGCAGAGTTAAGTGACTTACACAAAATCACATAGCTAGTCTGAAGTTGAATTTAAACCAGGTTCTCCTGACTCCAGACCCCACACTCTACCCTACTACACTATAAACCTGTCCCAATGACACTTCAGAAATCAGCAAATGCTACAATTCATTGATTTGTTGATTACCCAGAAAGTGGCAGAGAAAATGTTAATAATGCAGATTAAATGTAAAAAGTGCATCATTATAAGAGAATCAATGTTAAATATCTGCCATCAGATCTCTCTTATTCTGTCTAAATCTTACCCATATCCTAAAACCTAATTCAAACCCTGTCTCCTTCATAAAACCATCTCAAGGCTTCTTCAGTGAAGATTTTGTGGTTTTCAGTGGCTCACCGTGTTTTTATGTATTTATTTAAAACTTAAATACAAAATAAAAAAAACAACAAAATAGAAAAAAGACAGAATTCACAACATTTTTAAGGGTGAGGACATGGCCAAAAAAAATTGAAACATAAAAATATCCTTCAACATAAAAAAACTTTTCTTAGATCTTCCACATGATCATAAATGTACTATCCATTGATTAAGAAAATATCTGACAAAAACTACTATGAATTCAGGAATGCCTATAAATGAATGGATACGTTTACTACATCAGCACTATATACATCTGAAAAACAATCATGCATATACATGCAAGACATTATTTATTTTCACTAAATAAGATCTTGGATTATTTTTACTGACTCACCCTGCATATTTTGCTGAAGTGAAAAAGCTAGCCAGCCTTGGAGACTGGCAAATCTGGATATTGGCTAAGGGAGTTTAAGCAAATCATTTCTCCTCTCAAGACCTGAAGGCAAATCTCTAGAGTAGTGTTTCTTAGCTTTTATTTTCTTCTTTCTTTCTTTCCTCTTTCTTTCTTCTCTTTCTTTCTTTCTTTCTTCCTTCCTTCCTTCCTTCCTTCCTTCCTTCCTTCCTTCCTTCCTTCCTTTCTTTTTTTTTTTTGCATCTTGGACTCCTTTGGCAATGAAGCCAGTGTTCTCCTCAGAATAATATTTTTAAATGCATAAAATAAGACACATGAGATTTCAAAGGAAATCAATGAATGCAATATAAAGATGTTTTTGTTTCCCTTCTAAATTCATAGATTATCTGAAATCTATCCATGAACTCTCAAGGAATCCTGAGGTTAACAACCTTTGCTCTAGCATTTTTAAGTTGAAGAAATGTTGCTGATCTGCACTGGTCACCTGGAGTTCCCAAAATTAATGAAATCAAGCCTCAAACAAATAAATAAAATAATTAAAATGACAAAGTTTGGTGCATACATATATGGTTGAGTCCTTCAGGACAATCCTAAAGTTTCTCAGAGATCTTCCTTTTATTAAAGTTCTCTTTTTTAAAAAAATCACTAACTTCCAAATGGAGATAGCTAGATAGTGATGTAGAGTACCAGCCTGGAGTCAAGAGGATACATCTTTATAAGTTCAAATCTGGCCTTAGACACTTACTGTGTGACCGTGGGCAAGTCATTTGACCCTTTTTGCCTCAGTTCCCTCCTCTGTAAAATGAGCTGGAGAAGGAAATGGTAAATAATCCCAGTATCTTTGTCAAGAAAACTTCAAATGGGGTCACGAGAAGTCAAATTAAATGAAACAACTGAACAATAGCTTCCAAATGATTTCTCTTCCTTGACTTCCCCATAATAGAATTCATCCTTTAAACCATAAATACAAACAAGCAAAACATCAACATGTTGGTCATATCTAAAAATTATATGCCTAATTCTGTACCTAAAGTCTACCACCTCTCTGACAAGAAGTATAAAGCTTATTTTACCATCATTTCCTCAGTTCTCTGAAGTCACTTAATTACCAAGCACTTAAATACTTTCTATGTTTGTAATTGATCAGCACATGAACTGAACTGATAATACCTCATTGATAAGAATTCTAGAATTTTTCAAAGTTGTTTTGCTTTGACATTTTTAAAGTTCATCTTGTAAAGTATTCTGTTTCTGTTTGCTTCATTCTTTATCAGTTCCTGCAAGTCTTTCTCAGTTTTTCTGAATTCTTCATAGTCATCATTCCTCATGGCACAATAATATTCGATTACTTTCACATGTCACAAGTTGTTCAGTCATTAGCCAATTGAAAATTCACTTTTCTTCCAGTTTTTTGCTTTCATATCCACATTTGCAATTTCCTAAAAACAGATATCCACCCAAATGTTTCCCTAACACCTCAAATTCAATATATTCCAAATTTAGCTTATTTTTTTTTCTCTCTAAACCTGTACTTCCTCTGATCCAACTATCTTCATCTATGGGATCTCTGCTAAAATGTTCTTCCATATCAGAATATTTGATGCTATCATCTTTAGACTTTTTCCTTTTTTCTACTTTTCATATCCGATTAGTTACTAAAATCCTATCCATTCCAAGTCTTTAAGATTATCCCTTGAGGTTTTCCCATTACCACTGTCATACTGCCCTCGTATTGACCTTCATTACAGCCCATATGGACTGTGGCAATAGCTTCCTAACAAGTTTTTCCACTTCCACTTTTTTCTCCTCCATCCATCCTTTATACTGGCATAAAATTATCTTTTTTATATATTACATGCCTCAGTTCATAAATCACAAGTGGTTCTCTATTATGTATTGAATAATCTTTAAATGTCTTTGTCTGGCATTTAATTACCTCTATAATTAGGTTCTTCTCTAACTTTGCAGCCATATCTCATGTCCCATTCACACATTCTGTCCTCTAGTTTCCCACATTTCTCTAACTAAATATAGCATTTTTCATATCCCAAAGCTTTCTGCATTTTACACCTCCATACCTTGGCTCATGTTGTTTTCTATACCTGGAATGACCTTCCATCTCCCCCTTTTCTCCTTTAAGAAAATTTGTTTAGCTTTGTTTTAGTCTTTTATAATCTTTCCCCCAACCTATTTTCTGAGACAGGGGGAAATCATGTTCACCTACAACAAGGACTCCATGAACTGACTGGCCATCTTTCTTTTAGGGTCCCCAAAACAAGGTTAGAATTTTACTGTGATCTGTTTCATTCATCCTTTTCAGTTCTAGGCACAGGTGGTGGCATCCTCAGATCCTAGAATTGAACTGTGGTGACCCTGGATTCAGGATTCCAAGCCAGCAAGGAAGTTCTGAGAAGCTAGTGATCTAGGGACTTGAGAGCTTTGGAATTGGAATTTAGTGAGACTATGCTAGAAAGGAAGTGAGTTAAACTGTGAATCTAATCCCATTATCCTCCCCAAAGACTGAAGTAATGGAAATAGGAATTATATCTACCAGGTGTGTGAGGGAAGAGAATATTTGTATGTTTGTTCTTGTTGCCCCTTTGAAGTAAATATTCCTTTTTTATTAGCTAATCCCACTTTAAGTGGCTAAATGGAACTCAGGTCCAGTGGAACTCAGGCTAGAAACAGTAGCAGAGTCTACCAAAAAATACAAGAAGTTGAAATATAGCATATCTGGCTTTCAGGTCGTAGGGTTCTGTATAGTCACAGTTATATACTTAACATTCTTGATAAGGAAAGAGTCAATATGTTACCTAAATATCCTAAGTCTCTTAGCAATTAGTAGTGCTTTGCATACCAGAGGCACTTAACAAACATACGTTGAATCTTTGTAGCCGATGTTGAGATTTTTCCTTTCCCCCTTCATCTCTTCCCAAAATGAATCGTCAAAAGTATATTGGTAAAAAAAAAATAAAAATAATTTTTAAAAGTATTGGTTTCCAGAGGGGGAAAGGACACATTTTTAAGTTTAGTCTGAATTATTTTTTTTTAATTTAATAGCCTTTTATTTACAGGATATATGCATAGGTAACTTTACAGCATTAACAATTGCCAAACCTCTTGTTCCAATTTTTCACCTCTTACCCCCCACCCCCTCCCCCAGATGACAGGATGACCAGTAGATGTTAAATACATTAAAATATAAATTAGATACACAATAAGTATACATGACCAAAACGTTATTTTGCTGTACAAAAAGAATCAGTTAGTCTGCATTATTACTATTTTCTCCATTTTCTTAAGTCTAGACAATCAAAACAATAATAAATCAAGCCCTGTTTCTTAAGATGTAAATGCTCACAGTGAAAATTTAACTGTGGTTGTTAGATGCCTGATTTAAGGTCACTCCAACACTCCAACAACCTCTGTGACAGAAACTTGGAGAAAACCCAATTTTCCCCAATTACCCACCAAGACAAGGATTTTTAGCCTAAGATCCCCAAACTTGGTTTTGGTTTTGATTTAACTTTTTTCTGGTATTTTGTTAACTGTATTTCAATATAATTGGTTTCCTTTGTCATTCTATATATTTTACTTTACATGTTTAAAAAGATTATTCTGTCAAGGGCTCTACAGACTTCACCACTCTGCCAAAGAGATCCAAGACCCAAATTTGAATAATTCTACCCGGTAGCCAGTATAGTGCTAATGCTAATTAGGGAAATATGGGGAGAAAGTGTTGCTTTGACAAATGAGTTCTTCCTGAACAAGTGAGGAACATTCCTCTGAAGTGTGGAGGGATAAATAGATGTCAAGGTTGTATCATTTGTCTAAATATGAAATTGGAACCACAACACCCTTGAAATTTGAGCACAGGAGAGCCCTGTTTCCACAGCAAGCTCTGATGGAACCAAATAGGACAGGATCCTCAGTCCCTAGATTGTTACTTCATGACTCCAACTATAAATTAATAAGAACTGGCTTTCCAGTCAGTGAAAATTATGCATGCCCTCCCCACCCTGTGGTGGCAATAAGAGAAACAGATTTGTCTTCATGGAGAATGCTGGTTTTGCCTAAAAGCAGTTACCCCAAATCAACCTGGCCCAGATGAGAAAACTTGTTCAGCCAGGAACCAGTGTTTGGGTTTTACTGAACCAGAGAATTTTGGAATTGGAAAGGGCCTGAGATGATTTAGCAGAAGCCTTTTTATTTTACAGTTTAGAAAACTGGGGCTCAGAGAAAGGACATTTACTGTAACAACTTCATAGCACAGTGACGGGCCTGGAGCCAGGAAGACCTGACATTCTAGCAGTATATATCTGGGTAGCTCACTAAACTCTCTGTTTGCCTCAGTTTCTTCATCTGTTAAATGGAGATAATACCTCCCAGGGTGGTTGTGAGGATCATATGAGATAATAATGGTAAAGTGTTTAGCACAGTGCGGGGCACATAGTAAGTACTAGATAAATGTTAATTACTATTAGGAATTATTTCCCCACCCTAAAGAAAACTACAATTAAAAAAAAGACTACAATTAAGCAAGGACATATATGTGTGTGTGTGCATATATACACACACACAGATATCTATAAACATATATCTATATACACATATATACTCATATACATATAAGACCATATTACACTATACTTTGTTTCCTATGTGTTGCAAACAGTAAACATCTAATAAGTGCATATTGGATTGAATTGAATTGAAACCCCAATTTCCTGAATACTGCCAGTCCAGGCTTGGAACAGGCTACCATGATACCTCCCCAAGACAGTTACTGATTTGCTTGGAAACTTTATTTTAGGGTCCCTCAACTATAAAATGAGGATTAGATAAGACAATCTCTGAACTCTCTTTGAAATTCAAAATGCTGCCATTTCTAGTATACTATAAAATTCCATAACAATAAACAAATTCATTATGGACAATTTCTATTCACACAAATAATATCACCAAACAGAGAATGACAAAATAATGAAATTTTGAATTAGGCTGAATGCAGCTCATTTTTAATTTTTTAAAGTTTAAATGAATTCAGGTCTATGTATAATTAAATTATTTCTGTAATTCAAGTTGATTAAGCCTAAAGTACAAAATATAAGCATGCTCTGTCTTTTTTTTTTTTTTTAAATTTAATAGCCTTTTATTTACAGGATATATACATGGGTAACTTTACAGCATTAACAATTGCCAAACCCCTTGTTCCAATTTTCACCTCTTACCCCCACCCTCCCTAAATGGCAGGATGACCAGTAGATGTTAAATATATTAAAATATAACTTAGATACACAATAAGTATACATGACCAAAACATTATTTTGCTGTACAAAAAGAATCAGACTCTGAATTATTGTACAATTAGCTTGTGAAGGAAATCAAAGATGCAGGTGTGCATAAATATAGGGATTAGAATTCAATGTAATGGTTTTAGTCATCTCCCAGAGTTCTTTTTCTGGGTATAGCTAGTTCAGTTCATTACTGCTCCATTAGAAATGATTTGGTTGATCTCGTTGCTGAGGATGGCCTGATCCATCAGAACTGGTCATCATCTAGTATTGTTGTTGAAGTATATAATGATCTCCTGGTCCTGCTCATTTCACTCAGCATCAGTTCATGTAAGTCTCTCCAGGCCTTTCTGAAATCATCCTGTTGGTCATTTCTTACAGAACAGTAATATTCCATAATTTTCATATACCACAATTTATTCAGCCATTCTCCAACTGATGGACATCCATTCAGTTTCCAGTTTCTAGCCACTACAAAAAGGGCTGCCACAAACATTCGTGCACATACAGGTCCCTTTCCCTTCTTTATAATCTCTTTGGGATATAATCCCAGTAGTAACACTGCTGGATCAAAGGGTATGCACAGTTTGATAACTTTTTGAGCATAGTTCCAAACTACTCTCCAAAATGGTTGGATTCGTTCACAACTCCACCAACAATGAATCAATGTCCCAGTTTTCCACATCCCCTCCAACAATCATCATTATTTTTCCTGTCATCTTAGCCAATCTGACAGGTGTGTAGTGGTATCTTAGAGTTGTCTTAATTTGCATTTCTCTGATTAATAATGACTTGGAGCATCTTTTCATATGACTAGAAATAGTTTCAATTTCTTCATCTGAGAATTGTCTGTTCATATCCTTTGACCATTTTTCAAATAGAGAAGCATGCTCTGTCTTAGAAGTCTTATACAAGGCCAAATGATTGTATAAAGGGATTTTTTTGGTAGGATTTCAAAGAACACAGTAAGATTAATATTTGCCAAAACCCAGATTATCTCATCCTGAGTGGAGCTGAGTATGGTCACGTTTATTCTGGCTAGAAAGAAATGGTGACTGTACCGATGAGAATTACTACCTAGTGAACAATTTGGTTGCTCAAAACCTCCCCAAAATAACCATTTCCCAATTTAAATTATATTGCCACTCTGGCAGCTGTGGATTTATTCCCTATATGAAGTTGGAGAGTAAATAGTGGCAGCAACTGTGGGTAGAGCTATAACCAGGAATTCTTGAGCCCAAGGCAAGTACCACAAATCAGGCTCAGAGCAAGTGGCTAAAAGATTGAAGGCAAACTCCTTTAGCTGATGAGTTGTTTATTCTTTGCATCCACATCTACAATACCTTGTGGTACTTGGAATATAACAAATGCTTAATTAATTCCTGTTGATTGGCTTAAAGTCTGTTCTTAATTAGGAGAAGAGGTTATATACTCTGAGGTAAGAGAACAGAGAAATCCCTCTCCTCCAAGGATTCTGGTTCAAGACTGCTTCTGGGGAGACCTTGTAATACAGGGTGGGGTGGGGAGAGGGAGTGCTCACCCCGGAATGCCCTCCGATAGCTTTCTATTTTAGCTTTTCCTTTTAAAAAAAAAATTGTTTCTCATTTTAGCAATTATCCTTGCCAATTTCTAAATTATTTAACAATTGTTAAATAAACAATTAAAAATTGTTTCTATAATGCTCTGCCCCCTCTAACTTCAACACCCTATAAATTTGACAAACTTTCCCTCATTATGGCTCTGATTCCATTGGGCTGTCAGTGGCCCAGCAGAATAAAGGTTCAGCACAAAGTTTTGGAGAGAGTTTGAAGGGCGTGTTGCAACTGCACCTGGGTGTGAGTTTGGCTGGGTAAGTACTACAATTTACAGCTGATGGACTTACTTTTGGGCTGGTAGGAAATCTTTGGTTTAAAGAGATGCCTTTGGGAGCTATATCATCAAACTTTTTCCTAAACTCCCCTTCAAAAACATTCAAGATTTTCAAGGTAGGGGCTTAAGTCTGTTTATGGCATGACACAAAACAAAGATGAGATCACCTTCCAGGTCCCCCATAATCTCAGATTTTCTTCCATGAGGAAGTTCTAGAACTCAACTCCTAAAACTTTCTAATGGTTTCTAGATTTCATCATATCTATTCTCTAGACTGGGTCTCCTTCCCACTCAGTGTGTGGCAAAGGTATTTAATACTCTTCTTCCCCCAGCACAATCTCAGATCTTTCTTTAAGGCTTTAATTAACACCTCTATATAGAAAACTCCTAAATCTATATTTTTAAACCCAACCTCTCCCCTGGGATCTAATCTTCAAGTGCCAGCTCAATCAATTAATCAATAGGCATTTATTAAATTGCCTACTATTTACCAAGCACTGTTTTAGGCACTTGGGATACAAAAAGAAGCAAAAGATATTTCCTGCTCTTAAGGATTTTACAATCTAAAGGAATTAGATTGACTGTCACCTAACTTCTCAAGGACAGTGAAAATGTGACGTCAAAATTCAATGTCTAATGAAATACTCATGATCTTTGAAAACTGACCCCTCCTCCTAGTCTCTCAGTTCAGTTAGCCAAATCAGTTTTTAAAATGGCATTTTATTTTCCCCAATTCATATAAAAACAGCTTTTAACATTCATTGTTTATTTAGTTTTGAGTTCCAAATTCTATCTTCCCATCTTTATGAGACGATAAGCAATCTGATATGTTATACATGTGCAATCCTGTAAAACATTTTCATATTAACTATATTGTGCAAGAAGACTTGAACCAAAAAAAGAAAAGGAAAGGAAAATAAATTTTAAAAAAATATGCTTTAATCTGTATGCAGACAATACCTGTTCTTTCTCTAGATGTGGGTAGCATTTTTCATCATGAATCCTATGGGACTGTCTTAAACCATTGTTTGCTGAGAATAACCAAATCATAGTTCTTCATCATAAAATATTACTGTTACTACATATATACAACGTTCTCTTGGTTCTATTAACTTCACTTTGCATCATTTCATGTAAGATAAATATACACATACACAGAGATATTCTAATCTTCAAATTGTTACTATCTTAGAGAAAAGGGAGGAGAAAGAGGGAGGAAGAAGGAAATTTTGACATTCAAATTTTCTTTAAAAAATAAATGTAGGAAATTGTCTTTATATGTAATTGGAAAAAAATACTATTTGAAAGAAAAAAAAGTGTTCATTTTTTAATCTTCTCTCACCCTCATATCCAATTAGATATTTATAGTAAGAGATGATCCCTCCCCAATCTCTCATTCCTTGATTTCTATTTATATACCTCATTCTAATGAGTTTTAGAGTTACTTAGTGTATGTTTACATTCAGAGATATACACAATGCAAAAACACTGATCCTTAAGATCAATCTGTGTTATATATTTTGAGAGAGGGGTGAGATTTTTATACTACACAAAACATATTGCAAAAATCAAGGATTTTGTTGTTGACAGAAATGCATAATAAAAACAAAAATGATGTATCTTATTGCTTCACTTAAATTTATTTCTATGCCAATGAAAGATCTTGTTTCACCTTATAGCTCCTATCACACATAATTTCCATGGTGCTTTTAAGCAAAATCTCTGCTATGGGTTTTGAGAACACAGAATCCAAATAAGGAATTCAAAAGAATTTGCAAGTAATTAGTTTTATCCCAAGTCCGATAATTGCCTAAGATCAGGGACCGCAATTCAGCACCAGAAAAAGGAAGCAAAAAGAATGAATAAAATCTTGATCTATAGGATTCTGTCACTGTGGAGAGAAGAAGGTCCCCTTTGGGTTCGGTATGGTAAGCATGTCATTGAGAGGCTCCCTAGCCACTGTACTTTATTAGAAACAACAATCAGCAGATGGAACTGAAAAGCTAAATCCCAAATCATGTAGAAGAGAACAACTTGACAACAAGACCTGATGGGGAAATGGCAGAAAGTAGAGATGTGATGTTCAAGAGAAAGCAGCAGCCAACAACATGACAACATCCTTAAGAACTGCTCCAAGAACTGACAGAGGAAACACTTATACTATCCACACATGAGTCTGGATAGAATTAGCTTTATACAAATAAGGGAACCCTACCCATACAAGTCCCTAACATTCTGTGTCTTTGCTGAGGACATCCTGGCTGCATAAGCTTCTGGTATATATTCCCTGAATGCATGTCCTCGATCATATATGTTCTTTCATATGAATTGTTCCTATGGTAATCAGAGAAAATACATAATAAAGTAGCTTTTTCTTTTCACTTAGTTTGCTAAGATTATCTCCTTTGTTTTGAGAAAATGTATCTCTGGCTTGTAATAAAAGTAAATACGGCAGTGAAGGCTCATGAGATATAATTTTGAATGAGTATTAACCCACAATACATATAACCCGGAGTACCTTTCCTGGGGGCCCACAAATGAGAAGGAAGCATCCCCTTTACCTATGACTAGTACCTCACAGTACCAGCATGTAAAGAACCCTTAACTAATGTTTGTTGAATTAAATTGAATGGTGCCCAGACTTTGTAATGCAGGGTAACTTCTCCAAGTCCGTAGAAACATAAAGACGTGTTGCAATTTGAGGAATAAGATCACTTCAATTTCACCATTCCACTATTAAAAGAAAGAAGGAAATGTCCAAAAGCAAGTTAACCCCATCAACCCAAATACATTGGTTCAAAACTTAAGCTCCCACATATGTGTCCCATTAACTAGCTAAGCAATAAGCATTTATTAACTGTCTGCTCTATGTTGGATACAGATACAAATATAAAATGTCCAGATACACATTCCTGAGCCCCACATGCCCACATTTACACACAAATGCTGAGGGGCTTAAAGGATTTTTTAAAAATAAAAGTATTTATTTAAATTTGTACAAGTTAAATATATGCTGAGGCAGTGAAAGTGATAAGGATAACAAGAGATTTAATCAAATGCAGACTAGTCTATTCTATTTGTTATTCAATCTGATGATTTTAGTGAGATTTTCCCACTCACTGTTCTGCACCTGTGAATGTCACTTAATCATTCATTCAGTCAACAACTTGCTAAGCCTTATTAGTTTGGAAATAGGTTTATCATCTCCTGGGCTTTGGGGTCATTCTGCATGATGATCCTGGAGAAGGAGAGGACTGTGGGTAGATGGAATTTCAAAAGAAGAGCAGCACATTCAGCTGGGACAAATGAATTGGTAAAGCTACAATCTTAATTGACATTGAATTGATGTTCATTTTTTTAAAAACTTTGAGTTCTGTCCCCAAAAGGCTATAAAACTGAACCTTTAAATCTTTAAACCCAGCAATGTCATTCTGAGTTGAATACTAAAGAGATCCAAAAAGGGGGGGGAGAGAGAGACCTAGTTGTACAAAAATATTTACAGTAGAATTTTTGTGGTGGCAAAGAACTGAAAATTGAGAGGATGTCCATCAACTGGGGAATGGTTGAACAAAGTGTGGTATATGATTGTGACAGAGTACTATTGTGCTATAAGTCATGACAAGCAGGATCCTCTCATTAAAACCTGGAAAAATTTATATGGATTGATTCAAAATAAAGTGAACAGAAGGAGAACATTGTATAGTAACAGCAATAGTGTACAATGAACAAGTTTGACTTAGTGAATGATTTTGCTATTCTCAGCAATAGAATGATCAGAGATAATTCTGAAATATTGATGATGAAAAATGCTTTCCATCTCCAGAGAAAAAAATGATATTACTTTTCACTTTTTTGTAGGTTTTTTTTTTGAGGGGTTTGTATCTTGGTTCACAACATGACTAATATGGAAATGTCCTGGATGATTATACATGTATAACCTATATTAAACTGCTTACCATCTTAGAGATATGTAAGAGAGAAGGAAAGATAGAATTTGGGACACAATTTTTTTCGAATGTAAATTGTCTTTGTATGTAATTGTTTAGAATTGTCTTTACATGTGATTGGGAACAAAATAAAATATTATTAAATGTAAATTTTTTAAACTTTGAGTTCCAAATTTTCTTCCTCCCTTCTACCTTTTCCCCACCCCTTAAGAAGGCAAGCAATGTGATATCAATTATCTATGTGAAATTGTATAAAAAAATGTTTCCATATTAGCCAAGTTGCAAAATGAAACATACCAAATTGTGCCAGTTATTATTGTTTTATCTTTGGTTTGAGAGAATTAAGGACAAAGAATATCAAGAAGATTTCTGGTTCAATAATGAACGCTTAAACCCATCAAAATGATTTTTTACAATTTGTGAATAAAACTAACAACAATCCTAACTATATAAGACATATATAGATTCCTATATGAAGGATAGAAATACAATACCAATTAATAGCTATTCTAGGTCCAATGGGACCTTCCAAGCACTCAACAGGAATTTCAGATTTTTTTAAGAAAGTAGAATGGTGAGTGAAATCTATGATGTGATCATCCCTCTGTAAAAGGTATCTATTATTAATCACTCAGCCCTGACCCTGACCCTGACTGAGACCTAGAGTTTAATTGTGATGATTTGCCTGTGGGATGAGCACTCCATATTCCTCCTGGATCCTGTCTGAAGTCCAATCAGATCTCAGCACCAATAGCTCTAGGGGTCCATTCTGATTTTCTATATATGTCAGATTTGACTTCATAAAATATAAATCCTAAGATAGACCTTTCCTTAGGGGAAAAAAATTGGTTTTGAAGAGACTGATTTCCCCTTAGGTCTCACAGAGTATTTCTCTAAAGTATTTTTAATCATGGCATATTTTGGATTATTAGAAAAGGAAATGGCAAACCACTCCAGTAACTTTACCAAGAAAATCCCAAATGGAGTCACAAAGAGTTGCATGTGACTGAAACAACTCAACAATAAAAATTTGAATTATAGTTTTGTGTTTGCATGTTGTCCTTCTGAGCTTCATAAGGAGCATTTTTTTTAAAGTTTAGTATCTCTCTCAGTGTTCCATCTGTTAAGTTTGAGCTGAATGACTAAGTGCACCTATATGCATACCTACATTTCTCTTCCATAGTACACAAACCACCCACAGAGGTACAGAGACCTTGGAGAAATATTAAGATAATTAAGATGATATAGTTCTAGATTAAACTCAAATATGATTTGAGAAAACTTTCTTGAAAAGTAGTAGGTTAAAAAAAAAAGCTTAGGTAAATTTTGCTAATAATTACCAATCTCAAGTGAGTAAAACCAAGAAAACAGTGTACACAGCAACGACAAAATTATGTGACAATCAATTCTGATGGACGTGGCTCTTTTCAACAATGAGGTGATTCATGTCAATTCTGCATCCAGAAAGAGGAATGTGACTCACAACATAGTATTTTCACCTTTTTGTTGTTGTTTGCTTGCTTTTTTCCTTTATTTCTCAATTTTTTTCCTTCTTGACCTGATTTTTCTTGTGCAGCATGATAATTGTGGGAATATGTTTAGAAGAATTGTACATATTTAACCTATATTGGATTACTTGCTGTCTAGGGAAGGGGGTGGGGGTAAGGGAGGGAGAAAAAATTTGGAACACAATGTTTTGCAAGGGTGAATGTTGAATACTATTTTTGCATATATTTTGAAAATAAAAAGCTGTTATTTATTTAAAAAAAAAATTACCAATCTCAGTCCCAAACAAAAAAATGATGGAACTCTACCTCCTTTCTCTCATTTGAGAGGTGAGAGATTATGGGTGTACAATTCTTCATTATGCATAAAATACGATGATTGTATTACTACATTTCAGTTTGCTTAACTATTTTCATTTGTTACAATAGAGAATTCGATGAGTATATGAAGAAGTTGTATTGGGAATTAACTGTAGTTCAAAGAGTGCTGAGAAAAGGAGCAGGGTTGCCCCTATGGCATGGCTGATGGTCTCTGATTCCTCACTTCCAAAAGAGATGGTCAAGGTTAGGGGGCTAGGGAGAGCAATTAGGGGAAGGCAGCAGGCATGTGTGGGAAGATACCAATTGCATCAAAAAAGAGAACCTTGGGAGAAAGGTACCGAAATAACAGGAAGTTAGAGATAGTAACCCAGCATCAGGGAAAAGGTCAGAAGCAGCCAAAGTAATAATGGTTTGGAGGACCACTATAGAGAAAAGCCCACTGTTCTAGACATACTTTTGGCTTAGTTTGCTATCCATTGTGTTTATCCTATCAGGCAGAATGTTTTACTTTGTGAACTTGGACTACTTAGAGAGAGAACCTTATCCTGGCAGAACCTCCATTTGCCCCACTCACTCTGTTTTAGCTGCTGGCAGATGATGCCGTCCAAAGCTTTGAGCAATTAGCAGCTCTGCCCAGCTTGGGGGGTCCTTCCACTGTACCCCTAATTGGTCCAGTTCTTCTTGACTACTCCCTACTAACAAAGAACGGGGTTTTGGATGAAATGCTGCAGTCCTCGGCCATTTCTTCCCTTCCCCCACATTCACCTGTACTTCTGATAGGTGACCTGGAGCTGCAGGCATCTTGTTCCCTTCTCTTGAGAAATGCAGCTAAAACACCCATCTACCTACACACCTACCCACATCTGTCTGTAACAACACGGAGGCCTCCCCCATGAGTTTACAGTGTTGTCATTAGCAGATCTGGGAGAAAGGCCACCAGCAGTGAAGCAGTGAAGGGGGAGGCTTGGAGATCTTTCAGGAAGATTAAGTGGTGTTTACTCTGCAGCTTGAGCCACTGGCCTGAAAAATATCTCTATATTAGGTGGGTACAGTAAAGGAAAGCTCTTAGCCTGACTTCCAGGTTCCTTTCCAATTTAGAAGAACTGGCAACAGAACTGGATTTGGAGTCCAAAAACCTGAGCTCAGATTCTAGTTTTGATACTTGGGATCTCTGAGACATTGGGCAAATCACTTCTCTAGTAAGTTTTCTTTTTAAAATAGAATGGTCTAAATAATCCCCAAAGTGGCTTACAATTCCAAATTGTAGGGGTTTGTGATTTTCACAGGATGATCTGAGTAAACTCCTGCTTTAGCCAAAAACTTTCTATGTGGTCCAGAAGCCTGTTCCCTCTCAGGGCTTTCTGTTTTCCTCCTCTGTACCAATGTTTGTTGTTCAGTCAGTTTTCAGTCATACCCAACTCTTCATAACCCTATTTGGAGATTTCCTGGCAAAGATATTTGAGTGGTTTGCTATTTTCTTCTCCTGCTCATTTTACAGATGAGGAAAGTGAGGCAAGCTGATTCAACTAGAGTCACACAGGTGGTAAATGTCTAAAATCAGATTTGAACCTGTGAAGATGAGTCTTCCTAACTCCAGGCCTGGCACTCTATCCACTGTACCACCTAGCTGCCTCCATACAATGGGACAGCTCCATTTTATAATTATGAAGGACAATTGATAAATGAGTCTGAAACCATTAGGCACTAAGTCTAATGAAGAGGGAACAGCTAGGTCATGCAGTGGATAAAGTACCAGCTCTGAAGTCAGGAAGACCTGAATTCAAATTTGACCTCAGACACGTAACACTTAAGTGTTAAGTCACTTAACCTTAACCAAAAAAAAAAATAAAGGAAGAAATAAAGAAAAGAAAAAAATAAGACTAACAAAGAGATGATTCAATAGAGATAATTGATGTAACATGGCACAGCTGAAAGTGTGCAGTAATTGAAGTAAACAATCTGGGTTCAAATCACATGCTATGTAACTCGAGACAAGTGATTTAAGTTCTTTGGGTCTTAACTATAAAATGAGAGAGTTGGAGTGGATAGCAACTAAAATCCCCATCATTTCTTAACCTAAGAGACTATGAACAAATGACAGGTTATGTGAATGGCAGTGAGACTGTCGTTCTCAGATCTTCTGGTCCTGAGGGAATTAAGAGACTTTCTCAGCAGAAATTCCAATCAGTCAGTCAATAAACATTTATTAAGTGTCCATTATGTTTCAGGCATTAGGCTAAGCACTAAAGATGACTCCTATCTTTGAGAGCTCACAAATTACTAGGGTAGACAACATGCTAATAAGGTATAGACAGGATGAACAGGAAATAATCAACAGAGGGAAGACACTAAAATTAAGGCATCTGAAAAAGGCTTTTTGTAGAAAGTGGGATTTTAGGTGGAACTTGAAGAAAGCCAGGAAAGTCAGGTGGTGGAGATGAGATGACAGAGAATTCCAGGCATGGGGGACAGTCAGTAAAAATGCCTGGAGTCCAGAGATGGAGTGACTTTTTTGAGGAACATCAAAGAGTATGTGGGGAGGTGGGGATTGTATGTGTAAGGAAGGAGTAAGAAAACTGGAGAGAGGTGGATGGATGGGGGACAGCTTGACTAACTTCTGAATGACTCAGAAAAGAGGATTTCATATTTATATGGGTCAGGGGACCAGGCTCCCCCACTCCCAATGTAGGTCAGCAATGAGACTGAGTGGGGGCATTTCACCCTCCTGCCTTTTTGTCAGCTTCATATAATCACAGCACAGGGTGCCTCAGCGGGATTCCCCTGTTCCAGAGACACCCTCAAAGTTGGAGAGCAGAGGACAGTGCAGGTCCAGAGTTCCAGCAGAGCCACAGGAAGCATGTGCCAGAAATTGGCAGAGGGCAGAATGAGCAGGCTCGCCTAGCACCCCCCTGCCTCGAGCCTGACTCAGGCAGATTTCTCTTGCTCTCTTCCCAGAGCTGCAGGTCCAGCCTCCTCCAGCTGCCTCCATGCTGTAGTCCCCTGAATGACAGGCTTCTACTTCCCCAGCCTGGGGAGAGTAGATGGATGCCAGCAGGGCTGATCTCAACTCTCCCTTCATGCTGGCCTATCTGACCCTCCCTTCATCCTTCTGCTGGCCTCCTTTGGCTGGGGTCCTGCAGTCCATTTGGGGCCCTCCATTGTAAGGAGGGAGTTTCGTCTGCTTCTCCTCCTTTGCTCTCTGCAAAAGGTTAGCATTCTGTTCTGGGGAAAGAAGCAGTTTTGTTTGTTTGTTTTTGTTTTTAGCTAGAATACTCCTTAGTCCCACATAACCTGGCTTCTGGATGTCTGTACCACTCACTAGCAAGATAACTTAACATAACTTCCTTTCTTTTTCTTTTGTTCTTCTCTTCAAAACACTTTGCCATGTACTTTACAAAAGGATGGAGACAGGAATAGAGAAAGCCTAAAGAAAAGAGTCGTGGACAGGATGTGACAATTCACCATCAATGTCAAGACCATGGAAATAAATCAAACCATTTCTTTGAAATAACTGACCTATTCAATCATAGATAGGGTGGTAGATTTAGAGTCTGAAAGGCCAGCCAATCCAGTCCCTTTGTAGTATAGATTTATTATATATGTGTGTACATATATAATATTTATAATTGTTATAAATTAAATAAAATATTATTATATATTATAGATTGTATTATAGTTTCCTCAACTAAGGCACAGAAATGCTAAATGACTTGCCTAAGATCATAGAGCCACTAACTGAGGGGAGAATTTGAAAACACATCTTCCTGCCTCTAAAACTAAAATTCTATCCAGGACACCCTTCAGTCTCTCACTCCAAAAGGTCCATCCACCAGCTCTAATGTCGACTAAATCAGAGAAATAAGAAAGGAGAAAATATTGAATGTGGAGCCTGCCTCGTGGCCGTGTGACTTTGGAAAGACTAGGCGAGGGTCATCGGGCTTCTTATCCCGTTTTGCATGACCTCGGACACTCCTCGTCACCGCCCCGGGCCTCAGTTTCCATATCTGTAAAAGAAGTCTCTAGCATTCCTCTGCCCCCTCTCGGGCCCTGGCTCCGCAATGAGGGGAGACGAGCTTCTCCCCTCCTCCAAGTCTCCGATGTATACGAAGTTGCGTCTAGATTTCCCCGCTTTGCCCTGAAAACCCCCTCGCATTTTTCCTCGTAAAGAAAAGCCCCTTCTTGACTGCCAGCTCCGCAGCCAGGCCACCGATTGGTGTTCCCCGCTAATCCCAGATGATGATGGGGAGGGGCTGGCAGGAGGAGGCAGCCATGTGGTTACTGCTCAGTATGATTTTTTTTTCCTCCTTCATTCCTTTTTCTTTCCAAACAGGGAAAAGTGTTTCCATGCGGCTGGAGAGCTTCTCTTGTCACAATTTCTGCTCTGGGGAAGAGCATAATCCCTGATCTCTCTCCTCCCACTCCCACCCGAAAGGAGTAGGGTGCGCTCCAGGCCCCTCCCCAGGGGCTGTGGAGTCAGAAGGCAAAGGCAGAAGAAAAGTAGGCGAGGGGGAAGAGGAGGGAAGTTGGGTTCCTTTGCTGGCACATGGATGCAATTATACGGAGCGTTTGCCAGAGACGTTGCTTTCCATTCCATGCAGGTCTTCTCTGCCTGTCTGACGAGCCTGGGACTAGGGAAGCAACAGAGGGGCAAAGTGTCCGAGTCCTGGAAACGGAATGTCTTTCCTGTCCATCCTCGTTCTAGGTGAGTGTTTCGGGGACGCTGTGTCGGTAGTTTGGACGTCTCCGAAGAGAGGTATTGTCAGGAACTGCAGCAGCAGCAGCAGCAGTGGAACGAGGGGAGACTAACTTGCTAATTAAACCATTGCTCCTCAACCGTTTGGTGGAAGCAGGGCCGTTTCTTTCTGCCTCGGGACAATTGGGCAGCACATCTGGGCTGGAGAGGGTTGTAAATTCTGCATCGTAGGGCTGGAAACATCTGTTTCTTGAGGGGGGTCACATAAAAGCGTTTTTTCGTTCTTGCTGGTGGCAGCATTTTCAAGGTGCAACGTTGGCCTCGGCTGTAAGCCATCTGAAAGTTGGAACCCCCTTTGTGGTGCGTTTTGGGGGGGAATGTTTGGGGAGGAAAAGTAGGGAAATGAGCTTTGGCTTTGATCTAGGAATGTTCGCTCCAGGTCCCTAAGGTGGGGGAAGGGGCTTTTTTTGTTTCCAACAGGCGTCTCAAACAACTCGGATTAGAAACAGATGTGTTAAAGTGTAAGCGAGAAAGAGGGTGTAGTGAAGGAAATAGAGACTGAAAAGATAAAGAAAGAACAGAAAATGGGCCATAAAACGGAGCGGCAAGAAGGTAGAGACTCTGAAGTATGATAAAAAGAAGGTAGAAAAGAAGAGAGGGAAAAAAATGAGAAAGGGGGCAGAGAAAGAAGAAAAGATGGGGAACAGGAAAGGGAGAAAGAGGAGGATAACCAGAAAGAGAGTCTGAGAATAGATAAACTGAGAAAAGGTTAGGGGAAAAGGGGAAAGAAGGACAAAGGAAGAGGAACCAAGTAACACTGGGGGGAGAGAGGAAGGGTTGGTGTTTTGTTCTGGTTTGAGTGTGTATATGTTTTTTGCTTTTTTGTTTTGTTTTGGAGTGTGTGTGTGTGTGTGTGTGTGTGTGTATGTGTTTAAATGAAGAAAAGATTCCATTGAGGAAGGCAGAAACTCTCTTGGTCATCCATTTGGGTGTAACTAACTTTGGTCACAAGGAATATGTGAGCCCATTAAGCCTCAGTCAGATCTCTGCCTCCCTTCCACTCCCCAGATTGAGCTGACAGCAGACAGGTTTGCGAAAGAACACCAGTCAGGGATGTGTGTGGGCAAGAATAAGCAGGAAGAGGCTGGGATCGCCTGGGGTGGCAGCCAGAGAGGCAGGGTGGGAGCTCAGGGTCCCAGGAGAATCCATGGGGAGATCCACCCATGAGGAGGGGCTTCTGGCCATCACTGCTACTGGGTCAGAGAGGTCAGAGGCAACCTGGAAGGCAAATCCCCCAAGGGACATGAGTTGAGAAAATCGAAGATCCAGGAACTAGCTAGAGGTCAAAAAGGTTCAAGGATGAAGTGGGAAGAGCAATTCTCTAAGACAAAGGTAGAAGTTTGTGTCATATTTTTCAATGAACTTGAACTTGAGCCTCCTGGATACATGCATGTATACACATAGACACATATACTTGTGTGCATAACCAGAGATCCCCGAATTAAAATGACCATCTTTTATCATTCTCTCAGGTAATGCTGCTTACCTAGGACAATAGCTAAAGCATTTTAGATCTGGTGTTCTAAGCCTGTGAGGGAGAGGCTGGGATTTGCTATGGTAAGCTATTTGGCACATCTGGGTACTCCTTTCGTCAGTACACACCATCTTAACTATCTTTTAAGCCAGAAGATATTTAGCACATTTCAATTCCAAAGTCACATTATCCAAGAGATTTCTTATGCTCATTCTCCAAAGCCTGAATATGTGGGGCTGGAAAGAAATTTTGATAAGAACCAGTCTCTGCTTTCGTGGAGTTCATAGCCTACCAGAAGGGTATGACATGTACGTAAATGAGTATAACACAAAATAATATGGGATAAGGGAATGAGAGATGTGAGTAAAGTGCTAGATGAGATGGAGAGCATCATCACTAATAAGCAGAATTAGAGAAGACTTCATGGAGTAGGTGACATTTGATATAAACTGAAGAATAGATAGGTATTTAATAAGGAAAGGGAGGGAGAGCTACAGAAAAGAATATTTTAGGCATAGAAATGAGCAGGAACAAAGGTATAGAAATGGGAAAATGGGAGGCTTGCTGAGAATGGTGAGTAGATCTGGTATGCTAAAGTATAGATTGAATAAAGAAGAATCATTCAAGACAAGGATGGAAAGATTTAATAACCTGCTAGTATTTATGAAAATCAGCAAGAATATTCTAAGCAATGTGCATTAAATATGTGCATGAATAATTGCATTTGATAAAGCAATGTGTTGCAGTGAAAAGAGTTCTAGATTTGGAATCAGAAAAGTTGAAGTCACTTGACCTCTCTGGGTCTCACTTTCCTTATGAGTAAATTGAGGAGGCATAACTAGGTGACCCCCATGGTCTTTCCTTCCAATTCTAAAAACTATTAATACGCGTGACTGATTATTGGGGCTCATATTCCAACCATGGACAAGTCATTTCATCTCCGTAGGCATCGCTTTTTTATAACACAGTGGTATTGGACAAGATGTAACAAACAGAGTATTGGCTCTGGTGTCTAAAAACGTGATTCACAGGTGATTTTGAGACCTTGAGCAAGTCACAACTCAACTTCCTCATATGTAAAATCAGGAGATTAAAGAAAATGGTCTCTGAGCACTAGGTCTATAAGGGGGAAAGAAATAAGATTTATACAGAAAAACAAATGAAATATAATTCTAAAAAATTTGTACTGCACCTACTATGTGGTGCCAGCTGTTGTGCTAAGTATTTTCTAAGTATTATCTCATTTGATCCTCACAGCAACACAGGGAGGTAAATACTGTAATGTACTGTAAATAATGTAATTCTCATTTTACAATTTAGGTAACTAAGGTTAAGGTTCACAGATTTACTAAGTATTTGAGGCCAGATTTATGATTCCTCTAAAGTCTTTTCAAGTTCTAAATTCTATGACCCACTGAATGGACTTAACATCCTACCTGATGTTCATGCATTCATTCAACAAATATTCATTGAGTACCTATGATGTACAGCTGTTGTTAGTCATTATTTCAGTCATGTCCCACTCTTTGTAACTTCAATTGGGGATTTCCTGGCAAAGATATTAGAGTGGTTTGCCATTTCCTTCTCCAGCTCATGTTACAGATGAGTAAAGTGAGGCAAACAAGAGTAAGTGATTTGCCCTGGTTTACCCAGATACTAAGTGATTAAGGCTAAATTTGAAATCATGAACATGAGTCTTCCTGATTCCAAGCCCAGTTCTCTATCCACAGTGCCAACTAGCCACCCCTACAGCTAATAGGAGACCTGCATATTCTCTTGTCTTCTCTTATAGGGTTAAAGTAGCTTTTTTTTGGTGAGATAACCTGAGATGTTTGAGGTGGGATATTTTTGAAGAGCTATGCTTTCATTGATATGAATATTTCTCCCACAGTAACCGACTGAAACATGTCCACATTCCATGAGTTATTGTGGCTAAAAATTTCATTACCTGGTGATCAGTCTTCTGGAAAAGAATCCCTCTACTCTTGGCTAGGATGGTCCACAGATGATAGCACCTTAATCTATTGCTAGGTCTGTACTTAACACCCTTCCAGAGATGAGGATCTGCCTAGCCACAAGAAGCCTCAGGCAAAGGAACAACAACAACAAAAAAAAACTGTGAAGAATTCTTTTTCATCTAGGTTCTCCTCCACTATAATGTACACAAGATAAATGAAATTATGTAATAAAATAGCACATTTCTTTAGCACCTTTGGTTTTATGCAATTGGTCTCATAGTTTCCCTGTATAATTGGTGGTAAAAACTATTTTTATTCACATTTTTGTAGATGGGGAAGTTAAAATTCAATGATTGTCCCCAAAGTCACAGTAAACATTATAGTTAAAAGGTGAACCCAGATCTCATCTCCAGCACTTAAGACTGTAGCTTAATTAAAGTTTGGTTTTTTTGAGAACCTCACTTGAGGTTCTGCATTTTTTTTCTATATCACAACTGTAATGAAAATTATTGTACCAAGACTAGAGAGCACATTTGTCATACAAAATTATTTACTATAAAGAAGAGGAGAGAAGACAGAGACAGAGATAGACAAGAGACACAGACTCACAGAGAAAGAGACAGAAATAGAGATAAAGAGAGAGAGGGAGAGACATAGCTAGAGAGAGAAACTCGGAGAAAACTATTTCAGTGTAATTGTCTTCCTTTGTAATTGCATATATTTTGTTTTATGCATTTAAAATATTATCCTGAGAAATACATAGCTCTCATTAGACTGCCAAAGAGGTCCATCCACACCAAAAAGGCTGCACTTTCTGATCTAAGGAATATGATTTGTAACTCAGAAGATGCTTTAGAGACTGAGAGCTGTTTTCTCATTATCTCTAGTCTCAGAAGAATTGAATTCAGGTCCCAACTCTGACACTTAACTTGAATGATATTGAGGACAAATCAATTAATTAAGTGAGCAAGTCACTTAATCTCTCTCTATGGCTCAGATTCCCAATCTGTAAAATTATAACATCGGTCAGGTCTTATTTACCTTCCTGGAATCATAGATTGATGTCAGAAATGATGTCAGAGATCATCTTGTCCAATCCCCGTCATTTAATTAAGATTTCAAGCTTCAGTGACTTGTCAGGAGTCATTTAGAAGAATCAGAATTTGAATCCAGCTGTAAGACTAGTATTCTTTCACCCTTGTTGATGGTTTTATTGTGAGGAAAATCTTCTATGAACTTTAAATACACTATTTTGTCAAAAGATATGATTTCTGTGATGTGGGCTTTCTCTCTTTATGTACTGAAACAGAGCCTTTAGGAAACAGTGTGGTACTATGGAAAGTATACCGAGTTTAAATTACAGGACTTGGGTTTGAGTTCTGACTATCATTTTCTATCTGTGTGACTGAGCAAAAAACTACTTCAAGGGACCATAGTTTACTCATCTACAAAATAAGGAAGTTTCTCTGGATAATCTCTAAGACCTTCTAGTCTTAAATCTTTGATCCCTTCACCCCCCTTCTCATCTTTTGTGTCTCTTGTCCACTCTCTTCCATGAACCCTCCTGGGAAGGTCCAATCCATCAGCTGATCTGTGTCCTCATTACAGGCTTTCCATCAGTTATCATTCATTTCTGCTGCTGCATGATTGGCTGTACCTCATTTTCTAATCATACATTTCTTGGTTGATATCTTTAATGCCACTTGTTCTGAAAACCTAAAGTGCTATATGAGTGGAAATTGTAATTAATAATTATAGTATCATCATTATTTTTATTGTACTCAGCACAGTTATTCATGAAACTGAAATTCAAAAATACTACTTGAAAATAGTATTGAAAATGATAAAATGAACCATTAGGAAAGATATGCTCCTGGCATTATTAGAACTCCAGATATTCCTTATAAATAAGAAAACTGAAGCCCAGAAAGATGGTTTTACCTGCCCAAAGTAGAGCTAGCTAGTGGCACAAGGTCTATAATTTGCCAGATCCCCAGACCCAGCTCCTTTACCAATCCTGCCTGGCATGGTAGGTTCTTAATATAAAGAAGTCATTCTTGTCTCTCTCTCTGAGTGATTTTGTTCTGTAAGATCTCAATTGTTTCTGTGATCATTCAATTCCATGAAAAAAAATAGTCAAAAAACTAGGTACTGACTTTTCAAGCATGGGAGTTGTAACTTTCAAAGATAGCTGTTGTACCTGAAAGCTCATGAATTTCTAACAGTAAGTGAGGTGTGGAAGGTGGGATTGTTGAAGAAAGGAAATGAGTAACTGAGCCTGAGGATATATGTGTGTGTTAATGGAGTATATGTGATTTGGCTCACATGGACTTGCTCACACTTGGCAAAGCTATTCAACATTGTTGGGATGGTGAAGAACAAGTGAAAAAAATGCACAGAAGTAACATGTGATATACTGAGTTCCATCATTTATTTTCCAGGGCAGTGCCAATTTCAAGATTAAAAAAATATTTAAAAAATAGTTTATTGCTATCCTTTTAAATAGTATTTTATTTTCTCCCGAATTACATGTCAAAACAATTGTAGCATTCATTTTTACAAGACTTTGAGTTCCAAATTTTTCTCCTTCCCCCTCTTCCTATGATGGTACACAATTTGATATAGATTACACATGTGACATCATGTAAAATATATTTCCATATTAGTCACAGTTGTAAAAGAAAAATGAAAAAGAATAAAATAAGTGGAAAAATATGGTTTGATCTTCATTCAGAGTTTATCAGTTCTTTATCTAGATGTGATTAGCATTTTCTTTCATGAGTCCTTTGTATTTGTCTTGAATCATTGTGTTGCTGAGAAGAACTGAATCATTTATAGTTGATCATAACACTATGTTGCTGAGATTGTGTTCAATGTTCTTCTAGTTCACACAAATCTTTCTAGGTTTTTCTGACATCTGTCTGTTCATCATTTCTTATTGCATAATAGTATTCCATTATATTCATATATGACAGTTTATTCAGCTATTCCTCAATGGTGGGACATGCCATCAATTTCTAATATTTTGCCACTATGAAAAGGGCTGCTGTAAATATTTTTGCACATGTAAGTCCTTTTCCCTTCTTTATGGTCTCTTTGAAATATAGGCATCCTAGAGGTCTTGCTGGATCATGGGCATAGTTTCAAATTGCACTCCAAAATGGTTGGATCAGTTCACAACTCCACCAACATTATATTTGTGTCCCAATTTCCCCACATCCTCTCCAATATTTATCATTTTCATTTTTTGTCATATTAGCCACTCTGATAGTCTGAGATGGTACCTCAGAGTTGTTTTGATATGCTTTTCCCTAATCAAGTGATTTAGAGCACTTCTTTATATGCCTATAGTAGCTTTGATTAGAAAATTGCTTATTCATATCTTTTGACTTTTATCAATGGGGGAATGGCTTGTATTCGTATAAATTTGACTCCATTCTCCATATATTTGAGGAATGAAGCCTTTATCAGAAATACTTGCTATACAGATTGTTTCTCAGCTGTCTGCTTTCCTTCTAATCTTGGTTGCATTGGTTTTTGTTTTGTACAAAAGGGTTTTAATTTAATATAACCAAAATTATCTATTTTACATTTCATAATATTCTCTATCTCTTTTTTGATCATAAACTTGTAACTCACAAGTTTTCTTTTAAGAATTTAGATGCTATACCACTTGATGTGTATGTGGTTAGTACTGATACTAATTCACTTCCTATTTAGCAAGATATACTTTCTCCCTTATCTCTTAATTAGATCTACTTTTGCTTTTGCTCAAGATTGCTATCTCTGCTTTTTTAATTTAAGTTGAAGGATAATAGATTCTGCCCCATCCCCTTATCTTTACGCTGTGTGAGTCTGTCTGTTTCAAAGGTGTTTTTTTTAAACAATATATTACAGGATTCCAGTTTTTAATCCACTCTGCCATCTGCCTCCATTTTATGGGAAGAGTTCATTCCATTCACATTCACAATTATGATTGCTAACATATTTTCCCTCCATCCTATTTTTCCTCCTGTTTGTCCTCTCTCTTCCTTTTACCCTTTCCCTCCTCATCAGTGTTTTAGTTCTGTCTGCCCCTCCCCAATCTGCCCTCCCTTCTCTTAGTCCATCCCCCGTTAATCTCCTCCCCTCTTACTTCCCTGCTGAGTAAGATAAATTTCTGTATTCAACTGATTTTTATATAATTTACTCTTTGATCTAGTACTTACTGATGAGAGTAGGGTTGAATAATGCTCACTGTCTATCTTCCCATACTTCCCCCCTACTTTATCACCTCTTCATGTGAAATTATTTACCCCATTCTGCCTCTTCCTTCCTTCTGCACCCAATATACTCTTTCTCATTCCTTTGTTTTTTTTTTTTTTTTTTTCATCATTGCCTCCAATTTATCTTATAACTGTATCCTTTGTCTACATATATCCTTTCTAGTCGTACTATTAGTGGTACAATTTTTAAGAATTACAAATATTATCTTCTCATGTAGATATAAACAATTCAGCTCCATTGAATCCCTTGGGTTTCTTTTTCCTTTTTACCTTCATAGGCTTCTTTTAGGTCTTAAGATTGGAGATCATATATTTTGTCTAATTCTGATCTTCTACTAATGAATGCTTGAAATTCTTTTATTTCATTGGATGACCATTTTTTTCCCTTGAAGTATTATGCTAAATTTCACTGTGTAATTGATTCATGATTGCAGTCCTAATTCCTTTGCCTTTCAGAATATCATGTTCCACAATCCTCCATCCTTTAATATTGCAGCTGCTAAGTCCTGTGTAACCCTGATTGTGGCTCCCTGATATGAATTGTTTCTTTCTGTTCCCTTGCAGTACTTTTTCTTTGATTCTGTAATTTGGCTATAATGTTCCTTGGAGTTTTTCTTTTGGTATTTCTTTTCTGAGTGATAAATGGATTCTTTCCATACTTATTTTGCCCTCTGGTTCAAGAATATAAGGGCAGTTTTTCTTGATAATTTCTTTAAAGATGTATCCAGATCCTTCTTTTGATAATAATTTTTAGGTTGTCCAATGATTCTCAAATTGTCTTTCTTGAATCTATTTTCCAAATCACTTTTTTCCCCCAATAAGATATTTTATATATTTTTTTTCATTCTTTTGAATTTGCTTGATTGATTCTTGAGGTCTCATAGAATCATTAACCTCCACTTGCTCAATTCTAGCTTTTAAGGTGTTGTTTTCCTCAGCTACCTTTTGTACTTCCTTTTCTATTTGGTCAATTGTACTTTTTGAGGGTTTTTTAAGATATTGTTTTCTTTAGTGGATTTTTGTATCTCCTTTTCCATTTGGCCAATTCTACTTTTTAAGCAGTTGTTTTCTTTTTCCAAGCTGTTGACTTTTCATAATTGACTCTCCTTTCTTTTCTTAATTTTTCTTTTATCTCTCTTATATGATTTTTAAGCTGCTTTTTGAGTCTTTCCATGATCTGTTTCTGGGCTTGAGACCACTTCCCATTTTATTTTGGGGTCCTTCCCAGAGATAACATTGTTGTCTTCTTCTTAGTTGATGTCCTGATCTTCCCTGTCACCATAATTATTACCTATGGTTAGATAAAATTTTTTTGTTTTTTGCTCAAACTTTTTGATTTTTTTACTTTCTTCTAAATTTGAGCTCTGCTCCTGGGGTTAAAAAAAAAAAAAAAAAAAGGGAGCAATGTCTCAGACTTCCTGAGCCTGGGGCTGCACATCCTGGCTTCTTTACTGATACTTTGTGGTTGTGGTTGTGCCCTGAGGCCCATGGGGGATTCTTATGACTGGGGCTGTGGTAAGGGGCTTAAGGAGTGGTAGCTGGCAGTACTAGAGACTGCAGGGTCTGGCAGCTTACCTGGTGCTGAGCTGGAGTCCTAGTTATGGTGTCTGATGTGAGCTGAGGTGGATGTGGTGCTTCTGTGTTTCCTCAGAACTATACTGAAGTACATGACTATCTGGTCACTGGAGGCTGCCTGTTTGCGTAGAGATACACTAAAGCTCATGGCAGCCTGTTTCCCTAGCTTTGCTGCAGCATGTGAAGGGTCCTGGTGCTGGGGTTTGCCTGGTCACCACATTGGGGCTCGGGATTTCCCATTGCTTTGCTGAGGTATGGCTTGCTGCTGGCTTTCTGAGATGCTTCCAATCCCTGAACTGTGTTCCTCTTTTGCTTGAGTAAGAATCTTGGCAATCTTCCAAGGTTTTGGGGCTAAAACCTTTTCTTTTTGCTGGTTTTGCTGTTCCGAAATGTTTCAAGGTGGTATTTTATGGTTGTTTTGAGGGGAATATGGGAGAATTACAGTGATTTACTGCTTATTTTGTCATCTTCTATTGCTATCTTTTGTTTTAATACACCTTCTTTCATGAATATGATATGATAATTACTCTCCTCTACACTACCCATGAGACCTCTTTCATAATACAAAAATAATAATAAAAAAAGAAAGAGAAGGAAAAAAAAGATGAAATCAGTTAAGCAACAGTAACCAACACATCAGCTGAGTGTGACAACATAGGCAATGTTTCACACCCATAGTTAAAGAAGTCTATTTTTTTCACCTTTTCTTCAGGATAAGCTTAGTCATTAAAATTACATTTTTGTAGGTGAGTGGGGAAGGGATCCACATCAGTATATTATTTTCCTGGTTTTGCTTGCTTTACTCTGCATTTGTTTGTAGGTGTTACTTTAATTATCAAAACCTTGTATTGACTAAGAAATAGAATAGTAGATCAATACAGTAGATGCACAATTCACAGCAGCAAATAAACATAATATCTTTGTAACTGACAATAAAGACTTGAGACTTTGGGGAAAGAATTATTTGGTTAAAAAATTTGTTGGGAAAACTGGAAAGCAGTATGGTAGAAACTGGGCATAAATCAATATCATGAATCAATATTTTTACTAAAAATTTTTACTAAAATAAGGTCAAAAGGGATACATGACCTAAATATAAAGAGAGATTTTACAAGAAAATTAGAACATGGAACATATCTCTTATCTAATTTATAGACAGGCAAACAATTTATGAATAAACAAGAATTAGAAAGCAAAATGAGGTGTAAAATGGATATTTTCAATTGTATTAAATTTAAAAAGTTTTATACAAATGTGTTCCCATCTTTCTCTAAATATTTTAGTATTTCTTATGATATGTTAATAATATTCTATTTGTACAATTACTTCAATCTATTTAGTTATTTTTCTAATCAATAAGCATCTATTTTGTCTTCAATTCTTTGCTACCACAAAAGTGTTACTATAAATATTTTGGTATATAATGGACCTTTATTTCTTCCATTGACTTCCTTGAGATATATGCCTAGCAGTGAAATCTCTAAGTCAGAAAATATACTTTTAATAAGGCTTTGTGAAAGGAAAGCCTGTATCAGAATGATGCTCCTATTGTTGATGTGGACAATGTGGCTGCCATCAGTACTCTGGGATGTCCCCATCACTGTGTTCACTGTCCAGCAGAATTCAGTCCTGTATATAGCTGTTGTGTTATGGAGCCTCATTATTAACCCTGAGTTCAGGAAACTCAATTACCCTTGAGTACTGTAAATCTGATTTTGCCTAGAAGCAAGGTTAAAGGGAGTCAGTGCTGTGCCCTGGCTACACAGGGCACTCTGTTAGGTTTTAGCGTAGAAGGTTCTTTATACCCACAGAAAATTCTATGAATAGTTTGTATAGAGAAAGAACTGAAAGCCTTCATTTATTTAACATCATGGTTATTTAACAAAATAAATAAACATTTAACAGTCGATTAGTACACATTGTTAGTATTCAGTCATTTCATTCATGTCTGACTCTTCATGACCCCATTTGGGGTTTTCTTGGCAAAAATACTGGAGTGATTTGCTATTTCCTTCTCCAGCTCATTTTACAAATAAGGAAACTGAGGCAAACAAGATGAAGATCACATAATCCAATGCTCTGTCCACTGCACCATTTAGATGGTCAAGTAGCTACTACTTCCATTTTACAAAGTAAGAAACTGAAATTTAGAAATGTCAGGTCTAAGGAAGAGGAACTTGAGTGTTCTAGTAAGTTGAATAATGTAATAGGAAGAGCAGTGAATCTAATGCTGGGATATTTAAGTTGGAATATAATCTCCACTAACTGTGGGACCATAAGCCTCAATTTTTCACACATAAAATGCAGATAATAATGTTTGCACTAGCTATCTTATAAGGAGGCAGTGTGACTTATTGGATAGAGAACTGATAGGAAGAATTGCATTCAGATCTTGCCTGACACATACTGACTCCGCAAGGGCATTTAATGCTCAGTGTGCCAGTCTAGAAGATAGTAAGTTGCAGAGAAGGTACTGAAGAGCATTGGAAGAAATTCTTCAATAGAATCTTCTACTCTAATGAAATCACAGGTCTTATCCCCTCCCCATACCTTCTATTTCACAAAGACTGGTGTGAGGTAAGCATTTTACAAGTTTTTAAATGCTATAAACATGTATATTGTTGGGTTTTATTATCAGTGTGATTGTAGGAGTCAACATGGGATTTAGAAAGAACTAGATTCAAATTATTCTTTTAACATAGACTAGTTATGTTACCATGTGCGAAGTCATTTAGCCTCTTAGCACCCCCAAGAAACTCTCTAAGCAGGTTGCTGATCTTCATAATAAAATGTGTTTGGGTTAACTGAGTTACTACATAGGCTATTCATAGATGACCAATTTCCTGTCTCAAGATACTTCAGGATCTTGGTTCATCTTTCTGAAAAATATTTATCCTTCAATAATTCCAAAGGCCAGTTAGGCTCTCAAAATGTTATGGGGACATGAGTTTGAATAGCAGTTGTCATGGAAGAGATAGGTAGATGTGTTTGTAGAAGGTCCAGGAGATCCGGCTGCCTCTTGTCCTGACTCTTGGACTCGGTGCAGATGTTGATGTTTAGAGTAAATGGATGATATTAGCTTGGTACTTACCATTTGTGTCTTTCTCCAAAAACCATGCTAAAAGTGTGAAAAACAACTTCCTTTTCTCAGTTTTATGGAAGTTTATACTTTAGATAAATAAAGGTTTGTTGGATTTGGCACCGAGTAGACCCAAAAAAAGGAGGTGGTTGGAATTTTTTCTGCATTTGACTCCTATCTCCCCTCTCCTCCCACCATAAAATGAATGCAGTCACACTATTTTGTGTGTGTGTGTGTGTGTGTGTGTATACAGACGACATGAAGTCTGAAAACTGTTTGGTTTCGATGGGACAAAAGGGGGAGGTGGGAAGATGTTTTGTTTTGGTTTTGCTCACACTGGGAATAGAAAATGAATGGCTAGCTTCAGAATTGTTCCATAGTTGGTATAGAAAATTGGCAGTTTTCAAAAGTGGTGTAATAGTGAGGATGGGGTCATCTCAGGTCACTGAGAGATGGGGCAGACAGCAGACACTTGGAGAAGGAGGAGACAAGTTTAAAAAGCCTCCTGAGGCTAGAAAACTAACTCAGAATAGTTGCTGGAGCAGCCCAGCCCAGCCCCCACAGATCTTCCCCTGATCGGAAGTTCTGGAGCAGTTTAGTGCCACAAGGTCTCTCCAGATAGATTCTATAGTGTCGGGGACGCTGTTAGTTGCCTCCTGGGGGTTGGAGTGGGCTTTGTTCCCCCAGGTACATTTTAACCTCTTGCAGACAGAGAGGAAATAGAGACCGTCCTAAGTTAGAGAAGCCTGGGCTCCGTCTCCAGGTCTGACGACTTGAGGCTGTTGTGTTCTTGTTTGTCTTTCCTTTTCCAAGACCATAACATTAGAGAGACTTGGATGTCAAGTGAGTTGGATTTAAGTGAGAGAGAGCTAGGCAAATCACTCCCAAAGCTTGTTCCTCATCTATAAAATGGGAATAATATTGCTACAGTTGTCTCCCAGGGTTTTGTTAAGAAATCAAAATACCCATGAGAATAAAATACTTTGTAACCTTGAAGTACTGAACAAATGTCAGTAGCAGTCACTGCCATTTTTCTGTATTCTTTTTTCTTCCTGAGATCCTCACCACAAATGGGACCCGTAGAAAGTTCCTATGTGATTGTTGATCTCCAGAAAGGTCATGATTAAGCTCTCTGGGGGTCAGTGTCACTTCACCCAGTGATTTAGCCCAAGCTAGTCCCTGCCCTCTAGGGCTTATGGGCTTATTCCTCATTAATAACATAGTAGTGACGTGGCCCCCTCATTCTCCCCCTCTGGGAAATGGAGAGCAATCCTCCACACCCCACAAGGTGGCAACGATCACGTAAACATAGATTTAGCTCTGAAAGGGGACCCGGAGGGGATCCTGCCCTAAAGTCCTTACTGGGCAGAGGAGACTGAGTGCACCCCATCTGTAAAACACAGGAGGTTGCTCGGAGTCACACAGACTGTGCCTAGGAGAGATGGGATATGAGCTCAGTCCACTGACTCTAGTCAGTGTGCTTTCCACTGTACTACAGTTCTTTTCAAATGAGAATATATAAGGTTTGCTTAAGGATATCTAATGTCAGAGGGTCTCAGAATGTCAAAGCTGGAAAGACCCTTAGAGATTATATCTCCCTGATGTCTAGAGGATAGCAGATATTGAAGATATTGATCACTGGTTGATTGATCAGACAACCTTCTAATTTTACTTCAAAGTTGTATTGATACTTTTTGTTTTTATTGGACAATCATTTCTGTCTATATTCAGAAATATCACATACACCCCCATAGAATCCTTACTTGTAAGTAAGAAAAACAATTAAACAAAAGCAGTTGACACAGTGACCAAGACTGACAATGTATGCAGCATCCTGCCCCAGAAAGTCTCCACCTTTCTGCCCAGAGAAAGGAGATATTTGTCATTATCTATTCTCTGGGACTCAGATTATCCATTACAAGTACTGCAGATTTGGCTTCCATTTAGGGTGCTTTTCATTTACATTATTAAAATGCACAAAAACACATACATATATAAATAATAAACAATGAAAATCTTGGCTGACCGATGGAGAACTACACACACACACACACACACACACACACACACACACACTAGAAATAGTTGTTACCTTGTTTCACTTGGATCTAACTCTTCATGATGCCATTTGATGTTTTCTTCTAGTAAAGGTACTGGAGAGGTTTGCCGCCTCTTTTGCAGTTCATTTTAGATATGAGGATGAAACAGGATGAAATAACTTGCTCAGTGTCATATAACTAACTAGTAAGTGTATGAGGTCATATTTGAACTCGGGTCAGTCTGACTCCATGATTGGTGCCCTACCCACTTTGACAGCTAGCTGCCACATATACTTATAAATATATAACATATATAGTATATTTATATAGAGAGGCTGTTATATACATATATTCTATATTCTAAAAGTGCTTATTTCAATATATCAATTTTATTATTATAATATTATGCATATATAATATTAATAGATAGAAAGATGATATATAATATGTAGATATGTATTTTTTTTTAGTCAGCCAAGGAGAATTTATTAAGGGCTTACTCCATGTCAGGCATTTGTTGTTACTATTCAGTTGTGTTCAAGTCTCCATGACCCCAGTTGGAGTTTTCTTGGCTGAGATGCAGAGAGGTATTTCCTTCTGCAGCTTATTTTTACAGATGAGGAACAAAGGCAAATAGGGTTAAGTGACTTGCTTAAGGTCACATAGCTAGTAAGTGTATGAGGCTAGATTTGAACCCCAAATCTAACACACTATCAGATACTCTAACCACTACACCACCTAGCTGTTGGGCATTACATTTAGTCAAAAGGATACAAAAAAGGAGCCAAAAATGGCCCCTGTCCTTAGAAAACTAACATTCTCAGGAAGGAGATAACATTCAAACCACTGTATAAACAGAAATTCTACAGAATCTCAAAAAGAAAGCACAAGAGATGGGGAGGTGGATGAGGGGATGGGAAGGAGATAAATTGGAGAAAATCTCCTGGTATTTGAAGTGAAGAAAGCCAGGAAAGCTGGGAAACAGAGATGAGGAGGGAGGGCATTTTAGGTTTGGAGGACGGATTTGGGAAAGGTCAAGGAACTGAATTCTCATGTACAAGGGACAGAGAATGCCTGGGTCTCTGAGTCACAGAGTGCAAGGAAGGAAGGAAGGTATAAGGTGAATGGAAACATAGGAAGAGAATAAGTTGTGAATAAGGACTTTAAATGAGTTCCCAAAAACCCACCTTGCCTTCGGGGGTGGGGGTGGAGGGGTGGGAAGGGCAGAGACAAAATTTAGAATTCAATTTAAAAAAGAAAAAAGGTTTATAAATAAATAATTTTTAAAAATAAATTCCCCCCAAAGAGCATTTTAGGGTTTGATATAGGCAGTAATAGGAGACACTGGAATTTACTAAATAAGAGAGTGACACAGACCAACCTGGGCTTTGATAAAATGACAAAAGGAATGGTGGATTGGGGTGGGAAGACAGATCAGAACGCCATTTTAATTGTTCAGCTGTGAGAGGATGAGAGCCTACTGCAGGTAGAGGCTCTGTGGGCAGAGCAGAAAGGACCTGTAAGAGAGATGTTATAAAGGGAGAAATGACAATACTTAGCAACAGATTAATGTTGGAGGGAATGTATGAGAGATATCAAGGATGATGCTCAAGGCTGGGAAGATAGAAGTGCCTTCAATAGAAACTGGGAAATCTGGAAGACAAGAAGGTTTGAAGGAAAGTTCTGTTTTGGTCTCCAGTTGTGTTTGCTTCACTCTGAATCAAGTCAGAGGAGTCTTTACCTTTCTTGTTCTGTAAAAAAAGAAGCTGAATCCCAGAGTAGCCAGGTGTTGATATTATCATTTAGGTAGAAGGAAAAATAATAAGCCAGGCAGAATGGCTATCCTGAACCAAAACCACATATTGAACTGAGACAGCTCTAGACATGCCTTTATTCCTGTTTATGACCAAAAAAAATTTTTTTTCAGGTCCCTGGAAGGCAAACTACTTGGTGACTTCATTGTTTAAATTTAGTTTTTGAGTTTGTGGGGATCGTTAAGACTGGAAGCAATAGCCCTTATAACCCAGGCTCTGTCACTTCTCATTATTTCCAGTGACAGTTTCAATTATTTCCAATCATCATTCCAGGCATAGGAGGGAGAACAAGGCAGATGCTCCAGCATAGGGCCTGCCTCTGTGGACCAGTCACTATAAATAATACTGCTTTATGTTTTTATGACAACACATTGGGGTTTTCAAAGCTTTCTATATACATGACTTCATGTGGTCTTCACAAAAAACCTCTGAGGAAAGGTGGGCAAGGTGGGTTTCATTGTTCTCATTTTACAAATGAAAAAATACAGGTTCAGGGAGGTTAATGATTTTCCCCAATTATCCAGCCTCAGTAAAGATGAGACTAAACTTCAACTCAGTCCAGTGGTCTTTCCATTAGGCTGTTCTGCCTTTCCACTTTAGTCTGCCTGTTGAGATGAACCAGTTATCCGACTCCCCAACAGTTATTCAGAGAGGAATCTAGAAATAGGGAGGACACTCCCCAAAGTAGACAGGGAAAGTAATATTAAGTCACGAGGGAGCATTTTTAGGGCACTACTACTACCCAGTTTCTAGAAAGAGATCAAACATTGCCCCCAAAGGGTTCCCATCCTGCCAGGAACATCATTTGACTAACTGGGCCTTTGATACCCAGCTCTTTCTCTCTCTGCAAGAAAGTAGCACTGAAGCTCAATACAGGTAGGCAACTGCTACTCAATGTGCTCATTGTCAAGCTGTTTGCATCTCATTTACACTTGTTCAAGGTTTTTAAAGTGTACCAAGGACACCTGCAGGTTTTTGGTTTCTTTTTTCAAAAGTGGTTCTCATCATCAGAAATAAATGTGTGGGGACCTAAGAAGTTTTAAAATAATTTTTAATAGAGATTAGCTAGTGAGGTAATCCTTTACATAGTCAGAAATTGTTTAGACCTTTCTGATTTACTTCATGAGTACTGCCTAATGAGGAAAAAAAATTTTTTGCTAAAATAAAAATAAAATACTCGTGGGCAACACATGAGGTTAGACTTGAAGCCCTATGCTTTACAATACTTGTTGGCTTACATGTCAAATTGGACTGGCTTAACTGGAAAAAATGATAGGCCAGACTCTTCCTATCTGCAGCCAATCCCAACTGCAGCCCCAGAGGCAGGAGTAGAAAGCCTTACCCACATGGAAGAGATCAGTATGCTCTATAAAGAGTGACCCAGTTAGCTTGTTCCCATTGCACAGATTCTGATGTGTGGTATTGTGAAGGGTGTAAAGGGGTATTTTCTAAATCATGCATATTTCTGGACATTTACTTGTTCTCTAACAAACCCACACTGGGCTTTTTGGGGAATGGAAAACCTCAAAGTGAGAAGCAAAATGCCTGCAAATTTCTCACCAGTCTGAAGGGTAAAGGCTGTGATTTTTTTCCCACTCCCTTTCACATGGGCCAAGGCAGGTGTCCCAGATTTCAAAGGACCTAGAATTCTTATCTTGATTGGCTTATTGGCCCTCAGATTCTAGTTTTGACTCTGAACTGGTCTGTATCTGATACTCCCCAGGGTAGTCTGAACCCAGAGCTATCATCCCCTCATTCTCCTGTGCCTTCAGAGAAGTGGGTTCAAAGATCATCATGAATTCATAGACTCAAGGAATAGAATGGCAGAGCTGGAAAGGGCCAAAGAGACACATTCATTAAATTCTAACTTTTAACAGAGAAAAAAAAATCTGGAGGCCCAAAGTGACTTCTCTGGGATGACCTTCCTGCCTCCCACATTATGTCCCCAGGGCTCTCAGTCTCCAAAGCTCCAGGCATCTTCCCTTTCAGTCCAGTGACTTCATCTTGACCTTCACGGTCAGATTTCTTTCCCTCTGGGACAAACCAGCATCTTCTCGGGATAGAGCCAAGAAGAATCATAAAAGAGATAAAATATGTTTTTCTATCTTTGCTCTTACCTTCTTTTTCAGCACTTCTCCCTAACCAGGACCACCCTGCCTCTATCTTCTTTCTGTGGAGCATGAAGCATAATAGAATCTGTATTAGTATTAGAATCAAGAGTTGTGGGTTCTAATTTCATCTCTGCCATTTACTAGCTGTCCAGCTATCAGCAAATCATTTCATTTCTTTGGATTTCAGTTTCCCTATCTGTAAAATGAAGCTTATATCTCAGAGAACTGTTGCAAGACTGATGAAAGAATGAGTACGAAAGGGTTTTGTAAAGGCCACATCAATATAATATAGCAATAATCTTGAAGAGTGTATTCTCAGGTGATGGCCTATGTGCTGGATTTCAATGAATGTTCCTTGTTATTTATATGACCAATCTGTCCTATAATATTAGTTAGCTTTTGAAACCCAAAAGTATAATAAAAACATGGTGGAATGGGAAGAGCAGTGAACTGGTAATGAAGATTTAGGTTCTAATCTCAACACTGTCATTTAGTAGCTGTTATCTTAGGCAAGTCATTCAATTTTTCTGGACCTCATTTCCCTCCTTGGTAAAATGAAGGTATTAGAATAGATCTCTAAGATCCTTTGATATTCCTGATCTCATGGTACCACATATAAGTAATTCGAGATCATTTTAAAAGGGAGAAAGGAGTTAAGATCAGTTTTTTACACTCAACAAATCCTAGAGATATAGTATCTGGATTCCAAACTGTAAGGTATGATCTCAGCTTAAGCAAGAAAAAAGAAACCTAGAGTTCACTTCTAGGACATCTAGATAGTACAGTGCACAGAGCACAGGGTTTACAATCAGGAAGTCTCATCTTCATGAGTTCAAATCTGGCCTCAGACACTTACTAGCTATGGAACTCTAGGGAAATCACTTAACCATGTTTGCCTCAGTTTCCACATCTGTAAAATGAGTTGTAGAAGGAAATAAGTCACTCCAGGATCTTTGCCAAGAAAACCTCAAATAGGGTCACAAACAGTAGGATAAAATTAAAACTATCTAACAATAATAATTAGTTGACCATTTCAGAGTTCAGTTTCACAAACTGAACCCTCCAGCCATGTTAGATTTTACTGCTTTAAAAGTTTAAGGAGAAAACTAAATCTCAAGTCCCTCCTTATTGTTGTGCATTGTTTGGGTGCCTTTACTATGGTAAAGAGCATTCAAAGCACCTAGGACTTGCCCTCTTGAAGTTGCCTTTCTAAGTCCCCATGTAGCAACCCTGCTAACGTAGAAAGTCCAGGTCTCCTTTGGTCTTGAGGTCTGTTGCCTGATTTTCGGGTATTTCCTGTGACTTCGTGAGTGGATGAGCTTAGAGCATTGTGAGTTGTGGGGGAAGGGAAGTGATAACCAGTGTCAGGTACAGCTATTTCATCTAACTGATCTGAAAAGAGTACATAAGCAAGACTGATGAAAGGTTAGAGAGAGAGTGAAGAGATTAAAAGAAAAAGCACAAAAGGAATTTATAGAAATAATAGTAACTGACATTTATAAACAACCTTATTGCCCTTTGAAAGCAATGCTGCACTTTCAATCATCATACCAACTGTGTCAGTAGGTGATAACTATATTATCCCTTTGCAAAGAACACTTTAAAATGCTATAAATCATTTGTTGAGTCATTTTTCAATCATGTCCAACTCTTTGTGTCACCAATTGGGGTTTTTTTTGTCAAAGTTACTGGAGAGGTTTGCCATTTCCTTCTCCATTTTATAGATAAGAAAACTGAGACAAAAAGGGTTAAGTGACTTGCCCAGTTAGTGTATATCTGAGGCCAAATTTGACCTCAGGCAAATGATTCTTCCTGACTCCAGGCCCATCACTCTATTTACCATGCCTTCTACCTGCACATATGTCTATCCACACACACACATATTATATATAATTACTAATAATTATTATTGTATTATTTATTGTTTTATTTATTAATATTTATTAATTTATGTGTTATTGTTTATTTTGTTGTTATTAATTCAAAGGGATGGAACCCAAGACTCAGAGAGATTTATCTGTGGTCATATAGCTGTTAAGTATTGGAGTCAAAATTTAAACTCAATCCTATGCTGATTCAGACCTACATGATAAGCATTAAAGGTTAAAGCTTCAGGACCTCAACTAAAGCAGAAGAGAAATAAGAGACATTCATCTATAAAGAATGAGAGACTAGAGGGTATTTTGATAATGTATAAGCCCTGAAGAGATAATGTGATAGGGCTCCTGCTTAATTCATTGAATCTATTTTCTATTTCCTGCCATTTTTGTCAAATAATCATCTTTTATAGAGGCAATATGCCAGTTCAATAATTTTTTAACCTTTTTGTCTAAAGAACCTCTTTACATCCTTTTTAAAAAAATTTACAAGGTAATTGGAGTTAAGTAAATTACCTAGATTTATACAGGAAGTAAGTGTTAAATGTCTGAGGCTGGATTTGAACTTGTATCCTCCCAACTTCAGGGCCAGTGCTCTACATACTAAACCATCTACATGCTCTGAAACATCTTTATGCTTAAAAAAAAAATTTTTTTTTTTGCTTTTTTTTTTAAAGAGACAAGGTTAAGTGACTTGTCTGAGCATATAGCTAATATGTGTTGTATCTGAGACTGGATTTGAACTCAACCCTTTTTATACTCTTAACAATTATTGAGGACCCAAAGACCTTTTTATTTGTCTATCAATATTCACCATATTAGAAATTAAGTCATCTTAGAGCAATGAAAATCGTTTTGACCTCAGAGATTACCTGAGAAGGCCTTAGAGGATCTCAGGGGATCCCGGCATCCTACTTGAGAACTGCTAGTCTAGTCAATCTTAGCCTGCCTTGGAGTCAGGAAGGCCTGGATCCAGACTGTCTACTTACTACTCTGGGCAAGTTGAAGGTCACAGGCTTAGCGCTGTAAGGGAACTTTAAGATCATCTATTCTAATTTTATTTTACTGCTGAGAGGTTCAGGATCACACATACAGTAACTGGCAAACACATTCAAACTCAAATCAGCATCGTAGAATCATAGACTGGCAGCTTTAAGGAACCTCAGAAACCCAAGCCCCCATTTTACAAATAAGAAAACTGAGGCTCAGAAGATATTAAGCAACTTCCAAAGTCACACAGATTGTAATTGTCAGTCAAGTTCAAACTCAAAGCTGATGCTAACTTCAGGGTTCCTCCCCTCCACACTTTTGCCCTAGCCTCTATGGGTCTCATGTACCCTCAGACTTCTGTGTTGGAGGATGGATGAGATCCCAGATACTTTTCTATCAGTATTCACCTTCTCTGCAAGCTTTATGGTTTCATTGACAATATTAGCCTTTGCTCTTTAACTGGAGAAAGTCCCTGATAGCTAACTGATTTGTGCATAAACACTATGAAATTGTGTCCCAGATCTTTTCAAACTGAAGATGACTCCAGACTGCAGTCAACAGTCCCAAGAGGGCCCACAGACTTGACCTTGAAACACAATGACTACTAATGCATAAAGGGTTAAACCTCTGGTATTGCTCCCGGAAATGCTAAGTACCCACAAGTCCTCCCCAAGGAAGCTGACAAGGGTGTTTGGAATTTGGCTTCTAATACAGCATGTGTCACAGACTTGCTCCAAGGTCTCAGTTACATCACCTTAACCCAACCTTGCAGACATTGAACCACGATTTACCAGTCTGTCCTTTCCCAAAGAGATTCCACTATTTGAGATGCTAATAAAATTAATACAAACTGCCTTCCAGGGAGGAAGCTTGTGGCTCATAGATTTAAAGGTGAAAGGCGTCTTAGAGGTCATGTAGTCCAGTCCCCTTATTTCAGAAACGAGGAACTTGGAGCTAGAAAGGTTAAGTGCCTTCTCTCCAACTCTAGGGTCAGTGCTCATTCTATTACAACACGCCAGTTTATTCATGAAAAGGATCAGCTGTACAGGGGAAGGAGGAAGCTAGGTGACTCAGTGCACAGAGTGCTAAATTTGGAGTCAGGAAGAGATGAGTTCAAAATTGAACTAGCCTTCTCTATTTGCTTTATAATCCACTAGAAAAGGAAATAACGAAACATCAATATCTTTGATAAGAAAACCCTGCAAATAGTTTATAAACCAGCATCATAAAAGTGTCAAACACAACTGAATATCAACAACATAGAGAGGAAAAATCATTGACTTCGGAGCCAGAGGGCCTGAATTCAAATCCCACTTTGGACATTATTAACTGAGATGAGTTATCATCTCAACTTCTCTGATTCTCAGTTTACTTATCTGTAAAATGAAAATTATAATAGCTCTGATACTTACTACACGAAATGTTATGAGAAGTAAATAAATTTAAAGCATTTTGCAAACCCAAAAGTTATATAACTGTCATTCCCCGGCCAGATCCCTGTTTATTCTTGAATGACAATGAATTCACATTAGCTATCCCCCCATTCTTTTAAAAGACTTCAGGATTTCTTTCCTTTCGTCCGTTTGTGGTTATACTATAGGGCTGTGAAATTCTAAGATAAAAAAAGCACTGAGAAAGAAAAGAAATTTCATCTTTCTGGAACCACAGAGAGCAGCAATCTTGGCTTGCCAGAACAAAGCCACAGTTCCGCTACATTCACAGACTTCCCACCCCTAATAGATGGCTGGCAGCAAGGCTCTGAGAGGTCCTTGTCTGATATATTGGAGTGATGAAGCTGGAGGAGAGGAAGGCACGGGAAGAAAAAAGTTTAAATGACAGGATTAGAGGAATTTCAGCATCTGCAGGGGGCCTTATTAAATTCATTCTGCTACTTGGGAATGAACTGCCTCTCCAGGTAAGAAGAGGTCTTTCTGACAGAGGATTTACAAATGCTTTCTGTTCATAAATTCATTTCCTAGCATCTCAAAACTTAGGACCTAATTAGTTCTACAAAGAATGGGGAAAAAAGGCTGGTAAACTTCACATGAAGGTGTGAAATGCATTCAGTTCATTCAGAGCATCCTGTGCCTAGCAAGGAGTTTACATGCCATTAAGAAATTTTAAAAAAATCTATAAGGCAAATGTTGCCTTCAGTTCAGTTCATGAATTACATATTAAACTTGACAATAAGCAAGGCACTGTGATAGGCCAAATAATGCAAACATGAGTAAGGTACAGCAATAATATTGTACATAAGATTGAAGAAATAATATTGTAATAAGGTACAGCAATAGTTATTTCTGAATGTGTCATATCCTACAATATAAGTTCCAGGAAGGCAGAAATTTGTCTTGCCTTTGGCTATCCTCCAACTGCATTCAATGCCATTGGGACTTCATTAATAAGTTGGGGGTGGGGGCAGCATAGTAGATAGATCATTGGCCCTGAAATCAGGAGGACCTCAATGCAAATCCAGCCTCAGACATGAACTAGCCGTATGATTGAGCAAGTCACTTAACCCTGGTTGCCTGTCCACCCATCCAACCCAGCCCACCCCCTCAAAAATGAGTTCCCAGCATAGGAGGAATGGAACACACTTGAAACAATTAAAAAACCATAAAAAACAATTTTTCCAAGTGATTTGTATGTGGGAGGGCTGGGTTGGGCTGGACTGGGGGGACAGTGTTGCCCAGTACTGTGGAAGGAGAGATACCCTTATGATTGAAAAAGTTCATCAAGATCCAAGACTTTGATTAGGCTAATTAATGATTTTCTTTACTCTAGAGTTCTAAGTTGCCAGATACTGTTAAATCTGCAAGTTCATTGTTAATCTCTGCACAGGCCCAAATGACTTCTGTTCAGCCTTTTCTAGGTGATTTGTCTAATGCTGGTTGATTCCTGTTCCCTAGGGGATATGGCCAAAGATGACCCACAATCTCTTTCACCTTAGGTACCCACCTAGACTGCTATAGCCACCAACAGCAGAACAAGTCTCTTTGAGGTTTCACTCAGCATAGAGATGTTGTAACCTACATGACTCCAAAAATAGTTTGTAAGTGTATGTCCCCTGTGTACCAAGGAAACTTCTGTCAACTCAAATTAAGTGATTTTCAAAGCACTTACCTCATAATTGATTGATTGATTGAAGTTTCTGGCTGGATTCCCTGTTCTGTGCTCCTTTTACCACAATGAAATCCCATCTTACTCAGGAGTTAAATTCTTTTTAACATGTAATTAAAACCTAAAAATATAAATAAAATGTATTTTAAAATAAAGTCAACATGTAAAGGCAAAAAAAAGTCACAACTGCTTTTGAAAATGCCTTAAAAGTATAATAGAATTATAGAAAGTAATGTATAATAGAATTTTTTAGGAGTTGTTACTAGAAAATGATTATGTTTTCTTTATTTTAAAAATAAATTTGATTGCTATCTTTTGTTTCTACATCAACTTCATTTCCAGACATATATCTTGACCTTCCTCCATCTGTTACTACAAAGAATAAAAAACCAAAAGAAGGGAAGGAACAGCTTAGCAAAATGAAAGCAACACACAAATTAAGTCTGACAATATATATAATGATCTGCACCCATGGCAACCCACCTCCACAGAGAAGAAATTGAAGCACCTTTTCCCCTATCATCTTGGGCCAAATTTGATTATTATAAGTCCAATTATTATAATCACCCAGAATTGTTTCATTTTTTGTTATTGTTGTTTTCATTTATATTTTTGTAATCATTATAGTTTTTCTGGTTCTGCTGATTTAATTTCACGTGAATTCACAGAATTCATGTTCTGTGTAAGTAGTGCAATAGAGTAGTGAGCATGGGAACCAGGAAGACTTAAGTATAAATTCAACCTTTAACAATTACTGTGAACTTCATCAAGTCATTTAAACCTCTGATAGCCTCAGTTTCCTCAGCTGAAAAATGAGGATAATAATAGCACCAACTTCCAGAGTTTTGTGAGGATCAAATGAAATAATATTTGTAAAGTACTTAACACAGTTCCTGGCATGTAATGCCAGGATTATATAAATGTTTGGGTTTTTTTTTTCCTTTCTCTCCCTTATGCGTGTCTATATTCTTCATAGTGGTCATTTCTTAAGGGTCATAATATTCTATTACATTACTATATCACAATTTGTTTAGCCATTCCCCAGTTAAAAAATATCTAATTTGTTTCCAGTCTTTTGCTATCAAAAACATGCTACTATAATTGCTTTTGTACATATGGGATCTGTCTTTCTATCTTTGACCTCCTTGAGGTCTCTATTTAATGATGAGATCTCTAGTTCAAAGGGTATAGATTCTCTAGAGCCTTTCTTAGTCTCATATGAAATTTCTTTACAAAATGGTTGGAGGTAGTCCCAATTCCACCAGCTATATATTAGTATGACTGTTTTTACAGAAATTTTCCAATAATAACTACTGCATTCCCATATTTTTTCATCTTTTCCAATGTGTTAGATGTGCCATGAAACCTCGAGTGATTTTAAATTTTTTTTGTATTTTTGCATTTTTCTTATTATTAGTGACCTACAATAATCTGTCATATGGTTGTTAATAATTTTCAAGAGTTTTGAGAAGTGTTTGTTCATATCCATTCTGGAATGACTCTTGGTTTTATATATTTTTATTAAATAAATACTTTCCTCCATACTTTGAATATCAGGCCCTTATCAGACATATTTGATTCAAAGATTTTTTTCTCCCACTGACAGCTAATTGCACTGATTTTATTCATGTAAATACTTCAATTTTATGTAACAATTCTAGATGACAAAATTAGAAAACAAAAATTTATATAATAAAAATAACCAAAAACTGTATCTTTTGTAATGCTTCCATCCATAGTTTGGTTAAAAATCCTCTTAGCTAGGTTGTCTTTAAAAGAAGACAATCTACAGAGAGCATATGGATGTGGGATGGTAACTATAAAAACAATTGATTGTAAATGTAATTTTTCATATCACCCCACTAAGTTGAAGAGGAGAAGCCTGGACTTCCCTGCAAAAGGAAGAAAACAAAAATAGATAAAACCTTAATTGGAAAGAAAATTGATGATCAGGGAGAAAGTGCCCCTACTTTCACACAAGTGTAATTTTATCAAAGAGTGATCATCACATTATCATATAACTGTTTCTTCTTCCTGCGTAATTGTGAGTCAAAAGATGAAGCCCCCTAATTGACCAGGAATTCTGGTCTGTTCAAACTGGTTGTCCTCATTAGCTCTACCAGACTAAACAGATGGAATAGGCTCCCTCTGGGTATGAAGAAGATTTCTGTAATCTTAGACCATCTAAGAGAACAGCATCTCCACATCCTTCACCTCATGTTCTCAGAAGGGAATGAAACTTCACTGAGTAAAATGATGGAAAGATCACCCACACTGTTTAAATTGTTCTTTTTTTAAAAAAAAATAAATGGCATATAGTTTGACTTTTGTAAATTAAATGTTAGGACAATGAACTCCATAGTGTGTGTATACATGTATGGATGGATATATATGCATATAAACATATACCTATACCTATATATGCACATATATATTGTTGCTCCCTAAGTCGCACAGAAATTCCAGTGCTGTAGTCCCTCCAGGCCGGCCTTTCTCCAAGAAAGCAAGTTTACTCTGATTGTAACAAGGAATTTCTTCTGCAAGGGTTTTGACATTCTGTCACCAGACAAATGTTCTGTTGCCTACCCTGAAATGTAGTCACCATGCCCCCGACCATCACCTTCACTACCATTGCTGTTCCCTGTGGGCCATGCCTTCATTTTAACCTCACAAAATCCCCCTGCTTGAATGAAGCGTTCTATTCCATATCTTTCTTTTTTTTTTTTTTTTTTTGTTTTTGTTTTTGGTTTGGTTTGGTTTTTGCTGTTTCGATGTTTTGTTCTTTTTTTTTTTCTCCTAACATCTTAATTAGATATATTTTTTTGCAACTGTCTCATTGCTTCTCTTTTTTTTTTGGTTTTATTTCATTTTTTTTTTAATTTAATAACCTTTTATTTACAGGTTATATGTATGGGTAACTTTACAGCATTAACAATTGCCAAACCTCTTGTTCCAATTTCTCACCTCTTACCCCCCACCTCCTCCCCCAGATGGCAGGATGACCAGTAGATGTTAAATATATTAAAATATAAATTAGATACACAATAAGTATACATGACCAAACTGTTATTTTGCTGTACAAAAAGAATCAGACTCTGAAATATTGTACAATTAGCTTGTGAAGGAAATAAAAAATGCAGGTGGGTATAAATATAAGGAGTGGGAATTCAATGTAATGGTTTTTAGTCATCTCCCAGAGTTCTTTCTCTGGGCGTAGCTGGTTCAGTTCATTACTGCTCCATTGGAAATGATTTGGTTGATCTCATTGCTGAGGATGGCCAGGTCCATCAGAACTGGTCGTCATATAGTATTGTTGTTGAAGTATATAATGATCTCCTGGTCCTGCTCATTTCACTCAGCATCAGTTCGTGTAAGTCTCTCCAGGCCTTTCTGAAATCATCCTGTTGGTCATTTCTTACAGAACAATAATATTCCATAATATTCACATACCACAATTTATTCAGCCATTCTCCAACTGAGGGGCATCCACTCAGTTTCCAGTTTCTAGCCACTACAAAGAGGGCTGTCACAAACATTCGTGCACATACAGGTCCCTTTCCCTTCTTTATGATCTCTTTGGGATATAAGCCCAGTAGTAACACTGCTGTATTCCATATCTTTCAAGGTAGCCTGTTTCATTGCTGAACATTTTAAATAATTACTGTAAGCACTCACAAACCAGAACTGGTCTTGCATTAACCTCTAAACATTGATTCTATTTCTGTCCATGCAAGCTACACAAAACAAGCCTCTAACATTTCTCCAATGTGATAGCTCTTCAAATATTTGAAAATAATTTTAATGTCTTTCTTTAGTTTTCTCCTTTCCCAGTTAAACAACCATGGCAATACAGTGGAAAATTGACTTGTATGGAAAAAAGGAGTCCAACAGACCTGGTATTAAACTTCGCCCCTGGCACTCACTAGCTACATGATCCTAGACATGTAGCTATGTCCAGTCAGCTTTTTGATCTGTAAAATGAAGATAATAATAACTACAGTTCCTCCCTCATATGGGGATGGTGGTTATAGGAATCAAATGAGATAATGTATGTAATGTACTTTGTCCCAAAAGTCTTAGTGTCATTTTCAGCCTTAATAGCTTAAAATTGTAGTAAGTCTATTGAGATAACTTATATAAATAATTATTCATATTAATGACTAATAGTGAGGCAATTCGGTGAGATGAATAATCAAGAAGAATTCAGCTTAAGTCCCATTTGCCAAATATCAGTTCTGTAGCCATGGACAGGTAGGTGACACAGTGCACAGAGCTTCAGCCCTGGAGTTAGGAAGATCTGAGTTCAAATGCAGCTTCAGACACTTACTTCGCTGTGTGACCCTGGGAAAGGCATTCAGTGTCTTCATCTGTAAAATAATCCGGAGAAGGAAATAGCAAACCACTCCAATATCTTTCCAAGAAAACCCCAGAGGAGCTCACAAATATAACTGAACAACGACAAATCACAAACTAGTCACTTAATTTCTCATTATCCTTTGTAAGCCATCTAGCATTTATTAGCACCCACTATATGTCAAGGACTGTATTGTGAAATAAAAAGAATCTCCAAAACACCCCCAAAAAAACAGTCCCTGGAGGGAGACAATATGCAAATAAGTTATGTACATATGGGAGATTAAAGGTAATCTAAAGATGGAAGGTACCAAGGTAAAGAAGGACTATTTAAAACTGAGTTACAGAGAGTTTTTGATCCAGACCAGTGTCTGTGTCTGTATGTGGCCCCGGGTTTGGGTCCCAGCTCTCCCAATTTCCTGGCTGTGTAAAATGGTAAAATCACTCACTTCCCTTTGTCGATTTCTTTATCTGCAAAATAAGACCAATTACATTTTAAATATCTACTTCACTGAGCTATTAAAAGAATAAAGGAAACACTGGGGCAGCACATATAAGCAAGAGCATTATATAAATATACAGCAGTAAAGATTTAGGTTAAGTACAGAGAAACTGAATATGCCAAGTGGCAACATTTTCTTAATTTTTAATCTTTTATTTTTAAAATAATTATTTAAAACTTGTTATTTATTTTTTAATTTTGAGATCCAAATTTTCTCCTTTCCTGCTTCTCCTCCCTACTCTTTGAGAAGGCAAGTTTATATAGATTATAAGTGTGCAATCAATAGTTGCAAGAAATTTTAAAAGATGACTATGTAATCAAGAGAGGTTTTGGAATTTCCTTTTCTGGAGATTTTTGAGAAATGAACAGATACTGTTTTTCTAATGAGGGCAAAGGGCTTTCTTGGCTAGAGGCAGGATCAGTTTAAAGAATCTGAGATTTCTAATCAGAGGACCTAGATTAGAATCCTAGCTCTGTCACTTCCTATCTATAACTATAATCTATAATCTTCAAAGCTCAGTTTCTTCATCTACAAATGGAGGAGTAAATGACCTCTGTCATACTTTCCATACTATGATTCTCTGAGCCCTCCTCCCTCCCAGGAGGGAGTCTGGGGAGGCCAGTCCTGCTCTGTTGGAAGCACTTCATTTTCCTACACAGCACGGTAGATTTTTATCATGCTGGGCACGAAGCATTAACATATTCCATCCCGATGATGTTTTTCACACTGTTATAAATAGTCAAGGGGAAATGTCTAATGTCTATTTTATATGGGCTGTAAGTACCCAGAAAAAATCAGGCATGGGAGGCAGGGTCTCCTGAGATAAACCAGTCAATGCTGGCTAATGAGTCTTAGATATTAATGCTTTCTAGCTTTGGTTAATGAGTCAAAAGAGGAAAAAGAAATGGGAAGCAATAGGAAAAAAGAATTCAGCAAGATGAGATCACCTGTTCATCCAGGCTAGAGAATACAACGATCCAAGTCACTTCTAAATTCATTTCAATTCAACAAGTATATATTAATTAGTAGAAATGGGCATCTAGGTTGCACAGTGGATACAGGATAGGACCTGGAGTCAGGAAGACTCATCTTTCTAAATTCAAATTCTGCCGCCAGTTCTTTCTAGCTGTACAAACCTGATTGGGAGAGGGGCGGAGAAAGAAAGAAAAGAAATACATGTTTACATATAGATATATGGATAGATATATAGATATAATGGAGACAAAATGGAGACAAAAATAAGTGTGGAAGAGAAGTCTAAGCAAAGATGATGCAAAATTAAAAGAATGAGAAATAATTTTCACTTGGTGGAGTCTGGGAAGGCTTCAGGTAGGAGGTGACACCTAAGTTGAATCTTAAAATGAGAAATGAGAATGGGGAGGGAAAATCAGATCGTGGAAGGCCTGGAATGCCAGGATCAGAAAGTTATACTTTATTTGGTGGACTGTGAACCTGTGAAATATTTTTGGGCAAATGGGTACCATAAGATAAGGAATAACATGAGCAGAGCAGTTCATTAGACAAATGACATGGTCAAAGATGTGAAAGAGAGAATGAATAGATTTCCCTCCCTCCTTGGAAAAGGAATGCTTCCACATCTGCTACAAGGCAAATCCTCCTTCAGAAACTTAAATTTTTTTAATATTGAAAGAGCCAAATAGTTATGTTTTTATCTAAAGAATACATCAGACCCAAAGTAATGACCTAAGTTCAGAGAAGTTATGCTGAAATATGCTGGTGATAGAGGGGAAATAGATTCAGAATGTAAAAGGACACAGGGTGTCCCAAAAGTCTCAGTGCTATATTAAGCTTCATAATTGCACTGAGACTTTTGGGACATTTGGTATTTTTCCAGTCAGTCCTGGAATTTTTTTTTTAAAAAAACAGGTCAGCCAATTCTTCTTGAGTCTGCATTGATTGCTGCCTAGAGATGGAGGGCTTGGAGGGAGGGAGAAGTAGTCAATCTCTCCGGAGTCTTTCTAATCTCATGTGTCTCAGATTCTATAAACTTTAACCGAATGGAGGGAAGGTATCCTCATGCAGAGTAATAGGCCTCCAGTTTAGAAGCATCCTCCTCTGGAGCTCTCCTTCTTCTTGGCTACTTCCCTCTGAAAGTATCACTTTCTTCATCTGAAAATGAAGAAGTTGGACTAGATAATTTCAAAGATCCTTCCTGTGATTCTGGCGGTCTATCCCAGATAGCAGCTGTGGGATGCAAAGGCTTCCAATTTCCATCACTAAATTCAGTTGCCCAATTGGCAACTCTAACTCTGTATTTATTACATTATCAAATACATCTTTATCCAACCAAAGCTGAAAAGCTACAGACTGCATTTCCACCCAGAGGAGGGGGAACAATAACAAACAATTGTGCAATATAGAGATTCTTTCTCCCTGCGCCCAAACTTTTGAAATCTTAATATCCCATCATCTTATTTCACAACCAACACAATCCAAACACATCTTTCTCCTCAAAGTGTCAGGAAGTGGCAAGTGAGAGGATCTAATATTTTTCTTTTCCATACTTAGAATAAACATCTCAAGGAGACCTGTTGTTGGCCCCACGTGTGAAATATAATACTTTGAGAGATATTTTCATAATATCCAGATGTAAAAAAGGATCACATTTAGGACAGAATGTGGTGTAGTCCAGATGGTCCTTGCTCTGCTCACGTCTCCTTGATTAGTCATCTTGTTTCCTAGATTGAGAAAGAGGAAAGAATTGCAGCTTTTGAGTTCAGTATGTCAGAGCTGGAAAGGAGTTACCAGAAATCACTAAAGCAATACACCATTTATACATAAAGAAAGCAAGGTCCAGCAAAGTGGAATCATCTGCTCCAGAGACAATAAGGATTTTCCCACCAGAAACAGATACTGAATAGGGCAATGATATATATATATATATATATATCTGGTCCCCAATTAGGACTGAATACTGAAATACATTAATATATACTATCGCTGTATGGTAATATATGTTGATGGGATATAAACTATATTATGTAAAAAGGCACAGAGAGATCTACACATAAATATTTACATTTCAATTCAATATTTATTAAGAGCCTATTAAGAGCTTGACACTATGCCAAGCACTAGAAATACAAAAAAAGGCAAATCTAGTCCTCCACCTCAAGGAACTTATATTTTAATGGGAAAGAGCAAAATGCTGACAAATATACCAAGAAAACTATACATGGAGGTGACATGGTGGGTGAAAAGCTGGGCCTGAAGTCAGATAGATTTATCTTTCTAAGCTCAAATCTAACCTCAGACATTCAATAGCTAGGTGACCATGCACAAGTCATTAGTCTGTTTGCCTCATTTGTAAAAATAAAATGGCAAACCACTCCAGTATGTTTGCCAAGAAAACCCCAAAGAGTTTAACGCGACTGAAAATGACAAACCAACAAACCATATACAGGATAAATAGGATATAATTAACAGAAAGAAGATAATGGAATTAAGAGGGGCTGGGGAACTCTTCCTATAAGACCTGGGATTTTTAACTGTGACAAAAGTAGCCAGGGAGATCAGTAATTGGAGTAGAGAAGGACTGTCACCTGTGAACATATGTGTACACACAAGTATACGAAGTCTTTGGATCTGCAAGTTACTGACTTTTCTGTCTTTTATCATCTTTCCCATCCAAGTCATAGCTCAACTTATTTCTACCAATATTAAGCATCTATTATGATCATAGAATCATAGATCTGGGGCTGAAAGAAATCTTAGAGGCCATTGAATCTAAGACCCTTATTTTACAGGTGAGGAAATTGAGGTATAGAAAAATAAGTGATTTTGACCCCAGAGTCACAGGGTGGTAAGCAAAAGAAATGAGATCTGAACCCAGGTCTTCATATTCTAAAATCAGTGCTCTTTCCTCTGTACCATATTTTCATGACTTAGAGGCCAATAAAACACAGGTAATAAAACAACCCAGTCCCTGCCCTCAAAGAATTTAAAATCTAGTCAAGGAGATGAAACATATACAAATACCTTTAATCAAAAATAGAAAATTAAAAGTTTTCAATTAGAAATTTAGAACATGACTGAATGTATATGAAATATCAAATAATTTAACAAGAGAGATTCAAGGAGGGAGGCAGTGGTGTATTGGTAAACATTTAACAATTGACTCTCCAAAATAAATAAATGAATGAATAAATAAATAAATGGATGGATGGATGAATGAATAAATAAATATAGATAGATAAATAATTAAATGAATGAATGAATGAATTGATAGATAGATAGATAAATGAAAGGATACACAAAAGACAGCTGGGTGGCACAGTGGATGGAGTGCTGGGCCTGAAATCAGAAAGACTATTCTTCCTGAATCTAGCCTCAACTCTAGCCTCCAACACTTACCAGCTGTGTGACCTGGGCAATTTGACCCATCTGCCTCAGTTTCATTTGTAAAATGAGCTAGAGAAAGAAATGGCAAACCACTTTATTATCTCTATCAAAAACAAAACAAAACAAAACAAAACTCCAAGTGGAGTTTGTGTCAGAAATGACAAAATAAAAATGCACAAAATATTTTTAAGTTTAATTTGTATTTTTAGTATTTTCTCTAACACTTGCTTAAGTCTAGAAATCAATAAAACAATAAATTATTTTTATCCTTTGCTGATTTCTGAGATATAAATAAATGCTCACATTGAAAATTTAACAAACTATAGGGAGGAGCCAACTAAACCACTAAAGGGAGGGGTCACTTCTGTCTGGAGATGATGGCAGCTCAACTGTGCCTTGAAGGAATAAAGGGTGGAGACATGAAAAGACAATGTATTTTAGGCATGAAGAATAAAATGGAAGGAAGTTCATTTAATCACTTCATTTTACTGGAAACTGAGGACCAGAAAAATCAAACAGCTGGCCCAAATATAATGAAGCTTGGAGAAATTAGCACTGTCAGTCTCCTTTTAAGCAGGAACATCTTTTATCTCTTTTCATATCCCCAGTGTTTAGCACTGGGGGGGATGTCTGAAGTCACATTTGATTTCAGGTCTTCCTGATTCCTGGCCTGGCTCCCATCCACTGAGCCATCCAGCTATTTCTTATATAGTAGATGCATAATTAAGTGACAATGAGGACATCAGCCTCTTTTTAAAGCTTGCCTGTAGGCAAGAGATACAAGCCCGGAGAACCCAGGCCCCTGAGCTGATGCTCCTAAACTACTCCATAAACAGAGTGTATTGATAGGAGATTGAAGCAAGAGAACCAGGTAAGATTTGTTGTAGCAAAGTAGCCCTGCTTTCAAGAATATTAATTATCTGGATGGTTTTTCCAGATTGCCTAATGTTTTTGTTGCTAGGTATTATATATTTCATTTATAGTTTAAATGTCAATATTGATTTGATTCGGTTCTGCTGCCAATAGGTCCCACCTGCCTCTCTTGCTCTCCTGACTAATCAATAATATATGTCTGTGCCATACAAAGTACAGCTTATTCTGTATTCTGTATTCTCCCTAATTTCATAATGTGGCTACACAACAGCCTTGGAGCTGGAGAAAAGGTCGAATCTTTTTGTAGTAAAAAAGAACTGAAAACCAAAGGGATGTTCGGTTGGTTGGTGGTTGTCCTTTGTTCTTGAAAAGGAACAAAATGACATCACTATGTTAAAGTCGAATTACAGTATGTCCATCAACTGGGGAATGACAGAACAAATTATAGTATGTGAATGTAATGGAATGCTATTTTGTCATAATGATGAAATGGATAGTTTCAGTGAAACCTGGTAAGACTTGCATAAACTGATGAGTAAAGTAAGCAGAACCAGGAGAATAATTTATTCAAAAACAATACTATTAGAGAAAAAATTATGGAAGACTTAAGAACTCTGAACAATGTAATGAACAACCATAATTTTAGAGGAATGATGAGACATGCTACCTACTCCCTGCCAGAAAGGTGACAGCCTCAGGGTATCAGGGTACAGAGTGACATAGAGTGTTTGAATATGGTCAATACAGAAATTTGCTTTGACTTGACTATGCATATTTGTATACAAGTTCTTTGTTTTTCTTTTTTTCCTCCAATGGTAATATAGTTGGAAGAAGAAAAAAAATCAATTTTTTTGTTCTTTGAAAAAAATAAAATGTAATTTTAAAAAAAAGCAGCCAATAAGCACTTAATTATGCATCTACTATATAAGAAATAGCTGGATGGCTCAGTGGATGGGAGCCAGGCCAGGAATCAGGAAGACCTGAAATCAAATGTGACTTCAGACATCTATCTACTACCTCTGTGTCCCTGGACAAGTCACTTAACCCTGATTGCCTTAATCCACTAGAGAAGGAAATGACAAACCACTCCAGAATCTTCTCCACAAAAACCCTATAGACATTACATTCTAGGGAGTTTTAGATATGACCAAATAACCAAAAAACAAGTGTGGACACTGTGTTAAGTCCTAGGAATACAAAGACAAAAAATAGATCCTGTTTTCAAGGAGCTCACAGTCTAATAGTCTAATGGAAACTGGTGTCCTCATTAGGACTATTGGCAACAATTGCTGGCTTCCTATATTGACCTGTCGTGCGGTGTACAAAAGCTGTGACCTACTTCACAACTTCTGAGATGATTCCCCCATTTTTCTCCCCCATCTCCAACCCTGTCCCCAACCACAAAATAAATTAGTAAGAAGCCTGACCCCTGGGTTTCAGGGGCCTTTCTCCTAAATGCTGAAGCAGTTTCTTAGAAGCTCTTCATGTTGAGATGGCAGTTTGTCTCTTTCTGAATTTGGCTAGCATTCTTTCCCCACTTCATGCAGCCACCCCTCAGCTAGTAGTCCACTGTTGGCCTGATTACATGCATAAAAGTACTGCATAATTTAAAAGAATTAATGCCTTTCCTCAAAATATGTGACTTATAAGTAGCAGGGAATCTGGGAGAAGAAAGACCAATCACTATATTCCAATAGCCATCCCCCATGAAGAGTTTACTGAAGCATTTAGTAATCCAGACCACCCAAGAAAGAAAAGTTACTCAAACCACTATAGACCATGGGAGATATTAAGAAAGCAGCCCCACAGTCATGTTATGCATGGTTTGTATAATGTCTGAGGTCAGCACTTAGCTCATCCAGCCATGCAATTTTAAGCAAATCCCAACCCTATTTTCCTTTCCCTAACACCAGCCTAACATGGAATTATTTTTCAAAGGCAAAGGAAAACGGATTCTTCTCTACCTAGAAACCAAGAAGCTATAAGAAGATATAGAGGAAATGCTGGACTTACCCATTTTAAGGTAATTTAGATTACAGGGCTTCTTAAATTTTCATCTGAGAAACTTTTTGGTGATCCCGGGTATATAGGTATATAAAATTGGGGATACAAATTAAATATTTACTGATAAGAAATCATAATTTCATGACACCCACATTCGATTATAAGACCCCGTATGAGGTTGCAAACCATAATTTAAGAAGCTGGAATTTGAAGAAGAATACTCCTAAAGACACATTCCTCAATACCTCAGCTAGCTAAGTAGTAAATGGAGTCAAGACTGCCTCAGATCCTGCCTCAGATACTTATTAGCTGTGTGACCCTAGTGAACATGTCGGTGACATAATCGGTACTGAGTCTAACACATGTCCAGTGTAAAGGGAATTCTGTCTGGGAAAGGGCCAGCTTAAAGAGTGTATTCTAAGAACCGGCACCAGGGAAAGGTGATGAGAAGACAATCACATCCAGGATATAGGACCAAGTTCAGAGTCCCAGTAGGAAGAATACAAGGAGCTAAAAACCAGGATCAGTTGAAATGTCAAATAGAAAAGTGTCACTTGAACTCAATAATATTGGGCAATTTGGCAGAATAGTTTACCTGCCATTCAAAACACTCCATGATGTTTTTAATGCAAAAATATCACCCCATTCACTAATCCAGGTACATTCTACTCAAAAGTGTTGTTCATCTTTAGTTCTCAAAGAGGAACAATGACATCAGGAGAGCAACATTTTGACTTTCAAGTGAATTGTGTAAGGCAGGGTTGTGCAAAGTCTTCTGAGTCCAGTAGCAGACATAGGTCAGGATTGACTGGATGGCCCTTGCCTATTCAAAAAGGCCTGTAATGAGTTTTATGGGAGATTGGGGAGAGGACTGTGGTAGAAGGAAGGGACACATTTCTGTGCTTGTAGTCAGTTATTGTCTAATGGAAGAGATCAAGTGAACACAAGGGAAAAAAAAGACATAAAACATATCCCCCAAAAGACATATAGAACTGAAAATTACTGCCCATTGAATCATTCGTTCACTTATTCAGCAAGTTATCTATTAAGTGCTTCATATATACAAGGCACAGTGTATAGAAGGTGAGTAGAACACTGCCCAAGAGTCTATTTCTTTGCCCAATCAGGGAAGGAAATTAATGTAGGAAGAAGAAAGAATGTTGATACATTTTCAACAACCTTTTAGGAAAAACAAACTATCAATCTTTTCTTGCTTCCCTTAGTAATTTATTACCTTTTTCTATTTACAGAATAAGCCTATTGTTTCCTAAACTGGTTAGTCTGTCAGTTACTCTTCGCTGAATTTCATGGAGCTGAGCTGGATGCTATCAGACTGGCAAGCCCCTATTGAGGAGAGTAGCCAAGTGCTCTTTTCCCTCCAAACCATTCCCTGGTCCCTGAATGAATCAGCTTAGGTCTAAAACCTAAACCTCAGGTAGCTGTCCCTTGGAAACAGTTATTATGGGAAACTTTTCCAGACTTCTGGGATCTCAGGAGCCCTTGCAACTTTGTATTGCCCTTGTATTAGCCATACTTGGATAAGCCAAGTATGGCTAACAGACTTGGTCTGGGTGTCTGACACTCTCCACTAGAGCTGGTAGCAAGGTCCCTAGTCTTGCAGTCCAAACATGGGCTGCTCTGCATTTGTTTAAATAAAGCCAACTTAAATGCAAGTTTTGTCAAGCTCCTTCTCCTGGCAATCCGGCAGCTTCCACCTGATGACTATTTATGGTCAATGGCTCTGAAGAAGGGTGGTAGCCACAGTGGGAGGATGGGGAATTGTGAGGGGAAGGGAGAATTTAACCACAGGGAGCTTCCCACACCCCCACAGACCTGAACTGTGGAGAGCCTGGGCTCAGCAGCCCTCCCCACAGCACAGCCCTACCCACCAGGATCAGTCAAGAGGCCAATCTCTCTTCCACTGATGACATAGGAGGAGCAAGAGGTGACAAGATGTGCTCTTGGGGAGTAACTAAGGTGGTGAAGAAGATGTCACCTTCCTAGGAACAAGGGCAGTGAGAATCAGGAGTCCACAGAGAAAAGTACAGATCTACTGAAGGGAGAGGTTATTGAGAATGACGAAAGGGGAGCAGCAATGGATTAATTTGGGGAAATGGCATGGAGTTCTTTTTGTTTGTTTGTTTATTTGTTTTTTGTTTTTTTTTTTAAACAGAGTTTTTGAGGGAGGAAAGAAGTAAGCATTCTGTAAGGCATGCCTAATGCTTTGAAAGTTATTCAGTTTGTTCAGCATTCATTCAGCAAACAATTAAATAAGAGAAAAAATTAAGTAAATATTAAATAAGTAAATTTTAAAATTAAGTAAATAAGTAAATTTTAAAAATAAGGAAATAAGGAAATTTTAAAAATTAAGTAAATACAAGAGACAGGAGATTTCTCTCCTGTCTTCAGGAGTCAGGAAGGTTTAGATTTAAGTTTAATTTACATACATACTATTGGCTGTGTATGACTTAAACTCTTAGTGCTCCAGGTAACTCTCTTCTAAATTACACAAGTTATCTATCTACAGTGGTGGAGAAGACTTCCACACCAGAACTTCTCTATGTTATCAAAATCACAGGTCTCAATTTTTGTTGTCATCATTAGAGTACTGTCCTAGAGAGAGATGAGGGAATTAATCATAAATCTGTAATTTCACTAGTACAGAGAACTTTTATGGGTGAGAAAACTATGAATGCAAGTCATTTTTAATCTTAAAGAGTTGCTTAGACTCTGAATAATTTGGTCGGAGTCACACAGCTAATATGTGTCCAAAATAGGACTTTAAACCTGACTTTCCATCCACTATAACAGTCTGCCTCTGAGATTAATAGAATAATTAAATAAGACTTTGTCCTTGCCCTCCCAGAATTGGCATTCTAGTAGGCAGATGGGATTTACACAGTCCTGTCTTAGAAGAAAGCAGAACAGTCCCATTTAATGGGTGTTTCTCATGAAACCAGCTCATCTATATCACTTTGTGGCAATAATCCAAGGTTGTAGCAGCCCCACTGCAATGGTTTAAAATCAAAACTATGATTTCTTTGACTTGCTCAATAGTATGGGAATTTTTTATTTTTACTTTGTTATAAGATTAGAACCGCCAAAAGACAGCTAGATAATACAGTGGGTACAGAATTAGGTTTGCAGTCAAGAAGATTCATCTTCATTAATTCAAATCTCAGACACTTCCTAGTTGTGTGACTAAGCAAATCACTTAACTCTGCCTCAGCCGCTTCATCTGTAAATGAGCTGGAGTAGGAAATGGCAAAAAAAAAAAAAAAAAATGGCCAAAAAAACCCATGTGGGATCATGAGGGGTCAAATATGACTAAAATAACTGAACAAGATAGTTCAGTTAATCATATTTAAAATTATTCTTATGAAATAGTCATATCCCCATTTTATACAGCAAAATCTTAAATGTGCAATTAAGCAATTTATTTTAAGTGACTTATTTTATAATATTTTAAAATTTAAGGCAAAGATCGGAGTTGACCTGAGGGACACTTGCCCTCCTCTCTGGCTTTTTTGTCTCCTCAAATCTTTCTTACCTTATTAGGAACACTCTTTAGGCCCCCTGAATAAATAAAGAACAGCTGACCTTCACTATTCTGTTCCCCCTCCTCCACCATTGCCTCACACCTCTATTTTTTGGAGCATGATGCCCCACACAGCAAATCAGAGTAGAAGTTTAAATCCAAATCTCCTTACTCAGATTCAAATTCTCAGAATTGTAGAGCATAAGTGTTAAACACATAACCCACAGCACTCCCAAGTAGGGCTTGACCTATATTAAAAAGAGGTTCCTATCTAATTTTAAGTGTTAACATATTAATTTTAAAAAAGAAATATACAAATGTAAGTAAAATATAAACCTATAAAAATATAAAGTAAGGTTTTTCCAAGGGAATCCTTGGAACAGAACGGGCACCCTGACATAGTTTAGTAGAACTGGATTCTATTCTGAGTTTGATTCCACTGCTACAGAACTTCAGTGACTAGTCCAAGAGTTCTCAACCAGTCTGATGAAACCTAAGACCCTTTGTCAGAATAATTGAAGGATATGCTAAATTTCACTTAGAAGTTAATGACAATTAGATGTCATATTTTAAAATCCAAATTCTTAGGGCCTTCATCTCTTCTCTATACTTACTCCAAATCTGTTAGATGGTCCATGGTATCCAGATTAAGAACCCCTAACATGTAAAGAACTTTACAAAATATGCAAGAGTATAGGTTGCAAGCTGTTATTATTAATAATGATAAATACAAATTGGTAATCTTTGTTTGATGATAGTTAAAGAGCAAACTGCTTTTCCTCCCCTATACACTATCCAGTTTCTCTTTCTTAACACTAAGGAAATCCAATTCTGCTTCCTCTGGCTCCCTCTAATCAGTAAATATTAGAGGAAATCAACTTATTGTCAAATCCCTGTTTTGTCATTTATAAGATCTGTACCTTGGACATTTCGTTTCTCTGTGCTTCTATTTCCACATCTGTAGAATGGATATAATAGCATTCATATTACCAATCTTATTGAGAGAATCAAATGAAAGAATGTATGTAAAAATTCTATAAAATAAACTTTCAGTATAAATATGGGCTGCTACTATTATCAAGTTCATTTTAAGACTTTTAAGACATTGATCCTTAAAAAAAAATAAGAAGAAAAAGAAGCCAGGGTTTGGAGTCTGGAGTTCTCCTGGGCTTGAATATATATTTGAAATTAGTAAAACAAAATACTTAATTACCCTGAGCCTGAGTTTCCTTAGCTATAGGAGAACATCTGTAAAATTCACCTTTCAGGTAGGCTGTATGGGGGCAACTAGATGGCATAGTAGATAGAGCACTAGTGAAAGAGAAGAAGGAGGAAGAGGAAAAGGAAGAGGAGAAAGGAGGAAGAGGAAAAGGAAGAGGAGAAAGAGAAGAAAGAGGAGGAGGAGGAGAAGAAGAGGTGGAGGAGGAGGAGGAGGAGGAGGTTGGAAAAAACACTGGCTATGGAGTAGGACCTAGGTTCAAACCGCATCTCTGATGTTCACCACTCATGTAAATTCAGACAAGTCATCTAATCTCTCTAGACCTCAGCTTCCTCATCTATATAATGAATGAATTGGACTAAATAAATTGTCTTTAAGATGTCTTCTTCTTCCAGAACTATGAGCCTGTAATCTGTGAAATGAGATAATGTTATGATTGGAAGTGGAGCTGAGGAGAGGAAATAGTCAATGCAGTCAGTGTGATGGAAATAAGCTGGATGGGGGATCAGGCCACTATGACCATCTTAGAATATCAATAAATAGAACAGTTTTTCAAACCTAAATGATCACAGATTATTCTACACAGGCAATCTCCAGGGTCATCTGTTTCTATAACTCTTCCCCTTGAATAAACAGTTCTATTATAAATGATCTAGAACACAGAAAATCGTTTAAAAAAAAATGTCAGGAAGCTCAACAAACTATGTTTCTAAGAAATGTCCTTCCCCAGAATTCCTGCTATGGGCTTATTTTTCTGCCTCTTGACTCTTGGCAGAAAGTGAAATACATTATGGTCTGGCTGGCTAATTTAAATAATTACTTATTAACACAGTCTTCCCCTAAGGATCTCAAAGCCCTTGCTTTTCTGCAAATTACCATAGGCTTCACACCTAACAAAAATAAGGGAGGAATCCTTAGGAAAAAAAAATCTTAAAATTCTTAAATTAAAATTAGGAATGACTCCTTTTTTTTTTTTTTTTTTTTAATGCCGTAATGGGCTCAGAAAATTTGTGATAAAGTCATCCTTTCTTTTTCAGGATGGGGAATACCTTGTAAAGGTAAAAAAAAATATATCCTGGTAGAAATGGGGCAATCACAGAAAGAAAAGCCGACTTAATGTAACCCTAAAAACACTAGATTTTGAGCTGGAGGACCTGGGTCCCTATTCCAGGTCAGATCTAGGAAAGATCACCTGTCCCCTCTAAGCCTCTATTATCTAGTCTAATCTGTGAAATGAGGGGTCATCTCCTAAAATGCAGGGTCACATAACTAGTAAGTCTTGGAGACCAGATTTGAACTCAGGAAATTGAGTCTTCCTTTTTCCAGGCCCAGCACTTTATCAGTTGTGCCATATAGCTGCCTTAAGGCGTGATCAGAACAGCAGAATAGGAGCCAGTTCCCTGACCTGTTCTATCTCATTACCTCATACTTTAAGGAAGTAGGAGCTTTAAAAAAATAGTAGGAATAGGGTCAGAGAAGGAGTAAAAAGATGGGATATGTTCCAGAACAGTGGTATCAAATTCAAATACAAAAGATGTTCACTAAACAGTACATCAGAATCTCTTCAAGTCATATATTGACTTAGAAAGCTACGTATTAACATTTATTTTTATTTTTATTTTGCAAAATATTTCCCAATTTTATTTTAATCTTATTGGGGCTGCACTCAAGAGTACTGCTGGTCATAATGCAGTCTACCTTTGTTCCAACAGACTGGAAAACTAAAATGTCAGCATTTGTAGAAATATGAATCCTGAAACTCTATGGATTCAATCATCAAAGCCCTCCAGCAGTCATCCTGATCTTCAAAAATGCTGGAACATTTTAATGTCAATTACATTGAATGTCACTGCCCCATATCCACTTAGCCAATGATGTTTCATGGCAAGAATTCAGTTTCCTGGAGAAAATCTTTACTTGGGGAAAAAAAAAAAAAAAAAGAATTTCCAATAAGTAAGCATCTCTGGCTAGCTACCCCTGAGGGGAATTTGCATTGGCAAGTAGCTAACAGATTTCTTTCAAGTCATCTCCCATTGTGTCCTTACACATATATCTTGACTCCTTCCCTCCAGTCTCAGAAGATGAGATGGCCCAGCTTTTTGACAAGGCTCACCCCTCTACTTCTGGCCATAATCCTTTTTCTTGACTCCAGAGACCTAATATATATCCAATTTTTGTCTTGCCTTCTCATTTCTCTTCCCCTTCACTCCCAAATTTCTTCCTCATCCCTCAAACTCCTCAGAATCCCAGTCCAGTTTCCAGCTCTCCACTGAATTTATTCTTCCCAAGGTCACTAATGATTTCCTTAATTACCAAGTTCAATGGATTTTCTGAGTCATAGGCCCATGGATATAAAGCATCAGGAATTAAAGGTCATCTAGTCTAATCCTCTTGTTTTCTAGATGAGGAAACTGAGACCCAAGGTGGTTAAGTGATTTATTTGCCCCAAGTCACACTGCAAATTTAGAGTTTTCACTTTTTTGTTACAGTGGCCACTGTGGACCATCCCCTCCTTCTCTTTTTATTCTGTCCTTTCCCAATTTACATGAAATTGTTCTTTCCTGATTCTCCTGCCCCAGTGACAACTCAGACTTGACCTCCTTAGTGGAATCATCTCCTCCCTCCCACCAACTCCATATAGCAGTTGGCCAAGTGCAACCCCTCACCCTGTGATGGTACCTGAAGGTTACCCTGTGGTGACCAGGATCTATTACTTTTAGGTCAAAGGATAATTGAGTTCAAACTGAAAGGTAACTCACAGAATCTCCAGACCACAAACTCTTAATCTAGGACCATGAACTTGCTTTTTTAAAAAATATTTTGATAACTGTGTTTTAATAGAATTGGTTTCCTCTGTAAAAACATGATTCTGACAAGGGGTTTATAAATTTCTTCAGACTAGAGAATCCATGTTGGGTTTGGGACTTGTCCAGGATCACACAGCTAATAAGTGTTAAAGCTGGATTTGAACTTGGGTCCTCCTAACCCTAGGGCCAGTGGTTTATCTGCTGTACCATCTAGCTTCCCCAGAATCTATCCCCTAATACAACTTTCTCATTTTACACATAAAAAGAGAACAGAATAAGCATTTGAATAGCTTTTACAATGTGTCAGACACTTTACAAATGTTGTATCATTTCATTTAATCTTCACAACAACCCTGGGAGATAGGGACTATTATTAATCCCATTTTATAGTTGAAGAAACTGAGGCAGACAGAATTTAAGTGACTTGCCCAGAGTTCTACTACTAGTAAATGTCTGAAATTGAATATGAACTCAATTCCTGACTTGAAGATCCAATGTCCATCCATTGCTCTAAGACCAAGATCATAGAAATACTATCTGAGATGGAATTTTAAGCAAAGCCTTCCCTCCTCAAGCCTGGTACGCTATCCACTGAGCCATACTCCCTCTTGGTGCCTTTGTTGCTCCATTCATAAAATGGAGGTTTGAAAATATCTGAATAGGGAACTGGACCAAATTAAATTTTGAGATTCCTATCTAGTTCTGAAGTGAACATACAATCTGCAAAGTGTGTAGCTGCTTCCCTGGTGAGAAATTTAAGGACTGAGTTCCTCCTCTCAAGTGAAATTCCAGGAGCCAACTTTCATTTCTTTATATTAAGATGTAGTGTTTTGATAAAGTGAAAGTACCAGGAGGAGGGACAAATTGTTAAATTCTATCATTATTTCCAGATTTCTTTTCTGGGGATAGATTTGGATAGAATAAAGGGAGAGAAAAATGGGCCCCGTAAGCAGAAAATAAAAACTATTAAATAACAATGGCTAGTACTTTAAAGTGTACCTAAACATTGTGGAAATATTGTTTGATTTTCACCTCTTGGCCAAGAGGTAGGTACTATTACAGATGAGTAAACTGAGGCAAACAGAAGCTAAGTGACTTGCCCAGGCTCACACTAGTAAGTGTGTGGAGATAGGATTAGAACTCATAGTTGCCTCTCATGGCTCCAAAGAGGGACTATCTGCCCTCTGTGGAATCCAGTGGGTCCCGTCTAGAAGCAATCTCCTTTAAGCTCAAAATGGAGACAAATCCTTCCCCACTTTTGACCACCATTTAAACCTGGAGTGTAGACATACAATGTCATGGAAAATGCATTGGATATGGATTCCAAACACTCCTCCCACCCCCACCCCCACCCCCATGTTCAAATTCTCTCACTACTTTTATGGTCTTGACCAGTTACCTTTTCCCCTTTGGGCTTTCTTTTCTTTATCCATAAAATGAGAGTTGAACTAAATCATGATGTAAAACATATGAACTTGAATGCCTCAAAGACTGCTTATTGGCTTAGAAAACTAAAAATTGACTATACATGTTATGTTATATTCTTATTTATTTTGTTAAACATCTCCCAATTATGTTTTAATCTGGTTCTGCTCTCAAGTTTTTCAGATAGCTTACAGACCATAAGTTTGACCTTTTTGAACTAAATGATGTCTTAAGGTCGCTTAATAAAGTTCTGTCTTTACTGCAAACCTGTGAGGAGATTTGGGATCTCACCAATGTAAGTGCTCCTTAGACCTATCTATGATTTGTGATCTGGATAACTATTATCCATGTCCTCCCCAAAATTCATCATTGAAATGTTTTTCACTTGGTACAAATCAATTTTTTATAACAAGCTCCAACCTACCAAATGGGTCACCTGTAATTTTAATTCTTTGATAATTCTAATATTCCATGATTCATTGTATGGACTGCAAAAATTCCAATATTTAATAAAATACGACTTAGAACAGGTATCATTTTATGAGGGAGACAGTTGGTCCCTAAGCAATTGGATCCAAGACCTTCTTCTCAGCCAAGAAAGAACCCTGATGCTCAAGGACTAAAGGATTTTATAGGCCTTGGGGAGTCCCAAGAAGTTTTCCTAGTCCTTGAAAGTTTCTTTCAGAAATGTAGAACTCCTATGACTGTCTAATCTTCAGAATCAGAAGAGCTCCCACAGTTGGCTAAGGGCAATATCCATCAATCACATCTACTTTGTCATCAGAGTTTTGCTAAGTCTGCAATCTAGCCTGCGATCTTAGTAAGGGCTTTCCATAGGCCATAAAACACTAGTATTTGCCCGATAGTATACTAGGAAACAAAGAAAGTTGCTGTTACAAAGAAAAAGTCACTTGGGAATAGATGGGAGTGATTCATTGTGGTGAGTGGGTTGCTAACACAACCAGTTCTTACACAAGTTAAATAAGTCCCTATTTAATAATAGACCTCACTACTACACCATACTTCTATCTTAAAAATCAATCACAAGTAATATAATCCTCAATACATAATAGATTAATTTATCGTAGTCTCTTAATTCTTATTCTTACAGCAATTACTACTCTCAAACTTAAATTTAACTCTATTCTAATCAAATCAAATACCCATTAAATCACAACAAATTGAGTAAAGGCTGATGAAATTTAATGGAAATATTCATTTTTCCGTAATAGCCATATAGCATTAGGAAGAGAACATAGATGCTAAAAAGATGGGCTTATATGACAAGGAACAATTTGAGATCATCAAAAGCCTCACTAAATCAACTGACTATGAAGTTGCAAATTATACTTTTATTGATACATTTTCTTTATTGTTTTGATTCTTTCTTAAGTAGATGACTAGGCTTATATTTTTTGAGGGGCCATGGATCAGATAAAGACCAGGTAGTCTTCTGCAAGTCTATGTCCTCCATAACACCTAGAAAATCTCATCATAAAGGGATCCTTCTATTTGGACTTTGTGCAGGCAATCCACTAGATGTGCAGTATAGGGGTTATTTTGATTTTGCAAATGAGGAAAGACTTAGTGAGATCAGGATGACAATAGCAAATTCAAAATTGGAATTTACATTTAGGTCTCCTATCTCTAAGTTTTATCCTGCTTCCACTATACCATTTGCCAAATCTTCTATGTAATTTATATATATTTCACCTACAGGCAGGAAGATATAGGAGATCACTTCTAAAGGTCTCAGATAATTAAGAGTTTCCCAGATGAAAACAAGAAAATAGCTTTGATTCAGTTGCAAGCTGTAGTCAATTTTTCCAAAGGTCTTTGCTATACCAATGCATCAACAGAAGGAGAGGAGAAAAATTCAATAAGCTTAGAATTGCCTTCTAGGTGGAGACTAATAGCCATTATTCTGGCCCCTTGGCTGAGTGCTATTAGTGCAGCAGCTGACCTTTACAAGGTGCTCCTGGAAAGCACTGATGACCTTTTCCCATCTCATTAGCTGGTTTATTCTCTCAGCTTTGAATCTAGTCCTATAGGGACTCCCTGAATGATGACTTTCCCCAACTCCCTCCCTCCCTCCTTTACTAGCCGCCTTCTTCCTTAATAAGTGAATCAATTTTGGAATTTTTATTGAGTGTCTCCTATGTAGAAGGTACTATGCTAAGGGCTAGAATTATAAGTCACACTCCCTCCCTCAAGGAATTTATGGTATAGATTGGGAAATGGGAGCAGGAGGAAAGAAACAGAATTTATGCAGAGCTATAATACAGTAATTACCTTAACACAGAAATATAGAACTTTAAAATTTAAGATAAAGGCCAAATAAATAGAAGTAATCATAATAATTATTGGGACCCATGATTTCATGGATGGAGGGAAATCCCAGTGAGTAAATTCTTCTGACAAGTATTCTGAAATATATGTTCTTAGAGAGTTTCAAGGAACCTTAAGGGACTTCAGTGATATATCCAGGGTCACATAGCCTGTATGTGTCAGAAGTGAGACATAAACCAGAGTCTGCTTGACTCTGAGGTTAGTTCTCTGTTCACTCCACCATGTTGCCTCTCAGATGGTAATGACAGTAATAACTAAAATGCATATAGTACTTTAAACATATCATTTCTTTAAGTCTTATGAGAGTCAGGTCTCATGCCATATACTCCCTTTCAAGACTAAGTTAATCAATCCTAGCTTTTAACTCCAATAGGTCATTTTCTGTATTTGATTCATTGCCCCAACTTGGAGTTTACTCTAGAAAAATTTCCAAATATAACTTGTATCTAAATTCCCTAAATGTGGGGAAAACAGTCTCAGCTCCCATAAAGCAAAGCATGTAGGGTTAGACAGCCTTTATTTCACCCCACAAAAAAACGCAGAAGATGGAACGATCTCCCAGGAGCCCACAAACAGATATAGCTTACAAAGCATTCAAATAATACATAAACTTTCCTAGGAGGAAAGTTGACATTGAGATTGCTACTTGGGCAACACTTGGACATTTTGGTGAGTCTCTTTATCCTACAGGGGAAGATTCAAAGGACCAATCTGTGGCACAGGCTCCCCCTAGAAGGTAAATATGTTTTGGGGGCCACTAGAGAGGTAACTTCCTTTCCCATCAGACTTTTACCATCTGAATAACAAAATCCAAGGAGAGTGCTCAGGAACTCTATTAGTGATCCTCTTTCCCCAAAAAGCATACTCCTTAGGAAAGCTTTACCTTCTTAAATTTTTTTCACTTGATGTGATCCCCAGGTTTGTTGGTATATAAAATAACTATACAAAATCAAACATTTACTGAAAATAAATCGTAATTTTGTGACCCCCACATTCAGTTACAAAACCCCCATATGAAGTCATGAATTCCAGTTTAAGAAGCTGGGGTCTAGAAGGCCAGATCTCTGAATTATCAAAATGTGTTCAAATTCGGGGGGACTGGGGAGAGGGACATTATTGCCCCAGATCAGCCCCCTTTACAATGAACAACTCCGGAAAGTACAAAGCACCCAGAATTCTCAGGCAGTCTCACAACCAAACATCAAGCAGACCCTGCTTGACTTCAGAGAACAGCCAGGATCAGTGTCAGTCAGTTAGCATTTATTTAGCCCCTATTATATACCAGGCACTGTGGTAAATGCTGGCAATAGGGACTGGCTGAGGACAGCCCCTGTTTTTTAAGGATCTCACAGTCTTATGGAGAGTCAAATGACAACAATTTTATACAAAGAAGATATAGACAGACCTTGGGGAAGACTGAGAAAGGTTTCTTGTAAAAGGTGCAAGATACTTACCTGTGTTCCTTCTTGTGTGAAGTATCTGAGGGTGAGAGTGTCTCTCAGTGTGTCCGGGTCACATGCTTGAAATCACTTTAAGGAAAATCTACTTCAGGACCAGATCACCTAACCAATTGTGGTTGCTGGATCTAAATGTCAGGATTACTGGGCAGCTAGGTGGTGCAGTGGATAGAGCCCTGAAGTCAGGAGGACCTGAGTTCAAATCTGGCCTCAGACACTTAACCCTTCCTAGCTGTGTGACCCTGGACAAGTCACTTAACCCCAAATGCCTCAGAAAAATAAATAAATGTATATATGTATACTTACTAGCTTTTAAAGTTCTATATTTCTATGTTAAGGTAATTATTGTATATGTATATATTATATATGTATAGAGGGAGATATTATATCATACCCTCTCCCCCGGACTCATCCTTCCTGTAGTGAAATATGCATAGTTATGGAAGGCCATGACCGGGCAATATTTAAAAAATAAAAATGAAGCAATCTTTACTATGAACCTTGCCACTGACCATATGGCTCTATTCTCGCTACAGTGGAGAATGTTATACTTCTGGAAAACAGGAAGAGTTAAGTTGAAATTCTGCCTCATACATTTAGCAGTGTGAGCCTAAATACTTAATTTCTCTCAGCTTCAATTTCTTTGCCTGTAAAATGAAGCTAACAGCAGCATCTACCTCATGGGGTAGTCATAAGGATCAGATGAATTAATGTAAGTAAACCACTTATATAAATCTAAGAAAAACTATATAAACATTAAATAGTGATTGATAATGATGATGATGATAATTATCATCATCATCATCATCATCATCATCAACTGGTATATAGAGAGCCTGAATGTCACTGCCTTCCAGATTCAAGCAGAATAGGTTTAATACCTCTCTCCATTAACAGGCTTTCAAATACTGGATGACAATAATCATATGCCTGGCCCTTTGCCTCAGTGAGCTGATTCTAGTCTTAGGCCTTTCTTTCTCCTTATCCCTCTTTTAATATTTTAATAATACTAATGTTGATTAAAAATGCAATGAAATCTGGCACTTTACAGCTAACTCTGCTGACATTAATCCACAAAGTAAAGGATAGTTCTATATACAATAGCTCTCTAATTATTCATTGCTAATGAAAGTGGTAATTTGGAAAGCATTCAGAGAAGGGTGACTGGAAAAGCCTCAAGATCATACTATAGCAGAATAGAAAGACTATGGAGGGAAGATGTTTAGCCTGTTGATGAGAACATTTGGAGATTTGCAACAATTGTCTTTCTATTTAAGGAGTAATCCTAGAGAAAAGAGATTGCATCTGTACTGCAGGCTTCTTGAGGATTTATTTTAATTGATATTAATAATTTATTGTTGTTTGGGTCAGCTGTGGAGAAGTAAATTTGAGTTTCACTTCTAACAAACAGAGCTGCCCAAGGGTGAACCAGACTGCCTTGTTGAGGTGCTGAGCTCCCTATTCCCAGTTTTTCTAGAAGAAGCTGGATGATCTCTAATTGAGAGGGAATTTCTGTCCTAGGTATAAATTGTGTGAGTTGGTCACTGATTCTTAGCTCCAAGTACAAAAGAAGGCACAAAGCTTTCAGAGGTTTGCTGAAGTTCTACATTTTCTTTCTACTCCAAAGGTGGCTATAATAACATGGAATATCAGTACTATTACTTGAAGTTAAGGAAGGCTGGGCCCTTCTGGAAAAGGCAGAGCATTCCTTGGCACAAAGTCCCAGGTATATACAGAGGAAGGTGTCCACTGTCCATGATGTTGTCCTTATCCTCTTGGTTAAGTTCTATGGGGAGATGGTCAGTGGTTGGAAATGGAGAATCAGACCAATTTCTCCAAGATGAATTGTACTATGTCCCATATAGCAAGTAGAGCAAACAGACTGAATATACTCCCAAAGGTTTGGGTCCTTCAAGACTCCCTCTAAAAATTGCAAAAAGTCCATACTATTTCCACCTAGAATACTCACGTCACTGAGAAATGTACACAGAGTTATCCGGGTCTGGTGACCAGATATAGGTCACGGCTTAAGAATGGTCCGTGTGGTCAGGGCTGGCCAAATTGAATATAATAGCTAAATTTGGTCTTGGATTACATTCCATTTTCCCTGTCTGGATGCTTCTTCTTCCTCCTGGTCATTCTATTTCTTTTTCCTTTTCAAAACTTGTTCTCCAGCTGAGAGGATCTGATAAACTAATTTACACTAAGATACTATTAGCTAATAGCAACTTACTAGTTACATGGTGGCTGAGACAATGTACTAGGTAGTGCAATGACAGAGTGGCTAGATGGAGTCAGGAAGACCTGAGTTCAAATTAGTCTCATACCTTTGCTAATTGTATGACCATAGACAAATCATTTAATTTCAGTTTCAGTTTCTTCATCTGTAAACAGGGGATAATATAGTATTTATCTTACAAGGTTATTGTGAGGGTAAAATGAGAAAACATAGGTAAAGTCCTTTGCAAACATTAAAATGCTATGACAAAGCTAGCTGTTATTCATAGAATCCATGTTTCTATTTCCATTTAATAGGGAGAAATCACTTATGATAGAATTTCAGGTGGGGTTTTTGTATGTTTTTGTTTTGGTAGTTTGTTTTTTGGGGGAGGGCACATTTTGGAAGGCACCCACTGACTCTATCTCTCCTTGTTGGATTGAGAGAAATCAAACCTTCCCTCTCCATGTACCACTCTTCCCACTCCCTGGTCCCTCTTATATTTATAAAAAGCCGCATTGGGGCTAATGTAGGAGAAAGTCAGTTGCATTTGGAATCCTAAGATTTCATTTACTATATAGTCTTGGGCTAGTTACTTTATCTCACGGGGTCTCAATTTCCTCATCTGTAAGTCAAGGTAGACTTACACAATCTATCTTATAAGGTGGTTGGCAAGTGAAAAAAATACTTTATGCCTCTGAAAGATCCTAAAGTTGTGAAGAACAGCATTGGGCTTGGGAAGTCAGCTGTCCTCCTGGTTTTCCCACACTAGGGAGGTCTGTAAATGTGAGCTGAGAAAAGGGAGAAAATATGCCAAGTGACCCAGTAGCTGCTGCTTTTCTAATCTGTTAGCAGGGCTGTCACTGCTGTCCCATTCAATATGACACGTTGGCTGAGCAGGGATTCACTCAATACATTAAAATCATTAAGAGCTGATGTCTTGGGGCATATGAATGTTAGCTGGAGACCAGAAGTTAAGTAAAAAAGAAACATCTCCCATTCATAGATTTTCCTTTGGTGCAGTCCCTGAAGCCAGGTCACTTGGGGAATCAGTGGCTTTCTGCCATGGACCCCCCAAAGCTGCTCTCCCACCCAGATTCTTTCCTTCTCTTTCTCTGTGACTGACACCAGCCTAACCCTGACCATTCCTGATAGTTCTCCAGAGTAATAGGTGTGTCTGTGAACTCTCCCACCCTTAATGGAGGCCAGAGTTCAAAAGCTTTACTAAGCAGTGAAAGGAAAGAATAAAATATAGCCAAGCTAGGCTAACCCAAGCACAGAGGAATGTTTGATCTGAGAAGAGAGCAGACCTCCCTCCACATCCAGTCTTCCTTCAGCTTCTCCCCATAAGCACCTAACCCTTCTTAATCCTATATGGGCCATAGATTGTTTGAGGTAAGTCTCAATTTGATTTAGGATTCCCTAAATTCCCACCTCCATTCTCATGATAAAATAGGGGAAGAAAGGGTTAAATGAAAAGACCCATTCTGTATCTAAATTCTACAAGATTTAAGGTACCTGAGGGTAGGAACCATTCCATTTTTTTAAAGACTTTGTACCCACTATAACTATTTTTAACAATAATATATAAGACAAAAGAGACACACTTTTTAAATTAAATTGAAATTAATTCTAGGGAGAGAGACTGTCCATTGCAAGAAAAAGTAATGATCTTAGAGTCAGCAGAGACCCAAGTTCATCATTCATCAAATGCTTGTTTTTTTTCCCCATGTAGTAAGTCATTACAAGAACCTCTTTCATTTATTGTTGTTTGCCCTTCAGACAGCCATAAGAGACAGGAAGGCAATGCTGTGACTTGCAAGTAAGTTGGATTTGTGGGAGGTCTCCTGCCTCAATTTCCCCTCCAAAGCCATCCAGGCCCTGGGCCTGGACATAGATCAAGATGCCTGGAGGATGGCCCTGTATGCAACAGGAGACCCCAGCCCTTCCAAGCTAAGGTTAGGTAGCAACTGAGTCTCCTTTAGCCTAGGAAAATAGAGATAACAGTTACAGCTACGTGAGCCATAGGGCACAGGGGCTAGGCCTGGAGTCCAGACTTGAATCATGAGTTCAAATCTGCCCTCAGATATTTACTCTGTGTGACCCTAGACAAGTCACTTAAGCCTGTTTGCCTCAGTTTCCCCATCTGTAAAATGAACTGGAGAAGGAAATGGCAACACTCCAGTACCCTTGAGAAGAAATCCCCAAATGGGGTTACAAAAGGGCGGACACAACCGAAAACAACTGCAGAACCACAACAATAATGAATGTCACTGAATGGTACAGGGTGGTACAGGGCAAAGCTCTTAGCAAACCTTCCATCACAACATAGATGCTGGCTATTAATAGTGTAGAGATCAGCTTGACTGGACTAGAAAGCCCAGGCTGGATATTGGTGAGAGAGCAAATTGGATAGGTGGAGATAGGTAGGCTGCGGAAAGACTTGAATTACAAATGAAGTATTTTAAATGGAGAAGTTGCATGGGGAAAACAGGGTTCAGGGTGGAAGGAACCTTGAAGATCATCTAGGCCAACCCTTCCATTTTACAAATAAGGAAACTGAGGCCTGTAGAGTGAAGTAGCTCGCCAAAGGCCAGGGGAGCAGCACATGCCCCAGGCCATTTCGTAACATGGGGCGTCAGTAATCAGCAATAGATTACTGGGGAGAAAGATTCTAGAATGGAATACTTATGTGCCTCGTTCACTTAATAAGGATTTTGATGGCAATAAGAACGGAGTAGAGAGAACAAACTTGAGAGATACATTTGTGAAAGAATTGATGCGACTTAAGGGCTTCAACAGTTGGGAAGGTCAAGTATCTATAGTGGATGAGTGGAGGGAGGTAGGGAAAGCAAGCAATATGCCCACCCTTCATAAACCCACGAAAATCTCCTCTTTCTTACAAATTCATACAATCTATCCAATTCTCGAAGTACTTATTAAATATATTTTAGGTCCAGAGCACTGTGATGGAGATGGTGATGGAGATATAAAAACAAATATAGAAAATGGAGCTGCATTCAAAGCTTACATCCTACTGGAAGGCTGACATGTAAATAGTTCTATACGTGTACACTATTAAGGGAGAGTACACCAATAACTAGGGTAATCAGGAAAGGCCTCCTATAGGAGGTAAGGTAGATAAATTAATCTCCGAAGGAAATTAAGGATTCTTGAAAATGTCATTGAGAAGGCAGTATGTTTCATTTATAGCAAAGAAGCTAGAGCTCCCACAGGTTTTGTGAGACCCATTTGTCATGGGGGCCTTGGTATGTGTTTTGATGGGAAGCAAAACATACATCATTTCTCTCAATAGGGGAAAGAGAAATTTGGGATCAGAGGCCACTTGGCTCTTTTCAGAGAAAGAGGATGTTGGGATACAAGTATCAGAGAGGAAATACTCAGGAGAACATATAGAGAATATGATAGAGAATGAAGAAGCTCTCTCATTAGGAGCAAGATAATTCAGTTCAACCATGAGAGTCCTAGAGTTCACCCAAGGGGTAGTTCACTGAAGTCTCCAGAGTAACAAGCTAGGGATAGAGACAGGATAGAGAGAGTGTGGATTCCTTCCATGTCCTCTCAGAGTTTTTTCCTTCATCAGTCAGAAGGGGATTTCTTGAAACCAGAAGCCTAGAGCACCTGAAGTAACTCAATGTTTGAAGAAGACGAAGTTTGACCAGTCTCAAAGGAATTAGCCCTAAAGAGTCCTGAAAAGGCACTCAAAAGGAAACTCTCTCTAGGAGAGTCTTAAAAGGGACTGGTGAAAGCTGGAGCTCATTCATCTCTCAATAACTCACGTTTCCCCCTTCCCAACAGAGCAAGGAAGTCATCTTTACCAGGAAGGAAAGAGTTCCCCATCAAGGAGTTTGGGGACAAAGGCACACAGCTTGGGCAAAAGTATGATAGATGAAATGTCAAATTCATGTTCATCAGAAAACTCAAATCTTTCAATCTTATGACACAAATGATAACCAAAAAAAAATTTTTGGTTCATTCTTTGCCATCTAATAAAGTTCTGAAGTTTACTCTAACTTTGAAGAAAAATGTTCCTTGGCTAAAAGAGCCAATAGCTTTCCCCCTAATTATTAGTAGAAATTTTGATCAGACTTTGAAAATCATCTCATTGTGTAGGTAGGTGATATTCTATACAGCAGGTAGAGGCTTACTTGGTTCAGTACCAGGATGTGCCCAAATAATATGGACCCCAGATTCCAAATATCAGCCATGACTGTGAATTAAACAGCTCAGAAATTTCATAGAAGCTATCCCCAGAAAAATCTCTGCATGTGTAAATAGAAGGTTAATAAAACTATTAAAAACAGTCAGATGGAATTGGTCACTGTCTACTTTTGATCACCTGAGCTAACAGTATGAACAGGATTTCATCAGGTAGGGAGCCTTCTTTCTTTAGGAAAGCAAGGGCATTTCAGCGGAAGGGAACTGTAAGAGAAAAGTTTGGAAATCAGGAAAGGGTGAAGTATGTTCTGGGAGTGGATGAGAAAATAGACTATGTAAAGGAAAAAGTATGAGATAACAGTAGAAAGGAAAACTGGGGCCAAATTATACAGAGCCTTGACTGAGATATGAGATAATTTGGCCTACATTTGGTAGATGACAGGCAATCTTTCAGTGGAAGCTGGAAGCCAACTGGTCAGAAGTATAGGAGAGGCAATTAATGCTTTAAGTAGAGCCTGAATTAGATATTTTTGAGGTTTCTTTCAAATCTAAGAGCCTATGATTTAAAAAAAAAAAAAAAAAAAAAAGTCTAAAACATCAGATAATCTAAAAATAAATTAGATTTGGTTAGGGAATATAGTGTGTCATTTTTCTTTTCAGCCTTCCTAATTATGCTTTCCTAAGTCAATTAAATTAACTCCCATTTCTTGAATACATTTTGGGTGCTATGTGATTATGCAGTAATAAGACTGACCCCATAAGTCATAAAGAAAATCAATTTCATGTCTTTACTGTCTCATTCCATATGTATCCTATCTTTTTTAGTTTAATGCATGAAACTAGGAAGAGCACAATAATAAAGAAAAATGTTTTACATTAACAAAGAAATATGTTTTACATGACTGTACATATATCATCTGTATCAAATTGCTTGCCTTCTCAATGAGGGGGAGGGGAAGGAGGATATGGAATCCAAAATCGTAAAAAAAAAAATAATAATAATAATAATAATAAAGATTAAAAATTGTTTTTACAAGTAAATAAAAAATATTAATTTATTATATAGCTGGGAAGAAAAGTGAGTATTACCATTAATTTATATGTCTACTGAGATGACTAATCATTTTTTTGTTTTAAAGTCAGATGTTCTAACTTTACTAAAGTCATTAATACCCATGTTAAATGGGCATTTGTTTGAATTTAGTTCAATAAAACGTTCATTGAGCCCTACATACTGTCAGAATGAGGGAAGAACAGGCAAAACATCAGATTACACAAATCAGTTGTCATGGGGATGGTCCCTAAATGATGTAGCTGGGTTGGTCCATGGCTCAAATTTCAGGATTGCTCATGTCAAAATGATGGCATTTTTTGAACTGTATAAAGTAGGCAAAGAATTTAAAGAAGATCTGCCTGCAGTCATTCAGGGCAGGAAGTAATACTTCTCACAATAATAAAATATAGCATTTACATAGTGTATAATCTGTATAGCACTTTCCAAATATCATCTCACTTTATCCTCACAAAAACTGAAGGTGGCTTTTATTATTGTCCCTATGTTACAGAAGAGGAAACTGAGGCAGACAGGGGTTGAGTGATGCTACTGTGATGTGAATGTTATTATTCTATGCCATCAAGACAGAGGACTAGAACTAACAGAGCAGTAAGACTGCCTGTAGTTAAAGAATAGACTCACCCCATGTCTAGCTACACCCCAAGGAAACCATTTCATCTATCAGGGAGCCACAATGCAGTAGGAGCTAAAAACACCAATACAAGAAATCATTCTGGGATGGAGAACCCAGGTCTCAAGAGTATAAAATAACTAGGAAGCTCATCACTGTATCTGTTCTAACACAGAACTCTGCCCTGGAGTGACTGGCCTTTCCCCGTCAAGGTGTCCTTATTTGCAAAAAGGCTTTGGGTTGTGATCTGGGGAGATGATTCTGGTCTATTAAACCCAATTTGGCATTAAGCACCCATCTTGCCCTAGAGGATGGAGAGACACAAAGATAGTTAACATATGGTCCCTCCCCTCAAGAAGTGTAAAATCTAGTAAGGAGGTACAACCAAGACTATAGGACATATGTGTGAATAACTCTAACACAAAATAATATATTCTAAGTGCATTCGAGATGCCCAAGTAAAGTATTAGGTAAGGTATCAGAAAACATCTTGGAGGAGTTGCTACTATTACTGTTGTTGATAATAGTAGCTGTCATTTATATAACACTTCAGGGATTACTAAGTGCTTTATATGTTATCTCATTTGATCTTTACAACAACAATAAGGTAGCTGCTATTATTATTCTAATTTTGCAGTTGAGAAAAATGAGGAGGTATTAAGTGATTTACCCCGAGTCTTTCCCCTAGTACTTGCATCAAGAAGGATTTGAACTCAGATCTTGATGACTTCTGGTCCAGAATTAGTTCACTTTCCTATGCGCAGTTCAACTGCACCTTCAGTTTGGGGAGAGATGTCAAATGGTTTAGACAAAGGATAGGTAGGATTTTGAGTATTAAAATTCTATTGTCCAGGAGAGTTAGGAAGCTCTCAAAAATGAAATTTTGAAGATATAAAAAAACAATTCCAAGAGAATAAGGAAAGGTATTTAAAGAGAGTTATGTAGATGTAGAGAATTGATAGATTTGGAATAAAATTCCAAATAGATGCAGAGAGGAACCCACAAATCAATTTAGGTTTAAAAAAACAGAAAAGAAAAATAAAAGTAAATAATGGAAGATGAATTTTTAAAAAGCATGTCTGAAGAGTGTCAAAATGAGATGTAGGTGTTTGAAGAATGCAAAAGAGAGAAAAGAGGGAGACAGAGAGAAGGAAAGAGAAAGAGAAGAGAAAGAAATGGAAGAATTCAGAAATACAGAGAGGGACAGAGACTAAGAGGTATTATCTATTTTGGGGGGAAAACAAAAGACCAAATCAGGGCTAGGAGTGTGGCTGAATGGAAAAGATGATAACATGATTTAGAGCACCTCAACTCTTATTAGTCTTTTTTTCTCCTTAAAATTTGCATAAGAAAGGATAGCACAAGACTGGTTAATCTTATTTCACATTCCTGATGTAAGAGAGCACCTACTTGCCCTTTGATGAGGCCAATTTATATGGCCCATATGAATTATGGTTTAGTGAGATTGGAAGATAGACTTGCTGAATCATGATTTGAAAATTTTTGGAGAGGTACTACAGAAATGGAGAAGCGTAAATGTCCTGAGAAATGGGAGGCTGTAAACCACTGGCTACTAAACTTGACTCTTGATTCCTGGGAAAAAATCTAGAATTTGTTATGTAAAGCAATAGTTAGCTAACATCTAGAAAAGAAAACAGTGATCCCAAAGAGCCAAGATGCCTTCATTATGATCAGGTCATAAAAACAGCAAAATAATTTTGAAAGTCACATAATAAATTTGGAAAAGCAAACTGAATACATAATGTAGGTTTACATTTCATATATCATTCTCTTTTTCTTTCTTATAGAGAAATGCTCATTTTATATGGTGTTGGGTACATTTGGAATTTTAAAAATAAAATCCCCCCCTCAAAAAAAACTAAATCATACAAAGAAGACATCATGACAGTTACAGCAGTACTTTTTATAGTTGCCAAGAAATGCAAATTGAGGAAATGGTTGAACAAACTAGATCATATAAATATAAGGGAATATTATTGTGCTGCAAGAAATGATATAAATGAAGATGTCAGAGAAAGAGCAGGGTTTGCTTGGATTGATAGAGTGAAATTAATGCTAGAAGAATAACATGTACAGTAACTACGACTAGGTAAATGGAAAAATCATTATAATTGAATGAAATTCCAAGTAACTGAAAAACTAATAATGGTCCCAGGGAACAGATAATGAAGCTTCATCATCTTATCTAGAAGCAATCCAAGCTCTTCTCTTATCCTTTGTTTTTCCCCAATACTGATAAAAAACAAAGCATGACAGCTTGCACTGTCTTTCTCCCTCCCCTGGGCAAGCCATTGCATATACTGCCAGATATAATCAATGTGTCAGTTATCTTTTCCTTAATTGTTTGTCTTCATTACCAGAGAGGCTTCAATTCTGGACTTAGGTGGGAAAGGGGAATAAGCATTTATATAGCACCGACTAGGTTCCAGGCACGGTTCTTAATGCTTTTTACAAATATCGTTCCATTTGATCCTCACAACAGCCTTACAATCTTTCACAATTTAGGAAGCAGGAAGAGCAGATGACTTTCCCAGGGTCACACAGCAAAAAGTGTCTGAGGCCAAATCCAAACTGGCTTCTTCCTGCTCGCAGGCAGAGCACTATAACCACATAACAAGATGTATTTTAAAAACAAACAGGGCATGGCAAGCTGGCTGTCTCCTCCTTTTTTATAAGTAACGTCCTCTCGCTATTGTGGGTGTCAGAAGATGTCCAGGACAATAACCCAGGAGTCAGAGTTGTGTGCCCCCGATCTCTTTAACATTCTTGACCTGTACCTGATCATCCTTAGCAAGGAGATGAACCAAATCATTTCTAATGGAGCAGTAATGAACTGAACCAGCTACGCCCAGAGAAAGAACTCTGGGAGATGACTAAAAACCATTACATTGAATTCCCAATCCTTATATTTATGCCCACCTGCATTTTTGATTTCCTTCACAAGCTAATTGTACAATAATTCAGAGCCTGATTCTTTTTGTACAGCAAAATAATGTTTTGGTCATGTATACTTATTGTCTTCTAAGTTATATTTTAATATATTTAACATCTACTGGTCATCCTGCCATCTAGGGCAGGGGGTGGGGTAAGAGGTGAAAAATTGGAACAAGAGGTTTGGCAATTGTTAATGCTGTAAAGTTACCCGTGCATATAACCTGTAAATAAAAGGCTATTAAATTTTAAAAAAAATTTTTAAGGATATGAAAATAAAAGGCACTAATAAAACTGCTTCAAAACAAAAAAAAAATTAAAAAATTAAAAAAACAAAAAACACTCTTGACCTGTGATCCCTTCTCACAGGGAAGCTAAGGCTGGTGGGATCTGAGCTCACAAGTTTGGTGGCGCTAAAACCTATAGGTGTCTATGAGCTTACGGCTCATCATCTAATAGATCTTACCTGTCCTGCAAATGCCCTCCATGTCGCCTGAGAACCGGCGACAGCTCTAAAGTCAGGAGCACCCGAGCTCAAACTCCTGCCTCTGCGTGATTCTCTACCTCAGTTTCCTCAACTGCAAAAAGGGGGTGAATTGCCCTACTTGGCAAGGCGGTTTTGAAAGCGAAGCGATTTTAGATTTGCCGAGTACCGGCCCTCAGCAGGGGCCGCTTGTCTCCTTCCGACGGGAAGCCGTCCGCAGTGAGGCAGCGACGGCGGGGAGCCTGGGCCGGGGCGGCTCGGACTGCCAAGTTTTGCTATGATGTTCCACACTGGGGACATTTTCCCCGCTCTCCCCCGCCCTTACCTGAGAGGAACAAATAAACGCTTTCACTAAGCCTCAAAAAGCAAGAGCCGGGCCCCGTCTGCCGGCGGCCTAGGGGCCCGGGAGAGCCGCGGCGCGCGCCGCCTCTGGGGGCGGGGGGGGGGGGGGGGGCGCTGTCGGAAGCCAGCGGGAGCACATGTGGTTTCCATCAGCGGCCCGGCGGCGCGGGGAGCCCGCCTGACCTCCTCCGTTTGCAGAAGGGCGAGCCGGGGTCTGCCGAGGCTGGGCAGCCGCTTTGGGCCGGGCCTCGCCCTCCCGGCCGCATTCCGGAAATCCCCGGGCCGCCTCGGGAGGCTGCCGGGGCCGGCGCGGGAGCTCTCGGGGCAGAGTAGCCCGAAGACCTCTGGGGGAGCGCGGTCCAAGACAAACACGGAGCGGATGCGCCGAGCGCAGCCGCGGGGAACTGCTTATCCCGCGGAGAGCAGCCGCCCCCCCCCTCCCCCTCCCCCCCGGGAGCGCCGGCATCCTCCCGCGGGCTTCTAACAGAAGGGCCCCCCTCTGCCGCCCCCGCGCGGACGAACGCTCCCGGGGGAAATGGGGCTCTCAAGGGCCCAGTTTCACCACACCCCCTCCAACAACGCCGTCCCCTACTTCTCCATCCCCGCTCCCGAGACCGATTCGCCTTTAGGGCAGGCTCCGCGTCCCGCTAAACTTCCTTTGTACCTCCTGCATTGGTTTGGTTTTTGAGGCGATCAAGCTTAACCCTGCCCCGGTTCCCCCTGCCAGCGAAGCGTCTGAGGGGGGATTCGAACTCCTCTCCTCAAGAGCCCTCTATCCTAGTGCCGCAGCCCTCTGTCTACTGGTTTGAATTAATCTGGGAGGGGAAGGCCCGGAGTATTTGGACAAGTGAAAAAGGAGATTTTTTTTTTTTAAGGGAACACTGAACTTCCCACTGCATCCGGGGCCATCTCCAGCCGGCCTGGTGGCGTCTGGCCGCTGCACCAGACGGCTCCGGAGGGGAAAGTGAGGAGGTGACGTCCCAGGCCTCCCTCACTTAAATCCAACTCACCGACGTCATGACGTCACCTCCCTGTGAATCATCGTCAACCACAACAACGCTATACGCGTAGCGGGTGACTGAGAAATGCTGACCGGACTCGCCTTCGTTCATTACATGTGGTGAATGGTCCTGTTTGGACTGGGGCCCAAACCCTTCCTGTTCTGCCCATTCTTCTGTAGGGCCCCTAAAGTTGGCAGGAAGCTTAGGGAGAAGAGGAGAGGTGTAGACTGCAATGAAGCAGCATGCCTCAAGGAAAAAAATAAGCCTCTCCTGGGCATGGTAGCACCGAGGAGACTCCCCTAGGTGCCATCCAAAAGTTCAAAGCTGTGGCAGAGCTAAAGTTAATTGTCTGGTACCAATAGGGCGTGCTGGAACGAGAGCTGGTTGTTAAATGTCAAGCAGTAACGTCTCAGAAATCAGCAAATGCTACAAGTCAGGGCTTGAATTTACAGCTTTGCTGTTTGTCTAGACTTAGGAAATTAATAATAGTGCAGATCAAACTTAAAAATTTTTTGGTTGGAGCCGTTTGTTAAACACATACCAGTGCACTCAAGGGAGTGCAGGCCCACCAAGTTGCTAAAGGAGTGGAGATTTGGTTCAGGTTCCAAACTGAGTAGGTCTATGCTCCAGTGCTGACCAGGAGTAGCATTATATCAAAGCCTGGGCAAGACAAGGAATCCTGGTTCTGAAAAACAAAAACCTTTGGCTGGATTTTTGATGTCCCATTAAAGAGAGAAAAAGCACAAATATATCAAAATCCAACAATTGAATTTCTCATGATGTAGCATTATTATTGTTTTTATATTATTATAGTTTTTTAATTTGTAGTGGAATAGAAAAGGTATTGGTGACAGATCCTGGACTATGTTTTTTATGTGTGTAGGTGTATACATACTATATATGATATATATACATATCCCTTATATACATTTATTTGCATACATATGAATTAGATACTAAAGCCATCATTCTACCTATTTTATAGATGAGGAACAACCTGAGACTCAAATTATCTAGCTAGTAAGTGGGGAAGTCAGATTTACCACGAGATCTCTTTTTGACTCCAAGTCCTAAATTCTTTCCCTTTTCTTTTCCCATCCTATCTCTCTGAATTTATTTTCTTATCTATTAAATAAGGGAGAGCAGAGAATAAGCATTTATCTGGTGCCTACTATGTGTAGGTCTTAAGGGAAGAGAATAAGCATTTAGACAGCACCTACTATGTGCCAGGCATTATACTAAGCATTTACCAATATTATGTCATTTGATCATCCCAACAATCCTGAAAAGAAGGTGCTATTATGATTCCCATTTTACAAGTGAGGAAACTGAGGCAAACATCAATTAAGTGACTTGCTCAAGATTTCCCCCTAAACACCCCCCACACACACACACACAGACACACATAGGTTTTGAATTAAAAGTCTGGGTTTTTAACTATTGTCTCAACTCAAATCTCTTGCTGTCTCCATGTTGCTATTGTTGTTCACCCATTTCAGTCATGCCCAACTCTTTGTGACCTCATTTGGAGTTTTCTTGGCAGAGATACTAGAGTGCTTTGCCATTTCCTTCTCCAGTTTGTTTTATAGGTGAGGAAACTGAGGCAAACAGGGTTAGGTGACTTGCCCAGGGTCACACAGTTAGGAAGCATCTGAAATAAAATCAGAACTCAGTTCTTTTTGACTCCAAACCTGAGACTCCACTGCACCACTGAGCTGTTTCCATGATACTATCCTGCCTCCAAAACCCATCTTCTACAGTGGTTCTGTCCTGATGTACTGCCTTTCCAATTCCCCTATTATTAATCCTGTAAATCAATCAATCAATAAACATTTATTAAGCACTAAACACATCAGTCAATGTGCTAAGGCCTGGAAATACTCCCAAGGAGCTAATAATCTAATGAGAAAGATAGTGCACACACAAAGACAGTGCACAGTGCACATATAACAAAACAAGCTACAATAGGACAACTAGGAAATAATCAACAGAGGAAACAATAGGACAACTAGGAAATAATCAACAGAGGAAAGACACTAACTAGAATTAAAAGGACTTGGGGAAGGCTTCTTGTAGAAAGTAGAATTTTAATTGGGACTTAAAAGAAGCCAGGGATAGATAGATTTAAGTGTAGAGATTGATAGAAATATACACATGTATATTGGTGTCCACAACACAGGCTGGCCCAGTGCACACTACATGTAGCAGATACTTGAAAGAAACATGTCTGTTGAGTTAATAAATAAATAAATGATGTAAAGAAGAGAAAAATAAAACAAATATACTACATGATGAGATGAGTTCTCCAACACTTAATACTTAAGTATTACTTGGTAGTACTTACAATGGAGGGAATTCAAGTTGCAAAGGATAGAAGAGGTTTTTTTCAAGTCTGAAATTCTCTGATTCTAAGATTTTCTATAAATCTTCTCAAATATCTCAACTCTCCTTGATTTCTTTCCCTTGAACTCAGTCAACAAAATCAGGTTATCACTACATTGTAAAAAGTATGTTAAGCAATGAAGATAGAGTGGAGAGGGAAAAAAGACCAATTCCGGTATATACAAGATATAGATCTATAGATGTATCTATATCTATCTATATGTAGCTATCTCTATTTGTATATATACACAAGTATAGGTACATACACATATATATATACATACATATATGTATATTTATGGTAATATATATCTATGTTTATGTCTAGCTATCTATATGTATACACATGTGTAAGATAAAAAAAAGGGGAAAAAACATTTCAGACATGGCCAGTCAAGTAGTACAAAGGTGTAAAGACCAGAAATGGAGTTTCATTATTTTAGGGATCGAAATTTGGCCAGTGAAGCTGGATCAGAGTTATGGGAGAGGAGGAAAGAGCAAAAAGACTGGAAAAGAAGAAAAGGTCCTGCTTATGAAGCGCTTTAAATGTCGGAGTTCTTGATTGTTGCGTACAGACAATTCTTAGTGTAAATGGCTTGTTGAACAGACTTGTACATAAAGCGATTTTTACCTAATGCAAATTTGCCTGTGATTGTGGGAAAGGGAGGGAGAGATGTAGGAAAGTGGCTGACATGTAATGCCAAAGAAACTGAGCAAGACTGAGATTATTAGAGACCAATTCAATGGTTTATTAAATGGAGAGAAATACTGGGATCCATGTTGATCCCAGGGCTAGAGGAGACTATCATCTCAAAGAATCTAGCCCTGAGTATTGGGGCAGGGAGCCTTTTATGGAGTAACAACAATGGAGGGACCTAGGTGGGGATAACCTAATAGAAGGAGGTTACTGATATTCTAATGACATTAAGGAATGTCTATAAAACCTTTATTAAGAGGGGAGGGCCATAACCTTAGGCAGAATTACGAAACAGGACAATTGGAGGAACTGGTGACCCCATTAAAAGGGAACTTTGGCATAACAGACATAGGGTTGAAGGGCACAGAGAAAGAAGAGCTGGAGGAGGAACACTGGGGGCAGTAACCAGCCCGATGGCACTGACCAGCGAACCAAAGACGTGGGCTAGGGCTCAGGAAGACACATGGGACAGGGCCCAAAGGCTGGGGCCTTTGGGGACAGGCAGATAGACACCAAGGCGGACATGTGGGTGTGGGCAGGGTGGGCAGAAGGCTTCTCTCTCAGTGCTGGACATCAAGCCAAGCCCTTGATTCAGCAGTCTCTCTGTACAGCTATTTTTTCTGTTTTTGCTTGGAGGTTAGCTTATTTTTTGCTTTCAGTTTTTGTTTTTTGGTGGGGGCTGGGTCAGGAGGAGAGAAAAAGACAAAAGTTAACATAGGGGTTTTTTGGGGGAATGAAGATTTCTTTCAGAATTCTTTACATAAAGCTGAATTTGCATAATGTGAACTTGCTTTAAAAAGTGAAAACTGTCTGTATTCTAGAAAGATAGTAAGGGGATAGAGTGGGGAATTCCTTGATCAGGGGGATGGCAGGAACAGACCTACAATTTAGGAAAATCACCTTAGCATTAGAGTGGAGCGTGGGAGGGATTTGAAGCAGGGATACCCGACAGAAGTCTATTGTAACAGTCTAGCCCAGAGGTGATATAGTAGGATTGGGATGATGGTAGTAGAGAGAAGGGGACCTATATAAGCAATGCTGTGAAGGTAGAACCCACAAGATCTGGCAACAGATTGGATTTGTGAGGTGGATGAGAGTGCGAAGATGAAGGGGACACCAGGATTGTGGGTGCTGGATGACTGGAAGGATGGGGACACCTTGACAGTAATAAGGAATTTGAAAATGGGGAAGATAATGCATTCTGTTTGAATGTTTGGTACATTTTGAATTCTGAGATGCTTTGTGCAAAATGTGCAAAAGGCCTTTGGAGATATTTAACTGTGTATCAGTTGCAGAATCATCTGCAAAAAGTAACATTTACACCTATAGTATGTGAAGAGATCTCCAAGTAGGCAGGATGGAGTAAAAAAAAGAAGGCCAAGGACAGTTAGAAGGAACAACAAGGTTAGCGGTCTGAAGAGGAATCACACAGCTAGGAAAAGAACTAGGGGAAGGAAAGGTTGATCAATAGTGTCAAGTGCTTCAGAGAAATCAAGAAGAATGAGGACGAGAAAAGGCCATGATTTGGCATGTAAGAGATCACTGGCAAATGGAGAGAGCAGTTGAAATGATGTCAATAGTCTTCTGGAGGTTTCAAAGAAGTGTTGGAATTGAAGATAGGTAACTTTCTCAAGGAATTTTGCAACAGAAGGGAGGAGAGATAAAGAATAGTTACCAGGAAAAGTAGAATCAAGTGAGGTTTTATTGTTGTTGTTGTTATTTTAAGGGTAGGGGAGATATCCTGAAATAAATATGGATACATGTTTCTAGGCAAGGGGAAGTAATTAGGAAGAAATTGAAAATAAGTAAAATTGGAGAAGGGGAAATTTGCTTGCAAAGGCTGGACGGGAAAGGACCAAGGGAAAAGGACTTTGCCTTAGCAAGAACCGAATCTTAATCTAAAACCGAAAGGAAGAAGGAGACACTGGGGGAAGATGTCTGAATAATGTGAGAGAGGAGGATGGAAAAAATGGAGAACTCTCAACAAATGGTCTTTAATTTTTTTCCCACTGATGTACAGGATAAGATCGTCAACTGATAGGAATGGGAAAGAAGATAGTATGGGAGGCTTGAGAAAGAACAAGATTTGGAATAGCTGAAGAGTGGGATAATAAAATGATTATGGAGAAACAAATTGTTTGCCTTGCTACAGTGAGGACCCTCTTAAGATTAGATAAATTGGTAGCCAACCTAGTCACTTTTCATGATTTTTTCCATTTGTATTCATCAATGTGTTAAGCTGTTGGACAACTAGGTGGAGCAATATCTTGAGTTCATGGACTAGAGTCAAGAAGATTCATCTTCTTCAGATACTTCCTACCCGTGTGACTATGTGATAAGTTTAAGTCACTTATCCCTGTTTTTCTCAGTTTCCTCATCTATAAAACGAGTTGGAGAAGGAAATGGCAAACCACTCCTGTATCTTTGCCAAGAAAACCCCAAATGGGATCACAGAGAATTAGACACCACTGAACAACAGAGATTTTGCAATGTATCCCTCCCTCTTCCTTCTTCCAGGAATCTCTCCCTTATAACAAAGAATTTAAAAATAAGAGAGGGGAAGTTTAGCAAAACTATCCAACATATTGAAAAAATCTGACATGATATGTAGTGTTATGCACTCATAGTCCCCACCTCAGCAATGAAGAGAGACTTCTCATATTTCTTTTTTAAGACCAAGAGTCAACAATCATTTCTTAAAGGCCTACTATTCTTGAATCTGTTTACAAAAGTCTCTATAAGAGGCACATAAAGGTTAAATATCTTGACTCAAGGTCATAAAACTCGTGTTACTTGATAGATAAATTTAAGGAAATTGCCAGAGATATTAAGCAAATTAAACTATTTGCTCAAGGTCACAGAAGTAATAAATGTCAGAAGGGAGACCTGCCTCTAACATTTTTATAAATAACAACCAAATACTTAGAATTTTTTAGTAGAAATAGACCTATGAAATGATCTAGTCTAACATAGTCTTCTTTTAAAATGAGAAAATTGAGACCCCAAGAGGTCTAGTGATTTTTTAAATGTCTCATAACTAGTTAGTGGCACAATTGGGATTAAAACACAGGTCTTCTGTGTTTTAAGCACAGGTATAGTGGTTTTTTCTCTACTCTGCCTAGTCAAAAGAATTAGTTCAGCCTGCTTTGGGAAGGGCTTCCCCTCCCTGTGTCCCATATGGATGCACAAAAAGATTGCTACTAATATCCACTGAAAGTAAACTTGGACCTCTTAGGTATCAAGTTCACCTTCTTAGAAGGGTCACAGTTGCAGGCCAATATGAAATGCCTAAAGAACCCAACTTTAGTGCTGGGAGACCACAGTGTTGGTCTGGTCAAGGTTTATAACAATCACAGAACAAATAACAGATTTAAGCAAATATTGTCACTGGAAGACCCCAGGCCTCTGGTGGAGTTTCAAAGTTACAAACAGAAGGGAAGGATCATGGGATCTACATTATACTAGGGATGAAGGCCTCCAACCTGAGACTGTCATTAGGAGTTTAATGAAAACTTGTTTTGTTCTTAATCTGTTCCAAAGAAGACTAAAGATCTTTGTTTGACCTGCCCAGGGGAACTCAGCAAACCTTGAATCTTGGACTTCTTCATTGTTATTTTTTCTTTATAGGCTTCAGAGGTCAAAAGTGGCCAAATACTTAGGAGAGACCTGCCTTCACACTCAGCAGTGGTCCTTCCCTTTCAAAGGACCATTCTTTGTTGAAATGTTTTTTTCTTTTTTAAGGGGTCAGAATTTAAGGGTGTTGCAACAGATGTTCCTTTTGTTTAGGCTTTGGGGCAGCAAATATAAACATCTGGTTCATAAGGACAAGCAATTCCATTTCCCAAAAGAAATGCACTGCCAGAGCAGAAAGCCACACAGAGGGAGCCGAGACAAGAGGTTAATTCAACAAAAGTTTTAACAGAAAAAGCAAAGGATGGAGGCAGGACAAGTGGGAAAATAGAAACCCACAGCTCTTAGAGAATATGAGTTTGAATCCCATGGGTAATGTTGAGTATGTAACAGCCTCCTGGATCTCACCTGCAAAATGAGATGTTTGAATTAGATGACCTCTAAGGTCCCATCCAATTCCAGATCAATGATCCTGTGATCCAGAGAAAGGCAACCTATTGGAGTAGAATAAACACAGAAAGTAGAGCAAAAGACACTTGCATTTGAATCTGGTCTCTGACACATTCACTTACTATGTGATAAGATCTAAGTCACTTGCCAGCCCTGGGCCTCAGTATTCTCAAATATAAAATGGTTATAATCCTATCTATACGTAAACCTGTCTATAGACTATTACACATTACTTCATTCAACAAACATTTTTCTAAAGGGGAGAGGGGAGGGTAGGGTGGAATCTAAGACACAGGAAAAGCGATTTAGCTTTGTCAAGGAAAGACCATTTCTTAAAAAAAACAAAACAAAAAAAAAAAACTGAAATTATGGTGTTTTTTTTTTAACTCATCTGACTCATCTGACCCAGAAATTCCCCTTTCCCTCAAAACCTTCTCCTTTAACAAATAAATGCAGTTAAGAAAAAAACAAATCAATACATTGGCTGTGACTAAAAATATGTGTCTCTTTACACACACTTATAGTCCACCACCTCTCTGCTAAGAGGAAAGAAAATATGAATCAAGATCATTTCTCTTTCTGAAACAGGATGGAAATGAGAGAGATGGTTTTTTCTAGTGAGGTAGGTGATAGAATGAGGTTTTCTTGACAAAAAATTGGAGTGGTTTGCCATTCCAGCTCATTTTATAGATGAAGAAACTGAGGCAAGTAGAGTTAAGTAGATTTGAGAGCAGTGGGGAAGGAGCAGTGGTTGTTATGGGGAAGGCAAGGAGAAGTCTACGAGAGATGAATGGAAGGCTTGTCTTTGATCAAGTTTATCTGAATTTAAATGTTCATATTACTCCAGTGTCCCACTACATATACCCCAGAGAGTTGGCAGTCTTTTTCTTAGCAGGAAGTATATACTTTTTACATTTAAAATTCCTTCCCAGTTCTACTTCTCTGCTGAAGCTCATAAAAGATTTAAGTTTAGAAAGCAACCTAGCATTCAGAATTAGATAAAACCTATAAATAGATATGTTAATAAAATAGGTTAGTGTCTAATCCTGTTCTCTAAGGAGAAATCCACACATTTTTCCTCCTATGTATTACTCCTGACTAGTATGTCTACATGTGTGTGTGTATATATGAAAGTGTCACTCTAGAGCTTTGCATGGAAGCACATACATATTTTTGTATAAAGGTGGACCTCCACTGAACTGATTTAAAATATATTTCAGATGTACCATCAAAAATATTTGGCTAATGAAGACATATAGGGAATTGGGGGAGAAGGTAGAGGAAAGGTAAGAATTAAAGTTGGTTTTGTATATTATAATTTCTTTCTTGGACTTTGAGGAAGCTGATGTTTTGAAAGACGGATTAAAAGTATACTCCATCAGAAAAACTTGCAACAATGGTCTTTGGTTACTAAAATAATGGATATTTATTTTCATGAGTAATCTTCCTCTCAGTGACCTGACTCTTCCATTGTTCCCATTTATTACAAAGGTCTTTGAAAATGAAAGAAAAATAAAATTTACCCGACTGACAGAAGCCATAGCCAATAACCACAAATAAATGCAAAGCACTTCTTAAAATTAAAACCATAATGGATTCCATGGTTAATGGATCATATCTACTTAGACATGTGATGTAGGCCCTCTCTGAGTAACTTCTGCCCCCTTGTGGTTTAAACAATTTCAGTGGATGAATACCATTGCATAAAATGGAATTTCTCAATTTTTTTTTAATCAAATAGCTCCCTTGGCATAAGCTCAAGCTGTCTACAACAAAACAAAGTGATTTGCCATTCTCCAGAAGTATATTGTTTAATAGAATGAGATAAGACAAACTGAAAGCATCATGATTTGTACATAGAAAGTGGTAGCTCTATAAGTGATTTTGAATCTTAGAGTTAAAAGAACCGTGGAAATCACCCAGTCTAACTTCCCGTGTATTGCAGAACTCCCCACATCCCTAGCAAATTGCTGTCCACCCATGTTTGAAGAGATTACTTCACTACTTCAGCAGGCAGTTTATTCCTGCCTCTCCTAATTGGTGCTAAATTCTTTCTGTTATTAAGCCAAAATTTGCCTGATTTTTATGTTTTGGATTCACAGAAGACTTCGGGTGTTATGTAGATACTCTAAAGGTGCTAACCTAATGAGAACTGAGGGTATACAATAGGGAGGATTTATAAAAAGAGATAACGAATAGACCCTCCCTCCTTTTCTTACAATGGGGCACTCTGAAGACAATGTTGCAGGTGTTGTCAGACATGAGCTATGTGAGCATGGACTCTGGAAGACCTGGCTTCAAATGTGATCTCAATAGCTGTGTGAGCCAGAGAAAATCACTTAATCTCTGTGCTGCTTCATTCTTCTTAATCTATAAAATGGGAATGATAATAATAATAATAATACCTATCTGATAGTTAGTTATTATATGGTTAAAATGAAATATTTTTAAAGTGCTTTGCAAACCTTAAAGTATTCCATCAATCCTAGCAATTATTAGTATAATTGTTATTAAATTATAAGGAAAGAATTATTGGATAATAAGGGGTAGAGAAGTCCATTGAGAGATTATATCTATAAAATACTAAAATGTAAAAACAAAATGTATCATAACTTTTAAAAAGACATAGGTAAGAAATGAGGGTAGAGAACAGAGCCCCTAATAGAGAGAGTGCTCACACTACAAATCTGACAAAGCGATGTCCTAGTTACACTCTCTGTAACAATAAGTCTATTTCTTCCTCTATTATAACACTTCAAATAAGTGATGATAGCTAAGGTGTCTCCTCTTAGCCCTTTACCCCCCGCTTCCCAAGATAGCTTGTCTCTAGTCCCTTCAATTTTCCTTAGAAGACATGACTCCTAGAACCTTCATCATCTTGACCACCCTCCCCTTGATAAATTCTGATTTATCATTGTCCTTGAAAAATGTTGATTATGCAGAACTACACAGACTTCAGATGCAGTCTGACCAGAACAGAATATGGTACAATAAAACTGTTTTTACTCTCATGATCTGGGGCAGTGCTTCTATTAGAAATCCCTATAACTCTTTGCTTTCTCCACTCTCCAGCCCTCCACCCGCTACAGCTAGTTTTATTAGGTTTTGGAATGAATTGCATGACTTTGGAAACATCTGGTTCATCCTTCCAATAACCTTTTGCTAGGGATTATTGTATATATGATCCTATTCAACACCAGTGGGAAAAGTCAGTTAATAAATTGTGTGGCAGAAACTGTGCTAAGTGTCGTGGATTCCAAAAGAAGGAAAAGATGGTCCCTTCCCTTACAGAGCTCATAGTCTAATGGGGGAAACAGCATACAAACAACTATGGGCAAACATGGTATAGACTGGATATATAGGAGATAATCAAGAGAAGAAGGCATTAGAATTAAGAGGGGGTGGGAACAAAAAGTCAAGAATGTCAAGAGAATTAATGAAAAAAAAAATACAAAGGAAGGTGGCCTAGTTATGCCAGATTTCAAACTATATATATATATATATATATATATATATATATCAGTAATCATCAAAATTATCTGATACTGGCTAAAAAACAAAGTGGTAACTCAGAGGAATAGATTAGGTACACAAGACAGTCATAAATGACTTATAGTAATTTTATGTGTGATAAACCCAAAGACTCCACGCATTGGGATAAGAACTCACTATCTGACAAAAACTGCTGGCAAAACTGGAAAACAATAGGACATAAAATAGGTATCGACCAATATCTCACACCATATACCAAGAGAAAATGAAAATGGGTATATAATTTAGACATAAAGGAAATTAGGAAAGTAAGGAATAGCACACCTGTCAAATCTATGAAGAAGGGAAGAATTCATAACCAAAGAGATAGAGAGCATTACAAAATGAAAATAATTTTGCTTATACTAAATTAAAAGGCTTTTGCAAAAACAAAACCAATGTAACTGATTAAAAGGAAAGCAGGCCTCCCTGACTACATATCCATCCTTGTAGGCCACCTGTTTGGTTGCTACCATAGCCAGACTTTATCTAACAACACTTGCATCATTTTGTCTTCAGAGTGCCCTATTTTTGTAAGAAAGGGAAAGAGTTATATTCTTTATCTCTTTTCATAGATTGAGGATCCACCAGATACACCTGGTTCTCTTTAGGTTAATGCTTTTAGGTTATCTATATAACACCGGGAAAGCCAGCAAGTGAAAATGAAGGTGAAGGATAAACCGCCAGAAAAAATACCCAGAGCTGAGAGACTGAGCAGCTTGTGAACAGCCAAAGACCCGTGTTTTGGGTCTTTTTGTTGTTTCTGTATGACCAAAATGGCATTATTATGTTAAAGTCCCGTTATAGTGTGTCTGGCTGGGGCCCATCAGACCTCTGTGGGCTCATGATGCTCTACCCCAGGTCAGGCCCAAATAGTCCCTGTGAACATTTGGGCTGGACTCTCTAACTTTGCCCATTTCATGTTTCCTTTGGGCCAGTTCAATTCTGTTCATAGAGCTCCATATCTTCTCTGATGGGGGCCCGCCATGCTGTGTCTCCCATGTCAAAACTGATTCTAAGTTCTTAGATACACCCTGAGTGTGAATTCTCCATAAAATAATCTTTTTGGCAAGTGCACATTTGGCATTTGAACAACGTGCCCAGCCCAACTGAGGTGTGTTCTCTGCAGCAGAGCCGGAATGCTAATTCAAAAAAGGCCCTCAGTGTCTAGTGGATGACCTTCAGAATCTTCCTAAGACAATTTAAATGGAGCGACTCCGTTTCCTGCCATGGTGCTGATGTAATGTCGGGTTTCACAGAGGTATAACGAGGAGGTCAGCACAACGTCTCTGTGCACCTTCAGTCTGGTAGTCAGTCTAACACTCCCACACTTTCCTTTGGGGCCTCCCCAACTCTGAGCTAGCTCTGGGGGAAGACTAGAAAGACAGCAGAGGGAAAATGTTCTCAAGGTCTCTGAAGGCCTGGAGGCAGTAGGGAGCAATGGCATTTAGTGAGTAGGAGGGTGATATGATTGGCCCTGTGCCTTAGAAAAATCACTTTCGTGGCTGAAGGTGGGGTGGATTCAAGTGGGGAGAGTTGAGGCAGGTAGACCCCCAGAAGTTATTACAATAATCCAGGCCTGAGGTGACGAAATCTACATTGTGTTCAAGGAGAAAAGGGGTGTGTATGGATGTTTGGAAGTGAGGAAGGTTTAGGGGGAAGTTTTGGCCAGATGGAGTTTAAAAGGTCTAGTGAATATGCAGGAATAAGAGCACAATTGATTATCACAGCGCACTGATAATCTTAAACTCAAGTTTTAAGAAACATCAACATAGAGTTGGTAATTAAATCAAGCCATGGGAACTGATGAGATCACCAAGGCAAATAATAGAGAGAGAAAAGAACCCATGCAGAAGCGTAAGGTATGCCTAGGGGGGTTAGACGACATGTTCTGGATAAGGATCCAGCTAAGGAGACTAAGAACAGTCAGATAGATGGGAGAAGATCGAGGTTAGAGGAGTGCCCCCCAAACCAAGAGAGAGTACCAAGGAGGAAAAAAGGATCTTGAGAAAAGGCCATCAGATCGGGTAACTAAGAACATCAGTAATTTTAGAGAGAGCAATTTCAGAGGAATGATAAAATTGAAAATAAGGGATTAAGAAAAGAGAAATAAGGGGAGGCACCTTTTATAGGCAACTTTCTCAAAGAGTTTAGCCACAAAGTGCATTAGATATATAGGAGAGAATTAGTGTGAATATAAGGAGTAAGTGAGAATTTTTTTGCAAGGGATTGGGGAGACGGAGACATTTGTAGGCAGTAGGGAAGGAGCCAGTAAACAGGGAAGAGTTGAAAATAAATGAGAGAAAAAAAAGGAAAGAAATGAGAGAGCAATGGAGTGATGATAATCATCTGTCATAGTTTTAGTAGACAATTCCAAAGAACTCGTGATTAAAAAAAAAAAAAAAATGCTCTCTACTTCCAGAGAGAGAACAGATGAACTTTGAGTACTAATTGAAGTATAATTTTTTAAATTAATTTTTCTTGCTTTTTAAAAAAAATGATTAAGATAAAAATATACTTTGCCCGATTTTACAAGTGTAATTGATATATTGCTTGCCTTCTCAGTGGGTGGGGAAGTGGTAAGAAGAAGGGAGAGAATTTAGAATTCAACATTTAAAAGAATATAAAAAATACAATTTTCAATTATCACATAATTGTATTGAGGTTCAAAAGAGACCCCAAAAGGTTGGGTTTGCAGACCAGTGTCAAGAATGATCTCAAAAGAGTTTGTAAGCTTAGGGGGCAGCCAGGTGGTGCAATGGATAGAGCACCAGCCCTGAAGTCAGGAGGTTCAAATATGCCCTCAGATACTTAACACTTCCTAGCAGTATGACCCAGGGGAAGTCACTTAATCCCAATTACCTCAACCAAAAAAGAAAAAAAGAAAAGAAAAGAAAAAGAATTTGCCAGCTTGAACCCATCTCCAAGTCAAGGGACAAAAATTATTATAATTGTAACTTCAAACAGACTATGTTCCAAAAGGATTTAGCAAGGAACCAGGAGTAAGAAGATCAATTTATAGGAAAAGACAGAAAACTGGTCCTTCATGTCACTGATATGCTAATTTTAGAAGTAGAACTGAACTGAGGAGTTGTCTGGTTTGCATCTCAGTATTGAATTTTATGGTTTAGAGGTGGGGTTGAGGAGTGATCTGGTATGCACCTACCTCACCATTTGTTTCAGAAACCCTGTCATCACTGAGCCACAGATTGTTATCTGGCAGTCTGCTAAATTTGTAGGACTATAGTATTCCTAAAGCTAGAAGATCATTGACAGATTGTTAGAACAATAGCACTCCTAAGGTCTGGGGGCTTTAGGATTACTGCTATATTTCTTCTAGAAGTTGCACTCTCTCAACTGGAAAAAATTAAATATAAAAATTTTCACTTAGAACAAAAGAAAAAATAAGTGAGAGAGTGGGGATGACAGAGAAGCACTGTCTTTGAGAAGGCAAGATGGAATGGGATCACAGAGGGATTAGCCTTAGGAATAAATGTGAGAGAGGGGTGAAGGAGAAATGAGGAGTAAAAGGCAAATGAATGGTGTGAGATGAGAAAGGAGAAAGTAGGGAGCTCATAATTAAAGGCCTCAATTTTTTTTTTTTTTTTGTAAATTATGAGGCAGGGTTCTCATCTTGGAGAGTGGGGGAAGGAAGAGCCATAAGAGGTTTAGGGAAGGATGAAAAGGTTTGGAAGATTCACTTTGGCAAGTGGGATAAGTCAATAAGAAAGGTCTAGTAGATTGTAGCATAGTAGAATTGCCTTGCAGCAGTGAAGGCCCAGGTGAGGTTGTGTGATTTTCTCTATCTTCATTCAGTAGCACAAGTGTAGGAGCAAAGGTAGTAAATCATGGGAGTAATGCAAGACTGAGGGCTTAGCAGAGTACAGTCACTCAAATGGTAAGAGGGCTAGGGACTCAAGAGAGATGGAGAGTGTAGAGTTGACAAGAAAAGGGGAAAGTGTCTAAAAGAACCAGTACAAGCCACAGAGAGCTCACTGATTCCGGTTTTCCAAGGTCAGGTACAAATGATAAAAGCAAGAACCAGGTACTGAAGATGAAGATGAGTACAAAAGATGAGAGTGGTTTCATTTTTTTTTTTTAAATGCCCAGAAGCTTTTTGGCTCAAAAATAATAAAAATGGACTTTTTCAGCCACCTTGAAGGCTAGACAAAGAATTTGGAATAAATAAGAATGATGGGGATGGAAAGATGAGAATTAATGTCTGGGACAAGACAGAACCATTCAACAATAGTAATATTTCTGCTCTGTAATTCTCTGCTTTAGAGAATGATTAAGAAAAAAGAAGAAATATATAAACAGGAAATTGAAGTCTATGGTCAGTAAGGAAATTATTAAAAAGAGCATAAAAATGTCTTCAAAGAGTTCAGGTCACCATGCCTGTCCTAACTATATCCTGAAATGCAAAAAGAAGTCATGGTTTGAATGATTAAGCCCCTGTCAGGGATCTCTAACCAGCTCTGGCAGATAGGAAAGGCATCACTGGACTGGAGATGGGTATATATTGTCACTTTTTTTGAAAAGGGGTAAGAGAAAAAAAGTAGGCTGATGAGCTTAATAAGATTTTTAGGAAGATATCCTGTATCAAATTTCTTACTGTCCTAGGTAGAAAGAGAGAAAAATTTGGAACTTAAAAATCATATCTTTAAAAATGAATGCTAAATTACATTTACATGTGATTAGAAAAAATAAAATACCATTTAAAAAAAGAAAAAGAAAAATAGGGAATAGAGGAAATCCTATTGCTATGCCACAGTTCTCTTTTAATGTCCTGACCCAGTTTCTCTAATTGTCCTATTCAGTTACTCTGCCTCAGGTTATAACCATTCCCTGTTTTTGTTTTTTTTTTTTTTAATTAATTTATTTATTTATTTTTTATTTAATAGCCTTTTATTTACAGGATATATACATGGGTAACTTTACAGCATTAACAATTATCAAACCTCTTGTTCCAATTTTTCACCTCTTACCCCCCCACCCCCTCCCCTAAATGGCAGGATGACCAGTAGATGTTAAATATATTAAAATATAACTTAGATACACAATAAGTATACATGACCAAAACGTTATTTTGCTGTACAAAAAGAATCAGACTCTGAAATATTGTACAATTAGCTTGTGAAGGAAATCAAAAATGCAGGTGTGCATAAATATAGGGATTGGGAATTCAATGTAATGGTTTTTAGTCATCTCCCAGAGTTCTTTTTCTGGGTATAGCTAGTTCAGTTCATTACTGCTCCATTAGAAATGATTTGGTTGATCTCGTTGCTGAGGATGGCCTGGTCCATCAGAACTGGTCATCATATAGTATTGTTGTTGAAGTATATAATGATCTCCTGGTCCTGCTCATTTCACTCAGCATCAGTTCGTGTAAGTCTCTCCAGGCCTTTCTGAAATCATCCTGTTGGTCATTTCTTACAGAACAGTAATATTCCATAATTTTCATATACCACAATTTATTCAGCCATTCTCCAACTGATGGACATCCATTCAGTTTCCAGTTTCTAGTCACTACAAAAAGGGCTGCCACAAACATTCGTGCACATACAGGTCCCTTTCCCTTCTTTATAATCTCTTTGGGATATAATCCCAGTAGTAACACTGCTGGATCAAAGGGTATGCACAGTTTGATAACTTTTTGAGCATAGTTCCAAACTACTCTCCAAAATGATAACCATTCCCTGTTAATGTTTGATAAGATAAAGGTCTTAAATCTTAGACCTTAGGCTATAATCATTCCCTCCTAATGTTTGATGGGATAAAGGTCTTCATCCATTTTAGACATCATTGGAATATCAGGAGCCTCTCCAGTACCTCCCATTATGTCATTCTAAGTGCCTCCCCCATTAGGTCATTGTTCTTGTTACCCTATAAAAGAATCTTGTGTCTGACATTCACTGCTGGATTCTTTGAGATGATAGTCTCGTTCAGCCCTGGGACCAAACATGGATCCATTTGGTCCCAGTAAATCTCTCCATTAAATAAATTATTAAATTGTTCTCTAATCTCTATCTTGCTCAGTTTCTCAAGCATTACACCATAAAAGCAAAAACTAAAACTTCCTATTTGGAAGCCTTTCAAAGGCCTATTTATAGATATAGAGCTAGAAGTGACCCTGAAGGCCATCAAGTCCAGCTCCCTCATTTTATAGATGACAAAAATGAAATTCAGGGAGGTGAAGGGATTTTATTCAGGGTCCCACCACTAGTAGATATATCAGGCAGGATTTGAACTTGGGTCTTTCTGACTACAACTGTAGTTCTCCTTGAGAACAGAGAAAATTTTTATTTTTATCTTTGTATTCCCAATAAGTAGGATAGTGCCTTGGTCATAGAAACTTAATGAACTGTTAATAAATTGTTGCAAAGAAATTGGAATTCCCATTTTTGTTTCTGCCTGCCACTGCACCCAGTAGGGTGCTTACAACCACCCAGTAGGGTTCCTTCCAACCTCAAATCTCTGATCTTGTGATCCTTAATTTTCATAGCATTTTGCCAGGACTCCTCTTTCACAAGTCACCTGCCAATTTGTGCATGGACATGACTTATCATCCCACCAGATTTTATCAGAGGCAGATTAGATCTGGGGCAGAATCTAGATCAAATTATTTCATTGTCTAGTCCACTAATAATTTACTATAATTACTAGCAATTTAGTCATTATTTAGTAATCATTTGTTAAATTAAGAGAGAGAGGAAGGGGTTTTAGTTGTATAAGAAAGTCAGTAAGGGATGGTCGAAAGTTCATGGAACCTCATTTCAGAACTGGATTGGAATTTCTGTTCTAATACCTAATCATGAAGTAAACTTGAAAGAATCAACTAGCCTCTTCTTCATCTTTAGAAAAGAAACTGAAGCTTTCATACCATTTACCTGGAAGGTTTGGTAAGAGCATTAGATGAAAGTACATATACAAGTTTTCTGTAACCATAAACGCTGTACATGTGTTAACCATCATTATGACATTATTACGTGCTGAGTGTCTGTTTTGCTACATGCATACCTCACATTCAGAAACCATTTAATGAGCAGGCAGAGTAGGTACATTTCAAAAGAATATGATATGAAGGAACTTTCCCTTTCATCTCCCAGACTAAAAATATTTTTAGGTTGCTTGTTGGGATATCTGGAAATCTTTCGTTTGGTTCATTTCTTTGAGAGTGGAAAGATTTTAATCTTCAAAGAACCTCCTTTTAAAATTCAGGAGTGAGACTTTTTTTGGGTCCAGGCCTGTGATTTCATTTGTATGGGGAAGTCTCTTTTTGGAACTCCCTCCAAGGTTACAGAATTAACAACTCTGACCTCTCAAAGGCTGTCAAGGTTGGGTTTGGAAGCCAGCAGAGAAATAAGACACTGCGTAGAAAGAGAATACAAAAACGGGAGGATGGGAGATAGAGCAACTTCTATATTTTAGATGAGTTGAGATAGTTGTTCAGTCCTGTCTGACTCTTTGTGACCCCAGGCACTACACTATCCACGGGGTTTTCTTGACAGAGATACTAGAGTGTCACTTTGTTCTCCAGCTCACTTTACAGATGAGGAAACTGAGGCAGGTAGGGTTAAGTGACTTGCCCAGGGTCACGCAGCTAGGAAGTGTCTGAGGCCAGATTTGAGCTCAGAAAGATAAGTCTCTCTGCCTCCAGAGCCTGTGTTTTACTAAACTGAGCCATCTATCTGCTTCCTGGCTTCTAGCTAAAGCAGGCAATGTTTGTTCCTCCCACTCCCCCAAAGAGAAACAACAAAGCAAAATCCTGACCTTCCTCTATTGCCCTTGTCTTCTGGTCTCTCTCACTAGCTGTGTTATTTGGGGGAAATTACTTTGTTCCTCGAAGACTCGGTTTACTTACTTAGTGGAAATAATACTGATTCTAGACCCAGAGGATCTGGATTAAAATTCTGGCTCTATCAACTTCTCAGTTTCTATATTTGTGAAGTGTAAAATGAATCCTTCAGATAAAGAATCTATAGTAAGGAGAGTGGTTAGAGTAGGAAAAAAGCATTTTTTCTTTTTTTCCCAATTAATCATATTTTTTTTTTCTAATTACATGTAAAGATAGCTTTCAACATTCAATTTTGTAAGATTTTGAGTCCCAAATTTCTCCCCTTCCTTTTCTTCTTTCCCTTCTTCCCCAAGAAAGCAAGCAGTTCTACATAAGCTATAATGTACAATAATCTTAAACATATTTCCATATTATTCATGTTGCAAAAGCATCTCTTCCTTCTTTGAAGTGACCCAGTGCATGGTTCTTGTCCAGAAGGTCACAGCATTTTGCCAGAACTCCTCTTTCACAAATCATCTGCCAATTTGTGTGTGGACATGACTTATCATGTCCATTTTTTTTTCATGAACTGTCCCCTGTCTTTCTGAGGAGGCTATGAGGCAAACCTAAGCTCAAAAGTAGTATTGTGAGCATTACTGATGCTGTGAACTTGTGTGGAAATTAATAATAAAATTATTATAATATGTAAAATGTGTAAATTATATTAAAATAATATTAATTATAAAAGTGTTTGTAAAAATTAATCTGTTTAATTGGTTTAGGCTGGGCTCATGGACCCTGGGCCATCAGACAGGACTCTGAAATCTGTAGAAGGGGTGAAAGTGGTATTGAGGCTTTAGGAAAAGGAAGATTGGGTGGGGGAAAAAAATACATATTTGATGAATATCCTGAATTTCCTAAACATACAATACCAAGGCCTTTCTCCTCCCCCACCCATTTTTTTTGTTGGTGATGGTGATTGCGGCTGTGAATAATTGAGCCTATGATTCCCTCTAGTGGCCTAGAGGTACATTTCCACATTCGTTTCATTCACTGTTTAGGGAGCAGGTAATGTTACAACCTATATCATCAGACTGCTTGCCATCTTGGGGAAGGATAAGAGAAAAATTCGAAACTCAAAATCTTATAAAAATGAATATTGAAAACTATCTCTACATGTCATTGGAAAAATAAAATACTATTTGTTTACATAAAAAATAAGGACAAGTAGTGCATGTTCAGGAATAGAAATAAGGGAAATTTTCCACTTTGTAAGATTTGGTGAACAGGGCCTTGATTTCCTTATGTGAAAATGGGCATGACAGGATCATACATTACAGCTGGAAAGGACCTCAGAGGACATCTAGCCCAACTCCTTTCATGTTACAGATGAAGAAACTCAGAATGACCCAGATGTGATCTTAAATAGTTCTGTGGTATTTTGAATTGACAAGAAAGAGATTCATTTAGATTTTTTTTGTTTAATTTTAAGCAATTTTATTATTATTTGAAGAAACAAAGGAACAGAACTCAGTTTGGTAGATCATGTGCTGACATTTTATTATATTAATTGACGGATGCTAAATACTGTGTATTGAATACCCAGAAGTATATATATCCTAATGGTGTATCCTTGAACGAGATATAGTAAAGGGAGGAAATATGACCCCTTACTTTAGTTAACTTTATATTTTAAATGGATGAGTATAATCAAACATTGAGAAATTTAAGCAACCACGTTAAAAGGCATGGGCAACTCAGCTTTTGACTCTGTGGATCCTATCCTTGTCTGGAAGTAAAAGATCCAGGAAACTGGAGAGAAAGAAAATCCATGCTGTTTCAAACATGAGCTACACAAGAAAAAGAACAAAAGTCACTGATACAGAGGGAGCTAAGGAATTGTGTACATAAATACAAATAAAATGAAAATTTTGAACCTTGGGGGAGCCATGTTCAAACTTTGCCTGGGACACACAAACAGCTATCTATGTTCACACCTTGAAAAAAAAAATCATCATCTGACAGTGGAAAGAAGGAAGACTAATGGTTGAGGTTTATGTTTCTTGTGCAAAAGGAGAAATAAAGCAAGATGTTTTCCAGATAACCATTTGTCTGATGGCTATGGGGTATAGGGTCATAGGAAACTTACAGTTATCTAGTCCAGTCCCTTCATTTTAAATGGGAAAACTTGGGACCAATAAGGGTAAATGAATTGCCCATAGTCACACAGAGAATCAGATATAAGAGAACCTTCTGGTTTTGTTGTAGTTTTCCAGGAATAGTGAAACAATATGTAATAAAATTGGATTGGTACCTACTTGGTGGGTAGGTTGAGGTTCTTGGGTTTCTCTTACCCAGATGCTTGTTCTTACCTTGAAGACACCTTTCCATCCTAGTTCCAAGGGATTTTGTTTTGTTTTAGTTTTTAGTTTTTTGGTTTTTTTCCAGGAGAGAAAATTCAGGAACCAGAAGTTATAGTGAATGACCTAATGGAGCTTTCACTCCAGTTGAGTTGATAGCCCCAACAGATACATATATTTATTTTCAGGCATTCAGGTTTAGTACTGTGTTCAAACCCTGAAAAAAATAATGCATAAAACAAAATGAATAAAATTGATTTGATTCCCAGTCAATTCAACAAAATTATTAAGTATCAGGATAAGGATGAAAAGAAAAATTAAATAAAAGGAGGAAAAAGGAAAAGAGAAAGAGAAGAAAAGAAACAGTTTCTGCCCTCAAGGAGTTTATATTCGAATGGTACGTGTATGTGTTTATATATAAAAATATATGCACATAAATTATATTTATATATAACTTTATACATAATTATATAAACTCTATATACATACTTTGCATTTGTTTGTTTATAAGGAGTTTATATTGTACTGGAATGTATATCTCTATGTGTGTATGTATATATTTACATTTATACATATATGTGGAATCCCAAGCTTCTTGTAGAGAAGTAAATGAGAAGGCATATACAAATTAAGTTCCAGATGGAAAGGGTGTGAAGAACAGGGAATATCAAGAAAGGTTTAGAGTAAAAAGGTACTGAGCTGGGTTTTCAGGGAAGCTAGAGATAAAAAGAGTATGTACTCAAAAAGTAAAAGATCACATCTACAAAGATATGGAGATGAGAGACATGAAATTGTGAGGTTCAGAAATGGTGAGGGGTCACCATTTAATAAAAAAAAGCTGGAGAGATCTCTAGAACCAAAGTTTGTTATACATTCTCGAGAGAAGGGACAATGGAAGGGAGGAAGCCCTGTCAGAGGCAGGGTCAACACTTTTAATCTCTAACGAAAATACCCCCTCCCACCACTGACCCTCATCCTTATTGGCTGAGGATCTTACATTCTAAATGTAGGAACTACCCAAGAAACTGTACTTGACCAATAAGTACATAATTGCCCATATTTGACTGAAATAGGGAGACGCTGATGTCATGGGAGGATAGCAGGAAGAGGACTTGGGTATGCCCTTGACTCAATCCTCAAAGTCCTTCAGGCCTACTCAAACTCTGAAGTAGATGAAGTCTTACTCGATTTTCATAACTGTCTCGAAAGATCTCACCTCATCTCGTTCAAAATGAAATGGAATGTCATGTATAGGGAACATCAAACAGGTTCATTAACTTAGAACAGACACTTATAAAAGGGAAAAATATAAGACTGGAAAGTATAGTAGTAGTTTTACCCTATTAAGCTGTCTTTTTATAGAAACTTTCTGTGTCTCAGTTTCATTTGTACAATAAGATGTCTGCATGAATTTTGATTTCAAAGTTTCTTCTAGCTTTAATAGTCTATAACTGGGGCAGCTAGGTGGCACAGGGGATAGAGCATCAGCCCTGAAGTCAGGAGGACCTGGATTCAAATGTGACACTTAACACTGCCTGGCTGTGTGATCCTGGGCAAGTCATTTAACCCCAACTGCCTCAGCAAAAACAACAACAAAAAGTCTTTGACTATGTGATGTTAGGACCATTTGCCCCAGGATTTCCTGGTGTGCTGTCCCAGTTGGGACGATTTAACAGCTTGTAGAGGGTCTGCAAGTCCTCTGAGAATAAAGCCAGCAGAAAGACAAAGTGTCCATTGAAGTCACTCTGAGGACATGCCCACGGAGCATGTGTGGGGATGAGGCAGTGCCCTGCATGGACCTGGGTCCCCTGGAAAGGATTTGCATGGCCCTGCGTCCCAGGGATGGGTTTATAGCAAAGACTACTGCCCCTTGAGCCAGGGAGAGCTGCTGTTCTGTGGAGGGACAGGAGCAGGAGAATCGCTTCCTTTCTCCCCTAAGGCAGTCTCTTTGTTGGAACGTGGTCACACCAGTTTTTCCTTGAATTAGTAAGGGACTAGAGATTTTTCCCCCCTGTCAGCAGCTATGACTACTGCATGTGACAGCCAGAGTGTGTGCTTGCCTAGGAGAGCCTGACACTAGAACCTGAGGAACTCTGGGAAGTCTGTTCATCTGCTAAATGACCCTCCAACATTTCATGTTGCCATGGTAATAAAAATGGTGAGAATGATTGGGGGTGGAGGGTTTATACACAGAAAGAAGCAAATTGTCAGGCAGAGACAAGGGTTGAAAACAGCTTCTGGAATCAAATTAATCTACTCTGGTAGATGATAATGATGTTTTATATATGTATAGTACTTTATATTTTTCTTCCAGGTGGTTTCACATCTATTATTGCCTTTGATTCTTATGATAGTGATGTAAGAAAAAAAAAAATGAGGGAGGGATGGAGGGACAGAGGAAGGAACAAAGGAAAGAAGGGATGGAGGGAGGAAGGAAGGAAAGAAGGAAAAATGGAAGAATCTTATTTCCATTTTAGAGATGAGGAAACAGACTCAAAGAAGCTAAATAACTTGTTAAATAGACAGCATTTATTAGAATTTGTACCCGGAAATCCTAAGTTCATTTCTAAGATTCACAAAACAACCTTAGAGTTCCAGAATTAAAAGGGATTTTCTGAGAGATCTCTACGTGTCTCCATCTTCCAAAGTGATACACAAATCCATTCTTATCAAGTAGTCATCCAACCATTCCACTTGAAAAACCTGGAATACTGCTCTCCTGTCTTTGTTGTGTTACTCTCCATTTTCCATCACTGACAAAATCTCTCTCTTTCAGTTTCCTGTTATTTTGGAACATGGGGGACTCACATGGAAATCAAAAAAGTAGCTGAGGAGAAGGTCACTTTGCCTTGCCATCATCAGCTGGGGCTCCCAGAAAGAGACACCTTGGATATCGAGTGGCTGCTAACAGAACCTGATGGGAATCAAAAAGTGGTAAGCTTGCATATGCTGAAAGATGACATTACCAACGGGAGTCATCATCAGCCTGAATGCCCTCCCTTTCCCTTCTTTAGACTCTGTCATGGTAACAGACTTTGGTGGCACTTAGGGGTGCTTAGCATAGGACAGAGAGATTAATTCTGCCATTGTTCTGGCTCCTTGGGAACTTAATAAGATGGGCAAATGATGCAGAGGGGTCCAGAGAATATTAGATGTAAAACTACTACATAAGTAGACTGAAGGGGCAGAACAACTGGGAGGATGATGAGGAACGAGCTAATTTGGGGGGGATTTTTGTATTGGAGCAGCTAGGGTGTACAGTGGATAGGGTGCTGAATTTGGAGCCAGAAAGACCTGAGTTTGAATCCAGTCTCAGACATTGAACATGTGAACTTGGGCAAGCCACTTACATTCTCTCAGTTTTATCTTTAAAATGGGGATAATAGTAATATCACCTGCCTCACAGGTTATTGTGGGAATCAATGAGAGAAGCTGTAAAAACATTTTGCAAACTTTAAAATGCCATATAAATATTAGCTATTGCTATTGGAGGTGTTAAGGACTATGGTGACCCATTAATTTTGTTATCAGTTTAGAGCTGTAAAAAAATATACTTTGTAGAATGTCAGAGCTCAAGAGTTCTCAGGGGCCATCTAGACCAAGATTCCCCCCATTACAGTCTCCAATATGTGGTTGTCCACCTTTCTCTTGAATACTATTACTGGACTAGGAACCTGCTACCTCCTGAACCAGCTCATTCTACTTCTTGAATAGAAGTTCTTTCCTTGACGGTAATCTGCCATTATTACAATTCCCATTCATTGTACTGATCTGCCTTCTGGTGTGAAACAGAAAAAGTCTAATCTTTCTTCCTTGTGATAGCCCTTCAAATAATCTAAGATCACTACCATGTCTCTGGACCCCAAAGCCTTCTTTCTTCAACCTAAAGATCCCCAATTCCTTATTGAGTTACAGTAAGCACTTGAAACTCACTTGATACCAGATGTCTGTGATTCTGAGTTAATCCTTTTATCACCAGAGTCCTGCTTCCCACAATGTATCCTTTTCTGGAACTTTTTTCCCCAAACATCATGGGGAGCCTAACCAGGAAACATTTTTTTAAATTACATTTTATTTTTTCAATCAGCAAAAATCCATTTTTTCTTCTTTTCATCAATTCCATCCCCTTCCCACATTGAGAAGTAAAGAAAGCAAAATTTTATAATTATGTGTGTGTACATATATACAATTTCACTGCAAAAGTTAAAGTCATTTGGATTGTAGAGACAAATGATTCTAGAGTCTGGGAAGGAATTTTTCCCTCCCCGGAGGCAGTTGGAGTTAAGTGACTTGTCCAGGGTCACACAGCCAGAAAGTGTTTAGTGTCTGAGACCAGATTTGACCTTAGATCCTTCTGACTTCAGGGCTGGTGCTCTTTCCACTGCACCAACTAGCTGCCCCCGGGAAGCAACTTTTGATCTAAAATAGATCCGGCCAATGTGGAATTTTGATTCCCAAGCCCATCCCCACTTCTCTATTCATTCTTTTCAAATAGCTTTCCATCATTATCACCTGGAGGAACATTACAGTCTATCTACATTAGCACAGATTTCTACTGTTCTACTTCCATCTGTGTTCCATCTGTCCTTATGCAAACCCTAACAGATACAAATTGTCCCACGATGTCACTAAAAAAAAAAGTGAGGGGAGCTAAAAATGTCTAAAATGGCAGTGGCTGGGCATGAAGTCAAGGAAGATTCCGCTTCCTGTTTCCAAATATGATCTCAGTTACTTCGGCAAGTCACTTAGCCCTTTTTTGCCTCAGATCCTCATTTGTAAAGCCACTTCAGTATTTTTACCAAGAAAATCCCAGATGGAGTCAGCAAGAGTGGGAACAACAGAACAAGCTCTATGGCAGTTAGGTGGTTCAATGACTAGAGCACTGGGCCTGGAATCAGCAAAATGAGTTCAAATGTGACTTCAAACACTTCCTGGCTGTGAGCAAGCCATTTAACCTCTTTCTTAATCCATTAAAGATGATAAACCAAATACCAAGAAAAAAGTTGAACTGAAGGAACAACAAAAATATCTCTATAGAAAATTCTATCGGGGACCTCACAGGAGGGAGTCAACAGTTGCTGTTTTTTTTTTTTTAATTACATAATTGTAATTAATAATTATTATTTTTCATCATTCACCAAATTTCCTTTACAATGGCTTGGGGTTTTGTTCATTGTTCTTCCAAATAAGGTTGGTTAGCATTATTTCCTCATTTCTTAGAATTAGAATTTTTTTCTGACAAAGAGTTTCAGTATCTTCCTATTGCCTACAAAATGAAATATAGGCTCCTGATCTGGCATTCAAGGCTCTCCACATTTTACTCTAGCCTACCTTTCCAGACTTACCTTACACATATTCTATGTCCCAATAAAACTGCCCTCTTTTTGTCCACTATTCTAAAATTACCTTTCCTCCCTCCATCACTTTACTCCTGTTAACCACCAAGACTAGTATAGATTCCCACCATTCCCAGTTCCATCTCTAATAGTAAATGAAAGATACTTTGTAAAATCAAGTCAGGCCAAGAAATTATGTATTAAGTACTAAATTATTAATTAGGCACGGTGCTAAGTGCTAGGAATACAAATACAAGCAAAAGTCATTACCTTCATTCTAATTATTCTAGGTATTTCTAGACGGTAAATAAGGAGCTTACATTCTAATGGGGAAGGCAGTTTATAAAATTTGGAAGCTGAAAATCAGGGAAAGTATCTGGGAAAATATGGTAGGAAAAGTCCAGAGTAAGGAGTGGAGGCTGGAGAAGAGTAATGACCTGTCTAAAGTAAAGGTAAACTCAAGATTCTCCAAAACCAAACTCGGGGACTCCCTACCTCCTCCAAGAAGCTAGCTATCTCATCCCTATCTCTAGTAAAATCGTGCTGCATCAGTCTGAATCACCCCATAGTTTCCACTCTGACTAATCTTCCCCTGGCGCCTTTGATCCCATCCCAAGTTTTTTATATTTCCTGTTAGTCAGCAGCAGCCACAATTCATTTGGTCCCTGCCTCTTTATCTTAAATCTCATTGCCCAGGAGGATGCTGCAGGGGAGAGGCTGAGACACAATGGCCTGTCCCTTTTGGGAAACCTGTACTTGGCAGGACTGCCTTGTGCCAGGCCGCAGCCTCAGACACTTCACTCCTGTTGCCTGTGGAAATTCCTCAAATGTAAAACGAGCCGGAGAAGGAAATGGCAAACCACTCCAATGTCCTAGAAAACGCCAGGAGTGTCGCAGAGTCCAATGGGACAGAAAATAACAGCGATCAGGAGCATCTTGCTCTTATTAGGACAAGTTGTCTGAAAAAGCAGTGGGCAGTTTGAAACCGTAGCCCAGTCATGTGCAATGCGTGTGCCTGTGTGCCATCATAAATCTCTATTTTGTTTCCTTTTCCTGAGCTCTCCTGATCCATTAGGACAAAGTCCTAACCAAGATTTTTTTTTCCAACACCTCCCATTCCTTTACTCTACCCCTCATTATAGGTGAAAGTGAGTTCTCCCTCAATTATTAATCTCAGGCACTTTGTCAAGCCCTCTTTTTTGTGCTTACCTCAATTTTTTTTATATCTTAGTTGTATTTCCATGTCTGTCCTCTTTTCAGTTGTAAATTTCTAAAGAATTAAAATATTATTTTATATAAAAGCTTTTTTTTTTTTTTTAAATCCTCCATACCTAGAACAGTGGCTTTACACACAGCGTATGGTTAATAAATATCTGATGAATTAAGATATGTGGCTGTGGAGCTCAATCTTCAGATAGAGGTTGAAATCACAAAATTACCTAATTAAAAGGAATCTGAGGGAACATCTTTTCCAACTTAATTGTCAAGTCTGTATAAAAATCAGATTAACAAGTAATCAATAAATAAAGTAAGGGGGCAGCTAGTGCAATAGATAGAGCACAGGTCCTGGAGTCAAGAGGACCTGAATTCAAATTCACCTCAGACACTTGACTCTTACAGGCTAAATGACTTAACCCCCATTACTTCACCACAAGAAAAAAAAAAAAAAGGACATTTTCTGGGTCAAAGAATTGTAATTTTTATTAAATAATAGCTTTTTATTTTCAAAATATATGCAAAGACAGTTTTCAACATTCACCCTCGCAAACCCTTGTGTTCCAAATTTTTCTCCATCCAATATATGTTAAAAATGTACAAAAGAATTGAAATTCTGAATAAAGTACTGTCTTACTCAAGGAAGTTCACTAAGGGGAGTTACAAACAAGTTATATAAACACACAAAGGGGGCAGCTAGAGAGATGAAACCAGAGTTCACAAGGTATTTATTGGAAAAAATTACAGGATTGGTTTAGATTGCTTCTAGCCAAAAGAGGCTACTGCAGACCAAACCCCCAAGCAGGAGTCACCTGTAGGCTTTATCAGAAGAGCCAAACTGCAGAAATATTCTTGGGAATATCTTTATCCTGGAACAGGTCCAATTAGAGACTGCTGGTCACAGCAGAGATTCCCAGGGGGTTACCCCAGGGTTAAGGGGATTATTAGAAATTGCTAGTCAGAACAAGGTAGGGATCAGGGAGTTTCCTAGGGATTCACATTATAGAAGGGAAAAGGATCAGACAGGGGAAACTAAGTGATATAACTACAGTACAAGGAAACCAAAAGAGAACTGTTTCAGAAAATAAAAAGTCTCTCAATAAAATAAATCAGGCTATGTTTATTTCCTAAGAATACAAAGAAAAGTTAAAAAATAGTCCCTGCCTTTATGAAGCTTACATTTTAATGAGGAAGTCAACATGTAGATAACTTGGTACATATAATATAAATACAGCGTAAATGGAAGGTAATCTAGGAGCAGAGAGCCTTACACAGGCAGGCCAAGAAGGAGATGGAGAAAGGGAGTGGGAAAAATCATGTGCCAGGAAGTAGGATATTTGAACCAAGACTTGAGGTGAGCCAGAGAAAGGAAAAAGCAGAGGTGGGCATTCCCAATATGGGCAGCTGAGAGTGTGAAGGCACAGGAAACCAATTTAATGAAGAACTTTACACACCAAATGGCGTACTTGATAGTCTATTCTGGAGTTTATATTTTAAGTTGTAATTTATTGAGCATATGCAAAACAAAATAAATAAATGGAGTCATAGAGAGTCAAACATGTCAGAAGACTCAAAGAAAAGCAACAAAAATCTGTACTGGGATGTGTGTGTGAGAGAGACATAGTTGAGACTAATACTTTGGAAAAATCACTGGCACCTGAGTGGTGAATGGATTGGAGTAAGAAGACACTTGATCCCAAAAGACCAACTGAGACTAGGGAGATGGCCTTGTGAGTAGAGACATGGGAACTTAAATGAGAAATGTCATCACCAACGAGATTTGGCAACAGAGTGGTAGCTCTAGGGTAAGGATGAGAATGGGAGTGAGGGATTGGGGAGACACTGAGGTGGATGCTAGTAACCCAAGTGAGTTTTGTTTTGCAGGGGTTAAGTTTCAGGTGCCTCTGGGATATCCTGTTATAGTTATCCAAAAGATGTCTTTTGGTGATTCAAGACTGACTCAGGAGAATAGCTGAACCTGTAGAAGTTGATGGTATTACTTTGTGGGCTTGTATCTAAGGGAAAAACTGCTAGTGAGGCAGTGGACAAAGAGAACAAACACTGGGCTTGGAATTGGGAAGACTCATTTTCATTTCACTTACTATGTGACTCTGGGCAAGTCCTTGAACCTTGTTTACCTCAGTTTCCTCACCTGAAAAATGGTCTGGAGAAAGAAATGGCAGACCAGTCCAGTATCTTTGCCAAGAACACCTAAAATAGAGCCATGAAGAGTTGGTTGCAACTGAGCAATATGAGGAAACAAGAAGAATTTCCAGGATTTGGAGCCTATTGGCCAGCTATGGTTAATGGGGAATAGAGGTCTGACAGGTCAAGAGAAGACCAGGAAAGAGCAGCATCGTGACAGTTTAGAGAAAATTAACTATCCAGCAGGAGGATACAGAGAAGTGATCCATAACATTGAATGCTGTAGAGAGAGCAACAAGGAAAAACCCATCTGACATTCTTCCAATTCTGTAACTTTGTATAGGACTCTCTGGCTGCTTGAAATATCTTCCCTCCTCATTTCTACCCCTTAAACTTTCTTCTTAGCTTCCTCCAAAACTTAGCCCAAAGATCACCTCCTTAACCCAGGCTGATCTTCCCATTCCCCCAACAAATAAACCTCTCCCCCCAAAAATTTACATTATATTTGTACAGATCCACATTATTATTATTGAAGACAAAGACAAGTTTTGTTTTCTCTCTGAATCTCCATCACTTAGCATAGGACCTAGAACTTTGTGAGGAGGGGGAGCAGAGCCTGTGCCTTCTTTTGATATAGAATTCCTATACCAGATTTAGGAAATTCCTTCTACACATACTTATCAATACTGGTCATAATCAGAGAATTGCTTATGGGCACTAAGGTGAAGGGGCTTGTCTAGCTTCCCAGAGCTGATCATTGAATTAATTCTATCCACTACACCACCCTGCCTCTTGTGATGCTGAAAAAAACTGAGCAAGACAGAGATTAGAGACCAATTCAATAATTTATTAAATGGAGAGAAATACTGGGATCAATGCATCCATGTTGATCCCAGGGCTAGACGAGACTTTCATCTCAAAGAGTATTGGGGCAGGGAGAGCTTTTTATGGAATAACAAGAACAATGATATAATGGAGGTACTAGGTGGAGATAACCTAATAAGAGAGAGGTTACTGATATTCTAATGACATCTGAAATGGATAAACCTTTATCTTGTCAAACATTAAGGAATGTCTATAAAACCTTTATCTCAAACATTAAGAGGGGATAGTTATAACCTAAGGCAGAAAAACGAAATAGGACAATTGGAGAAACTGGTCACCCCATTAAAAGGGAACTTTAGCATAACACTCTCAGTTTGGCTGAGAAAGCTTAGCAAACAGAAAGTGCTTGATATCTATTCACTGAATGAATGAGGATAGATAATTCTATAAAGACTTTTGGCTGTGAAGGGGGAAAGAGAAAAAGGATGATCACTTGATTAGGTATGGGGATTTCAATTTAATTAAATAACCATTTACCATGAACAGTGAGTTCACTGTGCTAGACACTGAGAAAATAAAGTCTTTTGGGATAGTGAGACTAGAAAATAGCCCTTGTGTGTTGAAGAGAAGTATTTTGTGAGACAGAGAACAAGTGGAGAATGATGAGGTCCTGGGTTTCTAGGTGGGGTCAGCACCGAAAGCCTGAAGTATTATTTCCTAAAACAACAGGGAAGGGCACTGGTGGGGATTAGTTTAACCATATAGTCCCGCCCTCTGTGAAGGTTATGGGTAGTCCCACTTTTCCGTGACAAGTCAGAAAGCCAAATTATGTCAAACCCCTGAGGTTAAATTTCTCTTATAAATCTGTCCACGGCCCACGCCATCTATGCAGAACCCCTTTGGATCAGTCCCACACACCCTTCTGCCTCATGGTGTCTTTCTGCTTGTTAGAGCTTCTCCGTTTAGGCTGTTAAAACACTACAGATTTAGCCTGCCAGTCAATGGTACACTCCCATCTCATGGAGCATTTCCTTTCTTCTGGTTAATTGTGAATTCCACTAGGGAACTTGTCTTCTCCATTGTTAATTGTTAAAACCACTTTCCTTGCCAACTCTATTTCATATCTACCATTAACCACTCCCAGTGCCTAGTGTATCTCTTCTTTTTGTCTGTAAAGTGTTCTCCTAGATAAATCTATCTTTTGCAAAAGAGAATGGCTATTGTGAATTCTTCACATGACTGAACCCCAACATTTGGTGTCTACATCCATTTCATCCTTTAGTGTTAAACCCCAAACATAGCATTTAGAACCAGGAATTGCTACCCTAAACATATCAGAGATGGAAGAAAGGAGGTGTGATTAATGAAAAGCATTAAGCACATCATTTGACACAAAATTTTTGTTTTTAACTATAATTTACAGTCATTTTTCCTAGATGTGCCAATGTACTTTAAATACAAATGATTACAAACCTATAATTTTAGTTTGAAGCACAAATCTTTCATCCTCCTATCTCTATTTCTGTCTTTTGGATTAAAAAAATACACTGCATCAATTGACACAGCTTGGTCCTTCAAGGTATTCTTAAATCTTGGCCCTTCCAGTGTTTAATGGAGCCTGAAAACGGCTGGAAGGGTGGAAGTGAAAAGATTAGTCTTTACAGGGAGGAAGGACTTTTCCTCTGCCTTAGGAAGGTGGTAAGTGAAGAAGAAAGAGCTTTTAAGGCTGATGAGAAAATTAGAAACAGGATACAATTTAATAGCTCTTTCATATTTGCAAAGCACTTTCTTCCTTACCGAGAGAAAAAAGGGGTTAGGAAAGGTTGGAGCTCCCACTCAAACCTTTGTCTTCTACCTCCATCTTTAATGCTTTTGGCCCTAGGCTAAAATTCACTCTTGTGCTGCTGGAAGATGGGAAGAAGGGGGAGGGGAAAGGGAATATAGGAATGCTTCTTTCTCTGAGGAGTAAGGCAGAGGGAGAGGGGGAAAGGGGGGAGGGGAGAAGAAGATGGTTACCAGGAGTTTTGAAGGGCAGGAGTAGGATGTTAAGGAAGATCACTTAGGAAGACAGATTTTTGTTTTTAGGCTCAAGATCAATAAAGAGAATACTGTTACAATAAAGAGAAAACTTTGAGTCTTTGGGAGTACATTAAAGGTTTAGAATAAAAGATCTGAGACTAACAAATAGATTAAAGAATTACTGAGCCATTGAAGACTCGTCTAAAGTTAAAGATCAGAAGTAAAGCTCTAATTGGCCAGTTCTCTTGTTTCCTCCATCCCACTAAAAGAAGATTAAAGTGACCTGGGACTGAGGACTAGCCAGGACCAAACTACAAAAAGTGAAAGGAATCAAGTATTCTAGGGTGTTACTGGGAGTATCAGTGAATTGACTAACCTTCAGGTTGGATTGGGTAGGAAGGCAGAGGCTAAAAATTGAGAAACCTGCAAGGAAAACCAGATTATCCTCCATGGAATTCCCTTGTACTTGGTCTCATCATCATGCTTGTGACATGGAAATACTCTAGTCTTACTCCCACAGTAGTAGTAACCCTCTTCCTTATCATTATAGCTCTCTCTGCATCCTAAACTGCCTCTAACCCTTTCTCCAATTTCCCAGATTGAATTCAGGCACCTAAATATTTGAGACTTCAGTGTATGAGGGGGAGTAGTAGAAAATAAGATTTAAAGTCAGATTATAGGAAACTCTAAAATGTCAAGCTAAGGAGTTTCTAGTTTTTCCTATAGGAAACATTGTTCAGCTGTTTTTCAGCCATGTGCAACTCTTTCTCTTCATGATCCCATTGGAGGTTTTCTTGGCAAAGATACAGGAATGGTTGGCTATTTCCTTCTCCAACTCACTTTACAGAAGAGGGAATGGAGGCAAAAAGGGTTAAATTGTAATGCCGAAGAAACTGAGCAAGATAGAGATTAGAGAATATTTAATAATTTATTAAATGGAGAGATTTACTGGGACCAGTGGATCCATGTTTGGCCCCAGGGCTGAATGAGACCATCATCTCCAAGAATCCAACAAACAATCAGAGTTCTCAATGACATAGATACACGTGGCTCACATTCAGGGGGTGGACAGAGGCAGGGGCGGATCAGGTGCTGAGAGCGGGAATGGGATTCTGATAGGGTGGGGTGAGCCATCAGAGATGGGATGACATAATCAGGGGGAAGCACCCCGCCCCCCCCCCCCCCCCACTAGGGGAGAGGCATCTTGATAAGATAGTATTTGATATTCTAATAGCTTGGGATGGGGAGAGGCATTCTATCAAGTATTCTGGTAAAGAGAGAGGGGAGGTTTTGCAGAACTGAGAAATAGGGAAACCGAGGCAGGACTGGGTCAGGATAATTAGGGAAACTGAGTCAGAATAATAAAAAAGAACTGTGGCATAGCAAAATGACTTGCCTGGGGTTATACAACTAATAAGTGTCAGAAGCCAAATTTGAATTTAGGAGAATGAGTCTTCCTGACTCCAGATCTAACAGTCTATCCACTGAGCTGATTACCCCTGATAGGAAATGGGGAACCGTTTAGAGCTTTTGAGCAACAATAAAGATGATGGCAGTGACCTGGTGTCTTCCTCATGAAGTGTTCTGAAGACGGGTTTCAGAGAGTACATCAAAGAAGTGAGAGTGGAGCCCCAGGACTATAAGGAAGCCTCCAAAAGACTAGTAAAATAGCCAAGGTCTGAATGAGAGCAGTGGCAGGATGGGAGAAGAGCAGAGATATATCATAAACATCAAATTCAGAAGAATATGGTAGGCATAGAATCCAACTGATTGGATATGGGGAAGGAATTGAAAATCACTTCAGAGCTTTGAGCTTGGATGACTGCCTTACTTCAAGTCCCAACTGACTTATTTTCTACAAGAAGCCTTTCCTAATCCTTCCCTTCACCTCTGAGATTATCTTCAAGACTGTTTGCATATTGTTGATCTCACCAGATTATGAGATAATTGAGCTCCTTTTTATTTCCAGCATTTAGTACATAGTGCTTAGGCTGGCACATAGTAAGAACTCAATAAATGCTTGTTGATTAGCATAATAGGTGCTTAATAAGTGCCTGTGAACTGAATGCTGGCATCATCAACTGAAACAGAGAAATGAGGACAAGCGAAGGTGATAAATTTCTGTGCATATGAAGCTGGAGATGAAGATGAGACAAGGTGAAAGTCTTTCAGGGAGCGGGCAATTTAGGCTGGAATAGTGGCATTAGGGGTCATAGTTTAGAGAGATAAATGAAGCCATTGTGAAGAAATGGCTTTAAGGGAGAGAATATAGGGAGATAAAACTCTGGGATTAGAGAACTAGAGATTTAGAGTTTGAAAGGATCTCAGCGGATTTTGTAGTAATCCAACACATTTCTCATTTTAATAATGAGAAAACTAAGACCTTCAATAAGTTAAAAAACCTTTGTGAAGATCATACAAGTCTTGAATGGAATTCAAATGCAGTGTTCTCCTAATCTGTGTTTTTGCCTCCATAATCCTTTGCCCAACCTTAAAAAAAAAAAAAAATGTTATTTGTTCTTTCCTTAAGTCTCCAGAAGAGTTTTTAATGCCTCTTTTGATGGCTATTTCAATCTTTCTACTCTTCCATGACTTTCTATATCAGAACAATTTAGATTAGGCTAAATTTAGGTTATTTTCTTTAGGTTAAATTAAATTCTTACTGCTGTATAATTTAGTCTTGCTAATTCCAGTGCCCTGACTAAAGAAAGTGTCCTTTCTCCTTTAAGTAACTCAGTGAAGTAGTAAAATTTTTATTTTCTCTATGTTATAGATAAAGAAACTGAGGTTCAGAGAATTTAAATTTTCAAAGGTCACAGAACTACTAAGTGGCAGACCTGGGACTCAAGCCCAAATATTACAACTTTTTTTTGCATCCAGTTTCACAAGTATATACCTTATAGTCTCTCTTTTTTTTTTCTTGAGACTATCAAGGTTAGTGACTTGCCCAGGGTCACACAGATAGTGTCTGAGGTCATATTTGAACTCAGGCCCTCCTGATCCCAGAGCTGGTATCCTACCCACTAAGCCATGTAGCTGTGCCACATAACTTATATTTTAAGAGACTTAACTGGGTAACTGAGATATTAAATGACTTGCTTCTGGTCACACAAGGAGCATGTGCCAGAAGCAGGGCTTTCTAGACCCTTTCTGATGATCTACTTCTTGTAACTAATAAGATAATTCCTAATTAGTGAGGTCAAAGTTAAAGTGTGTTGCATACATTATTTCTTTAGATTCTCACAAGTCCATGAGGTAGGTACAACAGATAGCTGCAGAATTTCAGAGAGGTTAAGAGAGTTGGCTGGAGAGCTGTTAAATGTCAGAAGAGAAATAACTGAGGTTTCTCCAATGCTTTCCCCTCCAATAGTGACTTTCTACTACACTGTACTCACTCCCTTACAAGAGAAAAGCAGCCCTCAGGGGAAGGGATGAGGATGTAAGAGCTAAGGAGGAACAGCAGCAGTTATTCAGAAAGGAGGGAGCCAGGAGACATCATTGCCCCATATGCCCAGCGTGACTGTGACTGCACAGGACTCTCCTCCCTATGCACCATGTACCATGGCCTCGGTCCCTGAACATGCCCATCCACATTCCAGCTCTGTCTCCCATTTCCCCCTGGCAGAACCCCTGTTTTCTTCAGGGTTCAGGGCAAGGATCATCTCCCCCACGAGTACTATCCTGATCCCAACAAAGTTGCTAGTGTCTCCCTCCAGACCTGGACATCTCTTTGTCTATATTTTTCATTAAATTATCTGTTTATGCTGTTTTTCTCCAATAGAATCTAAGCAACTAGAGAATAGGGGCTATTTGGTTTGCATCTCCAGCATCTAATACCAGTGCCTGGTACTGAATAAGTGATTAATAAGTGCTTATTGAGTGTTAAAGAGATTATAGCTAATAACAATATAATAACAATAATGACAATGATAACAACATATTTATAATATTCTTTTAGATTCATACAGACTGTGCCTTCCTCACAACAACTCTGAGATTAACAGGTAAAGAAACTGTTAACAGAAGAAATACCCTATCTATGAGTGCACAGCTAGTTGAGGTACAATTTAAATCCCACCTAAGTCTAATTCATTGCAGCCTAAAGGTCAAGGATAACATAGAGTGTGAAAGACCATAGTGTTTGGCAATTCAGAGGTTACTGACACCTTGGGGAGAGAAATTTCAGTCAAGTAGGGGTGTTGAGCATGTGAAGGGGATGAAGAAATGGGAACAATGAAAACAAATTACTATTTCTATAAGTTTAGTCATGAAGGAAAGATAAAAGCTTTCAGAGGATGACAAGGTTGAGAGTTTGGGATTTTTTTTAATTAACTGGTATAAGGTAAGACGACTAAACATAATAGAAATGGTAAGTGTATTGCTTACTTATAATACATTTTGGAGATACCTATAGCAACCTTGAAAATTTCCATTTTCTTGAATTATCCATGCAAAATTCCCACTTCTTGGCATAGATGACCAAAAGTTAACTATACTCCATCTCTTGCTTTCTGGGCTAGTAAAAGTGATAACAGATGGGAAACTGGAGATTGGATGAGTTATTGATTTTGATACCTGACCTGGGTCTGGGTTTTTGTCATTATCATTACTTTTTCCACTGAAGCATATCTCCTTCTAATGCAATTCTTCTTTTTCCCATATCCATCCAACTTAATGGAAGATTTCCTCTGGTGTTATTGTTGTTGTCTTCTTGAGGGTACCAGTATAGAACTCTATCTGCTTGTTTGTATTCCTGCTACGACTTTGTCTTCCAGTTATACATGTCAAAAATTACATAGAAACTAGATTTAGTTTCTCCCTTCTGTTCTGCCATTTGAACAACAGACTTCTTTGGTAGAATGAGAGACGAGCCATCAGGCAACTGTCTCATTCTGTTTGGGAGAGATACTGAGTAATCAATCTAACAGGGTCTTGGCAGAGATGGAGACTAAAAAAAGTCACTGGTATACAAAGAAACTTGCATCCTGGTGGCTGGGCCATGTCTGGCCATGGAGGTCCTGACTTGGGGAACAAAGGCATGGGTTGAAGTGAAAGAGAAACTATGTGGGGAACAACCCCAGGTAGAGGAGGCCCTGTATCCCTTTGGTTGCTATCTATAGGTACAGATGTCAGTGCCCTTCACGGTGTGAGGAGGTTGAAGACCACACTACTTAACCATGCCGTATCCGTTCTACAGGTGATCACCTACTCCAGCCGTCAGGTCTATAACAATTTGACCGAGGAGCAGAAGGGGCGTGTAGCCTTTGCTTCCAACTTCCTGGCAGGAGATGCCTCCCTGCAGATTGAGCCCCTAAAGCCTAGTGATGAGGGCCAGTACACCTGCAAAGTGAAGAATTCAGGGCGCTACCAGTGGAACCGTGTCAACTTGAAAGTCCTGGGTAAGCCATGGGTACTAGGGCACTCCCCTATCTCCCATAATTTTGTAGACTTACAATATATGCATGCACTCTACTGACCTAGCATTTCTTGGACACTTCCATTTTATGGCAATATTGAGAAATTTACTTTCTTTCAAGCTGGGATTTACTTCAGAGGTCCTCTATGGCTATCTCTAGATAGCCAAGTAGAACCACATTAAATCTTCCTCTGAAGACGCGTGCTTATTTATTTATTTTTTTTTACACCATTAGTGAAAGAAAATTAATTCATCCTCTTTGGCAACATATTCCACTATTTAAGAATCTTCTAGAGAATAAATGTAAAAAAACAAAACAAAACAAAACAAAACAAAAAACCCTAGATCTTTTTCAAATAAAATGTCTATCTAGGTCTCCTTCCTTGACTTTATGTTTGGGAAGATTATTTTAAACTCGAGTATAAAATTTTTATTTTTGTCCTAATTAAATTTCATCTTGTCTCAATGTTCTAGATAGATTTTTTTTATCTTAATTCTGTCATCCAGTCTATTACTTATCCATTCCATTCTCTAAACTCCCCTCTCCAAGTTTTGTGACATTTCTAAACTAGATAAGCCTGTTAGTTATGTTTTTATCCCAGGTCAGGCATCAAAATTTTAAACAGTGCAGGGCCAAGAACAGCTCTCTGGATCATCCTACTTGAGACCTCCTTCCAAAATGAACTAAAATCATTATTAATCACTCTTTGTGTCTTATCATTCTACCAATTAAAAAAATCACAATATTACTTACTCTTATCTAACTCAAATGTTTCCATGTTGTCTACACATACAGCAAGAAATTCTATCAAATGCTTTGCCAGAATCTTCTTAAACTATATCTTTGTCATTTCTTAATCAATCAGTCTAGGTACACTATCAAAAAATTAAGTGAGGTTCATTGGGCATATCTGTTCCTGATGACTGTTTGTAATCATTGCTTTCTTTTCTAGTTATTTAGTAATATTCTCAAATTTTCTCAAGAATTGAATTTAGTCTTACTGGCTGATAGGTTATAGACTCTAACCAATCTCTTCCTTTTTTGAAACTTAAGAATCCAGGACATATTCTTCTTCAGTTCTATAGCACCGCTCAGGTGGTCCACAGTCATTTGAAAAACAGTAATATTGACTTAGAAATCTTATCTGCTGTTCATTCAGTACCCTAGAATGTAGTTCCTCTAGTCCTAGTACCTTGAACTTAGTGAGGAAACTAGAGAGGTTCTTTTGTTTCCTTAGTTTCTTCAAGTTTAAACTTCTAATCAGATATTTTTATTGTCCTTTCCATCCCAAAGATCTTTTTCCTTGGCAGAGGAAACAAATAAATCAAGTTGCTTTCTCGTTGTCATCCCTTATCTTTATCTAGTCCCATAAAATATTCTTTAATCTTCCACTTTTGCTCAGTTTAGTTTTCAAAACCCTTTTTCCTTTTTAATCTTAGCTTTCTTCATTCACTCTGAGCTGTTATTATTTTACTGTGCCATTGTCAGTCATTTTTCAGTTGTGTCCCACCCACTCTTCATAATCCCAATTTGGGATTTTGTTTGACAAAGAAACAGGAGTGGTTTGCTATTTCCTTCTCCAACTGAAGCCAAAAGGGATTAAGTGATTTGCCCCAGTCACAGAGCTAGTAAGTATCTGAGAATGTATTTAAACTCAGATCTTCCTGACTCCAGACCCCTTGCTGGATTCATTGAGCTACCTAGTTGGACTACTGGACAATTGGAATCTTACAACAGGCAAGGGAACATAGGGAGTCTGAGAAAGAGGCAGACTAAAGGGGAATTCACAGTTTTTTTAGAGGCGTAGGAGCAGGGCAAACATATTATTAAAATCAAAGACCAATCACTTGGTTAGAGCTTCCTGGGTTTCTGTCTTTAAGGATCTGAAGTGCTAGAACAATCTTAACAAATAATCTTAACAAATCAATTCTTAGGGCAAGCAAATCACTTGTCAAAATCTCCTGGCTATGTTCAGGTGACTATTCAACCCCTGATGCAGACTAAAACACCTCCCAGTTTTACCACCCTGGGTGATTTTCCCTAATTTTCAACAAATCCTCCAGAGAGGGACATCCAAACATAACCAAGACCTTCTTATTCTTCTTTTAATATTTCTTGGAATATCACTATAGGTATGATCTAATTTCTCTGGTGACATACCGCCATTGGATCACTGGACAAGAATCCCACATTTAACTGTACCAACAGTTAAATAAATATTTGTAAATGATCTAAAAAATGTGGTTCTTAGAATCCCATCTGCTATTGTCACTATCATTATGGAAATGGATAGAGTCCTACAGGATGAAGGGCCTATTTTTACCTACAGTTAACAAATTATCCTCTCTTTCCCCCCATTCCCCTTCCAAAATACATACTATACAAATGTATCCTGGTAGTTATGGGGCCCATTCCCCAAACCATCATTACCATATAACACATTAGCTCTCTCCTCAATAAAGAATGAGAGCTGCATCCATAGGATGAAATTGTACTGGGAGAAAAAAATAGATCAAGTTCAATTGATGGACTATTGATTTATATTACTCTATTCCCTTTCTTTATAAAAACAATAATAGCTAGCATGTATAAAGTAAGGTGCTTTTGCAAATATCTCATTTCATCCCTGGGAGGTGGGTGCTATTATTATCTCCATTTTACAGATGAGGAAGTTTCAGAATTTTAACTCAAATCTTCCTGACTTCAGGTCTAGTGTTCTGTATACTGTACCACCTAACTGCCACATAAAGGAATCTGAAAGTTGCTTTCAAAGTTAAAATGATATTTTTTTCAAGTGATCTAGTGATCTAATATATTTAAGAACTTATCTGAAGACATCCCAGCAGATGAATGATATCTTCTTTCCTAAATTTTTAGATTTCTTAAGGTTTTCAATGTAAAATGTTAACTCACAAACTCATATGCCTCCTTTGCTTAAGAAAAATTTCCTGTGGATCAAAGCATATTCACCTTTTTGTTGTTGTTTGCTTTTTTCCTTTTCTTTATTGTGTTTTTTTCCCCCTTTGGATCTGATTTTTTTTTTTAATGCAGCATGATGAATATGGAAATATGTTTAAAAGAATTGTATATGTTTAAGCTGTATTGAGTTATTGCTGTTTTGGGGGGGGAGGGAGAAAAATTTGGAACACAAGGTTTTTCAAAGGTAAATGAAAACTATCTTTGCATATATTTGGAAAAATAAAATATTATTTTTTAAAAAGAGTAAAAAGAAAGATTCCAAATTGCAAATTTAAAATATATTTCATTATTTTTTCCATGGTAAGACTAGTTCCAAACTTGAGTTAACCCTTTTCAACAGCACTACAAGGAACTGAAGAGGTTAAAGGAGGGGAAGATAAGCCAAATTGATTGGGGGATTGAGGAGAGATTCTCAAAAGAAGTCAGTTATTAAATAGCATACCTAGAAACTTTGCAGTCTGATAACATGGTATTCATTTCCTTTCCATGCACATAAGAGGATTTTTTTATTTGTTTTCTATTTTTTCTCTTTCTTAATCAAGTTAGTAGAAGATAGGTACTTGGAAGAATAAGAATTATCTTTTATGTTTAAAATCCCTATAAAAGACCGATTAAGTCATTTTTAACTTAACTCCTTCTTAAAATGTTAATCCCCAAAATTTTAAGATGTTCCCCATTCTCTTCCCCATTCCCCTTACAGAGAAGGCAACTGATCCATTGGGAGAAATAACTAGTCCAAGGTCACAGAACAAGATAATGTCTGAATAATGCACCTCCCACTTAAGCATTTTGAGTTTAATAAATTACTTTATTCACCTAGTGGGGAGAAAAAAGCTAAAAGTCCAGCAGAGTCATTTATCTGATTAAAAATTTATCTTGGCTAAAGCTCTCTAGCTCTGCAGAAAGCTATTTGGCAGTTTAGTGTTTTGTTTTTCTGAGGGGATGACAGTGCTTACTGATTGAGGTCTGAATGGAGAAGGGAAATCCCTTTTAATTTCTGTGGAGTAGCACACAGATTGTGTACCCTTCTCTGAGTTTTAAGAATTAAAATTTCAAACACTCATGAAAAACTGATTTCTCCTTTAATATCTAGACAAGAATCCCACATTAAAAGTACCAACAGTTAAATAAATTTTTATAGATGGTCTCTAAAAATGTGATTCTTAGAGGGGCATTTGGACTGGAATAAAGCTTTGAAAAGGAAAAGCTTATTTAAAAGGTCAACATTGATCTATCTATTCTTTTAAGTGGGGGCCAATGAATTGTAGATTTTTAAAAGCATGGCTTAATAATTCTGATGACAGTACTTTTCAAAGGTATGCTCTACTGCTATATGCAGAAAATGTAGAAATTGCTTAGTCAGAACTGGTTTTATCAGAATTCTCATCTTGTCTGTAGCCCCAAGGCATTTTGTCAAATCATCTACCTTTTAACGAATAGAAATATTATTTAAGCAGTGGAGTTGGAAAGACTCCTCTTCCTGAGTTCAAATTTGACTTCAGACACCTACTAGCTGTGTGATCCTGAGCAAGTCACTTAACCCTGTTTGCCCCAGTTTCTTCATCTGTAAAAAAGTGCTGAAGAAAAAAATGGCAAACCACTCCAGTATTTTTGCCAAGAAAACCCCAGATGGGATCATCAGAGTTAGACTATCCTGAACAGTAAAAAGTAGCTAGCTGCCCTATTTTTTGGCAGAATGAGCCATTTAATTAGTTAATAGATATCTGGATGAATGAAGTCTTTAGTGACTTCCACATCATTGCTCTTGTGCCAGGATGGTGATCTGTTTTCCAATCTTCATCTATTGTTTCCATATGTGTAAGTGATATATTGTTTACTTATTCCAATGACAAATATGAATATTTACCGCTTCAATTATCTATGCCAAAATTCTCTCTCCTAAAGTTCTGGTTTAATTTACACCAGCATATCCTTTCAAATAAGCGTTTACCTTTCAAAGCTTTGTTCTAGTCAAAGTTCCTCTCTGGCCAAGTGTGAGTGATAACCTATAAGATCAAATCTGCCTCTTTTATTGTAAGAAATTCCGGTTCCTCTTGCTTGTCACCTATATTTTGTACCTCTGTGTGTATCTGTATTAATGTATTGACCAGACAGACAGACATCTGACTCCTTGTGTTTTATTATTGGCCACTTTCTTGAATTTCTGCTTTCTTTTACCAAGCATCTCTGTTGCTAGTATTCTCATTGTAATAGGCAGTTTTCTCCTCTTCACAGTCCTTTTTCCTTTTGCTTTTTATTTTAAGGCATTTTTGATTGGATTTGCAAGATAACAGATAAATATATTTTTGCTTGTCTCACATGAGGTTACTTCATCCCAGACCAAGATTTCATCATTTCTTTATTTCAAATTGTCATCCAAAAATCACAACTAGCCTATACATGGGATTAAATCTTAACATTATGAGATTATTTCCTAGAAGAGCAGGGATTGTCTTTTGCCTCTTTCAGTATCTTCAATATTTAGTGCCATTCCTGACCCAGGATTGCTGTTCAGTTATTTTTAGCTGTGTCTGATTCTTATGACCCTATTGGGTTCTCCTGGCCAAGATTCTGGAGTAATTTGCCATTTCCTTCTGCAGCTTGTTTTACAAAATAGGAAACTGAGGCAAAGAGGTAAAGTGACTTGCCCAGGGTCACAGGGCGAGAATCAGAGGTCGGACATGGGCTCCAGAATAGTCTTCCTAACTCCTGTCTAGGCAGCTCACTGCACCACCTGGCTACCCCAAAGCAATGTTAGCAGTGCCCTGTAACTAGATGAGCTAACTGACTTTATAAAGAAAACTAGTTTTATCTAAAACTGCTCATTTTCTGCTGTTGAACCTACAGCTTAATAACATCCTGTTATTAAGTGCCTGGCAACATCTCGTCTAAAATTGTTTCTGGGCTTTGAGAAGAGAAAGCTGGGAAGGGCTGTTTCTGAGGCAATATCTACTAGGAAATAGGGGAACGTGGCGCCTGGAGAGGGGAGGAGAGGGAAGGCCACGAGTAGGAGTCCTGTAGCAGGTTGTTTCCTACCAGACTGATGGGAATCATCCCAGTCTTGCCCTTTGGGATCCCTGAAATTAACTGAATATGGTTGTTTATGATGCCAGTGAAACCATCTAAACCCAAATGTGAGCTCGAGGGCGTGCTGACGGAGGGAGGGGACCTGACCTTGCAGTGTGAGTCATCTTCGGGCACAAAGCCCATCGTGTACCACTGGCAGCGCGTCAAGGAGAAGGAGGGGGAGGACGAGCACCTGCCCCCCAAATCACGGATCGGTGAGTCACCTGTCCGCTTTCTCTTCAGGCCGGCACATGAGTTAGGTTGGGAAGTCAAACATACTGAATTCTAAATCTCTACCAGCAATTTCCTCTATGACTTGAGTAAGTTGCCAGAAGTCAGTCACTCCACATATAAAACAGACATCTGGTAGCTAATCCCTCTCTTCTTCATGAAAGTGGTATGTGATATTCAGAGGAATTATGATACAGTGGAAAGAGCCCTGGACTTATTGCTAGAAGATCTGGGTTCAAATCCCAGTTTTGCTATGACTTATTTGTATGGTGTTGGGTTGGTCATATAACCCCTCTAATAATTATCTGTAAAATAATAATAATATTTACCATTTATGTAGAATTTTAAAGTTTGCCAAGCTCTTCATGTATGTTACCTACAACTCTGTGAGGTAGGTGCTATTGTTAACCCCATTTATTTTGGATGAAGAAACTGTTACAAAAGGGGTGTTGTGATGTGCCTTGGGCCACAAAGCTATTAACTGTTTTGGGCAAGATTTGAACTCTAGTTTTCCTTCCTCCAAGACCGGATTCTATCCATTTTCCTACTTAGCTGTCTTAGGAATAGAGAAACGATGATAATAACTCTTGTACTGCCTTTTTGGTTATGAAGAACCTTGCAAATAATAAAGCTCTGTAAATTTGAATTATTTTTATTGAAAGGAAAGAGCAATCTAAGTCATTCTTATTTTATTTGCTATTCTCTAGAAACCTACCATCCCTTGCTAATTTTAGAAAAGTATCTAAAATGAAAATGCCCACCGATTTCTCCCTCTTAGTTAATAGTGAATTATGTTGGTCAATCAATTTGTATTGATAAATTATTTATATACCCACAGTGCAAATTAGATAGCCATGAATCTGCCTAGGAAGAATTTACAATCTGTCTTTCTGTTTTATGTTTAAGATTATGAAAATCCTGGGCGTGTTTTGCTGCAGAATCTCACTTTATCTTCTTCTGGACTGTATCAATGCACAGCGGGCAATGAGGCTGGGAAGGAAAGCTGTGTGGTTCGAGTGACAGTGCAGTGTGAGTATGGGAGGGCAGCAGAAGCACCATGAGTAAGTATGGGAGGGTAGCAGCAGAAGGAGGAAGTCTTGCTCTCTTGAGACTTCCTGCACAGAGTACTGTGTTTCAGGGACAGAAATTCTGAGCATGAACAAGGTCAAGATCACAGTTCTATTTCCCAGAATGATTTCATAATTTGCCAGGTGACTTGGGAAGATTTATTCTATCCAAGTTTAGGAGGATACTTGCAAACAAGAGTGAAGAGTTTAGCAATCCATTAAATGTATGTAGGTAGTAGCCTACCCTTTCCCAGGAGGATCACAGGGAGCCAAAGAAAATTAACATTTTTTTTTGATAGGCCTATACCACTAGTCATTCAAAACAAGAATAAAAGAAGTTTTTTTTGTTTTTTTTTAAATACATAAAGAAATTCCTATTTATTGCTGGGGGAGGGAGTTGATAGGAAAGGAAGGAAGTAGAAGGAAGTGGGGGAAAAAATCTTATTTGAAAAAAAAGCTAAAATTAAAACATACACATAAATAGAATGTCCCTAAAGATACAGTTCTAAATGTGGCTTTTTAACAATTTGCTCTGATCAGTTTGTCAGCTTCAGAATTTCAAAGAGGAAGTCTGCATTCTATCATGCAGCAGGCTAACAAGGTCTGCTTAGTGTAGTAAGCAGTTTCTTTGTCTTATGCTCAGATCATCTTCCAGTGTGAGCCTCATAAAGAGCAATTGATTGCTGATATATATATTTTTAAGATATCAGAAGATATATGATGGCCCCATGGGCATAAGGGTCTACAGACGAGCTACTACAGATGAGTCTTGAGAAAAACTATTTGAGTACATATGGGAAACTGATTCTCCTAATAAAAACTGCAGGCATTTCAGAGGTAGGGAAATGGTTCAGGGAGCTTCCAAACCCCACCTACTTAATAAATACAAATCTGCCACAGCCTCTTTAAGTCTCTGTTCTCACATCTATAAAATGGGAAGAATGAATCCCAACCTATCTACCCCTGTGATAGATGAAAGGTGAAATGAGGAAACAAACATTCAATCTTACAAGCACATTGATTTATTCAGCAATGCGTGGCATGCCTCCCCAAAAAGGGCCTTAACCTTCTTATCTTAGGCCTGTATTTAGAATTCAGAGAGAAATTTTTATACATTAAAACAATCAAATAGGAATAACTAATTAAAAGGAAACAATACAACATCAGACAATCTGATTTCTAACTAGAAGAAAGATTGGGGATATTTCAAGTTGGAAGAGGGATACTGAACAGTGTGCAATTTTCTGAAATTAGGAAAAGAGGTGAATCATTCCTCCCAAGTGTTTGTATGCAAGGGAACATGGAAATAACTGATTGCTCAGCATGGGGACAATTTTTAGATAAAATATATGGGTTGCTTGAGATGTACAAATTTAAGAAAACTTCTTGCTTCAGTCTTTGCATCTGGCTAAGTTTTTGGTCATCATAACCTAGGACATTAGTTAAGAATCTCTAAACAGCAGGTAGAAGTGGTCTAGTTTTCCAGCCATACAGGGCTAGGTTCAAACAATACAATAAGATTTTCTCCCAATTCCCACAATTGAGCAAGCTTTTCTTACAAGACAGAATTTGAAATAGGCCTAAAAAATAAAAGGGAATTGAGCTAGCTCCAGAACTGAGTCATAAAATGAAGTCAGTGTGGTTCACCCAATTTCCACCAACACCTGCCATTCTAATCCCCTCAATTTCTTCAGCCCCATCCACCCCCAAGTTGTGAATAAAGTACTTCATAAACTAAAGAATACAACATAAACATGAACCATTTGTTATTATTATCATTTTTATTGTTTGGCTAGATGTAGGAATTTAGAGATTCTGAGTATAAATTGGGAAAGAAAAATATCAAGTAGTTGAGTGATTTCCTAGCCCTCCCTGAATCCTACTTCTAAGTTCTTGTGTCTAAATCTCACCCCAAGTCAAAACTAAAAATTTCATTTTAATTCATTTTTATTATGGGGGAAGGAGAAGAAAGAGAACAAGAAAGGAAAAGGGTAGAAGCAAAAAGTTACTCATTTGCCATCTTTAGAATAGTTGTTCCAAATCTCAGCTTTTTTAATGACTTAATTGCAAAAATATAGAAAATGATGGTGCCCCACCACAGATAAGTATGGTGGTAGTTGTTTTATATTCTAGAGGGAAGCACTACATAACCCATTCTGAGGGTGGTATTTTCTAAGTGTCTGGTTTTTTCAGCTCATGTCCAGTTCTGATTCTGCTTTCTGAGGATACAGATGTACAAAGCATTGGCATGGTTGCGGGTGCAGTGACAGGTATAGTGGCTGGAGCCCTGCTGATTTTCCTCTTGATATGGTTGCTCATCCGAAGGAAAGACAAGAATAGATATGAAGAAGAAGAGAGACCCAATGAAATCAGGTAAAAAAAAAAAATCCCCTAACCTGTTTTAGGATCTTTTATTTCATTTTCTGTTTAAAAAAGAAGAAAGAAAAAGAAAAAAGGGAGAGAGAGAAATAGAGAGACAGGGAGGGAGGGTGAGAAGAAGGAAGAAGGGAAGAAAGAAAAAAGAAAGAAAGACTTCCCAATCACCTATACTTATTACCTTGGGATTATTCTTGACTCTTTTCACTGCCTTAATTCCTATACATCCAATCATTTGCCCTAATTGATTCTCATTCCCTAACATGTCCTGTTTTTAGTATTCATTTTTCCACAAACCTGGTTCAGGCCCTCACTTGCTAATTGGTATCCCTGCTTCTATACTTTCTTCACTCTGATCCTTCATTCACATAACTGCCAAAATATTTTTTTTCTAAGACACACATCTAACCCTGGCTATTCAAGAACCTTTGAGGGCCTTCAAAGATTCAATAAAATTTCTCAATCTTCAACAATCTATATTGTTGAATATATATACCTTGAATAACTTCCTCTCATACATTTTGCATTCTAGCCAAATTAGATTACTAGCTGTTCCCCAAACTATCTTGTACCACTATGCATTGACAAAGCCATCCTCCATACCTTTAATACTCTTGTGAGAATTTTTATTAAGACTTGGCTCACATGCTACTTCTGCGATAACTGCCCATTCAAATCACCTTCACAACTCTACATGTTATTTTTCCACCAGCACCCAACCCCAAAAGAGCATAAATTCCTGCTTTGTTTTTTATTTCCCAGCACCCAATGCATTGCGCAGGGTAAGTGCTTAACAAATGTTTGTTGAATTCACTTGAATTCTGGATCAAACTTTGTGGTTATCAGCAATATGACGGCAAGCACTCCCAATTTCCTCTTAAATGCCTCTTAGCCATGCATCGGAGATTCCTCAAATTGAGTGTTCTTTTAGTTAGGGTAGTCTAGCCCAGGGACATAATGCTCAGTAAAGCGCTTTTCTGGGTTGTTCCTAAGACAGTAAAAAACCTATAATTCTTTTTTTTTTATTTTTTTTAATTTTTATTTAATAGCCTTTTATTTACAGGTTATATGCATGGGTAACTTTACAGCATTAACAATTGCCAAACCTCTTGTTCCAATTTTTCACCTCTTACCCCCCCCACCCCCTCCCCTAAATGGCAGGATGACCATTAGATGTTAAATATATTAAAATATAACTTAGATACACAATAAGTATACATGACCAAAACATTATTTTGCTGTACAAAAAGAATCAGACTCTGAATTATTGTACAATTAGCTTGTGAAGGAAATCAAAAATGCATGTGTGCATAAATATAGGGATTGGGAATTCAATGTAATGGTTTTTAGTCATCTCCCAGAGTTCTTTCTCTGGGCGTAGCTGGTTCAGTTCATTACTGCTCCACTGGAAATGATTTGGTTGATCTCGTTGCTGAGGATGGCCAGGTCCATCAGAACTGGTCATCATCTAGTATTGTTGAAAAACCTATAATTCTTTTAGTAAAATAGTATTGTTGTAATACAGCTAAACAGGGAGCATGATCTAACAGAATCAGCACTGGACAAGAAACCATCGCTAGGTTCTAATGTTCTTTCTGTCAACGACTAGATGTGTGACTTTGGACAGATTAAACTCTTTGAATCTCAGTTTCTTCATCTATAAAATGATGATACCCTGACAAGTAATAGAAGTGCCGTTAGAACTGAACGGGATTAACCGAGGTGGGAACCCACTGAAAGGGCCACAAAGAGCAGCAATTGTAAGATGCTCCAGGACTGAGATGCTCACTCCACTTTATAGGTCTGATTTATTTCATATTAAGGATTCTCATATACGCTCAAAGTTGGAGAGTATTTCAGAAATAATTTAGTCTTATATTTACTTATACTATAAACCCAAAGAAGTCTAGCCCACATGTGTTAGAATGCTTTTGTTCATACTGAGTTAAAGTCTGTGTTCCTTTAGCTCCTACCCCATCGGATTCTCTTTGCCCTGTGGGCAAACAACATAAGTTTTAATCACTTTTCCTTGTATAATTTTCTCTCTTTGTTCAAAGAGAACTCAGCGGTGCACACGAAAGAACTACCCAGCCCCATTTAAGGGTCCAGGGAGATGTTGCTGTGCCGCAGCGACCATGACTCTGGATTACCTTTCTCAGACTCTTTCTATTTTCCTATTCGTTTCCCATTAGACTTTTGGTCTCTTTCCGTTTTCCCAGCACGTACACGCAAACAAACACCGCCGCCTTCCGCGTAAGGCGCTGACAGAGAGCGTCCCTTCCAAGCTCGCCAGCACTTTTTCTCTTACTTTTACACGGTGCCCCCCACGCCCGAGCGACCTTTTTAGGGCCGAGCCCCCACATCCCTCAGCGGGAAGCAGCCGCTGGGCACAACTTGCTGGTCCATCCTTTCTCGCGCGGTCCCCGCGCGCAGGCCCCCAGACTTTCCCACCTTCCGCCTCTGCTGACCTGTCAAATAGGCCTTCCCTGCCCCCTTCCCCTATGAACTGAACGGCCGCGGCTGCCCCGCGCTCCGCAGCCGAGTGTAGCATCTCCGTTTGGCCACCACCTCTCCCACGGGGTGGTCTCTCCCTCCTCGCTCCTTGCCCTGAGTCAGACCGGGCACGGGCGCGAGCAGGCTCCCCCCCCCCCCCCCCGACCAGACGTTGCCCCTCTAGTCTCGGATCACGGCCGTTCTCTCCCCGTCACTCCGCCTCGTGGCGCCCCTCTAAACCCCCACCGTCTGCAAGGGCCCCCCTGACCGGCCCTGGGCGCGCGGCTCCCCGCTGCTGCTGCTGCGTACGTGCTACACACCGCGCTCTTTGCGCGCGCCCTTGGGAAGCGGGGCTGCCCCCCGAGGGCTAACCCCCTCTCCTTTCCGTCCGCAGAGAAGACGCCGAGGCCCCCAAAGCGCGCCTGGTGAAGCCCGGCTCCTCCTCCTCCGGCTCCCGCAGCTCGCGCTCGGGCTCCTCCTCCACCCGCTCCACAGCCAACAGTGCCTCCCGAAGCCAGAGGACGCTGTCCAGCGAGGCTGCCGCCGCGCAGCCGGGGGCAGCCGCCCACCCCTACAGCTTGGTGGGCGCCGAAGCCAGAGGCCCCGAGCCAAAGAAAGCCCCCCACGCCACTCTGTCCAAAGCGGGGGCCGGCCCCGGCGCGGTCCCCGGCCAGAACCGGGCCTTCCAGACTGTCTGAGCGGGACGGGCCCCCCCCCCCCCCCCCCCCCCCCCCCCCCCCAGCCCCCCGGGGAGGCGGGGAGGCCGCCCCTGCCCCGGACCGCGCTGCGAGTACTTTGCCTTCCCTGGACACCACCTAAGGATGAGATGTGGACCGAGGCCTCCCCCGAGAGGCGTTTCCTCGGGCTTTAAGACTGGAACGGGCGGCGTCTCCGTATCTCGTAGCCAGGAACCTGGGGAGGGAGGAGCATGCTAGAGCCTGTTTGGCACCACTACTCTGACTTTACCGTTTCCAATAAGAAATAGGGTTTCGCTCATAATGTCCTATGCACCTGTACAGACACCTGTTGAGTTACTAGGTTTATGCAACTATCCAAGCAGGATCCGCCGAGATGTGGGTTACTCGGGTAGCCTTAGAGTTGCCTCACCTGCCCAGTCTAGTTGGTTCACTACTTCTGAGAGCACTGAAACACAGAGCCCTGACTCGCGTCCTGCTTTTACTTCACTTGTGGGGAGGCTTGGCCCCCAGTTGTAAAGGGGGAATGGAAGAGGTCCGAGAAAAACATGAAGCAAAGGAGTCTTCCATATTTCATATGCTTGGAATCCTCCTACTTAACGGCAAAATTCTGTAAGCAAATAAACTAAAAACTTCTCCAGGGATGAGCTAAAGATAGAGTGTTTTGTTCAGGGGATTTCTGAGAAATATCAAGATTATAATTATAAGGCCATCTTAGCTTTTCTTTCTTTCCTGTCTACCAGGATTTTTGCTTTGGGGATCTATCTATATAGGAAGAGAATGTTCATTATGTGTTTTAAAAAAGTTCTAAGAAAGTGGTCTTCAAGAGAGGAGACATTCTTTCTTAGTGGATAACTCACATTTATAGTGCCATTTACAGTTTGGAACATACTAACTCTGACTTCTGCCATCCAATGAACAGTGCAATTATTCTTATCCCAGTATTTCTGATAAATAAACTAAGATTCAAAGGGACCTGATGAATTAACCTATAGCCACCCACTACCTGGACCCAATTCATCCAGCTTTTTGTTCAGTCAGTGCCCACTTCACATGCTGCCTCTTCACACCATGCTGCCTCTGAATGTTATGGACTTCCCCTGAAAATACCCTTTTCTCTTTCTGAGACCGCAAGCAACCCACATTTCAATACTGAATGAATAGAAAGAGGGTTGTCCTTCTGACATTTGTTTCTCAGGAGTGCTAAAAAGACTCTTAAGGAGTTCTGCCTCCACTTGAGGAATTCTGCCTCTTATTCCATAATAGGTATGGCTCTAGTAATCTTGGGGATTCTTAGGGTTTGAAAGATACTGCAAACCAGGGCTTGACAAGGCTTCTGATGGTAAATGTTAACTATTCCCTTTTCTTGGGAGGGTGGAAAGGAAAGGAGAAGTAAGCTTTTATTAAGCATTGGGGGATACAAACACAAGCAAAAAGGACAATTTCTGCCCATGGAGAGCTTCTGTTCTAAGGAGGACACAGACTACAATTTAAGAGGGAGGAGGAAGTGCCAAAATGTATCTGGCCACTGAAGGGAAACGGCCTGGAAGGTGGAGCAGATGGTGGTAAGATAGGTTTGGCCAATAAGAGAATTCTTTTCCAAGTCTTAGACCATTAGCAGAGATTTCTGTGCTTCTCCACCTCTCATGCTAGAGGTAATACAAAACCAAAGTTGGAAAATGATTTTGTGGTAGGAGGGCTAGCTGGCCAAGTCCTGGTCAGGCTTGATTTTCTGTCACTTAGCTCACAGGTTAAATCTTTGGCAGCTAACTGTGTATCAGTTGGCATCTTAATGGGGGAGGGACAGAATCCAATAGGAATAGAGAATAAAAGTTGGGGGTAAGGATGGGATAGGGGCCTGCCAAATCAATTTTTTTTTTTATTATTTTATAGTTTTATCTATGTTGTTTCAAAAATCATCTCTTCTACTTTATGGCATGATGACTCTTCCTTTAAACAGATCTAATTTCCTTTTCCAGAGCTGGTGACACTATACACCCCACCCTCCTCCTGCCCTGCCCCAACACACATATACAGTCCACTCAAATTTCACTGTCTACTGAGGTGTCCTTGGGAATAAATGGAGTAGAACACAAGGGCAGAGTCTTAGGAGAGAAAAGGTAAAGCTCAAGATGGAATATGTTTTCTCAAATGAAGGTTTGGGAATTGTAAATATTCTAGTGGAGACAATAATTTAATTGGCAAGTATTTAGCAAGGTCACTATTCCATCAAGCTGTTAACTATTCCACAGTTAAACTCATGGTTCATCACACAATATTATATTCATTTATAATACCCTTGTTGGTTCTATACAAAACTAAGCAAAAAAATAAAAAAATAAAAAAATGGAGAGGTTGGGACAAGGCATTATTCTATGGAATCTGTTTTGGAACCTGTGTAGCAATATCTTCAACTGAATTAAGATTACATTGGAATTCATAGCCTTTCCAAATTTCTATGGAGGTCTCGCTTGTATTTTCAATAATTTGCTATTTTGAATTTTGATTGGTGTCCCAGATTTCCAAAATATCTCAGTGTCCTGCCTAACCCTTCATCAATAGAAATTTGTCCTCTTTGGATGAAGAGAAACAAGTTTGGCTCTTTTGAAGAGGCTGGTTATAAGAAGACTAAAACTACTGTCTAATGTTCAATTGTTTTGGAACTCTTTTCATCGTGGAAATGTACAACAGATTCATAGTACAGATTGTTTCCCTGGAGATAAGAATTAGGAAGGAAGCTGCTGGGATATTTATTTAGAGAACCTTTTCCTGATAGCTCTGGAGGTCTGAAAATAAAGGCAGAACTGTTGCTATTTCAACCTGTATTCAATTAATCACTGATTCTTTAATAAGGGACTAAAAAAGGGACCAAAAAAAACTCAAAAGTTGGAAGAAACTTTGTGCATGAACAACCTTTTGGTTTGCAAAAAGAGGATGCAAATGGAATGTTGGTGTTTAGAAAGGAACCATTTTAATAAAAATATGTAAACCAAACAATTTTACATATTAATGTATTTAAGACAATGTTACACTGTACATAAACTTTTGAAGTAGAGTCGCTTTATGTATTTTTTTCCCCAATTATGTTGCTAAACTGAATTTATTCTTCTCTTACCTGATAAGAATTTAGTGTGGCTGGACCATATTTGAGCAACATGAAAGTCAAATATTTATTTGATTCTTTTGAATCAACAGTTTAAAAAAGGGGGGGTGCAATAGGGTAATCTACAATTCACATAAATTGTATTGGAAAAGTGTTTCTCAGCTCTGTTGCTCAAATAAAGAACAGAAGGACTGAAATAGACCAAATATGATCAATTTAAGGTCAGCTAGATGTGGACAGAAGTTCAAGCCTGCAGACAAGAAGACTATCTTCCTAAGTTCAAATTTGGCCTCAGATACACTTACTGGTTATGTGACCCTGGGCAAGTCACTTAACCCTGTTGGTGTCAGCTTCTCATCTGCAAAATGAGCTAGAGAAAGAAATAGCAAACCACTCCACCATCTTTACACTAAAAATGCCAAATGGAATTTACCAAAACAAAAAACAATGTAAGGTAGCACAGCACAAAATAGCATTTCAGATGTGGGAAGGCAGGTGAAAGTCTAGCCTTAACCAACTTTTCAAGTGTCTTCAAATCTCAAGAACTTAATACCATTTATTAACAATATAAAATTGGAAGTCTGAGTTTCCAGAGTAATGGCCTCTGCTTCAAGAGCAAAGGCCAGGGATACTACTAATAAAATACATCAATTCTTTAAATTTGTATAGCATGAAAAGATTGGTTTCTACAACCCACCATTTGGTGGGGAGAAAGTAAATAGAAAAGGAAAAAAATAGAAAAAGGAAAACATTTCCTCTGTTTGCTAGAAGAAACACAGTTTCAAGCCTTTCCATATGGCCTGAAAATTAACAACATTCAATTATTCATTCAAAAAAACATTAAGGCTTTACTGTGTGCATAATGCTGTGCCAGCTGTTAAGGGAGATACAAAACTTGCATAGAAGATGGTCCCTGTCTTGTAATGGCACAACTCATAAACAAAAAAATCACAGACTTAAATATGGAAGAGATGTTGGAGGTAGGTTATCTAGTCTAACCCTTTCATTTTACAGGTAAGAAAACTGAGGCTCAGAGAATTTAATTTATCCAATATTACAGTCACTATGGCATATCTACAATGTAAACGCAGATCTTCTGACAAAATCTAGCACTAGATGACTGATAAAGATACTTGATGGTAAGTAAATTAAAGAAGTGCCAAACAAAAGATTCTGGGGAGGGAGGAACAATTCATAGGTTGCATTTGAGATAGGATTTAAAGAATATCTAGGAAATAAACTGGGAAAAGGGGCTGGATTTTGCTGGTTTAAAGAATAGAATAAACAATGGCTAGAATTAGGAAAGACCAGTGTGTGGGCTGAGCACAGAGAGTAATATGATTGCTAGAGGTAAAAAAGGGCAAGGAGTGAAAGGTATATAAGGTAAAGTTGGAAAAGCAGGGTAGTAAGGGAGACCAAGGAAGTACATTTCAACTTTATGTTATGTACTACAGCATGCAGTGAAAACCCTGCAACAAAATGGTGAGTGACATGAAGACATCATAGGGAAGCTGAGTCTGGGGTCTACTGAAGAATGCAAACTGGAGGCAACAGTAAAGAGGTTATTGCTGTAGTCTAGCCAGCAGGGTCTGTAGTTGGGGTATGGCAATGAGAAAAGAGAGTGGACAGATGTGAGGATAGGTAGGGCTTGGGAAAGTGTTTGATAGAAAAGTTCTACATAGAATCTGAGACAGAAATAGAGAAGTCAGGAGAAGATTTAGGGGGGACATAATGGGTTTGAGGGATTGTTGAGAAATCCAGATAAACTTAATAGGATCATAAAACCAGAAGGTACCTCAATGGTTACATGGTCCCAGAGCCAGAAACAATAAAGTAGCAGGGGGCTTGCCCAAAATGTCATAGGAGAGCTGCTGCTTAGCTATCACTCACAGTCATTTGTCTGGTACACTTTCATCAGATGGTCCTCTCAGGCCTGCCTTCCCCAAGTGTCAACTGCCCCTGAAATGTCACTAAAACATCTAGTATGAGCAATAAGATCAGAAGTGCTAAGCCCTGTTTTCTTCTGCTCTCCTGTAACCCTCCTGTATTATTTATTTGTTGAATTCATAAGTGATGCTAAATTATCCCCTATATTTTCCTTTTATTCATTCTGTTTTCTGGTGCTCACTGAAACTAGTCCCCATCACAGCATTCTCTCCAAAGCCCTAGATGAGTGACCTTACTTCTTGCTCCCTCCTGCCACTTTCTACTTTAGCTCCTTTAGAATTTGCTCCATTTTGTCCAAATGCTTGCTACTTGCTATCCATGGCCCTCCAGGTCACTCCTCCACAGTTGCTTCCATATCTGGCTCACAGCCTCTCTCTACTTCATTCTCTCCTTCCTTTGAACATCATGGTCTCTGATTGCCTCAGCTTCCTTTGCCTCCAACCTATCTCTATCACCACACTCTTCCCACACCACCCAACCAAGCCTTTACTCAAAGTGAAAGAAGAAATCTCCAAAGATTATAAGGATATATCATTATATATCATTATTAAAAACAGCAATTTCCCTTCACTATTTTCTGATTCAAATGCCAAAGAAAACCACTTTGTTGTCTACAGATTTCTTGCCAATTATTTAGGCTGATTTGTCTCTCTGCTGCTCTCTATTTCACTGCTCTTTTCCACCTCTACTTGAATGTGAGAAAAGTAAATTAAAAGAACAGAAACTGACATCCATAAAATTCCAAATTGAGCAGCTCTACCCAAATCAATCCTTTAATATTTGTGGAATCTCTTTAATGTCCAGACAAGACATCATAGAGGAGATTGAAACCATCAGCTAAAATGAGAAGTTTTGGATTAAATGAGAATTTTCATAATGTATAATGGCCTCCAGCAGAGATTAGCATGACTATAGTTAGAAAGTTAAACTTATGTTACATATTTCCTTGGGGCTTCCTCACATAATGAAATGAATCACTTTTATTTTCCGAATGGTAATAACTTTCTTTACTGGATTATAGAAGCATAGCTTTACAACTAGAAGAGACTTTAAGGTCCATCTAATCTAATTCCCTCATTGTATAGATAAGGAAATTGGAGCTCAGAGAAATTAAATAATTCGTTCAAGGTCACATCTGGAGTGAAGAGCAGAACTGGGGTTTGAACTCTTATTCTGTGACTCTAATTCCAGGCTTTTCTGACTACACCATAGACTCCCAAACATTTTTATTTCTTTCCTACCAAACAACCATTTTACAAAATGCCTATTATGTACCAGGCACCGTGTAAGGGTTCCACTTTGCAAAGTTCTGTCTTTAAGGAGTTTGATTTCAATAGAAGGAAATGCCAAGTACATTTCTAAGTATATAGACAATAGAATTCAGTGGTCCTCAAAGTGTAGTCCAAAAAATTGTTGGGGTCTCTGAAACCCTTTCAGAGGGTCTACAAATTCAAAATTATTTTTTATTTCTAATATAGTAAATAAGTATAAATATAACCCATGTGAACAAAACTCTCTGAACAGATCCTTGATAGTTTTTTTTTTTTTTTTAACAACATGAAGATACTGAGAACAAAAGTTTGAGAACCACTGCACTAGATCAATGAATGAAAAGGCACTTAGTAAGAGCTTATTAAGGCCAAACACAAACTGAAAAATCAAGTCAATTCCAATACAACATAAAAAGGAAATTTCACTTGCAGGGCAGAAGAAAGGGTGCAGAAGTCCTAACAGTACACCATAGGACTGATAACAAAACTCAGAACTCTTTAGGTTACATATAAAGAGAAAACAGTGCCAGAGAGAAGAGAACAAGCATTATTGAGTGTCTTCAACCTGCTGGGCATTTTATAATACTTCACTAGAACCTTAGGAGATGTGCCATTGTTATCCCCATTTATTTTATTTTTTTACATTTGAAGGAACTGAGAAGATTAAATTACTTGCCCAGTCACACAGCTAATATTTCACGCTAGATTTAAATTTAAAGGTCTTCTTGACATCTGGCCCACCACTCTATCCAGTGAGCTATCCAGGACATTGCAGGGCATAGAAAAGGCATAGAAAATGAAAAGGGCTCCTCAGAAGAAATCTTGTCCAAGCTCTTTGAGTAGTGAAGTAGCTTGAATTAAGATAGATGGCAAGATGATTGGGTGCTCTTGTATAATATACACTTCCTGCAGCCTGGATGCTCCATGACTCTGAAATAGCGAGTGGGGAAAGGGAAAAATCAGAGTGGTTGAAGGGCAGGCTGTTTCCATAATATCAGTGCTTTCCACCAAGCTAACCTGGATGGGTTTTATATTTTAAAACAAACAAACAAAAACTAAGGGAGAAAGAGGAGGTCCCTAATAGTTGGGAAGAACCATAAAAGCTTTAAATGAGAGTGGCATTTGAACTGTGTTTAAAGTAAAAGAGGAAATGCACATTCAAGATAGTTTATGCATGTGAATCACACTTGAGAAATGGAAGGAAAGGGAAGTTCGGTGGGACTGTGGAACTCATGAAAAGGAATAATGTACACTAACTTAAAAACATCTTGGTATCATGGAAATAAAAAGTCAGAAGACCTGGGTCTTCCCAGCTTCACTTTCTTCTGCTACATGTTGACAATAATATTTTCACTCATAGGGTTTCTTTGTGGACTAAAGTAGGGTAACCCATTTTTATACTGTACAGAAATAACTGTGCTCAATAATTACATTTTGAGTCTAATAAAGGCCATGAAACATTGAAGATATAATTTGGAAGGTGTGTGATAGTATCTGTGATCCTAAAGAGATTGATAACAGACCAGGCTCCATACAAACATCAATCATTTGTTAACTTTCAAATTTAGAATTTGTGTAAGGGGGAGGGATAAGGAGGTAATAAGAAAAAGGAAAGACAAAGGGCTCTTCCTTGTATCTTCAGGGCCTAATTTATAGATCAATTGACAAGTAATTTCCATTAGCCACAAAAAAATGATTGCAACATAATTTGTCTTGCAGGATTTTGAAAGCTTCCTTGGTATAAAATCAGAACATAACCACACCCTTTACTGACTCAAATGTTCCCATTGACTAGTTTCCTTTACTTTCAGAAATGTTCTAGTCTTCATTTTGAATTGCTGAAAGTTTATCCTTACTTTCTTAAATTAAATAGGGCTAAACGGTAATTGTTCCCATCCAGAATCATTTCTAGAGTAAAAGATTTTTCAGCTAGCACTCCTACTCCCCTCTCCCACCACCATACAAATACTGATCGGATAGTCCTTAAAATGAAGCCCAAATTTCTTTTAATACTTACTCTGTCCACAGGCCTACCTCACTCTCCCTCATATTTTATTCAGTTGCCTTTTAGAGATTTCTTTTTCCACTTAGAGCTGCCCTTGAGGTCCGACCTAATTTCATCAATAAAAAACAAACAAACAAGGGAAGGATCGGTGGTATAGCTTTTGTTTAGCCTCGATCAGATTTATGGACTATGAATTACTGCACTTAATATGGACAGAATCAAAATTCTGTCAGCAGCTATAAGCAACGAGGAAGCTGACATCAGTTTTGCGTCCTTCAGTTATTGCAATTCTGCTTAGGAAGGACCTGCCCTTACAGACCTTGCCCTGTTCTCAAATCATTTGAGGACTCGGGGAAAGGTTGCCTCACTCGCTGCTTGCTCACCTTTGCTACACTTCGTTTTGAAACCCGGAATATTTTCACTCCAAAGAAACAAAGGGAGGTTCCCATGTTAGAAATGGTGACCTGATGGCAACCTGAGATCTCCTTTGGTGGTGGAAAAGGAAAGCCTACTGTTCTGGAACCTTGGACAAGTCATCTTTTTGGGGGTCTCATTTTATTTTGTAAAAGGAAAGGGTCACATTAGATCCCAAGTTTAAAAATCTATGATCTTTTAAAAAAATAATAATTTTTTATAAAATAATAAATTTTTTAATTTAAAAAAAATCTTTTAATAAAAGATGTGAGAAGAGTAATTTATATTATGCTGGGAGATGAAAATTCATCTGCCGTATAAAGATGCTGACTTAGGCTAGGGGATAACTTGGGCTTAGTATCACCTCCTAAACAGATGAAACGGAGACGCAGATATTTAGGTTTTTATCTAAACGCCAACCCTTTTCTCCCCCTCCCCCTCCCTAGTTCCGCTTCCCGCATCCCGGACCTGCATTTTTCTTCATTTTTAGGTTCTAGGTAATAGAAGGAACGGGGGAAACAATGAAAGAAAAGAGGATGCAGAGCAGAAGCAAAGACAGCCCTTCGGAGCTTGGGGGGGGGGGGGGGTTCAGCTCGCTTTCCTCCTGCAGAAAGCGACCGTCATGACGCCGTATTTTCAGGCAGCCCTTTCTAGTTTGTAAAGCATTTCCACGCTGCGCACTGGATGAGGTGGGCACTGAGGGCTCCGAGGTTCATTCCTCAGTCACAAAACGAGGGGGGTGGCGGATTTTTAAGACCACGAGGAGCAGAGCGGGACCTGTTATTGAAAAGCCCCGATAATTTCCCAGCCGCCCCTACACGGAGGAAACCATCCAGGGATTCTCCCAGGGCGGGCGGTGGTGCAAAGGAGTCGGTTCGAGAAAGATCCCGACTCCCTGAAACCATTAGATTTATGGAGGCGTTTTCTAAGCGCCAGGAGGTTGCTCTCCTTCCCATCCCCCACGCGTCTCCTCTAAGGCAAGGATGGGGGCGGGGTGGATGACCTCTAAGCTCCTTTCCTGCTGACATTCTGGGCCTGGGGACTCTGGGCTTGGGCGCAGTCGGGGTTTCGTGCCTAGGACGCCGCAAGACGCCCACTGTGGCTCGGGGGAGGGTGTGCGTGAAAGGGCTTAGTAAGGGGTCCCAGATCCGGCCTTCCTCCACCTCGTGTAAGGGGGGGAGGGGGGAATGATCAGTACTGCGTACTCCCCCATTTCCCCAGGCCGGTGCCCCGGCAACGCCCGCGCCCACACCCCAGCAAAGGACAACCCGGCATGCCTAGAGGTCTGGGAAGGCGCAACCCGGCCTCACGGCGAGGAAGAGGAGGACAAATTAAGCGGCCACCATTTTGTTCCCCCTTCACTTCCGCCTCTCCCAAGAAAGGCTTCCCCTCCCCCCGCGGCCCCGTCTGGGCCCCGGGGCTAGTCCGCCCTCGCGAGCAGCACCCCCAGAACTCGCCCCCTCCCGGGGCGCGACTGGTGGTCTTCTCGGTTGCCTTCCTAACTCTTTTTCTCCTTTTGTATCCCCGAGCGCATGCTCGGATTCCTAGAGAAAGGCTAGGCACCATTTTCCCTCCCCGCCCGCAACTACGGAGGGCTCCCGCGCGCGGGTTCCCATTAGCTCCGCCTCTCCCTCCCATTCTCTCCCCCGCCCTTCCTTTGCCGGACCGCGGGGGCGAGAATGAAAGTTCGAGAACGCGGAGGGATTTCACGTCACGGCTACGAGGGGCGGGATGAGGCGGGAAAGGGAGAGGCCTGAGGAGGAGGAGCAACTCCTTTCATTGGTCCGCAGCCGGTGGCGGCGTCACTATTGGACAAGAGCTCCAAGATGGGCAGCTGGGATGGGCGGGTCCTTTCTGGAAGGTTCGGCGACGGGGTATAAAAGGCTGGGGGGCAGGCGGAAGCCGGTCTACTCAGCGCAGCAGCAGCCCTTCCTTCTCCACAGCGGTCATCTACGACCCCCGGCTCCCCAGGTAAGGCCTAAGGGAACGCTTCTGGGCTTGCTCTTAATTGTAGGATGCGTTACCATTTTCTCATTTTGCAATCGCTACTAAACGAACCTAATTGCTCGGGGCGTTTTACGGGGTTTTTATTGCAGCGCATATCCTACCAGGAAAACTGGCTGGGTTTTTTCGTATGTGGCTACACAGTGGGGGAGCGGCCCATTGCGGAAATGAACCGTAATTGCCGTTTTCTTAAAATTAAAGGAAAAAAAAAAGATTTTCTCCATGGTATTGCAAAGCAAAATCCGCAATGCCGAACGCGGGCGGGGTTGAGAGGAGAGCACGGGAAACAGAAAAAGGGCGGGGGGGGGGCAACCACACGCAAAGGATTGCAGAGGACTCGCGGGTGGGGGAGGGGGAGCGGGAGCGAAGGGACGCGCAGGGCCTTCTGGGGCTTAGTATTGTTACTGAGGCTTTGCGGGTGTCACGGGGTCAAGGTGGGGACGTCCTGACGAGATTTTCCGTTTGGACCGCGTGGCTAGAGTTAAGGAGCTGAGGCAGGGTGCATGCTGGGTAATGTAGTCCGGGCGTACCACGTGGCTTTTCTCCGCCGTGCCTTGTCGGCTTACATCAGAAATCCTCTCAATAAAAGGGAGTAGGCAACTTGGCTAAAAACTAGCGGTTGGGCGTTTGGGAGAAGCCACCAAAAATAGCTGGGACCATTTTATCCTTTTTTTAAAAAGGGGGAAGGTGGGGCGGAGCCCCGCCGCCTCTTCCTGGCCCAGGCCACGTGCGCAGCCAAAATGCTATTGCGGGGTGAAGTTGCTCTGGCTGGCGTGTGGGATAAGCAGCATTTATTATGGAATTTCCAGCCAACGTTTTCCTTACTTGGGGACAGCCTCGCAGTTGATAGAAAGGCTATCTCCGATTTCCTCTTACAGGTCATGAGATTGCTAATGCTTTACTAATGTTTTGAAATCTATTTCGTTGCAGCAACCATGTCGAAGGGACCCGCAGTTGGCATTGATCTTGGCACCACTTACTCCTGTGTGGGGGTCTTCCAACATGGGAAAGTGGAGATCATCGCCAATGACCAAGGAAACAGGACCACCCCCAGCTACGTCGCCTTCACCGACACAGAACGTTTAATCGGTGATGCTGCAAAGAATCAAGTTGCAATGAACCCCACCAACACAGTTTTTGGTAAGAAGTTAAAACCACAGTACTATAATATATTTTTGAATAACAGAATTGGAACCTAGTAGTAGAAAAAAATGTTGCAAGAGTTACTTTTAGAAGATTCCAAACCCTAGAGTCTACTTTGTTTGATTGTTTGAGTTCCCTTGCAGTTCCTGGGCAAAAACTCAAATCATTTGCAAGGAAAGATTTCTGGTTTTTTTGGAGGGGGGGAAGCTGGAAATAGAATAGAATTTGGTGATCAAAAAATAAGGGGAAATAAAATGTAGGTCACTATTTAAAATAGCTATGGTCTAGATTTTAGCATTTACTTAAAACAATGAAGTATATAAAAAATCAACTTCTCTTTCAGATGCCAAACGTCTGATTGGTCGAAGATTTGATGATGCAGTTGTACAGTCAGACATGAAGCATTGGCCTTTTACGGTGGTGAATGACGCAGGCAGGCCTAAGGTCCAAGTGGAGTACAAAGGGGAGACCAAAAGTTTCTATCCTGAAGAAGTATCTTCTATGGTCTTAACCAAAATGAAAGAAATTGCTGAAGCTTACCTTGGGAAGGTAAGGATATATTAAGTTGCTTATGAGTTGACACAAATTTAGTCTAGTAGATGTTTTTTCAGCTAGGGTCTCAAGGTTTTCTAGGTCAATTACACTCTTGTGCCTAATACCTATTCAGACTGGCTTGCTATGATGATATTGGTACCAAAACCATTCGTAGTTTCCACCAGAAGTTGCTAATGATGGCAAGAACCTTCCTTGGATGTCTGAGCGAGCTTTTTATCATTTAGCTTAAATTATTTGTGTTAGTGTCTGGGTAGTATCTTAACACAGGTATTGCAAAGCAAACTTTGAGAATGCTAATACAAAATTTCACATGAAATTGAAGTTTGAGGATGAGGGATTAAGAGCAATACATGCAATATGAAGTTAGCATATTAGGTGATTCAGTAGCAAACCACTCAGGGTTTGCTGTAAAGGTTACTATGCTTTTTCTCAGTAATGGTTTAGAGGATCTTGCATATAAATACCTTACTAAACTTGGATTTTATTTGCCATAGACTGTCACAAATGCTGTGGTCACAGTACCAGCCTATTTCAACGATTCCCAACGTCAGGCCACAAAAGATGCTGGAACCATCGCTGGTCTCAATGTGCTCCGAATCATCAATGAGCCAACTGCTGCTGCTATTGCTTATGGCTTGGACAAAAAGGTAAGGGTGAATTGAATATTAAAATGAATTTTATTGATATCATACCTCCCCAATTTCTTCTCTTCCCCTTCATACCTAATAGTCTTTTCATTGGATTAACAGGTTGGTGCCGAAAGAAATGTGTTGATCTTTGACCTTGGAGGTGGTACTTTTGATGTTTCCATCCTTACCATTGAAGACGGCATTTTTGAAGTCAAGTCCACAGCTGGGGATACCCACTTGGGTGGGGAGGACTTTGACAACCGCATGGTCAACCATTTCATTGCCGAGTTCAAGCGAAAGCACAAGAAGGACATCAGTGAGAACAAGAGGGCCGTTCGCCGTCTGCGCACCGCTTGTGAACGTGCAAAGCGTACCCTCTCTTCCAGCACCCAGGCCAGTATTGAAATTGACTCCCTCTATGAAGGTATCGACTTCTATACATCAATCACCCGAGCCCGGTTCGAAGAGCTGAACGCTGATCTCTTCCGTGGCACACTGGATCCTGTGGAGAAGGCCTTAAGAGATGCCAAGCTAGATAAATCACAAATTCATGACATCGTCCTGGTGGGTGGTTCCACTCGCATCCCCAAAATCCAGAAGCTTCTGCAAGATTTCTTCAATGGCAAGGAGCTCAACAAGAGCATCAATCCTGATGAGGCTGTTGCTTATGGTGCAGGTAATTTACCTTACAAATGTTAGGCTTCCACCTAAGAGATAACTATATAATTAGCATGTTTGCTGTGATGAATGTTCCAAAACCATTCGTAGTTTCCACCGGAAGCTTGCTAATGATGGCCAAGTACCTTCCTTGGATGTCTGAGCGAACAGGCCTCAGAATGTTTAATAACCTTGTCTTGATTTCATTTTTTTTAATCAAGCATTTTTCTCCCCCACAGCTGTCCAGGCTGCCATTTTGTCTGGAGACAAATCTGAAAATGTGCAGGACTTGCTGCTGTTGGATGTGACTCCTCTTTCCCTTGGAATTGAAACTGCTGGAGGAGTTATGACTGTTCTCATCAAACGTAATACCACCATCCCCACCAAGCAGACACAGACCTTTACCACCTATTCTGACAACCAGCCTGGTGTGCTTATTCAGGTATGTGCAGATTTCTGTCACTTGTCTTTGGCAGGCAGTCCTATAATTACACAGGGTGTATGGAATAGGACAGTAAACTAATTATCATTCTTTTTTAAAGGTTTATGAAGGTGAGAGAGCAATGACAAAGGATAACAACCTGCTTGGCAAGTTTGAGCTCACAGGAATCCCCCCAGCACCCAGAGGTGTTCCTCAGATTGAAGTAACATTTGACATCGATGCAAATGGCATCCTAAATGTTTCTGCTGTGGATAAGAGCACAGGCAAGGAGAATAAGATCACCATCACAAATGACAAAGGTGAGTTTCTTCATTTCCCTTCAACTTTAGTGGGGAAAAGGGGGGTATAATGCTGACCAAACAAGGGGATGCCCAATTTTGTAGCATCTCCTAAGGCAATAGTGTATGGCCAGAATAAAGCAAAGTGGCTGCTGTGATGAAAGTGATAGCAAAACCATTCGTAGTTTCCACTAGAAGTTGAAAAACAAATGTTGGCTAAAGTTCCTTCCTTGGCTGTCTGAGCGACTACTGCTGCTTTTCTTGGCCTCAATCTGATTTTTAAGTGGTGAAATACGGTAGTGAAAAGTATTTCAAGAGGTGAAGAAATAATGCAAAAATACTCTTTTGTTTCTAGGTCGTCTGAGCAAAGAAGACATTGAACGTATGGTCCAGGAGGCTGAAAAATACAAGGCTGAAGATGAGAAGCAGAGAGACAAGGTTTCTTCTAAGAATTCTCTTGAATCTTATGCCTTCAACATGAAGGCTACTGTGGAAGATGAAAAGCTGCAGGGCAAAATTGGTGATGAAGATAAACAAAAGATTCTTGACAAATGTAATGAAATAATCAACTGGCTGGATAAGAACCAGGTATGTACTAAAAATCTTTGAATGCTTTTATATCCCCCAAAATCAGAAGTTGTAAATCATTGTTTTTTAACGTGTAAGCTAAACTATACTAATAGTAAAATGCATATCCTTAGTATTATAAATTTCTTTAAAAGGAGCTATCAAGGCCAGAAAGTAAGACAACAGGGGCTTTCCAATTTTGTCACAGTTCGATAGCTGTTTAAGTGGCCGCTATGATGATAGTTTACCCAAACCATTCGTAGTTTCCACCAGAAGTCTCATGACTTATGTTGGCTAAAATCCTTCCTTGGATGTCTGAGCGACCATGTTGTAAATGGTGTTTGGTGTAAATAATCTGTCTTTTACAAGTTTGAATGTTAACCACCTGAACTTTTTCTTTCAGACTGCTGAAAAGGAAGAATTTGAGCATCAGCAGAAAGAATTGGAGAAGGTCTGCAACCCCATCATCACTAAGCTGTATCAGAGTGCAGGTGGTATGCCTGGAGGCATGCCTGGTGGGTTCCCAGGAGGTGGAGCAGCCCCATCTGGAGGGGCTTCTTCTGGACCCACCATTGAAGAGGTTGACTAAGTGCACCAGAAGAAAAAGCATTCCACACAGCTTTCCAAAAATTGAAGGACTCAAATTTGTAGCCAAGGCAGTAGCAGTCTAAAAAGTAACATTTAAGCTACTGTGTAAATCTGGGCATTCTGAATACTTGAATGTGTGCAGAGGGAGAAGTTAAACAACATTGCACTTTATCAGTACTGTAATAAACAAGTGGAAATGCAATTCTTGTCCTGGAGAATAAAATCTATTTAATTGGCACCATACAGATGGCTCTTGATTTCTTGGAAAATTTTTGATTGTTACCAGATACTTAATGGGAGAGAGAAGTGTAGAAATCAGTGGGGATGAGAGGGGTAGGGGTTGAGACCCTGCTGTTCAGTTTGTACCAGAGCTTATAAATTTTAGCCTATGCTATACAAATCTATAAAGAATTTGAGCCAGGCATGCCATGAGTCATTTTAGCATACCCCTCTTCCCCCCCCCCCCCCCCCCCCCCCCCCCCCCCCCCCCCCCCCCCCCCCCGCAAGTCAAAAAACAAAGGAAGATGGCAAGGCTACTCTAAAATGGAGATGGTGGTCAAATTTGGTTAAATTAAAACTTAAAAGCAAAGTAGTTGTACCTGGGTCTCTTAACTCCATTAAAGCAAAGTCCCTAACCTGTACTGGGATACACTTAAGGTTCTGGTTTTAAGGACTGAAATTCAAGATTTTGGGGAAGCTTGGAAGGATTGGCACTCTGGGAATGAAGCCCTCTTCTCTTGTCCCCCACTCACTGCTTGCCTTACCTTTTAGTTTTGATTTTGACCAGTGATGGTAATCTTTAGAACTTTTATCCTTTAGATGGAAACTTGGAATAACTTCCCAGGAGGAAATGTTGGCTATGTAGTGAGGTTGCATGGGGGGGACACCTAGGTTGCATTTCAGTTAGCAAGTCCAAAACTTTGTGGCCTTTGTCTACACTTATTTTTAGTACAAGGGGAAAAGGACAGGCCTTTGTGAACTGTTTTCAAGAATTGGTTCGATAGTATACCAGCCATAACATATTGTGTCCCTAAGTCACACTTGACTGTGAGATTGTATTTACTCACATTAAAAGGTGGGTTATAAGAAATATTTTTAATCAGTATGTATGTTGTGTTTCTGGTTTTATTTACCTAATTCGTAAAATGGGCCCTGGAGCAGTCATTTAGCAGTCACTGGAGTAGTCTTTACTGCAACTGGCAGTTGGTCACAAGGCCCCCTGATGACCTAGTCGGAATATTTTTCATCTAAATCGGGGTTTAGCCTTTTCTATTATGGAATCTATGGATCCCTTGGAATATTTTTACATAACTGAAAGAAATTTATTGAAAATTTAAAAGTTAATAGTAAATTGTTTTCTCCTTGTGTACTATAGCTAATTCCTCCGCTATACTTTGGCAATAGAACTTGATTTGGCATGCCATCTAGTGGCCATTTTGCAACATTATCAGTCCACAGAGGCAGGAAAGGTGATTCAGATTTCACAGCAACTTAAGGTGTGATTGCATGTTGCATTGTGATTTGTGGATCCCCTTAGTTTTATCAGTAGAGAAAAGTTCAATATAACCCATAGCTAGTCGTTTGCAATACAATAGACCCCTAGGTTAATGGATGGTTTACAATTCATCCCTTTGCATGATTTGTTTTAAAGTGCATCCCAACTCCTGAGAATGCTGTGAAGTGAAGCAAGGAAAGCCAACCCTAAATCATTAAAAATCTGTTTAATCCCTAATCTAGTAATCATGCTAATATATAAAGTATACTTGCACAGGCACAGTGGAAAAACAAGTAATGGAATTGGAAGCAGGACACAGGTTGGGGTACTGGTTCTGCCCCTTACTACCAGTGTGACCATGGGCAAGACTTTTCTTAGTAGTCTCTTTCCTTATCTTTAAAATGGGTGCACTTAAAATCTTGTGATTCTAGAAGTGAAGGGAAGAGTAGTAAACCAGAAGTAATCTCTGACTGTTCCTGTTCTATAAATGCTTCCAATCTAAAAGGATGAGTAACATGCCCCCCAAAACTTTGGTAATTAAAAAAATACTGCTTTGGAAAGTACACATTTATATTGTACAAAACCAGCTCAGAAAATCTGGCTGGAGACCTGTCACTTCTTCAAAGGATCTTTGGGTTTATCTGTAACAGCCCATTTGTAAATTTCCATTTTTGTTTTTTAAAAAAACCTTCCTTTGTCCCTATTTACATGTAAAAACACTTTGAACGCTGATTTTTTTGTTTGTTTGTTTTATTGAGGCAATTGAGGTTGACTTGCCCAGAATCACAATTATAAAGTTATCACATGTCTAAGGCCAGATTTGAATTCTGATCCTCCCAACTCCAGGGCCAGTCCTAGATATCTAAGTCATTCCATTACAATCACATACCACAATCTAACTACGCTGAATATTGATTTTTTTTTTTAAACCTTTGAGAGAATAATTTCCAGCCTTTAAAAAAAAATTTTTTTAAAGATAATTCCTATAAGATTTTGAGCTCTAAATTTTCTTTTCTCCTTCCCCTTTCTCTCCCCCTTCCTAAGACAGCAAGCAACTTGAGATAGGTTATACATGTACAATACTTTTAAACTTATTTCCATATTAGTCATGTTGTGAAAGAAAAATAACAAAGAGGAAAAAACAAAAGAAAAAGCAAAAATTTTTAAAAAGGTGAAAATAGTATGCTTCCATCTTCATTCAGTCTTTATTTCTCTCTCTAGATGCAAATGGCATTTTCTATACCAAGTCTACTGGAATTTGATAATTGATTTTTTTTTTTTAATTTTGAGTTCCACAGAAGGTTTTGCAAGGGTCAATGCTGAAAAATTACCCATGCATATATCTTGTAAATAAAAAGTTATAATAAAAAAATTTTTTTGAGTTCTAGATTCCCTCTTCCCTTCTCCCAGACAGTAAGTAATTTGTTTTGGTTATATATGTGCAATCATGCAAAACATTTCCATGTTGTGAAAAAAGACAGAAAAAACCCCACAGAAATCCATCAAAAAATAAAGTGAAAAGTTGTATGCTTTGATCTGCATCCAGACTTCAATTCTTTCTCTGGAGGTGGATATCATTTTTTATCACGAATCCTTTAGAGTTGTCTTGCATCATCGTATTGCTGAAAATACCTAAGTCATTCACAACTGATCATTGTGCACAATGATTGCTGTTACTATATATAATGTTTTCTTGGTGCTGCTCAATTAATTTTGCATCAGTTTATGTAAATCCAAGTTTTTCTGAAATCATCCCACTGGTCATTTCTTATAGCACAATAATATTCCAATACAATCACATACCACAATTTATTCAGTCATTCTCCAATTGATGGGCATCCTTACAATTTCCAATTTACCACCACAGAACTGCTATAAGTGTTATAAATGTATAAATGTACAAATAAGTTTTTTCCTCTTTCCTTCCTTTCCCTCCCTCCTTCCCTTCCCCCTCCCTTTCTCTCTCTCTTTTTCTCCCTCCTTCCCTCCCTTAATTTTTTGGGGATACAGACCTAGTAGTGGTGTTGCTGCATATGCAGTTTTATAGTTCTTTGGGAACAGTTTCAAATTACTCTACAAAATGGTTGTATCAGTTCAGTGGAGGTTTTCCACTCCCCTCCAACATTTGTCATTTTCCTTTAGTTGAGAGTTGCTTTAATTCACATTTCTATAATCAATAGTGGTTTAGATCATTTAAGAAAAATATGGCAAATAGCTAAATTTCCTTTTTCACCCAAAACTGTGATTCTTGCCTTTTAAAATGAAGTCTGCATGCATTTATTAAGCATCTATTATGTGCTGATCCGTCAAACATTTATTAAGGGCTTACTAATGTAACCTCAAGGAGCTTGCAATCCAATGTGGAGGGGGAAGCAACAACATGCAAACATATATATATATAAAGTGATCTATAAACAGGGTAAATAGCAAATAATTAAAAGAGGGAAATCCTTGGAATTAAGAGGGGTTAGGGAAGGCTTTCTGTAGAAGAACATTCAGAAGGAAAGTCTCTGGATTGGAAAAATACTGCTCGCGTTTAACTAGGCAAAATCCTTATAACTGCTTTAATTCCATCTTCATTGGTCATATATTCACCCTTTTCATTTTTAATACTAGTGATTTGGTTTTCTCTCTCTTTAAAAATAAAATTAACCAATTTTTAATTTCATTTTTCTTTCATAAAACCAACTCCTACTTTTATTGAATTTTTAAAATTCTCACTTTTATTAATCTCACTTTTAATTTTTAGACTTTCCAATGTAGTGTCTTATTGGGGATTTTAAATTTATTCTTTTTCTAATTTTTAAAAATTATATATCCAATTCATTAGTCTACTCTTTATTTTATTGATGTAAACATTGATATATACATTTTCCTCAAATCATGTTTTCGCTGTATTCCATTGGCTTTGATATGTTGTCTCAGTATTGTCATTCTCTTTAATGAAATTATTCAATATTGTCATTCTCTTTAATGAAATTATTTGTTTTTGTGATTTATTCTTTAACTCACAATCCCACTACTTGGTCTATTTCCAAAGATGACTAAGGGAACAGGAAAAGAAGCTATATGTACTAAAATGTTTGTAGCGGCTCTCTTTGTAGTAGCAAAGAACTGGAAACTGCTGGGATGACCGTCGGCTAAGGAATAACTGAACAAATTGTATATGATTGTGATGGAATACTACTGTGCTATAAAAAATGATGAGCTCGATCATCTTAGAAAAACATGCAAAGATTTGCACAAAATAATATAAAGCAAAATAAGCAGAATCAAGAGAACCTTGTATACAGTAATAGCAATATTATCTTACCTAAATTTCCTCAAATGCATTTTTTTTGGGATGAATTATTTGGGGTTAAGTGACACACAGCTAGGAAGTATTAAGTGTCTGAGGCTTACTCCAGGATTGATGCTCTGTCCACTGCTCTATCTTGGCTAGAGGGTATGATCTGGAGGAGGAGTCAGCAAAAGAGGCTGAGAAAGATTGGTCAGATTGAGAAAAGGAAACTAGGAGAGAGTGGTCTGACATCCTAGAGAGAAGGAAGTGTGATCAGCAGGGACAAGAGATCAAAAAGAACAGTGATCAAGAAAAAAAACAAAAAACAAACAGACACTGGAGTGGGCAACTAGGAGATCACTAGCAATTTTGGGGAGGGTAATTTTAGTGGAATGATGCCACTGAAAGTGGGAGTGTGAAAGATTAAGAACACAGCCAGAGCAACATCAAAGACTAATTTCAAGGGACTCAACAAGGACAAACTGTTTTATCTGTGGAGATGTAAATGAGTGGTTTAAGATGAACATCAGTAATTGAATAGTTCAAAAGAAGGATTGGGGAAGAGCTGAATATGATGACTAAAAAGCAAAACTGTCTAGGAAAAGGTAAAAAAACAATGATTATGCTGTATGAATGAGGTGCAGAGGAAGAACTGACATGGGCGTGAGAAGGGGAGAAGGGCGAGAAGGGCGAGAAGGGCTCATAGTTCTGAAAACCTGCTCACCTAAGGAACAATACATACGCACACATACATACACACATATATACCATGAAGGGTAGAGCACCCTCCAAAGTCTATGAAGAAATAAGGGGAGAGAGAATAGAGTGAGGTGGGGTATGGAAGGGTATATAGATTTATGGGAGTGGAGCAAAATGTGGAAATTTATAGGAATGGGATAAAGTGGGAAGAGAAGAAAAGGGAGGGATCCAAGGGTGGGGGGAGATTAAGTAAAAGCAAGGCAAGTTAAGGAGCAATAATTAAAGCACAGGGTCACCTGGGATAGGAGATAAGAGAGATACACAAACACAGTAACAAGGATCAGCAGTAGAACTTATTAGGAAAAAAAAAAGCAGGGCTAGTAATCATTGAATTCAAAGTCAAACTTTAAAATTCAATCAAGAGAGAAATCTACATTGTATTTCAGCCATATTAAGACTAAATTAGATGCATATTTACATATGTGTAAATGTATATATATATGAATTATGTATGTGCATACACACACACACACATCTGGGCTTAACTGTTGCCTGAGAGAGGAATGAGGGGGGAATGAAAGGGGAAAAAAAAGAATAAAGTAAAAAATGCACAGCAGAGAACAACAGAATAATTTATAAGGATGCAAAGAAAAAAACGATAGGCAGTCATCAATATAATGTCTTCTATTATTATATATGCTTTCTTGAAATGAAATTTATTATTACATATTTTGAGTACTCCCAGTTATTCTTCTGGGTACATGACAATTTTTTTTCTTTTTCGTTTTTCTGTCTTTTTTTCAATTTTGTATTTAGTTTTAAATAAATAAATTTTATTTTTTTTAAGGAAGAAGTGGAGGCACCAGTAATAGATAATTTCTTGGAGGACTTTAGCTACAAAGACCAGAAGAGATATAGGATGATAGTTGGCAGGGATATAAAGGCAAAAAAATAGTCCTAAATTCCAAGTTTACAAACTAGTGGAATTTCTCAATTTGAGATCATTGTGGAGAGCTGTTCTTTCCACCTAAATTCATTTGACTGGAAGTCAGTAAATCTAGAAACAAGGCCAAAAGATAAAACTTATCATCAGCTCATGGGCAGTCACCATATGGCTAAGCAACTCCACAGAAGAGAAGGAAATATAGAGTCTAACATAACTTTAGGACACGTTGACAAAAAGAGACTGCTCAGCCACTTTGCGTGTTTGGGAGGCTGAGTAATAGACAGGATGCTCAGGGATATTTTGAGGGGAGAGTGTGTTAACTTTGGGGTAGCCTTGATGGTATCCTGAGATCAGGTGTGTTCCAGTGGGGGTGCTTCTTTGTAATTATTCTCATTTGATTATCTTGGGTGGGATTCTGTGGTTAATCTCATCAAAATGTCTGTGACTGGAGATGAGTGAGATGCAGTCAGATGGAGAATCTATCTTTTTTATACAACCCTTCAGACTACATTTCTTTGACCTTTAAAGCTACTATTTCTGAGAACATCTCCCTCCTCCCCAGCATACAAATTTTGTACATTTTCTTCTCAAAACCCAGGGAAGCCAGGAGATATAGAGATAGTGTTGCACATATGGCAGACAGTGAGAATGCCTGAAACAGGGAAATTGAGTCCCTCTTGCAAGACTTATGTCACAAGATCTTAGGTTAGATGATGGTGTGAAAGGTGTAAAAAGCCCAGAAAGGTAGGAAAGGGCTTTCAGTGCCAAAGAGGGTTTTATATTTGGTTGTGTAGGTCAGAGGGAACCTTTGTAGATAAGTGATTGTAGGAGTTGGGGATGGTCAGATCTGAACTTTAGGAAGATTCATTTGATAGCTGAGTAAAAATACAGGAGAAATGTTAAAAATGTAGAATTATAATAACAATATAGCTAGAATTCATCCAACAGCACTTTAAGGTTTACAAAATATTTTACTTATATTATTTGATCATCTAAGAACCCTGAGTCAGGTGCTATTATTATGTCCCTCTTTACAGAAGAGGAAACAGTCTGAGAGAGCTTAAGTGATTTTAGGGTCACAGAGTACTTTCACAGTCTTCCCAATCACAAGTCTAGCATTTTATACCCTGTGCAATTTTATTACAAGTAACCCCCCCCAACTTAAAGATCATAATATTATGATTACTTCTTTGCATTAAAAATGGATAAATACAAAAGGACTGGCCTATTTCTTTTTTTATTAATGAACACAGGGAAAATAGAGCACTTAAAAAAACAAATGAATTTTTATTGTGAAAATATAGGAAGATCATAAGTATAAACTCCCTCACCTCCCCCCATCAAATTTCCTCATACTAATAAAAAAAAATTCATTAAAAAATATATTTTATTTTCCCAATTATCTGCAAAGATAGTTAACATTCATTTTTAATGAGACTTTGAGTTTTACATTTTTTTCCTCCCTTCATCCCCCTTCCCCAAGATAACAAGCAATCTGATATAGAGTATGTATGTAGCACTTTTTATGATTCTATGGTTTAAAGTTAGAGGGGATAGTAGTGATCATCCAGTTCAACTCTCTAGTTGGAACAAAGAAAATGAGGCTTCTTGCAGGTCACAGGCAATAACCAGTGGTGGGGATCAGGTCTTAAACTCAGCACTTTTTTTTTTTCTCATTCCAAATCCAATGTTCTTTCTATGGCACCATACTGTCTCCTTGTGTCAATTATATATCTCCATTTTCATCAAAGGTTGTGCCTAATGAGGACTCATGGATACAAATATGGTAGAAAGAGCCCTGGAAATTTGATAGCCAAATTCTGGAACTCCCAGGTCAAGGAGAAAATACTGCAAGCATCAAGAAAGAAACAATTCAAGAATAGTGGAACCATAGCCAGGGTGACACAAGATTTAGCAGCTTCTACGTTAAAGGACCAGAGGGCTTGGAATATGACATTCTGGTGAGCAGTGGAGCTAGGATTGCAACCAGGAATCACCCCCCAGCAAAACTGTATAATTGAGTATAATTTCGAGTATAATCCTTCAGAGGAAAAGGTGGTCATTCAATGAAATAGAAGATTTTCACATATTTGTGTTGAAAAAAACAGAATTGAATGGAAAATTTGATTTTCAGATATAGGACTCTGGAAAAGCATAAGAAGGTAATCAGGAAAGTAATATGAGGGACTTAATAAGGTTTATCTATTTACATTTCTACATGGGGGGATGATACTTGTAACTCATTAGAATGTTTTCATTATTATGACAGTTAGGAGTATATATAGATAGGAAGCACAGGTGTAAAGTGAATATGATGGGATAATATCTTTTTTTAAAAAATTATGAAATTAAGGGGTAAGAGAAGAATGTACTGGGAAAAAGGGAAAAGGAGAAATAGAATGGTGCAAATTATCTGCCATAAAAAAAGAGTCAAGAAAAAGCTTTTACAGTGGAGAGGAGGAGGGAGAGGAGAGAGCAAGTGAGTGAACCTTACTCTCATCAGAATTGGCTCAAATAGGAAATAACACACATACTTAATAGGGATATAGAAATTTTATCCTGCAGGAAAACAGGAGGGAAATGGGATATAGGAAGGGGGGAAGAGTGATAAAAGAGAAGGTGTAGTGGGAGAGCAAAATGCTTTTGAGGAGGGACAGGATGAAAGGAGAGAGAAAAAATGGGGGGGGGGAATACAATTAACAATAGTAATTGTAAAAATAAAAATTCAAAGCAAGTTTCTCTGATGGAATATTATTGTTTTCTGGGAAATGATGATCAGGAGGCTCTCAGTAAAAAACAGAAAACAAAAACTTGGAAAGTCCTCCATTAACAAAGTGAAATATACTGCATACAAAGTAATAGCAATGTTCTGGGATGACCAGCTGTAAATGATTTTGTTTTTCTCAATAGTACAATCATCCACAACTATTTTGGAGGATTTATGATAGAAAATTTTATCTATTCCCAGAAAAGGAACTAATTGTGTCTGAATACAGATGGAAGCATTCTTTATTTCTCTCTCTCTTTGTTTTTAAATTTTTCTTGAGGATTTTTATTTTCATTAGGGTAGGAGATCTATATTTTCTTTCACAATTTGACTTTTATGGAAATGTTTTATATAACTTCACATATGGTTTCTTAATTGTGGGTGGGGATAAGGGAGAGAACCTAGAATTCAAAAATCTTAAAAACAAATGTAAAAAAATTGTTTAGAATGTAACTGGGGAAAATATATATATATTTTTTGAAGAGCCCTGGTATAGGGGTTAAGAAAATCTTCATTCATCTCTTCACTAGGCCACTCACTCAATTTCTATATGAAGTAAATCACCTCAGCTTGCAGAGCTTGAGCTCCTTATCTATAAAATGAAGGGTGCAAGATTAGATTAATGTGGTTTCCAGTTTGGGAATAGAGATTATTTCATTCTTTTTGTTTTTTTCTCCCCAGTGCCTGGCACAGAGTTTACCTTTCTGAATGCTTGATGATAATATGAGTTTTGATCTATTGATGGGAAAAAAAATTCCTGGCCCAGAAAAAGTGGTTTAATCTAGATCATACAGCAAGCTGATTTGATGGATCTGAACCTGGTATTTTTCTATCTCCCCTCTCCTTCCCTTCCCTCCTCTGAAACCCCAGGGTTCTTTCTATTACACTAAATAATGGTGGAGTTGATGGGGTGGTTAGATAGAGTTTGTAAAAGGCCTTTGTCACTCAATTAAATTAACATGGCTTTGAGTTGGTACAGGTGCCCTTTGTCCACCAGATGGCACCATCTATTTATCAAAGGAACTCTAGTAGGGAAAGCTGCAAAGTTCCCCCCACCTTTTTAAGAATTGTAGATTGTCATTTTAAAAATTATAAATATAAAGGCATTTGACAAAAGCAAATAACCAAACAGGCCAAATAAAATAGAAATCACTCATGAGATCGCAGATCAGATCACAGTAATTAACAAGGTAAAACTAATCAGATAAACATTGCTTTTGTTCTATATGAACTTCTCCGACTTTACGAAAGAAAAGAAAACTGTCCCTTCTAGTTTTTCCATAACTAGTCCATGGTCATAATCACAGAAGCTTTGTGGATGGAAAGCTGACCTCAAAGTCAAGGGATCATGGGTTCAAATTCTATCTCTGACACCCACAGACCTGTGTATGATTCTGGGCAGGAAATCTAAATTCTCACTCCTCCAGTTCCTCTTCCCCTCAAGGTGCAGAGACATCTGAATTGGAAGCTCTTTATCCAGAGTTCCATCAGTGATGAAATCAGTGTCTGTCCAGTGGGAAAAAAATTAAATGGTTGTAATTGATGTATTTGTACAATAACTCTCCTGATTTTGCTTCATAGGAGCAAAATTCAATTTTCAATGAGGTTCTGATCTGGAGTTCAATTCCAATATATCCAAGGTATAACATACATGTTAGTAATGAATGGGAAGAAATAAATATGTCCAGCTGCTTCCAAAACCTAAGAATGAAAATAATAATCACAGTGAGGGTCATCATCATAATAACAAATAAAAAATACAGGGTTTCATGTTTGTATAGAACTTTACGAATAACCTCACACCTTCGCTGGTAGGTTGCAGAAGAAATCTTTTTTTTTTTAATTTAATTTAATTTTTTTATTATAATAACTTTTTTTTTTTGACAGAACCCATGCCAGGGTAATTTTTTTTTTTTTTTACATTATCCCTTGCTCTCATTTCTGTTCCGATTTTTCCCCTCTCCCTCCACCCCCTTCCCTAGATGGCAAGCAGTCCTATATATGTTAAATATATCACAGTATATCCTAGATACAATATCTGTGTGCAGAACCAAGCAGTTTTCTTGTTGCACAGGAAGAATTGGATTCAGAAGGTAGAAATAACCCGGGAAGAAAAACAAAAATACAAACAGTTTACATTCATTTCCCAGTGTTCTTTGGTTGTAGCTGCTTCTGTCCATCATTGATCAATTGAAACTGAGTTAGGTCTCTTTGTCAAAGAAATCTTAAAATTCATTAGTTCTACTCATTCATTTTAAAATGAGGAAACTGTGTCAGAGGTTAAATGGTTTGCCCAAGCCCACACAGTTGGAAGGGAAATCATGGGATATGTCTGGCAGTTAAGAAAAGTGTTACTGGAACTAGTTCTTTTGGTCTGGTTCTGTTATTGTTGATTTATCAGAACACAAGGCCATAGCGTTGGAACTAGAAGAAACCACGGAAGTTATGGACTCCAGCCTTGCATTTTACAAATAAGTGGTAAGGCGATTTGCCCAAGTCTACACAGTTAGCCCAGCTAGGATTCAGATCCAGAAACTCGACTTTAATCCCATCACTTTCTAATGCTTCACACTGCTTATTTGAAGCTACAAAGTCCAGATGAGGGCTATGTGGAGAACAAGAAAAGCTTAGCTATACCACCTAGAAACTGCACTGAACCATCCTTAAAGTCCATGTCACTCAGTTCTCTCCCCTCTTGCCCACTCCCTCTCCACTTCTTCCCATCTAGGCCAAGAATTTTTAACCTTTTTCTGTGTGTCATGGTCCCCTTTGACATTCTGGTGAAGCCCAAGGATCCTTTTTCAGAATAATATTTTTAAATGCATAGGATCACAAAGGAAACCAAAAGTTGGCAAAAATAAAGATAATTTCCTGACCCTCAGCCAAGTTCATGGATTCTCCAGGATCTTTTCATAGATGCCAACAATTGATTGTTTAAGACTGGGAAAGGAATACGGCAAGGTGGTATATTGTCACCTTATTTGTTTGACTTTTATGCAGAGTATATTAAGTAAAATGTCAAGATGAATGAATCAAAATTGGAAGAAATAGCTATCTCAGATATGCAAATGATACCATTTGTGGCAGAAACCGAAGAATTAAGAAGCCTCTTGATGAGAGTGAAAGAAAAGAGTATAAAAACTGACTTGAGACTTAACATTCATTAAAAAAAAATACCAACAAGCAAATTTAAGATCTTGGCACCTGGTCCCGTTTTTCAGTAGTGTCTGACTCTTTGTGACCTCCATTTGGTTTTTTTTTTTGGTAGAGTGATGATGAAATATTACTCTGCTATAAGAAATGATGAGCTTGATAATTTTAGAAAAACATGGAAAGACTTGTACAAAATAAGGAAGAGTAAAAAGGGCAGAACCAAAAGAACATTCTGTATAGTGACAGCAATATTTTCTCTTTTTATTTTCAATTTTTTCTCTTACTGGCATTTTTACTTTTTCAATTACATATAAAGGTAGTTTTAACATTCATTTTTCTAAGATTTCAAGTTCCAAATTTTTTTCCCTCTCTCCCTTACCTCCCAACCAAGATAGTAAGCAATTAGATATATGTACAATCATTTTAAACATATTCCATATTAGTCATATTGTAAAAGAAAAAGAAAAACAAAAGGTAAAAACCACAAGGAAGAAAACAAACCCAAATAAACAAAAAAGATGAAACTAGTATGCATTCAGTTTCCATGGTTCTTTCTTTGGATGGCATTTTCCATCTCAAGTTTATTGGAATTGTCTTGGATCAATGTAAGCAATATTTGTTTTTTTATTTTTATTTTAGCTTTTTATTTACAAGATATATGCCTGGGTAATTTTTCAGCGGTGACAATTGCAAAACCTTTTGTTCCAACTTTTCCCCTCCTTCCCCCAACCCTTTCCCCCAGATGGCAGGATGACCAATATATGTTAAAGTATAAATTAAATACAATATATGTATACATGTCCAAACAGTTATTTCACTGTACAAAAAGAATCAGACTCTGAAATATTGTACAATTAGCTTGTGAAGGAAATAAAAAATGCAGGTGGGCATAAATATAGGGATTGGGAATTCTATGTAATGGTTCATAGTCATCTCCCAGAGTTCTTTTGCTGGGTGTAGCTGGTTCAATTCATTACTGCTCTATTGGAACTGATTTGGTTTATCTCATTGTTGAAGATGGCCACATCCATCAGAATTGATCATCATATAATATTGTTGTTGAAGTGTATAATGATCTGCTTCTGCTCATTTCACTTAGTATCAGTTCGTGTAAGTCTCTCCAGGCCTTTCTGAAATCATTCTGATCATTTCGTACAGAACAATAATAGTAATATTTGTTTTAAGAACAACTTTGAATTACCAAGTCATTCTGACTCTTATAGATACTTAAATTAACTGCAAAAGTTCTATGAAAGAAGATGCTGTTTATATACTGAGGAAGAACTGACATATAATACATATATACAAAAATGTGTATATGTATGTATATATATGTGTACATATATACACAAAAAAACACACTATTTGTGTCTAATGGTAACCATCCCTAGGTAAGGGGTGCGAGGGGGAGTTATATAACTTTGTTGTATACTTAATAAAAATTAGTGAGTTGCACACAATAGGTCTGTAGTTTCAGGTGCAATCCTTTTTTTTTTTATTCTTATTTTACTTTATTTATGAAATTTATGGAATATTTACTTTATTATGGAAATCCTTGTTAGAATAAAAAAAATTTACTGGACTGGTTTGCCATTTACTTCTCTAGCTCATTTTACACATGAGGAACCTGAAACAGAGATTAATTACACAGGTAATTAGTACACCAGATTTGAACTTATGAAGGAGTCTTCCTGTTTCCAGACCAGACACTGTATTTACAATATCATCTAGCTAATCTACTGGTCCCATCATTTCTTGGCAAATAGAGGGAACAGAAATGGAAGCAGTGTCAGATTTTATATTCTTGGGCTCAATGATCATTACACTTAGTGACTACAGCCATGAAATTAAAAGAAGCTTGCTCCTTGGAAGGAAAACTATGGTAAATCCAGGCAGCACCCTAAAAAGCAGAGATGTCACTTTGCCAACAAAGTTTCCTATAGACAAAGCAATGATTTTTCTTTGAACTTCAATGACTGGAGGAATAAGGCAGACACGTTTGCTTAGCTGTGCCTCACTTAAATCCAGTTTACTCAAAAGTCACTGGTCTTCTTCAAGAACGAAGGAAGAACATTAACAAAGGCTGAAAGGATTGCACATATTTAACCCATAACAGAATGCTTGTTGTCTTGGGGAGGGGAGGGAAGGAGAAAGATTTAGAATATAAAATCTTAAAAAATGACTATTGAAAACTGTATGTGTATTTGGAAAAATAAAATACTATTAGGAAAAACAGTAACAATAATGATTGTGAAATTTGGTCTATGAGGAAAGCTGAGTGCTGAAGAATTGATGCTTTTGAATTGTGGAGACTTTTGAGAGTCCCAAGGAGATAAAATTTAAACAAATTAATTAGGTCTGTTCACGGGAAAGCCAAATTATGAAGATGAAGCTTAAATACTTTGGCCACATCATGAGAAGATAGGACTCGTTGGGAAAGACCCTGATGTAGAGAGATGGAAAGCAAGAGAAAAAAGGAGATGGCAGAGATTAAATTGGATAGTGTTGTAGAAGCAGTGAATGTGAATTTGGACAGACTTGTAGAGACCTTAGAGGAGAGAAGGGCCACAAAGGGCTTAATAACTTAAGGATTTAACAACAATGCTTAAAAGCTCCCTTTTCTAGGAAATCAGACTCCTACAGGCTGAAGCATAAATCATATATCTTTTTATTTAAATTTAATAGCCTTTTATTTACAGGTTATATGCATGGATAACTTTACAGCATTAACAATTGCCAAACTTATTGTTCCAATTTTTCACCTCTTACCCCCCACCCCCTGCCCTAGATGGCAGGATGACCAGTAGATGTTAAATATATTAAAATATAAATTAGATACACAATAAGTATACCTGACCAAAACGTTATTTTGCTGTACAAAAAGACTCAGACTCTGAAATATTGTACAATTAGCTTGTGAAGGAAATAAAAAATGCAGGTGGGCAAAAATATAGGGATTGGGAGTTCAATGTAATGGTTATAAATCTTTTATCTCATTTCCCCGCTCATCCTGTACAGAAGAAGAAAGGAAGTATTATTATAGCCAAAGTCTATATTTCTGTTTCTTTAACTGGAACTAAAGACTTCAGACACACAGAGCTCTTCTTTGTCTTTTAAAAATCATTATATTATTTTTATTATTTTAAAAGCGTTTCTTTTCTTTCCCTCCCACGTGTAAAATAGAAGACACGAGGCATATGCGCAGTCGGCGAGACCCCCGCATTGGCCGGGTCCCACTCCGCAGGTCTCCGTCAGGGGGTGGGCAGCTCGCTTCCTCCGCAGCCCCTGGCGTCACGGCGGTCAGCGCTCCGGCCAGAGCGGAAGGCTTTGAAGGCTGCGTCTCTGCCCCGAGCACCAGCCCCCTCCTCCCCGACCAAAGGCGCTCCCTCTCCCGAGGGCCCCGCCCCAGTTCCTCCCTTCCCCCGCCGTCCCCGCCAGCCCCTCCCCCACCCCCACCAACGCCTAGTTCTATTATTCCGCGCGATTTCCCCGTGGGCCGCGGTTTATTTCTGTCATCAAGTCTCGGATGAAACCTTTGGCCGAGAAATGTTTAGTCCAATCCGCGCAAATCGCCCATAGTGTTAACCTGTCACAAGCCGCCGCCGGCCCGCATTAGGGCGTAATGTGAAAGCGAGCGAAGCGATAACGCGCGGCCGGCGGCTTCTGTGAGCGCGCATTAATGGAGCCGCCGGCGCGGCAATTGACAGCCCATCGACCGCAGCTCGCCGCGCACCGAGGGGGCGGAATGGGCGCCAGGCAGGGGGGCGAGGATATCGACGCGTCCGGGCGGCGGGCGGGTCCCGGTAGCTTTTAATCTATTACTGCCCTCGGTGGGGCTCTTTTAATGCAACTCTGAGGTCAAGTGCATTCGCTTCCGCCCGCTGCGCAGAACGGGGAAGGGGGTGGGGCGGCAGCGCTCTCCGAGGGCCCGGGGCTCTCGGGCATCGATCCTCCCGGGCTGTGGGTGCGGATTATAATTATTTCATTAAACCCATTAACGGGGATCGGAAAGGAGCCTTCGGAGAGAGCCCTGCCCCCACCGCCCCCCAGGGGCCGGGCCACCAGCAAGTGCGGATGGCGCGATCGCGGGCTGCCCAGAGCGGGCTGGCGCCTCCCTTGGGCTGGGGGGTCTGCCCCTGATTGTCCCAGCTGTGAATGTAGGCGGGCGCTGGCGCGCAGGGAGGCAGGGGTGGGGGAGGGGCGGCAAAGAAAACCACAGCCCTGCTGATTTCAGCTCTAATCAAATCTAAGTGATTACTGCTAATTACAGCTCTGAGTCTGCCAGATTAACGCTTAACTGCCTCCATCTGGGCTTAGCCCAGTGCCTAGTAGGCGCTTAATAAATGCTTATTGAATTGAAAATAAGTTTTTGTTGGAAGCCTCGGCATAAAAGTAGACTACTGTGAAGTCTTTGGGGTCCTCGCGGGGGAAACGGCTTCCGTCACTTTCTCCGTCCTCCCAGAGAGGATGGGAAAGAGCTTCCAGAGTCTGGCAGGGCCACGGTGGGGGTTTTTAATGTCCACTAAAGTGCTGCATACGTGTGTGTGTGCACATATATGCATATTGTTTTCTTTCATATATATGTATATGCAACCTGTTTTCTATATATAGCATATAAATGCGATCTGTTTCTTATATATATGTGCAACCTATTTCCTTATAGATATGCAATGTTTTCCTTTATATATATAGGATATATATGCAACCTGTTCTCTTTTATATAAAGTGTACATGTGCCACCTGTTTTCTTACATATATGCAACCTGTTTTATATATATAGCATATATATGCAACCTGTTCTCTTTTATATATATATGCAACCTGTTTTCTTATATATATGCAATGTTTTCTTTTATATATATAGGACATATATGCAACCTGTTCTCTTTTATATATATATAACTGTATTTTCTTATATATATGAATGTTTTCTTTTATATATATAGACATATATGCAACCTGTTCTCTTTTATATATATATGCAACGTATTTTCTTATATATATGCAATGTTTTCTTTTATATATATAGGACATATATGCAACCTGTTCTCTTTTATATATATATGCAACCTATTTTCTTATATATATGCAATGTTTTCTTTTATATATATAGGACATATATGCAACCTGTTCTCTTTTATATATATATGCAACCTGTTTTCTTATATATATGCAATGTTTTCTTTTATATATATAGGACATATATGCAACCTGTTCTCTTTTATATATATATGCAACGTATTTTCTTATATATATGCAATGTTTTCTTTTATATATATAGGACATATATGCAACCTGTTCTCTTTTATATATATATGCAACCTATTTTCTTATATATATGCAATGTTTTCTTTTATATATATAGGACATATATGCAACCTGTTCTCTTTTATATATATATGCAACCTATTTTCTTATATATATGCAATGTTTTTTTTTATATATATAGGACATATATGCAACCTGTTCCTTTATATATATATGCAACTGTATTTTCTATATATATGCAATGTTTTCTTTTATATATATAGGACATATATGCAACCTGTTCTCTTTTATATATATATGCAACCTATTTTCTTATATATATGCAATGTTTTCTTTTATATATATAGGACATATATGCAACCTGTTCTCTTTTATATATATATGCAACCTATTTTCTTATATATATGCAATGTTTTCTTTTATATATATAGGATATATATGCAACCTGTTTTCTTTTATATATATATGCAACCTATTTTCTTATATATATGCAATGTTTTCTTTTATATATATAGGATATATATGCAACCTGTTCTCTTTTATATATATATGCAACCTATTTTCTTATATATATGCAATATTTTCTTTTATATATATAGGATATATATGCAACCTGTTCTCTTTTATATAAAGTGTACATGTGCCACCTGTTTTCTTATATATATGCAACCTGTTTTATATATATAGCATATATATGCAACCTGTTTTCTTTTATATATATATGTAACCTATTTTCTTACATATATGCAATGTTTTCTTTTATATATATATAGTATATATATGCAACCTGTTTTCTTTTATAAATATATATATATATATACACATATATAGTATATATCTGCAACCTGTTTTCTTTGATATATATATGCACCCTATTTTCTTTTATGCAATCTGTTTCCTTTTATATATATATATATATATATATATATATATATATATAGTTTATATATATATGGCACCAATTTACTTTTATATATATGTATATATACATCCTGTTTTCCTTTATACATATGCACCCTATTTTCTTTTATATATATAGTATATATATAAATCCTGTTTTCTTTTTATATATATGCAACTTATTTTAATATATATAAAACCTGTTTTTTATATATAGTATATATCTGCAACCTGTTTTCTTTGATATATATGCACCCTGTTTTCTTTTATGCAATCTATTTCGATATGTATATATATTATATATATGGCACCAGTTTACTTTTATATATGTATATATATGCATCCTGTTTTCTTTATATATATGCAACCTATTTTCTTATATATGTGTAACCTGTTTTATATATATAGTATATTTATGAATCCCGTTTTCTTTTTATATTTATGCAATCTATTTACTTATACATGTGTAACCTGTTTATATATATACACACATATATAGTATATATATGTAAGCAACCTGTTTTATATATATGCAACCTATTTTTATATATACATGAATGCTGTTCTGTTTTACATACATGCAAACTATATTCTTACATATATGCAGTCTGTTTCCATATACATAGTATATATATGGTACCAGTTTACTTTTATATATATATATGTGTGTGTGTGTGTATATATATATATGCATCCTGTTTTCTTTATATATATGCAACCTATTGTCTTATATATGCAACCTGTTTTCTTTTAAATATATGTATATTTATATATATGAACCCTGTTTTCTTTTATATATATGCAATCTATTTTCTTATATATATGCATCCTGTATTCCTTTATATGTATGCAATTTTTTTATATATGTGCAACCTGATTTATAGTATATATATGTGTGTGTGACCTATTTTCTTATATATATGCAACCTGTTTATATATATATGCAACTTATTTTCTTATATACGTGCAGTTTTCTTTAATATATATTGTTTATATATGCATTCTCTTTTTATATATATATATATATATATGCACCCTGTTTTTTTATATACATAGTATATATATGCAACCGTTTTCTTTTCTATACATATGTGTACCATTTCCTTTTATATATATGCATGCTGTTTTCTTTTATATATATCCAACCTGTTTTCTTTTATATATATGCATCTTGTTTTCATATATATATATATATATATATGCATACATGCATACTGCTTTCTTTTATATATGCATGCAACCTGTTTTCATGTATATATTTATATGTATAATACTGCTTTCTTTTATGATATATGCCACCTGTTTTCTTTTATATATGTATATATCTGCAGCCTGTTTTCTTATGTATATATGTATGCATGCTCTTTTTTTTTTACATATATGTGTGTATAACCTGTTTTCTTTTACATATATAGTATAAATATGCAGCTTTTTTCTTATATATATGCAACCTTTTTTTTATATATAGAATATATATGCAAGCTATTTTTTAATATATGTAACCTGTTTCTTTTATATATGTCGTATTTATACACAACCTGTTTTATATATACACAAGCCATATTCTAATATATATGCATCATGTTTTCTTTTATATATATGCAACCTATTTTGTTATATGAATCCTATTTTCTTTTGCATATATGCAACTTATTTTCTTATATACATGCATCCTCTTTTCATATATATATATGCATCCTATTTTCTTATATATTTGCAACATTTTTTCTTTTATATATATATAGTATATATATCCATACTGTTTTCTTTTATATATGTGTGTGTGTGTGTGTATATATATATATATATATATACATGCAACCTAGTTTCTTATATATATTCAACCTGTTTTCTTATATATGTATATATAGTATATATGTAACCTGTTTTCATATATATATAAATCTTGTTCATATGTATATACACACACACATACACATGAAACCAATTTTCTTATATATATGCAAACTCTTTTCTGTTATATATATTATATATATATGCCACCTGTTTTCTTTTATACACATAGCATACATATGTAACCTATTTTCTTATATATATGCAACCTGTTTTCTTTTATATATATATGTATGTGTATATATATATAGCATATATATGCAACTTATTTTCTTTTATATATGCAGTTTTCTTTAATATATATAGTTTATATATGCAAACTATTTTTATATACATAATATATATATGCAGTCAGTTTTCTTTTATATATATATGCATGCTGTTTTCTTTTATATATATGCAACCTGTTTTCTTACATATATGTACATATGTGTAACCTCTTTTCTTTTATATATGCATCCTGTTTTCTTATATATATATATTCAAACTGTTTTTTATATATATAACCTATTTTCTATATATATATGCAACCTATTTTCTTTTACATATATGTATATATATGAATCCTGTTTTCTTTTATATATATATGCAACCCATTTTCTTTTATATATGCTACCTGTTTTCTTTTATATATATATATATATATATATATATATATATATATATATATACAAGCAGTTTTCCTTTATATATATGCATCTTCTTTTCTCATATAAATGTATATATGTAACCTGTTTTCTTATATATATGCAACGTGTTTTCTTTTATATATATGCAATGTTTTTTCTTATACGCATCCTGTATTCCTTTATATATATATGCTATAAATTTTCTTATATATATGCAACATGTTTTCTTTTATATATATGAAACCTCCTCTTATATATATACAATCTTTTTTCTTATATCCCTGCAACTTTTCTTTATATATAGTATATATGTATGCATCCTGTTTTCTTTTATATATATGCAACTGTTTTATTATATATATGCATCCTGTTTTCTTTTATATATGTATATATATATGCAATCTGTTTTCTTGTATATATATATTCAACCTGTTTATACACACACACACACACACACACACACATATACATATATACACAACCTGTTTTCTTTTATATATGTATATATATGTAACCTGTTTTTTATATATATGTAATCTATTTTCTTATATATATATATGCAACCTGTTTTCTTATATATGTCCATTTTCTTTTATTTATACATATGCAATCTTTTTTATATATATGTAATATGTTTTATATCTATATTTATATCCATGCAACCTATTTTCTTTTGTATATATGTGCGATCTGTTTTCTTATATATGTAACCTGTTTTCTTTTATATATGTATATGCCACCTATTTTCCTTTATATATGTATATATATAACCTGTTTTCTTTTCTATATATATATATATATATATATATATGCAACTTGTTTTCTTTTCTATATATGCAAACTGTTTTCTAATATATATATGCAACCTGTTTTCATATACATATATATATGCGACCTGTTTTCATATATATATATATATGCAATCTCTTTTCTTTATATATGAATATATATATGCAACCTGTTTTCTTATATATATATATGCAATTTATATATATATGTTTATGCAACCTGTTTTATAAATGTATGTGTATATATGCAATCTGTTTTCTTTTATATATATATATATATATATATATATATATATATATATATATATATACATGATCCATTTTCATTTATATATATGTATATCTATGTAACCTGCTTTCTTTTATATATGTATACATATGCAACCTGTTTTCTTTTATATATGTATATATACATATGCAACCTGTTTTCTTGTGTGTGTATGTGTGTGTGTGTATGGATGCAACTTTTTTGTCCAATCTGTCTCAGCTTTTCAACAGCATTTAGCAGGGTGACTGGCACATAGTGAATGCTTAATAAATGCTTATTGACCCACTGTCTGATGCTCACACTTGTTCCTAGAATTTAAAAACTGGCAGAGAAGTCCCAGAGGACCCTAAGTCCAATATAGATCCGAGGAGGAAGAAATACTTGGCAAAGGGCCATCTCATCTTTCCCTGAACTCTACGATGTTGTTCACTATCTTTTAAGCTCTAAATATTATAATGTTTCTCCATATGTCAAGCTGAAAGCTACTACTATGTAACGGATACATTGCTTCCAAGTTTTTTTTTTCTTCAAAGGGCAAGCAATGCAAATTGAATTCCTTTTGCTTTTTGCTCTCTTGCCATCAGTGAATCAACTCAGTTTCCTTATCCATGAATAATAAAATAATAAATTGAGGATAAGGATAGTTGTACTACCTGGCAGAGCTAAAAGCAATCAACATTTATTAGGTATCTATTATGTGCTAGGTGAAGGAACACTCTATAAAAGTCTTTGTGAGTGGGCAAATGCTCTTTGAAAAAATTGTATCCATGACACACTCATTTTTTGAAAATTCATATTCTCATAACCTGGCACAAAGTATAGGTAATGGTTGTTGATTGAACTTAAAACTGCCTGGCTCCAAATATGTTTGGAACATCAGTTATCAGAGAAAAATATCTTATCAATAGAAACACTTAATTGACAGCAATTTTTACAAGAAGGGTTTGTTTGTTAATTTTTATTTATTTCATTTAAAATTTTTGTGACCATAGCACACTTTTAAGTTTAATCTCCATTACTAATATTTTTTCATTGCTTTCTTCTAGACAATCAGGAAAACAATAAATCCAGCCCTATGTTTAGTGTTTGCTGGATTTTGAGTTGTAAATGCTCACAAAAGAAAATTTAATAATTGACTGAGTTTTGGGGAGTCTAGAGGTCTAGATAAACAAGAGTTCTAGAAAACACGAACTCTATCAAAGAGATTTCTTTATTACAAATTTTTCCAACACCTAAACACAGGGATTGAGGCTTCCCTTTTCCAGGCTAAGCACTCCATGCTCCCTTTAACTTTTCCTTGGATGATGTGAGCTCCACACACCTGGCCATCTCTTCATCTTCCTCTGAAGAAGCTTCCGCTGGCCTTTTAAAACCTGGTGATGGTGATGGGAGCTGGATTTTGGGAAGATGGCGAAGTAGGTTGGTAACTTTCAAGCTCTTCAGATTTCCCTCACAGATAGAAGGGGAAGAGAGTTGCTTATATCAGGAATGGATTAAGTAGGCAACACCAAAAATGTACAATAAAGGGTAGCACCCTCCAAAATCTCTAAAGAAATAAGGGGGGAGGGATGGGTGGGCAGGGAAGCAAGGGGTGAGGGAGGAAGACAAGAGAGGGATTCATGGGTGGTGGGAGGTTAAAGTTATGGAGCAGAATTAAAGCACAGGGTCAGCTGGGATAAGAAAAATATGTGTGTGGGTGGGGGTGATGTGTGTGTATGTATATGTGTAAATATATCATTTAACTATAGCCTGCTTGTGAGGAGGTATGAAAGGGGGGAAAATAAAGTAAAAAATGTGCACAGCAGGGAACAAAAGAACAACTTACAAGGAAGTAAAGAAAAGATGGGTTGGTGCGGTGAAAAGATTTCTACATCTGAATTTGCAGGGTCTGGGCTCAGATCACAGCACAGTCATTTACTATCTGCAACTTATATCTTGCTCCCATTAAACCTTCCCTTATGACAGAAAAAAAAGTTGAACAAAACTGACAAAATGACTTGACAGCATATTCAACGTTCTATTCCCATCGTTCCTCACTTCTCTACCAAGAGAAATGTGTTTTAGCATCCTTTTTTTTTTCTGGAAAGGCTGTTACATCCTGTCCCTGGTGAACCCATGGTAGCTGGTAGCAATTGCTTCTCTTTCTAAGTGCTTACAAACTACCCCTCTAATAATACATGGCAGGATTTTTACCAAGAAATGACATAAAGTTCACTCACTTAGAGTCTGAAAAATCCACTTTCTTCCCCTTTTTGAAAATTGAGACATTTGTCTGTCTCCTGTGGCACTTCTCCTGTTCACCACAAATTTTCAAAGATCACAGACAGTGGCTTAACAATTTCATCTGCCAGGTCTTTCAGAATCTTGGGATGTAGTCCATCTGAGCTTAGGCAGCTGGGGGCTCTTTTATCATCTCCTCACTTACCTTGGGTTTCAATTTCCTGTTAGGCATTTTTTTTTGTTTTATCCTTCCCAGTATACCTGATCTCTAAAATCTTCTCCAGTTCTAAAGTTTTGTAGTTTTGTATGATTTCTTTCAGCCTCAAACACAAGGGAACTTTCAGTAATTTGTATGGAGGTTTGGTTTAGTACACAGTATAGAATTCTGGGACATCCACTGATCCATCAGTTAGCTTCTCCAAAAACCAATAATAATACCAACATGGTATTGTGAATCGCCTTGAAAACAGACACCTAAGCTATTTTATATTTGTTTGTTTCACCCAAAGTTCCTAATAGAATATAGGGCACATAACAGGCTCCACTCAATATCTCTACACACACACACACACACACACATATACAGATGTGTGTGTGTGTGTGTGTAAAAAGATTTATTTTGGAAGATGATAATGATGATAATAGACAACAACATCTTATATTTATATTGAGGGCAGCTAGGTAGTGTAGTGCAAAGAGTACTGGACTTGCAGTCAGGAAGGTTCTCTTTGTGAATTCAAATCTGATCTCAGACACTTACTAGCTTTGTGACCTAGAGTAAATTATTTAACCCTGTTTGCCTCAACTTCCTGAGCTAGAGAAAGAAATGGCAACCCACTCCAGTATCTTTGCCAAGAAAACTACAAATGGAGGTCACAAAGTTGGAAACAACTCAACAACCTATTTATGTTGAACTTAATTTTCCCTTTTCATCTCATTTATGACAAGTCATTTATTCTTACTCCAAGAAAGCTATGATAAGTGCACGAGACTCATAAGCACTTATTTTAAAAAATGTCCAGTAGCTCAATTATTATTACAAGCACAGTCAGTTAGAAGGCTTATATTTTTAAAAAGCTTTTTATTTTTAAAACATATGTACAGATAATTTTCAGCATTTACCCTTGCAAAACTTTGTCTTCCAATTATTTTCTCTCTCCCTTCTTCCTATCCCCTCTCCTAGATGGCAAGCAATCCAATATATGTTAAACAGATGCAATTCTAGAAAACTTATATTTGAGATGTAGAACAGTTTCTGCAATATTAGTAATTAGTCACTTCACATCTCTCCTCTGTACTGAGCATAGTCCCAATCAGTCCCAACATGGTTTTTCCAGTGGTTTCTCCCTGATCTCCTTGTCCCAAGTGAGTTCTATGATTGCTGCTACAACGTTATTCCCTCTCCTGGACTCTGCCTTGGTCACTGCTCAGCTCCTGCTACCCCTAAAACCTGAAGGCCGACAAAGGGGCAGCCGAAGTCCCCATGGATACATTCACTGGGCTAAGTCCCCAAACCCTGGATACTGTATGAGTGAGTGCACCAAGACCCAGGACAGGGAGAGCTGCCTTATAGTACTGTACTGTAGTGCCCCAACAGCATTCACATCTATTAGATGTAGGAAATGACTGTTCAAGTCATTTCTCTGTGTGTCAGTTTTCACATCTGTAAAATGGGGGAATAGGATAAGGGCGGTTTCTGAGGGTCCTTGAGGCCTTACTCTGATTCTTGAGACTTAAAGGGTTTGTTTGCAACAGTCCTTCTTGTCATCTCCCCCTCACCCGTCGCCCCAGGTATTTGGGGTTAAGTGACTTGTCCAGGGTCACATAGCTAGAAAGTGTTACATGTCTGAGGTCAGATTTGAATTTGGGTCCTCCTGACTAAAGAGATAGCACTCTATCTTCTACCTCAACACAGTTCCCAGTGCCTTTTCTTGGAAAGAAATACCTTGAGTTTTTGCAGGCTATAATCAGAGGAAGAAAGGAGGGAAGAAGGAAGGAAGGGGGGAAGAAAGGGAGGGGAGAGGAAAGGAGGGAAGGGGAAGGAAAGAATGAAAAGAGGAAAGGGAAAATGAACTTAGGAAGCCTCTAATATGTACCAGAGACTGTGCTAAGTGTTTTACAAATATTGTGGTGCAGGTCCCCATGACCCGAAGAGGCTTCCAGTATTAGCAAGTGATGATCCCTGGTGACTGAGGACCTGATGATGTTTAACAAGTAAGATCACCAAAAAGTTGCTCTCAGAGCTGAAAGGTTTTCAGTCATAGCAGATCATGAAGACAGTCTCCTAAGGCATAAAGTATGCTTGCAACGTGAATTGTAGAAAATATCTACCCCATTACAATAGTGTATCTTTTTATGTTGAGGCAATTGTCTTGCTCTGTCCACTGCACCATCTAACTATCCCATACTAATATATCTTTGAAGTAGAGAACTATATTAACATAGAAATAATACCTAGGACTAATAAGTCTATAATTAGTCTATATATATAGACTATATAGTCTATATTATATATTATATTATAATATTATTAAGTCTATATTATATATTATAGTATATATTACATAGTATATATTACTAATAAGTCTATAATTAACATTGTTTTTGTAAGATTTTGAGTTCCAAAATTTTCTCCCTTTCTCCTTTCCCTCCATTCTCCCTAAGACAATAAGCAATCTGATTTGGTTTTATATGTCCAATTATTTTAAACATATTTCCATATTAGTCATATTGTAAAAGAAAAATAAGAACAAAAGGGAAAAATTACAAGAAAGAAAAAAATGACTGCACTTTGATGTGCAGTCAATCTCTATAGTTCTGACAATTGGGGTTATGATCCCAGAGCCATACAGCTATTAAGTGCTAAGTGTCTGAGATTACATTTGAGAGGTCCTCCTGATTTCAGGACATTTATGCTATCCACTGCATGATCTATCTGCCTCAGTCTCCATAGTTCTTAATCTGGATGTGGATAGCATTTTCCTTCATGAATCCTTTGTACTTGTCTCAGATCATTGTGTTCCTGAAAAGAGCTGAGTCATTCCTACTTGATCATCCATACAATCTAGCTTTTACTGTATACAAATTTTTTTGGCCTGCTTATTTCATTTTGCATCAGTTCATATGTATCTTTTCAGATTTTTCTGAAATCTGTTCATGATTTCTTTTTGCACAATAGTATTCCATTACATTCATATACCACAGTTTAATAGATATGCCTTCATTTCCCTATATTGTACCACCACAAAAAAGGATTTCTATAAATATTTTTTGTACTTGTACGTCCTTTCCCCTTTTAAATGATCACTTTGGGATACACAATTGGTAGTGGTATTCTTGGATCAAAGGGTATACACAGTTTGATTACGCTTTGAGCATAGTTCCAAATTGCTCTCTAGAATGATTGGATCAGTTCACTTCACTAACAATGCATTAATGTCCCAATTTTCCTCTCCAACATTCATCATATACTTTTTTTTTTTTGCCCCATTAGCCAATTTGATAAGACTGAGATGGTGTTTTAATGATGTTTTTAAGTTGTATTTCTCTAATCAAAAGTGATTTAGAGCAGTTTTTTATATACCTATAGATAGTTTTGATTTCTTCATCTGAAAACTGCCTGTTCATATCATTTGACCATTTGGGAATGGTTTGTATTCTTATAAATTGGATTCAGTTCTCTAAAAATCTGAGAAATAAGGCCTCTATCAAATACATTGGCTGCAAAGCTTGTTTCCTGGCTTTCTTCTTTGCTTCTAATCTTGGTTATATTGGTTATACCCTTATTTTTCAAAGTCTCTGGAACAGAAAGTTTACAAGACAGAGTTGCATTTCTCCATTCCTGCCCTGACTTCACTCTTCACTGACTTCATTCACTTCCCTGATTTACTCAGTTTTAGGTCTATTATTGACCCACTTTTTTGCCTTTTGCCTAGGCTCTTGGATTTGATTGCCCTGTGGTTTCTGTCTTACTCTTAAAAAGGTCTCTTGTTTACTTCGTACTTTTCTTCTCTTGAGCCTTTTTAATTTGTCCTTAATCATCAGCACATTTTGGCTCCATTCTGTTTTTTTTTCCTTTAAGCAAATTCCATTTTAAAATTCTATTATAGTTCTGAATTCTCTCTCTTCCTTCACCCATTGAGAATGCAAAAATGTCCCCAAAGTACTTATAAATATGTGTAGTCACACAAAAAATGATTACAAAGGCTTTATTATAAAAAGAAAGAAGAAAATATATTTCATTTTGTGCTCTGAATCCATCAGCTAGCTTTCCATCTGGAGCTGGATACAATGTTTGGTTGAGTCTTTTAGAATTACATTCGATCATTGCATTGATCAAAATTCTCAAGTCCTTCAAAGTTGTCTTCACTATATTGTTATTGTATAAATTATTTTCCATATTTTCCTGACTTCACTTTATATCAGTTCATAGACATTTTTCCAAGTGTTTCTAACACCATCCTTTTTTTTTTTTTTTTTTTTTTTTTTAATTTAATACTTTTTATTTACGAGTTACATGTATGGGTAACTTTACAGCATTAACAATTGCCAAACCTCTTGTTCCAATTTTTCACCTCTTACCCCCCACCCCCTCCCCCAGATGGCAGGATGACCAGTAGATGTTTGTGGTGATTTTCTTGGAGGCAGCCTTTAAAATGTGAAGGTTTTCTTGGAGGCAGCCTTAGTCTCAGTTGAAATAAATAATTACTCCAAAATCACAGCCAGCTGGTAAAAATGCAAATGTTTATTTCTCCTTACAAATTAGCCGGGTTAGTTGAGGCCTATCTCTCTGCCTGGCTCCAAGAGATCTTACAGCTTTGTCATTGGCTTCTGCCTCTGCTTTCTTCAGCCTCCAGCCAGCACCAAGTTGGAAAATGCAATGAATCTCTCTGTACCTCCAGTCAGTTCCACCAGAAGAAGTAAGTTCAAGTTTCAAGAGCTCCCTCTATTTATGTGATCTCCCAAAGGTTAACTCCACCTTCTGGAGGGAGAGGGATTCTGAGTTATCTCCCAGAGTGCTCTCTGGTCCTAAGGGAGGTGTGAATTCAGATCTCATACTAGCCCTGAACTCTCCCAAAGGTGTGAACTTCATTGAGTACTTAGATACTTATGAGCTCTCTAAAGGTGTGAACACAAGCATTGTTTCCATCAGTTGTACTTAGTACCTAATTCAAGTTCTGGCCCAAAATCACTCTAAGATCAAATCAACTCCAATGGCTTAACACTTTGTAAAGATTCCAACAGAAGTTAAATATATTAAAATATAAATTAGATACACAATAAGTATACATGACCAAAACGTTATTTTGCTGTACAAAAAGAATCAGACTCTGAAATATTGTACAATTAGCTTGTGGAAGGAAATCAAAAGATGCAGGTGTGCATAAATATAGGGATTGGGAATTCAATGTAATGGTTTTTAGTCATCTCCCAGAGTTCTTTTTCTGGGTATAGCTAGTTCAGTTCATTACTGCTCCATTAGAAATGATTTGGTTGATCTCGTTGCTGAGGATGGCCTGGTCCATCAGAACTGGTCATCATATAGTATTGTTGTTGAAGTATATAATGATCTCCTGGTCCTGCTCATTTCACTCAGCATCAGTTCGTGTAAGTCTCTCCAAGCCTCTCTGTATTCCTCCTGCTGGTCATTTCTTACAGAACAACAATATTCCATACCGTTCCTATTCCACACTTTAGTGGGATGACAATATTTAAGGGAGCGGACATACAGCCTGGCGCCCCCTCTCCGAGGGGAGGCTGTCGGCAGGAATAAAAAGCCCCCCTTGGAGAGAGGGGGGAGGGGGATCTAGTCCCTCTCCCTAGGTACCCAGAAGGACACCCCTGCACGCAGGCTCGGACGGCCCTTGGGATTCCGTGCGACGGAAGAAATGTCAGCGCACAGACTATTTCTGAAGGAAATGTACCCGCCTCAGGATGAAAGGCTTCCCGGAAGGGCCCGGAGGAACAGCGCACCTAGCGGAGGGAGCGAAGCCCGAGGAAAGGAAGAAACAGCTGGCATAGAGGGACCGCGGGGGCGGCGCTGTGGCCACGGGGCCGCGAGTCCCGCGCGCCGGGGACTGGGCCCGGTGGCGCGGCCGGAGCGGCGGGAGCCTGTAAGCGCGGAGCGGCTCCCGGCGCGCCTTGGTTTCCCTCCCTTTTCATTTGCCGCCGCCTGACGCCGGGCCCAGCTGGCGCCCCGCGGCGGCGGCTTCCCGGGGAGAGGGGGAGCTCCATCAGTATTCCCCGCAGCCGCCGGCCGGCAGCTGCTCGCGCTCCCCCCCCTCCCCCCGCGCTGACCCCGCCGGCTCTGCCGGAGCGGCGGCGCGCTGGGACAGAATGAGTTCCATTAGCGGCTCCCGGGAACCCTCCGTTTATTTGTGATGTGACAAATATTTCAGCCATTAGGATCTCTCTCTCTCTTATCATCTTAAATGCACTCACTTACATTCCAAATCACTGCTTAATTTAAAAGCCTATTGGTTGAGATGGTCGCCGGCCGGCCGGAGAAGGGGAGACGGAAGCCGGCTCGCGCCTTTGGAAACAGCGTCAGCTCTGACTGAATCTTCCTCCCCGAGGCGTGAGGCCCGGGCAGGTCCAGCGCAAACACTTGGTAGGCAAAAGAGACTCAAAGGGGAAGGCGTTCTGGGGATCGCTCTGGCACACAGTAGGTGCTCAATAAACGTTTCCTGATTGACAGTGGCAAGGATTTAGTGGGGGGGGAGCTGGAGTGGTAAATGCGGAACAGGTTACTTCAGGCTTCTGGTTGTCTCCTAATCTATAAACCCAGAGGGGCTGGTGGGTGACGCCCTGGACACTCCGGGTGGCCCCGAGTGGGGAGGGCTCTTAAGTTAAAAATCGCTGCTGTGAGACCCTGGCCAGGTCACTTACCCTTGTTTGCCTCAGTTTCCTCATCTGTAAAATGAGCTGGAGAAGGGAATGGCAGCCGTCCCTGTATCTTTGCCAAGAAAGTCCCAAACGGATCGTGGAGAGTCAGATGTGAATGAACAATAAAGTCTAGAACAGTCTCTAATATTCCAGCTGACTCTGAAATTCTATGATCACACAGCTCAATAAACGGTTTCCCAAAGTTGTTTTTTTAAAAATATATTAAAATATAAATTAGATACACAATAAGTATACATGACCAAACCGTTATTTTGCTGCACAAAAAGAATCAGACTCTGAAATATTGTACAATTAGCTTGTGAAGGAAATCAAAAATGCAGGTGGGCATAAATATAGGGATTGGGAATTCAATGTAATGGTTTTTAGTCATCTCCCAGAGTTCTTTCTCTGGGCGTAGCTGGTTCAGTTCATTACTGCTCCACTGGAAATGATTTGGTTGATCTCGTTGCTGAGGATGGCCAGGTCCATCAGAACTTTCCTGAAGTCATTAAGCCTGCCCCCCAATGTCTCATTCTAATTGAAGTAGTTACTATTACAAAGCCTTTTACTTGTGTTATCTCATTTAATCATTAAAAAAGGCCTATGAGAGGAACGCATTTATTATCTTGGCTAGATAAAAAAGGAAACTGAGGGGGAGGGACCTTGGAGGCCACTTTTTACAGATGAAGAACGGAGCTATGAAAAGATTAGTCAATTTTCCTAGGGTCTGAAACAATATTCACATTCAGGTCTCCACCTAAAGAGGCTGTACAGGATTGGAGTTGGAATCAAAAAAAGCCTTTGAAAACTTTGAATTTTCCCTACAACTTCAACTAGCTATGAAATCCTGCAGAAATAATTTAGTTTTTCTTAGCCTTAGTTTTCTTATATATAAAGTGAGTCTAATGATAGCACCTACCTCCTAGGGTTGTTATGAGGATTAAATGAGATAACCTTATGTAAAGTGCTAAATAATGGCTAGCTACTTTTATTATTCTTAGTGGTCTCTACTAGATAATCTTTGAGGTCCTTACCAAGCCCAAGAGTCTGTGATTTCAAGCTTGTACAACCATCCTTCCTGAAGCAAGAAAGCAGACCTTCCCATCCAGTTTGGAATGTCTGATAAAGGCAATTTCTCCTTCCTCTTCCCCACTGGCCTCCACAGGCAGGGAAAAGGAGTTGGAATCAATTCATTTGAATTCAATGAGCATTTATAAGGTTTGTTATGTACTCTGTAATTATACAAGGCCCTGGGAATACAAAGATGAAAAGTGAAACAGTTCCTGCCGTCAAGGAGGAGAAAGAGATGTGTATACAAATTACTATAATCCAAGGTAGAATATGTTGATTTGCTCTGGAGAGATTCAGTTAGGAGAGGGATTCCAGGAGGGAGAGATCACTTCTACTTTTGGGGGATCTGGGAAAGCTTCATGGAGAAAGTGGTCCTTTGAACTAAGTAACTGAAGGAGGGGAAAGATATTAGAGAATGAGGGTAAGGTCTAGATATAAGGGGCAGGACTGTGCAAAGGTCCAGAGGAAATGTGGAGGACAAGATTGAAGAAATTAAAATAGGAAGAATAGTCATTTAAAATAGGAAAGGGCTTCCTTATTGTTAATTATTTTAATTGAAGTAGTCCATCTTGGCTGTACTGTAGAAAGTAGACTCAAGCTCTATCTCCTGACAGCTCCAAAATGTTGATTTTTAAAAATTGCTTTTCCAAGACTCCAAGCCAAAATTTCCAACAGAAATCAGCATCCACTCTCATCAGCATCCATTGAAAATTCCTTACCCATTTTAACCATTCTACCTTTGCTCATGTTCTTCATTCTTGGAATGTTATCCATTCACGCTTTTCAATTCTCCTTCATCTGTCTTTTCAGATCTTCTTCCAGGAAGGCCTGTTGATTACTTTAATTTGCAAAGCACCCCACATTTATTATTATCTCATTTGATCCTCACAAAATTCCTTTGAGATTGGCTATCTGGGTTTTATGGATGAGGAAACTGAGGCGGAAGGTACCTTAGAAGCCACTTGGAGGATCCTTTTCTCCTCTGAACTCCTATCATATTATCTTAACACTTGCCTGTTAATTATATAATCATCGATCTCTTACATATGTCTCACTTAAATATATCCCTTACATAGACTCAACAATCTAAGAATGGCTGGTGGCTGCAGGAAACATCCTTTTACTCTCTTCTGTCCCATTGGGTAAGGAATGTTCAGTGGATGCTGGGGCCATTTGGGATACATACTAATGTCACATACAGACTAGAGTGCCTAGTCTCTATTTTTTACTTTCTGTCAGGGAAGTGGGATCTTTGGTGGCAGTAGGGCCATTAAAAGTAGCATTTTCAAAAAAAAAACTAAGCATTTCCTACATTTTGGGTATGTGCCACAAAATAGAATTGGGGCAAGCAGCATGAAAGCAGTCTCAAATCAACTCTGTAAAACCAATCAATTGGCATAGGAAGGCAGAGATCCCCAGGAGATCTTTTTTAGAAGGGGAAACTCTAAGTTCTATATCCAAGGCTTGAGCCTTTCCCACCCAATATCAGTTCCATAATGAACACACATAGAGAACAGAAAAGACCAGTAATCCAAATCAGAGCAAAACAGCAATCAGAGAAGATACATACATTAGGATAGATACCAGACAATGTAGAATGAAGGAGCTCTTTCATTGGGAACAAGATAACAGCTCAGAAAAAAGAATCTTCCTTGTGGGATTGATTGTTCTGGATCACTGTACTGCAGAGAAGAGCCAAGACCATCAAAGCTGATCATCACCCAGTGTTCCTATAATTGTGTACAATGTTCTCTTGGTTCCACTCATTTCACTCAGCATCAGTTCATGCAAATTTTCCCAGGCTTTTCTGATATCTGCGTGCTCATCCTTTCGTATTACACAACAGTATCTCATTACATTCATATACTGTAATTTATTCATTCTCCAACTGATACGCTCAATCTGATTGTAAACAACATAGTCTATGATTTCTATCCTTTTAAATTTAATTTTGTTTTAATTAAATTAATTAATTTAAAATTAATTTAATTTTAATGCTGTCCTCCCCAGCAGCTAGTATTTTGTTCATTCATATATAATGGATGCTTCTTGGTGAAATGGAAGGTTAGTTAATCTTTGTGGTTTTGCTCACCTTGTTCTACATACCTGGGATGGAGTCATTCTCACTACCTCTTTTTCCATGTTTTGAAATCCTCCCTTTTTATCAAAGCACAACTCAAATATCCTCTTCCCCATCTTTCCCAGGACTGCTGGTACTTACATCATTACCATAGTGATTCAAATGTCTCTTCTAGATCTGTGATGTCTTTTTTTTAAAACCATAGAAATTTAATGTCAATCATTTCCTGCACTCTTAGTGCCTCCAAATCTGTGCCTTTTCCTTCATATCTCATTCATAATCCCAGTCCCAGACACCATTTAGGTAAGTAACATCTAGGTTACCATGATTGCCATACAAGTCCTTGGGTGTACCCATTTTACTCCCTTGATCATTTCCACTTCCCTTCTGTGCTCTTTTTGTTACTACGCTAAAAGATTATAAGTATATGTTCTACACCCAGAGAGTGTCTGTGGTCTCAAAAAAAGTTTTCTTGAATAAGAAAATGAATAGGAACAAAAAGGCATTTTGTTATCCGTGTACTTTTTAATAAAATTGTGGTTCAGTAATGTTAAATAAATGCTTGACTTTTTTATTTATTCATTCATTCGTTCATTTGCTAGTTGGGCTTTCTGAGAGAGTGGAAGCCACTGCCTATTTCTTTGTTCCTAGATATATGACTTTCTTCAGCCACCTCAGTGAGACTGACAACTTCATTCAGATCTTGAGTCTAGTATGGGGCAGACAAAACAGAGTTTAGAATCATTTCTTTGACTGTGTTCCCTGATTAGAGCAGGGAGCTGCCAGCTGAGCCAGAGAGAGGTAGATGTGCTCAGGGGGCTCCTGGAGGTCTGGGCTAGTTTCCTTGGCAAGGAGTCTGTTACCTGGGGTGCCACCCTGGTGACTAAGTCCCCTGGCCCTCCTGGGTATTTTTAATCTCAATGATAATGGACGGTGACCAAACCTGGAAACTATTTAATTCTGTTAGACAGTCAGAGAGGTGCTTGATGAAGCCATTAACTGGGGTCCGTGTCTCCATTCTACTTACAAGACTCCAGGAGAGCAAATGCTGATGGAAATTTATTGATTTCTTTTTCTGCCTTTCCCGAAAGGGTCAAAGCCGTGGTACAACACCGCTGGTTCCAATTAAAATCACCTGTTAACTTACAAAGGTTCTCTCTCTTCATCCTCTCCCCCACCCCATCTAAAAAGGGTTTAAAAGATTTTCATTTAATTGATTTGCTGTAAAATGCCCTTTACAATTACCCAGATAAACTAGGCGTCACCTGTGGAGTAAGAGCCAATTTGAGCTGTTTATCAAGACTTCGCTTCTGGCTACTTCTCACACTGTGATCTCAAGTCTCTGTATTGATAACTTACATCTGTCAACATCGGATATTTTTAGTGGGCTGCTGAAAGCTTTTAGGGAGAGTGGGATGGTGGGGCGGGCTCTGGAGCAGGTGAACAGTCACCAGAGAGCAGGATGGTGGTTTGGTGTGAAATAAGAGTCTATCACTATGCTGGGAGCTTTTTGGAGAAAATTCTGACCTTGGACCAAGGGCCTATCCAAATGGGGGTGGGCTAGGCCCCCTACTGAGCAGCAGGCAACTGGAAACACAGTCAAAGAGCAAGGACGGAGTGCCTACTGTGTGCAAGGCACTATACTTCATGCTGGAAAGGCAAAGACAAAAAGCAAATGGTTCCCATCCCCAGAAAGTAGAATTTTACTGGAAGGATATTGCATATTTCTAATGGAAGAGACAGTTGTGAGCCTAGAGTAACAAGGTCAGCTTTGTGTTTGAAGAATATTAGTCTGGGGCACAGATCAGTAAATGTAGCTCGATTTCAAGAGGAAGAAAGTGTGAGCTGGAGAAGAGAGGGAAGGTTTTGGGTTGGAAAGGGCACTTGATCTGTGTTTCAAAGGATGCTATGGATCCAAAGGCCACAGTGAACAGGTAGCCCATTACAGGTGCATCTCCGGTACCAGTGTGCTGAGGTGGAAGATGAAATCAGCTTAAGGTAGTAAGTTGGAGAAGGCAGAGAAGTAAGTAATAGGAAACAAGACTGGAAAGAGAAGGTGGGGACCAGATTGTGAAGAGCTTTAATTGCCAGGCAGAGGATTTTGTACTTTATCCAAAAGGGATAGGAAGAGACTGTCAGTATATGTTTATGTTCAGAGAGGAATTCAGTAGGAATTCCTACCTCCAACAAGAGGATTTTTGAGTAGAGAATGATCTGATCAGAACCATTTTTTTTTTTACTTCTAGTCATTTATTTACTTATTTATAAATAAATACTTTTTTGCTGAGGCAATTGGGGTTAAGTGACTTGCCCAGGGTCACACAGCCAGGACGTGTTGTTTCTGAAGTCAGATTTGAACTCAGGTCCTCCTGACTTCAGGGATGGTGTTCTATCTACTGCACCACCTAGCTGCCCCAGAACCATGTTTAGAAACATCAGTTTGATAGTTATATGGGATAGAGAAGAAATCAGAAACAGGGAAACTAATTAGAAATTCAGGTGAGAAAAGAGAAGAGCTGAACAAGAGTGGAAGTTCCAAGAAAGGGGCAGATAACAGAAAAGATAACCACAGGTTAAAAAAACCATATTGGCAACTGCCAGAAAAATAACTACAGGACAAAGGAACTCGTTTCTAGTTTTTTCAACTTAATTTTTCATGGCGATTGATGCCTGGAGTTGGGGAAACTGAGTAAGTTGTAAACTTATATTTGTATTGAAGATAGATTCAAATAGAAGGGACCTCAGAGATTATTTAGTCAGACCTTTCTCATTTAGAGGCAAGGAAACTGAGGTGCAATTATTTGCTTAACATTATAAAGATCATGAGTGTTAGAAGCAGGATTCCTACTCAGATTCTATGATTTCAGAGTCTTTTGGAGCCTCTTGCCTCTGTGCCATGGGCTGAAGGAGACAGGGAACCTAGAGGAAAAGTCCTAGGAAAAATGGTGACTTCTGAGAATATAATGATCAGAGAAATGCTATATATAATCTTTGAGGAATCCTAGAGAATTGGAAAAGTGTCAGAAAATCAGTGCTTGAGGTGGAAACTCAATGGAAACTACCCACTCATGATATTATAGAATGAATTGTTAAATATTTTGTGAACAATTTTTTTATAATTATAGCTTTTTATTGACAAAACATATGCATAAGTAATTTTTCAACTTTGATCCTTGCAAAAACTTGTGTGTCAACTTTTCCCTTCCTTTCCCTCACCCTCTCCCCTAGATGTCAGGCAGTTCCATACATGTTAAACATGTCGAAGTATATGTTAGATACAATATATGTGTACATATTTATGCAGTTATCTTCCTGCTCAAGAAAATTGGATTTAGAAAGAAGGTAAAAATAACCTGGGAAGAAAAACAAAAATACAAGCAAACAACAACAAAAAGAGTGGAAATGCTATGTTATGGTTCATACTTATTTCCCATAGTTCTTTCTCTGGGTATATAGCTGGTTCTGTTCATCACTGATCAGTTGGAATTGATTTGGATCCTCTCATTGACAAAAATAGCTACTTCCATCAGAATTGATCCTCATATAGTATTGTTGTTGCTGTGTATAATGATCTGGTTCTGCTCATTTCACTCAGTATCAGTTCAGTTAAGTCTCTCCAAACTTCTCTGTATTCATCCTGCTGGTCATTTCTTACAGAACAATAATATTCCATAACATTCATATACCATAATTTACTCAGCCATTCTCTAATTGATGGGCATCCACTCAGTTTCCAGTTTCTAGCCACTATGAAAAGGGCTGCCAATTTTGTGAACATTTTAAGAAGAAATTAATCAATCCCTAGAAGCTAGCATGCTTTTATGAAAAATCAATCATCTTAAACTATTTTCACTTTTGTCCACTGATAGGGCCAGTTGAATGCTACTAGAATAATGATAAGAACAGGATAGAAAGGATCTTATACCATGCAAATCTGATGCATATGAAGCACAATACATTGTACAACATTTAAAAAAGTGTTTTAAGATATTGCTATTTTTCATTTTTATATCGTCTAGATGTAAAAAAAATCTTCCAGAAAATCATGCCTTATAATAAAGAATTAAAAAAAAACCCAGCCAATCTAATCAACATCAAAAAAAGAATAACACTATAATGCAATAATTCACACCTATAATCTTTCACTTCTGCAAAAAAATTGGGAAAATGTTTTCTCAAATCTCTTCTTTAGAATTGTGCTTGACCATTATAATTTCACAGCATTGAGTTTAGATTATTTTGTTAAATTTTTTTTTCATTTCCATTGCATTGTCAACAAACATTTATTAAGTACATACTATGTTCCAGGAAATGTGCTAAGCAAATAAAGGTAACAAACATTCCCCGTGCATAAAAAGTTCACAATCTATTGGGAGAAACAACATGCAAACAACTCTATACAAACTAGACATATGTAAAATAAATTGGAGGAAATTATGATGGGAAGCATTAAGGGAGATCTAAAAATAGAATCTTGCAGAAGATGGGATTTTAGTTGAGACTTGAGAAAAAAAAAAACAGAGAAAACAGAAAGTGAAGATGAAGAACATTCCCTATGGCCTCCATCCCCTGGATTTCCATGTCCTTACTATTACAAAGAATGCTGCTGGGGACCTGCTCGGGAGGCCGAGGGGCTCAGCAGTGGGACTTCTGGGTGGAAACATCTGAGGTGATTGTGCAGCACGTTTGCAGGGGTGGTTGTGGAAGTGCACATAGGCCTTGGAGGAGAGCACTGCCCTGTGTGGGAGGGGTTCCTCCCCTGCCAGGCTCTCTGGGAAGTCTTTGTGGGAACTAAGCAGAACCTACAACTTTCTTGCTTGGCACACTGGCTGGAGCTGGATCTCTATGACCTGTAGACTTCTTTCTTCTTATTTTTTCCTATTTTCAGTCTCTCTATCTGACGGGACTGTGCAGGTGACATGCATGTTACATCTAGTTTATTTGCCTTCCTGCCTCACAGCCGGGTTCCCAGGGAGATGGCCACCCCCAGCCGCATGTCCAGAACAATGCTGGTCTCGCAGGAACAGGCCGTGTCAATCCGCAGGAATTGGCTTTGTACAGCGCCAACAAGTGCTTGATAACTGCCAAAGTGTGACCGACCGGCTAATGTTCCTCTCCACTAGAATACAAATGAACCATCTAGTGTTCTCTACCTCTCACCTGCCATAAATGGGACAAATGGCTGTTGGCAAGACAGACCTTGTGTGATTATTCATGAGAATCATTCCTGGAAATGACTCTGGGAAATGGAAATGGCCCTGCTTCCAGGTGGCTCTGCTTATTCTCCCTCCTGACCTCCTCTTCAACTTGGGAAGATTTTCAGAAACATACTTTTTCAAATCTTTCCTTTCTCTTCTTCCCATCAATGTCTTATTCAAATTATTCCAAAGATTCTTTCTGGACCCCAAAATATAATCTATCCCTTTAAAAATAATTTCAAAAACATCAACATAATTGCAAGTGAATCTGTGGTAGGAGAAGGGGCCCTGCTGGGATTTTGTCCCTATATTTACACTTGGATTTACTAGAATAGATGAAAATATTTCTGAACAACTGGGTTGATCTTACTCTGGGGTGTGTGGGATGCTTGCCTCTGCTCTTAAATCTTCCAGAGCTCCATGACTGGGAAAGTCAGTGGGGAAGGTGGTAATTTATTTTCTGCTCTCCCTGCTTTGTCCACTATCCACAGGCATCCTACCTTACACCCTTGGCTTTAATCTTGGGCAGAATAATATCCTGGCAGAAAAGATGGATTATCAACAAGGAGTAACTAAAAATTTTTTTTAAATTTAATAGCCTTTTATTTACAGGTTATATATATATGGGTAACTTTACAGCATTAACAATTGCCAAACCTCTTGTTCCAATTTTTCACCTCTTACCCCCCCATCCCCTCCCCCAGATGGCAGGATGACCAGTAGATGTTAAATATATTAAAATATAAATTAGATACACAATAAGTATACATGACCAAACTGTTATTTTGCTGGAGTAACTAAAAATTTGTGTACACTTTATATAGGTACTTGTCTCTCCAATAGACCTATGACCACAGGGATCGTTTCACTTGGCTAATTTCCATTGCCTAGAGAAGAGAGTATGGTATAATCCTCCTCCTCCTCCTCCTCCTCCTCCTCCTCATCATCATCATCATCAGCACTAGACTTTCATTTTATCCTCACAACAACCCTGAGAGGTAGATTCTACTATTATCCCTACTTTCTACATAAAAAAACTAAGACTAGGAGAGGATCTTGGCCAGAATCACACAGATAAGGGTCTGGGGTAGAATTCAAACTCAAGTCTTCCTTCCTGGAAGCTTGGTACACTGCTAGTGTACCTCTGAGTCACCTAGTTTAGTGAATGGAGAGCTATCCTCAAAGCCAAGAAGATCTGAGTTCAAATTCTGTATTGCTTCCTGTATTGGTGCAAAAATGTTTGTGGGAGACCTTTTTGTAGTGGTAAGAAACTGGAAACTGAGTGGATGCCCATCAGTTGGAGAATGGCTCTGGGCAAGTTATTTAGCCCTTCAATTTTCCAGGCTAGTGGTTCTCAAACTTTTTAGTTTCATGACTTATACTCTTAGAAATTATTGAGGACCTTAAAAAGCTTTTGCCTATATGAAATTTACCACATTAGAAATGAAAGTGTCCTAGTATTTTTATAAAATAGTTTAGGGGTCCTTATAGGGTGCCTCAGGAGTCCCCATTGCACTTTAAGAACAGATACTTTAGTCATCCATCTCTCTAAGTTATAGAGAGGGTACCGACCTGTAGAAAGCGTTTCCTCACTTGGAGGAAATCTCTAATGCTATTGAAGTCACAAATCCCTAATTCTAGTAGCTAACAGTGTCCAACATATAGTAAATGCTTAATAAATTGATGGGACATAAATTAATTGCATTAATTAATAATAATTGAATAAGTCAAGAACTGACCTCAAAAAGACATGAAAATACACAGACTACAAACAGAAGTTCGGGAGACACAAATAGGACAATTTTGCTTCTATTGGCTTAAATTTAATATAATTTTAAAAATCCAGAAGTTTAAGGTTTCCCCATTGCCACCTTTTAAATGTTCATGTTTACTGATAATTGTCAAGTGTCACCTAAAGTTCCACCTTCAAGGAGAAGCTTTTCTTGCTCCTTAATCTGCCTTCCTTCTGAGACTATCCTGATTTATACTCCTTTTATCTTATTTGCATAATTATTTGTAGGCTGTCTCCCTCATTAGATGAGGATTGTTTTTTTTTTTTTTTTGGCTTTCTTTGTGTCCCCAGTGCTTAGCACATTGCCTGGCATAGTAGGTACTTAAGAAAATAATTAGTCAGTTGACTAAAAAATAAAATTTTAAAAAGAGGTTAAAAAAAAAAAACCCAAAACACTAGATATCCTTTAAAGGCTGTAGCTCCCAAACTCCATCCAGACCCTTTGCACTAAGCGCACATGTGACCTCTCATTTCATACCATCTTCCTCCCCACCGAAGTCCATCTTTTCAATAATCTGTTGTCCCTCCTCTGAATATGGCACTGCTGCCTTTCCGTTTGAGCTAGAAAAAACCACCAGGTGGCCCCCCAGAGTCATATCTTTTTCAAACCTTTAAAACCAAAGGCAACCTTTTCAAGCCAGAAGAATAATTCCGGGAAGCCCTTCTTTCTGTGTCTGCCCATAATAGAGGGTTTTCCGGGACTAGATTTTTTTTTTTTTTTAATTCTGGGAGTAATGATATTTGGATAACAGTATTTTCTTTTTTTTTTTTCTCCTCACTAGTATTTTACTTTTCCAAATACATGTAAAGATAGTTTTCAACATTCATTTTTTGTTGTTTCTTATTTATTTATTAAAGCTTTTTATTTTCAAGACCATATGCATGGATTTTTCAACACTGACCCTTACAAAACCTTATGTTCCAAATTTCCCCCTTTCCCCCAACCCCTCCCCTAAATGGCAAGTAATCTATGTTAAGCATGTTAAAATATGTGTTAAGTGCAATATATATATGCATATTTATATAATTATCTTGTAGCACAAGAAAAATCAGATCAAAAAGGAAAAAATGAGAAAGAAAATAAAATGTAAGCAAACAACAACAGAGTGAAAATGCTATGTTGTAATCCACACTCAGTTCCCACAGTCCTTTCTCTGGGTGCAAATGGCTCTATTCATCACAAAATCATTGGAATCATCTCATTGTTGAAGAGAGCCGTCCATCAGATTGATCATTGTATATACTCTTCTTGTTGCCGTGTATAATGTTCTCTTGGTTCTGCTCACTTCACTTAGCATCAGTTCATGTAAGTCTCTCCAGGCCTTTCTGAAATCATCCTGCTGGTTTTTCTTATAGAACAATAATATTCCATAACATTCATATACCACAACTTATTCAGCCATTCTCCAACTGATAGGCATCCACTCAGTTTCCAGTTTCCTTCAACTACAAAAAGGCTGCCACAAACATTTTTGCACATGTGGGTCCCTTTCTCTCTTTCCCTGTCTCTGGGAGATCCAGTAGAATCACTGCTGGATCAAAGGGTATGCACAGTTTGATAGCCCTTTGGGCATAACTCCAAATTGCTCTTCAGAATAGTTGGATCATTTCACAACTCCAGCAACAGTGTATTAGGGTCCCAGTTTTCCCACATTCTTTCCAACATTAGTCATTATCTTTTCCTGTCATCTTAGCCAATTTGAGAGATGTGTAGTGTCAATATTTATTTTAATAAGACTTTGGGTTTTAATTATTTCTCCCTTCCTCCTTTACCTCCCCCTACCCCAAGACAACAAATAATCTGCTATGGTTTAAACATGTGGAATCCTTTAAAACATTTGCACATTTGTCATGATGTGCAAGAAAAATCTGACCAAAAGGGAAAAAACAAGAGAAAGGAAAAGCACACAAACAAACAAACAAAGGTAAAAATAAAATACTTCACTATTCATAGTTCTCTCTCTGGATGCAAATGGTATTTTCTATTTCTACTGGAATTATCTTAAATCACTGCATTGTTGAGAAGAGCCAAGTTCATCACAATTGATCATCACATAATTTTGTTACTATACAGGTGCAATGTTCTCTTGTTTTTGTTCATTTCGCTCAGTATCAGATCATGTAAGTCTGAGTTTTTCTGAAATCAGCCTGCTCATCATTTCTAATAGAACAATAATATTCTATTACATTCATATACCATAATTTATTCAGCCATCTCCCCTGAGGAACATCCATTCAATTTCCAATTCTTTGGTACTACAAAAAGACCTGATATAAATGTTTTTGCACAATGGATTCTTTTCCCTGTATGCACAGTTTTATGGCCCTTTGGGTACAATTCCAAATTGTTTCTGGACTAAATTTTCTAACCCAATCCCAATAAAAATAGTGAAGTAGGCAAAAGTTGTCTGCGTCTAGAATCAGGAGAGACCTACAAATCCCATGTCTGTGTGACCATGGACCTGGCTGTGTGGCCTGTCTGTCCCTATACCTGTAATAGCCATAGTTTCCTTATTTATATATGAGATTAATACCTGTAGAACTTACTTTGTGGGGGAGAAAATGAGATGCAAAAAAAGCTCTTTGGAAAACTTAAAGTACTATATGCTAATTATTATCATTATTATTTATTATTTCTATCCCTGAGACTCACCTTTCTTCCTGATCACTGGTTTCCCTAATTTCTCCCTCTATCCTCATCCCAGGTGCTTAAGACTTTCCCATTCTTTCCCCATCTCTGTCTAATCTTTCATCGGGAAAGGAGCTGACAAATGTAATTATGCTTAAGTAAAAAGGGCTGATAAATCATAATGTGCTATTCTCCATCTAATTACAGTTGCTCTATGATCTGTGGGGAAGTGCCAGTCCCTCTCTCCACAGGTCACGGCTATGAAAGAATACACAGGAAACCTGGATTCCAATTCTCTCATTGCCACTACCTGTGTGTTTATGAGAAAATTGAACAAGCAAAAGCATTTATTAGATAGCTTTACTTCTTGTATAGTTGTTTTTTTTTCAATCATGTCTGATTCTTCATGACCTATTTGGGGTTTTCTTGGCAAAGATCCTGGAATACTTTGCCATATCCTTCACTAGCTCATTTTGCAGATGAGAAAACTGAGACAAACAGTTAATTGACTTTCCTGTGGTCACACAGGTAGGAAGTTTTTGAGGCCAGAATTGAACTCAGGAAGATGAGTTTTCCTGACTCTAGACCCAGCATTCTATCCACTGTACCACGCAGATATACCTTATTAGGTATCTACTGTATGACAAATGGCAAGAGGATACACACACAAAAAAAATGAAGTAGTTTTACTTGTTTGGGCCCCAAATAAATTGAGTTTTCCAGTCTCTGTAATGAAGGACTTGAAATAGATAATCTCTAAGTTTTTTTCCTCATTTCACTTCACCTCTGCTTCCTCATTTATAAATTGAAGAGATTGAACTAAATACCTTATAAGGACCCTTCTAGTTCCAGCTCTTCTATTCTCTATATGATTCTGCTCCTGATTGTGAATCTTCTGCTACAGCTGCTCTCCTTTATGTTCTTCTCTCAAGTCCCTGCCTCAATATATTCAGTATATCCCCACTCTGGAATCTTTTGCTTATTCTTCTTTTCATATGGAATATCTTTTTCCCTTACAGAATTAAAGGAGATCTCAGAGGCCATTTAGACATATTCATATCTGGAAAAGAAACCTCAAGGTAATACACTAAGAACCACATTACCTCTGGAGATTGCCCATTCTACAATCTTTCCAATTTCTATCCCTTGTTCCTAGTTGAGTTTTTTCTTTCTTACTTTCTTTTTTTCTTTCTTACTCTTCCGATTTCTATCCATCGTTCTAGTTGTGTTTTTCTTTCTTACTCTTTCTTTTTTCTTACTCTTCCTATTTCTATCCATTGTTCCTAGTTGTGTTTTTTCTTTCTTACTCTTTCTTTTTTCTTTCTTCTTCCTTCCTTCCTTCTCTCTTTCTCTCTTTTTCTTTCTCGATTTCTTTCTTTCTCTCTTACTCTTCCTCCTTCCTTCCTTCCTTCCTTTAATTGGATTTAAGTGACTGACCTACGGTCACACAGCTGGTAATTCTAAGGTTAGATTTGAATGAAAGTTCTCTTGACTCCAAGGCCTATGCTCTATCCACTGTACCACCTACCTGCACATTTTAGAAAAACAAATCTAATCTCTTTCTCCTTTTAAATACAAAGAGAGCTACCATGCTCTCCTACATCTTCTCTTGATTTCACTTCTCTGGTTTCTTCAGCCATTTTCCATATGGCATGAATTCAAGGCCTTTCACAATCCTGTGTGCTCTCCAGTTCATTAATACTCCTTTCTAAAAGATTATTCTCAGAACTGACCACAAAATTCTAGGGGGAGAACGATCAAGATAGACTCTTGTATTCTCTATATTTCTGGACATGTCTCTCAACTTAATCCAAAATAGCCTCTTTTTTTTTTTTTTTTTTTTTGTCTGCTTCATCACAGTGTAGATTTGTATTGAACTTTCAGTCCATTAAAACCCCTAGTGGTTTTTTTTTCACTTCCAGATAAATTTCTATCTACTTACATCTCTCCCATCTTATACCTGTAAAAATTAGCTTAAGCCAAACTCAGTGAAACTTTATACTTAATCTCTAATACATGTCATTTTTTTTTAGATTTAGTCCTATCCATTCTTCAGGTCTGAGATTCTAGTCCTGCCTTCCCTCTGTGATCACCCCACGACACAAAGATTTGTCTTCTCTGAACTCCTTTGAACACTTATTGCTTTTATTCCATCCTTGGTACTTAACCACACATTTCCCTTTGTTGGCTATTTATTTTTTTCTCAATTAACAAACATTTATCAAGTGCCTACTATATATCAGGCACTGTGCTAATTAGTAGGGATACAATAAGAAACAAAAAGACATTTCCTGCTCTCAAGGAGCTTACAATCTAACCTCTCTCTCCCAGATGAGATTATGAGCCACTAGAAGGAAAATAGTTCTGGTGCCTTATTCTTCTCTGAATTTCTGACAGAACCTAACACACTCCTGGGTATATCATAGACTCTTTAAGAAAATAATTTATGGAATGAAAGAATCCTTTCAAAAACACAGTACAATAAAAATGACTGTACATCAAATTGCAAATCTCCTATGTACAACTTGCTTTTCTTGTCAAATAAACAACAAAATTATCATGTAAATTTCTCCCCCCAACCCCGCATCATGCCCTAGAGATGCCTACTTTTAGACACTAATAGGTACATATGTATGTATTAAATGTTTTATATGTTACGTATATAACATAATTAATAATTTTACATTTTTATGTAAAATTATTATATATACTTCTATTTACCAGTTCTTTTTGGAGACAAATAATATCTTTCTTCATGTGTCTTTTATAGTTAATTTGGATATTTATAACAGAATAACTGGTCACTCAAAGTCATTTTTAAAACAATAATGCTACTACTGTAGACAATGTTCCCTTAGTTCTGCTCAATTCACTCTATTATCTTGTGCAATCTTCCCATGTTTTTCTAATATCATTTGAGTTCATCATTCCTTATAGCACAGTAGTATTCCATGATAATCATACACCACAACTTGTTCATCCCCTCAATTTATTTTCTATTCACATTCAATGTTTTAATTGCTATTTTCTTTCTCAGTCTCTCTTTTCATCCCATTGCTTTATCTTACCTTTTCCCTTTACCCTCTTATTCTTTATACCACCCTTTCCTCTAAAAATCGTTCTCTTATCTTTTTACCCCACCCTCCTAATCTTTTTTTGTTTGTTTTTTATTTTGTTATTATTATTATAGCTTTTTATTTACAATACATATGCATGGGTAATTAACCCTTGCAAAACCTTCTGTTCCAGCTTTTCCCCTCTTTCCCCCATCCCTTTCCCTAGATCCCTCCTAATCTTAATAAATATACCTTTCTAAAAGTCCCTCCCCCACACTATTGCCCACTTTTCCTACCTGTCAGAAGAGCTCTCTTTCTTTTTTTTAAATTATAGCTTTTTATTTACAAGTTGTTTGCATGGGTAATTTTACAGCATTGACAATTGCCAAACCTTTTGTTCCAATTTTTCTCCTCCTTCTCCCCATCCCCCCACCCCATGGCAGGTCGATCAATACATGTTAAATATGTTAAAGTATAAATTAAATACAATATAAGTATACATGTCCTAACAGTTATTTTGCTGTACAAAAAGAATCGGACTTTGAAATAGTGTACAATTAGTCTGTGAAGGAAATCAAAAATTCAGGCAGACAAAAATATAGGGATTGGCAATTCTATGTAATGGTTCATAGTCATCTCCCAGAGTTCTTTCGCTGGGTGTAGCTGGTTCAATTCATTATTGCTCTATTGGAACTGATTTGGTTCCTCTCATTGCTGAAGAGGGTCATGTCCATCAGAATTGATCATCATATAGTATTGTTGTTGAAGTATATAATCTGTCAGAAGATTTCTAAACCTCTTCAGATATTTGCAGTTTCCTCTTCAATCTAGATCAGAGTAATTTTCCAATATTATCAGCTCTCTACCTCCATCTGCTACTTTTAAAAAATTAGTTCTTCCTTTCACATCCCATTTTTATGAGATAATTTTTCTTTTCAACTTTTTCCTACCCAATTTTGTTTTTTTTTAGAATCACCTCATTATTACACAACTCAACCCCAACCTTTCTTTCAAACTATATTGGTTATGATAAAAATTTAAATAATACTATTCCTATTAGTAATAACTAATATCAATAACATTTTAGTGTCATAAGTAAACAGTTTGACTATAAGTAGTGCCTTATAATTAATCTTTAGTGATTTCTTTATATTTCTTCTAGATCTTTTATATTGAATTTTCCATTGAGTTCTGATCTTTTTCTACAATATACCTGAAAGTTTTTTAGTTCATCAAATATCCAATTTTTTCCATTCAGTATTATACTCAAATAGGCACTTAATAAATATTTGATTGAATAGTTTTTGTTCCCAAAGAGAGGCAGTGTGTATTTATGGAAACAGTACTAGAGTTCCCCCTCCATCTCTTACCACCTGTGTAAGCATGAATGAATCATGGTTTTGGGTCACTTATCTCAATCTCTGTCTTCTCATCTGAATGAATGAAATGAAAATGAAAATATCATCTCCTCTGATACTCAATGGCCTCATCTGTAAAATGGAAATGGTAACACTTGCTCAACTGTGTTGTTCTAAGGGAAGTATCTTGCAGACCCTAAAGTTTTAAAGCTTTAAGTACTATAGAAATGTGAGCCATTATTATTTTCAAATGGGATAAAAGTCCTAATTGGCTCAAGCCAAAATGAAGCTCAAATTTGAGAATTTCAAGAATTGGGGCTTGGGGAATGAGTTTTTTTTTTTTAAATAAATATACATGGTAAACAGGTGTCAGTTGTCCATGCATGAGGCTTATGATTATGTCTTATATGAAGACTTATATGAAAAAAAAATAACGTTTTTTTTTTTTAATTTAATAGCCTTTTATTTACAGGATATATACATGGGTAACTTTACAGCATTAACAATTACCAAACCTCTTGTTCCAATTTTTCACCTCTTACCCCCCCACCCCCTCCCCTAAATGGCAGGATGATCAGTAGATGTTAAATACATTAAAATATAACTTAGATACATAATAAGTATACATGACCAAAACATTATTTTGCTGTACAAAAAGAATCAGACTCTGAATTATTGTACAATTAGCTTGTGAAGGAAATCAAAAATGCAGGTGTGCATAAATATAGGGATTGGGAATTCAATGTAATGGTTTTTAGTCATCTCCCAGAGTTCTTTTTCTGGGTATAGCTGGTTCAGTTCATTACTGCTCCATTAGAAATGATTTGGTTGATCTTGTTGCTGAGGATGGCCTGATCCATCAGAACTGGTCATCATCTAGTATTGTTGTTGAAGTATATAATGATCTCCTGGTCCTGCTCATTTCACTCAGCATCAGTTCGTGTAAGTCTCTCCAGGCCTTTCTGAAATCATCCTGTTGGTCAAAAAATAACGTTTTTTAACGTTATTACTAATAGAAGTGATTCAAGTCAATAAAAAATAATTAGTAGCTTCATAAAGGAAAAAAAAACCAACAAAACTTCCTCTCCCCTCCCAATAGTGACTGCTTTCTTCTTTTCTATAGATCTATAAGGTCAGAACTATAAGGAAACTTAGAAAATATCTAGTCCTACTTCCTTATTTCATAAGAAAGGAAACTGAGTCCAGCAATTTGATCTAGGATACATAGGAAGAAGATAATAGAACTATTCCTAAATCCCAGGTATTCCTACTTCCAACTGAATTATCCTTCCATAAGATCCAGACTTTGCATTCACATGTAGCTAATTGAACTCTTCCCAAAAAGATGATACTTAAAAACTGATTTTATAAGGATATCAATAGAGCTAAGAGATCATTAAGGCAAGGAATCAAAACTCTGGAAGAAAAAAATAATACTTGCTATTTATATAGCATTTTTTAAGGTTTGTGAAATATTTTATATACATTAATCTCTTTTGATTTTTACAATAACCCATTGAGATTGGTATTATTCTCCCCTCTTTACAGATGAGGAAGTTGAGATTTAGAGACATTAAGTGACTTCCCTAAGATGAGTTAATTTAGTAAATAATTGAAACATGATTCAAAACTCTATCTTGCTGATTTCAAAACCAGGACTATAATTACAAGATCATGCTATGTGTTCTACCAACTGGGTAGCCCATCTGTAGCTTCTGTAATGAATTGGTCATATGTGGAGTAGAATGCCTCAGGAAGTAGTAAGATTCTGCTCATTAGAAATATTCAAAAAGAGCATAAGAAGACCACTTTTTGGGGATTATTTATTTGGCTGTTCAGATTGTTGATGTTGCTACCAACTCTAAAATTCTATGATTCTCTGGTTAAGTTGTATGGCCAACTCCAGGGACCCCAGGGGAAAGAAAGCAAGAATCAGATTTCTTCCTCATACATTATTAACTCCTTACCCAAATAGTCGACTCTTTTTTTAACTACTTAAACTAAGACAATTTAAGTGGTTTGGGGAAGAGGTCTGAATGATGATATAATTTGAACTCCTCATTTGAAATCCTCACAGTGTCCCTCAAGTTGGAACAAAAGGTACAAAACAACCTTTTTTTTTTTTTTTTCATTTTCAGATGAGAAGACTAAGATAAGTGACTTACCCAAAACCAGTAGTTAGAATTCTTCCCTGTCCCCATCTTTACCTTTTAAACTTGCACTCACAATTTTAGAGCCCAATTGATCTGTCTTGCTAGAAATATTAGGCATAATCTCTTATTGATGTCTTTATACTTTGAAGTTCTTTTGATACCAATCATGTTCTAGGTTAGACAATGTCTTGTTCAGTGTCATACAGATTAGTTAGCTATAAAAATTAAATTAGGAGATGCCTCTTTGTTGGGATCCTTCCTCTCTCCAAGTAATGCTGAAAATTTAGCAGAAATAATTGCAGGGATTTATAGAACTCATAGGACTTGGAGCTGGAAGGGAATTTAGCAGTCATTATGTCTAACATCCTTCTTTATTTAAGATAAATTGACCCTTGGAGAGTCAGAGTGACTTTGGGCCTGTAAAGTTTCAGGTTTTAGATAGGAGGAGGAGTCAGTAGTTCTGTGTGAAAGGATCTTCTCATTTGTCTGCATACTGTTTTGGGGTACACATGAACAAATGCCCTTCCCCCACTGCCCAGAGGCCCATACACACACCTGCACTCCACCCCTAATTACAAGAGCGACTGTAGGTTAAAAGTGCCCAATTCAAAAGCACTAAACATGGGCCTAATTACAGGTGACTGTAAAAGTCTAATTAGGGGAGCCTAATTAGCAGCCAAACAAGGGAGGAGAATAGGCCCTGGGAATAAAAAGACTTGAAAGGCAAATGCATCCTTAGTGCAGGGTCACTGAGAAGGAGCTTAATTGCCCTTTGATAAGCCTGGGGAACCAAAGGAAGGGAAGCAAATTCAGGCTGTGTTTCCATCAGGGACCCCCTGCTAATGTCCCTGACTTCTCCCCCTACCTCCCTTCCCACATGCACTAGAGGAACGAGCCCCTCCTCCCTACAATTGCCATTCTGAGCCCATAAAACCTTGCAACAGATGAAATCCCTGTGTCCCCTTTCTCTTTCCCTCACTCAGTGATATTTCATCTGCTAGCCTGCTTCCAGCCGGCTCCTTCGCCTCCCTCCAGTCCCTCTCTCAGAAAAGATCACGATCCCTTCATTCAGAAGGGGGAGAGAGAGGAGAAGGTGTGGGCTGGGGCACTGGAAAGAGCCCTGTTGTCCCAGCTGCTGGGAGGCTGAGGCTGGCCGATGGCTTGAATTCAGGAGCCAATTAATTGGGCGTCTTCCTGAAGCCCTGATGGCCCCGAGCTGTCCTAAGCAGAGGGTCCTTACGACCACCAAAAGAGCAGTCAAGCTGTCCAGGTCAGAACACAAAACAAGTTAGAACTTCTGTGCTGATCAGTAGTGGATTAAGGCCACTGTCTTCCAGCCTGGTCAGGTAGGGAGACCCAGTCTCAAAACATATCTTATTAATAATGTGTTTTAAAATTTAATGAATAATTAATACTCAGTTACGAAAAAGAAATTTAATAATGTGTTAAAATGAACACAAACTCACAAATATTGGCTTTGACTCTTGATAGCTGGGCAAACCACTTTATTTCTTTGAGCTCTAGTTTCTTCATCTGTAAAATGAGAATAGTAATTCTTGTACTGCCCATTTCAAAGAGCTATAGAAATATGGTCCTTTATTATTAAGGCATAATATATTTTGCCTTCCATGTATATCTGCCTTTTAACAAGGGAGGAAGCCCTATCCAATAAATGAAACTATCGTGATAGATTTTCAGGCATCAGCTAAGGATCCTGACTGGTCCCTTTGAAATAATATCCAAGAGATAGTTGGCACTCTGCCAATGTATATAGACAACTTTGTGACCTAGGCTGGGTAGAAATTAAGAGAACATCCAGTAGAGTTTTAGAACCAGCTTGTACTAGTTTGGGAGAGTTAATTGTTAATATTTTCTACATGAGAATTTAATCGTTGGAAATAGGCAAATGCTACAAATCAGGAATTGATTGTCTAGATTTGAGGAGGTGAAAGAAAAAATATTAAAAGTGCAGATTAAACTTAAAAGTTTATACAATTTTTTTTTGGTGGGGGAGGGAAGAGCCAACTGTTAAACTCTTAGCAACACAACTCTGGAACAGCTCCAGTGGGCAAACTGATCTAACCCAGAATGGAAGAGAAAAATTCTGTGGCTACTATAAAAGCAAAGGAGAATTTATTATGTTTAACCCAAAAAGCAGAACCAGAACCAAATGGATAGAAGTTATAGGCAGATTTCAACACAAAATAAAAAAAGTCCTAAGAATTATAGACAATTGAATGGACTACCTTGATAGGTAGTGAGTTCCATTTCACTAGAAATATTCAAGTAGAGACTGAATGAGCACTTGTCAAAAATGTTGCTGATGCAATTTATGCTTCAATGAGAGACTAGATTAAATGACCTCAGAGGTTTCTTTCAACCCTCAGATTTTATGATTCTATGAACTCACTCAGGATGCCCCTTGTGACTTCTGGTTTCTCCTTCCAGAGAGAGTTCCAAGGACTCAATTGGTTCTTCCTCTTATCTTATGATTCCTTTCCACTGATTTTTGTTCTTGTTGAAGTTAGTTTTTACAAGGGAAAAAAGTTAGTTTTTACATTTCACCCAGGAAGGGTTCCAAGTTACTTTGTTTTGTTCAGCTTGACAACAAGAGCCATGAATTTTGAAACCAATAGTAATGCATCCTATCTGTCATAATTCATTTGGATGGGATCTATTAGGGTCACTAGGTTGCCTTAATTTCAAGCTTAACCTGTGTGAAAATTTTCCTGGTAAACCTCTTCGTGAACCCAATCTGGCTTTACTTTCTATATTAACATGAGGAATTGATATTATTCTCTCTCTCTCTCTCTCTCTCTCTCTCTCTCTCTCTCTCTCTTTCTCTCTCTCTCTCCCTCTCTCTCTCCCTCTCCCTCTCAAATATTTAATTTTTTCTGTTTCTTTGTTTCTTTTTTTCTTTCTTCCTTCCTTCCTCTTTCTTTTTTCTTCCTTCCTTCCTTCCTTCCTTCCTTCCTTCCTTCCTTCCTTCCTTCCTTCCTTCCTTCCTTCCTTCCTTCCTTCCTTCCTTCCTTCCCCTATCCTATCCCATCCTTCCTTTCCCTATCCTATCCCATCCTATCCTACCCTGTCCTGTCCTGTTCTGTCCTACCCTATTCAACCTCATCCTACCCTATCTGTCCTGTTCTGTCCTACCCTGTCCTGTCCTATCCTATCCTATCCTATCCTATCCTATCCTATCCTATCCTGTCCTGTCCTGTCCTGTCCTGTCCTGTCCTGTCCTATCCTATCCTGTCCTATCCTGTCCTGTCCTGTCCTGTCCTGTCCTATCCTATCCTATCCTGTCCTGTCCTATCCTATCCTATCCTATCCTATCCTGTCCTGTCCTGTCCTGTCTTGTCCTGTCCTATCCTATCCTATCCTGTCCTGTCCTACCTTGTCCTGTCCTATCCTATCCTATCCTTGCAGATCAGTTTAATTATTTGACTAGCTGTCTGATGTTCTGAAGCCTGGTTAATTGCTGGTGGCACATTCAAAGATTTCTAAAGGAGAGAGCCTTGATGTTGTAGCATGGCCTGCATGTGCAGGTCATTTGACAAAACAAGTGAGCTCCCTTTTGAGCATAGTTCCAAACTGCTCTCCAGAATGGTTGGTTCTGTTCACAGTTCCACCAACAATATATGTGTCCCAGTTTTCACACATCCCCTCCAACACTCATCATTATCTTGTCCTGTCATCCTAGCCAATCTTAGAATGTGAGGTGAGCACTATTGATTTCTGAAATGTGGTCTACTGACCTCTCTCTGGAGGACACTCACTGAGGTACAAGTGGTTGTCAGCCTGATTCAAAATTCAAGAGTGGCCTCTCATAGTATCTAGGTAGCATTCTCATTTGAATGAAGACAAACAAGCTAACCTTCTATCACTCTGGCTGTACTTTTACTATTCTCTTATCAACCATTCTTCTTTCTATTTTAATTACATGAGTCTATCATTTCATTTACTAGACTAAAAATTAGGTGAAGATGAAGACTATCTCCTTCATATATTTATGTCTGAACCTTATACAAGCTTTTGTTTTTTTAAATTGTGTTTTTGTCACATAATATAATCTTTAAGAAAAAGTCATTGAAAGTCTTGCCCTGACTCCATTTGTTTCCTACTTTGGCAAATAGAAAAGGGTATTCTATAGGGATGATTTTCCTTCTGATTCTCTGAAAGACCTCCATGGACCAAAGTTTGAAGATAGTCTTCATTTTCTAGAAACTTAGAGTACAGTAGGAGGGATTATACATGCACTAATATAGATATATACATAGATGTGTATATGTAGATATACATATGTATGTGTATGCATATATAATTATATTGGTAATAAAAGCTAGCTTCAAGGTTTGCAAAGTGCTTCACAAATACATCTCATTTGATACTTGCAATAACCTGGGGAACTAGGTACTATTACTATCCCTATTTTACAGGTGAAAAACGAAGGCAGCAGAAGTGTTTGAGTTAGGATTTGAGCTCAATTCTTCCTGACTCCAGATCCTGCACTTAATCCACTGTACCACCTAGCTACATAGGTAAATATACATAGCTATATAAAATGCAAATTAAACAGTGAGTATCTAGAGTAATACAAAATGTGATGATATTAGAGAGAGAAAAATCCTATCAAGTTAGAAAAAACAGGGAAGACTTCTGTGAGGAGATGGTATCTCAAATGGACTTGAAAAGTGTGAGTGTGAATTTAATAGATAAATATAAAGGAAGGGAGTAATAAGGAAATTCCATCTAATGACCTTGGGCAATGGGCAATCCAGTTCTCTGAGATTCAGAGTCTTCATCTGAAAATGAGGAAAATAATACTTCTTGTACTATTTATGAAGTATTTTGTGAGGAGTTCAAATACTCAAGTGAATTTCATCTGTGTGGGTATTCCTTTCAACAACAAAAATCAGGGACTATCTATTCCCACACATCCCATAATACTCTTGCTCATGTATGCCCTCTCCTAAATTAGCCACAGGTGACCTAATCCAAAGTGCTAAAACCGTCTTTGATTTCCTTGGATTGTCTCTTGTTCTTATCAAATGAACTATTCACTTTTTTATTTATGGAATTTTTTTTGTATCCTTCATACCTTTTCTTCATAAATCCTTATTTCAAGAGTGTATCCTACTCATTCCTACCACTGGATCCTGCCAGTGCTCTTTTGGTGAGCCTCAATTCCAGTTCTTCAAAGACTGTAGTGTTCTCTGATTCATATTTGTACATCACAGGAAAAAATATTGATATTGAGAAGGCAGGCTTTTGTTTTGGGATACCCATTTGGAACCTATTATGGTCCTGGTTTCAACCTATTTATTCGTTGCTCAATTCTTTTCCAGTTTTCTCATCAGCTTCTGTTTTATAAGCAATTCTTCCTTTCACTATGTAATTTATATTCTTTGGTTTATCAAGCACTAGGATATTGGGCTCAATTTTTTTCTAATTCTTTCTCATCTAGTCATTTATTGATCTATTTTCTATTTTTTAAACCAATATCAAACAGTCTTAGGGTGGCTGAGTTTCCAACTTGGAGTCAGAAATGCTAAATTCAAGTCCTGCCTCAAACATTAATTGTGCATATTCTGGGTTAGGCTAGTGGACCGAAGAAGGTTGGGGCAATTAAAAAAAACTAAAATTTCCCATAGGCAATCCAATCTGCTCTCCTCTTCAGTTCTAGGCCCAACTCACTGCCCATTTGCCATGTCTGTCCAAGATATAAACCAACACATATATTTATGAATGTGCTCTGTAGACTGTACATTTAACTGCTTACATTGTCTGGGGAATATACATTCTTTATCCATTTAGTTTTTCCTTTATGGCTAGTTAATAATTTTAAGTCTCAGGAGGTTTCACAATGTTTTAGGGCTTGATCACATCAGTACAATGTCACACTTTTAGCATAATCTAATAAACTTCATTATGTATAGTTAATTTCTCTTCAGTTTAAACTCTGTCCTGAGTTTTCTCTTTGAGAATGCTAAATGCTCAAAGGAAAAAAAGCAAAAAAAACAAAAAATACTCCAAGAATCTTAAAATCTTCCATACATCTTCTGTGCTTCACTTGAAACTATCAGAGGGCTATCAAAGTTATTTTTGCTATTATATCCTTCATGGAATTTTGTATAATTTTCACATAAGATTAATAGTTATTTTATTGGAAATGAGTTTTTAAAATGACATTTCATTCTATTGTGCCAAATGATTTTTAATAGTCAAATAAGCCCAAGAGGATCTTGTATTTTCTGTATCTTTCAGTCTTTGTGAGATGGTGAAAAAGGTTTATACTCTAGAATATTGCTTGCAAAGGTCTTCCAATAGCCTCATTAAAGATGTCCTCAATTATTCTCACAAAATTTTATATAGCTATGAAAATGAGTCTATGTGTTAGTACAATAATTGTTTTTTTATTTTTTATTTATTTTATTTTATTTTTTAAAATTTAATAGCCTTTTATTTACAGGATATATGCATGGGTAACTTTACAGCATTAACAATTGCCAAACCTCTTGTTCCAATTTTTCACCTCTTATCCCCCCACCCCCTCCCCTAGATGGCAGGATGACCAGTAGATGTTAAATACATTAAAATATAAATTAGATACACAATAAGTATACATGACCAAAACGTTATTTTGCAGTACAATAATTGTTAATGTTTTCTTTATCATTTTTGGGGGGAGGGTAATAATAATATGATCTGAGGATTGTTCCCCAATCTGATATCTTTCCTTCCTTTAGATATATTGAAAATCAAATCCTCAATACTCTCAAATTATATTGCCCTTATTATATATATATATGTATATATATGCATACATATATGTGTGTATGTGTGTGATAAAGGTCATATATATAAAATAAAGGCAATGTAAAATACTTATAACACACATACATATATACACATTTATTCTTATTCTAGTCTACCTTTGTTTTCTTGAGGGCCGCTTATACTTCTTTTATAAATATATGTGGGAGAATGATGCTAGAATACAAATGTAGTAACTTCACTTAAAGGTAAAAACAGTTTGTCATAAAAATATGTGCAGATCTTTTTTATTTTTTATATGTTTGTATCTATTTTTAACTTCAAATGCCCTCATAATGACTTATTTGGATTTCTTTTTGAGATTTCATTAAACTCGTTTTGTCTTTACTATTTCTCAATGGTTCATGAGGCAAATTTGTCACTGCTGATTATATGCCATTATCTTTTGTCATGGACTTTATAAATAAGTTTATATCATAAATTGGCATTGTCTTTAACTGCTAGCTTCCTCCACTTATCAAGTAAACCTGATGTTTGCTGGCTAATGTTGTTTTTGAGTTCTTTGATTTGCACTAGTTATACTTCTATATTAAATTTTAGTTGATGTTAACATCCTTTTATCTACTGATTTCCTATTGTTTAAGATCAAGAATGTGTTTAAATGTATTAGTGGACTAGTTTTAATTAGGCATATTAAATTTTTATTATCTTTATTGTATCACTCTTACCCTATTAATTTTTATTTTTACTCTAAGAAGTTGGTAGTCTGCCTACACACAGATAAAAACTCAGTATATTAGTCACAAGTTGTTTCTGTGCCCTTACAATGTAATTTCAGTTTTTATTAATGTTATTTGTTGCTCTTAATTTCTAAAACTTTCCAGTTATTTTCTCAAAGTATTCATGATGCAGGCCAATTTTTGCATTGAAATTACTATCAAAGTATGTATTGATTTAATCTAATTTTATTTTTGTCATAAATTATTTAATTAATTGATTTTTAAAATAATTTTGTCTTTTAATTTAATTCTCTGTTAATGAGAAAACATAGTATATAATTAAAAGAACTCCAATTTGACCTATTTACTGATATAAAAAATCAGACATTTATATAAGAAAGGACATTTATACCAATAACTTTTGTGTAGTCCAAAAGTCATTGGCCTGCCTCAATCCTTGCTCGTTAATCATTTCCCCCCAACATTAAAAAAAATTTTTTTTATCAGTTTTCATATATTGTAATGGCTGTTGATACATTAACTGCAATTATTTTCATAGTAGTGTTTTTGTGAATATTTATGATGAGCAGTGCCCTATGAGATGTTCAAATGTGCCATGAAATGATGTTTCTTCTTGATTTTGGATTGGTAACAGAACCAACTCAGTCAACTCAGTTTTCCAAGGAGAAATTGTAAACCATTTTCCAGTGCAATTTCCTTTTATCTTTTGATTTTTTATGTATATTAAATAGTAAGAGTGATATGATTAAGCTTCTCCAGCATTATTTCCATTTATTGGTCATTGAATGACTTTGCATTTAGAATATCCACAGTTAAATAAATATTTGTAGATAGTCTAAAAATTGGAGAATCCTTGGCATTCTTTTTCTTTTATTCCATTCTTCCTCTATTATTGCAAAAGTAGAAGGGAGAAGGTTATCTCCTGGTGAAGAGATGGGCTATTTAGTTTGACCCCAGCTTTTTTTTTTTTTTTTTTTAATAGCCTTTAATTTACAGGATATATACATGGGTAACTTTACAGCATTAACAATTGCCAAACCTCTTGTTCCAATTTTTCACCTCTTACCCCCCCCCACCCCCTCCCCCAAATGGCAGGATGACCAGTAGATGTTAAATATATTAAAATATAACTTAGATACACAATAAGTATACATGACCAAAACATTATTTTGCTGTACAAAAAGAATCAGACTCTGAATTATTGTACAATTAGCTTGTGAAGGAAATCAAAGATGCAGGTGTGCATAAATATAGGGACTGGGAATTCAATGTAATGGTTTTTAGTCATCTCCCAGAGTTCTTTTTCTGGGTATAGCTAGTTCAGTTCATTACTGCTCCATTAGAAATGATTTGGTTGATCTCGTTGCTGAGGATGGCCTGATCCATCAGAACTGGTCATCATCTAGTATTGTTGTTGAAGTATATAATGATCTCCTGGTCCTGCTCATTTCACTCAGCATCAGTTCGTGTAAGTCTCTCCAGGCCTTTCTGAAATCATCCTGTTGGTCATTTCTTACAGAACAGTAATATTCCATAATTTTCATATACCACAATTTATTCAGCCATTCTCCAACTGATGGACATCCATTCAGTTTCCAGTTTCTAGCCACTACAAAAAGGGCTGCCACAAACATTCGTGCACATACAGGTCCCTTTCCCTTCTTTATAATCTCTTTGGGATATAATCCCAGTAGTAACACTGCTGGATCAAAGGGTATGCACAGTTTGATAACTTTTTGAGCATAGTTCCAAACTACTCTCCAAAATGGTTGGATTCGTTCACAACTCCACCAACAATGAATCAATGTCCCAGTTTTCCCACATCCCCTCCAACAATCATCATTATTTTTTCCTGTCATCTTAGCCAATCTGACAGGTGTGTAGTGGTATCTTAGAGTTGTCTTAATTTGCATTTCTCTGATTAATAATGACTTGGAGCATCTTTTCATATGACTAGAAATAGTTTCAATTTCTTCATCTGAGAATTGTCTGTTCATATCCTTTGACCATTTTTCAATTGGAGAATGGCTTGATTTTTTATAAATTAGAGTTAATTCTCTATATATTTTGGAAATGAGGCCTTTATCAGAACCTTTGACTGTAAAAATATTTTCCCAGTTTATTGCTTCCCTTCTAATCTTGTCTGCATTAGTTTTGTTTGTACAAAAACTTTTCAGTTTGGTATAATCGAAATTTTCTATTTTGTGATCAGTAATGATCTCTAGTTCTGCTTTGGTCATAAAAACCTTCCCCTTCCACATGTCTGAGAGGTAAACTATCCTATGTTCCTCTAATTTATTAATAATTTCATTCTTTATGCCTAGGTCATGAACCCATTTTGACCTTATCTTGGTGTACGGCGTTAAGTATGGATCAATGCCTAGTTTCTGCCATATTAGTTTCCAATTTTCCCAGCAATTTTTATCAAACAGTAAGTTCTTATCCCAAAAGCTGGGATCTTTGACCCCAGCTTTTTAATCTGTGATTCACAATGCCATATGGGATCCTGTAATTGAATGTGGGGGTCACAAAACTGTTATTTATTATCAGTAAATGCTTGTATATCTATTTTATCTACTAATATACCTGGGATTGTATAAAAATTTGTCTGGTGAAAATGAGTGGAAAAAAATTTAAGAAGCCCTGAGCTAGGCCAATTCTTGGAAATCAGACATCATCTTATTTCTGGAACCACACTTAAAATCTTTTCATTATGGTAGAACCTGATAGAGCTTGGTTATTGGTCAGGATAATTTTCAGGGTCATCTCCCATAGACAATGACGTTTTGGAGTAGGACGTTGTGAAAGACTGATCAATCAATCAATCTTTGCATCATTAAGTGCTTACTGTATGTCAGGATCAAATGAGATATTAGTGTAAAGCACTTTGTAAAGCTTGTCAAAGCTCTACATAAATGTCAGCTGTTAATCATAAACGTTCATTTAATTGAAGAAAAATCTAAGCTGGTCATCCCGTGATCAATCTCTTTCAATTAGTGCCTTTCATCTGCCTCCTGCGTGCCCAGCATCAATGCGCCCTGTTGCTTCATAGCCCAGCCTGACATCAGGAAATGTTAATCTAATGCTCATCTAAATCCCTTTCACCAGTAAATTGAGTCCATTTCCCGGCCCGCGGTCCTCAAGCCGCGTCTCGTGCCCAGACCCGGAGGAACCCCGGCCCAGCCCCCAGCCTCAGAAGCGTCCCTCTAGTGCCGGCCCTGCCTTTGTAGCAGGCCAGAACCACCTCTCCGCCGGTTACTGCTGCCGGGTGCCGGGGGAGGAGGCGGTGGAGAGGACCCTAGATAGAGGGGAAAAAGACAGTCCCGGATCCCCCGGATTAGGATGCTCATTTCCCGAGTCTGGAGACTTTTGCTTGTTTGACCAGCGCGGCAGATGAGCCTCCAAGATGCCCTTTTCTTGTTCATTTAGGGGTGAAACATTACCAGCAAAAACTCAATTAGCAGCCTCCCCTGGCTGCGCGCAGGCCTTTCGTTACCCCAGCCAATACTTTTACTCCGTCTCCTCACAAAAGCAACATCTGCTTTGCAATCCACAGCTTAATTGAGTCCAGCGCGCAGTTATTATATGTAACCGCGGCCCCTGGAGAGAGGAGTCGGAAAGGGGGGGAGGCTGTGCTCCTTTGTCTTGGGCTTGAAAGAAGAAGAAGGAGGGCTTTGGGCCCCGGGGGTCCTAGCCCGAGCAGAGCGATGCAGGGGAATGGAGCCCAGGGCAGAGGGGTCAGAGGCTGGGGCTACTGGGAGCAGGCTCAACTGCTGTCCTGGGCTTTCTCAGGCCACCAGAGCGAAGTCCCTTTCCCCTTGAGTCCTTGCTAATGAATAAGTAAACTGAGCCGAAAGATCACTGCATCCTAAATTGACTACCTACATGCTCTCTGCTGGGAGGGCCACAAGAGAAATCCCTACAAACTGTAATAGTAGTTGAGACCCGGCAGGTTGGGGATGGGAGGGGGTCAGAGTCTCTGTGCCTGCTTTAGGTCACCTCTTTTTTTAATACATCTAATTTTAAAAATAAACGCAAAGATGGTTTTCAACTTTTACCTTTACAAAACCTTTGTGTTCCAGATTTTTCTCCCTCTTTCTCCCCTTCTCCAAGATAGCAAGCAATCCAATATAGGTTAAACACATACAATTCTAAACATACTTTCATATTCATCCTGCTATGCAAGAAAAACCAGATTGGGGGGGGGGAGATGAGAAAGGAAAACAACAACAAGCAAACAAACAACAACTACAACAAAAAGTGAAAATACTATGCTTTCATTCACATTCAGTCTCCATTGAGAAAGTGAAGCAGATGACCTTGCCCAGCCTTCCCTCCCTTAAGTCCAATTCCCTTGCATGTCATGGCATCACTTCCCTGATGTCATGGTCCTCTTTGAGAAGGAAGGACAAACACTTTGTGAGTAAAACTGGCCCACAAACTAGAATTGGTCAGTTAAAAGACTCCTCCCTCCCTCCCTTCCCCCTCTCCTTCCTCCTTTCCTTTCTTCCTTCCCTTCTCCCCTTCCTTCCTTCCCTTTCTTCCTTCCCTTCCTTCCCTTTCTTCCTTCCCTCCTTCCCTTCCTTCCTTCCCTTTCTTCCTTCTTTCCTTTCCTTTCCTTCCTTCCTTCCTTCCTTCCTTCCTTCCTTCCTTCCTTCCTTCCCTTCCTTTCTTTCCTTTCCTTCATGCCTCCCCTACCTCCTTTCCTCCCTCTGTCCACATAGAGTATCATTCCCTTATTTCCATACACTCTTAAAAGCATTTTTTTCTCTTTTGCACCTCTGAACCCTCCCAAGATATTTTGGGGTTTACTGGCTAGATTTCTTTCTTAAGGACCATGTTTAAAAAAAAAACAATCTGATTCTCACCGGCCACCAATGGATCCTAGACCAAGCCCATTTGGTTATTGTTTGGGTCCTCATTGATTCAGAATGTAAACAGAAATAATTTCTGCTTTGCCCAGAAGCCCTAAAGATTTTCCCCTCCCTCATTCATTCATTCATTTATTTAATTATTTTTTTTGGACTACATAAAAGAGGACATCCTTTTTTTTTGGTATATAACTATTTTTTAAAAATAATGGCTTTTTATTTCCAAAATACATGCAAAGATAGCCTTCAATATATACCCTTGCAAAACCTCAAATTCCAAATTTGATTCCCTGCCTTTTCCCCAATGAAGCTTCCTCTAGACAGGAAGTAATCTAATATATATTAAACATGTGCAATTCTTTTATAAATGTTTTCATATTTATCATGCTGCACAAAAAAAATCATATCAAAAAGAGGAAAAATTGAGAAAGAAAAAAAGCAAGCAAACTACAACAAAAAAGGTAAAAAATATTTTGCTGTGATCTATATTCAGTCTCTGAAGTCCTGAAAGAATAGATTGTTTTCCTTGGTTGCTACTTAGCCTTAATCACTGAACAGATGCAGCCTCAGTCAAACTGAGACCTGTAGCAGACCTTAGTTTAAAAAAGCCAAGTCCCACTGAGTCCAGGGCCATCTTCAGTTGTCCTGATCTATATCTGGCCACTGGCTCTGGAGAAGAAAGTGACCTTGCACCGTCCTCCCTCCCTTCAATCCAATTTACCTGCATGTCATGGCATCCCCTCCCTGATGTCATGGTTGTCTGTGAGAACGAAGGACAAACAACAGTTCCCATAGTCCTCTCTGGATGCAGACGGCTCTTTCCATCACTAGTTTATTGAATTGGCTTGAATCACCTCATTGATGAAAAGAACCACATCCATCAGAATTGATTGTTACTTAATCTTCTTGTTGCCGTGTACAATGATTTCCTGGTTCTGTTGACTTCACTCAGCATAAGATCATGTAGGTCTCTCCAGGCTTCTCTGAAATCATCCTGCTGGTCATTTCTTACAGACCAATAGTATTCCATAACATTTATATACCATAACTTGTTCAGCCATTCCCGAGCTGATGGTCATCCACTCAGTTACCAGTTCCTTACCACTACTAAAAGGGCCGCCACAAACATTTTGCACATGTGGGTCCCTTTCCTTTTTTATGATTTCCTTGGGATACAGATCCAGTAGGGCCACTGCTGGTTAATCAACTCTTAAACAGTGAAATGAAGAAAAATGAATATTGATAAATGATTTAATATTGAGAAAAAATGAATAATCAACCAGTAAGTATTTATAAAGGAATTACAATGCATCAGACACTGGGTATATGATAGCAAAATAAAAGTCTTTGCCACCATATTATATTTTATTTTATATACCTATAAGTAAATACAAATATACATATATGGATACTATATATATATATATATATATATATACATAGACAAAGTAAATACAAATATATATTCATACAATATGGCCATATTAGCCCCAACCTTCTTTTCCACTCTTCTCTCCTATTCTTCTCAAAACCAAGCATCATATAATGTTAGAGTTGGAAGGGTACTTATATGTCAACTAGTCTCATTTCACTCATGAGGAAACTGGAATCTAGAAAAGGGGAAAGATTGTTCAAGATCACATAGCTAGAAAGGGAAAAAGGTGGCTCTCTGACCCACATCTAGTATCCTTCCCTTTATACCAGACTGGACTTTAGAAAGTCCCTTGACATGGCTCACTTATCCTGCTTTCTCACCTTTTACATCACCTGCCTCTCTTCTCCCTGTGCCCCATCCCCACTCCCTTCTATTTGGATTTCACCAAGACAACAAAAAAATCAGATAATCTCAGAATTGGAAGGGACCTTAAAGACAATCTGAACATGTATAAAGACAATCTGAACATGTATGTTCTCTGAAATATAACTAAGAAGTTATTAAGTTCTAGCTTGAACAGCTCTACTAAGTGGATATTCCAGAGATAAGAATATACTACTTCTAATATCCTAATACTATTTTAAGTAAGAATATTTTAATTTTAATAGGCACATCATTTTACATGGATGGGGGCACAGCTCTTCTATAAGAATAATCTCCCTGAAGCACAGAGCTGATGTGGCTTACTGTCCAGAAACAAAGTCCAAACTTTCTAATCTGACATCTAAGACCATCTAGCTTCATCCAAACTAATTCCATTTTGACCTTTTTTTTTTTTTGTTTGTTTGTTTGTTTTTAACTGATGGTTAAGAGAAAGAAATAAGTGAACATCTGTAAATCCCCTTGACAGGAAAGGTTTTTGAGATATGTATGGGCACATTAATTTCTTATTTCATTTTTAGCTACAGGACTGATGAAGAAGGTGAAGAACTAATACTATTACAAGTTAGTTTCACCAAAACCAAACTCAAACCAAACCTTTAACAAGTTAAAGGAAATTAAAATCATAGAAACTAAGAGTAGTCATCCAACCTCTCCTTGAATACTTCCAATATTAGAAAACTCTTCTCAGTAGCCCAGAAGGTAAGCCTCTTTCATTTTTGGATCCCCATGATTTTTCAGTATGTAGTTGTTCTTGTCATTTACATTGTTGTAATTGCTGTGCATATTGTTTTCTTGGTTCTGTGTATTTCACTCTGTTTTTATGATCTTTTCATGCTTTTCTACATACATTACACACATCATTTCTTAGAGCACAATCATATTCCATTAAATAAATGTTCTACAATTTGTTTAGTTGTTTCTCAATTGTCAAGCATCTACTTTTCTTCCAGTTTTTAGCTATTGGAAAAATTATTAAATTAATAAGTAAAAAAATCAGTAATACATATAAATGTATATTTTAGTATTTATGGATACTTTATACTCATAGCTGGCATCCTTGGGGGTATAGCCCAATAATGGAGTCTGTGGTTTAAAGGGTATGGATATTTTAGTCACTTTATTTGCACAATTCCAAATTGTTTTATAAAATTTTAGTATTAGTGTGCATATTATTCTACACTACTTCCAACACTGACTATTGCCATGTTAAGAATAATTTTTGCCAATTTGTAGAATATGAAGTGAAAATTCAGGATTATTTTAATTTATATTTCTCTTATGATTTGTGATATGGAGCCTTTTTAAGGTAATTGTGAATACTCTTTAACCATTCATCTATTGGGGAATGACAGTATAAAATTATATATCTTAGATACCAAACTCTTGTCAGAGAAATTTGACATAAGATTTTCCCCTCTCATTTGACCACTTCCCTTCTTAATCTAGTTGCATAAATGCTGTCTATACAGAACCTTTTCACTTTCAAGTAATCAAAGTTGTCTATTTTATCTTTCTTAATAGCCTTTATCTCGTGTTTGGTTAAAAATACATCTTCTTCCCATAACTGTGAGAAGCATAAGATCTGCTTCTCTTCTAATTTTTTAATAGTATGATCTTTAAAATTAAAATAACACATTAATTAATAAAGCTCACTTATGGATCAGTTGATTAATCGATTCCTGATGTCGGCAAACTACAGCCTTACAGGCCACCTGTTTTTATACTACCATGAGCTAAGAATGTTTTTTACGCATAAGAGCCATTTTTAGCTTATGGCAGTACAAAAATGGGCATCAGGCAGATTTGGTCCAGCCTGCTGCAGTTTGCTGACTTGTACCCTCTCTCTCTTTCATCTGATGGCTCTTCAGTGCATGAAGGCAAAGATCATGTCTGTCCTTGGTCTTCCCTAAGCTAAATATCCCCGGCTCCTGTGTCATAGGGCAACAGACATGACATGCTTTAGCGCTCCTTCTTGCCATCCTGTTTGTTTTGATCTGATCATACCCTAGTGTTTCCCTGGGAAAAAGTAACAGAATTTTCCAGACTGCAAAGAGTCCTTTGATTTAAAACAATGATCACAAATACATGTTACTTATCTCTATTTCTCAATACTTGGTTAGGGCTTGTAAGGATACAAAAACATCATTTATATTTGAGGCATACATAATGCACTGATTTAAAAGCTTTGATGAAACAACCTGATCAAGGGTGCAATGAAGAGTGCTAAAGTCAGAAAGACTTAACTGAGTTCAAATCTGGCTCAGACACTTACTAGCTGTGTGACCTTTAACCCTGTTTGCCTCAGTTTCCTCATCTGTAAAATGAGCTGGAGAAGAAAATGGCAAAACTCTGGTGTCTTTGCCAAGAAAACCCCAAATAGGGTCCCCAGAGTGAGACACTGTTAAAAATCACTTGCATCCTAGTGGTCTGTGGCTTCTTCAGGGTCCTCCAGCATCTCCTCAACCTGTCCTACTCAGGCCCACTCCCTCAGAGAGGGTTTTCGCATGGTTGTTTTTATTTCAGATTGGGGAATACGTCCCTCAGAACTCCTCTCTGGCATCCCTGTCATTCTCACAGGTCAAGCTGCCTAATTGCCTAATTCTGGCCACCAGAAGCACGCAGATATTGGGGCTTGAGTCCCTTCTCTCTTCGCCTCCCCCAGTCAATGGGAAAGGCCGAGTCACCTCCATTAGAATGTAGCATCTCCATTTCCCTCCAATATTAATAATTATGACATTAGAAGGGTGATCTGCCACGATTCAGCCTTTCTATTTGCAGGGCAGTAGTTGCATATCAATGGCATGATTAGTCAAATGAAATCAGAGCAGTACCATTATAAAATATTTACATGGCCAGAATGCATATGCCGCAATCTCATTGTTCCCATTATTAAACCATTTTATAATCTCATAACATTTAGACTCACACTTTGCATTTGTAATTAACTTGAGAAGTGCCTTCGCTGGGAATTAATTGCAACTTGTGCATTCTTACACACACGAACTCATGCCGATGACAAAATTCAGATTGTCAACTATGCAATCCGCTCCCAAGATGGGTCCCAGACAGACCTAGCTTTATAACAATAACTCTTATTATTCTTGGGTCCTAAAGTATGCAAAGTGTTTTCTTCTGAGTACCTTTGAAGCAAGTATTGCAAGAACTATTATTTTCTTTTTCCAGATGTGACTCAGAGATATTAAACGCCTCAAACAAGGAGGCAGTGGATGGAGTGCCCGGAGTCAGGAAGAAACATTTTCTTGAGTTGTGGGACCCTGGGCAAGTCACTTAACCCCGTTTACCTCAGTTTCCTCTTCTGTAAAATGAGGTGGAGAAGGAAATGGCCAACCCCTGAATTATCTTTGTCAAGAAAACCCCTGAATGGGGTCATGAAGAGTCGCGTGTGACTGAAATAACCGAAAGAAAACAAACTCTCCACGTTCCAGATCCAGTGCTTAGCAAAGCTCTTCTGGGTGTTCGTTAAGTAGTGCAACAGAATAAGCAGTGTGACAGAATGTGATGGCCATTCTCTTGGCCATCAGTCAGACAAAGAATAGGGCTGATGTAAGGCATCTGTGACCACAGAAGTGGCAAAACTGTGGCTCATACACACATGCTGAGCTGGTGGCCTTGGAGTCATTAGGATCATATTCTGGGACACTGAGTTAGTTGAATTAATGAGAGGAGTAATTTAATTTTTCAAGACACTGGTGAGGAACATAATGAGCACAATATTTTTTCCCTAATCTCATCTCATGGGGTTAGGCAGTACTTGCTCAGTCATTCTCTTTGTAGGATAGAGCTTTTATGAAGTGTGTCCACTTTATAATGGATTCACATTAATAATAGCCAGTTGTTATAGAGCACTTTAAGGTTTGCAAAGTATTTTACATAGGTTAACTTTATTCTCACAGCCATCCTATGAGGGAAATGCTGTTGGCACTCCCATTTTACAGATGAAGAAATTGAGGTGAACAGATCTAAGTGCTCGGGTTCATAGAGTTAACAAATGTCTGAGACTGAATTTTTACACAGGTATTCCTGGTTCCATGCTCTGGGGCACCTAGTTGCCTTTATTTGCTCTGTCCCTAGGAGTAAGTTCTTCCCATTTCACAAATAAATAAACTGAAGTAATAGGAGAATTGACTGATCCACCATCATATAGTGAGAATATTGTATTGTTAGGGCTAAATCTTAGGCCCCACTCCAGAGCCATCAAGAACCTGGGAATGTTATTATATATTTATAAATATTATATATTATTATCATAGTTATGCATTTAAAAGGAATAGCAAGTTGTACATAATAGATTTGCAATTTCATGTGCAATCCTCCTTTAAAAGAATTATACCATGTAATGGCATTGCTTGTTTTATTCCATAAATTAAAAATTAAATAAATAAACCCACAACCAGGAACTTAATTCATTGAACTCTAGGTTCTACTAAAAAGTAATCTCTGTTGAAATCAGAAAAGAAGTCAAGCAGGTTCTTCCTGCTGATATATAACTTTTCTTTTGCTCTAGTTCCTTGGCTGCTTGAAGCATAGCCTATTAAAAGCTTTTCTCTCTTTTCTTCCCAGTCCCCAAAAGAGCAAAAACTGACAGAGAGCATTTTCCTTATCAAACTGTTTGATAAGGATTTGTCCCTAAAAATGATATAACTGAGAGATTAAAGCCCAGAGAAGGAAAGTGGGGATGCATAATGCTGACTGAACAATCCCTCTCTCAGGCATTTAAGAACTTGAGAATGTTATTATATATTATATATTTATAATTATTATATCATTATAGTTATGTATTTAAAAGGAATAGCAAGTTGTACATAATAGATTTGTAGTTTCATATGCAATCATCTTTTTTTTTTTAAAGATTAGGTTGTGGAATTGTTTGTTTTAACCCATAAATTAAAAATTAAATACATAAAAAAATTTAAAAATAGAACCAAAGAGTAAAAATGAGAACATGAATGTAATCTTTGGAAAAACAAGTAGAGATTTCTCTGCTCACCATGAATGATGCAAGGTCAAAATGATGGTTATCGGATGGACCTTGGAATTTATGGTCATCTGATCTGGTTTTGTCATTTTATGGAAGAAAGAACTCAAATCCAGAGAGGTCAAGAGATTTTCTGAGACCATCAAGTCCATCACTCTGCCTCCACACATGATGGTGTTTTTTTTTATTAATAGCTTTTTATTTACAAATTATATGCATGAGTAATTTTACAGCATTGACAATTGCCAAACCTTTTGTTCCAAATTTTTCCCTCCTTCCCCCCTCCCCTAGATGGCAGAATGACCAGAATGACCAATAAATGTTAAAGTATAAATTAAATACAAAATAAGTATACATTCCCAAACCGTTATTTTGCTGTACAAAAAGAATCAGACTCTGAAATATTGTACAATTAGCCTGTAAAGGAAATCCAAAATGCAGGTGGGCAAAAATATAGGGATTGGGAATTCTACGTAATGGTTTTTAGTCATCTCCCAGAGTTCTTTTGCTGGGTGTAGCTGGTACAGTTCATTACTGCTCCATTGGAACTGATTTGGTTCATCTCATTGCTGAAGGTGGCCAGGTCCATCAGAATTGATCATCATATAGTACTGTTGTTGAAGTACATAATGATCTCCTAGTCCTGCTCATTTCACTCAGCATCAGTTCGTGTAAGTCTCTCCAGGCCTTTCTGAAATCATCCCCCTGGTCATTTCTTACAGAACAATAATATTCCATAATATTCATATACCACAATTTATTCAGCCATTCTCCAACTGATGGGCATCCACTCAGTTTCTAATTCATGATGGTGTTTTCACTTTTCTAGGCTGATTTGATGAAGCTCTTTCTAATCCATCTCAAAACAATCATTAAATACTTACCTGTACCAGGTCCAGAGGAACTAAAGATACACTTGAAATAATTTCATCCCTAAAGGAGTTTACATTCTCTCTGGAAAAACAGAATGTTCCCAAATAAGTAAACACAAAATGAATATAATGGTGGAAGGATGATGGATAAGGAAAAGGCTTTGGCAGCTGGGGGCATCAGGAAAGTCCTTAAGTAGGAGATTGTTCTTGAATTGAGCTTTCGGGGAAGTTAGGGATCCTATAAGAGGTCTAGTTGAGGAAGGGTTACATTCTAGCTGGGCTAGCACAGTTCGTGTAGATGCAGATTGTCATGTATGAAATGCATTAAGAAAGCTGAATTCATTTCCCATTAGCTGCTCTGTGGGGCTTCCCCCCAAAAAACAACATTCTCTTCTCTTCCCCTATCCCCCACTTTTCAGCTTCCTTTACAGTGTCATCTTCCCCTGGTCAATAGCAAATTACCTAAATAAAATAGAAATAAATATTTTTTCAGACTAGGTAAGAGGAGATTCTTTGTCTCAATTGCTCTCTGGTCTTAATTCCTGAATGGGAGCTTCCTCCATCACAGTGACTGAGCTTAAATAGATCGATATCTCCCACTGCATCTGGAGCCATCTCTGGTTCTCCTGATCTATATCCGGATCTTCGGTGTGTGACCAGCACAACACAAATGGGCTAATGGCAGCTGAAAATAAGGGGACGGAATTTCTGATGATTCAACAGAGCCATTTATTAAGAGAAATCCTGCTACTTATCTTAAAATATAGGTAATCATTAATCTTAGGATGAGGGGAACATCCACATCCCAGTTGCTGAAGTCTAGCTAGCTTCCTGGGAGTTCTCTACATCTGGTGCCTGGAGCCAGAGACTCTGGAGGGGAAACTGAGGCAGGTGACTTTGCACAGCCCTCCCTCCCTCAGATCCAACTCACTTCAATGTCACAGCAGCACCTCCCTGATGTCATGGTGCTCTTCCAGAGCAAAGGATAAAACAATAGCAACAATAACAACAGTAAAGTACCTGAGGGAAGGGAATTTATTTGTATCTCCAGCAGTTAGCATAGTGATTGGCACATGTAGACACTTAATAAAATTTATTAAATTGATTTAAACTCAGAAGAGGCCATTGGACTTAACAATTAAGGGATCATGATGGGGAGAAGGGAGAAGAAAAATGCAAAATAAGCAAAACTGAGAAGGAGAAATCTTTGTTAGGTAAGTAGTTTTAGTTGATCGATGAAGTTAGAAATCAGATGCAAGGAGATGTGAAGTGAGAGGAAAGGAGAGGAAGCATAAGCACAAAAGGCTTTTTAAAAAAGTTGTGGGGGAGGAGAAAGAAAAAAGAGAGAGAGAGAAAAAAAGAGCGAGAGAGAAGAAAAGAAAAAGGAAGGAAAGAAGGAAGGAAGAAATAAGGCCATTTGGCTTTATTTGGAGAATGTTGTTTTTTGGGGAGAAGCCCCATAGAGCAGCTAATGGGAAATGAATTCAGCTTTCTTAATGCATTTCATATATGACAATTTGCATCTACACGAACTGTGCTAGCCTCGCTAGAATGTAACCCTTCCTCAACTAGACCTCTTATAGGAGACCTAACTTTCCTGAAAGCTCAATTCAGAAACAATCTCCTACTTAAGGACTTTCCTGATACCTCCAGCTGCCAAAGCCTTTTCCTTATCCATCATCCTTCCACCATTATATTCATTTTGTGTTTACTTATTTGGGAACATTCTGTTTTTCCAGAGAGAATGTAAACTCCTTTAGGGATGAAATTATTTCAAGTGTATCTTTAGTTCCTCTGGACCTGGTACAGGTAAGGAGGAGGTTGAAATATATATATGACTTGAGCTTGTTTTTAAGATATGGTGAAAGGATCCAGCAAATAAGAAGAGAGCATTTGGAGTGTAATTTTGGGGACAGTCTGCTAGAGAAGAAGGGATGGTCTTGTCAAGGAGAAGGGTCACCTCTATCAGAGACTGAAGTAAAAGAGGGGAGAATAGGGGAGAGAATTAAAAGGAGTTTTGAGAGGTAGAGTAGAAGAGAAGTTCATTGTAGATGGCCACTGTTTTCTCAGTAAACTAAGGAAAGGCCTTTGGCTGATAAGGAAGGGGAAGAAAGTGGTGCAGAAAAAATTTGTAAGAGTGTCTATGGGAAATGATATTAAATTAGGAAAGAGAAAAAGATTGTTCTGGAGCAGTATAAATTTGTAGTGGCCTTCCTTCAGCTCTGTTTATTCTCTCCCCCTGGCTGATCTTCTGAACTTCATTTTGTCTTCAAAAACTCATCTTCCTGCAAGATCATATTAACTCTGCAATTCACACCTTCTCAGTAGGGTTAAGGGTGTGTATTAGAGAGTTTATCTCTGATCATCTAAGGAGAGATTCTGGGCAGACATCTCTCAATTTTCTACACTATTGCAAAACATCATAATGTCCCTGGGCTGGTTATTATCACTTCACTTCAGAAAGTGTCTTTTTATCAGTTAAAAAATAGAAGAAATCATTGGTTTGGAGGAAAAATCAGTGGGTTTGTTCCTTTAAAGGTAAAAGATTTTTGCTTAACAAAAACCACTATGTCTAAAATCAAAGTAAAAAAATAAACTGAGAAAGTACAATAAAGATATCAGATAACATTCTGACATTCAGAATCTACAAAGAATTCATGCATCCTTATACATAGATAAGACTAATAATTCAAACTCTCCTATGGAGCTACTGACTAAAAGATATGAACAGACAACTTATGAAGGAGTAACTACAAAATGTTCACAAATATGAAAACTGTATGGACTTCAGCTGATACCTTGTGGGCATTCCATAAGACACTTGCAGAAGTGCAGGAGTGAAGTAAATCTCATCAGTTTGTGTTCTTCCTTTATCAAGTCTGCAAGATGGCTGGATATTATTTCCCAGCAAGGGAATATCACATCTGATTTGTCCACCAGGTGGCATTCAGGTAGTAATGAGAGGCTCTGGTGAACAGTAGAAGCCTACTCTCTGGTTCATATGCATAAGCCTTCTACTTCCACATGACTCCAAACAGCTGGACAAATAACAAAACCTTGCTGGCAGAGTTCTGTAGCAAAGAGGTTGATGTAAAATTTGCTTAGCATTGTTAAAATAGAAAAAAAATTATAGATCCAATCTCCATCTGACTTCTAGGCTTTCCCTTTTTATTATATTTATATTATTTTTTATTTTATTATATTTATATATCCAGCAACTATTTTGTCTAGTTTAGCAAAAGAAAAAGTTTCAGCATTTTTACATGTACACTTGACTCTGATTATAGCCTATACATATATATATATATATATATATATATTACACTCCTGCAATGCTGTTGATCAAGACTCAATTCTATATCCTGGATTATAAATGTTAAAAACAATAGAGTACCTGGGCATGCTGGAAGATGGATCAGTCTTCTTCCTCCTTTAAAAATAAGAGATTTTTTTCAGAAACTGTCTGTCATTGTTACCAGTCCACATTCTGCAAGCTGGTCCCTGAAAGTTACTCAGGGGAGAACAGATGTTTATAAAACACAATTCTGATGGCATAAACACAAATTATTCAGATGAGGAAGAAATTGTAGAATTACTTAAAGAGACTAATGTGACTACATAGGGAACTAATTGATCAATTCAGATTTCAAATAGATATTCTGAAGATGTAAGGGAAAGAAAAGCAATGGAGGAGAATGACAAAGTCATCTTAGAAGAGGGACGTTAGGAAGGCTAAGATCTAGAATAAACTAAATCTTGTAATGAATGTTCAGGACAATACAAACACCTTTTTAAGCTAAGTTTAGGGCAAGAGGTAAGATATTATTTACATATAAGATATGGTATAATATTGCTGCTTGACATAGATGGTGCTAATAATGTACAACAATTTTTTTAAAGCTTTTTATTTTCAAAACATGTGCAAGGATTTTTTTTTGCATAGCCTTGTGTTTCAGATTTTCCTTTCCTTTCCCCCCACCCTCTTCCCTGCATGGCAAGCAATCCAATCAATATATGTTACACATGTTAAAATATGTTAAATACAATATGTGTAAACATTTATATAATTCTCTTGTTGGACAAGAAAAATCAGATCAAAAAGGAAAGTAAATGAGTAAGAAAACAAAATGCAAGCGAACAACAACAAAAAGAATGAAAATACTATGTCGTGATCCACACTCAGTTCCCACAGTCCTCTCTCTGGGTGTACATAGTTCTCTTTGTTACAAGATTATTGGAACTGGCCTCAACCATCTCATTGTTGGAAAGAGCCACATCTGTCAGAATTGATCATTGCATAATACTGATGTTGGAAAGAGCCACATCTGTCAGAATTGATCATTGCATAATACTGATGTTGGAAAGAGCCACATCTGTCAGAATTGATCATTGCATAATACTGATGTTGCCGTGTATAACTCTTATTTTGCTTCTCTACTAAGAAAAATGCTGGGCAGAATTGGATTTGTCAAACAAAAAGATGTCAGAGAGCTGTGGACCAAGATGATGGAGCAGATGGCAAAGGAACATGTAATGTAGAAAAGACCTGTCTCATATGATTGCTGAATTGCTGCTGGTGGTCTTAAAAGAATCATGGGGAAAAGAGAGGTGCTGAAGTACTAGAAATAGGGAAATAGGGTTCTTGGGTGTGATTTCAATATTTTAAGTCTGTTTTGGTCAAGATAAACGGTCAAACTTTATGGGAGAAATTTATTAGTCCTTGTGCCTGGCCAAGAAGTAGTCAGTGAAATCCTGCTTGGAATAATGGGTGATATATTAACAATTGTATATTGCTTTTCTGCCTTAGATAATGCTTGCCTCCTGATTATTAGAAAGAACAAACTTTGTTGATTTTTCTTTGTATCCATCTCACCGTATACCTCAGAGATGAAAGGGAGCCTATTTCTCTTTATTGACCTAGAGAAATTCATATTTGGTAAATATTTCCCTAAGATGAGATGAGCTTGGGGAAAATTCAGCCCAAGATGCAGTTCCTTCCCAGTGTAACTGTTCACCATTGAATTAATTAGTTAATGTTGTGCTTCCTTCCTCCATTAAGACTACATAAGCACTTCAGCTACCTTTTTTTTTGACTCCCTATAGCTTATTTTTCTCCCACTGCTGAGTACCACCCAGAACCTCCATTTTGAGGAAGGGCCTAGACAAGCCATACTTCATTCTCTGTAATTTATTAGCACATTCCAGGGTAGGAGGCCTTCCTCCCTCTCCCTGAATTTTTCAGTTCCCTTTTATTTGTTGTCTTCCCCCCATTAGAATGTAAGTATCTTTTTTTTTTTTAAATAACTTTTTATTGACAGAACCCATGCCAGGGTAATTTTTTACAACTTCTGTTCCGATTTTTCCCCTCCCTCCCTCCACCCTCTCCCCAAGATGGCAAGCAGTCCTATACATGTTAAATAGATTACAGTAGATCTTGGATACAATATATGTGTGCAGAACCAAATAGTTTTCTTGTTGCTCAGGGAGAATTGGATTTAGAAGGTATAAATAACCTGGGAAGAAGAACAAAAATGCAAGCAGTTTACATTCATTTCCCAGTGTTCTTTCTTTGGGTGTAGCTGCTTCTGTCCATCATTGATCAATTGAAACTGAGTTAGATCTTGTCTTTGTTGAAGAAATCCACTTCTTTCAGAATACATCCTCATACAGTATCGTTGTTGAGGTATATAATGATTTCCTGGTTCTGCTCATTTCGCTCAGCATCAGTTCATGTAGGTCTCGCCAATTCTCTCTGTATTCGTCCTGCTGGTCATTTCTTACAGAACAATAATATTCCATAACATTCATATACCACAATTTACTCAACCATTCTCTAATTGATGGGCATCCATTCATTTTCCAGCTTCTGGCCACTACAAACAGGGCTGCCACAAACATTTTGGCACATACAGGTCCCTTTCCCTTTTTTAGCATCTCTTTGGGGTATAAGCCCAGTAGAGCTTGTATTTGTATTTCTAGCCCTTAGCACAGTGCCTGGCACACAATTAGCACTCAATACATGCTTGCTGACTGGAATATAATAAAAGTTGGCTACAAAGCAGAATTAAGCCATGGCAACTTGGGGTTCAGTTTTGAGTTGTAAAGAGTCCTCAGACTTTGACAAATCTATTATATAATCCAGAGACAACAATTCTGAGAGAATTATATGGTACAGTTCAAATAATACTGCTCAACTATTTATGTAGTCTTTCCTTCCTCCTTCCTTCCCTCCCTCCCTCCTTCCTTCCCTGCTTCCCTTCTTCCTTTCCTCCCTCCCTTCGTTCCTTCCTTCCTTCCTTCCTTCCTTCTTACCTTCCCTCTCTTTCTATGCTCCTTCCTCCCTTCCTCCCTGCTTCCCTCCCTCCCTTCTTCCTTCCTTCCTTTCTTCCTTCCTTCCTTCCTTCCTTCCTTCCTTCCTTCCTTCCTTCCTTCCTTCCTTCCTTCCTTCCTTCCTTCCTTCCTTCCTTCCTTCCTTCCTTCCTTCTTCCATTTTCCCCTCCCTTCTTCTCACTGGACTTGCAGTTTCTTTGGTGTAGGAAGTTCAGGTTAGCATCCCTGCAGGTTGAGGTTAGGTGATGTGCCTAGAGGAACACAACTAAGATGTATCAGAAGCAAGACTTGAATCCAGGTCTTCCTGACTTGAACACTACCTCTCTATCTACCAGGCTATACTGCCCCTTCCCCCTACTGTCTCTATTGAAGGATTCAATATGAGTGTGCTCACTGACTCTTTTCTCCACATCTGCCAAGAACCTGATCAGTTTGATTAATATAGATTTTGATTTTCAAAAAGGAAAAGAAAGTAATTTATTCTAACTCTGGGTCAATGAGTTTGACTTTGATCCTGGAAATATTTGAATGTGTCACTGAGCAAACTTGGAGGTTGTATGAAAATTTGGAAAGGGAATGGTGGCTGATCCAAGATGGAGTCATTAAGAAAAAGTCATACCACTGACTTCGATACCTTTTCCCCTTTTTTTACCAATACATAAAAGAAATTCCACAGATGTAGAAGACCTGACTTTATTGGCAGAATGCTTGACAAAATCTCTCATGATTTCCTAGTGAACAAATGGAAAGAAGTTGGATGGATTTAGACACTTTGATGCTTAATTTTAAATCATATTGATGACAAGTTACTTTGCTAATACACTGCAAGATGACCTCTCAACCGACATGCTATTTGAAAATATTTTATTATTATTATTATTGGATAGGTGATAAAGTCTGAACCATAGTGATTAGTGGACTCAGATAAATTTGGCAAGAAGTACACAACACAAAGGGCCACTGGGCTTTGTTTTTACTCCTATTGTATGTGGCATTCTCTATTAATGATGGGGATGAAAGCATAACTGTCATGTTTATCAGACTGACTGATGATAAAAAGCTTGGAAAAGAGTTAAAACTGTGTATGACAGACTCAGAATTCCAAAGAATCTTGAAAGATTAAAATGAGACACTGGATCAAGTCCCACTGAAATCCAGGCATAAACTACACCTACAGGATTTCTCTAATCATTTGATCATGGATTTAGATTTGGAAGGAATCTTAGAGTCTGTCTAGATATTCCTTTCATTTTACAGAAAGGGAATCTGAAGCCTGGGGAGGTTTGAATTTAGGAAAATCTTTCTAAGAATTAGAGCTATGAGTGAAATACCTATATCTATAGATAGATAGATAGATATATGTCTGTATATACATGATGGTGTGTGTAGATTTACATTATATATACACATACATACACACATATATGTATATCTATATCTATCTATATGTCTATATATATACTGCTCAACTTATCAAACTAAGTTAAATTAGTTTTTTTTTTAATTTAAATTTTAATTAGTTTCAAGGACTGGATAACTAGTTAAGGTTTGGAGATAGAAGGGACTTTTGGAATCTTTTAGCTCAACCCCTATATCTGAGGTAAAATTTGAATCCAGTTCTTTCTGATTCCAAGTTCAGGGTCCTATCCACTACTTTTACCTCGGCCAGTCCAAATGCTATCTATCTCCCAATACCAGTACCAGTCTCCATCTTTCCAGCCATCCCAGGCCAGAGGCTATCATTCCATGATACCCTCATCATCTGAAAATTTGTGTCCATTCCTGGGTACTACAGTTTGATAAGCTGGGCAGTATATATAAATAGATATATATAAATATTGATATGTGTATATATATATATATATATATATATATATATATATAATGTACACTTATACCTATAATCTACCTATCCATCTATCTATAGATATAAGTATACTTATGCTTATAGACAAAATATTTCTAAATCTGCAGTGACATTTCTATTTCCAGATCAATAAAAATGCTCTAGGGGTTGAAGTTTCTCACTTTTCCTCCATCACCTGGAGAGTAAAGGCTCAGAGATGCTGAACAGGTCTCTCACACTTGTTTCTATTTTTTTTTTTTTCCTGGGGCTGGCTGAGTCCTCCAAACTGGGTTTCCCTGAACAAGCTCAGCCTGGAATGTTAACAACCGGTGAATTCCTTAATTGGAGCAAATGAAGTTTCCTGTGTTCCCAGTGGTTTGCTTTTATTATTATTTTTTTAAATAAATGGATGAAAATGGCAGGGGAATAGCTGGACTCCTTTCAGCCTCTCCAGGGAGCAGCCTGAGAGTGGGGATGACTAAATGGGGGGAGACGGTTTCCATAATTTACCTCAAACAATCACTTAATGGGTCCAGCAAATTTCTGTGAAATGGGTGAATAGTATGGTCCCATTTGATCAGGCTCTCAATAAAGCAAACCAGACAGGCTTTTAAAATTAAAGCAGCAAACAAAAAGCGGTATTTATCCTCACACACCAAATTTGTACATGGGTAAAGTGCAGGCACTGACAGGAATTTCAATTATTTAATCAAAAAGAAAATGAAAGAGGCCTTAAGTGTTCGAAGGCAGCCTTTTCATAGACCAATCTAGTGTGGGCTCACATTGAATATGAGGCAAGATGGGGAGGAAATTAAGGCAGCTTGGGCTTGAATCATGTGATTGCAAATAGTAAATTAGTTTCTCAATGTTTTCATTTAAGTGTTTAAGTGGAAGGTTTTATTCCTAATGTAGTGTAGTGACATAGAAGAAAACCCCATCCAACCCCCCCGCCATGCATTTGCCCTAGGGAGAGAAGAGCTGCAGCAAAAAGGAGGGCGGGCGGATGGAGGGGGAGAAGGGAGGGAGAAAGGAAAGCTAAACTAAGCTACAGTAAGGTGCTTTTGTTTCCAATCCTTACCAAAGTATGCTTTCACGGCAAACTCATTAATCTAACGTCTGGCGAAAATGTACTAAGCTAAATGAATTGAATTTACAAGGGAGATCAGGAGCTGCATTAGCAACAACAAACAGCCTCCACGGTAGCATCAGGGAAGCCTGGGTTTTGTTTTCTGACCACCTCAGGAATTATTTATTTATTTATTTTTCAGTATTGGGGATAGTGGAGAAGAAAATGTTCAGCACCAAGGCCAGAAGAAGAAGGGGGCGGGGGCGCTGCCGGGCTGCCCGGCTTCCCCCGCAGGTCAGAAGGGATTGTCGGGGGCTCTGAGGCTGAGGGGTGAAGGAGGCACCAGAGTCTCCTGGGAAAAAAATAATCCTATTGGACTCAGTTGACTTTGAGACCCACCTAACGTGTAGTTTGGGTATCGTTTCTTTGCAAATGAGCAGCCCTTTGTGTCTGTAATTAACCGTGCTTGTTATTCTGGAGCTTACACGGTGCGCAGCTGGGGGTCGGGCTGAGAGCTGGCTCAGTGGACCAGAGGCGGACTCAGTGGACATTTAATCTCAACCCTCTGCTGCCCAGTGGCCTCCCGACAGGCAGGGAGGAAATGAACGGGGCCCGGAACTCTGGGTCAGATGCCCCAACACCCAGTCCGGGCCCGAGTGGAAGGACTCAGTTCACTTTTGCCAGACACTTCTGCTAATCCGGGGATGTGGCGTTTCTTTGTTATTTTCACCTCCCTTTCTGTCTCATACTTCCAAGAGCCCTGATTTCACCGGCTAGTCTCCCGAGGCGAGATCCCGGACCGGTGGCCGGGTGCCCCTCTGAGCTCATCAGTCAGCCATGGTCCAGCCTTGCTGGTACGATAGAATCCTGGTTTGTGCTTTCACAGGCGGAGGCTTCAAGAACTTGTGTGTTACGTCCATGGCACCCCTTTCCCCTCAAAAAAAGCCATGAAAGAGGATTTGGGGGGAGGGATGTCTGCATTTCCTATCCCTCAAAGAACAGGGTTGGGGTTTTTTTTTGTTTGTTTGTTTGTTTTTTTGATTTTTCTTTTCCCCTTGCGGACAGGGAGGTTTTTTCTGCCTACTTTTATCTCTGCCAGTCCAAAGGCTATCTATCTCCCAATACCAGTACCAGTCTCGATCTTTCCAACCAGAGCAACTTCTCACTTCAGGCTGCAGCCCGGGCTGTATCCCTTCTCTGGCACCCATCAGCCCCTGCTATTATCGTTAGCTCCTTGGGCAACATTTCTCCTGTTGCTGATTAGAATGAAATTTCTCTTCGGGCTCAGTCTACAAAATCTTTCCTATAGTAATAGAGCTGGAAGGAGCCCGAAAGATCATCTGGTCCGTATTTTACAGATGAAGACTAGGAGAGGCTGCGGTGTACCTTGTCTGCAAACTTGTAGCAAGTTAGTAGCAGACTTGAGAGAAACACTTATGTCTCCCAATGTTCAGTCCTGTGCTTGTCTTTATTATGTCACCCTGAAGGCACATCAAAGAATCCGATTAATTCCTGGATCAGAATTAATGAAGAAAGTGTTGTTGTTGTTTCCCTCCAGAAATAAAAGTTGAGTGATTCCACTTCTAAGAAAGGTGTGTGTGTGTGTGTGTGTGTGTGTGTGTGTGTATCATGCCCAAGGACATGCTGAAATTCAGTGTAATAAAACAGGTGGTGAGGCTGGGGGCATGTGGTGCCATCTTAAATCAGGGCTGTTCATATACACACGGTTGGCTTCAGAGGCTTAATAAGGTTAAAGATCACCATAGCAACATCTCAGCTTTGTATCCAACAATCCGACAAGCAGGCTCCATTGCCAACCAAACTCCAGGGCCTCTGATCTGTACTATTGACACAGAATGGAGGTTTGTGTTCTGGGACTGATCAGCAGGACACAGGCTTAAATTCCACGGAGCTTAGTTCTGTCTCCATTTTACTAATAAGACAAATTATAGGTGTGTGTGTTATGAAACACTCTCCTCTGGGCAGAGAGGAAAGTGCCTGAGTGTGATAATTTGGGAGTCTACTATTCATGTCAGCATGTTTAGAGCCTATCGGTCTACAAACACTGACTTTCCCAGACATCATATTCAAGGATTACAAAGTATGATAGAATAGTAGGAAAAGAAACATATTTGGGAGTTAAAAGAACATGCATCAAGTGATGGCTCTGATACTAAAAAGTGTGTGAACAAAGGCAAATCTTTTTCCCATTCTGAATGTTAGTTACCTTATCTATAAACCAGGGATCTTAATACTTATAGCATGATTCAGAAAAATTAATAATAAAACAAAGGATAGATATGATCACAAAAGATAAAATATATAATTTTGATCATGTAAAGCAGAAAAAGCTTTTGTAGGAACAAAATGAACGCACTTAGGATAAGAAAGGAAAAGTCTATTGGGAAAAAGCTTTGCATCAACTACTTCTCATGGTAGTCTGGTATTAAGAATATATAGGGAATTAATATAAATATGGAAGAGCAAGAGCCATTCCCCAGTGATTGAGGGGTCAAAATACATGAACAAGCAGTTCACAAAAGAACAGTACTCTATTAACAACCACATGAAAGATTGCTCAAAATCACTAATAATGTAAATGCAAATCAAAACAACTTGAACTCAGAAAATTGGTGAAATTGAGAAAAGATTGGAATAGTCAGAGTTGAAGGGGCTTTGGAGAGATGAGCACTCTAATATATTGTTGATGGAGTTGTGAATTAGTCTATCTAACCTTTCTGGAAAACAATTTGGAATTATGCTTAAAGAATGACTACAATTATGCATCTCACCTTAACTCTAACCTTAATATCTTCATATTATGTATACAAAATAGAATGTTTGCAATTCCAGACATACAAAAGTGACTCCCAAGAAAAATGCTTTAACTATACAAGAATTCTGTGTATGCACAAGTAGGTTGTTGTTGATGTTTCTGGTCTTTCACTTAAAAAAAATCTAAGTGCTTCTTTTATTCAGGAGATTTTTTTAAATGTTGTAAATATCATCTGAAGTAGTATTAACAAATGTCCCCATTTGTTAAGCTATAAAATATCTATAAGATCACCACTGACAAAGAATAAGTACAATTGTATCTGAGCATATAATCTTTTTTCTTTTCTTTAAAGAACTCCAAGATCAACAGTAGATGCAGAAGTCCCCTTGCTAAGCATATATCCCAAGGAGATTAAAAAACAAAAAGACCTTATGAACACTATTTAATCGATCAATTAATCTATCAAAGATCAACAAGGATTTATTAAACACCTACCATGTGCCAGATGCTCTGCACAAAAGATGAAGAAAATGAAAACTTGCTGTTAAAAGAGTCTGTTGGAGAGAGATGATTTATTTATATTGGTTTATACACAATTCAAAATAAATACAATATAGTAAAGGAGGAACAGTTGGGAGGCACAGTGGATAACATACCAGGTCTGGAGTCAGGAAGACATCTTCCTGAGTTCAAATCTGACTTTAGCCACTTACTCCCTGTGGGACCCTGATCAAGTCACTTACATCCTGTTTGCTTGAGTTTCCTCATCTGAAAAATGAGCTGGAGAAGGAAATGGCAAACCATGCTAGTATCTCTGCCAAGAAAACCCCAAATGGAGTCATGAAGAGTCAGACAGGACTGAAACTAAGTGAACAATAACAAAAAAGTTAGGGAGGGAGGGCACTAGGATTTGGAGAGTTGGGAAAGGCTTCATATAGAAAGTAGTGCTTGAGTTGAGTCTTTCAGGAAGTGAGGGATTCTCTTCAGGAGAGATGAGTGGGAAGGGCATTTCAGGAAAGGAGTATGGAACTGGAAGTTGTAAAAGTGGAGCTTTAAAAACATATAAGAATTTAGATTTTGTCTTAAAGGCAACAGAAACCCAGTGGAATGTACTACTGAGAAGAGGAATGGCCAAATGGTTAGATACAGAGATGTGGTTAGACAGAAGTGATGAAACGGTTATGCATTGTGCTTAAGAAATGTGCTTAAGAAAACCACTTTGTCAGCTTTGTGGAGGATGGATGGCAGTGGGGTGAGATGAGGCAGTGAGAACTTAAGATGTCATTGCAATACTCCAGGCAAGAGGTCTACTAAACTACTCATAGCAAAATTCTTTTTTGTGGTAATAAAGAAATGGAAACAAAATTAGCACCCATTTGCTAGCTAGTGGCAAAACAAAATGTAGTATACACCTATTTTTTATTTTGGGGAGACAGTTGAAGTTAGGTGACTTGCCCAGGGTCACATAGTTGTTGTTTGTCCTTAGTTTTCAAAGAACACCATGATATCAGGAGGGAATGCCATGACATGCAAGTGAATTGGTTTTAAGTGAGGGCTGGGTAAGGTCACTTGCCTCACTTTCCCCTCCAGGTCATTTGGGTCCAGTCACCAGATATAGATCAGGACAATTACAGACCATGCTAGATGCAATGGGAGACCAAGGCTTTTTCAAACTAAGGTCTTCAAAAGTCTGTTTGACTAAGGCTGCACCCATTCAGTGATTAAGACTTAGCAACTGATAAATATCCATCTGGAATGTTTTCTAAATTTTACTTGTGTTTAATGGTTGAAGAGATCCAAATGTTGCTTAAATACTGTTGCTAATTACTTTTGCTGGGTGGTGTTCATTTACATCTGTGAATAAAACTAAGGAAAAGAATTAAAGTTCATCTAATTCTATTATACTTAGTTTTCATTATTTGTAGTATATTTCTCTTTCAAGAACTGTGACCTGATCCACATTATATCTGATAATCCATGTTATAAAGAGGGTTTAATAAATCTCCATGGATTATAATAGAATGAAGGACAAAAAACAAAAATAACTGAAAACAGTGCATTTCACCCAAAAGACCTGTAATCAAGAAACTCCGATTCTAGTCCCAGAGCTCTATTCAATGTGTGACTTTGGGCAAGTAGCAAATGCCCTGGATTTTAATGTTCTCATTTACAAAATAAGTCATCCTGGTAATCCAACCAATGACCATCCTATATGTTCCACTTTTATCTATGAAATATCAAGAGACTGGAGAGGAATGCTCTCTCCACCCCCAAACATATTAATGGATCCTATGAAAGATATAGAAGTATTTATCCAAAAATTGAACAGAATGGGCAGTCATTGACAAGTAACAATCTGCATAGAGGGAGAGTACTTCCTCTATGAGGATACAGAAACATTGGTGTATCCTAGATATAATCTCTCCCCTTAAACATTGTCACATATACACGATTTGTAAAGGAAGAGTCACAATACTACTTTAAATTATCATCAAACCCACCCAAGAGTTAAAATGGAAACCAACTAAATATGTGTAAAACTAAGGAACCTTAAGATTAAGCCAAATTGAGTTAAAAATGAAAAAATAATTGGTACAACAAACTTAATATTGTCATTCACTACCAGGTTTTAAGTAGCAAGTGAGATGCCAGGATAGCTAATGGAGAATATTTGATGGAAATACTGGTAAAGTAACTATCTGAGGCTGGATTTGAACTCAAGGGTCAGTGTTCTATCTATTGCACCACCTAGATGCCCTTGTAGTTTCCACAGTAAGGCAGCCTGTTGTAGCATAACAAATGCTGATTCAAGTCAAACTGAGGACCTAATTTTGAATCCTGCTCCATAACTTACTAACTGAATTATCTTGTGCACTTGGACTCTCTGTGACTCAGTTTATTTTTTAAAAGATTTTAAAAATTATTTTAAAAATGTATTTATTAATTTTTAACATTTATTTTATAATATTTTGATTTCCATTTTCTCCTTCCTTCCATTTCTCCCTTTCCACCCCCCTGTAAGATCAATGTAATATAGGTTATACATGTACAATCAGTTTCTTTATCTGTAAAATGAGAAGATTGAATCACATGTGAAGATATATGACACAGAATGAACTAAGCAGAATGTTGTTCAGTTGTTCAGCTGTATCTGACTCTTTATGATCCTAAGAAGTAGCCCAGCTTCGTAAACTGTGATTCGTGATTCTATACAGGGTCTTGTAACTGAATGTGGCAGTTGTGAAATTATGATTTGTTAAGAGTAAATATTTGATTAAAATTCACATTTTATATACTTATATACCTAGGATTGTATAAAAATTTCTTGAACAAAAAAAAAGTCTCTAATGGAAAAATTTTAAAAAGCCCTAGTCTATAGCACACCAGCCTCTTCTATCCTCCAGTATCTCTGTCCAAATTTCATGCTCCTTGTTGACACATCTACCCATCTCATCTTCTGCTTATTTCCTTTTCTTTTGGCCTTCAATCTTTCCCAACATCAAGGTCTTTTCCAATGAGGAAGTAAATAGATTCAGGAAGATAATATATTCAGTAGCTACAACAATGTAAAAAGAAAGAACAATTACAAAAAAATAATGCTTTATAACCAAAATGACTAAGCTTGACTCCACAGAAGAGTTGAGAAAATGCCCCTACCCTTCTTTACAGAAATGGGGAGCTATGGGTGTGGAAGACTCAATGTGACTGATTTGGATGAACTGATTATCTCCTCACCTCCCTTGCCCTCTTAAAATCTTTATTACAAGAGATGGTTTGCTTGGGAGGGGAAGAGGGAAGTGATATATTTTGAATTTTTTTATTTGTTTGTTTTGTTTTTACAAAAGGTAGCAATAAAGCTAAGGTTGAAATATACTGGTAGTACTTCTGTACAGCTGATTGCTTAAGGGAAACACAAAGATCAATAGGATGTTCAGGTGATAAAATCTTCACATGAAGAGATAAACTATACAAAGTGGCACCTGCAAGCATCAAATGAGTTCTACTGATAAAAAATATCCTCAAAGTTCAGAGAAGAGAATATTGCTGGACTGGGAGCAATCAGGAAGGGTCTCCTGTAGGAGGGACTTAGATGGGTATTGAAGGATGGGGAGAGCTTAGAGATAACAAACAAGAGAGAATTCCAGGTAAGGAAAAAAAGAAGTCTTCAGCTGATGGACAGTCCATTGTTGTATTAATACTCAAAAGTGTTAAAGAATCTGGAGAGATCGCAGGTCATGATTTTTGTACTATATACATACTTATTTACATGTTGTCTCCTCCATTAGAATGTAAGCTCCTTGAGGGGAGGGGCTTTTTGCTTGTATTTTTGCTCCTGGCACTTAACAGGACTTGTCACATAATATACACTTAATAAATGCTTGTTGACTGATAGGTGATGAGGCATCAAAGCAGACTCTTAGTGAGGGAGAAGGGACTAGGACCACAGACTTATGGTTACAGTTGGAAGAGATTGTAGAAATCATCATAGTGTCCTAAAGAGGAATGAACATTGCCACCAGGAGACCTAGTTCAAGCTTTTATTTTGTGGGTTAAAAGCTTTATGGGTCTCATTTTAATCCTCTATAAAATGGAAGTGGTACCTGTCTCACAGAATTTTTGTGAGGGTCAATGAGATGTATGAAAACTTCTTTGTAGCTATATATAACATGTATTTTAAGTACATATATACATATATTTATAATTTATATGTGACAAGTAGTAATAAAGGAGAGAATTATATTTTATTTTATTTTTAGGTCTGAATGTTCTCCCTTCTGCCTCCCTCTCTCTCTTTCTCCTCTCCCATTTAGAAAGCAAGAAAAACAAAATCCATTACCCATATGCAGAGTCAAGTAAAAAAAAAAAATTCTGCATTAGCTGTTAAAGAAAAAAAAGTCCCATGATGCACCATGAACCCATTACCTCTCTAGGATAGGTGGGTATCATGTTTCATCATCAATCCTCTGGAATCATGGTTGGTCACTGAGTTGATTAGTGTCCTTAAGTCCTTCACAGTTGTTTCTCTATGAAGACAAATAAGTTGTTGAAATTGTCTAATTGTAGACATTGTTCTCTTGGTTTGGTTCAACTTCACTGCTGTATTGATCAATAGAAATCCTTCCTAGGTTCTGAAACCATTCCTTTCATCATTTCCTTTAGTAACTCAATAGTATATCATTATATTCATATATTATAATTTCTTCAGCCATTCCTCAATTCCACCCCACTTTCCAGTTCTTTGCCACAACACGAAGAGCTGCTATAAATATTTTTTATACACATAGGTCCCTTTTCTATTTCTTTGATCTCTTTGGAGTATAGGCCTAGTTTATTCCCATCTTATTCTCTATAAGTAGAACCATTCAAAGTTTTTTGGGGTTTAATTTGACAAAGATGGAATACAGGACTTGGAGTTAGGAAGATGAGTTTAAATACCCCATCTCCCATTTACGAGCTGGACAAGTCAGTTAACTTCTTTGCCCTGAGCTTCCTTTTCTATAAAATGGAGATAATAATGAACATCTCCATAGACATTCTACACTGTGCTTTCAGCTCTGTGGGACTTCACTACCATGATTCAGTTTTCTTTTCATCTAGAACTTCCTTCAGTATCTGAAGTATTCTCACTGGGAATATCCCTTTACCACACCAGTTTTTTCCTCCCACTGGCGAATTTTCTATGGGCTTACGTTTTGGTTGGCTTGGGCTAACCACACCTTCTGGCTTTGCTTTTAAGTCTTTAAGACTTTGGCACCATACCCCGTGTGTATGTAGATACTCCTTCCCCTTTTTCCTCACTTCAAATCTCTTTATGTTGTCTTTCCTTATTACAGTGTATGTTCTTTGAGGGAAGAAATTTGTTTTTGGCCTTCATTTGTACTCCTCAGCATGCATCTCAGCACTTGGTATATAGTAAATATAAAAAGATAAACAAAATAAAAATAAATAAAATATAAATAAATAAACAAATAAATGTTGCTTGCTTAATAGTCCACGTCACATAAGATTTAACAAGATAATACATCTAAAAGATTTTGCAATTCTTAATGAACTATAGACATGCTAGCTTTTACCCTCCCCCCCCCCCCCCCACACCACCACTATCACCATTTTTTCCATTTCAGTAAAGATAGGTATTCTCTTACTGAATAAGGCTTTTTAACACTTAACAATTCAGTAAGCAAACATATAAGATGCAAGCAATCCTTTGATATCATTGACATTGTTTTTGAAAAAGTTTGATTTTGCTTATTAAAAACTTCTAATTTTCCATTGGAAAAATTTTTCCTTGACATTATATTCTGTAAATATTCAAGTCTGCTCTCAAAGTATTGTCCATGAGTAGCACATGTCTAAGAAATCAAGACTGACAGTTTAATGAAAAGGGCTGATCAGTCATACTCTGAGAAGCACGCATTTTTGATCCATTTGCTTATACAAGGTATATAGCTAAAGGGATCTCTTTTGAGTGTCCAAAAATTTCAAGGAAGTTTTTAGTGTTCCCAGATTCATTACAGTCACACAGTGAACTATGTGAGAACAGCATTCTGAAATGGAACCATCTGGAAAATCATACCATTGATAGAGAATTCCTCTTCTAATTGGGGTTTGCAAAGGACATTGTGAATGCCTTTAGAAAATGTATATCTCCTTGTATATGCTGATTCTTAGCAGACTGTTGGAAAAAACTTCTCTCTCTGGATACTTCTGTCATAGAATTTTCTTTGATTTTAGTATTTGCAGGAAAGATATCTTGTTTGAAGAAAGCTTTAAGAATGCTTTTTATTCTACTAAGTCAAATGCTTTTTGACAATCAACAAATTATGAATACAAAAGAATATTTTGCTCTTTGCATCTGCCATTTTAAAAATTAAGACAGTCTCCTATAGAAAATAATTGTGAAAGCCTTTCTTTTTCCTTTTCATGTTTTCATCAAGCATACCTTGGCTATGTGCCTTTCTCATAATGATTTTATTAAGAAAAGAAAGAAGTTATATTAGATAAAATATTCATGTCTTCTCAGTTGCCTTTTATGTGACAATACTGCTCCCTTTTATTAATTTGGGGTTTCTTCTTTAATAAATCTTGAGGTAATTTAATATTTAAAAATATATCACCTTCAACATAAATTTCTTCTTGTGTATCTAGTCAAATATAGGTTCTCTTCCATATTTCATTTTCTTAAGTGTCATAGTTACTTCCTCAGATAGGATTTTAGGTACTGAGAAAGTAAAAGTATCCAACTTCTACTATTGTTGCTCCTTATTACTAGACCATCAACAGAAATGCCAGCAGACTTGTTTTATTTCATGCTTCTTTCATATTTTATCTATAAATGCTCTAAAGTAATCTGGCTTATATGAGTTTCATACTGGTGTTTTCAATTTGTTTTATCTTCAACTTTTTGTTGCTTTTAAAATTTTTTTGAGGGAATAATACTTGAAATTTTTCATCTTCCAACTGTGCTATGTTTTACAATTGAACAAGTACGCTAAGGGTATATTTCTCTTCACTTGGAAATTGTCACAGAATCATAGGATCATAGATTTAGAGCTAGAATTAAATGTATGCTCTCTGTGGACTCTTTTGATATTTCAGCCATATGACTGTTTTTGAATTGGCTAAAGTACTCCACAAAATAGTAATAGTAAGAGTCAGTATCTTTACTTTTGGAGAATTTAACACTTCTTTCTCTTTTCTCTCCCCCTTTTAAAAGTAGACAGTTTATTTAAACAGCTTGGGATGAAGCTGCTATAATTACATGAAGTATCTTCTCAGCTTCATTCTTATTTTAATTTGATATTGATTTCTATTTTTTTTTCTGCTGAGCAGATAAGCTGACTACTCACAGATGATTTTGAAATGATTACTAGGGCAGTTACTAGTTATTTTCTATCTGGAAAAATATAGTATTTTTTTCCAGACTTAAAAATTCCTGATTTGTAGAAGGCTACTCCACTGGACTAACCTATTTTACACTTTTCTAAGTCTGTTTCCTTACCCATAAAAACAGAGATAATGATATATATATATATATATATATATACATATATATATATATATTTTTACTATGTTCTTCATAGAGCTGTTGTGAAGAAAAGGGTTTATAAACTTCAAAGCACTATATAAAGGTGAACTAATAATTATTATCATAGATGTCATTTGAAGTTCTAAATTTGACCAGTATAGTTGTTTTACTTGAAATGAAAAAATCAGGGATTATTTTTTTTAAAGGACTAGTTAATATCTATAGGAATTGATGGGAATTACCATGAGATATCTGAAAGGAGAACTTTATTTAAGGATGATTGGAAGAAAACAAGAGCCAAACCATGAAAATTAACACCAGTTGTAACTGACCAATGGACAGGATACCTCTATTACAAAATTTCCTTTATCTGGTTCTAGGGGAATCCTTCGAATAAGTTGTCCAAGGCAGAGCCAAAGACTTTAAGATAAAAACAAGCTGCAGTTTGCACTAGAATCGCTGGACTGGCCCACTCAGAGCTAAAATAGGTTATCCCACTCTGAATGGGCCAGCCCCTGCAATTCTGGAGCTCTGACATTATTTTAGTCCCCTTGGTCTGAATATTCTATCTATCTGGATGCAATTTAACAATCTAATTCTAGCTGAAAAGCATTATTTGAAGACTCATTTGCAAAATGTTATCTAGCAGCTCCTTTCCTTCCCCATTCTTGTCACCCACTTTGACAGTACTTCAAATAAAGTACCTAAAAGACAAGGTAAGTTGAAACAGACAACAAGTGATATAATGCAGAATGTTTTCAGTAAAGTGTGTTACTCAGATCCCTCTAAAGTCCATTTCTTCCTCTATTATGAAGGCCTAGATATAGGCAACTTGGGCTAATGCAAGTAATGGAACCAATCTTGTCCTTTGATCATCAAAAAAGATTATCATTTGGGAAACTAAGTCCCAGATCAGAAAACAATCTTGTAGGAGGCTGACATGAAAGAGAAGAGTTGTTTAATTAACAATTCCCTGAGAAACACTTTATCTTTTTAAAATAAAAAAAAAACACCTTTAGATGAAATAGCATGTGTGAATCTGCATCAGATTTTGTGTGTGTGTGTGTGTGTGTGTGTGTGTGTGTATGTTCAATTTGTAAGTTACTGAGCTCAAGCAAGGAAAATATCTGGCAAGCTTAGTTTTTTTTATTTAATTTTTAAAAAACAAATAGAACAAGAAAAAAAAACAGAAAAAGAATACAAAACAAAAGAGAACATCATGATGTACACAGCAGAACAACAGGGAGAATTCTAAATATACAACAATAAATTACCAGATCAAGAAAGTATATATATATATATATATATATATATATATATATATATTACACATATATATGTATATTAGAAGAAATTATGTTCATAAATGTCCATTTTTAAAACTTCCTTGTAAATTGTTTATTTGTTCTCTATTGCATACCTTATTTACTTTATTCTTTTTTCCCTTCTTTCATCCTCCCCCATCCCTAAGCAGGCTATAGTTAAGAAAAGATATTTATGTATAGATATGTACATATGCAGATACACACACACACACACACACACACACATCTTTCCTATCCCTGCTGACTTTGCTTTAGTTCTGCCCCTTAACTTGCCTCGCTATTACTTAACCTCCCCTCACCAGTGAATCTCTCCCTTGTCTTCTTCCCTCTTTCTTTGCTTCCCCATTCCCACATCCTTTCTCCCTTATTTCTTTATAGATTTTGGAGGGTGCTATACCCTTCACAGTATATATGTAATGTTGCCTATTAAACCCATTCCCAATGTGAATAGGTTTTGAACTATAAGCCCTCCTCCCCTTTCTAATGCCTCTGTGTCTATTCTTCCTCTATACCTCATTTATAGAATATAATTACTATTTTTACCTTAACTCTGCCAGTCTTTCATTTGAGCTACCCTATTGTTGATATGAACTTTAAACATTAAAAGATTCATATCAATGTTAAACACACAGTGTATGTTTCCCATGTAAAAAAACCATAAACTATTTGTCCATCTTGAGTTCCTTGAAACTGATCTTTAGTATTGGCTCTTATATATAAAATTTTTTTATTAAGTTTAGGTTTGCTTGATAGGAAGTCCTGAAAATCTGCAGGTTCATTGAATGTCCATTTTTTCTTATACAATATTATGATTAATTTTTTTGGATATAATATTTTTGGCTATAGGTCTAGTTTTTTTTGGTAGATATATTTCCAAGACCTATGGTTTTTTATTTGTAGCTGCTGATAAGTTCTGTAAAATTTTAATTATAGTTCTAGTGTATTTGAATTGTTTTTTTTCTTGTTTCTTACAAAATTTTCTCTTTGATCTGGGGGTCTCAAAATCTGGCAATAGTATTCCTGTGTGTTTTCCACAAAGGATCTTATTGAGGTGGTGATAGGTGCATTTTTTTCTATTTCTACTTTCCCATCATATTCTTTCATTCCAGGACAATTTTCTTGGATTATTTCTTGCATAATTGTGTCAAGGTCCTTTTTTTTTTTTTTGGTCACAACTTTTAGGCAGTCCAATTATTCTTATATTTTCTCTTCTTGATCTGTTGTTCTCCAGATCTGTTATTTTTCTTATAAGATGTTTCACATTCTGTTCTATTTTCTCATTCTCTATAATCTGTCTGGTTATTTCTTACTCTCTCATAACTTCATTGGCTTCTCCTTTCCCAATTCTAATTTTCAAAGAATTATTTTTACCTTTGAGACTCTATGTCCTCTTCTAGGTGGTTAACTTTTTTCATAATCTTATTTTACCAGGATATTTTTTATTTTTAAATTTTTCCTCAATGTCTCTCATTTGATTTTCAAATTCTTTTTTGAGTTCTTCTATAAATTATCTCTGGGTAAGCAGTCATTTCAAGTTATTCAAGTAGGAGCTTTTTTTATTTAAGTGTTTTCCTCTGAAGATGAACCCCAGTCTTCCCTGTTCACATAGTAGGTTTCTAGGGGGGGTTCTTTCTTCTTTGTCAATTCATTTTTTAAATGAGTAGTTAATATAAGCATCTCTAATTGTGGGGTGGGAGAAGGTGCCTCAAGCTTCCCTTCAGCTGTCCCCTCTTATCAAGAGGAACTCCAAATCAAGAGCCTCACCTACAAGTGCCCACAGCCAGCAATGTCCATGCTCTACTGGCAAACTTAGTTTTTAAGCATATCAGATTTGCAAATAGTTATATGTCCCCGTTTGCCATCGGTGGCAAATTATAAGTGTCAAAGTCTTGTTGAGAAAAAAAATAGAACCTGGTTTCTTTTGCTTAGTAGTTCACACTAATATAGTTCCATTTAGTATCATTATGGACAAGATATCATTCGATCATCACAACAATCCCAAGAGGTGAGCAGGGCTTAAATACCTGTTGTACCAGTGATGAAACCGTGAAGTCAGAGAGGCAACATGGTATTGTGGAAAGAGTAGAAAATAAGTTTAATTTTTTTAGCTCTCCTACTATATGATTCTGGGAAGATCTCTTCTGCCCAAGTTTCCTTAACTATAAACATTTGAATTAGATGCTTTCTAAGACATTTCCAGTTTGTTTCCTATGATCTATGACTCTCCTCAAGTTTTGAACTGTCAGTCGTTTTTTAATCCTTAATGCCCTCCTCTAGGTTTTTGGGATACCACTCTCCTATGGTTCTCTCCTTTTGTTGTTCTTCAGTTATTTTCAGTTAGGTTCGACTCTTTGTGACCCCATTTGAGGTTTTCTTGGCAGGGATACTAGAGTGGTTTGCCATTTCCATATCCAGCTTATTTTGCAGATGAAGAAACTGAGTAACTTGTCCAGGATCACTAGTAAGCATCTGAGATCAGATTAGAGCTCAGAAAGATTAGTCTTCTTGATTTCAGGACCAGCCCTCTATCTATTATATCACTAGCTGCTCAAGTTCTTCTCCTACTTATTTTTAATTCAGCTCAATTCAGTAAACCTTTATTAACTGCCTTCTATGCCTTCAAAAAGAGGCAACATAAGCAGTTCTCATTCTCCCTTGTTGGATCTCATCCAAATCATGCCCAATAATTGTGAGTGTCCTTGCCCTAGATCTTTTTTTTCCCTTTTTTACTACATCACTTGATCTTGGCTCCAAGGTATCTAATTATCATCAATATGCTGATTATTTTCAGATTTACCTATCCTGTTCTAACCTATCTGCTGACTTCTAGTCTCTCATCTCCAGTTGTCGTTCAGACATCTCAAACTAGATGCCCACTAAACATTTTATATTCAACTTATCCAAAAGAGAAATTATCTTTCTTTTTCAACTCACTCCCTTCCAAATTTTTCTGTTACTGTGGAGAGAACCACCATTCTTCCAATTTCCCAGACTAAAAATCTAGATGTCAGTCAGCTCCTCACATTCTCTCATCTCCCATATCCAATATGTTGCAAAGACCTATTGATTTCACCTTTTTAGCATCTCTTGAACATACTCCCTTCTCTTCTCCGATACTACCTGTTAAGGGTTCTCATCACCTCATTCCTGAACTATTGCAACAGCCTGTTGGATGGCCTACCTGCCTCAAACCTCTCTCTGCTGCCATCCATCCTCTGTCCAGCTTCCAAACTAATTTTCTTGAAGTGGCCATGTCACTCCAAAACTCAATAAATTCCAGTGGTTCCTATTATCTCCAGGTTCAAATGCAAAATCCGATATTTGGTGTTCAAAGTCCCTCAAAACATACCTCCCCTTTTCCAGTCCTCTCATATCTTAACTCCACTCCCATCCCCACCATTCACTCTTAGATACAATGATATTGACTATCTTGTTATTCTGTGAATAAGACACATCATGTCTCAGCTTTTTGTACTTTTTCTGGCTTTCCATCATGCCTGGCATGCTTTCCTTCTTGATCTCCATTCTTGGTTTCCCTTGCTTTGTTCAAATCTCAGCTAAAATTTCACCTTCTACAGGAAGCCTTTGCTAATCCTCCATAAATATAGTATCTTCCCCTTATTCATTATTGTATCTTACATATATTATATTCATCATATATATATATCTTGTATGTACATAGTCATTTGTTTGTTATATCTCCTATTAGTTTGTGAATCCCTGATGTCCTTAGAGATAATTTTTTGCTTTCCTTTTTATTCCCAACATTAACATAGTGTCTAAAATTTAGAATGTACTTATATGCCAAATTTGTTTTCTATGGTTAAAAAGTTATGAAATGGCAGAGTGAGGATTGCAAACATGGTCTTTTGGCCACAAGATCTTTTTCTACTATGTCCTTTTCTCTACTTCAGACTACCTGTAACTGGAGTGAACGATAATAAAATATGAAGAGTTAGTGAATTTTCAGATGTTTGCTAAGCTAGTTTTAACTTCCCTTATTTTCTTTAAACCTGTGGCTTTCTGAGCAAGGGAATAAGGGAGAAATGAGGATGGAGAAGGATCCTTATTATGGAGAGAAGAGTTGCTCTCCCTCTCCACAACAATTGACAAAGAGAACATTCATTAGATCATTTCCTTAAACATTAGTTTCTATAATGCAAGAAGTCTCCCTATGGACAGATTTTTTCCCCCAGAAGTTTGCAGTCCCTTCTCCCCCAATAAGTCCCAGGTATCAGAGACAATGTTTGAAATAACTGAACTCTTTCTACTCTTTCTTGGTTAAGTGTTGGGACAGAGTATGGAATCAAAAATTGGCAAGTGTGAAGTCAAAAGTCTTGGTTTTGAGATCTGGCTATGCTAACTTGTAATTGTGCAACTTTGGGCAAATCACTTAAACTCTCTGAGTTTCATTTTCCTCACTGATAAGATGCTTCACCGGATTATCACAAAAAAATCAAATAAGATAATGTCTGTATAATTTTTTTGTTAACCTCAAAGCTTTATATAAATAATTATTTGAACAGAAACAGTGACAGAGTTCAGATGTTGGTATTATTTTTCCTATTATCTGTGAGGCCATCTCAACCATTAGATAGGGAGGCTTCAGCCCTGTGAGCTATTCTCTGGCTTTACAGATTTGCTGTGAAGCTCAAATGCCAAATGGATGAGAAAGTGCCCTCAAAGTCATTAGAGCTGAGCTGGGTTGCTTCAGGGCTGTTGTTGATTGCCCTTCACTCAGGAAGAGGACCAAGGCCACCATTAGGGTGCTGTCTTGACTTGCACATGAATCTGATTTAAGTGAGACTATGCAAAGAGGGAACAGGGTTAAACAGAGCTGTGCTAGCATGGGTACAGCCCAGACCCTGGAACCTAGAATGAAGCCATCACATGACTGGAAAACCACAGAGGAGATTAACTATTGAACTTTCAATACTGCTTATGATGAAAAAAATTTCATTGAATTCACACAATCTTGTAAAGCATTTTAGGATAATATTTCTTAACTCCATTTAAAAGTCAAGAAAACAAAATCTCAGAGAGATTTGATAGCTTGTTCTTGGTACCCAACTTGGGCAAGATTTCAGATTTGTACCCAAATTTGACTTTCACTCCTCAAAGGCTTCTCCCTTTCTCGTGCTCCTGCATAGAGAAACTCTTTTATCGAAAGTGTTGAGTTCCACACATGTAAAGATGTCTCTGAGAGGTGTGCCCAGATGTGGGGGATGGCCTGTAACCCACTTCCAGAATCCCAGTCTGGGTCACCAGTCTCTAGTCAGTGTTCTTCACTCCTTGTTCTCAACCTCTGCTTCTTCCCAGCTTTCTGCTCTTTTCTCTCTATATTCCAGGATCCAGAGCAGGACAAGCTAGAAAGAGTTGGCAACTCCCAGTGTTCACCTAGTCCTCTCAACCTCTGCTTCACATTACCCACACCCCATGGAAGGAAGAACAGAAGGGAAGCAAATGTTCTTTTCCACAAGGACTGGACCTCTCTTCTTTTTGTGTGTCTCTGATCGAGTCAAACCAATTAATTTTACAAGAAAGCTCCTCTGAGTTTCTTCTGGTTTCCTAGGCTAGGGAAGGGGATTTGGGCCAGGCAACAACAGCATAATTTCTCTTCTACCCTCCCCTTCACCTCTCCTCCCCCCACTAGGGATCTCCAGATTTCTAATTTTGGACATACAAATTGAGGATAAATCATTGACTCTGAAAGAAGAGTGCCAAACATAGTATTGAGAACTTTCAGGATTGAATAAGGTCCTAAAAGTTCCTTAACTCTCCACTCCCATTTCCACACCTGCTTTTTCTTTTTCCTACCCTAAGAGATAATATGGCTAAAGTGGATGTGAGGGCAGAATGTATGTTGCACAGAATCACTGCAACTACTTGCCAGTTAGTCAGCCAGTCAACAACATTTATTAAGCATTTGCTATGAACCAAGGAGACTACTAGCCGTAAAATGATTAGAAGTTTCAGATTTCCTCACATTTATGAAGAAAAACCTCTTAATAATTAGAGGTATCCAGCCAGGGCTGGGATGACCATTTATTAAGTGTTATAAATGGGATTTTTGGTCAGGTAAGAGTTGGTCTAGATGACTTGTATGGTCCCTTCCAATGTGGAACTTAACCTGGGATTTTGACTCAAATTGTAAAACTGCATGCCATTATATTCGATATGCCCTAGAATGTTGTGAGGTGAATACTTTGAAAACTTTGAAGAATTGTGAAATGTGAGGTCCCCAACATGCTTTTTTCACAAAAACTCTGAGAGGTAGATTCCCATTTTATAGATGAAAGCAGAAAGCTTGAATTACTTACCTAAGATCAACTATCTATTAAGTGGTAAAGCCAGAATTCCAACACCAGTCTTCTTATCGTGTCCAGTACTGTTTACAACGAGCCTTCATACAAATGCTTCCCACAGATCTACTTACCTGGCTTTTTATAACTGGTTAGTTATAACTGCCCCTCTTTTCCCCTTGAAAGAGCCATTAATATCTAGAACATTAGCTTTTCCAATTAGGCATCAGGAGTAATACTTGGTCCCAGGCACAGGCTTGAACATCTGGCATGAACAGGCATCTGGCTAGACCAGACTTGGGGATTGGATTCAGTATACGTGTATATGTACTCGGTGGGCAGTTTAGGGTATGCCCATAGCTCTTGTCAGGAGACCCTCAGTTACTTGAAGAGAGTAGATAGAGATATTCCATTAAGCTAGTGGCTAAGAATATATATTAATTTTTGTGCTCTCAACACCTCCTACAATCAGTAGGCACATAGTAGGTACTTAATCAAAACAGAATCAAATATAATGACGAGTCCACTGATGGTAGTCCTTTGTTCAAAGAACAGCAGGTTAAAGCAGCTTCGGCTGCGTAAGAGTTTCCTCCCATTTTAACCTATTAGCATATCAAAGCTCACAGTAGGGAAAAGTTCTTACAGCTAATAAGAAGGAAGGATACAGTTACACCCCTGGACTGCACTGCACTGTGTCTCTGGCTTCCCTGTTCCCTGCAGATGTTTGGACACTAGAGAGTGTCTATCGACCACACCGAAAACATAATGCCTCTATGCATTACTCCCTTCCACAGCTGCGAGTCCTTGAGTTCGCCAAGTCTAATATTTGAGACTTTAAAAAATCACTTTATGAACTCCAGGACAACACGTTCCCGCTTTCATTAAGACTCTTACTTGCCAGAATCTAGTCCTTTCAAGCATTCCCTCCTCCCTTCCCCCTCTCCATCTATTTACCATTTACCAGCTCATCCGTATGGAATACGAGGCTCCCACTTCCTGGAGAACTGTAGTTTGAGGTCTAATTGATTCTGGTAATTAATTTGTTCTACCTGCTAGATCAGATGGAAATCCTACCCGTGCGCCCAAGGATTAGCACTTGGCTTTCTAACACCTCCTCTAATTATCTAATAGCATGGGTTGTGAGGACTCAGTCTCTATTAAAACACTTTTACTATTAGCAGTAGTGATTGGAATTGTGATGACGACTAGATTTCAACAAATTAGAGCTTAAAAATCGGGAGATGGAAGAGAAGTGGCTTCTTTTAATTTCCCTGAGTTTAACATCAATAATTAGAGCAATTTTCGGAGATGCGAGCCGAAATTACCCCTGCTGTGCTGTAGACTATCACCTTAATTTTAGCAGATCGACTCTAGGGAAATAAATGGGACAGATTAGAAAAAGATAAACATAAAAGACAAAAGATTACAAGAGGACAAGGGAGGAAATGAAAGGCGAGTGGGTGGAAAAGGAAGAAGAGGAAAGAACCTTGATAGGATACGATTTGGGGCCTGAGTGGGAAGTGAAGGGGCTAGATAGTGGAAATAACACAGAGATTAAATGTGGCAGGGGAAGCGTTGGAAATGAGAGTAGAACGGAAATGGATGGGGCCAGGAAGTAGGGCTGGGAGGATTCACACGGCATAGATTATCCTGATAATTTAGTTTTCAAATACCCCCACACAATTCTTACCAGATAATTGAGATAAATAAAGTATTAACATTATCATTATAATTATTTACCTTACAGATCCAGCTAATCGTTCAGCCCTCCTTTTCAACTGATGAAGTTCCGTTCTCCTTATATTACCCCTTTTCCCCTTTGCTATCATCCCCACAGGTGATTTAAGCCTGGGCTAAAGTGCCTGGAGGAAATCACCCTTTCATTACTATTGCCATTGTCCCTGAGAGTATATCCCGACTTTTTTAAGGCTTCATTTAAAAATTATTTCAAAAGAGAAGAGCCAGGGGTTTAGGGCAGAGACTGAAGTATACAAAACCTCGCAAAACACTATTTGGGCTTCCTTCTTTGTACACGAGTCAGAAAGGGGAGACTTTCAGCACTTGGGACAGCGCCCCACCCGGTCCAGCCAGCCTACCTTCAATTGCTAGGATTGCTCCGGCTACAAGCCTCCCCCCTCCTTTTCCAGCTTCCCCTCCCCACCGAGGATTGCAGCTTCGCTATTGGCTCTTCTCTTCTCCCCTCTGCAAGCAGCCAACTCTCCAGCCACAGAGACTCAGCCCACCTTGGAGTTCTCTCCTAGCCTCTCTAGCGTTGGGGGTTGCCCAGGCCATAGGAGAGAGAAGAGGGAAATTGAGCACTGAGAGGGTAGCTCCCCACGACCCCCCGGATAACTAGACGCTGTCTATCCCCACTCCTTCCCCGCCCTCACCCTATCCCGGTTTTACCCCACTTTCTTTCAAAATGAACCTCAACTTCACCTCCCCTCTCCATCCCGTGTCTTCCCAGAGGCCCACATCCTTTTTTATTGAGGATATCTTGCTGCACAAGCCCAAGCCGCTGCGGGAGGTAGCTCCTGACCACTTCGCCAGTTCCCTGGCCTCCCGCGTCCCACTGTTAGACTATGGTTACCCCCTCATGCCCACGCCGACCCTTCTGGCTCCTCACCCGCATCATCCGCTCCACAAAGGCGACCACCACCACCCTTATTTCCTAACTACCTCGGGTAAGTGGCAGGTACTTATGGGGACACGCGAAGGGAGGGAGAAGGGCAAGGAGGGTAAAAAAAAAGAGAGGGAAAAGATCGTTCTCTCTCCTACTTTCTTGGGCGATTAGCCTGGGAGGGGAAATCTCGGGGTTCATGCTCCTCGTTCCCTTGGTAGCATCTCTCCCGAAGTAAAAACGGAAGTCGGCTGGATGTATTGGGTCGATGAGTGAGGGGCACACCTGAAGAATCTAAAATTAGAGATATACCTAATGTTCTTTACAAGTCGTTATTTAGGAGTCTCAAGGCTCAAAGAACCGTGGTCATAATGCACCAGGAGGCTATTAAGTATTATTAACACTGGCCCTTTGAGGATGATAGCGGTGGTTCGATTCCTCCCCCTTCCCCCCCCAAAAAAGACTTTGTTGTATCTTCTTGTTTTTCCGTGGAGCCTACAAGATTTCACGGTGCCAGGGGTTCGGGAATCCAGAAGCAGATGCCTTTGAATCATTGTCTGTCTCTGATTACCCTTTCCGTTATCCTATGGGACTTTTGCAGTAGAGGATGAGGCTCCTGAGGATTGGATGCCCGATCCAGTCCTTGCCAATTGAGCCTGGGCTTAAAAAAAATTCAGAAGCTTTTGAAGACTGGCAGATTGGCCCCGAGGCCGATTCCGAAAACGGCTGGAGAAGAGAAAGGTAGAGGGATACATTTCCCCCTTCAGCCCTATCCAAATGTTGCTCCATCTCATTTACAGTCACAGGATGGGCACACTGCCTTCCTCTCAGTTCCACGCATCTTCTGAACTTGGGGGTCCAAAGTTATTTCAGCCCTAAGCATCGCTGGCAAGGAATCATTGTCAGGTCTGTGCCCAGATGGAAAAAAGGCAAGGGAAATAAAAGGGGTCAGGTAAGCATAAGGCACATAATTCTCAATTAAGGAGAAATCCTTTCAGAAATCCTTTCCCCAACTCTACTGAATCCCACTCTGGATATTTTCTAGAGCCGAATAGCTAATGCTAACTCCAGAACTCTGCCTGAGAGCCTGAGGGAAATGGGTGATAGAAATGGTGAAAGGGATTGGGAATGGGAAGCAAAAATGAGAAGTTTCGAAGTAAGTACACCAGAGACAGGGACTAGGACTGGGACCAAAGCTGGAATGGACTTACTTTCCGAAAATGCAGTTGACGCTTGGACGCAGGAGTTTTGACTTATTTCCACAGGAAATCGAAACATTTGGAATCGAATTCGCAAGACTAGCGTTGACACTGTCTCCAAACAAACCCGATTTTCTTCCCAGTCTTAACCAAGGTCACAATTTCTGTTCCATCACCCACCTTCCCGAAGAATAGATCTAAATTCTCCACCGCCGGCCCCGGCCTTGTTTTATTTTTCTGGGGGAAAAATAGTGTTTCTTAAAGACGGACGGATGATTTGGCTAAGGAAGTCAGGACAGGAAGCTGAGCTAGCCTCTGGCCGAGATCCAGAGAACGGTTCAGGTGTACCAGTTCTATCACTCTGTCCTCTGGCGGCCCTGAAATAAACCCGGGAACTAACGTACCAGGCGGGAAAGGTCTAGTGTTGTTCGGTCAAGAACTGGTCTGGACAATAAGTACTTTTTACTTTGATTTTGTTTCCCTTCTCCCCTCTCCATTTTAAGGTGAGAAAGATGGGCAGCTTCCTCAAGATGAAGGCCGCTAGATTAGGAAAAAGGTGAACGAGGAAAGATGTTATTGATCCTACCTTGATTTCCTCAAAGGATTAGATTTGGGGGAGTCCCCGAGGGAAGTTGCTTTTAAGGGGAAAACGGGGCTGAAGTAACTGACGGATCAGGACCTTCAGAGAAAGAACAGGGAGGCTATGGAATACCAGAAAAGAGATCTTCCCCATCTCTCTCGAATTTTCCTTTGAAGTCTCCATAAATACAGGATTCTTTGGACGTCTAAGGAGCTGTTTTCGTTTTCTACTACTGCTTCTGCTACTTTATATAGAGTTCATTCAAAAGATGTTCAAGACTTTTTTACGCTGGCATCTTGTCCTTTCTACCCTAGGGTTTCTGGGGCTTCACTCCCCAAATGAAAACCGAGGCTTAGGAGAGGAGACATAGGTACAGGGTCTGCCGTCGCGGGGCTGTGGGCAGGTTCTGGGGCTGGGGTTGCTTCTCAGTGACTGGGACTTCTCTCCCACATCCGATCTCCTTCCCTCCTCGCCAGGAGTACCCGTCTCTGCGTTGTTCCCGCATCCCCCTCACACCGATCTTCCGGGGAAGCACTGTCGCCGCCGTAAAGCTCGCACCGTCTTCTCCGACTCTCAGCTCTCGGGCCTTGAGAAGAGGTTCGAGATCCAACGATATTTGTCCACCCCAGAGCGGGTAGAATTGGCCACTGCGCTCAGCCTGTCCGAGACTCAGGTAGGGAAGGAAGCAGCGGAGCGTTAACTTCTCGTTCCTCCACTCTAAGCCACTCTGATAACTCTTTGCCCTTCCCGACTCAGAATAATAGCTCGCCTTAAGCTTTACAAAGTACTTCTCTCCCCAAAACCTTGTGAAGCAGTCACTTAAGCTATGATTCCCATTTTGCAGTTGAGGAAGAGGGAACTCGGAAACGATAAGTAGCATGCCCAAAGTTGTAACCAAGTTGTCTGCCTCCCAGCAAGTTCTATCTTTTCTATCTATACCTGCCTTTCACAAAGCTTTCTCTGCAAGGGAACGACTTAATAGTCTATGGTACCACCAAAAGTCAATTAGGAATCTCTGTTCTACACCTAATCCAGTCCAAACAGTGACTTGCCCAAGGTCACAAGTAGCTAGAAGAGCTGGAAATGGAACCCACTGCTGACAATACTACATCGCTGACTTAATAAATGTGCTTTCCACCCATCTTATTCCTGACTTCAATTTTCTATCAATTTTCTCCTGGGTACAGAATTTCTTACTAACTCCCCAGAGGAAATGTCTTTGAGGAATTCAGCAATAATAAATGAGCTCTGGCTTGGGATAATTATAGAACCTGAGTTGGAATACAGACGCTGTCTGTCCCCTGATTTCTCATGTTTCTTTGTAAAAATGAGAATAATAACACTTGCACTAATACTATCACATTTATGGTGAGAATCAAGATGTGTAAGTCTCCTTGGAAACTAAGGTTTCATATGAGTTACTTGCAAAGGAAATTGAGAATTCCGTTTATTCTTCTGTAAAATGAAAGATATGGACTAGCTGTCCAATGTCGCTTTTGGCTCATATATGTAGTGCTTTGAGAGCCTTCGGCATGCTCATCTCCAGTCTCAGTTTTATACATTTCTTGACTTCTTCTGGCACATTTTCTTCCTTGGCCCTCTCTCTAAAGCTGTGCTTTGGGACTCGTCATTTGGAAACTGAATCTGCTCTGTCTCAGCCTCTGCGGTTGAGGGCAGTGGCTCAGTGAATATTGAACTTTTTTATTTCTTAACAAATCTCCATTCTGCACCAAACGTAAATCAGGAAGTCTTGGGGAAGGTCCGGAATTTATCAGTCGCTAATGATTATTAGCACTAATCATCATCACCACCACCACCATCATTATTTTAGAGTTGTTAATCTTAATAGTCACGATATTTTATTCCTTATTATTCATCATTTCTAGTCTGATTTTTAGAATTTTTGCTCAGTAACTAAACCGAGTCTAAGTTATCACATACTTAGCGAAATGTGTACTTGGCTGTTTCGAATTTTAGATATTTGTAACCGTGATTACCTATCGGAATGAGTAACTACGGGTTTTATTTCTTTCACTCGGGGAAGGTGAAGACGTGGTTCCAGAATCGGAGGATGAAGCACAAAAAACAGCTGCGGAAAAGCCAGGACGAGCCTAAGGCACCCGGCGGCCAGGAGAGCCCCCAGCGCAGCCCACACACCTCCGAGGCGGTGCCGGTTGAGCCCCGGGGTGGGCTGCCGGTAGCCGGCCCCTTCGTTCTCACTGAGCCAGAGGACGAAGTGGACATCGGGGACGAGGGGGAGCTGGGACCCGGGCCGCATCTACTCTGAGCTATTGCGTCCGAGGGCAAACGGTAAAGACAGGGACCGGGGAAGGGAAGCCAACCCTCTGGGTGTCTCTTTTGAAGAAAGGACACAGACTCCTGGGTTTGGTGGAGACTAAGAGACCGATTAGGGATAGGGCTGCCTTTTTCCTGCTATTTTGAACTACAAACAACCCTCTCTTCTACAACTACAGTTCCCATCGACCCTTCAGAGAGCGAGTTTGGCCCCTAGTCCTAGACAAGATTTCAGGGTTTCCTTCCCCACAGATCTCCTGGTCTCCGCACCTATTCCCGGCCAATGTTCTCCTTCACCGGCTAGTTCCAGTTAAGGGCGGAGGAAAGGACTAAGGGTATGTTGACACTACAACCGCCCCCGTGGGGATCAAAAGAGGCCTGTCCAGAAGATACTCGAAACTGGTTGGGGAGAGGGCTTCTTTCTAGCCTGAGTCTCAGAACCCTTCTCAGTCCTGCCTCCTTTGCTCAGGTATGGCTGTTCCGTCTCCAGCAACCTCGGCCCTTTCTTCCTAGATTCAATTGGAAAGAAGTGAATCGGGGTTAAGAAAAAGCAGCGGGCAACTCTTGCTAGAGCTACCCTCTCCAGGATCAGAGATCAAAGATCAAGAATCTACAGCCTCCAGACTGGCTCCCGGCTTGGGGCCTCTCGCTACATCCCTTGAAAAAGGCGGAGGGGATTTTTTTTTCTAGTTTCTGGGTACTACTGTTCTCCAGCCTAACGTCTTTTCTGTGGAGTTATTACTCCGGCCAATAGCTCGAACACAACCACAACTACTTTGCCACCTTATCCCGATCCGCCCTGAGCAGGACAGCTAGTCAAACTCAAATCCCCAACTGTCGAATAGCCATTGGGAGAGAAAAAGAGAGTACTTGAAGCGTTTCGGCTTCAGACTCCGATTAGCTCTCTTTGAAAGGCGGGACGGACACATTCTCCCTGGGTCATTTATTATTATTATTATTATTATTATTAAAGGAGAGATCTCTGTATATTGAAATCCTTCCTCCGGTTGCAACGTCGCCTTTTAATTCATGTCTTTAGGATTAGAGAATTGTGTTTGAGGGCAGAAGGGAACTCATTTCCTCTCTTCGGATTTGCACTTCTTCGGGGAATAGTGGAGTGCGGTTGGCAGAGAATCACTGTCTATTTGTGTCTCCTCTCTCCTGCCGGGTACGGAGCTCGCTCGAACGTCGCCTTTTCTCTCGTGAGGTTTTCAGTCTGTTTAGGAAAATAAAGGGCTCAGCGGGATCGCTGGGAACCAGCGACAGGCTCCTGGAGTCGTTTGTTACCGAGACCTACTAAAATGTCCCATCCGCGCATCTCCGCGCTTCTCCCCCACCCGTAGCCCACACTGCCTCTTCTTTAGGCAGCTTCCCGCACCCAGTCTAGGATAAATGTAACTTCTCGGGGCTCTCTCCACCCCAGTGGTAAGGTCCATTTCCCTTAATTGCGAATTTTTAACCGTTGCATATATAGATACGAGATACCGCCTCATGAGAAAGAAACCAATCATTTTTAGCCTTCCAGATCTAAAAGTGACAGTGGATTCTTTAGCATTAGAAACTTCGTTTTTTTTTTTTTTCTTAAAGAATAACAATTTATAAAGAATTGTTTTTTTTTAATATGTGTGTGTATATATTATCTATACATATTATAGATATCAAAGTGTCACCCTCAGTCTTCTTCTAACGTCTATCTCCTTAAATTGGAATTATGAGCCAGAGCTCTTAGGGGCAGGGTATGCGAACAATATGACTCATTTGGAAAAGGAAGACTTATTTTGAATAGAGTTTGCAGTTTCAAACCGCTTTGATCTAGTTTTCTTCTCTATCAATCAAGCATTTAACTGCCTACTACATGCCAAGCTCTGTAAGAAGTGCTGGGGGTTGCAAAGAGGAATGATACAGTGCCTATCTTCAAAAGACTTTTATCTTGTAATCCTCGAGATTATTTACACGGAGGAAACTGAGGCTTTTAGTGCATTTGGATCATAGCTCTAGGAACTAAGGAATCTTAGAGGCTATCTAACTGAACCACCTCGTTTTACAAATGAGTAAGAAAGCCCAGAAAGGTTACATTACTTATCTAAGACTACACATTGTAAGTGAGGCTTACTATTGCTATTAGTCTTTCAATTATACGGTGATGCTTCCCAATAACACTGAGATGGCTCCTTGCCTTCATTATTAGATGATTGTTTCACCTCTGTAATTTGCTTTATTTCTAGGTGGGACCATTGAAGTTGTACATCAAAATCCCCCTTCTCATTCATCTCATCCCTAGATATTAAGACTGTTAATTTCAAGGCAGGATTTAAAGTGCTGGGGTGTGAACAATAACATAGGACAAAAGACTTTACTCTGGAAGATTTAATACAATCAGAGAATGAGAGCTTTTCTGAGATCCTTGGAGGGAAAGTAGATAATACCCATAGGATGATAACTGTGGCTGCAGGAAAGACATCTTAAGGGCTCCAGAAAATACAGCAACTAAATGTGATTTGGGAAAAGATTGTGAAGTGAGTGGAAATGCTGTGCAATGGAGAAAACAAGTAGCATGACTTTGTTTAGGTCCTTGAATCACACAGAGAATACAGACATCCAAATATGGAGACAATTTTCTCTTTCTTCTGCCCTTGTTATTTTTAGCAAGGTTCCAGAGTTGTAGCTAAGTGTAGCAAGCTTAGCTGTATCTTTACTTTGTCCTTGGAAATGAAAATAAATGGAAGATACTCCCAGTGAATGTCTAGCTCTGGCTAATTGGTGGCATAGAAAATTTAAAAACCACCACAACAAAAACAAACAAATAAAAATTTAAAATCTGTGATTTACTAATATTCCATATAGGAAAAGTCCTAATGTCACTTAACTCCAAAAATTCCATTACTGACATCCCTTTTTGATTAAATTATAAGAAATGTGCACAGCATGGCAATGATTCTACCAAGTATATAGTAGGCTGGCTATGGCATTCTTTGGCTTCTTTGAATCCAATTTTCCAGTCTGATAGTACTACTAAAAGTAGTGGCAAGTCATAGCACAAGCAGAAATATGTAGCAGATTTTTCCTGTTTACATGTGGGTAGAGGTGGGCAGAGGGAAAAAAGTCACTTTCTATTTAATTCAGAAATCCCTTGCTTTTGAGTGTCTTTGAAGGTTGGTTAATTAGAGCTTCCAGAAGCTGAAAAGGATGAATTTTATTTGAACTCCTGAAGAAAAAACTATTTCAACTCTATTTTTTTGTTATGAAGATTTATTTAGTGTGTTACTTCATATTTTACAGCAATGGACAGATACTTATCTCTGGCACTGAAAAAGGCATATATTGTTAAAAAAACCCTGAGCAAACCAATCTGGATAGACTTGAATGCACCACATAAATGCTTTGATCTGTATTTATTTTTATTATCAGCCTTTTCATTCATGAGTCTTTGCCCTTTTTGGATTTTTATGTCAGAACAGATTCTCAGAGCATTCACATTACTGTTCATTCATTCAACAAATGTTAATTAAGTGCATAATATCTGCAATAGCTATGCTAAAGTCTGGAGGAGTCTTAAAATGTGCTTTCTGCCCTCAAAAAAAAAAAAACATTATGAAGTCATAAGATATATGTCCAGAAAGGACTTTATTCTTATTTTTATGATTTCTATGAGATTTCTATGAGTAAGAGAAATCATGTACATTTGGAAGAATTAATAATTTTTTTAATTATTAAAGCTTTTTATTTACAAAGCATATGCATGGGTAATTTTCCCAACATTGACCCTTGCATAACCTTTTGTTGCAAACATGTTAAATATGTTGAAATACATGTTAGATCCAACATCTGTATACATATTTATACAGTTATCTTATTGCACAAGAAAAATCAGATCAAGAAGGAAGAAAAAGAAAAACCGAGGAAAAAAACAAATAATAACAGAGAGAGTGAGAATGCTATGTTGTGTTCCACACTGTTCCCATGGTTCTCTCTCTGGGTGTAGATGGTTCTCTTCATCACTGCATACATTCAACTGGTTTGAATCATCTCAAATGTTGAAGAGAGCCACGTCCATCAGAATTGATCATCATATAGTCTTGTTGTTGCCGTGTATAATGATCTCCTGGTTCTGCTCATTAGTGAAAATAATTTTTGAATTGAGCTTTGAAGATTAGGTAGAATATCAACAAAGAGAGGGCAAGAGGTTATTTTAGTCATCTAGAACACATGAGCAAAGGCAAAGAGATGGAAATGTGTTGGAAGTGATTGGTGATGGAATGTTTTCTAAAATGACTTAGATACCATAAGTTATTATATACTTAAGTTTTAACTGAATTATGTAAATGATGTTAAGAGATAATAGGAGTTGTTGTAAGCAAGGGGACCCACATGACAAAAGGCACAGAAATATGTATGAATAAATTATGTTTTAGGACAGTGATAGATCCATCTGCCTGGGGCAGAGAACTCATATTAGAAACTGGGAAATTGTGTTAGTGAACTGCATGGTAAGAATGTTGTATTTGTAATGAAGGGACCTAGTTTGAATTCCAATTCGGACCAATTGTGTGATCTTGTGAAAATCACTTCAACTTCTTTTTCCTCAGCAATAAAATGAGGGATTTGAACTAGATTATAGCAAAGGTTTTGTCCAGTTATAAATCCATTCTTCATTGTGTCATGCTGGGTCAAATAATTGTTCAGGTCAGTCCAACTTTTGTAGAAGAGCATAACTATGTACTAGTACATCATCTTAGGAAATAGAGAACAAACTGATTTGGAGCTAGAAAAATATATTCAAATTCTGACTACTGTGTGACCGTGATTAGGTTACTTTACCTTTATCTCATCTTACTTATCTACATAATGATATCTATATAATTAATGTAATACCAACAACAGCTACCCCAGGATTTTAATGAAGAAAATAGTTTGTGAGTCATAAAATGTTACACACATTTCAGTTATTATTATTGTTAATGCGATGTGATAGGATGATACAGAAAAAGTTGTCTAAAATCAGAAAGCATCAGTGTCCAAACTGGGAATGGGATCTGGTTGATTAGGCTGTGGGTTTTATAGTGATTAGACAAGTCTGCAACAGGGTAGTTCATTATAAGCCAAGTCAGGTTTGGGGAATTGGATTGCACATGCAAGCCAACAAGTTATTTATTAAGCATTTACAATGTGCCAGGCACCATGCTAAGTGCTGAAAACACTCTGGATTACTGAATATTAGGTTCAGTTCAGAGGAATGCTAATAGACTAAAATGTGCTCACAGGTTAGTGACTAGTGAGGGGGACTGAAAACTATGGAATAGGAGGAATAGAAAAGAAAAGGACTAGGAAAGAACTTAATCTAGAAAGCCCAAGATCATCCACTACATCCCTGGCCATCACCAGTTTTCTTGACTTTTGTCTTGCCTATGAACTTCAATGACTTTGGGGGCCAGTGACTTGATGACTTAGTACAACTCTGCCTCACTTAAATCTAATTCATAGTAAGTCAAAACATCCCCTTATTGATGTCATTGGTCCTTTTCCAGAATGAAGGATGTACAGCAACAGCAGCAACAAGAGAATTGGATAGGGTTAGCATGGGGAAGTGAAAATTTAAGGGGCCCATGATACTTGTCCTTACGGGTGGGCCAGGTGTGCTCAGAACTGCACTCATGTGCCATTGCTATACCTAGGATCTGGAGCCTGCAGGGGTCAGGGGAGTCTCTGCCTCCCTACATCTCCGATTTTTTTGGATAGTTAATTTTGGTGTACTCATTCAATAATATGTGGCCTGGAACTCTGATTGTTAAGTCAAAAAAGGGCAAAACAGTAAACATTATAAGTTTTAAAGGATGCACCTCTAGTCACCAATCCTTAAACTCTATCACTGGCATTTTATAGCAAAGTGCAGGATAAGGAGAGAAAGATCCAGTTGGAAATATACTTTTTTAAACTGAGGAGGTCAGGCTGAAAAGATTATTTTATATTTTAAGAGAAAGGGAAGAATTTTATTTTTTAAATAATATCTTTTTATTTTCAAATATATGCAAAGATACTTTTCAACATTTACCTTCACAAAACCTTGTGTTCCACTTTTTTTCCTCTCTTCACCCCACCTTTCTCCATGACAGCAAGTAATCCAATATATGTTAAATATGTGCAATCCTACTATTCATATTTCCATAATTATCATGCTGCACAAAAAAAAGAGATCAAAAAGGGAAAAAATGAGAAAGAAAACAAAAGCAAGCAACAACAAAAAAGGTGAAACTAGTATGTTGTGATCCATATTCAGTCCCAACGATCCTCTTTCTAAATGCAGATGGCTCTCTCCATCACAACTCTGTTGGAATTGGCCTGAATCAAATCATTGTTGAAAAGAGCCACGTCCATCAGGATGAATTTTATTAAAAAGAGCTCTTTACAAAGTTTATATCTTTAAAGGTTAGTTGTAAATTGGCAAAATCTTTAAAAATTTCAGTTCATTTACTTTGGTGAATTAAATTATATCCTTTATGATTAAGTATTCAATAAATATTAACCTTAAAAAAAAGATTCCTTAGGTCCACATCCTAATGAAATGTGCTGCACACTCCTATAACATTGTCCAAAAATATCTGAAAGGCTGCCATATAGAGGAAGAATGAAATTTCTTCTGCATAGCAGAAGACAGAATTACAACTATGGAAGCTACAGGCTAGGCAGACTTCAGGACAATATATTGAAGAATGTTCTAACAATTAAGAGTTATCAAAAATGTTACAGGCTTCTTGAAGTACCCCAGAAATGCTTTGTCATTGGAATTGTTTTTAGTAGAAAGTGAATAGTCACTCACTAAGAATGGTTTTAAGGGAATTCCTGCACTGAGTAGGAAACTCTCAGCTTCCAAAGTCCCATGGGCTCTTTAAAAGAATAAGGCCATTTAACTCACAAAGCAAAATATTTTAGGCCACAGAATTTAATAAACATAGCCATTAATAACTAAGAAAAGTGATAGAAGATAGGGAGAGGGAGAAGCTTGGATTGTTTAGTATTCATCAAAGAAATCGAAAAAACTTTATTCTAGATATTGTGAACATACACACACACACACACACACACACACACACACACACACACACACACCTCCATCACAATGTCAGAGGAACAATTCCATGAATTGTTATCAAGCATAGGAAGGCCTTAATTGTTAGACTCTAATCTAATCTAATCTCCTGAATAACCCAAGAAAATGATTTTATTTAGGATTCTGAGAGAAAGAGCTATAGAGTTTCTGAGCCAAAAGATGACATAGAGCATCTATATAATCTATATAACATAAAATAATTATTTTAGAGATGAAGAAACTAAATCTGAGGGAAATCAAGTGACTTGTTTGTTTTTTTTCCCATATTATTTTATTTTTTCCAATTCCATGTAAAGATAGTTTTAAACATTCACTTTCTTTTTTTTTTTTTTTAATAGCCTTTTATTTACAGGATTTATACATGGGTAACTTTACAGCATTAACAATTGCCAAACCTCTTGTTCCAATTTTTCACCTCTTACCTCCCCCCACCCCCTCCCCTAGATGGCAGGATGACCAGTAGAAAACATTCACTTTCATAAGATTTTGAGTTTCATATTTTTTCCTGTTAAAAGCATTTATACATTTGTCATGTTGTAAAAAAAAAAATCAGAACAAAAGGGAAAAACTGGAAGAAAGAAAAAAACAATAACAAAAAGTGAATATAATATGCTTTGATCTGCATTCAGAGTTCATAGTTCTTTCTCTGGATGGGGATAGCATTTTCCATCATGGATCTTTTGAAATTGTCTTTTATAATTGCATTACTGAGAAGAATTAAGTCTGTCAAAGCTGATCATTCCATAACATTGTTATTACTATGTACAATATTCTCCAGGTTTTGCTCCCTTCACTCAGTACTTATAACTCTTTCCAGGTTTTTCTGAAATCTGACTGTTCATTATTTCTTATTGCACAATAATATTCCATTATATTCATATACCAAATCTTGTTCAGCCATTATTCAACTGATGAACATCCCGTCAATTTCCAATTCTTTGCAATCACAAAAAGAGCTGCTATAAATATTTTTCCCTTTTTCTTTGATTTCTGGATACAGATCTAGTAGTGGTATTGTTGGATCAAAGTGTGTGCAGTTTTATAGCCATTTGGGCATAGTTCCAAATTGTTTTCCAGAATGGTTAGACCAGTTATCAGCTCTACCAACAATGCATTAGTATTCCAAATTTCCCATGTCTTCTTCAATGTTTATCATTTTATCATGTTAGCCAATCTGTTAGATGTGAGGTAGTATATTAGCTCAATTGACTTATTTAGAATCAAAAAGTTAGTTAAGGGAATTCCCAAATGATTCCCCTTTGGGAGTCTCAGTGGTCACTTAGAAAGTCTGTTCAGTTAAATTCATGTATTTATACTTTTTTTGAGATTTCATGCAGATCATTCTTCTAAAAAATTCTAATCTCCTTTAAAAATGTTTAAATCTTTAATTTAGATATTTGGGCATCTAAATGGTACAACATATAGAAGGTCAGACCTGGAATCAAGGAGATCTGAGTTCAGTTCTACCTTAGATGCTCATTAGCTATGTGACCCTAGTTAAGTCATTAATCCTGTTTGACTCAGTTTCCTCATCTGTAAAGTGATCTGAGAAAGAAGTGGCAAACCACTCCAGTATTTTTGCCAAGAAAACGCAAAATGGGATAACAATAAAGTCAAACATGAACAATAACTAACAACAAAACCAGTTTGTTTATTTCAGAGATTACAATAATTCTAGGTTCTACTATTATTTTATTTTTTTTAATAGCTTTTTATTTACATGTTATATGTATGGGTAACTTTACAGCATTAACAATTGCCAAACCTCTTGTTCCAATTTTTCACCTCTTACCCCCCACTCTCTCCCCCAGATGGCAGGATGACCAGTAGATGTTAAATAAATTAAAATATAAATTAGATACACAATAATATACATGACCAAACTGTTATTTTGCTGTACAAAAAGAATCGGACTCTAAAATATTGTACAATTAGCCTGTGAAGGAAATCAAAAATGCAAGCAGGCAAAAATGTAGGGATTCAGAATTCTATGTAATAGTTCTTAGTCATCTCCCAGAGTTCTTTCACTGGGTGTAGCTGGTTCAGTTCATTACTGCTCCATTGGAAATGATTTGGTTGATCTCGTTGCTGAGGATGGCCTGGTCCATCAGAACTGGTCATCATATAGTATTGTTGTTGAAGTATATAATGATCTCCTGGTCCTGCTCATTTCACTCAGCATCAGTTCGTGTAAGTCTCTCCAGGCCTTTCTGAAATCATCCTGTTGGTCATTTCTTACAGAACAATAATATTCCATAATATTCATATACCACAATTTATTCAGCCATTCTCCAACTGATGGGCATCCACTCAGTTTCCAGTTTCTGGCCACTACAAAGAGGGCTGCCACAAACATTTGTGCACATACAAGTCCCTTTCCCTCCTTTAAGATCTCTTTGAGATATAAGCCCAGTAGTAACACTGCTAGATCAAAGGGTATGCACAGTTTGATAACTTTTTGAGCATTTCTACTATTATTTTAAAGTACTGGTTTGCATTAATTGAATTTGGTTTGGAGTACAGATACCTGGATTCAAAAATAAGACTACTGAACAAGTCACTTAGGTTTCCATGTTTGAGTGCCTATGAAGTAGAGAGAATAATGTCTAACATTCTCATTCCAGGATCAAAAATATTGTGAAGACATATGAGATGAAAGAAATAAAATTACTGTGAATTCCTTGAAGAAATGTTGCTAGAGAAAAGTTGGCTTAAATTATAAGTGTTAGATTATAATTTACTGCCTACTAAGTACTATTGAAGTGAATCACATATTAAAAAGATCGGATATTTAGGGGTTGATAACATCCCTGAAACAAATCTCCATTCAGTCAAAATTGTTATGACATGGTTAGCTCACAGGATTACTTATATCTACTTATACTGGCATTAAAAAGTGGTTCCAATATACTCTCTCATTCAAAATATATCCAAGGAACTTTATTTTTGTAATTTGATTCTTGATTATCCACTTTGTTCTTGTGTACCAAAGCTAGCACAATTGTACTGTGAACTACAACTTGAGGTGTTCTGTCTAACCCACTGTGAGGACCAAGAAATCACATGAGGTGTCAGTGGAGTAACCATGTTGTATAGCATTCCTTTCTCTGCCACAGTAATGGCAGGATTAATATCATCCCTTTTGGCTTTAAAAACAAGTTGATCATTTAGGGAGGATTTTTTAAATGATGCAAGACCATTATAGTATAACTGTTAGAGTATAATTCATTTGTATGACTTGCCAATTGACTTGCCTATGTTCACATGACTCTTCTCAGAGCTGGGCTTCAAACGTAACTCTCCACTTAAAAGTCAACATCTTTTGCTTGCTATGCTTCCATGCTGCTGCCTGGGGAATTTTTTAGGCTAGAGAATGGGGGGGAGGGGGGGTGGTGGATGAAGGAGTTGAAGATGGAAGTATAATAAGGGGCACTTTGAAAAAAAATACAGCTTGAAGAAAAAGACCAGAAAGTATATAATTTTATTTCCCTTAGGATACCATTTTGTTTAAAACCTGAGTCCACAATTTGTTGAGGAGCCAGAGAATGTGTGAAAGATACAAACAGAACAAGGAGAATAAACCATGTGGAAGGTGACCAATTAGGACATTAAGCATTTTGTGACACATGAACGCATCTGCATTTTGTCCTAATAACAAGGCCATCAGCTCATTTTCAGAGGGCTGCTGCCTCCTTCAACACAATCCTTAGATCAAAGCAAAAATGTCTGCCTGCATTTTCCAATCAGAAAAAGGATGCTAATTTGTACTCCTTAATGTGGGATGGTAAGAGACTCCTTCAATTAAATGAATTCTATAGCTGGCAAAACAAAAGGTATACAAAGGGGCCGCAGGCTGGAAGGCCGAAATTCTCATTAAATCAAAAGGTCCAGTATTCATTACTTCTAGCATCTGAGGCTAAACACTGAACATGGAGATCATCAAAGGGGGTTTAATGGGTTAAATTGAGAATATAATCTAATTAAAATATTAGACATCCAGGTAAATAGCTCTTTGATATTCATCTAACAGTTTCATTAAAAATGGGTGCTTGAGGTTTGCATTATTGGGGATTATCACTTTTAAGTAGAGACAACAAATTTAGTGACTTCATCAGAACTGCTTCAAAATGTCTATCATCATTTTGTGAAAGGGGGAAATAAGGCAGAAAAAAAATCACTATCTGGCAGACAAATTGAACAAAGGTGAAAGAAGAAGCCCTTCTTGGGTCACTACAGTCAACCCAACTTCTTAATATATCTGAGAGTTCTAATGCAAAATTAAAGGGAAAAATAATTTTAGGTACCAAATCAAACTGAGAAAAAGTCAGTTAAGCCCACTTCAGTCCTCTAGCTTGATTCAGACGGTCCTCTAGCTTGACTGAACACACTGGATCCAGTTACTCATGGAAATCATAGAGATTTCTGAAAATGGATTTCTTACTCAACACCCCATCAGTAAAAACGTGAACTTCAGTTATATTTAGTATATGTACTTTAGTATAAGTATTATATACATCATAAAATACATACAAAAGTTTAAGAAATAAAGGTAAAATAAACAATATTATTATTTCTAAAATAAAAACCATCTTTTACTCTTACTAAAATATGTGATTGTCATGTGACTTGAATTTGTTCATTTTTTTAAAAAAAAATCTTAGCTTAACACTGTGATTGAAAAGTCTGGTTCTCAACTTGGATTATTTTTATTCTTGATTTTAATGGCTGCCACAGCTGAAAAAGAGATGAAGACAAATGAAAGAAGTTTGCTGTTGTCTGAGCTTATTAAATCATGATACTCATCTTTCAATACCATTCAACAATTATGCAAAGTTTTTGTTTAAATTTGGCTAATACATTTTTTCCTTTTTCCTGATATAAATGCAAATTAGTTGAAATATGTTGCATTTTTATATTTTTAACAAGTAGGTTCAAATTCCTTATTTTAAGCAAATTTGAAAGAAAAAGAAAAAAAAAACAAGAAAAAAGGGGAAATAGGAGAAGGGAAAAAGAATCTTATATAACTTTGTAGTATATTTGAAAGGAATGGCAAATTGTACATAATGGATCTGTAATTTCAGATGCAATCCTCTGTTTTTTTTATTCCACTTTGTTATGGAAATGGTTGTTTTATTTCTTAAGTTCAGAATAAAAAAATAGGTTTGAAAATTCTGTTTCCAGGTTTTAAATGTATGTAGATGAGACTTTTTAGAGGTGGCATATTTATATCTATCTCTTTGATGACAAAATCTTACTTTTAAAAATATGCTGTTGATAGTGATAATTTCAGATTATCATTAGCTAAAATCTAAAGACACAATGTATATTTAGGATAAGGTTCATTGTGACTGGCAACAGATCTAAATATATCTTTTAAATAATCTTGATCATTTTGAAACTTTTTTTGGCTATCTTCTTGTCATCTGATGAGATCGTCATAATTTTTTACCTCAATGTGGCTGATGAAAAGCTTATACTAAGGCATGGGCTTTTGTTATTCTTTTAGACTTTCATTATTAAATTTTAAGCCCCTTAGCCATTTTGTGAGGGTTTAGAATAGTTTTTATATTACAAATCAAAAAAAGTTCTACTATTTTTCTTTGTGTACTACAGCGAACTATTTTGTACATACTCTGTCATATGCATATCATTTTGGAGACCACTATTCTAGACTTGTAAGAGTTTGCTGAAGGTGAATCACTTTAATAAGGACATGACTTTACTAAGTCATAGATATATTTCATGGACAAAAGACAATGCTGGAGAAACTGAACTCAGCATGAGAAACAATCTCTGCCAGGTACCACCTTGTCCTCTCTCAGGATGTGTTTATGGCATTGAAAGTGGGACCCCAGAGACTGATTTTTCCATTTCATATGGGTCGAGCTATTGCTGAAATTTCATTCCATATTTTTAGCTATGTAATTGAGCCATACCCACAATAGAATGGGAATATTTCAAATTAGTATTTTAAAAAGGGTTTTAATAGCATAAATTTCCATAGGAAATAGAAAAGTCTTTTGTTTTCCATTGAATGGTTGTTTTGCTTATGAAACTGAATGATTATATAATTGTTTAGGCCATTGATGAGAACTCTGATTAATGGAGTTACAGGAAGAATTTTCCAAAGGCATTTGTTTATAATAAAAATTAACAGTATCTTCATCCAGGATTTTAAAAAAAAATTAAAGATCATTTTCCATTTGATTTTACCACCAAATAGAATGTTTTGTTTTTTTCAAGCTAGAAATAAAGCTCTCCTTTCCTTTTTTTTTTTCAATCTGCTGATATAGATAATTCCATATTATCCATGGTAATCAAAAGGGAACAGGAAATGTTATGGGTAACAAAATCTACTGAGAACTCAAGTTTCTTTTTGACCTATTATTGCTTCTTTTCTCATCAAAACATATGTGATGCAAGTTTCCTTTCATTTATTGGTTTTTTCCCATTTACAGCAATCAAATTATTAAAAGATGTTGAACAGTAGGACAGTCAAAGCACTAGTCTAGATAAATCACACTGAATAACAACTCTAATAGTCTACTGAAGTAACTATGTGCTGGCTCTTATTATCCTTTACTCTAAGTAGGAAATAGTGACTATTCGCCATTAAAGGAGCATCATCAGTATTACAAATTGGATAGAAACCTTTCTTTAAGAGTACTTTTGATTCCAGGTGGAAGCTGATATATTACTAATAATAGCTGGAGAGGTAGTATAAGCTTGCTGCATTTGGTTCCGCAAATAATTTTTATTTATTTTATTTTTTTCCCCACAAATAATTTTTAATACAATATTACCAAATTCAGTTCAATTTTTCTTTATTCTTTAGTTTTTCAATCACAGTTTTGTTTAAGAATCCCATCTAAGGACTACAGACCATTGATTCAAAGTTCTCAATTGGTATCAATGTTATTTTAATTACTAAATATATTTTCAAACAATTCATGGCTAATAATAGATTATGAGGGAAGAAGTGTCATTTTCTCTCTATAGATTCAGTCCAATCATGCTTTCTATGTTGTGACAATGATTCATTAACCAGTAATAAGGCTGAAAGGAGCCATTTAGGAATTAGTGCCTCAATTTGGCTAAGCTTGTATTTTTTCTCCTCAGTATGATTTCCTCTCGACTGTTTATGGCTAAGCCCTACACAAATTAAAAAAAATCTAGAGAGGCAGTGTGACCTAACGGAGAGAGTACTGGAGTTCAAGTCAGAAGTCACTCGGGTTTGAATTCCATCTCCAATACACAGGATCAGGAAGGGTCCCGGACTCAGAAGGGACTTAGAACACTTGGAACAAAATCCCTTATTTCCCGGATGACAAAACTAAGACACAGGAAAGGTGACTCCGGTAAGATCCAGCCTTCACTCTCCGCTTTGACCCCAACGCTAAAACTCTTGCTTTCCCAGTGTACAACAAAGAAAAGACGCATCTCCCTTTGTACTCGTGCTCTTCATGCTCATCTTAAGTTCTCATTTTATTGCAGGTACTATTTGAGCACTAAATTTTGACCTACACTCATTATCTCATCCCTAATGGGATAAGAGAGCATGGTGGAACAGAAAGAGAGGCTTCTAAGACCTAAGTTTGTGTCTGTCCACTAGCCCAAACTAGCCTGGGGATGACCAGACAGAGCGGGCTCCGGAGGGGAGTCAGGTCTCGAATAAAAGTCGGTTTTCAAAGTGAGGGAAAGGGCTTGCAAGCGAAGACACATGTGCCGGGGTTCCCCGCAGTGGGAGATCCCAGTACTTCTCCCAAGGTGCAGGTTGAGGGGTAATTACTGCAAGGAGACAAGAGCAGGGCTTCAGGACCGGAACACGGTGCCGGTGCCGGTGCCAGTGCCAGAAATCCATCCATTATAAGCGTGACTGTCAGAGAGTGCGATCGTTGAAAGGCTGAGCGCGGGACTATTGCTGTGGCAAGATCAGGGCAGAGCCCGCTTGCTGGGCCTTAGCTGAGGAAAACCCGGTGTCTCCCAGTATCTTGACATGTCTTAGCTCTGCTGTTTACTACGTAGCTCTGGCAAAGTCACTTCAACTTTAGTTTTCTTATCTATAAAATAGGGATGATGCTGACATAACCGACTCAGCGAGTATTCTGGGGGTGCAAGAGGCAAAGGACCACCGAGATCTGATCTTCAGGGTGGGGAACTTTTTGTTTAGGGTTTTGATTTAGTGAGAAACGGGAGGCAGTATGTATGTACCAGACAAGCCAAACCACCATCACCGCTGCCCTGAACACCATCTTTCCTCGGATTGCCAAGGGGAACAACCCAGAGAAAGCAACCCAAGAGCTTCTGGATTAGCAGCGCCCCTCAGACTACCAGACCTCCACAGCCTCATTGGGGGGAAAATCATGGTGGATAAGGAACAAATATTGAAGAGTCAGGCACAGGAACCCTGTTCTCCTTCCTACTTATCTCCTGCAGCTGCCTTGGGAGAAGGCCAGACGCTACAGCCCATCATCCGGAAAGACAGCTTCTGCAGAGAAGAGTCCCCCCACTACCAGTTAGCTGCTAATCCATGCAGGCAAGCTCACCTAGACACCTGGAAGGAGATCCAGGGACTGGCACGTGACAAGAAAATCAAACTATCACCATCGCCACCATAACTCTTCAGACCCCGATGGAGACCCTGGACCCAAGAAGCTTAGGAATAGCAACATACTCAGACCACTTCAGACATATCCCTGGAAAGTCCTGTGGACAAGGACTGTTCCTGAAGGTACTATAACACCCAACTACTGAATAACCATAAAAAAAAATTACCACCAAAATCCTTGGAACTGTTACATGTTTCAGAATAAGAAGCTGAGAACAGCTAGATGGCACAGTGGATAGAACACCAGCGCTCAAGAATATAAGTTCAAATCCAACCTCAGACATGTCACATGTCCTAGCTGTGTGACCCTGGGCAAGTCACTTAACCCCAATTGCCTTGAAATTGGAAGAATATCAAGGGAATAAAAGTATGATAAAGAGGAGCAAAAGCACAGGGCTTTGAACTCTATTACTATGTTTAATTTGGATTTTAAGGATTCAATGATAAGGGAATTGTCTAGCAACCTCAATTTTGTTTCTCTTCTGAGGGGAATAAAAGTTATTTTTTTAAATTAACTTTTAAAAATTTATTTTAAAATAGTAATTTATTTTTTAAATTTTTTCAAATACATGCAAAAATAGTTTTCAACATTCACCTTTGCAAGATCTTGTATTCCAAATTTTTCTCCCTCTTCTCAAGAAAGCAAGCAATCTGATATAGCTTAATCATGAGCAGTTCTTCTAGACATATTTCCATATTCTTCATGCTATAAAAGAAAAATCAGATCAAAAGGGAAAAAAAGGACAAAAATCCAACCAAACGATGATGACAACAAAAAGGCGAAAATACTATGCTTTGACCCACATTCAATCTCCATAGTTCTCTCTCTGGATGAGGATGGAACTTTCTATCACAAGTCTATTGGAATTCCCTTGAATCACTTCATTGTTGAAAAGAGCCACATCTTTTCAGCAAGCAATCTGATATAGCTTAATCATGAGTAGTTCTTCTAAACATATTTCCATATTCTTTGTGCCATGCAAGAAATATCAGAGCAAAAGGGAAAAAAAGAAAAAAAAAACAATCAAACGATGATGACAAAAAGGTAAAAATGCTATGATCTGACCTTCATTCAGTTTTCATAGTTCTCTCTCTGGATGAGGATAGCATTTTCCATCACTAGTCTATTGGAATTCCCTTGAATCATTCACCTCATTGTTGAAAAGAGTCAAGTTTATCACAGCTGATCATCACAGTTAATCTGTTCTCCTGGTTCTGTTCACTTCACTGCACATCAGTTCACTGAAATCTCTCCAGGGTTTTCTGAAATCAGCTTGCTCATCATTTCTTATGGAACAATAATATTCCATTATATTCATTCATATACCATAACTTATTCAGCTATTTCCCAACTGATGGGAATCCATTCAATGGAAAGTTCTTATAGTAGTTCCATTCCAGGGGTCCTCAAACTATGGCCCTGGGCCAGATGCGGCTGCTGAGGACATTTAACCCCCTCACCCAGGACTATGAAGTTTATGTAAAGGCCCACAAAACAAAATTTTTGTTTTTACTATAGTCCGGCCCTCCAACAGTCTGAGGGACAGTGAACCTATTTAAAAAGTTTGAGGACCCCTGATTGAAACTGTATGTTTATATGGATTTGTGGGGTGATAAGTCATGAAAATATTGGGATGATTGGCATCCTAAGTATGTTTCCCTTTTGAGGGGACTCTAAGCCCTAGGAATAATGTAAGATTCAGTATTTATATAGGGCTTTGTAGGGGTAAAAATGGAATTCATGTAATTGTCAGAATGTTAGATAATATTATCTAACAACCCCTTTTGAGAAGAGTTTACCATGAGTCTGAAGGACTTTAGGATCCTGGAGAAGTAGGAAAGAGGAAAGAGAATTGTATTAGTCATTTATGGGTCATTGAAAGTATTTTATGTGTTTTCTGCATTTGTCTATTTAATGTCTATAAGTTTGTTTTCTCTGTGTTCTGTGGGTTGAATAAAGGTTGTCCTAAGCCTATAATTTGCATTATTTTCATTGAATGCTGACATCTACACTGTATCCTTGAATCCTCAGAGTATCCTTAGGTCTGGGGACCCTTTTTCTATATATTGGTAGAAATCTAAATATGAAACATGTGAGCTATAGTCTGAGATTTTCCAGTACATGAGTTAAATAGGTTTATTACTTAATGGAGGAAGAATGGTAAGATCCCAAGATGGAATTCAGTATTTATGAACTTAGCTGACAGAACAGGAGGAATGGGTTATATAAAGAAAATGCTTAATAAACTTTAAAGCACTACTTAAATGTGAGCTATGTCAACCACCTATCTCCAAATGTCTTCATTAGTACCCTGGAGTATCTCTACTTTTTGGAGACTCAAACATTTCAAGGGCGCTTGGCTGGAGTTACAGTAATAGTAATACTCATAAAGATCTGGGATCTTCCAAATAACTGCTGCAGGGTATTGCACAAATCACTTAATATCTGTAGCCCTCAATTTCCCATATATATAGTAAATGATTCTAAGATATTTTCTAAGATTCCAAAATCCTGACTTTTGGCACCCTCCTTTGTTAAATTATGTAATGAAAAAAATTCCTGGAATAATTTTCTAGTTTTTTATATCTTTTTCTTCTTGATGTGATTGCTGTTTTGCATTTAATGGAAGGTGGCTTTGGGAGGGAGGCATCTAAATTTCTGTGCAGCTTTTATTACATAACAACTTATATAAAAGGTTTCTATGCATTGAAGATAAATTCATAAATTGGACACGTATATACCCACATGCAAGAAAATACAATTTTGCCTCTACATATAATAAGCATAACTAGATGTGGTCATGCATATTTAAACTTTCCACATAGGATTGAGTATAGTAAGGAAATCAGTAAAAAAAATGCTATTCTCCAATAATGATTTATTTTAAGAAATGGGAAATTTTACAGATATATTTTAGGCAGAACAAGTAAATTAGCAAAGCTAATGATCAAAACTTACATTCAATAAATGACCCAAGTATGAATTAGCAACTGTACAATTATTTAAGTTTGTCTAGAATCATCTTGGAAGTTATGGTGGTGGCATAAGAGTAACAATTGACATTGTTTGGAATTATTTGAGATGTGCAGATGGCCTAAGAAAATTTATGTAACCAGATAAAAATGAGTCTTCTTGAAACCTGTTTCTTCTCCAATTTTTAAATTTTTATTGATGTTCTACTATCTATCCAGTAATCCAGGGACAGAACTTTAAAGCTTTTTTTTTTTTTTTTTTTACCTTTCCTCCCCCTTTCTCTCTCCAACTCTTTCCCTCACCCCAAATCCATTTCAAGGTCCTGTCAATTCAACCTCTAAAACATTTTGTGAATCTGGTTCTTCTTCTCCAGGAATACTTCTACCACCTATTTGAGGTCCATATTACTTCTTTCCTAGGTTATGTTGCACTAACCTTATTTCCTTCTCCATTCTCAGGTTCCTGTCTAATCCATGCTCCAAAACAATAATTTTTAACTTCGAAAGGTTAAAAAAGCAAGTAAGACTTTTGGGACATCCTGTATAATCAAATCACATCTCTGCATTAGTGACATCTGGTGTAATCAGATCACATCTCTGCATTAGTAGTTCTACTATCTATAGGCTAAAAGAAAAACTCCTTAAACTAGCACTTCCACGATTTAACTTTAACTTTTTTTCCTTCACACTCCTTCCTCTGCATGTCTTTTATGTCTTAGCCAAATTGCACTGGCCAAAGTTTCCCCAATTTTACCTGTATTCTCTAAAGTTGGCGCTTACACAGATCATTTCCTATTCCTGAACAACTTTTGAAATTCTCTCTTTTGAAGACTCAACTTCAAGTGTCATTTCCATGAAACCTAGTTGAAAAAGATTTTCCCTTCATACTTTCTTCTAGCATTTTATCAGGCTTTCTCCTTTGCTCCTTGAAGATATGAACTGTGTTGTATTTCCTCTTTGTTTTCCTAGTATCTAACCTAGGGCCTAGCATCTGGTAAGTGCTTAATAAATGTATGTGGTATTGAAATGAATTTTTTCAAGAATATTTGTCCAGATGTGCCTGAATTCAGTTGAGTACTTCTGGATCTACTCAGTTAAATCTAACTGATGCTTTCTTAAAAGAGAAAGTTAAAATCTGCTCATTTTGAATGGGTACAATTAAATGTGCTCCCATTTCTGGAGTTTTCCATATAAGCACACACATACATTATATGAAACTCCACTTATTACTTTCATAATTTTATAAAATATTGATTCAAAATTTACTTGTGATCAAATAGTCTATGTAAATTTTATTGTGGGAGAAAATGAAATTCTTTTAAAAATATTTTCCTTAACAAGAAAGAGATAATGTATGAGCAAATTAATTTCATATAACATCATTGGTAGAATTTTGTAAAATAAAAATAAACATATTAAAAAATCAAAATATCCAATATTATTAAACTAAAAGGCTTTAATGTTCAAATTCTTACTGATTTGAAAAGTAAATGATTTCAATATAATTTCTGACCCAAAGGAAAGCAGATTCTGGAGCCATGTAATATGGCCCAATATTTTTAATCCTATAGAAACATATATAGACTGTATCCTGATTAGAATAAAAGGCAGTCACTGTCTATAGGGAACAATTGTATTGGAGTTCCCTTTTTTCATAAATTTTGCCCCTACTAGGTCTTCTTAAGGACACATTTTCTACACGATGTGAAGGACTTTGAAAGCAGCTACAGCCTGTTTTTCTCTTTCGTGTCTGCTCTGTAGCACTTCTAGTAATGAGATTTCAGGTAAATTCCTTTCTTTTCCAGAAACAGATGGATTGCTCGTTTGCTTCAATTCTTGATCATTCTGATTCGATGGCAAAACTGGTTTAGGTTTCGGAATTTTTCTAGCATATTCCAAAGCCTGAAAATATGAAGATTAAAATCCATTTGAAAGGGAAAATAATATCAGACTTCCATCTACAAAGTCAATTTTAGAAAATACCTATTTGTATTATAAAGGAACTTTTAAGTAGTAACCTGCTTTTCCTCTATCATACTCAAAATCATGTAAAATAAGAGCTCAAATTGAAAATGCACATAATTCAACATAATGCAACACAATTTAAAAAAAATAAGCACTATAAAACTAAGCACCATACAGTGCTATGTAGGAAAAATGGACAGACCAAGATTGAGTCACGTTTTCTTTTATTCTTGGAATGACCTCAGAATAAAATTTAGCTTCCTCAAAATGTCAGAGATGTGTATGTCTAAATGAGTCTGATATTCTCATTCAAACCAAGTTTCTTTTACAACAATAGCAAGACCTTTTCATCCCAAAAGGACTGATTTCAGCTGAAAACAATGCATAATTGCAGGTCATATAAAATATAGCCATAGTTATAGAAGCATTGCTATTCCCAGAATTTCAGAAGCTTTTAGATAAAGAAAATCACCTTCTTTTTCTATTTGGTGTGTCTTTAAAAAAAGTAAGTGCTTCTGAGAAACATTCATTCTACTATATTTAATTTTTTATTTCTTTGGTCAGTATTGAAAAAAGATATTTCAATGTTCACAAAATTGTTAAGTGCAATGTTAAAACTCATCATAGTATCCAGCTTTAATATTCAACAATACCAAATACATAATGAAATAATAATAAAAACATCTTCAATAGCTGAAATGAGCACTAAAAGTCTATTTTGGGTCAGCAATAGGGAAAAAATTCTCTAACAAAATTCTAGATTTTTAAATTTATGACTATCATATTCATAAAACCCCTTTTATTTATATGTATCAAAAGGTGTCAGGGTAAGGCAATAAAAAGATGAGTCTCAGGGTCAGGATGACATGGAATTAAATTCTACCTCTGACATAATGGCTATGTAATACCAGGCAAGTAATTTAACTTCTCAGGATTCCAGCCATTAATTTAAGAGTTGTAGAACAGTCACCAATCCAAAGTGGTGAAAAAAAATTCTAACTGGAGAGTTCTCCAGATGTTTGAATATAAAATTTTTTAATGGTGCATATTATATGTGTTACATTATATACAACACTGTTATAGAATAAACAAAGAAAAGTATTTTTTTGTTATTAAGTTATTTCAGTCATGCTTGAGTATTCAGGACTACATTTGGGCTTTTCTTGGCAAAGATACTGGAGTATTTTGTTACTTACAAACAGGGTTAAGCGATTTGCCCAGGGTCACACAGCTAATAAGTGTCTGAGGTCAGATCTGAATTCCAATCTTCCTGATTCTAGATCCCATACTCAGTCTCATTGTATCATGTTATCTTATTTGATTCTTTAACAGCTTTATAATTTATGTAAATATGTAGTATGATTTCAATTTCAGAGATAAGAAAACTAATATTCAGAGAGATCACAAAGCTATTTAAATGATAAAGGTGAATTTTAATCCAGGTCTTCTAACTCTACATGCAATGATTTCATTGTGCTGCTCTTCTTAAGCCAATCAATCGATCAATCAACGTTCATTATGTATTTTCTATATGATAGAAACTGTGCTAAGTACTAGGAAGACAAAAAGAAGCAAAAGATAATCCCTGACTTCAAGAAGCTCACAAATCTAGTAGGGAAGTCAACATATGAACACATATGCACAAAGCAAGTTACTTATGAGATCAATAGCAAATAAGTAACACAGGGAAAGTACTAGAATTAAGAGGGTTTGGGGAAGGTTTCCTGTAGAAGTGAGATTTAAATCAGGTTTAAGGAATTCAGGGAGGTGAAGAGTTAAAATGGAAGAGAGTGTTTCAGGCAGGGGACAATTAGTGAAAAATGCCTGGAGCCAAGAGATGGAGTGTCTTATTCATGGAATACAAATCAGACAATATCACTGGATTAAAAACATATTTTGGGGAATTAAGATATAAGAAAAGTATGGGGGGGTAGAACATTTTATCTTCTCTCTGAAGGAAACACTGGAGTTTATTGAGTAGAGGCTGACATGATCAGATATGTGCTTAGGAAAATCATTTTAGTGGCTGAATGGAGGATGGACTGGAGTGAGGAAAGGCTTGAGACCTAGCAGAAGGTGCTGCAATAATAACAAGGACTTGCACCAAGGTCAGGGCTGTGTCAGAGAAGAGAAAGGAGATGCTGCATAGGGGAAATTGACAGGATTTGGCAACAATTTGGATGGGGATGGTGGCAAGAGCTATTGAGGACTAACTATTAGGTTGAAAATTTCAGGGACTGATGATGGTTATGGGATGTACACTAATAGGGAAGGTGGAGGGTAGGCAATAGTCAGGGGGGAAGATTAAGTTATGTTTTAATCTTAATGAATTTCAGATATCTAGTGGACATCAAATTTGAGATATTTGAAAGACAGTTGGGAGATTGGAGATCAAAGGAGAGATTTAAGAAGGAAAGGTAGATTTGAAAATCAGTAATTAAATCCATGGGAGCTGATGAGATTACAAAGTGAAGAAGCACAGAGGGAGAAGAGAAGACGACCCAGGACAGATCCCTGAGGGATGCTTTATAGTCAGATGGTGTGATCTGGAGGAGGATCCAGCAAAGGAGACAACAGAGAAGGGGTGGTCAGATTATAGTGAAGAAAAACCAGAGGAGAAAGGTATACTAAAAAAACCTAGAAGAAGAGAGAGTATCAAAGAGGAGATAGTGATGACCAAGTGTCAAAGACTGCAGAAAAGTCAGAAAATGGACTGAGAAAAAGGCCATTGAATCTGTAACTCAAGAGATCATTAACAACTTTGGGGAGGGCAGTTTTAGTGGAACGATAAGAACAGAAGTCAGATTGTAAGAGTTTTAAGAGGAGAGTCTTACAGGAAGTGCCTTCTGTGGGAATTCCCTGTTAGACAATCTGCCGTTTTGAATCTATTCACGAATAAACAATAAATTATTATAAAAATAAAAAGTGGAAACATTAAAACTCAAGTAGATAACATAAGGGACTTAGGATAGAAGACTTAATTTAACTGACAGTCTTGAAAAGGAACATGAAGTACAAATTTCTAAAATCACCAAAGTCTAATTTGTTCCTCATTCAAAATGTCTGACTTTGCTGTCAAAACTGGATGTCTTTCAGTTAAGGGGCTGTGCTCCAAAGCCTTGTGATTTTGTAATGCCTGTTTCACTAACTTCACAACTTGTGACTGGATGACTTCTGAGAATATCATTTTGGTTTTACAAAATCTTTTTTTTTTTCTTGGACAGGTACCTATAAATATGTCCCTAAAATTATCCTAATCTGGGGGTTGAGTTAGAAAGAAATAAAAAAGGAATTCTTTCTAACATATGGATGAGAAATAAGAAATGATTAATTTCTTAGGTAATATGTGATGGCATCAAAGGATGATGAAAGTGCTAATCAATTGATCTAAAAGGTAGAAGGGCACTGAGTCCAATCCATCTTTTTATAGATGAAGAAACTTTCATACAGATACTTCCTTGTTTTATTTGTTATATGTTCTAGGCTGGGGGAAAATCCTACATAGGAAAAAAAAATGCATGTAGAGAATTAAGCCTAATGAACAAAGAACTAATGACTGGCATAATATAGCACCAAATATATGCTGAGTGTTAAATATTATTTAATAACATTACATAATTATTTTGGACAAAATATTCCTGTGACAAGAAAAAATCCACTAATATATTTTAGTCTTCAAAAGGGAGAAAGGGATCAAAATTTGGCTTATAATTAAATCCTTATTGAACTAAGATCCCGGTATGAGAACTCATCTTACCTTCTGCCGAGAAATGGAAGGTTTACTCTCAGGTTTTGCTGTTTGTGGTTTTGATCCAGAGGACAGAGCTTTCATGTTGTATTCCTTAACTTGTTTTGCATATTCCTTCTGTTGCTTTAATTTTGTGATCTGTTCAAAGACATAGATTGTGGTGAGATTCTAGTCTTCAACACTATTCAATACCAGACCTTTCTGTTCTAAATTTATAGCAATTGCAAGCCTCCATAGATGATTAACTGTAGAGAAAAAAATGTGACAGTAATGAAATAGTTTAATTTTTCCTTTACAACCTTTTTTTTTCCCTGCTCAGCAGTATCTGTTCTGCAATAGCATATGCATTAGTGCATAATTCATATAGAGCCACTTCTCTGTTGCATTCACCTTATTTATTTTCAATTTTGCTTCTAACTTTAAACAAATATGCTCTTCCTTTTCTGTGTTTCTAATAGATGAAAGAATAAAGGAAGAATAAATATTTTACTTAGTTGGAAATGGTTTACAGGTAAATGTCTTGTCTTTAGCCACCCTTAGAAATTTTTTTTAAATTTTGAAATTAAACACCAAATAAGATGAGCATTTCTACATACAAAGCATCACAGAGAGGCTTGAACATGCAGTCACGTATCTGTACCACATACAGCTTGCTTCTGTCTGCAAGTATACAATAAATTGAACGTGCTGTACTTAAAGCCATCTTATTTTACTATATTTTCTATTAACCTTCCTTCTGTTCTTTACCAGCACTATGCCAAGAAACTGAATCACTTTCATTTAGTAAGATCTTAGGAAGATTCTGAAGATCACCTAGCAATATAAGATACCAGACACTGAGATTCTTTCTCAAACTAAACTGCCAAACATTTCAACTCTATTGCAGAAAGCACAACTCCATTGGGCTGGGCACGTTGTTCAAATGCCAAATGTACATTTGCAAAAAAAAAACAACAACCCTGTTTTATGGAGAACTTTCACAGGGCAAGCACTCACAAGGTGATAAGAAAAAGTGATATAAAGGCACTCTCAAGATTCTCTTAAGAACTTTTATAACTGATTGTATAACATGGCACAGGACCACATGGCATGCCCTCTTCAGAGAAGGTACTGTGCTCTATGAGCAAAGCAGAATTGAATTAGCCCAAAGGAAATGTGAAATATGCAAAATTAGAGAAGCCAGACCAAATGTTCATATGGACTATTTGTGTTTGACCTGTGGCAAAGCATTCTGAGTCAGATTGGTCTGATCAGCCACAGATGGACACACTGTAAATACATTCTAACACAGTGATGCCATTTGATCATCTTCAAAAACAAAGGACAACAATTTTATTTTGCCTAAAAGTATGTTAATTTGAAGGGAGTGATTATTTTTCTAGTGTAAACCTCATAATTAATGTTTTCTAACATTAAGAATGGTAATGGTTATACTTTTTGGTTCTTTAGTTAGCCCTTTATAAGTAGAAAATAATACTTTCATTGCCTATAAAATTAGTTTGCTAAGCAAATAATATGTATTAATAGTTTCAAAGGAAATGTTAGTTTCATTCAAGGATACAAATGTAATATTTGATATGTAATAAAAAGTTTTTAAAATCCTTCAAAGGCCCTGCATGTCTTTCTTTTTTCCCTCATTGCTAGCCCCTCTCTCTCCCTTCAAACTCTCTCCCCTCTAAACATTGAAGTTTGAAATAAACATAGTGTAGCAAAACAAATTCCCACATTGGATATGTCCAGAAATATTTGTTCATCCTTATCTCACTGAAGTAAGTAGTATATTTCGTCATTGGTTCTATGGATTGTGGTTGGTCATTGTATCTATCAGAATTTTTAAAAGATATTTAAAAATTTTTAATATTTAAAAAATCTGAATCCTAAATTTTCTTCCTCCTTTCAGTCCTTCCCTTATCTATTAAAAAGGAAAGCAATATATTACACATATGAAATCATGCAAAACATTTCCAGATTAAGCATATTACACACAATAAAAATGACAAAAATCATACTTTAATTTGCACTCAGAATTCATCTGTTCTCTATCTAGAGATGGAGATCAGTTTTTCATCATGAGTTCTTTAAAATTGTCTTGAATTACTGTATTAATCAGAGTAGCTAAGTTTTTTCATAGCTCAGTGATTCAGAATTTTTTGATTGTTTTTCTTTATAATGTTGTTGTAACTGTTATTATTTTTTTTTTCTTGGTTCTGCTCACTTCATTATGTAGCAATTCATACAAGTCTTCCCAGGTTGGTCTAAAACTTCTTTTTGTCATTTTTTATAGTACAGTAATATTCCATTCCACTAACATGCTATTTGCTTGGCAGTTAACTAATTAATGGATACCCCATTAATACCCAATTTTTCTATTATAAAAAGAGCTCCTGTAAATATTTTATACATATAACTTCTTTTCATCTTTGATTTTCTTAGTGGCATACATCCATTAATAGTCTTGCTGGCCTAATGATAGTCTGGTAACTTTTTGGGTATAGTTCCAAATCACTCTTCAGAATGGCTGGATCAACTCACGGAAATACTAATAGTGTAGCAGTATGCCTGTTTCCCCTCACTCAGCTTCTCTAAGATTTTCTTTTTGTCAGTATGATATACCTGATAGAACTTGAGAATTTTCATTTGAGTTTTTCTAAATCTTAGTGATTCTGATCATTTTAAAACATATTTATTAGTAACTTGGATTTCTTTAAGAACTGCCTGTTAGAATCTTTTGACCATTATATAGTATTTTGGAGTAGCTCTTGTTCTATATTTAAATCAGATCCTTATATATCTTAGATAAGAGACCTTTACCAAAGGTTTCTACTAAGATTCTTTTCCTAGTTAACTGTTTCTACACTGATGACTTGAATGGTATTAATTTTGTTTGTGCAAAGTATTTCTACTTTAGACAAATCAAAATTAGTTATTTTTTCCCTTATGATCTGTCTCTTCTTTGGTCATGAACTTTTGTTCATCTTTCTTGCTCCTCTAATTTATGATATGACCTTTTATATTTAAGTCACATATCCATTTGGAACTTATCTTGGTATGTGGTATATGAGATATTAAGTTAAACTTAATTTTTCTCTCAACGCTTTGCAGTTTTCTCAGAAAATTTTGTTAAACAGTGAGTCCTTGTCCCAGGAGTGTCTTTGGGTTCCTCAAATACTATATTACTATATGTGCTTGCTTCCACATAGCATGTACCTCATTTGTTCTACTGATTGTCTTCTCTAGTCTTTAACCAGTACCAAAGAGTTTTGATGACTACTTCAATCTCGTTTGAAATCTGATCCTGGTGGGCCCAGTTCCAATCCACTCCTCTTCATTACTTCCCTTGACGGTAATCATCCTGATGAATTTTATAATTTTCCTGACTCTATAATGAAGTCCACTGGTAGTTTATTGGGATGGCACTGAAGTACCTGCCCCCTGTCTAGTCTTCTTGTACCTACTCCTCCTCACTGACAGTTCTCTAAATCCAGCAATATGGATCTCATTGTGATTTCTCAAACAAGACACTTTATCTCTTGACTCCATAAATTAAAATTTTTTTCAAACAAAAATCAGTCTTCTCCCTTTCCCTCAACTTGAGAAAGCAAGAAAAACAAAATCGCTATTACAAGCATTCATAGTCAAGCCATAGTCAAATCAATTTCTTACTGGCTCTGATATACACATACATATATTTATTTATTCATACACACATATACACATACTCCCCTACCCTAATCTGTACGTGAGCAGCACGTTTCATTATTGAATCCTCAGGAATAGATTGGCTACTGTGTTGATAAGTGTTCCCAAATTTTGTATATACATATATAGGTATATTTGGATGTACACACACACACATATATACACACATACATGTATGTATTTTATTCCATTTTAAATATTAATTTTAAAAAATCTACCTCTTTCCCCTTACTCCCACCCACCACTCACCATTATAGGGACATGTATAGTCAATCAAAACAAATGCCCACATTGACCATGTCCTTAAAAATATTTATCCTCTGCACTCTGAGTACTTCACCTCTCTATAAGAAGGTAAATAGCATGTTTCATTTGTATTCTGGTTGGCCATTATACAGATAAGAGTTTAGTGCAATAGTATTCTATCACATTTATATTCCATAATTTATCCAATCACTCATTTATGGGTACCCCCTTGGATTTCCATTTTTTTGCCACCTCAAAAAGAGCTATATTTTTGTATATCCTTAGAATTTATTTTCTTTAGGATTAACCCTTCCTTTAATCTATTCTCCAATTTCCCTCCTCTCCTTTATTCTCCTTCCTTCCTATTTCCCTGTTGAGTTAAATGTATTTTTGTATTCAACTGTTTGCATGTATTCTTTCTCTTGAATGGTTTAGATGAGTGAGGTTCAGTGTCTGGGCACTCCCCTCTACACCACCTCCTCCTTGTTTGTACAAATGTCTACTTGTATAGTGTTATTATTTGAGGTAATTTCTCTTAACCGTTCTTTCCCTTTTTTCTCCCCTTCCCTACTCCCCATACAATTTTTATAAAGGTGTCATAGATATGTATACACACCTACATATTCCTTTCTGTTCCTATCCAGTAATTGACAGAGACCTATCTTTTCTAACTTTTCTACTTAAAAAAACCCTAAATTATAAACCAAAAAAGCTTCATCAAAATAGCAGAGTATAAAATCCACATAAATCTTTAGCTTTTTTATACATTACTGACGAAATCCAGCAAATGAGAGAAAGAAAACTTCCTTTAAGAATAACTACAGAATGTTTAAAATATTCAGTAGTCTACCAAGGCAAATTGGTCAACAAGCATTTATCAACAAATACCTACTGAGTACTGTGCTAAGCCCTGGAGATACAGATGAACACAACAAAAAAACCTACCAATATTCTTTCCTCCAAAAGAATTCACAGTTGGATAGGGAGTAGAAAGCATAAAATCAAAAATATGTTAATATTATACATTGTTTTATATACATTGTTTTATATTGTTATATATATATATATATATATATAATTTATACATTTCTGAGTTTTTAAACTTTTTCTGTGTCAGCTGAGGTTTCCTTAAAACTCCCCCCAAATTCTCACTTAATTTCTTATGTATTTTTCTTGTGATACATTGAAACTGAGTGGGGAAAGTCATGGTGTGGAAGGAATAATTGTAGTTCAGAAATTGCAAAGGTATATGGTTAAGTCCTCGGAACATGATTCTGGACTGGGAGGCAGAAGTCATTGATGAGAAGAGATGGGTGGGGAGTAAAGTCAGGCATAACTGGATCTATTATCCAGTTGGATAATAGATGGACCCAGATGGATAATAGATGGGGGAGAAAGTGAGGCTGATGACTTCTCTCCTTCACTGAAATCCAATTCACTTGTAAGTCATGACATTACCTCTTTGGTCTCATAGTTCTCTTTGAGAACAAAGAACAAACAATTTCTTTTTAAGATTAACTCCATTTTATCCTAAAAAAAAAAAAAACCAAGTATATGGCTATAATGGACTATTATTGTACTATAAGAAATGACAAGTAGGATGATTTCAGAAAAATCTGGAAATACATAAACTGACCAAATGAAATGAACAGAAACAGAACATACTCAGCAATAGCAACATTATAGGATTATCTGTTGTAAATGACTTAGCTGTTTTCAGCAATACCATGATTCAAAACAATCTTAAAATCTGGTATGGCTATTTCCTTCCTTCACCCTTTTTTTTCTTATTGATTTACTTGATATTCTTGACTTTTCATATTCTTGGCTTTTTGTTCTTCTAGATGAATTTTATTTTTTCTCTATAAAATAATTTTTTTGGTAGTTTGGCATGGCACTGAATAGGTAAATTAATTTAAGTAAAATTGTCATTTTTGTTATATTAGCTTGATGTATCCATGAGCAATGAATACTTTTTCATTTCTCTCAATCTTATTTTGTGTGAAATATGTTTTATAATTCTGTTCATAAAGTTCCTGGGTTTATCTTAGTAGACAGACTTGCAAGTATTTTATACTGTTTACAACATAAAGTTATTTTAAATGGAATTTCTTGAGGAATATTCTTAGGACTAATATCTATACTTGAATCAATTTTCTTCTATCCCTCTGCTCTCTTTTTCTCCCATTGCACAAACTATTACCACAGATTCTTGCTCTTTTAAAATTTCCTTTAAAAATTTTAAAATCTCATTCACAATCTACTCTATGAATCTGAGGTTTGTTTTGTTTATGAGTAATCCCATGCTGGACCTACTGTCTCTCATTTTTCCTACTCTCCTGTTTCCCAGTTTGTTCGTTCCTGTTTCTTTGTGGGGTCAAATTTTTTTTTTTTATAATAATTTGCACCCTGTACTTGTGTGCCTGTGTGTGTGATCTATCTCCTTTGTCTGATATGTTTGAAAGTAAAGTTTAAGTAATGTCTGTTATTCCTATTCTTTTTCTCATGTTTGTATAATATTCTTGCACACTGATTTTATATATTAAATACATTACCCCTTATTATTCCCCTTTCTTCCCTTGTATACTCCTTTCCCCCAATTTTTCCCCCTCCAAGATTCTCAACACTTAACAATATCATTCCCATATCCTCTGGAATCATATAAAGATCTATCATGTATAGCTCTATCGTTCTTGACAGCATTGAAGTTCTGAGGGAAATATGTTTCTTCTCTTCTAAAAACTCTAGAGCTTTATTGTGTATAGTACTTTTCAGTTGCCAGAATGCATTTACCTTTTGGTGTCTTTTTTGACTCATTTGCATTTTAAAAATTATTCATTTATCTTTAACATTCATTTTAAAAAGCTGAGTTCCAAATTCTCTTTCTTTGGTTACCCCTCTTCCACCCATCAATTATATCTGTGAAAGCATATATAACATATTTCCATATTTAGCCATGTTGCAAAACGACGACAATAAAAAGAAACAAAGTGAAAAAATATGCTTCAATCTGCACTGAGAGATCATCAACTCTATCTAAAAGTATGTATTTTCATCATGGGCTTTTTGAAATTGTCTTGGGTCATTTTGTCTTACAGGTATAGAGAAAGTCACAAGTGTAGATAAAGTCTTTCACAAGTGATCACTGTTAGAGCTGTTACTGTGTACCAAGTTCTCCTGAGTATGATTACTTCACTTTGAATTAGTTCATATAAGTATTCTCAGGTTTTTCTCAGTCTCAGAAAAACTATCATTCCTTTTATGATATTATTCCATCACAATTATGTACAACAACTTGTTCAGCTATTTCATAACTGATGAATGACAGCCTTCTTTTCCCAATACTTTGCTGTTATAAATATTTTACAGATAGGTCCTTTTCCCTATTCTTTAATCTCTTTGGGATACAGATTCAATAGTGGTATTGCTGGATCAGAGTATGCATAGTTTTATAACTCTATGAGCATATTCTAAATTGTTCTCCAGAGTGACTGGACCAACTTGCAACTTCCCATTTGCTAATTTAAAGTTTTCTCCCTCACTTTGCTCTTTTCATCAAAAATGACTGCAAACTATTTCATTAAAGGTCCATTTTTGCCCCCTAGGATTATGCTCAGTCTTACTGAGTAACATCCTTTGCTCTCTGTAATATCATATTCCAAGTTCTCCTCTCATTCAGAGTGGTAGCTCACAGAAAGCACTGTGAAGTACAAACTGGATAATTTTAATTACATTAAATTACAAAGGTTTTGGAAAGTAAAATCAGTGAAGTCAAGATTAGAAGTATAAAATTGGAGAAAAATTTTATAGTTTCTCAGATAAAAGTCTCATACCTCAAATACACAAAGAACTCTCATAAATTTATAAGAATATGAATTACTCCCTAATTGATAAAGGGTCAAAGGCAGTTTTTTAATGAAAAAATAAAAATTATATGTAGTCATATGAAAAAATGCTCTAATTTACTGTTGAGAGAGAAATGAAAATTAAACAACTCCGAGATATACCTATCAAAAAGACTAAAATGATACAAGGGGGAAATGACAAATATTGGAGGAGATATGGGAAAATTGAGAATTGATCTTTGTACAATCTTGTTATTGTCATGTATGATGATCTCCTGGTTCTGCTCATTTCACTCAGCATCAGTTCATGTAAATCTCTCCAGATCTCTCTGAAATCATCTTGTTGGTCGTTTCTTGCTAAACAATAATATTCCATAATATTCATATACCATAACTTACTCAGCCATTCACCATTCAGTTTCCAGGTTCTTGTCACTACAAAAAGGCTTGCCACAAACATTTTTGCACATGTGGATCCCTTTCCCTCCTTTAGGATCTCTTTGGTATTTTATAAGCCCAGTAGAAACACTGCTGGGTCAAAGGGTATGTACAGTTTAAGCATTTAGTATGTGTCAAGGTCTATGATAACTCTTGGAGATACACCAAAGAGCTCACATTCTAATGGAATTCAAAACAAAGAATTAGGATTAGGAGTTGGTTTTCATGCATTTGGACATATAATGTTTGGCTTAAAGATACAGGAACAACACAACACCTCTGTTTTATAAAGGAGGGGGGTCAACATTGCCTATTGTACTCACTTTGTCTTTGATGGACTCAAAGTCAGGTCCGAGGCCTCCAAGCTTCACATCTTTTTTCTGGTAACCTTTCAGATTATAATTCTAAAAATACAATTAACAGAAAAAGAGTTAAGATTGTCATTCAAATGCTTACATGTAGTTCCCAGTCCCCTATATGCTTGAAAGGGAAAATTATGAAAATGAAGAATAAAAATAAACTTTAATAATGAGTATCTTAGCCATTTTTGGATTCTCAAACTGGATATTAACAGTTTGGATATAACTTATGAGTTAATATCTACTTTTCTACTTCTAAAATGATGATTTGAATTTCTCAAACAAATTGCTTCAAAAACTGTGACACTTCAAAGTAGGTGTTATCATCAATAAAGAAAATTTTAAATTATGTTATTACTATTATAACCTCATAAGGTTGAAAGTATACTGTATACTTGAAAACATGACAAAAATATAACTTCACAAAACTGGAGTTATTTACAGCAAAGTCTAATTTGGTAGTAACTATACTAAATATATTTCTTTAAAATAACTGAAATACATAAGCATCCTATTTAAATGATAATATATACTTTTGTTTTACTTTTCCATAATATTGTCCATTAACAATATTATAAAAAATTTTTTCAGAAAAGTGGCAAAGGGAACTATAATTATAGCAATTTTTCAATGGGACAGGGAAAATGATTAAAAAAAAAAAAACCTCGCTGATAATTCATTCTATTCAAAAGCAAGCAAGCAAGCAATGTTATGGCTTAGAAAGACTTAGAAATTATTTTTGCTTAGTGATTTTTTTAGATCATTTATAGGGCATAGAATACATTTCATAACATAAGTTTTCAGCCATATCATTTTAAGAATGTGAGTCAATAAAGTTTCTGGATGTTACTGGATTATTGGTATTTTGGAACCATCATAAGAAACAAAACAAAACACCATTGTTTTCCTGAACTTAGTGGAATGCTAGAGAATTAACACAACTTCTGGTTTTACCATTATAATTTGAGCCCTTACTTGCCACTAGTAGTAGAAGCCTTTGTGATATAACCTTTTTGCCTTTGATATATCCTTATTTTTAGACAGTATTGGGTAATATATCAAAGATGGTGTAAAGAGATTTAGAAGATAATTAATTTAGTTCACATCTATATTAATTTATAATTCAGATGAAGGATTATATCCTTTATATATAAACTTTATTGACAATTGGTGGAATATTAATTCTAAGAAAATACTAAATGAATACTTTTGATGGATTCATGTCCATCTGTTAAGGTTATTAAAGAATAAAATTTGTACATTTTTGAAAGCAACTTTTATTTTCATGTGCATGTGGCTGGAAGATTTACTTTTTTTCCCCCAGAAACCACTTTTCAAACCTTTTTTTAGTGATTTTTTTTTTTATTAAATCTTTTTATTTACAAAACATATGCATGGGTAATTTTGCAACATTGGTCCTTGCAAAACCTTGTGTTCCAAATTTTCCCTTCCTTCCCTTTCCCTTCCCTAGATGGCAGGTTATCCAACACATGTTAAATATGTTAAAATATATGTTAAATCCAATATATGTATACATATTTATACAATTATATTGCTACACAAGAAAAACTGAATCAAGAAGAAAAAAAAAACTAAGAAAGGAAACAAAATTCAAGCGAACAACAACAGAGAGAGTGAGAATGCTATGTTGTGGTCCACACTCAGTTCCCACGGTCCTCTTTCTGGGTGTAGATGGCTCTCTTCATCACAAGATCATTGGAACTGGTCTGAATCATTTCATTGTTGAAGAGAGCCATATCCATCAAAACTAATCATCACATAATCTTGTTTTTGTGTACAATGTTCTCTTGGATCTACTTACTTCACTCAGTATCAGTTCAACTAAGTCTCTCCAGGCTTTTCTGAAATCATCTTGCTGATCATTTTTTACAAAACAATAATATTCCATAACATTCATATTCCATAACTTATGTGTATTCAGTTTATTAATCTTCTTTTTTGTGCTGTTAATGTATGATTGTAAGGATGTGATTTTTCTGCTGAGGATTACTTTATCTTTTTGGTATTTTGTTTCATTATTATAATTTTCTTTTATACGGTAACTGTTTCTATAATTTGTTCTTTGACCCACTCATCATTTAAGATTTCATTGTTAAATCTTCATTTAGGTCTGAATCGTAGTGGTTCCTTAACCAATTTTGACTTTGTAAAGGGTGTATGAGCTCTTTTTTACATTTGTTTGCAGTATCTCTGTAACCTAGTCAATTTCTGTAAAAACACTATGTGGTACAGAAAAATACTTATATTGTTTTGCTATTCCATTTAGATGGTGTCATAAGTTTTTAAAGCCTAGTTTCACCTTCAATTTGTTCAGTTTCATATTTTATCATTTAATTATCTTTTTGTTAGACTTATTAAAAGCTAGTAGAGAGATGATGAATTATCCTGTCACTGTTGCAATATTGTATATGTCTTCCTGAGGTTCAGATAATGCTTTCTCTATGAATTTGGAGTGTAAGTTTATTAATTATATTGATTTGTTGTCTGATTCCTTTCAGCATAATATAGTTCCTTTTAAATCCCTTTTTAATTTTTGAATGCTTGTTTTTGCTTTGCTAGCAACTTTTGCTTTTTTATGGGACTACTTGATGCATATTAAATTGTTTTTACCCATTCCTTCAGTTTTATTTTTCCGATGTCTTTGTTTTTAAAATATGTTTCATGTTAAGCAACAGATTATAGAGTTTTGTTTTCTTATTCAATTTGTCACTCTTTTTTGATCTATTGGATTGTTTTAATTCATTCACACTTAAAGTTATAAGATTTCAATTTATATTTTCTTCCATTTATATTTTTTTCAAGTTATAATTCCCCAGATCTCCTACTGTAAACACATTATATTTTTCACTTACTTTTTAAAAAAAAGATGCTTTTGTTCCCATTGACTCTTTCATCCCAGATTTCTTCTCATTTTTTTACCCCATTCTCTTTCAGTTTTACTTATTAATATCTTTTTCTGTTTATGTATCTTTTTTCGTCTCTTTTTTCATTTCCTCCCTCCCTCAGTTATTTCTGTTCGTTAATTTTTTAAAAAAAATTTCATTTTTGTACTTTCCAAAAAGGGTATCTCTCTTACTTTCTTCATTATTTTATTTTTTCTGTCCATCCTAAACTCTCAGTTCTCTAATTCATGACTTCTATACTTTTTCCTGACTAAAATATGCTTATTGATATATATCACATATGCTTTCTGTAAAATATAATTTATAGTCAATATTTCACACACAAATATAATGTGTGATATATAAGACCTTGTGTTTCCACAGAAATATACAAGTAAAAGAAACATCCTGTGAAAACAGCATCCTATTGTAGATATTATATTTTGAATTTATACATAAAATAAGACTAAACTAACTGAAGGTTATGAAGATGGGAAAGAAAAGTTTGTAGCTTAGCTGTAGGTATATATGCTTAATAGCTTTGTGAATATTAACTTCTCCCCAGGAGAAGCTAGAGGTCATTTTAATGATCTTGACATGTATATGGATGGAAAGAGAATATATCTAGGGGTAAGTATATAGGAGGCAGAGTGGGAAAGTACATCTCCTGGAGTACTTGGCATTTGGGGAAACAGGGAAGGGATCCTGCAGTTGGGAATAGAGATATAATGCTTGATCCTCCTTCTTCTTGGTGTAGGCCCCTAAAATAGGACATATCCACTTCTGCAGATGTGTAATAAAACAAGACTTTTCACTTCACCCCATTCTGAGTTCAAGAGGTTTATTTCTCACAAATGGTTTCAGATATTTAGGCATAAATATACAATATTTCCCCCTTTCTTCCCCCTTCCCAAAGGTAGAAAATCATGAAGGGGCACTGTTGGGAATATTCCAAGATAAATAATAAATGAGTTATAGAAGTGAGATAAATATTACAAAAATATTGCCATCAATGACTGGTCTTTATTTTTTCTCCATATTCTTCATTTAATCCAAGCTTATAAAGTATCCATCTAGGTTCTCTTCTCTAACCATTTTCTGTTACTGTTTTATAGGACTCCGTGAATTCTCCTTTTCTATTAATTCCCCCAAAATGCCAATTATTGCAGGGGTTGGAGAGGACAGTGCCTCCTGGTAGAGGTTCTCCCCATGACACCATGATTTTATAGCCCACTTATGATCTAGACCTTTTTCCCCACATATGTCTCACAATCCCATGTCCATATTCTCCCTCTTGGGCATATGCCTGTTGTCCCAAGGCTTCCAATTCCCCAACTCTCAATGTAGGATAAAGTTTTCAATCATCAAATCCCTAGGTCTTATCCAGTATTATGTTCCTCATTTCCCTTCACTGACCATCTTTTTTCATCCATACCAGCATTTTCATCAGTGGAACCACCCTCCCATGTTCAAAGCAAGGTCTCCTTCCTTTTACTTCCTTTTTAACTCCCCTCTCCCCCAACTGACTCCTCTGTAAGCTCTTTTCTGAGACAGTAGAGGTTACCTTTCCCAACTTGCTAGCCATTGATTTGACTCTGGCACATCAAACACTCCTCAATATCCCCTCTTTTCCCTTTCTTCCCCCCTTTTCATGAATCTTTCCATGTAATAATACATCTACACATTTAGAGTACTGTCAGGTTTGTCACAACGCTCCCAAGTCCACCTCTTTATTACCAGATTTCTGCTTTCACCTCATCTCCTTGGGTATATTTATAAAGAAGTCTCTTATGTCTCTCTATTGTCACTGTTGTAGTTATTATCCCTGTCTGTTGCATTTAATTCATTCTTCCTGTATTTCTGTTGGTTGGGGTGTTCAAGAGGTAAATAATGTCTTTAGTTCTGAAGAACTAAACCTTTAAACATCTAAAATCTTTCAAACTATTCTTTATTATTGAACATTATCTTTTTTCCTTTACAGAAAAGCTCAGATTTCCACTATTTGTTAATTTGGGATGCCACTTGAGCTCCATTGCTTTTTGGAATATATTATTCCATTCCCTTCTACATTTTATAGTGGCTACAGAATACTCTTGCATTATTCTAATATCCCTTCCTTTGTATTTGAAGGTCTTATTTTCCTGATCGATTGCAGAATTAATTTCTGAATTGAAATGTTAAATTTAACTACTGCATGTATTGGAGTTTGTAGCCTTGGTTTTTTTTTTTTTTTCTTCTGGAGGTGATCAGTGAATACTTTCAATGAATTTTCATTTTCTATGTTTGGAAGTTCTAGATAATTCTCTTCTATTATTTCCCTCATTATAGTGTTAGAGTTTCCTGTCCTTTTCTTTTGGGAAATCTATGATCCTTGGGAAACCTATGATCTTTGATATTGGTGTTTTTTGCTTGCATTGTGAATGTATCTTCTTTTAATGATACTATTTTTTGCTCTCTCTCCCCCCCCCCCCCCAGATTGTCTTTCACTTCTGTGTATTTTCATTTAATGCTCTTCATAATCTGGCACCACTGTACCTTTTTAATCTTAATTCCCATAATAAACTATGTCTAATGATGTTGATCTTCTTAGAATCCAACACTCCATCTCACATATCTCACTACCTCCTTATTTAGAATTGTGAAAAGCAAAACAAAACAAATCTATTTCTAATAACAAATCCAATATGTCTAAAACTGAAAAGAATGAAAAAGATGTTGCCTTGAAGTTTACATATGATCCAACTTAATTTTAGATCATTCACTGACCACTAATATAAAAGACGATGTATTCTTTACTCCTTCCAATATCAATTGGAAAAAAAATCTGTTTAAAAAAAATTGGAATTCCAGTCTTAGACAATGATAAGAAGAGAAAATATGATGCAAAATGGACTTCCATCAGGTGTTGGATACCATCCCATAATAAGTGTTATTTATATCAAAGATTTAATTTTCAAGTGATGAACTAGGAGTAGCTTAACTTAAAGTCTTATGCCTGGATTTACTAGTTTGGCTCAAGCTGGCTTAGCTGGTTCTCACAGAAGAAATACTTTTAAAATCTTGCCAACAAAAGTCCTTTGAAGCCTTTTAATATTGAAACAAAAGATTCAAGATTTTTTAAATATCTTTTTTTGCAGTTACAAATCTATAAAAGTTTCTAATTTTGGCATAGGGCAACATTTTTTTTTTTTTTACTAATAGTGAAACTCCTCTTCAGAAACTATAAAATTAGGGAGAAAAGAAACCTTGGTTCTAAACAAGCTATGCTGCTGTATGTCTTTGAATAAGCAGCAGCCACTGTTATTAATGTGTAAGTATTACAATATCACACACTTGCTCTTTAAAATATATACCTAATTATTCACCTTTGTGGAGAACAATATTGGACTTTTCTAATGGAAGAGTCTACAAAGCATAACCATTTGGCTGCCAGTGATTAATGAAAAACTCTTTTCAACTGTAGAGTTGAGACAAAGTATGTCTGAATTGAAAGTGACACTGGGTGCTTTGTGAGGACTTGGTTTAACTTTGAAAACTCATGTCCCGCTGCGGGGATACAGCAATGTAATTCTTCAGGAAATTCTTCAGATGTGTAAGTGTGAGAAAGTTACTTGAAAAAAAGACAAAAACAATGCTTCAAACACTGGGGAACAGTAAATGAAAGAAATTTGCACTGCAGTTGCTAAATCTAATCCAAATAATGCCTTCTTAAATGCAGTCAAGCAGCAGTACATATATTGCCTGCTACAACAAATATATGAGTAATTACTTTAGCTTAAAACAAGATGCTTTGGGGCTTCTAGAAAATTTAATGTTTGCATGTCGTGGACACATGGATATTTTTATATTTTGTATCATTTCTTATGTATTAATGATTACAGTATAAATGATGATGATTCATAAACTAGTGACTAAAGAACTTCCAGGACAAAAATAATGCTTAAGATTCATTATTTTTACAAATCTTGTAACTTTTAATATGGTTCAGTTTGATCCCCTTGGAAACCAAAAGATTTGATCTAACAAATGGGCATGAGATGGATAATGATTCACTCCATCTGGTGCTGTGGCTACCTGCTGTCCTATACAAATATCTTTATTCTAAGTCGTTTTGGCCCCTGGAATAGCTTAAAGTGCAAACAATAGTTCTGAGTGTTTGTCAGATAAGCGTCTAAGATCTTTAAAACCAAAGGGGGAAAAAAGCCACGACATTAATGTATAACATTTTGTGACTAGTTGTAGTTTCTGTTTAAAAAAAGGGAAAAAAAAGTCAAATTTGGAAAGAGAATATGATTTTGGAAGTTAGAAACTCAAGGTACTATTTTCTTGGTGACATGTGACGCACCCTAGGTATATCTATATGTTTTTCCCCTGTGAAACAGAAACCTTAAGGTTATTTAAGAAGTCTTGAGATTCTTAAACAACTAAAAGGATGTAGCAGAATTGAGTTCAAAATACTTTTTTTCCCCCAAGGGTAATTCCTGGATGGCATGATGCTTAAATGAAAAAGGATAGAAGTCTTTTCAATTCAGGATTACTGAGGCTCTCATTTTAACCCTTATAATCTACAAAGTTTGAAGGATCTAAGTCACTTGTACATTCCATAGTTACAATTCATATGCTCTGTATATCATTAAAAATCTAAAGATTGTTTAGAAATGGGATATTCTTTTTTGATGGGTAAATATTCTTACCTTATTGACAACTCTGTCCTTATGCCTCTTCTGCTTCTCCAGTTGTAGCAGGTAGCCTTCAGAATTGCAACGGCTAAGTGTTGTCTGACTTTTCTGGCTTTTTCCAGTATTGAGCTGGGATTCACTGTCTACTCTTGAGAATATTGATGGAAACATGGTATTGGAGGAAGTCACTTCACTGGGTTGAACTTCTGTAAGTTGCAATAAAGCTTGTTGATGCTGCTCCATTATTTGGGTGAGCTGAGTATCTGGAGAAACCCTTGCTGGTTGACTTTCAGATGAAGGATGGAATTTCCTTCATAGAGTAAAATTAGTAAGATTCTCAGTTATCAAAATACTGATGCACAAAATTAACAGGATTAATTCTCAAACCATGAATATGACAGGTATATTTGCTTATACATACATATATATGTATATTTGTATAAAATTCTGTTCCATTCTTAAATGATTCTAAAAATTCTTTGTTACCCAAATTAACTTTCTGGGATGGCAGGAAATTCTAGGAAATATAGATGATATAAAAACAAAAGACACCAATAAAATTTTAAAATAATAATTATTAACTATATTCCTTTAGGTATTGAGAAAATATTAATTTACATACTCGTAGAACAGAAAAGCCTTCAAGGTCTTATAGTCTATCTTCCTACCTCCAAGAAGTATGAAAATTAAGCTACCAAAGACAGAAAAGTTTTTTAATTGGCTTAATTATAGAGCTATTGGATTTAGACCCCTAAAAGATTATGTTTAACCAACTCATTTTATATATGAAGAAACTAAGGCCAAGAGAGAGACAGTTGTTAGCTTAAGAATATGTTCCTATTTTTCTTTCCTTTGAATAATCAAGTATAATGACTGGCAAGGTCTGACAGGTTGTAAATTAAGAAAGCTAGGATTGGGGCAGTTAGGTGGTACAGTGGTTAGAGTGCCAGCCCTAAAGTCAGGAGGACCCGAGTTCAAATCTGGCCTCAGACACTTAACACTTCCTAGCTGTGTTACCCTGGGCAAGTCATTTAAACCTAATTGTCTGAGGGGAAAAATAAAGGCTGGGATTGAAGTTCAGTTGGTTTTTCTTTTTTCAGTTGTAAATTCAATGTTCTTGTTCATACTCTATATAGAGCAAATATATTTTAGATAATTCACATGAATATCTTGTAGCATGCTTTTCTTGCCAGTTCATAAGTAACCTGGGAGAATTTTTCTTTTACTAATTCATAAAAAATATATTAAATTCCTTTTACCCATGAATTTTGGGGTTTTAATGGTAAAAAGGGATATAGTAAAGTAACATACTCAACAAACCTTAGCATACAAATGATTTTTTTATGTATTTAGTATAAAAAGTAATTTTGCCATTCATTATTCTTGATTACACAAATGATAAAACAGGTTATTAAGCCAACAACTGTCTATTTGTTTCAGTGAATACACCTGTAACTTATAAAGATATGTGGACCAGGTATAGCAGGATAACAGATTTAGAGCTAGAAAGGATTTAAACATCTTATTTTTATAATAAACTGAGGCCCAGGAAAGTTAAATAATTTATCCAAGGTCACACAATAGGTGTTAAGACATGGAATTTAGGAAGCTTGGAAACATCTTCTACTGATATACAGTAGTAACTAACTTACAATCTTAGAAGTTTGCCTAAAACATTGGGTGTATATATATATATATATATATATATATATATATATATATATACACACACACATACATGCCTTGCCAGTAGTCATAGATTTCTATATTTATTATAATAATATAATATTGTATTAATTAATATATAATACCATCATATGTTATAGTATTATTCTATTATTCAAGTTTTCCTAACTCAAAGGCCAATGCTTTTTCCATTAAGATCACAATTCTGCCTCTCTCTGGGTACACAGATATTTGTTGATTAGCTGATCTTTAGAAATATCCTTTTTTAGGGTTGGCTTGTTTTTTGTAAAGATGTTCTTGCTTTCTTCCTTCATTATTGATTTCTAGTTTGTCTTGAGTACTATGGTCCATCCCTAACTTCTTATTTCATTCTAAGTGGTAGAAGTAAAAAAGGCAAGTAAAATGAAGAGAAGAATTATCTTAAAAATAGATTTTTTTTTCAAGGGAAAGGGTAGGGAGAAAGCAGGAGCTATACAAGTTCTAATATATTATCCTTTCCTGCACATCCCATTTCCCTCAAAACTGAATTCCTTTTTCTTTTTCTAGATATCCACCTCTGATAGTCCTTTGATAAAATGGATTCCTTACCATAGCATATCTACATTATTATAGCTTGATTCTGAATAGATCTGTTTTGGTTGTTTCAGAGGTGAAGCTTTATTTTCAAATGATCCTTGATTATCCACATTAGAAGTAGATTTAGAGCCTTTCTGTCGGCGGCCCTTAGATGATCCATTAATATAGTTGAAGTTCCAGTCAGGTTGAATATTGAACCTGTAAATCAAAGAACTACTTTCTTGGAAACGTTGATGTTCTCTTTCTTCATTAATATGCAATAAAGAATTAAATCCAACAGGATTTTTATAAGTGGGTTTATTAAAAGGTTGTTTAGATAAAGTAGAGTTACTAGATGCTTCTTTGTAATGTTGGAGTCTAAAAGCATTTGAGTCTTGTAAATGATTAACAGGCTTATTCAAATTTACACCCTGTTCAAGATTTATTGAAGGAACAGCTGGCTTAATCTGTTTATACTGTCCTGTGGGCATAGAATTCTGGTTACCTTGACTTATATCTAGCTCTTTAGGCACACTGGGCTTAATATGAGAATTTGCTGATTTGGGCCCACTCCAGAGTTTATACTGTTTTCGAACTTTACGCATGCTTTTTCTTCTTGAAGGGATCCTGCCATCAGTTGTTTCAGAAGTTATCTGTCTAGGCACTTGAGTGAATTTTGTTCTTTCAGATTGAGACCTCTGTCCTTGGTAATCCTAAAAAGATATTTGTAATTAATGTAAATAAAATGAAAGCAATGGTATTTCCAGACTTACATGCAGAAATTTCATACTAATGGATCCAGATTATAAAGAATATAATGGGATGGGGAGAAAGATTACTTCCATTTAGGTCCTGGGAATCCCTAAATGGATTAATATTTCCCGCATGACTAGTCCTCATATATTTTACTATATATTTTTCCATATTTTTTTTACATTTTCAAAATTTTATTTTAAATTTAAGTACAAAATAAGAAAAGAAAAAACACATTGCCATTTTCACAGCAGAACATGAGAGGATTCAAAATATAAAGCAATAAGGTTCCATTTTAAGAAAGCCTATATAATAAGTACTATGTATCATGTTCAGAATTGTCATCTTTTCTTTGCTTATTTGTAGTTTTTCTTCTGTTCTGTGTACTTCTTACTCCCTTCCTTCTCATCCCTCCCATCACACTCTCCCCTCCAAGAAGGCTATAATTAAGTATGGATATACTACATACATATTTATCTTATCTATGCACACATACATATATAGATATCTATAACTGTACATTCATTCACATATATATAAGACTATATTATGCTTATTTCTAGTTGTCCTGTTTCTGTGAAAATGGACTTTTTAAAGTCCAAGTCTTTCCATATTTTTTCATGCACTGGCTCCTCATATCTTATATCATAGCAATATCTCAACTTTATAATGTCTACTTATTTAAATAGCTTAAAATAATATTGATTAATATGGCTAAAATATAGTTTCCCTATTTTTCTCTTTTGATTATATCTATTTTATCTTTAACTTTGTCTGAGATCATGATTACTACCCCTGATTTTTTTGTTTACATAATAAATTCTATTTTCAATCTTGTGTATTTCTCATTTTTATATTTCCTGAAAACATATTGTTGAGTTCAAATTTTTACTCTACTATATTTCCATTTTATGGATAAATTCATCCTATTTACACTCTATGCTATAATTACTTTATATCTTCCTTATCTTATTTTCCCTTACCCTGTATTCCTCCTCATTCCTCTATACAGCCACTGTCTTGACATCTTATTTCTTAATCTATCCACTGCTCCACGAATCTCTCTCATCTCCCTCACCTATCCCTTTATCCTCTTATTTCTTTCTAAATTTAGAAGACTTTATACCCTTCTAGATATATAGTAAGTTTTCAGCACTATCTGCCCTCCCCCCCTCTACTAACTTATTTTGCATTAATTTTTCCTTTTTTTGCCTCATTTAGATGAAAAAATGCCTTCTTTTTAATATCTCCCTACAGTTTTATTTTTTTTTAGAATCATCCCATCTTACTCAGCTCAGCTCAAGCCTTTCTTTCAAACTAACCAAATAAAAATGACAGTCATAAAAGAACTGATATTTTCATATATTAAAAGTAAACGATTTGACCTTTTTCATTATACTTTAATTTTTCCTTACACTGAAGGTTGACATTCTCAAGTAGGTACCAGGAATTTGAAAGGATCCTCTGGTTCTAGGAAGAAATATAGTAATGACATGGGAGGAGGGACCTTTCCTCTTTGTATGCTGTTACATCATATTCTATGAACAGAAAGAATGCATTAAATAGTTTTGACTGGTGATTTTCATATTTAGGAGAACAGGATGGATACTGAAAGATCAAAGGAAAAATAGTAAGCATTGGCTGGCATGCTGTTCTTCTAATAAGAATCCTAAATAAGCTACGAAGCAATAAAGAATAAACAAGTAAATAAAGCAAACTATGAAGCAAAAAAGTAGCTATGTCATTAACAAGCCACACAATAAAAGAGTGAATAGTAAAATTTTAAAATTGTATTAAAAATTCTGATTAGCTAAGAACAGAAAGATAAGCCACTCAGATTATCACTTCTTACCTGTAGAGATCATAAGTAAAATGAACTCTTTACTAGATGAACAAATTAGATTTCATTCAGAGGAAATATAAAAGTCTGTGTAGTGTTAGATCATCTATGAAACAAGGGTTGCTTTGCTTCTATTCCTTAATATAGTCCATGTTTAGACAATTAAACATCTGAAGAAAGTATTTCAATTTCAGAACAGTCTTTATATTTTTCAAAATCTTATAAAAACAAGATGTACTGGTTTCTTATATAATATACTATGTAGCCATATAGTACTATCTTTATTTAAAAATATTTTCTAATGAATAGAACATGTATTACTTTTCTCTTTAAAGAAAAAACTACATCTATTAAAAGGATTTTTGAAAGAATGACTATATGATTATGGAAACATAATAACATGCTTGTATGTTATTGTTATATGCCTGGATGACAGTGTGATCCATACTGCCAAAACACATTAAAAAACCACCTTCAAGTCTAAATACTATTTATTGGAAAACTGAGATAATTCTCTAGATAATTCAGGCAAAAAATCTGCTATTGAAGAAAAAGTAGGTTTTTGCTTATGTGGTAAGTCATGTTTATATATTATATATGTATTTTTTTTCGATTTACATAGCATTTTCTTCACCACTCTGTGAGACAAGTAGGCAAATATTATCTCCATTTTATTGATATGAAAATTGTGAGGGCATATCCAACAGTGAACAAACATTTCGCCTGGAGTAAAAAAAAACCCGGGTTCACATTTTGCCTCAGTCATTTGATAGCTTGTAAAGGGCAGGTAGGTGGAGCAAGATAGCTTATTAAGTGTCTGAGGCTGCATTTGAACTATGTGATCATGTCACTTAAACCTTATTTGCCTCATTTTCTCATCTGTAAAATGGGGACACACTGGAGAAGGAAATGACAAACTACTCAGGATTTTTGCAAAAAAAAAAAATCCATGACAAAAGTTCCTGAGGTCACAAAAAGTTGGACACAACTGAATTAATGAACAAGAAGGAATTTGGTACAAGTCATTTAACTTCTGTGTTTGAGCCTCTAAGCTCTCTTCCAGCTCCAAATTTATGATCCTGTAAGAAGTCAACTTCTTCCCAGTCATACAGTTAAGTATAGCTAAGGCTTCTTGACTCCAAATCCAGAACTCTTTGTGTTATACAAGGGAATAATCCAAATTGACCTCATTATTAAGGAAACTTATTTAAAAAGTTAATTTTTTTACTTTACATTACTCTATAAATATTGCTTAAGTCTTCTCTGTTTAGATAAAAGTAAATATTATTTTGTGTATAATAAAGTCTCATTATAATAAAATTTGATGTGGAGTTATTGTTGAATCAGTCACATCTATAAAACTTCAATGTAATAAAAATAAGAAACAATACTAATTTGCAAGTTCTGGAATTTGTTTTGTAGCTCAGATTAGATTTTTCACAGGGTAATATTTTCAGGACTACAAAAAGGGCTTACTTATTCTGTAATACCTTCCCTTTATATTTAAATTGGCTTGCATTGAGACATAAAGCCCAGAAGAATTATCTATTCTAAGGAAACATTTCTCCATAAAGAAAATACATCCATCTGGAAGAAAATTATTATTTCAAAATCCTATAGATGAGTACTCTCTAATGCTGGTAATGTATCCCTTATTTTCAGTAGTGTTTAGCCCTTTAGTTTAGGATTTCAGTTTTTACAAGGGAAAAAAATACCAGAACTTTCTATTCTAGTGCCATTCAGCTCTCTATTTCTTGCTTCTTGTTTCCATTATGTACCACTATCAAATACACAAAGATAACAGAACCATTCAAAGAAAAATCAGCCAAGTTCAGATCTGAGATCCTGTGTTACCACTTGATTTAAATCCTGTTATTACTGCCATTCTAACTACAATAGGGATTACAATAGAGCTCTTCACAGGGTGCTTGGTCAACAGAGGGCAAGGACTCATCATTTTATGAAACTTCAATTGTCTCAAGTGTTAAAGCCTTGGATCACACAAATATAAGTGCCTTAAGAAGGTATTTTACGTTTTCAAAATGAAACAGGTTAGGGCCTTGATAAGATTTTAAACATCTTCCAAGCAGCCTACTTGAGATACAGGGTTTACTGAAGATTTTATTATTTTACAATTAAGGCATCAGGTGTCACTCTTTAGGTGGCAAGACCTGGGTTCCTTTAAGCTAATATACAAAGCCAATCTCAGGCCATTTAATTTCCATCAGCATTGAAATACTCCATTTCATCCCAGTCTCACTAGGGTTCTTTTGTTATCAACACTTACAGTCACTACATACTACATGCACTCAGAAATAACGGCTTAATGGTAGTAGGTATTAACTTCTAACACAGAGCAAGGGCAGGACATTTTGGCAACAGCTTTAACAATGGGGAATCTTCCCTCCTAGTGCCAAGATGATAATTTGTCAATAAGATTCTGCCCCTCCCCCCCAGATAGTAGAGAACATACATGGTATTGTAAAGTAAAATGTTCACTTGCCTTAAAACAGAAACATGTTCTTAATCTTTTATGGTTCTAATTTATTTGCCAGAATCCTATTGTTAGTATAGTTACAATTGTAACTGTAATGAGTTATGGACTATAAAATGAGTTCTGGGTCAGTTTCAATTTTTTGTTTCAATTTTTAAATTAATATTAAATTAATAATAAATTTTTTTACTTTAAGCTTGGTTTATAATTCTCATTTTATAATCTTAGGATATTTTAGAGTACCACATTATTAACTAACTATACCTCTTGATTCAGTCAGGAAAACGCAATATAGAGAGTGAAGAGGAAGCCTATCTATCAATGGTGAAAGGAATCTAGTTAATTGATGAAAAGTTATTAAATCCTAGAGAAGTTCCCTTTGGATTTTTTAAAAAGATCTTTGAGATCCCTTAATGAAAAGTTTAATATAAAGATTATCACATTATTTCCTTGTTAGGCAACTTTAGATGTGTTTTAGAGATCATATAGTTTTCTCATTTTAAAACTAGTTTTGTCACCTCTTTGTGAGACTGCTGATAATTTCTCAGACTTTCATTTCCTCCATCTTCATAACATTGCCAAAGTAATCCTTCTAACGAATAACTCTGATTATAACAACCCCAACTCAAAAATCTTAGAGACTCCCCTTTTGCCCAATGAATGAAATGTGGATTCTTTAGCCTACTATTCAGAGCTGTTCACAATATCTCCTTAACCTATCTGTCCAATCTCCTCACAGGTAGGGACTATTTCTCTGTATTCCCAGTGCTTGGCACAATATCTGACAAACAGCAGGCATTTAATAAATACCTGTTGAATGACTGACAGCCTTCTTGCCCATTTGTATGATTTTTACTTGCTCTTTTTCAGCTCTGCCATCCCATTCTTGATCTCTCAAAGCACTTTATTTTACTTTTCCTGTGCATTTTATTTAACCGTTATTATGGTTATTTATATTTATGCCTAATTCCTTCTACTAGATTATAAACTCTGAGATCAGACTGTGTTGTTTATATTTATTTAAGTACTTAAAAATTTGTTTTCTTCTAAACTTAAGAAACAAAGTAAGCATTTTGATAACAGTAGAAAAGGGAAAAATATGATTGCATACAAAATTGCAAATCTATTATATACAAATTGCTTTTCCTTTTAAATATATAAAAAGTTATCATTCAACAGTCCCAGTTGTGGTATTGCTGGGTCAAAGGGCATATAGACTGTTGTTTTTAATCTCTATATCTCTGGTATCTTTGGAAAATTTCTTATAAATTGTGGAATTGAACTTAATTTCTTTTGGCAATGGTCAATAAGAATTCTGTGTCTAAAGGCTATACACTAAAGGCAGATGCAGAAAACTTAAAAGACATTCTGGGGAGAGCACCAAAAGAATGAAAAACTTATGAGGAGTAATTAAAGGAACAGAGACTCCGTAGCTCGAAGAAAAGACCTTAGATTGATATATATGAAAGATGGTAAAGAAAATGACCAGCTGTCTTATGGGAAATTTAACTTAGCTGAAAAGAATAGTTTCTTAATAATAAGAGTAATTAAATATTGTATTATGTTAGTGAGTGTATGAAATGTGAAATCTCTTCTAGAGGTTTTTAGAATTTTAGGATTATCATTTATCTCAGGAATTCATATATAGCTGTTCTTATCTCTTTGTTTTTCCCTTTCTCTCTTGATGTGCTAGAAGCTCTTTAGGGGTAGAGGCCTATTTGTTGTCTACTCTTATCTCCCAATGCTCCCTTCCTGATGATCATCACTTTCCATGGCTTCAACTATCACCTGCATGCAGAAGGTTCCTTGAGAGCAGAGTCTATTTCCTCTGTGTATTTCCAGAGCCTAGCACCAGCAGCACAGAAGAGTTCAAAGCCTACAAATGGTGGGACTATACATGGCAGGTCTGGGAACCTTTTTCATACCTTTGTTGTTGTCCTTTCTAGGTTTAATATCTAGGTCATTTCTTTCCTCTTTAAATTTAGTACTGTACTAGAAATACATATAAGAAAAAGTCTCAATTTTGTTTTCCTCTTTGTGAAAGTCATTCTTATGTGACTTTTTAAATGGACTTCTCTATGTGTAGGAGAAGTAGTGAGGAAACCTAGTCTTGACATTAGAGAGAGCTGTGTTTAATTCTGTTCCCACAACATGCTGGCCATGTGGTTATGTTAAAATCCTTGATCCTCTATAAGTTTCAGCTTCTTCAAGTAAAATGAGGCAAATGAGCTCTGTGGTACTTATTCAAAGGACCATAGCCTTAAGTTAAATTATGTACATAAAGTACTTTGGAAACTTTAAAGAATTGTGTAAATGTTGGTTCTTATTATGAGAAACCAGCATTTTCTTACACCTAACAGAATTGTAAGGAAAATATTTTGTAAAGCTTTAGGCAGACATAAATGTAAGTTATTACTATTAATTGAGTCCTTTTATCCTTTGAAAATTCCTGTTATTTTTTAAATTATAGAATTAATAAACTTGTGAACACTGCATACTATAATTTCACATGGTTCCACTGTGTAATCTAAGAAAACAGGAATAAAAGCCTTCCAAGGGAGGTGGGAGTGGGGCTGAATAGACATGTTGTTTTGTCTTCCTTCATTTTTAAAAATCCTAATTGTACTATTTTTAGAACTTTTTTATGATAAGTAACAAAATGGACTAGTTATTATGATATGACAAGTGAATCATTTGTGATTTTACAAATATAAGAAGGCTGTCAAACAAGTAATAATGATAATAATATTAATAATGGAATGTATATATAGGGATCAAAGGTTTGCAATATATTTAACATGTTATTTCATTCGATCCTTTCAATAACCCTATATAATAGCGCTGCAATTATAGTTCCTATTTTAGCCTCAGTTTCCTTGAGGCTAAGAGAAATTAATAATGACTATCATCAAATATCTAGTAAGAATCAGAAGTGGGATTCAAATTCAAGTAGGTGCTCTTACTCCAACACTTTACTATTCCAAAATGCCTTTCTATCACAAAATATTCCATTTTCTGGGTTATGTCAAAAAAAATGCTTCCTCTCTTAATTAATGATAAAACCTGGTCAGTAAATGTAGATTTAATATATAAATTCAAGAAGAAATCACCTACTGAAGCCTTATAAGTATTCACAAGTTCAGTAAAAATCTTTGAGTTTTCTTTTTTAAGAATGCTTTGTACTTTCAAAGTCCAAAATTGTGATCTCATTTCTTTGTTTCTTTTTTTTTTTAAAGTGATCTCATTTCTAAACCAGGTTGTAGTAATATTTAATAGATATGAAACATTCTAGTTGTGTGACCATGAGCACGTCACTTAATTTCTCAACCTCTAGGCAAATCTCTAAAGCTATAATTGACAGATAAGATATAGATGCATGTCTATGAAGGGAGTTTCCACATTGAAAACATCCCATAGTAATGAAATCATAGATCCAGATTAAAAAAATGGAGACATAACTTTTAGGAATCTACATATAAATTTGAGAAGGTTAGAGGGAGGGAGAGAAAATTATTCAAAGGTTCAGTCCCTATTACAAAAAAAAATTTAGATTGAGGTAGGAGTACGGAGTCAAGAGAGTTTTCCAAAACAAACGTTATACTCCTCTGTGGTCTTTTTTTTTTTTTTAAGCTATATATACTTAAAATGTGAATTATTAGTTTCCTTCTAGATGAATAGATATTTGATGTATAAAAATAATTCTTGAAGTGATAAAAAGATAGCCCACAAAATATTTTAGATTCATTATATTCTGAAACACATTTAAATTTTATAGAACAAATAACCTGTAACATCTGGGCTCTCTGATGCCATTTGTCTTCAGCATCTGCAACAGGATTTTCAGCTTCCTCAGGCTTTGTGTTAGTCATGACAGTGCTGGAGATCTGAAAAGGTAAAACAGATAGAATATGTTAATTTTATTCATTTTATTCTTAGAAGTCACAAGGATTCACTCTATGTATTCTAAAAAGACAATCTCTGGCAAGTTTCTATTTTCAACTGTCTTTCATTTATCCAACCAACTAACCAATAAGAATTTATTAAACACTCATGCTCTGTGAAGCATCATGCTAAGCAAGACAGCACTTTCATGATGTCACTGGTCTTCTTCCAGAAGGTGCTAGTGCACCACATACTACTATCAACAAACAACAAGAACTAAGGGACACAAAGATCAAATACTTCCTGGCCTCAAAGAGCTTCTATCTTAAAGGGAAAAGCAAACATATATAAAAGGTCTAGTCATAGAGTAGATGGAAGGTAACAGATTAGAAGTTGTTGCCAGCTGGATTAGGAAAAGATCTTCTGTAGAAAGAGGCATTTAATTTGCACCGCGAATAGAGTCAGGGATTCTAAGAAGTGAGGAGGGATAGCATTTTAGGTATGGAAGACAACCAGTACAAAGACAGCAAGATGGAGGGAGACAACATCTCTACCAAGGAGATATAGGCAAGGAGGCCCACCTGATCAGACTTTCAAATACATGGAGGGAAAGAATATAAAATTAGAAAAATAGGAATGAAGAGCTTTAAACTGTTATGAAGAGCTTTAAATATCAATAGATATATTTGACCCAGAAGTTAAGAAGGAGTCATTGGAACCGACTGAGTCAGGATATGGCACAATTAGGCCTATAGTCCAAGAAAATCACTTTGGCATCAGCGTGAAAGATGGATTAGAGAGGGAAAAATCTGTAGCAGGGAGAACAAATAAGAGGTTATTACAATAGTTCAGAAGATGGTGATGAGAGCCTGAACTTGAACACTGGCTTTGTGAATGAAGAGAAGAGAACATATTCAAAAGATGTTATGGGAAAAGATATGACAAGATTTTCTCACTAGATATATGAGAGATCAAGAATAACACTGAGATTGTGACCCTGAGTGTCTGGAAGAACAGTAGTGCCCTTGACAGTAACAGAAGGATATTTAGCAAAAGGGAGTTTTGAGAGTGTTAAGATAATGATTTATGTTTTAGACAGTTCAATTTTGAGATACTTCTGAGACATATAACTTGATATTCCCATTACAGGTTTAGAAGATAGGGGTGGAAGGCTTGAGCAGGTATTAGTATGCTAAGCTGGTGCAATTCCCCATGTAGAAGAAGCAAGAAAGTCCATTTTCAGAAAGGTATGACAATGTGTAATGGCAGTACTTAGGAGATATCTGAAACATGCAGCGCCATTCCAAATTGCTTTCTAAAATGGCTGGACTAATCCACAATCCCACAAGTAGTATCTTAGTGTGTCTGTCTTCCAAGAACCCCTGCAACATTACCTATCTATTTTCTGTCATCTTTTCCAATTTCAACAAACTTTAGAGAGTGCACTTAATATATATATAGTATATTATATATATATATATATATAAAATACACTATATATATATATATATATATATATATATATATATATATTTACTGAATTTTCTAAGTGAATATCCTTCACCAGATGCTGTTTTCTCTGTACATCTTCTAGTTTGTCCAACTTCCTTATTATCTCAGAAATAGAAATTTAAAAATTACCAATACAGTTTGACCTACACAGTAGTTAAACTACTATTTACTTTCATTTAAATGTTATTATTTCTACAAATTAAACCTAAGGTTGCATTACCTTATTTTTTTTAGCGGTTTCATTAAATTATTAAAATTTATATTGAACTTGTGATCAATTGAACCATTAAAGTTAAAAAAATTAATAAGGGCATGTAAGGATAATATCATAGATTTAAAGCTGCAAAGGAACTTAGTTCACCTAGTCCAAGTCTCATATTTTAAAGATTAAGAAACTTTGATCAAGAGAAATTAAATGGCTAGGTTAAAGTCATAGAGGAGATAGAAGAATTGATTTTTAGAGCTCAGATCCTCTGCCTCAAAATTCAAGTCATTCAAGCTGCTAGGGATACAAAGAATCTTTGCCCTTAAAAATAAACAATGAAGGGTGAGGAACAGAAATAACAAAAACTACATGATATTATAAGATAATTAAATGCCTAGGAAAGGTATGCCAATACTATGAAGAATTCAAGGATAATTTCTAGCAGAAAAAAGCAATGAAGGTATCATGAATGGAGTTGAGTCTGGATGACTGGAAGATCAATGGAAATATGAAAGTTAAGAGGTGGCTGTTTTAGGACAGATGATGATGGATTATAGTTTGGATATAATTAATCTGAGGTATCAGTGGAACCTCCAGATATAGATATGTAGATGCCAGTGAAAAATGTGGAATTACAGCTTAGGGGAAATGTCAAGTCTAGAAATAACAGTATGGATGTCTGTAGAGAGGTGAAAGTTGGAGCCCTAGAAGTTGATGTGATTGATGTGGAGAAAGAAGTAAAAAATCTGTAGGACAGTGCCTTGGGAGATGGTAACACTTAAGGGGTAGAAGAAATAAGAGAAATAAGTGAAAACTAAGAACAACCAGAAAGCTAGAAGAAGAATCTGAAGAGAACAATGTCATGTAGGTGGAATGGAAGGACTGGTTAGCAGTGTCAAAAGATAACAAAAATTCTGAAAAGTGGTCACTGAATTAGACCTTTTAGCCAATTTAGAAGCCACTGGAGAATAGATTCATTAAAGTGGCAGGGATGGAAGCCAGACTAAAAAGATTTAAGGAAAAGACAGTCAGAAAGTACACTCAGTGAGTATACATGATTCATTTTTGGGGGGATATGGGAGAATGAAAAAGAATTTGGGGGCAGCTAAGTGTTGCATTAGAGCAATGATCTTGTCAGGAAGACTTTAGTTCAAATCTGGCCTCAGACACTTTTGTGTTCCAGGGCAAGTCACTCACCTATTGTTTGCTTCAGTTTCCTCCTCTGTAAAATGAAGAATGGCACTTAGCTCCTAAGGTTGTTGTCAGGATCAAATTCTAAAGTTCTTAACACAGTGCCTGATACACAGTAGTGCTACATAAATGTCAGATATCATTATTATTGTTATTACTGGTATTTTTTCTTATATCAGCAAATACACAAAAATGTTTTAAAATATTTAAAAATTCTTGAGAGTTTTTAAGTAATGTAAATGTCTAAACAGCATAGACTTTTATTTTCAGTTTATGTTTCAAATTCAGGCATGAAAAGATAGATATCATTTAAAGAATAAAAAAAGCTTCTTTGTGCCTGAAGGCATCATATAAATCTAATCCCCAATTTATTTATGCCAGCATGCAATAATATATTATCTGTATTATATAATATATATTATTTGTATTATAAATATTTATCTTTCCCCTCTGATAAATGGGGAAATAATGACTCCAGATTTACCTACTTTCATCAGGTAGCTAAGCCTCAATTTTGTTGTTGAATCGCATCTGACTCTTTGTGACCCCATTTGGGGTTTTCTTGGCAGAGATACTAGAGTGGTTCGCCAATTCCTTCTCCAGCAGCTGAGGAAACTCAGGAAGATGAGTCTGCCTGGCACAGCTATCCATTGTGTCACTTGGCACCTAGTATTACAGTGGATAGAGTGCTGGGCCTGAGCCTGGAAGACTGAGTTCAAATCCAGCCTTAGATACTTACTTCTGTGTGAACTTGAACATGTCACTTAATTCTATTTGTCTCTGTTCCCTCATCTGTAAAATGAATAAGAGAAGGAAATGGCAAACCACTAGTATCTTTGCCAAGAAAATTTCAAATGCGGTTGGAGAGACTGACATAACTGAAATTCAATAAGCAGCAGAGTGGTTGATCAGCAAAACAGATTGGGTATACAATATATACATATAAATAATGTAAAGTAACCTAATGTTTGATAAGAAAAACAAAGGGAATACAAAAAAAAAAAAAAGAGAGAACATTATCATGTGCTCAGCAGAACATCAGGGAGAATTCAAAATCTGTAACAACAAATATTGTTGTTGAAGAAAAATATATATTAGTAGAATAAATTACATTCATAAGTGTCCATTGTTTCTTTACTTCTTTGTAAATGGTTCTTTTGTTCTCTGTTGTGCACCTTTTTTACTTTTATTCTTTTTCCCCCTTTTCAACTCCCACTCCCAAGCAGGCTATAGATAAGAAAGGATATATTTCTATATACATATGTAGATATATACATACATATATACATACACACACACATACCTCCAAACATAGACACACATATCTTTCCTATTCCTGCCTATCCTTTAATTCTATCCCTAACTTGCCTTGCTATTACTTAACTAACCTCCCCCCACATATGTCTTCCCTCCTCTTTTGCTTCCCTGTCCACCCATCCGTCCCCCCTTATTTTTTACAGGTTTTTGGAGAATATTATACCCTTTAAAGTATATATGTAGTGTTGCCTACTTAACCCATTCCTGCTGTGAGCAGGTTTTCACAACTATGAGCCTTCCTTCACCCTATAATGCCTCTGTGTCTAGTCTTCCTTTGTATTTCATATTTGTAAAACATAATTACTATTTTTACCTTACCCCTGACCCAAGCTTTTGATCTGTTATATTGTTAATGCCAATCTTAAACATATGCTACAAAATTTCCATGTAAAACAAACCATAAACAATTTATGCATGTTGAATTCCTTGAAACTGACCTTTGATATTGGTTCTTATATGCTAAGTTTTCTATTAAGTTTAAGTTGGGTTGATAGAAAGTCCTGAAAATCTGCCAAGTTCATTGTCCATTTTTTCTCATTCAACATTATAGATAACTTTGCTAAGTATGATATTTTTGGCCAAAGGCTTAGTTCTTTTGATTGTTGATAGATATGATTCTAAGACTTGCGGTCTTATATTATTATGAGTGCTGATAATACTTGTACAATTTTAATTGTAGCTCTAGCATATTTGTTTTTTTTTCTTGTTTCTTGCAAAATGTTGTCTTTGCTCTGATGATTTCAAAATTTCGCAATAATACTCCTATGTTGTTGGAATCTTTACAAATTGTTAAGCCATTGGAGTTGATAGAGACAATAATTATCTAATTTGGCATGGTTCAATATGATTAATTTGATCTTAGGAGATATTTTGGGCCAGAACTTGAAACAAGGTACTAAGTACAACTGATAGAAATAATGCTTGTGTTCACACCTTTAGAGAGCTCATAAGTATTTAAGTACTCAATGGAGTTCACACATTTGGGAGATTTCAGGTTTAGTATGAGATACCCGAATTTACACCTTCCTTAAGACCTCTCTCCAGAAGGAGGAGTTAACCTTTGCAAGATCATATATATAGAGAAAGCTCTTAGAGCTTGAGGGACTTACTCCGGAATATTGAATGGGGTCGGAGAGGAGCACTCTGGGAGGAAGCGCACAAGCCCTCTCTTCGAGGCAAGAGAGATTCATTGTATCTTCTACCTTGGTGCTGGCTGGAGGCTGAAGAAAGCAGAGGCAGAAGCCAAGGACAAAACTGCAAGGGCTCTTAGAACCAAGCAGAGAGATAGGCCTCAACTAACCAGGCTATTTTGGAAGGAGAAAATAAACGTTTGCATTTTTACCAGCTGGCTGCATTTTGGAGTAATTATTCATTTCAATTGAAACTAAGGCTGCCTCCAGAAAACCTCCCCGAGAAACCCTCTCTCCCAGAGAGAACTCTTATATTTTAAAGAAGATCACCACACTATGTATTTTCCATAAAGGATCTCACTGAGATGGTGATGTGGATTTTTTTTTTCTTCTATTTCTACTTTCCCCTCAGGTTCTATCACTCCAGGACAATTTTCTTGGATTATTTCTTGTATTATTGCATCACAGTCCCTTTTTTTGGTCACAACCTTCAGGCATTCTAATAATTTTTATATTTTCTCTTCTTGATCTATTCTCTAGATCTGTCGTTTTTCTTATGTTTCACATTCTATTCTATTTTTTCATTCTGTATAATCTATTTTGTTATTTCTTGGTCTTTCATAGCTTTACTGGCTTCTCCTTGCCCAATTCTAATTTTCAATGAGTTATTTTTGTCTTTAAGACTATCTCCTTTTTCAGTTGGTTAATTTTTTTTGTAATCATCTTGTTTTTCTTAATTTTTTAAAGTTTTTCCTCAATATCTCTCATTTGACTTCTAAATTCTCTTTTGAGTTTTTCAATAAATTCTCTCTCGGCAAGGAGCCATTTTATGTTATTCTTTGGGGTGGAAGCATTTTTTTTTTTTTTTTTTACTACAGTATCCTCTTCTAAAGATGCACCTCATTCTTTCCTGTTTCCATGGTAGGTTTCTAGAGTAGGGTGGGTTCTTTTCTGCTGGCTCATTTTTTTTTTTTTAAAGAAGAGGTATTAAGATAAACACCTCTAATCCTTGGTTGGGGGGATGGTGACTCTGTTTTCACTTCAGTTCTCTCCTCTGACCAGGAATCCCAAACCAAGAGCTCCATCCTCTAGCAAATGCCCATATATCCTGCCCCTCTGCCTCTATCCTCATAGGTACACTGGTTCCTTCTCTCCACAGGTCCGTGTCTCAGCATCACAGCTGGGTCTGGAGTTTTGAATCAGTAGAGGTTCTCTCAGTCTTTCCAGACTCAGACCCCAACTCTGACCTGTCCAGGAGGTAAAAATTCCTGTGGTTCCTGCTGAGGCTCCAGCCAAACCCAGCTAGCCCCAGGGCTCTCCACTAGGTGTTTCTGTGGAGCTAGCCCAGAGGTATTTGCACTTCACCTGGGTTAATCCCAGCTCTGGATCTTTTTTCAGATCTTGTCTGGTTGGATCAGGAGGACCTTGTTCTCCTGCAAGTCTTCTTGATTTTTCATGAGTCTATGTTCACCCTGAGGCACAAATTTGTTCTATTTGTGGGGAAAATCAGAAGAGCTTGAAATTTACCCACCTACTTTGCCATCTTCCCAGAATCCTCCCCTAAAAAGAACAAATATCATACTTAGTTTTGAGATTAATAAACAATACAAATAAGGATATTTGGGAGACAGAAGGAAAAATAAAGTAGGATGTGAGGTTGGGGAAGATAAAGTTTGTCAGGGATTAGCAGAACAGATATCATCATGAAGTCCTGATGATCAGTCATACTAACTAGGAATTTTTAAATTACATTTAAATAAATTTCATTTAATTTCCTCTTCATTATTTAGATGTTATCTATGTAGCCATTCCATACTAAACTCTGTGGGATCCATGACACATGAGCCATACAGGTAGTTCATCACTTGTGTTTTCCCTCTTTGGGAAGGTGTCTGGTGGGGTTTGCCTTACTGAATATATCAGATTGTGCTTTTGGCTGGCTAGGATGAAAAACTCTCGCTTTTGCAGAGGAAGAGTTTAGATTTTCCACTCCATGAAATTTATGGGTTTGCTTTTCAAGTTGTTACAGGGTGGATACGCTGAAATAATGAAATCAACAAGCATTTATTAAGCACCTGCTATATGCCAGGTCTTGTGCTTATTACTGAGGATACAAAGAAGGTAAAAATAGTCTGCTTCTAAGGAGGCTACAATTTAATGGAAGGAATACATGTAAACAACTATATGCAAACAAGATATATACAGGATAAATTTGAGATAATCTCAGTGAAGACACTAGCATTAAGGGTAATAGGAAAAACTCTTTACAGAAGAGTAGGGAGATAGAATGTCCTGAGGCCAGTGTTACTGGATTATAAAGTATATAGAAGGGAGTAAGGAGTAAATTGACTAGAAAGGCACAAAGGAGAACAGTTACAAAGAACAGGAAGCCACTGGAGTTTACTGAATACTTATGTGTATTAGTTCATCTGCTTTTTACAACAATGCTGCTAGATAGTACTAAAGGTATTATTATCCCCATTTAGAGATGAAGAAAATTAGTGAAGTCTGGACTTGATTATCTACAGTCAAACAGATATTAAGTAGAAGAAGGAGGGTTTTAAACCTGAGTCCCTTATCAGTTGAATTCTAATGCTGTTTCCATTATATCATGCTGCCTTTCTTTATAAAAACTCATTGATTTTTAGCACAAGATATTGGATTTTAAATGTATCTCTTTTAAATTTCATCTTGCTAGTTTTGCATATTTCAAGCCTACTGAAATAAATTTGAATACTGATTCTGTTATCTAGAGAATTATCTGTTTTCCTCCTTGAAATTATTTTAAATTTCACAAACTTGCCTTTCTATTTCTTTAGCTGAATATAAAATGGTGAATAGTAAGGAATGATTTATATTTGACCTCTAGTTTATGGCTCCTTTTACAATGACAAGCATCTGAGTATAGTAAAAACAGTTTTATAAATGTATCTGATTGTACATGTTTCCCAACTAATTCATAAAATATGAGAAACTTAAGATCATAGAGTCACAGAATTTAAAGCTGTAAAAGGGGTTTGGAGATCATCTAGATCACCTGAGACCTGAAGTAAAATGGCTTTCACAAGGTAGTAAGTAAGCTACAGAACCAGGGTCTGGAGTTCAAATCAATTATTTTTTTTCACTATACCACAAAAGACCTTCAGATAAACAATAGTTATGGCATACCCCCCTCCCCCAGTGAACCTTGGTGATCTCTGCACCATCACTGTGATGTGAAGATGATTTGTCTCTTCCCTTATCCTTCAATGTGGCCAAGATTTCAAAGAACTAAAGAAAGAAAAATTAAAAAATTCTATTCTAATTTCTATTTGAATGTTTACTTTAATTATTTTGGTCACAAAATAGATATTCTAATTGATGGCACAGATGGTTAAATATTTATATTGACCTGAAAATCAGAATGAAAGGAAATTAAACTTATGCATCCTATGAAGAACCCTTCTTATCTGAATTATTTGATACCTCATTCACATCTATCCCAACCTTATTCTCCCAATGTTCTACTACATATTTGCCCACCTCTCCCACTGTGTCTTCTAGAATGTCTACCCATAATCAGTAAACTTCCTTCATCTCAAACAACTTCCTCTTTTTCTCCTTCCATCTTCTGGCACCCATTGAGACTTGGCCCTTCCTAGATGACAGTTTCACTTTTGTAGTGGCTCCTCTTTCACTCAGATTCCCTAATTTATTGGTTGTAATATCTCTCTTCCTTCCGAGGCTCAATTTATCCAAATGTATTGATTTTGGTAGCTATTATTGACCAATTTCTGAGCACATTCTTCTTTCTTTCTCAGTGAGTGAATTCAGTGCCTGATTCTCACTATTCTTTTCTATCCCAACTTTTGACCTTCAGGTAACTTTAATCTGTCTGACCAAGTTCCTTCAAATACTCAAACTTTTCAGATCTTCAAACTATTCAGTTCTCTTGATCTCTTTTTCCATTCCATCTCAGCTTCACATAAGAATGAGCATACTTTCTATCTTACACTTTTATGTTCAAGAATTTATTCTAATAAATCTAATCATAATCTTTTCTCTTTCTATGTTTTACTATTCTTCCAAAGTTACTCTTTAATCTCACTGTGATCTTCAGTCCTTCTTCCCTTCAGTCTTTTTTTCCCAGTCATTACCCTCTCTGGCTATACTTTTCTTGAAATCACTACTCCTTGAAAAACCATTTAAAATCAACACTATCAGAGATGGTTGCTTGAATAGGAACTAACTATTCAACTCCCACATACCTACTCTAGCAAAATCATAAAAGTCCATGTAAGATAAAATAATGATCAATAAATGCAATGAGAAACTTTTTTTAAAAGGCACTTTAAAAAAAGCCCAGAAGAACAGAACAGAGCAAGTCAGAAGCCTAGAGCCAACTAGAAAGGGAATTGCCAACAAATTTGCGGCAGCCAAGGGTAATCTCCCAGTATAAGCTGCAAGGCTCTGTTTCTGGAAAATGATGATGAAGATTAAGAAAATGATGATATCAAACTAGCATTTATATAGCATTTTTACACTGGCATTATTATTACTATTTCACAGATGAGGAAATAGCCATGGAGAAGTTAAGGGTCTTATTACCCAGCTAGTATCTAAAGCAGTATCTGAACTTATCTTTTTGAGTTCAAGTGTGTTCTCTAATCTTACTATACAAAAAGCCAGTCAGAAGCCAATATGCAACAGGAAAAGGGTCTGCCAACAAAGTCACAGCTAGCATAGAAAACAATGCTTAAGTCTGTGACTGTAACTGGAGATAAGCCAGGAATACATAGAGCTGAAAAGCTCCCTCAAGAGAGATTTAGGATGGTCTTAAAGCCCTAGAATGGGACCCTTAGAAGCCCTGGAGAGTAGCAATATGTATAATGTGGCAGAATTCAGACTAGGACACCTTTAGACCAGTCTGAAGTCCTTAACACTCTTTCTTGAAATGCCAAACATGGCCCATGAACCTTGAACTTCAAAGATTCCACAAGTGTCTGGGAAGTGGAACCTGGTATGTACATCCAAGGCAAGAACAAATAAGGCCAACCACCCACCCAAAAACATCAGGGATTAGAGCATGGCCATGGCACAAAATCCTAACTGAGGTATTAAAAAGCTGGAAAGATGAGCAAATCAAAGAAAACACCCAATCAGCAAAAGAAAGATAAAATAAAAATTAGAGTCCTAGAGATATTACAAAAGAAAGAACAGATAACTCAGAATCTTTTTTTTAAAAAGCGTGGACATTATAGCTGGAGAATTCATAAGTGATAACTTCCAGAGTGCTAAATAAAATTAAGAGTACACCAATCACCTCCTGAAAGAACACCCAAAAGAAGAGGTCATAGGAAGGTCATAACCAAAATCCAGAGCTCCCACATCAAAGAGAAAAAAAAAGAGTGGTACAATGAACAGAATGTAGGGTCTAGAATTAGGAAGATTTAAGTTCAAATCTGATTTCAGACACTAACAGTGTGACCCTGGACATGACACTCAATCCTCTTTGCCTCAGTTTCCTCTGTAAAATGAGCTGGAGAAGAAATGGCAAACCTCTCCAGTTATCTCTACCCAAAAAAACCCCAAATGGGGTCATGAAGAATCAGACATGACTGAAACTACCAAACAACAAAGACCACTTGTCCTATCTCTGGAGGGAGAAAGTTGGGGCAACTGATTCCTGGGAGAATGGGAGGGCGAGGAACCAGGAAGATTATATCAGGCAAATGGAAAAAAGAAGGCAATCACTGGGCTGCTTAATTAGGGACAGTTTGGAAGGTGGGGGTGAAGTCATAACTTGGGGCAGTGTCTTCTCTGTCACCTGAGTGAGTTGGCTTTGTTCTGGAATGAGGCATACAGGAAAAGGGGGTCCTAGGTGCAAACTCTACAAGGCAGTGACAGAGACTGCCAAAAGACATTCTAGAATGGAATAGTTTGAAAGTTATGATTCCATGAGGAATACAGAAAGTTGAAGGAGACTAGATAATTTATAAGGCACAGGAACCAGATAATGAGAGTCCACAAGAGAAAGAAGAAAATTGATGAAGAGAAAGAAAGATTCTCGGAAAGGGGCGCAAAAATGAAAATGTAAAAATAATAAATAGGGATAACTGAAGGGGAGGAAAAAAGGGAAGCCTTTCAAATGAATGAGAAGGAAAAAAGGGAAAAATTAAATAACCAGATAAAAACAGGAAAGAAAAACTTTTCCCACTGTAGAAACTTCCCATTAGCTATTCTTTTCCCTTTGTAGCAAAGAGAAAAGAAAAACTAATGGGAAGAGAGAATCAAGTGTAGGGTGGGGAATTGGGATCCACTGGGAATATGGCCAACTTGAAAAAGAATAAACCAAAATAACTGAAGAAAAATGTTTATAATAGCAGAGGGAAAATATGATTTGGATAAAATCTAATATTAAAGACAAATTGAGGAAAAAATAAACATAACTCATAACTTTAAATGTGAATAGCTTAAATGTTCCACTAAAATGAAAAAGAATGACATACTTGATAAGAAAAAAAAGTCCCATAATCTGTTGTTTATAAGAAACATATTTGAAAGACAAAATACATGCATAAAATAAAATTAAGGTGATGAGAAAAAAATATACTATGCATAAAGTCAATCTAAAAACAGCAGGATGCACAAACCATACAACCAAAACCAAAACAAATATCTTCCTCTCTCCCCAAATGCATAAACAAGGAGATTAAACAATATATTGAAAGAAACACTAACAGCAAACCAATATCAGTATCAAACTTATATTCTTCAAATGCCTTAGCATCTAAATTCATCAAGTAGACATTAGCTGAGCTAAAAGATGACAGAAAAAGTAACACTATAGTGATAAAGAGACTTCAATATCCCTCCCTCAGTTTTAGGTAAATATAACACAGATAAACAAAAGGAAAAATATGGAACTGAACAAATTGCTGGCGAAATTAGAGTTAATCAACCTATGGCATCTTCTAAATGGGATAGCAAAAAAAAATACATATTTCTTACATTCATATGGAATGTTTTTACAAATACTGATCATATATTAGGATACAGATATATTGCAAACAAATGTAAAAAGTCAGAAATAGTTAATGCATCACTTATAAACCATAACAGAATAAAAATAATTGGTTTGGTGACCACAAACAAAAAACACAGACTCAAATGGAGATTTAATAATGAAATCCTAAATAATTAATGAGTCAGAGTACAAATCATAGAAGTCAATCATAATTATGAAAAAGAAAATGATAATGAAACAACATGCCAAAAATTTTGAGATAAAGCAAAAACAGTCATGAGGAGAAAAATCATATCCCTACAAATATACACAAACAAATATAAAAATAATTAATAAAGTAAATGTGCATTAAAAAATTAGAAAGCTAATAAACCTAAAATAATCATGAAAAGAGACAATTCAAAAAACAAGAAGAAAAATGGATAAATTAGAAGCCAAAAACCCCCTAATGATAGCAATGATAAAAACTAAAAGCTAGTTCTTTGAAAAGACTAATGAAATTGAAAAACCTTCAGTTAACTTGATTAAAAAGCAGAGGGCAGAAATTAAATTAATAAAATAGCAAAAAATAAGATAAAATTACAACCATACTAGAACGAAACAAATAACAAAAACCCATTGCACACAGTTATGTGTTAAAACCAAGAACACACAAAAAAAGAGGATTACCTTCAAAAGTACAAAATACCTTAATTATAAGAAAGCCAGACAGAGATCTTAAGTAATTCAATCTCAGAAACGGAAGAAGCTTTAGCTGTAAAGGATCTATCAAAGAAAAAAAAATTTGGTCCTGACGGAATCACAGGAAGAATTCTATTAAACTTCTAACCAGTACTTCATAAATTATTTTTCAATATTTAGGAAAAGTACACTGCCAGAATTCTTTTATAAAACAAATACAGTTTTTGAGCAGATATGATAGCAAAAGAGATAAAGTGCTGGGTCTGTAGTTGGTAAGACGAGTTCAAATGCAGCCTCAGACACTTACTAGATGTATGATGTTGGACAAGTCACTTAACTTTTGTTTACTTTAACTTTCTTAAACTATAAATGAGGATAACAAGTAGGACCTACTTCTGCAAATACCAAGGGAGACTGAAACACCTTATGTTAGTGTGTACTTTCTCTGACAGAGAACTCACCTGACAAGTGAAATTCTGATTGGTGGACATCTAATGAGGAGATGAACTCTCTCATTTTTTCTTCATGGGGGAGAAGTCAGCTGAGAATGTAGCCTGGTTATAAAGTATCTTTGGCTACTAAGAGAAACTACTGTCTATCCGATTATTGGCTAGGCTAGTTAATACACTAATTATTAATTCCTGGAAATTTTGTCTCTTGGAATTTTACTGGTAACACTATGAATGGTAAAGAGGTATGGGAAAATTGGTATACTTATAAGCAAATTAGAAGAACAAAAAATTAAAAGAACAAAGATCTGTGAAAAAGGAAGGAATTTATGGCCTAAGAAGAACTAGAGTACATTATGAAATCTAAAATGGATAATTTTTATTATATTACATTAAAATTTTTTGTACAAACAAAACCAATGCAGATAAGATTAGAAGGGAAGCAGAAAACTGGGAAAACATTTTTATATCCAAGGGTTCTGAAAAAGGCCTCATTTCTAAAATATAAAGAGAATTGACTCAAATTAATAAGAATACAAGCCATTCTCCAAATAATAAATGGTCAAAAACAATTTTCAGATGAAGAAATTAAAATAATTTCTAGTCATATGAAAAAATGCTCTAAATCACTATTGATCAAAGAAATGCAAATTAAGACAACTTTGAGGTACCACTACATACTTATCAGATTGGCTAAGATGACAGGAAAAGATAATGAAGAATGTTGGAGGGGATGTGGGATAACTGGGACACTAATAAATTGTTGGTGGAGTTGTGAACTGATCCAACCATTCTAGAGAGCAATTTAGAATTATGCCCAAAGGGCTATCAAATCTTTGATCCAGTAGTGTCTATAGTGGCCCTGTATCCCAAAGAGATCATAAAAAAGGGAAAAGGATTTACACATGCCAAACTGTTTGTAGCAGCTCTTTTTGTAGTGACAAGGAACTGGAAACTGAGTGGATGCCCATCAGTTGGAGAATAGATGAGTAAGTTATGCTACATGAATGTTATGGAATATTATTTTTCTGTAAGATACAACCAGCAGTATGGTTTCAGAAAGGTCTGAAGAGACTTACATGAACTGATGCTAAGTGAAGTGAGTAGACCAAGAGAACATTGTAATGTTCTCAACAATAAGATTATATGATGATCAATACTGATGGATATGGCTCTTTTCAACAGTGAGGTAATTCAAGACGGTTTCAATGTTCTTGTGATGGAGAGAGACATCTACACCCAGAGAGAGGACTGTGGTTACTGTGTGTAGATCACACATAGTATTTTCATCTTTTTTGTTGTTTGCTTGCCTTTTTTTTTCTCTCTCATTTCTTTTCTTTTTTGATATTTTTCTGTGCAGCAAGGTAATTGTGGAAATATGTATAGAAGAAATGCACATGTTTAATATATATTGGATTACTTGCTATCTAAGGAAGGGGTGGAGGAAAGGGAGGAAGAAAAAAATTTTGAAACAAGATTTTGCAAGAGTGAATGCCGAAAACTAGTTATGCATATATTTTGAAAATTAAAAGCTTAAAAATAAAATTGGTATAGTTAATACACTGTTGGTGTAATATGAATTAGTCCAATCATTTTGGGAAGCAATTTGGGAATTATGCCACTAAAGCTATTGAACTGTACATACTTTCGATCCAATAATACTACTACTGTCTCTATCCTTGGAGACATCAAAGGAAAATGAAAAGGACCCATATAGACAAAATTTTATAATAGCTCTTTTTGTGGTGACAAAGAATTAAAAACTAAGGTGATATCCATTAATTGGTGAATGACTGAACAAATTACTATATATGAATGTGATGGAATTCTGTTGTGCTCTAAGAAATTATAAAGGGGATAGTTTTAGAAAGACCTGGGAATACATATAAAATGACACAAAGTAAAGTGAGCAGAACAAAGAGAACAATATACACAGTAAAATCATTATCTTTTTTTACATAATAAAAGATAATCAATTGTAAAACTCATCAACACAATAAACCACCATAATCCGAAAGGACTAATGATGAAAAACTGCTATCTATCTGCAGAAAGATGGAGTGTGGATTGAAATGTATGTGTGTGTTGTGTGTGTGTGTGTGTGTGTATCTTTCTCCCTCTTATCTTCCTGCTCCTCTCCACCTGCCCTAAACATGGGTAATGCAGAAATTTGTTTTGCATGACTTCATATTTGCAATAAGTTTTACATTTCTTGCCTTATGAATCGGCAGGTGAGGTGGTAGGAGAAGAGGGAAAGAATCTAGAACTAAAAATAAAATAAAATTGAATCTTAAATAAATCATCACAATGATTTTTTTAAAAGATACCATCTCTTCCTCACTTTCTCCTACCAAAACAAGATATCAGAAGGCCCAGAGGAAAACAAATCACTTTTATCTGAAGGAGAAAATTGATGTTGGGATTATAAGCCACTAAAAAGATTGTAAGAAAGAATATGATATTATAATAAAAAAGACTATGAAATACCATATGATATTAACTTGCTATGAGAGAATAAATTAAATACTACCTTAAGATAGGATGATATTGTAAATTAATCTCAAATTTGTATGCCATCATGTCTGTAATTCTTCCCTTCTTGATATAATGACAGATCAGTAAGTTAGTGAGTAACTTTAGGTGTCTATCTGTAATATGCACACATGCATCTTTTTGTGTCTTATTCATATCAAAATTGCTCCTGGCTGTATCTTTATGTAGCCAGTAAAAAGAAATCTTAACATGGCAAATAGATCTTTCTGGGTCTAGTATTGATTCTTTAATGGTTCAACTGTTAGAAAAATCCAAGATAGTAAGGAGGACTTTGTGGCCTAGTAAATTTGTAGAGTTTTCCTAATATATATTCTGTTGGAGATATTATCTTAACTAGCAATGAAGAAACTGGAATAAATTAGAGAGCACCATCATAAGTTTCATTTCCCTGAGAAAATGGAACATACAATCTTTTCATTCACAGGCTGTTTTGGTGGAACTCACTGACTGAATCATTGCACTGATAGTTTCTGGGCAACTAAAGCATACTTCTACATTATCTCTTTGAAAGTGGAACGGGACACAACCTCTGCCAGCTATTTTTTTGTGAACTATTCTATTAATACCAATCAAATTGAGAAAATGATCAAATGAAATTGCATTTTGAGCATCATAAGCTGTGTAATGTCTATTCTGTTAAATTGGGGCCTATAATTGCTTCTCTACTGAAAAGATACAACAAAGACAGCAATCATGGCATGTCATTATCCCAGACTAGAAAACCGGCCTTTGCAGTGAGGACTTCAAAGGCTTGTGGTTCTCGAATTGCATTTGGCTGCTATTGTTGAAGCGCAGGCAATCTTGATTAGGTGTTTACACTGAGGTAAGGCTCAGAGCACAGAGAGTCTGAGTGCCTGGGTCTAGAGCCATTAAAAAATTGTACATTATGTTCCTCGCTTTGAAGTGAGGGTTTGTAGGTAGGAAAGCAACTCAGATTGAGTACAGCTGAGCTAGATTGGGCTGCTACTTCTCTCTCAAAAGAAATTCATCAGGTTCTTAGAGAATCTGAGTGTGCCACAAAAAGTTGATGCTTTACCAAATGTTATATGAATTAGTGGGTTTGTGTATAAAATCACAAAAGTATACATAGCATGCTGCTTTTAATTTCTATAATTTCTGAAAATTTTCTCTTAAAAAACACTTCTTAAATTTAGGGTGCAGCAAGCTCATATTAACTTACTATTTTCTTTGTCTGCACTTTAGCTTGGCTGATATTTATTAAACATCCATTTAAATCAAAGAGCTTTATAATGAAGTTTTGACTTCTTAGCATGCTAGCCATAATTCTTCCCTTCTTGGTTTAATGACTGATTAGTTAGTGAGTGATCTGAAATATCTGTTTATATGATCCACATGTAATATATGTATATGTGTTTTTGTATGTCTTATTCATATAAAAGTTACTTGTGGCTGCTGTCTTTATACATCCATTAGAAAGAATCGAAACATGGCTAATAACCTACTACCCCTTTATACCCCTTCCCTACTGACCATTTACCACATCTATGTTACACAATAGGATTTAAAGAATCTCAGAAGTCACTGAATTCAATTTCCTTATTTCACAGACTAAGTTATATGACTTGCCCAAGGGCTACATGGACAGTAGTAAGTGGCAAAAACAAGATCTCAAACCAGTCAGGTCTTTTGATACCAAATCTAAAACCTGTGCTCTTTATTTTTGGGTAGGAAACGGAAATGACTGTTAAACTCTTTCATAGCAAAACGTATAAACTTTTAGTTGTGCTACAATTTACTTTTCAAGTACTATTATTATGGTCTACGATATATACAGTATGACAGGACTTTTTATCTCATTAAGTAAAATAACTCAGAATTATGTTATACACATACTTACTTAACTGAAAATAAAGTTTCCTGTCATATCTGAAACATATCTTCTCATTGTGAGATGACTAAGAATGCTTTTTAGCATATCAGAACTTTTGACTCAAATTTTCTAAGAAGAATTCTGCTTATTCCTTTGAATCAAATTTGGATGTACACTAAATCCAAGCAGTTACAATTCAACAAAATAGAGCCTATGAACTAATGGAATAAATACATTACTATGTGCACAAAGGAACAAAATATTCTAACATTACTATGGAGTTAGCCAGATAGTTACTCTGGCAGGAACAGTTTCATTTTTCTGTTTGTGTCTTTAGTACCTGACACAGAGTAGGTACTTAATAAATATTTACTGAATGATTGATAGGGTAACTTTAGCTATTAGACTCACAGTCAAAAGCTTGGAGTAACAAAAACAAATTCTGAAGACATTTTTAAATGCCTATAAATAAAGTTCTGCTGTTTTAGAGTTTCTCAGTCTTATTCAGAGTTCATTTTAAAAAAAAATTTAGGCATAGGGTACCTAAATTACTTACTTCAAGAATGAATAATTATCTTGACAACAACCTAAAATTAATTACTATAACTTTGATAGGGGGAAAGGGAAGTAAAGCCTAATAAGCTTCTTACAAAAGAGGGGAAAACTACCCTATTGGATTTTTAGATGTAAATTAAGAGACTATAAATAATACACATCAAGGAGGTATAGTACATAAAGTACTAGGCTTGGTATCAGGAAAATTATCTGAGTTCAAATTCTGCCTCATATACTTACTAGCTATGTGACCCTGGGTAAGTCACTCAATCCTGTTTGCATCAGTTTCTCAACTGTAAAATGAGCTAAAGAAGGAAATGGCAAACCATTTAAGTATCTCTGCCAAGACAACCCCAAATGGAGTCACAAAGAGTTGAACATGATCGAAATAACTGAATCCCACAATTATTTGTTAATTTCTCAAAACGTGGGTTACATTTTCAGTTTACATAAAATTAATAAATGCAGGGGTTTGACTCATTTTTATGAGCAGAAATTAATGTATCAATATTTTCTTGAACTATGACATGGGTGCATAACATTTTTACACACAGGGTGGGTCACAGCAGTTACACTGTCAAAGAAAAAAAGGCCACTCAGAATAGATATGGTCGGAAAAATTTAGGCTATAAAGCGAGTTTGATTTTGATTCCTGGAAAAATTATAAATTATACTATTAAAGACATGGTTTGTGAACACTTTAGAAACATAAGCAATGATCACTAAGAAGCAGTAAGGTCCATCCATAACATACCCAAACCTCATTTCATTTTTTTACTCTAATCAGGGAAGTGTGGTAAATACATAGTTTACCTAGATTTCAGTCAATCAGGAAACATTTAATAAGCATTTACTACATACCAGGCACTATATTAAGTCCCACAGACACAAAGAAAGACAAAAGATAATCTGGCTCACAAGGAATTCAAAGTCTAATAGAGAAGGCAGCATGCAACAATTACATATGAACAAAACATATACAGAATAAATTAGAAATAATAAAAAGAGGAAAAGCATGAACATTAAGGGAGATTGGAAAAAAGTTGCTGTAGAATTTGGGGTTTTATTTAGGTCTTGAAGACCCAAAATAAAGCCAAAAAAGACCCAAAAAAGACACAAGGGAAAAAGGAGAGGGGAAAGAGTTCTAGGCTTGGAGGATAGCTGGTAAAAACACCCAGAATGGTGAAATGAAATGCCTTTTTAGAACAGTGTCATTAGGTCACAGAGTACCTGAGGCTGATAAAAGTGTAAGAAGACTGAAAAGGTGTTTGTGTAATGTAGGGGAGTGGGGAATCATGAAGGGTTTTGAACATAAGTAGTATATTTTCTATTTGAAGCCACTGGACATATTACTCTCTTCTCTATAATTTTCTTGGACCAGTTCTCTCTCTTTACATGCCTACTTAACTCTTCCTTCTTAGTCTCCTTTGCTGGAGCTTTATTCAGGAAATACTTGCTAATTGTGAGTATCCCAGGGCTCTGTCCTACATCATATTGTCTTTTTCCTCTATACTATTTCATTTGATGATATCATCAGTTTTCATAGATTCAATTATTATTGTTATGCTGATAATTCTCTCTTTTTGTTTGTAGTTATTTTACTTTTTATTTTAATTTTTTTATTACAGCTTTTTAATTTTCAAAACATATTATGCTAATTCTCAAATCTATTCAGACCTATCTTCTCTACTAATTATTATCCATCAGTACTGAAATTTAATTGTCTATCAGATGTCTAAACTATCAGAAGACTAAACTAAATATATCCAAAATAAAACCAATTATTTTCCCCCTAAAGCCTTCTCATTTTTCAAAGTTGTGCATTACTATGGAGGCAACATCATCCTTCCCATCTCCCAAGATTGCAACCTAGGTCTCACCTTGATTCCTTATGATGTAGTCACCCGTATCCAATCTATTTCCAAGGCCTGTCAATTTCATATTTTCATTGTCTCTCAGAGACACCTTCCTCACTTCTCTAATATAACTACCACCTAGATTGCAGGCTCTCCTCTTACACCTTACTTACTTAGCCTAGTGGTTGGTCTGACTGCCACAAGTCTTTCTCTATTTCACTCCATTCTCCACATAATAACCAAGATAAAGTGAAGCTCTAACCTTGTCATCTCATACTTAATAAACTGCAGTTGGCTCCCTATTACCTCCAGGATCAAATAAAATATCCTTTGTTGAATATTTAAAACTTTTCATAAACTAACCCTTCTCCATCACAATACAATATCTGCCTTTAGAGTTTTCTTATACCTTATATCCCCTAAATACTCTTCAATATAGTGACACTGGACTCCTTAGTTATTTCTTGGCAAAACAATCAATCTATCAGCATTTTCTTTTCTTTTAAAAATAATTTATTAATGCTTTATGTTTCTTACATCACTACAATACCCTATATATCCCTCCCTTTCCTCTTCTTTAAGAGTCATCCATTATAATAGGATTTTTTTCTTTAAAGAGGAAAAAAAATGATCAATACATTGAGGAAGACCAAAAACTTGTGCAATATTTGATACCAGTGTCTCCCCCACCTCCATAAAGCGGTAGGCTGGGGGGTATTTGGAAGTGCCTTCTAATGTCCTTTCATTTAAGTCCCACTTTTAATTTTATTACATCAACTTTTGCGTCTTTTTGGTATATCATTCTTCTTTCCACTTACATTTTTGCGTTACTGTGTATATTGTTTTCTTGGTTCTTGATTACTTCAGTCTGCATTAGTTCATGTAGATTTTTCCTTGTTAATCTGCATTCATCACAGACATAATTTCTTATAGCATAGTGATATCCAATATATCACAATTTGCAATGGGTCATCTTCTTTGTTTCCAATTCTTAGCTATAGCATAAAGTTGTTGTTTGTTATAGTTGGGTCCGACTGTGACTCCGTTTTTGGGGTTTTCTTGGCAAAAATACTGGAAGTTTGCCATTGCTTTTTCTGGCTCATTTCACAGATGAGAAAACTGAGGCAAAAAGTTAAAGGTCTTGGCTCAGGGTCACACAACTAGTAAATGTCTGAGATCAGATTTAAATTCCAGGCCCAGAACTCTATCCACTGAATTACCCTGAAAAAAAGTACTGCTATAAATCTTTTGGAGTATATGGGTTCCTTCTTCTTATACATAGCTTCCTTAGGGGTATTTACCCAATAATAGAGTTGCTGGTTTAAAGGGCATAGACATTTTAGTCATTTTTCATAATCCTAATTTGCTTTCCAATGGTTTTTACCATTTTACAGCTCCACCAATAATGTATTTGTATACCTATCTTTCTACAACTCCTGCAATTCTTTGTTATTTTTGCCAATTTGTAGGGTATAACATAAAACCTCAAGAGTTGTATTGATTTTTATTTCTCTTATGATTATTGATTTGGAGCATTTTTCATGTGGTTGTGAATACTTTCTAATTCTTTGAGAACTGTCCATGCTGGGGAATGATTATTAGTAATATTTACTGTTTACATATCTTATATATCAAATCTTTATCAGAGAAATTTGATGCAGAGATTTTTTTCCCATCCAATCACTTCCCTTCTTATCTGAGATGCAATAATGTTTCTCTATGCAAAAACTTTTCAGTTTCAAGTACTCCAAGTCATCTATTTTATTTTTTGTAATTACCTATACGGTCACCCTGGACATTTTCAAAGAATACTCTTTCCTCATATCTCAGTTTATCAGCTTTCTTTAAATCCCAGTTTGTTTGCATATTGCTGTTTGCATGTTGTCTCTCCCATTAGAATATGAGTCCTCCCATTGATTCATTGTTGGTGGAGTTGTGAACGAATCCAACCATTTTGGAGAGTAGTTTGGAACTATGCTCAAAAAGTTATCAAACTGTGCATACCCTTTGATCCAGCAGTGTTACTACTGGGATTATATCCCAAAGAGATTATAAAGAAGGGAAAGGGACCTGTATGTGCACGAATGTTTGTGGCAGCCCTTTTTGTAGTGGCTAGAAACTGGAAACTGAATGGATGTCCATCAGTTGGAGAATGGCTGAATAAATTGTGGTATATGAAAATTATGGAATATTACTGTTCTGTAAGAAATGACCAACAGGATGATTTCAGAAAGGCCTGGAGAGACTTACACGAACTGATGCTGAGTGAAATGAGCAGGACCAGGAGATCATTATATACTTCAACAACAATACTAGATGATGACCAGTTCTGATGGATCAGGCCATCCTCAGCAACGATCAACCAAATCATTTCTAATGGAGCAGTAATGAACTGAACTAGCTATACCCAGAAAAAGAACTCTGGGAGATGACTAAAAACCATTACATTGAATTCCCAATCCCTATATTTATGCACACCTGCATTTTTTATTTCCTTCACAAGCTAATTGTACAATAATTCAGAGTCTGATTCTTTTTGTACAGCAAAATAATGTTTTGGTCATGTATACTTATTGTGTATCTAAGTTATATTTTAATATATCTAACATCTACTGGTCATCCTGCCATTTAGGGGAGGGGGTAAGAGGTGAAAAATTGGAACAAGAGGTTTGGCAATTGTTAATGCTGTAAAGTTACCCATGTATATATCCTGTAAATAAAAGGCTATTAAATTAAAAAAAAAAAAAGAATATGAGTCCTCCAAGGGCCCAGACTATCTTTTGCCTTTCTTTGTATACCAGAGTTTAACACAGTGTTGGCACATTTTGTTGTTGTTCAGTTGTTTATAGCTGTGTCTAACTCTTTGTGATCATGATTTTCTTAGCAAAGATATTGTTAAATTATTAGTCTCAAAAATGAAAAGGGAGAATTTTCCACTAACGAAGAGGAAATAAGAGCAATAATTAGGAGCCACTTTACCCAACTTTATGCCAATAAATTTGATAACCTAAGTGAAATGGAGGAATACCTGCAAAAATACATATTGCCCAGATTAACAGAAGAGGAAATAAATTACTTAAATAGTCCCATTTTAGAAAAAGAAATAGAGCAAAGATACTGGAGTAGATGCCATTTCCTTCTCCAATTCATCTTACAGATAAGGAATTAAAGCAAACAGCGTTAAGTGACTTGAACTTAGTAAGTTAAGTCTTCCTGACTTAAGACTGCATCCACTGTGCCACCTAACTGTCCTAGCCTGGCGCTGAGTAAGTACTTAATAAATATCTTACTGATGTCATAAAGTCATTGAGCATACTATATACTATTGTACTGGTCTCAAAGTAGATCTCTAAAGTAGAGGTCTCGATCTTGAAGTCAACCAGCAGTTTAGCAACTGAATATTTATTTCTGCATCTCTGGAAGACATCAATTCAAAAAAGCATTTTGACATTTCAAATGTGCTTGGCACTGTTGCTAAGTGATGGATACAAAAGCCAAATAGTCCCCAACTTCAAGGAGCTTATATTATACAAGAGAGTTATAACATGTATAGAGATAAGTAAACGAGCCTCTTAAAGAAGGTGGCACTTGAACTGAGCTTTGAATAGAGATAGGAGTTCCAAAAAACATAAGTGAAGAAACAGAATTTCAGGCATAGGTTAATAACTCTTACAAGGGAAAAGAGACTGAACATGACGTATGAGTAATGACAAGTATGCCAGTCTGGCTTGAGTATACGAGCTCATGAGGGGTGTTATGTGTAATATAATCAATTCTGGAAAAAAAGAAGGCAAGAGTCATATTGTGGAAAGCTTGAAATACCAAGATAAGTTTGTACTTTATACAACAGGCAATTTTATACAAGGCAAAAAGAATCTACTGATTTCTCGAGCAAGAAAATGACATCTTTGCTACAGAGACATCAAACTGGCAGCTATGTGGAAGTTAAGACTGGAGATGTTAGGCAGAATATAGGAAGACCAATTAAGAAACTGATGAAACTAATTAGTTAAATCTGTAAATTACAGAAGTTATTACATAAATGAAAACATGTGGAGGCAGAATAAATGAAAAGCCAATTAATTGGATATAGGGAGGATGAGTAAGAATTTAGAGCTGAGGCTGACTCTAAGGTTAGGAACAGATCACTAAAAAATGGCACTAACTAAACTTGACAAAATAGGAAACTAAGTACGGGAAAAGCGTTTAAATGAAGAAATATAAAGAGTTCAATGTTCTATTTGGGATGTTCATGGGACATGAAGATAAGAGATTTTTAATGTGCAGGTGGAGTTGAAGACCTCAAGTTCAGGAGACAAGTGAGACCTGAATATGTTCATCTGAATTGTTATCTATAATAGAGATGTTAATTTAATATAGGGAAGCTAATGAGCTCATAAAAATAATGTAAAGAAAGAAGAGAAAAAAGGCCAATACTGAGCCCTCAGGTATATCTAGGTATCTTAGGGAACTACATGAGTGTTGTTCTCATGAGACTGAGAAGAAACAGCACAAGTAGCAGGTAAATCAATGTAGAGCCAATATCTTAAAAGCTCAAAGAGAAAAGATTATTGTAAAACAAAAGATTGGTCAACAGGGCCAAAAGCTATAACGAGGTCAAGAAGCAAAGGGACTAAGAAAAGGTATGACCAGCACAGATAAAATTAGAATTGATTAGGATTTGTACCAAATAAGTTTCATTGTCAGGATGGGTAGCATAGTCATTCAGTTAAAAAAAAAAATGAGTACCTAGTATGTGTTGATATACTACACATGAAAAAGGTTGTCTGTTATATACCTTAAGTATAACAATAAAATAACTTAAGTGTTGTTCAAAATTATCATTGAATCTGAAGGTATGTATAAAAATGACCGTATATCACTAACCAGGTAGGTAGCAAAGTAGATAGAATGCTGGACCTGAAATTAGGAATATCTAAGTTTAAGTCTGGCTTCAGACACTAACTAACTAGTTATGAGAGTCAGGGCAAATTACTTAACTTCTGTCTGCCTCAGTTTCTTCATTTGTAAAATGGGGATAACAATACCATCTACTTCTCAAGGTTGTTTTAAGGATAAAATGAAATAAAAATTGTAAAGCACTTCTCATAGTGCCTGGCAAATAGTGCTAATTATATTAGCTACCATCATGATGGGCATGTAAATAGTAGTACAGTAGATACAGCAATGTATTTTGAATCAGGAAGACATCTTCCTGAGATTAAATCTGGCCTCAGATTCCTATTAGCTGTGTAACCCTAGGGAAGTTAATTATTTCTGTAGGCTTCAGTTTCTTCTTTTGTAGAAAAAGTTGGAAAAGGAAATGGTAAATCTATTTATTATCTTTGCCAAGAAAAACTCAAATGGAGTCATTAAGCGTTGGATAAAACTGTATAACAAATCACCATCATTATTGCTATAAAACAAATATAACTAGTAATAATGACCAAGACATGAATTATATAGAGCTTTTTATGGGCATTCCAAAGTTGCTGTGACAATATAAAATATATATAATTCAAAATCATAAAAAATGAGTGTAATACTTGATTTGTACTTATAAGACACTAACAATTAGAGAAGCCTATTAGGAGATTTAACTTCAGCAATCATCTTATTATGTATATACTGTAAGAGATACAAAGACAAAATGAAAAATAGTTCCTATAATTAAAATGTTTACATTTTGAAAGAAGAAAATATAAAAAGTTATGAAATAATTGAGAAGAGAAGTGCACTAACAATCAGAGGACTTTCTATAGAAAGTGACAAGTGAGTATTGAAGGAAACTAAGACTTCTGAGTCAAAGATGAAGCAAAAGTACCTTTCCAGAGAATGACCAAGAAAGGAAGACTGCTGGCAGATAACAAATCAAATGAGAAAAATCTATTTAATATCAACATCACAGAATTATGGAGAGAATTCTTTGAGAGAAGTACATGCAGGCAGAATCACTATCTATAAATGCCTCTGTTGCATCTTACCCTGTCTTTCCTCTGTCCAAGGTTCATATCTCTGTCCAACATAACCTTCTTGGGGCTATGTCTACATGCAGGAGGGCCTGTTATTATTTGGATTTATTTTATTCTTTACATACAACTCGAAGAAAGATATTATTGATGTGAAGATTATGGTGTAGAAATTTACTTTTATCCTACTTCGTCACCAAGTAAGTGGGAAATGAAAACTGGCATGATTTTTAAACACGTTGTTATATAGTACAATGACAAAAAGAGGTGAAGCACAAGGTTAAGATTAGGACTTGGGGCATTTGCTTTGACTCTGTAGCACTAATTTAGGCAAATCACAATTTCTCTGTTTCCTAGAGTTCACTCCTGACTCTCCAGCCATATCTACCTTAGCATGGAAGAATTATCATCCTTGTCCACCTCTCCCTATCCTACCAGCTCCCCAAGTTTACTATACTCCCATATATCTCTTCCATATTTCTCTTCCATAGGACCTTACTCAGGTACCCTTTTCTTTTCACTCTACTCCAACTGATTCTGTAACCATGAAGCTTGATCAAATCAGTTCTCCCAATATTTCTGGATAGTGTTTAATAAATCTATTTCCCTATGGCCCAATTCACCAGGCCCTACTCACCATTCCCAGTTATTTTTATTTAGAACCAAATCTCCCTTCCTGGCCACAACTTTCCTTTATACTCTGTCTCTGTCAATAGAAAATAAAAACTTTGAGGGCAGAGATTGTCTTTGCTTTTTGAATATATATTCCTCCTGCTTAATACCCAATAGTAAGCACTTAATACTTTTTCATTCATTTAATATTTATAAAAATGTTTGCTGCTTATTTCAGAGAAATAAGAGAATTGAAAATAAACTCCTATAATGTCCTCTTCCAATTTCTTAGTAGAAAAGAAATGGATACATACATACAAATTGTTAGGGTATTTATATTCAAAATTATTTCCTAACTTTGTTGATCTTCAAAGTCCTATTTGAAAATGAACAAAAAAGTTCACTTTCAAGATTTCATTTCTTTCAATAATAGATCACAGACTAAGGATACTTTTATAAGCTTCAGACATAAAAATTTTCATTACTGAATAAATCATAATCTAAAATAAAGGCCAGAATACATAGTCTTTGTGCTGACTGTGAAGCATAGGTGCCCTCTAGTGTGGTAGTTTTTGCATTAGCTCTTTTGCTTCATCTTAAAAAAATATATAGATACATACATACATACGTATCAATCTATATTTTTCTATATCAATATTATGTTTCAAAGTCCTAATATGGTGATCTTTTAGATTTTCAGTTTCATTTTAGTGGAAATGAAGAAATAACATATTATATGTAATACAGTGGAATGTATGATGATCTTTATAGTAGTTTTGATCTTAGCCTCTTTATTGTTCCCATATTAAGAGAAGTAACAATTTTGGAGGGATGAAGCTCAGAGAATGTTACCTGGGAAATGTTAAGACTAATAAAATTTTTGTATTTTTTCATACTTATTTGAAGTTTTTGTTGTTTTTACTGGTTTTTTAACCATGTCTGTGATGTTATCAGTAGGGAATGTTATCTATCTACAAAAGAAGATCACTACCTTCTCTGAAACTTAAAAGCTGCTTGGAAAACCAAGAGGTTCAATGACTAACCTAACTTTTTTATCTGTCAGAAGCAGAACTTGAACCCATGTGTTTCTAACATCTAGGCCATGTTGCTTCTCATTTGGAAAATTACTGATAAGCGATGTTTATACCAATATGACAGAAAGACTACACAATACTAATAAAAATAGCAATAACAGTGGACATTTATGCCAAGGGTATAGAAAGACCATCCAATGATGGCAATAGAAACAATAATAACAATAATGGTAATAAGAGTTGACAAAGCATTTCCAATTTTATAAAGAGCTTTTGATATGTGACGTCCTTTATGCCTTACAATAATCCAGTGAGATTAGTCTGAAGATATTATTATACCTGTAATATCATGATGATAGGCAATATTGTGCCAGAATGCTGGAGCTGGATTCAGGAAAAATTGGATTGAAATACTTCTGATGTTTACTTGCTATAGCACCCTTTCCAATTTTTCTTATTACTGTAGAGACCATTGCTATCTTCTTGTACCCCAGGCTCTTAACCTAGATATCATTCCCAACTTTACTCTTTCACCTCCCACATCCAATCTATTGCCAAAATCTAATTAACCTTTGTCAGTATCTCTCAGCTACAACCCCTTCTCTATTCCGACCCTGAAACCACCTAATATAGGCTTCCCGATCACCTCATGTCTAAACTATATAGAGAGCAGCTGAATGATCCTCAGCCTCAAGCCTTTTCCCACTCTAGACCATCCTCCATTCAGCAATCAAAATGATCTTCTCTAAAAGCTGGGTCTAATCAGGCCACCTCTACTGACTTCAATAAACTCCAGTGGCTCCCTCTCACCTCCAGAATAAAATACAAAACCTTATTTGGCACTCAAAATCTTTTATAGTTTGTCCCGCCACATCCCAATTTTCAATCTTACATTTCATTCCTTTCTCTCTTACTCTCACCATATACTCTGTGGTCCAGTGACACTGGCCTCTTGGCTTTACCTTTAAACAGACAGTCCAGGGCAGCTGGGTAGCATAGTGGATGGAGCACTAGCTCTGAAGTCAGGAGGACCTGAGTTCAAATCTGGTCTCAGACACAACACTTCCTAACTGTGTGACCCTGGGTAAGTCACTTAACCCCAATTGTCTCAGCAATAATAAATAAAAAAAATTTTTTAAGTCTATCTTTTAACTGGGAATTTTTTCTGGCTGCCCCCCATGCCTGGAACACTCACCTTCCTCCATTATGACCACAGACCACTCTGACTTTCTTCAAATCTTTCCTTATGCCTCTTAATTCTAGTGCTTTTATTCTGTTGATTATTTCCAATTTACCCTATATATACATTTTTTGTACAGTTATTTATGTTATCTTTCTCATTAAGTAATAAGGTCCTTGAGTACAGGGGATTAACATAACTTTCTTGTATCTCCAGGGCTTACTTATTAATTACCTCAGTATCTTACACACAGTGGGCACTTAATGTTTACTGACAGTTATGAGAAATGCTATCAGAGACATATACATAATAATAGCCATAATGTAGAATTTCCTACCACTTGAGGATATAATCTAACTTCATAGATATGGAAATTCAAACAATATATGAATGCTTTTTCCTCTGGCACAAAAACATTAAATGAGACTAATTAGAAGATGCCATCAATACCCTGGAGTCAAGAGGACTTGAGTTCAAATCTGATCTCAAACACTTAACACTTCCTAGTTGTGTGACCCTAGGCAAGTCACTTAATCTCAATTGCCTTAGGGAAAAAAAAGATTCCATCAAGTCAATGTTACTCTAGTCAAATTAATTTCCAAGGCAGGAATTTTTTTTTTTTTTTCTTCAATCTGTATTCAGATATAATCAGTTCTTTCTCTGAGTATGTATAGCATTTTTCTTCTTCGGTCTTGGATCACTGTCTTGCTAAGAATAGCAAAGTCATTCACAGCTGATCACTCCAAACATTGCTATTACTTTGTACACAATACATTTCACTTTGCTTGAGTTCATGGGGGACTTCCCAGGTTTTTCTGAGAGCATCATTTCCTATAGAATAATAATAGTCCATCGTAATCACATACCACAATTTATTTAGCCATTCCCCAATAGGTTGGCATCCCCTCAATTTCCAATACTTTATCCTGAGAAGAGAGCTGCTATAAACATTTTTACATATATAGGCCAAGAACAGAGTTTTAAAAGAACCTTCATTATCTCCTAATTATCTATCTAATCATGTCCAAACCCCTAGTGTTTTAAACCCTTCACAACTTGGCTCCAATCTACCTTTACAGTTTTGCTCCTCATTTTATCATCTAGTCCACATTTTAGGTGGATTAGATTAATGATTATCCCTTGTTGGAATACATGGGAGAGTTGTTGGAATACATGGGAGCCACCTGACAGTGGCTGCTGGAGATCCAACCAGAATGGATCTCCTAGTGTGAGAGGATGATACCAGGAGACTGAGAGGCAGTTGCTGTTTTCTGACCTCTCTGATTGAGAGGCCGTTGTGTTGTCTGACCTCTCTCCTCTTCCCTCTACCTCCAATTTATCTCATTCCTAGTCTGCAACACCTGTGTCGGCAAAGGCTGCCCTGCAACTCCTTCAGATGCTATGATCCACAACTGTGGGAGCTCTCCAAGAATTGACTTGCCTCTTAACAATCCCTTAAACTGTCTTGAAATTCTCCTGCCTCATGTCATTCTCTACATACGGAATTTCAATGAATCTCAGATTCAATTCAACAAGCATTCATTAAGTGCCTTATTTGAGCAAGACATTGTGCTAAGGTATTGGTGATACAAAGAAAACAAGGAAACATAGTTCAAGCTTTTGATGAGCTTACTATTACCAGAGATGTTGGGAGCTCTCTGATACAAATCATTCTTGAAAAAGACCTCCCCTTCCCTATCCTAATTTACCAGTTGTATGATTATCTATCCTGTTGCTGGAGATCCTTAGTGAAGAAGAAAACCATTACTTCTTGAGACCGCCAATTTTATTCTTAGATGACTCTAAAAGTTTTTCTTTAGAACAACTAAATTTTCTTCTTTGCAACTCATTGCTTCTAATTCTTCCGTGAGCCCAAGAAAAGCAAACTTCATCTTTTTTCCCCTTAACAATCCTTCAAATGCTTTAATACAAGAACCATGTCATTCTCAATCCTCTGCCTTCTTCCTTCTGCAAGCTGAACATTTCCCATTCCTGAAAAGGAATGAAGGAAACTTCAGCTGATACTCATATAGCCTGGTCATGCTATGAGCATGAGGCCATTCACCATCCTACGTATTTTTAAGCTTATTAGTATCCTTCCTACAGTAGGATGCCCAGAAAAAAATAAATTTTAGGTAAGATTTGCAAGATAGTATGCTGTAGCAGAAAGAATAGTGACTCTGAAATCAGGAGACATGAGTTCAAATTCTACCTCTGGCAATTCCTACCTGTTATCTTTAATCATGGCAGCTAAGTAGCACAGTGGATAGCATGCTGCCCTGGAGTCAGGAAGATCTGACTACTTACTAGTTATGTGACCCTGGGTAAGTCACTTAATCTTGTTTGCCTTAGTTTCTGATTTGTAAAATGAGAAGGAAATGGTAAACTATTCTAATACCTTTGGAAAAACCCATGATCAAAAGTCCATTGGGGTCATAGAGTCAGATACAACTAAACAACTACTTTAATCAAGTCACTAAACTTATCTGGGTCTGAGTTTCATTTTTATAATGGGGAGGGGGGAAGGACTGGATTAGAGGATTCCTAAATTACTTTCTAGCTTTAGATCTAAAATCTTATGAGAAGAGAAGACTATCACTTCTCTAATTTAAGATATGTTTCCCTTAATCTAGCCTAATAATATGTAAGCTTTGTTTATTAACACAATATTGTTAACTCAAATTGACCTTGGAATGTTATTCCAACTCCTACTTCTCAATGTGAGTATCATGCCTAGAACTGAAAAGACTAGAAGCTTGGGCCAAGACCTACAGCCATTACCAATGTACTATTAGACATCCAAAGCTAGATGTATAGGCATCTCAAACTCAATATGTGCAAAACAGAATTCGTTATCTTTCCCCCTAAATTCTCCCTTCTTCTGAAGTTCCCTACTGTTACTGAGGGCACTACTATCCCAGCATTCATTAAGGTTTATATATTTAATATTATTCTTAATTCCTCTCTCACAGTCACCCTATATATTCATCCAATCTGTTGCCAAGAATTTCTACCTTCATAATATTTCTGTTTATATATATCCCTTTCTCTTTTCTGATACTGTCACCACCATGGTGCTACCACGGTACATTCCCTCATTATCCCTGGACTAATTTAAAAAAAATTGTTTTCAATAATAGTTTTTATAATATTTTGATTCCTATTTTCCTTTCTCCTCCCCAAAGATATCAATCTTTCTGATGTAGATTATACAGGTACAATCATTAAACATATTTCCACATTAGTTAGGTTGTAAAAGAACAAGAACAAAAGGGAAAAACCACGAGCAAGAAAAATCATAAAACAGTGAAAATAGTATGCTTTCATCTGCATTCAGTCAGTCCTAGACTATTACAATGGCCTGGCGGTGGGTCTTCCTGCTTCAAATCTCTCATCATTTCCTCAGTTGCCAAAATGATACTTTAAAAGCACAGATCTGATCATGCCTCCTTAGTATCTCCAGGATCAAATATAAAGCCCTCTGTTTAGCTATAAATACACTTCACAGCCCAGTCCTTTCCTACTTTTCCAGTTTTCTTTTACTTAAGATTCACTTCCTCATTCTCTATGACCCAACAAGTTCACCTAGCTATTCCCAGAACCAGACCCATGTTTTTCTTCAAGACTCAGCTAAAATTCCATATGCTGCAGAAAATCTTGTTTAGTCCATCCAATACTAGTGCCTTTTTTTCTGAGATTACCTGTCATTTATACTGTATATATCTTGTTCATATATAGTATTTTGCATGTTATCTTCCCCATTATAATGTCAATTCCTTGAAGGTTGGGACCTTGTGTTTCTGCCTTGATTTGTATGTCTAGAGTAATGACATGTCATAGAATTGGAACACAAAGGTATTTGAGGAATTCTGTTTGACTAGACCATGAAATGCTGGAAGAGGAGTAATGTAAAATATGGCTGGCAAGATAAGTTGGAGATAGTTTGTAAAGGGCTTCAAAAGCCAAGTAGAGTTTACGTTTTATCTTAGAGAAACAAAGTAAATAGGTAAAAATCACTTATATTTACTGATCATGCTACTTCCCTACTTAAAAAAAATACCATGGCTCATTATCTCCAGGACCAAATAAAAAATCCTCCGTTTAGCTTTTAACACCCTTCACAGCCTGGTCCTTTTCTACTTTTCCAGTTTCCTTACACTTGACTCCCTTTCACATTCTTTATGATCCAACAACATTCATAGTAGAGAAGTAATATGGTCAGGGAAAAACCCCAAACATATCTGGCAGTTGTGTGGAAGATGTATTAATTGTACTTCAGATGTAAAGTCAAAAAGAATGAAACCTCAGGCTTCAAAACATGGTATTGTCTGGTCTCAGATCCTTTGATGAGTTCTAGATAACTCACCAAAGACCTGATGCTAGCCTAAAGCCCGAGATATCAGAAAAGATGCCAAAAGGACAAGGGCCCTGGACAGCAGGCCTGACACAAAGTCAAGTGTACATTCCACATGTTGTATATCCATTGGGATGTAGGTTCTAAGCTGGTGCCACTGATTAGCTTAGTATGACATCTAGGGACTTAAACCTCTGGCCCAAATTTTCCTCCCCTACCTGAAGTATTCTAATATTTATAGAAATATACCCCTTTCAAAGCTGCTCTTCATCATCATAGGTCTCTGGAAAGGAGAAGTTTCAATCAAGTGATCCTTTCCCAATCCTACAGTTAGCAAATTCAAACCTCAAGCTACCCATATTCCTGTGATTCAATTATGTCTTTTGGGTGAATAGTCCTTCTCCTGAAGGACTCAATCCTAACACTTCTCATTCCCTTTTTATTTTCCCTTCCCCATAGTGGCCTCTTGAATCTGTGTTTCATCATTTAAAAAATTCTCTTCATCTTACAACTGTTCTTTTTAAAAATTTTTCCTTCAGAGAAACCTCTCTAAGTAACTCTCAAAAAAATTTACAATTATAAAGCACCATATGAAAGATTGCTCTAAATCACTAGTAAGAGAAATGAAAATCAAAACAACTCTGAGGTTGAAAGGTGAAGCCTTTCATCTTTCACCTTTACCTTTCAACTAACAAGATGATAAAGAGATAGAAATAGTGAAGGTTGGAGTCATAGTAAAAAGAGAGATACATTAGCACATTGTTGATGGAATTGTAAATTAGTCCAACCATTCTAGAAAACAATTTGTAATTTTGCTAAGAAACTGAATTAAAGGAGGAAAATACAAAGAATACAGAGAAGCATGAGAAGGCATTTATGAACTGAGGCAAAGTGAAGTAAGCAGAACCAGGAAAACAATTATATATATATATATATATATATATATATATATATATATATATATATTATAATAATTATATAAAACTAGGACAATGTAAGTGGAAATAACACCATAAGAAACTGATGCCACAAAGTAGTCATGATCAAGAAATGAAGAAAATGCGTAGCCCTCTCTGCTTTACTGAAGGGAGAGATTATGGATGTAAAATACTATATATTACTTAAAGATCTGATGGATGGATTGGTTAGTTTTACTGAACTGCTTTTTTCTTCTTTTTTTTCTCTGTTACAAGAGATGACATTTCATGTCATGGGAGAGGAATGAGGATATATGCTAATGAAGGTTATGTAAAAATAAAAGATATTAGAAAAATTTTAATTAAGTACTTGTCTCTGCTTTCAAGGTTGTATGACAAAATAAAATGCAATGCCACAATAAGACATGAAATTTGTTGTTCAAGTATAAATTTGCTTCAATAACCTTGAAAGCATGTTTTCAGAACTGGAGCATTTATCTTGATAACTCAGCTAAGTAGCTCTTGTTTGTTTGTTCATGATTATATTACAGGCACGAAGATGTAACCTAATTCTCTAAGACCATGATGCTGGTTTCCTAATCATTAAGCAACTCACCAATTGTTTATCCATCTTACCTATACTAGTCAAAAAAATGTCTAAAGGGATTTCAAGGTAGATCATTCTGCTTATCTGATTGAAACAGAAGTTTTTAATAGTAAAGCCTTGGATTCTGAAGTGCTCTAAGAGCTTTCACATTTAATATAATCATGCTATCCTTCATAGTTGAAGATGACATTATTGACTGCCTCTTTGCTTTTCCCCACCCCTCCAAGCACTACAGTATGAAGTTTAAGTTATTTTTCCAATAGAAGTAATAGATTTGTGTTTATTTATCTGTATTTACTTTCTCATGTCTTTTTTTTTTTTTTAATAACTTTTTATTGACAGAACCCATGCCAGGGTAATTTTTTACATTATCCCTTGCACTCACTTCTGTTCTGATTTTTCCCCTCCCTTCCTCCACCCCCTCCTCCAGATGGCAAGCAGTCCTATACATGTTAAATAGGTTGCAGTATATCCTAGATACAATATATGTGTGCAGAACCAGATAGTTCTCTTGTTGCACAGGGAGAACTGGATTCAGAAGGTATAAATAACTTGGGAAGAAAAACAAAAATGCAAACAGTTTACATTCATTTCCCAGTGTTCTTTCTTCAGGTGTAGCTGCTTCTGTCCATCACTGATCAATTTTCATGTCTTCTTTTGATCATATGCATATATTTTCCAGAAGGCTGATTCTTATTAAGATATAATCTATGGCCATAGACCAGGATAAAGATAACCAGTCCCCCCCCCCCCCCCAAGTTTAAACCAATGACTTAGTGGCAAAGTGGGAAAATAGTGTTGATGTAGGAAAGAGTACTATATTTATATATATATTTATATTTGAACTTGAATTCAAATCCCAGTAGTATACTACCTGTATAACTTCAAACAAATAACTAAAGTATTCTGACATGCACCAGTCTCCTACCTCTGTGGTAAGAGGAAAGAATGCTATTCAACCAGACCAGTTTTCTGCTAGTCTTCTGTGTTCCAGGGGAAGAGGAAAAATACCATTTAATCACATATCCTGCCTAGCCTTTCTGTTTGGGGAGAAAAGAAGCCATTCCTTCAACTTCTCTCATTTTTACCCTCACCTGATCTGCCTAAGAATACTCCACCCAAAGACCAAACTGCTAAGAATGTAGATAATTCAACTATCTGAATTCATTTCACAATGATTAAGAAATTCCCATTTAAAAATACTTTCACCATCCCAATAATTTTGAACCCAAAGTTGTTATTATTCTAACTCATTGTCCATTCCCTCACTGTCTGATACTTTGCCTTTCTCCTCAACCTCACTCCACCAATGTCCCCCTTTAAAGCTACTCATTCTGCTGTCTGAAATACTGATGAATAGGTAACAATCTGCTTTCATTTGAATCTTTACCATTCTGACTCCTTTCACCTTCTGGCTCTCACTGATACCTGGGCTTCTCCCCCCAAAATTGGTTTCTAGCATTAGTTGCACTTTAATTCTTTTGATTCACTGGTCAAAATAGGGTATACTCCATATTCCTCACCAATATTGCCACATTCTCTCTCGAGGACCTCTTCCCCTTTGAGGTTGACTCAATCCCTATTTACCACCATATTAAAATTCTCAAAGCTATTGTCTAATAGCTCCAGGATACTTCTATCCTCAATTAGATCAGTGTTGGGCACACAATTTTTCTTTCCTCCTCAACTCTTGCCCTCATACTATAGACCTTCAACATACATAATGATACTTTTCAAATAAATATCCTAACTTCATAGTTCCTCAACTTAGTCATTTCACATCACCCTCCCTGCCCACCTGAGGTACACACAAAGATGGTCACACCCTGCCATCTTTCCATCATCCACAAATGCACCACCTTTCATGTGTATATGAACTCCCAAACTCCCTTAACCAATTCACAATCTGTTGTCCTTCCACTTTTTTTCTGCCTTGTAGCTCAAACTCAAACACAACTCTTCTCTTGGGTTCATTTTCTTATTTATGACAAAATGAGAGAAAAATCACAAAATCATAATAAATCCTCCCAAATTCATGTTATGTAATCTAAACTGGGGTCTCATAATAGCAAGGCAATCCTTCTATACCTAAATAACTACTGTTCCACTAACCATAGATGGGTCTTCAAAACCTTTTCATCTTTCTTCAAATCTCCTGAAACTCCCTCTCAGATGGAAATCTTGCCTCATATTTCAATGGAAAAATCTGAGACTATTCACAAAAGCTCCTTCTTTACTCCCCTGTCCTCCCTCCCCTCTCTTCTCCTCCTCTCTCCCTTCCCTCTGTCTTCTCTCCTCCCTCCCCTTCCCTCTCTCATCTCTTCCCCTTCCCCTTCCTTCCTTCTCTCCTTTCCTCATATCTTCCCCCACTTTCTCCCTCCTCTCCTTCCTCTCCCCTTCATCTCTTCCCCCCTTCCCTTTCCCCTCATTTTCCTCCCTCCCTCATCTTTTCTCCCCTCCCTCCCTCATATTTCCCCTCTCCCTCCCTCATCTCTTCCCCTTTCCCCTTCTCCCTCTTCTCCCTCCCTCATCTTTCCCCCTCTCCCTTTCTTCCTCCTCTTCCTCTCCCTCCCTCTCTTCCTCCTTCCCTTTCTTCCTCCTCTCCCTCCCTTTTTTCTCCTTTTCCTTCCTTTCTCCTTTTCCTTCTTCTCTCTCTCCCTTTTTCTCTTCCTCTTGCCTCCCTTTCCCCCTTCTTCCCTCTCTACCTGAATTATTGTCGTCTGTGACACTCCTTCACCTCATCTCACATAAAGCCATAGTCTTTCTCTTTGCTAAGACAAACTCCTCTATATGTACACTCTATATTCATCTCCAAAAGATTAGAGGATATCATCTCTATCTTCTCACTAACCTTCAACTGCTTCCTCTCTATTGCTTCCCCATTACTTTTGACCATCCCCTTACTTGAGCTATCCATCCTGACTATTATCCCCTACATCTCCTTCCTTTTGTGATTAAAGTTCCTTGAGAAGGCTGTCTATACTAAGGGTCTCTTATTTCCTCTCTTCTCACTCTTCAACTTTTTATAATTCTCTTGGCTTCCTAACTCACCATTCAACTGAAACTTCTCTCTCCAAAATTACCAATGATCCCAATTGCCAAATCTAGTAACCTTTATAAAATTCTCAAACTTCCTGACCTCCCTGCAGCCTCTTCCATTTTCTTTCCTCTTTCCTCTATCCTGGTTCTCTTCCTACCTATCTAGCACGCCTTAGTACCTTTGCTGGATCTATATCCAGGTCACATACAATAAAGAGAAGTGTACACCAGGATAGGTTCTACCCTGGGACCTCTTCTTTTCTGTTTTTATAATAATTCACTTAGTGATCTCATCAACTCACATGGTTTCAATATAATCCCTTGGACTAAATGGTCCTAATATCCATAAACATAAATGAAATGACAACTTATATTTTCCACTCTCCTGCCCCTTTTTCAAGTTAGTTAAATAAGCACAGCTCCTGATTGTTTGAGACCCCTGGCCGACTTCAGCATGCCTAGGTCCTTGATTGCCAACTCAAGCTCTTGACCTAAATTCTAGTCAAGAAACTCCCCCCCCCCCCCCCCAATCTGGGTATGATTAGGAATGGCCCCTCCCATATTTAGCATAGATTACCTATTTTCAACTAAGCATTATTGTTTAAGCTATAAAATGTCCCTGCTCAGACTCTTACTTCAAATGTGTACTCCCACTGAGATTTTTGTTGCTATATTCTCTCCTCTTTGAGATGGGTGAGTTTCTTTGTATTTGTGGAGCCAAGCCTCTCTGTGCACATGTATGCTTTTTGAGGGATCTGCTTTCTGTGTCACATAATAAAGTTCATATTTTTATGAGTACCAATTTCCTATGAATCCCTGAACCCAGGTCTTTGTTTTAACTGGAACCATGGGACCAAATATTGCACTTTATACTTTATTGACCATCTTCAATTTATCCTGAATGTATTTTGTTTGTACAAAGTTGTTTAATGTTCTTCCCCATTAGATTGTAAATTTCTTAAGAGGAAGGACTATTTTTTGCTTTTTTTGTACCTCCAAGGCTTAGTACATTTCCTGGCACATGGTTGGTGCTTAACAAATGCTTGTGGACTAATTAACTGATCTCTCTAGGCCCTTATTTCCTCAGCTAATAAAATGTGTCCCCATTTTACATATGAGGAAATGAGGCAAGCAGAGGTTAAGTGACTTGCCAAGGGTCACACAACTAGTAAATGTGCAAGAGTGAATTTGAATTCAGATCTTCCTGACTCCAGATCCAGTGCTCTAGCTACTGTATCACCTAGCAGCCTGGTAGAAGGATAGTCATCTTCAAATACCTAAAAGACTATCATATCAAAATAAAATTAAAATTTTTCTTCTTGACCCTAGACAACAGAACTAGGGCAGAACTAGAAAAATTGATATTAAGTATAAAGATGAAATTTAGACTTCATGTAACTTACTGACAAGTGCAGCTTATTTAAAGGTAGACTGGACTGCCTCAGGAGTTAGCAATTCCCCCCTAATTGAAAGTATTCAAATAAAGTCCAGATGATCATTTATGCCATTATATAATTATAACATACTTATTCAAGATTGAGTGCAAGTAATTTTTCTATTGAGATTTAATATCATATCACCAATTATCTTTTGAACATTTTCAACTCATATTCCATGAGCAACTCAAACATATCCAGAAAGTTAACTCATTATCTTTTTTTTTCCAGAGCCCTATCTCTTCAGAACCTTGCTAATTCTTCCCATTACCCAGGTTCACAATTTTGGTGTCTTCCTTGACTCTTCATTCTATCTCACCCAAAAATTCAATGGGCAAATCTTGTTAATTTTACTTTCACATTTCTCTTATCCCTATTTTCCATTTATGTAGACATTGTCTTAATTCTGGCCCTCTTCACTTCTGGTCTGGGATTTTACAAGAAACCATCCTAATTGGTCTCCTTTCATTCAGTCTTTCTCACCTTTAATCCATCCTCCACAAAGTGATATTCCTAAAGCATAAGTCTTATATTACTACCCCTTCTCAATAAATTCTAGTGGTTCCCCATTATCTCTAGGATCAAATATAAACTTTTCTGGTTGATATCTAAAAACATTCACAACTTGGTTCCAATATACCTTTCCAGGACTAGAATACTCCCCTTTGTGCAATATTCAGTACAACCAAATTGGCCTTCTTGTTTCTTACATAAGGTATCTAATCTATTTCCATGCCTCATGTCTAGAATGTATTCACTCCCTCCTAACTTACATCTCTTAAAAACCTTAATTTTCTTCAAATTTCTGCAGAAATGCTATTCTTACATAAGGTCCTTTCTGATGTCCTCAGCTGCTAGGGTAAAATACCACCTTTTATTTATTTTGTACCAGTTTTTTTTTTATCTCCTCCTAAAGTGGAAAGGCACCCCTCTGGACCGTGAGAAACAATCTTGAAAGGCCTATTCCATTTTTGTTTTTATATGCTCACTTTTCAGAATAATACCTGATACATAGTAGGTGCTTAATCAATGCTCTTAAATGGATTCGGTAAACTAAATGGCTCTTTAATTCCTTTTGACTTTGAAATTGTGCTATTCCTCCTATCAAAGTTGCTAGCTCCTTCTTTCAGAACTGCTCCAGAGAATCTTGCCTTAAGCCTTAGGAATTTTTCTCATTGTATAATTCTAACATTTCCTAATTTATGAAACATTATTCGAAGTACCAAGACCTAGAGACTTTATTGGCTTTTTTTCATGGCTCCAGATGAGAATATCGTCACCTTTCCTGTAAACACTAAATTTGGCATTCTTCTAAAAGAATTGTTCATACCCAACTCCATTCTTTAAATTCTAAGTATACTCTAAGATAATCAAGAGTCTCATGAAAACATGGCATGCTGTTATCCAAGGATGGGGGAGGGGAAAGGAATCAAATAGGCAAATGGGACAGTTCATATCACTTCAAAATCCAAATCCCTTAGTATGACATATAGGTAACAATAAAACATCCCCATTTTTAGATAGACAAATATAGCCATCTTATTTGGTCTTAAAATGACTGCATAAGATAGGGAAAGCACATATTCTTCTTTTTAAGAGACTTGAGACACTAAGGCTTACTAAATATTTTGTGCAAGAGGCAACTAGGTGGTACAGTGGATAGATTCCTCTTTCGGAGTTCAGTACTCAGATACTTTCTAGCTATGTGACCCTGGACAAGTTACTTAACTCTATTTGTCTCAACTCATTATCTGTAAAATGAGAATGAAATAAGCAAAGATAACTCAAGTGTAGTCACAAAAAGATGGACATGGACTGAGTAAAAACTTTTTCTCGAGCATATATATTCTATTCCACACAAATAAAGTCAGATCAAAACGACTGGAAAAATATTAAGTGCTCTTGGATAGATAGAATGAATATAATAAAGAGGACAATACTACCTAAACTAATCTACTTATTTAGTGCTAAGCCAATCTAACTCCCAAGAAACTATTTTAATGACCTAGAAAAAATAATAACAAAATTCCTTTGGAAGAACAAAAGGTCAAGAATTTCAAGGAAATTAATGAAAAAAAAATTAAATGAAGGTGACCTAACTGTACCTGATCTAAAACTATATTATAAAGCAGTGGTCACCAAAACCATTTGGTACTGTCTAAGAAATAGAGTAGTTGATCAGTGGAATAGGTTAGGTTCAAAGGACAAAACAATCAATAACTATAGCAATCTAGTGTTTGACAAACCCAAAGACCCCAGTTTTTAGGATAAGAATTCAATATTTGACAAAAATTGCTGGGAAAATTGGTAACTAGTATGGCAGAAACTGGGCATTGGCCCACACTTAACACCATACACCAAGATAAGGTCAAAATGGGTTCCTGATCTAGGCATAAAGAATGAGATTATAAATAAATTAGAAGAACATAAGATAGTTTACCTCTCAGACCTATGGAGGAGGAAGGAATTTGTGACCACAGAAGAAATAGAGATTATTACTGATCACAAAATAGATAATTTTGATTATATTAAGTTAAAAAGTTTTTGTACAAACAAAATTAATGCAGACAAGATTAGAAGGGAAGCAATAAACTGGGAAAACATTTTTACATTCAAAGGTTCTGATAAAGACCTCATTTCCAAAATATAAAGAGAATTGACTCAGATTTATAAGAAATCAAGCCAGAATTCTCCAATTGATAAAAGGTCAAAGGATATGAACAGACAATTTTCAGATGAAGAAATTGAAACTATTTTTATTCATAGAAAAGGTGTTCCAAATCACTACTGATCAGAGAAATGACAGGAAAAGATAATGACAAATGTTGGAGGGGGTGTGGGAAAACTGGGACACATGCATTGTTGGTGGAGTTGTGAACAGATCCAACCATTCTGGAGAGCAACTCGGAACTGTGCTCAAAAAGTTATCAAACTGTGCATACCCTTTGATCCAGCAGTGTTACTATGGGGCTTATATCCCAAAAAGACCTTAAAGGAAGGAAAAGGACCCACATGTGCAAAAATGTTTGTGGCAACCCTTTTTGTAGAAACTGGAAACTGAGTAGATGCCCATCAATTGGAGAATGGCTGAATAAATTGTGGCATATGAATGTTATGGAATATTATTGTTCTGTAAGAAACAACCAGCACGATGATTTCAGAGAAGCCTGGAGAGACCTACATGAACTGATGCTGAGTGAAATGAGCAGAACCAGGAGATCATTATAGACGGCAACAATAAAACTATACAAAGATCAATTCTGATGGACGTGGCTCTCCAACAATAAGAAGATTCAAACCAGTTCCAATTGTTCAGTGATGAAGAACGTCATTTACACCCAGAGAGAGGACAGTGGGAACTGAATTTAGACCAGAACGTAGCATTTTTACTTTTTCTGTTATTTTTTGTTTGCATTTTTGTTTTCCTTCTCAGGTTTTTTTTTTTTTTCTTTCTAGATCAGATTTTTCTTGTGCAGCAAGATAATTGTATAGATATGTATACATATATTGGATTTAACATATTTAACATGTATTGGATTACCTGCCATCTAGGGGAGGTGGTGAGGGGAAGGAGGGGAAAATTTGGAACAGAAGGTTTTCCAAGGGTCAATGTTGAAAAAATGACCTATGCATATATTTTGTAAATAAAAATATATAATAATTAAAAAAGAAAATATATTCTAGTAGTTTAAAATATTCTAATTATCAGCCTTGTGTTTTATTTAATACATGCTGCTGTTCAATCATATCTGACTCTACATGATCCCATGGACAAGTCCATGGGGTTTTCTTTATCAAAGATATCAGAGTACTTTGCCATTTCCTTCTCATTTTATAGAAAGACTGAGGCAAATAGGGGTTAAGGGACTTGATGAAGATCATACAGCTGGCAAGCATCTTAGACCAGATTTGAACTGGGTTTTTCCTGACGCTAGGCTTTGAGCTCTATCCATTATACCATCTAGCTTCCCACAAGAGACTGTATATTGTCTTTTAAAAATTTGGTACTTATATAGAGCCTTCAGGCACTTAAGAACTTTATCAAACAACAAAATCATTCAGGTTCCAGTTGTATTGAGTATTGTTAATCATCTATGCATGTTATATGAGAACAGAGCATAATAACTTCATTGATTATGAAAAGAGGAGAAAAACATTGTTTACCACATGAAAATATTTATTGTGTTGTGTAGCTTTAGAGATGAAATTACATGGGGGACTCAAAGCATGATGTGGGGAAAATTTGCATTTGAAAAAAGCAGTGACATTTCTTTTTGTCACTTTAGAGGATGTTAAGTAGTAAACCACCTACCTTTTCTGGACGGCTGCCACCCATTTTCTTATTGTGTTGATTAAGGTAAGAGCCTGTCTTATGAATTGATAATCCTAATGTCACTTTATTTTTTTCCACAATATTTTGTTTAGACTTCCTTGGTCGAGGCCGTGGTCCTGGCAGGAAGACGTCATTATGTGAACTTGAACTCTTGATGTGCTCTGTGTCTCCTACATCACTATTACTTAAAAATGAAAGTGATTCACTATTTAGGTCACCACGTTCATAATTAGAGCTCAAAAATTCACTGCCCATTAATGTAACTGAACTTTGTGGGCTTTTCTCCAGGTCACTTTTTTCCCTTGACAGCTCAAATGAAGTTTCCTTAGAAGAACAGAGTGGATCCCAAGAAAAGCTTTGTGTGGAGCTTTCTTCAGTCGGCTGTAATCTTTTCACAGTTGAAATTTCTCCTCCTTCTTTGTTATTCTTCCAGTTTGGGTCATACCGGAGGTCTGAATATTTGTCCACTAACAGATGCTGACTGCCCAAAGCAGAAAAGAAATGTTGAATTTTTAAACAGAACATATTTACCATGAGTTTCAGTTCAGTAAATTCATCTTAAAATAACCATTCTTTCTACCTTATTGCTTTTCAAAATTTTTATATGTCAATAAAGGGGCAACTGAGGTTTAAATTTAACCTCCAATGGTAGCCTGAGCTTCAAAGATTATTATTTTAAAGTTAGCTTTCCCAAAAGAAAATAATGTAGTGAACTTGAGTCCAAGAGCTCTTATTTATCCAAGCATCTATACATGAAATAAAAATCTTTTAATTTACTTATTAATGCCAGAAAACAAAACACATGGAATAAAAATCTTTTAATTTACTTATTAATACCAGAAAACAAAACACAAAGAGAAAGGAATTGTCTTTGCTACTGAATCTTTGTGACCTACAATAACCAAAATCTAACAGGCATTAAGTAATCAGTTACTATTTTTTTTAATATTGTATTTTATTTTTTCCCAATTATATGTAAATACAATTTTTAACATTTAAAAAAAAATTGAGTTCCAAATATTCTCCTTCCCTAAGAAGAGAGGTGGTGTAGCCATTGTCAGGAATGATGTGAATTCTAACCCAATCCATCATGTTTCTATTGACTTTATCACAGAATCAGAGAGAGGCCAAATTCCTGGGACTGTTATCTTGTCTTCAAGACTACAGTTAACCCAACTCACCAAATCACTTAGGATCCTGCAGATAAGGGGTCTCTCCTTCCCCCTGGGCAGGTACACTAGACACATTCTCACCCTACAAATAACCTTTGTGACCAAAGCACTTTCATTATCCTGCATTACTATACTCTGTTTCCTGGTATCCTATCATGTAGTTGCTGACATATAAAGTACATTCGAATTTGTTCTCAACTAGGACCCTCTCTAATAGCTGCCTAACTTTCTAGGTCCTTGACCTTACTCTGCCTCTGACTTTTAAAATGGCCTTTTTCTTTCACAGCTCCCTGCTAAATCATTTTTATTTGTGTGCCTTTTTTTTTTTTTTTTTTTTTTTACAATAACAAAGGGCCCTTATATGGCTAGAATATCGCTTTTGTGACTTTTTCACATTCTGAACTGCTCTTCTAGAAACTGGTGCTTCATCAAGTTATATGTTCAATCATGTAAAATATATTTTCATATCAGTCATGTGAAAACAACAGATCAAAAGAAAAAAAAGTGAAAAATAAAATAGTATACTTTGATCTGTATTCAGATCCAACAATTCTTTCTCTGGATATGGATAGCATTTTTTTTTTTTAGCATGAAACTTTGGATAGTTTTGTATTGTTGAGAATAGCTAAGTTATTCATGGCTGAACACAGCATATATTTGTGTTATAATCAGTTACTGTTGATGATAAAACTGTATTCAAATAATCTTAAGAGCACCACTTTTTTTATACGAACATATTCTTGTCTAAAACAGAGAAAGGAAAATAGAGAAGCAAGGTGGTTAAAACTTGCCCCAAAGTTTCATATTCTTAGGGCAAAAGCAGTGTTGTTTTTACCAGAATAATACAGATCGTTTATTACAATGACTGAATTTCTTGTACAATTATCTAATTCATACTTCATTTTGCCTGAGTAGATAGAAAATAAAATGGATTTAAATCAAAACAAGGAAATCCAAAGCAAAACTCTGAATGAACACTGAGCCTAGGTTTACTTCTCTTTTCAATTCAGCTTTTGCACAGTCAATTCTTAACAAAATCATGAGAAAATCATGAATACTTTAGCTTCTGAATAGTTTTGGATGAATACAAAGGTAACTAAACTGTTTTGAAAGAGGAAAGTTAACCAATCTGTAATCTATTTAGAAGTCAAGATAGATCTCTTCTTTTTTTCCACAGCAATCTCCATTTGTAAAGTATTTCCTACTCCCAACCAAACAAGAAAAAAAAAATGCAAGTAGCAATATGGCATATTTAATGGCATCTTTGATCTTCAAAAGCAAAAATGGGGGAGATTTTCCTTCCTTGAACACAGTAGCTACAATCCACTAATCAAAAAGAAAATGTAAATCTTTTAGGTCTTTTTGTGCCATTTGATATACTCATTTATAGAGAATATAATTTTAAGCTAAGTAAACAAACTAATGGTCTACCTATATTAATTTGCTCTCCTTAATGTGAACTTAGAATTATTTTATTTGCTGCAAACCAAAACCTGAAGCAAAAAGCCAAAACTCCCAAATCTTGTTCAATTGTCACTTAGAATTTTTTATTTTATTTTATAGATGCATGCTAAAAAGAAAAACTCCTGATAGCATAGAAATTAATTTTCCCCTAGTTTCTTAATGTATGGTGGAAGGGATTTAGAAGTTATCAACAACCACATTTTACAGATGAGGAAACTGAGACCCAGAGATACTATATGATTTGTTCAAGATCAAGAAGTAGTTAGTGTGAGAGCTGAGATATGAACCCAAACCCAGATTCTATGATTACAAATCCAGAACTTTTTCCAGTTGTTTTTTTAAATTTCCCTAAAACTGTTATATTTCTTTCACTATTTACTGTTATAGAGCCTCTACTTCAGACAGACTGATCTACTCATTGTCCCCTGAACATACCACCTTCACATCCATTTTGATACCTGTAGTCTTGTGGTTCTCCTTGCCTGGAATGATCCCTTCTATGAATTCTTTTTTGATATTCAATTTCATTTTATTTTCAGGTCTGAATTACCTTCTTCCCGCCTCCCCTTCTCTCCTTCCATTGAGAAAGCAAGAAAAAAACAAACTTATTAGAAACATTTATAATCAAACAAAACAAATTCTCAAACTGGCCACTTTTAAAAATCTATAATTTTCTATCTGGAGGTGGATAGAATATTTTCATCATGAGTTCTATGGGATTGTGGTTGGTTATTGTGTTGATGAGATCCTAAATCTTTCAAAGTTGTAATTTCAGAACTTGTTCTCCTGCTTCTGCTCATCTATCTCGCTTTGCATCAATTCATACAAGTCTTCCAAAGTTTGTTTGAAGCTATCCCTTCATCATTTATTATAACAATAATTTTTCCACAGTCATATATTATAACTTGATCAGCATTTCCCCAACTGATGGGTACCGTTTCAGTTTCCAATAATTTTATACACACATAGGTTCTCTTCCTCTTTCTTTGCTCTGTTTGGAGGTATAGACCTGGTAGAAATAGCTTGGTCAAGAGGTATGTACTCTTTAATAACTTTATAGGCATAATTCTAAATTGCTTTATAGACACAGTTCCACCAATTGGGCAACTGTACTCTTTACTCATTGTAATAGTAAATTCTTATCCCAACAACTGGGATTTGGGGATTTATCAAACATTAAGTTACTGTGTGTGTTTGTGTATAATTGCAATTCAAAACTGTTCCACTGATCAAAAAAATATATATTTTTTATCCAGTACCAAATTGATGATTATGGCTTCACAGTATAGTTTTAGATCTGGTATTACTAGATAGCTAGGGTAGCACAATTGATAAAGAGTACTGGGTATTGGGAAAACTCATCTTCCTGAGTTTAAATCTGGCTTCAGACACTTACTAGCTGTGTGACCCTGGGCAAGTCACTTAAATGTTTGCCTCAGTTTCTTCATCTGTGAAATGAGCTGGAAAAGAAAATGGCAAACCTCAAGAGACTAGAATGTATCTTTACCAAGAAAACCTCAAATGGGCTCATGAGAAGTCAGGTGTGACTGGAAAAAACCAACAACAACCAAACAAAAAACTAAGGTCCTCTTCTTCCCACTTTTTTTCAATGATTCCCTTGATATTCTTATTTCTCCAGATGAACTGTTAATTTTTTCTAGTTCTTAAAAGTAGTTCTTTGATACTCTGATATGATGCTGAATAAGTAAATTAAGTAATACTGTCATTTTAAAAAAATATTGGCTTAGCCTGCTAATATTTCTCTAATTATTTAGATTTCATTATTAATGTGAATTGTTTTGTAATTATGTTCACATAGTTTCTTTATTTTTCTTGGCATAGACTCCCAAGTATTTGATACTATTTACAATTAATTTAAATGGAATTACTCTATTTCTCCCTACTCTATCTGTCCAACTAGTATGTTGGTAATATACAGAAATGCTGATAACTTGTATAGTTTTTAAATATCCTGAAACTTTTCTGAAGTTATTTAGGCTAGTTTTTTAGTTGACTTTCTAGGTTTTTCTAAGAAAACTATCATATCCACAAAAAGTGAAAGCAGATTTCAGTCCAAGCTATCAATATCTATATGAAAAAAAATCTAAATCACTTTAAGGACTAATTACTTAGAAAATCACCTCTGAATTCTTTTTATCTGTGCTTTTTGACACACAAAGTCAATAGCATCCTTCACAATGAATACCACCATCATAAGCTTTCCATTTGTGAAAATGAAAGAGGAAAGAACTTTTCACTAAAAAAATTGCTTCATTTTGCCTTTCATATTTTCCTTATGCCATATTCAACAGTTAACACCCACTCAGAGAAGTATGGTGTCAGTCATTTTGCTTTCCTCTTCAAGGCAGGCAGAAATTCTTGGCTCACTTTCTGCTGGCCATGAGGACCTGTTTAATTGACTCTTGAGCCAGAATCTCTGCAGCTCAAGTTTCTTCTTCCTGTCAGCCTAGGAGTTACAAGGACAGCAGAGATCTGAAAGGTAAGAACCCTCTTGCCCCAGATTTCCCCACCAGACTAATCCTGTGATGTGGCCTTCTATGCTAGACTGTGCCCGGAATGGGGCAACCTCCTGTTTTGTGCTTCCACAGGGCTTTATGAGATATTGAAAGGAAGTTGCATCTTCTCTTCTTGGGCACCAGAGCACCAGGAATACTGGTCATTGGAGGAGTTACAATAATCGCAAAAACAGAGGCAAACTGGCCAAGAGTAAAAAAAGTTTCATGGAGGAAATGGAAAGAAATAGAATGCTTGGCATAAACAGGTTATTCTCAGTAAAGGTGAAATGTAAAATGGCTTGTGAGTAGGCCTGTTGCAACTATCCCAACAAGGCTTTATTTAATTCTAACTTCTCAACTATAATCATTCTATGATTCCCATTTACTGAATCATTTCCTTTCAGTGTATGAATAAAACTATTTATTCCATATCTGATTCATTTTTGTACTGGGTTCCCTTTTTTATTTCCTTAGACTACAGCCAAAAATAAAGCTTCCCTAGGAAGCTGAAGTGGTTGTAGAATTGAGAGCCTTATCCTGCTACTGAAGAGACAAGATAACTACAGAGGCATTGTAAACCAGAAGAGTACATTAAAAAACAGGGATTGGGGAAGATCACCAACCTTTGATCTTTGGGTTCAACTTATTGATGCCTTTCTAGCCTTGTACTAGACAACAAATAACTATTACTAAAATAGTATCAGCAACTTACATATTTATATACAGATTTTTTGATTTATAAATCCCTTCTGTGCTCTAGGCTAAGGTGATTAAAGTAACACCCATTCCCTAATAACATGATTTAGGAGAGGGAAAATACACAATAATAAAATATAATATAAATACAGAAGAGTCCTAAAGGATGCAAAATAAGATCAGCATACTTAAAGACTATAAGACTCACAATGATAAGAACTTCCAATGAAAGAAAAGCCAACAACCGTTACAGTACAGAGATGAATTTGAAAGTATTGAATAGGTTTATTATTTTAAGAGTTATATGATTTTCTCCAAAATGTAAATAGTTCAGATTAATACCATATTTTATTTGATTTTAATTTGATGAGAATATTAGTAAACTCACAACAAAAATCACTTTTTAACAGATATACAGTGCAATGAAAGTTCATGGGAGAAGGGGTTTACTTCTGATTAGGGGATCAAGAAAGGTTTCATGAAAGAAATACATTTGAGCTAAACTTTGAATGATAAATATGATTTGGTTCAAGCTTACACACATTTATTATATACTATACAGAAAGTGGAAACAAAGAAATGAAAACAAAGAAAAAAATAAAAAATCTTGGCCCTCAAGGAGTTTACAACTACTGAGGGGACACAAAATGCATATAAATAAATATGGAAGGAGAAAACACTGATGATCACTGGCAAAAGGAGGAGAGTCGGGAGTATTCATTGGAAAGATGGCACCCAATCTGAGGCTTGAAACAAGATTCTTGTTTTCAAGTGTATATGCCAGGCAAGAGGGGCTGTTTATATGAATTAATTGAGAAAGGAGATGGAGGGTTAAGGTTGGAAAACAGTTAATAGTTTATGGGAAAAGAGTGATTTGAAATAAGATTGGAAAGGTAGTTGGGAACTAGTTTGTAGAAGACCTTAAATGTTAGGCTAAGGAATTATTTTATTCTATAGACAACAGGAAGCCATTAAAATTTTCTGAGCAGGGAAGTGGCACATATTTAGTCAGTAACTTAGGAAGCCTAGGCAGCTATGTGAATGATACATAAGGGAGGAAAAAGAATAAAAACAGAGAAACCATACAGGAACTTCTTTTTTATTAATTTTTTAAAATTACAAAGCATTTATTTTCTCTTCTCTCATATCCCTCCTCATCCCACTGGAGAAAAAAAAAGAAAAAATTATTGTTAACAAGTATGCACATTCAAGTCAAACAAATTTTCACAATGACCATGTCCAAAATCTATAGATAATTTGACATATGTAGTAGGTCATTTCTGTTAGGAGGTATAGATCATTTTTTTATATAGTTGGTTACTGTATTGATCCTTACGTCCTCCAAAGTTATATGGTTCTTTTAGTAATCAAATCATGAGCTCACAAACTTCTGAATTAGGGTTCTGGTTGTGAGAAGGAGAAAAAGGGGACCAGAAGTAGAATTAACAAGATTTGGCAACTAAATGGATATGGTAAATAAGAGAGAGGAAAGAATCAAGAATAACTTTGGAGTAGCAAATGTCAGTGACCCAAAGGATGATGGAAGTCTGAATAGATAAATTTAGAAGAGTATCTGGTTTAGGAAGGAAGATAATTTTAATGTTTACATAATGAATTTGAGATGCCTATAGTCATGTAGGAAAAAAACCCAATTGATTTCAGATTCAAATCTAGGTAGCCTGATGACAAATCTACGGTTCTTTCCACTATACCATTTAATTAATTATATTAGGCAGCAATTCTCTGCCTATGGCATGAGGCAGACATGGCTACAGTTATAGGCCTATGGGATACTGAAAATGGGACATAATAGTATTTGTGATTATGTGTGCTATAAAATACCCACCCCGATTAAGATGTGAAGCTGCCATATAATTTTTAAGGTCTTTCTATGTTAAACATGCAAAAGTCAGTTATGTTTCTTAATTTTTAATTGTAATTGGATGTTATCATCTGCTCGTATATGTTATGGTAACTGAAATTTCTGAACTCAATTTTGAATTTATTTTTCTAATGGCAATATTCAGTCAGATACATGTACTAAGAAAAAGTAATACCCTATATAATAGGTTGGATTTTCTATTTTAAACATATTTAATATATTTCATCTAGCAACTCACATTTCTGATGTGAACAGTGGTTCCAATAATAATAACTGGTATTTATATGGCACTTTAAAATTTGCAGAGCACTTTTTATGTACAGTAGTTCATTTAAATGTCACATAATGCTGGGAAGTGTATTCCACAGATATTGTCCCACAGATTTTTCCCACTTTGCAGATAAACAAAGCTCCTAAAAGATTAAGTGATATCCATGCTTATAGAACTAGTAAGTATAAACTCAAATCTGCCTGGTTTCAAACCTAGCACTCTATTTACTACTCACAGTGCCTTATAGCATGTTGCTCCTACTAGGCTCTACATTTTCTAAAATTATATGAAATGTAGTTATATGAAATAGTACTTTGCTTTTTCTGCATAATGAATTCAATCTCCATTCTTTGCTTTCTATGTGTCACATTCAGGAATTATTTTATGCAATTACTAATTATGCTGTTGATAGGTTTCAAGTGTTCTTTTCTCCTTAGTGTTTAAGTTATTCTTTGTAAAAATTCACTTTGAAATACACTAAGTGGTACCCTAACAGTCTGGAAAAATTAACATGCCTCTCTGTGCACCTAACTTTCCATGGAGGTGAGAAAGTGATAGGCACTTCTAAGAATCTGATTCAACAATATAACTTGAACCATCAGGTGGCAATTAAAATAGTTCAATGACTCTTATTTTTAATTAGATGCTAAGTCTACTTAGGAAGATAAAAATGAGTGAAATTACATTGTGTTTACTTTCTGAAAAAAAAAAAACAACATAATTCCTGTTAAACTGATAGCTTTAAGTAAAAACTAGGCAAAAACTTAAAAGTTTTAAACATTATATAAAAATGAGTTGTTTGGGCTGAGATTTTTGAATTTAAAAAATCAAAACCTGTCAGAATAACACACATACCTAACAAAGATTTTTGGATATGAAACTGTAGTTCTCATTAAAAAAAGCTCTAATTACAATTTACTGTCATTCATACCTGCCAAGTAACAAGGACAGTCTTAAAACATCCATTTCACTTTTGTTGATGAAAACTATGTTAAAACAAATAGGTGATGGTACTTTTGCAATAGCACAAGCACAGAAAGCTATAATACTTCACAGGAAACAAATCTAATGGTTGAAATAGAATATGATACTGAAGAAGTTCATTGTGATGAGATTGTGTGCTTGGAAGCTCAATTGTATTATGTGGTCCAGGTCACTATACTGGAACAAAATGAGTGTAAAGTACCCCTTCATCAGTAATCATCTGCACACAAAAGATGCACCTCTTCTCCCCTCTCTCTTTCCCCATTTGATAAAAGGTTAGACGCACAATGCGTACACAATTGCTATTGTTACTAAACAGACAACAGATGCCAGGTCTCCTCTTCAGATTCCTAGGTTAGTAATGGATGCAGAGAAGTGGAGAAAAGGAGGTCTCATATGCATATGCCATGATATTTGCTGGAGTTAATGGACTATATTTGAGTACTTACAGTGATAACTTCAAACAAAATAAAATGAAATTTCCATTTAATGAAGAGCCTCATATTCAGCATAGCATTCAGTCAAAAAATTACTAAAATTAGAGCATGTTTCTAGTACAATTAACATCCTTTGCACTCACAATAAAATATTCAATAACTGGCCATTTTGCCTGTTGAGGAGGTGAATAAAAGCATTGCTATTAATCATTTAGCTGTTATTTGTTTGCCACTTTATTGTAAGTAGGCAGTTAAATTGAAACTGCACATGTTATTATTGATTCAGGTTAAATTTAATCCTTTTAAACAGAACAATTATTCTCAATTTATATGGCATTAAATCTTTTATGCACGTGAAAAGTAAATTCAATTTTATTTAAGTATAAAGTTTTTAATGCTTCTTTAAAGTCGTATGACACTCACAATGGTTCCCAGAAGATTTCTGAATTCTATGTTCAGCTTAACAACTATCTAAAATTGTCTAATCAATGGCATTTCAGTAACATGAAATAAACCCAAATGATTAAAATAACTTCAAACACATAAATAAATATTTAAATAATAAGTTGAAATATTTCATGTAGTTTTTTTCACATTTCAGATAACAAAGATGAAAACCTTCATTTACTGTAGTAATTCATAAGTGTCTCTAGGGCTAAATAGCACTATTTTCTATAATAATAGAAAAAGAAAGTTTAATAAACTAGACCATAGTTTTGTCAATGCAGGCAAAACAGTTCCATTGAATAGTTTTAATTACATATAGATGAATTCTAAATAATTTCACCTAACATCCTTTTTTTCTTCTTTAGTCAAAGATTTTGAGTTTATGTATTAGTCAGATATTTGCCTCAAATGTCTGTTTTCATGGATACAACCCAGGAATAAAAATGAAAACAGTGGAACAAAGGATATCATGAAACCAATTACAAGGAGAATTTTGTTTTCCCCTTCAATAAATGATCATTTTGTATAACATAGTAATGAAAGAAACAGTAAATATGGTATTTCCTTTAAGAAAAAAACTCATCTTCTGCCCTGAAACACAGTACATGTTAATATTTGGGGCTTAAATTTTCCATAGACGTCTTAGATGTTCTTTACTTCTAAGTAATTGCTTAAAAGCAAAGAACCCAGCTTTTTAAAAACACTTCTTGTTTCTTGAAAAGAATTATTTTCTTCCTATATTCTTATATCAATCTAAGTCTTTGGTTTTGCAGATCTGGGAGTCACTATGGTGAAGTTTTTGGTTAACTATACTGTGCAAAACTCAGCAATGTATATAAATTTATTTCAATGAAAATCCAAATAATCAAAATCCAGAGCAAATAAAATTTCTTACATTTTCAATTTTTTTCTAGTTTGAAAAGATATGGTTAAATGAATGATCATAAAAATCACAAGTTTCAGAAGTAAAAGGATCTTAGATCTCTAAAATCTGATTAAGCATTTTTACATGATACTTGAGTATAGTCTCTCTCATTTTACAGATAAGGAAATTGAGGGTCAAGGAGATTAAAATATTTCACATGTGTTAAGACATAATTTTAATAATTTGGTTGTCGTCTGTCTAAACTTTTTAAATGTCTTATACATAATTGTGATTTAAATAATCTGCAGTGAGTGCCAGTCAGCATTTATTATTTTTGAAAAAAATCAATAACAAATCCAGTTTTTAAGGAGGCAATTTCTCAAGTGGCAAAACTTGAAATCACATTAGCATTTCTAACTAGTAATTTTGTCCTTAATAAATATACTTTGTAATCACTCTGAATCTTTTACTTGCTCCTAAGACTATACTCATCTATTATGATAACACTATGTCTAAACAAAGAACAAACATCAGAAAGTAATTAAAGCAGAATAACAATCAACTTTGAGAATAATTATACTGTGATAACAGATTTTGAAATTTAATAGTAATAATAATCACTACTATTTACATAGTACTTTAAGTTTGCAAAGTTTTCATTTTATCTTATTTATTTAGGTACCAGTAGTTATGAATGTCATAAAAAGCTAGGAACTATAATGTAATAGCTTGGGAAATGTATGTTAACTTCTCTTCTTTTCTCCTTTCTTCCTTCCTATACTTATTCCATTTCTCCTTTTATGCATTAGGCATGAAGGAGATAAAAAATAGAGAAGACACAGTTCCTGCCTTCAGAGAGGTCATAATTTAGATAGGAAGATTTACACATCTATATATATCAATATAAAAATCATAATACAAATATATAATTGAAGTAAAAATTATGACATCAAATGAGGAAGGAATCATGTTCCAGGTTAAAGGAATAGAAAAGACTTCATGTACAAGAAAGACTTCTATTTTGGACATGTAGAATTTAAGATGTTAATGTATAGCTACCTTGAGAAGTTCAAAAGGGCAGTTGGTGATGTGTGAAGAAGAGGGAGTAATTGGATATAGGACAGATAGAAAAGAAAGTGCAGTTAACTCTTCCATATTGTAGAATTTAGGGTTAGGCACCCCAGTGATCTGGAAATCCATGTGTAATTTTTGGCCCTCCCTTAAGTCCAATTTTTTTTTCTTTATTGGCTGTTACAGTAATTTGGGTTGATATTATATAATTACTATACATATATTTACTTAATTATTATACATATATTTCTAAGCCTTTTCTGTGTCATATGCTAGTCTTCATGTATCATCTGCTGTTTCCATAAAAACTTCCCCAAAATTTCCATTTAATTTTCTATGCCAATCCATGTATAGTGAAACTAAGACAGGGAAAGTGGCGATGTGGAAGGGATAACTATGAATTGATAATGGAGAAATTTGCTATTATTGTAACAAGTTATAACAACTCAAGAGTTAATAAAATAAATAAGAGTTATTAAAACTAAAGAAGGTGGTGGTGAAAATGTATGGGTTATGTGCGTGGATTTTATAATGAAAAATATAGAATCTTCACCATTAGTGATTGACTAGATACATGAGAAAACAATGGGGAAAGTCATAAGTTAACTATGAGTGACTGAATTTGAAGCACTTGAAAAAGGATGATGCTATTGACAGAACTAGAGAAATAAAAGAGCACAACAGGGTTTGTTGCTGCTCCCTATTCCCAGAAAAGCTCCCTACCCTATACCTCTTTTGCTGTTAAAATCATTTCAACTCAATTTCCATCAGTAATATCCTTTCCCTTTGGACTTCACAACAGCATTTTGCTTTTTACCTCTCTGTAATGACTTTTTATGCACTACAGTTAAATATGTGTGTCAGTATGTGCTCATATACATATGTATATATACAAATGTATATATATACACACATATGTGTGTGTATGTATATTTTTAATAGGTATTTTTGTGAGGCCAAGTATTACATCTTAGCCAATCTATTTTATATTGCTCTGTACACAACAGATATTTAACAAATAGCTTCTCAATTAGATTTCTGATTTTGGGGGTAAATTATGAGTTTGATTCAGATATATTAAGTTTGAGGTCTCAGAAGATCATTCCGATAGAAAATGTTCAGTAAGTAGGAAATGTTAGCTTTCAGCTTGAGAGAGAGCAGATGGGTTGTAGATGTATGAAGTCATACTCATGGAAGCAAAGTTAAAACTGTGAGAATTCATGAGGTCATCAAGGATTTAGAGCAAGAGTTCCTTACCATTTTTTAATAAGGTGAAGCCTTTGGCAGTCTGGTGAAACCTACAAACCTCTTCTTAGAATAATATTTTTCAAATGCACAAAATAAAACGCTATATATAACAACAAATGAAATCAATCACAGTGAAATGTAATTATCAAAACATATATTTTTAAAATCAAGTTCCTGGACTCCATCTTAAAAGGCTCCAGTTTAAAGAGGGAACAAAAGGACAAAGAGCTTTGGTAATACCTACATTATAGAGAATAATAATGAAGAAGTGAATGGTGAAGAACAGTGAAGAAGAAAAAGGGAGTGATGAGGAGGGTAAGCGGAGAATCAGCAGAGTTTAGAAGGTCTGATGATTTTTTTTTTTTTTTTTTTTTTTTTTTTAGTAAGAGGCCACATATCCAACAAGATACACCAAAGTGTAAACTTTGAAAGAAGCTTATTAGCCAAACAGTATTATCTTATACTGACATGAAAACTTCTCAGAGTTTAAATTCTGAGAGTTTAGAAGGATCTTAGAAGTTATCTACTTTTAATTCTCATCCAATGTAGGATTCCCTTCTTTATTATCTCCAACAAATAGTTATCCAGGCCTGCCTCTGGCACTTGAAAACTTGAGTCCCTAAGTAAGCAATTTAAGCTTCTTAAGCTTTAGGGTTTTTTTTTTTTATTTGTAACAACAGAATCAATCATTCAATAAGCATTTTATTAATTCAGATATTCCTCTACTAGAACAAAAACAAATATGAAAAAGTCCCCCTTCTCAAGGAGTTTACATTCTAATTAGAAAGACAACAAGAACATATAAAAATATATACATAATGTGTACAAAATGAATATAAGGTAGTTTTGGAAAGAAATGCACTAATAGCTGGGGGGATTAAAGAAAGGCTTCACCTTGAAGATGGCATTTGATTTGCACTTTGAAAGTAATCGGGTATTATAAGCAAATTAGAGGAACACAGAATAGTTTACTCCTCAGATCTGTGGAAAAGGAAGAAATTTGTGTCCAAAGAAGAACTGGAACTCATGATTGAACACCAGATAGATAATTTTGATTATATTAAGTTAAAAAGTTTTTGTACAAACAAAACTAATACAGACAAGATCAATAGGGAAGCAACAAATTGTGAAATCATTTTTACATTTAAGGGTTCTGATAAAGGCCTCATTTCTAAAGTTTATAAAGAATTGACTCAAATTTATAAGAATCCAAGCCATTCTCCAATTGACAAATGGTCAAAAGATATTAACAGACAATTTTCAGATGAAGAAATTAAAACTATTTCTAATCATATGAGAAGGTGCTCCAAATCACTATTGATCAGAGAAATGCAAATTAAACAACTCTGAGGTACTATTCCACACCTATCAGATTGGCTATGATGACAGGAAAAAAAAAATGATGAATGTTGGAGGGGATGCGGGAAAACTGGGACACTGATGCACTGTTGGTGGAATTGTGAACACATCCAACCATTCTGGAGAGCAATTTGGAACTATGCTCAAAAAGTTATCAAACTGTGCATATCCTTTGATCCAGCAGTGTTACTACTGGGATTATATCCCAAAGAGATTATAAAGAAGGGAAAGAGACCTGTATGTGCACGAATGTTTGTGGCAGCCCTCTTTGTAGTGGCTGAATAAGTTACAGTATACGAATGCTATGGAATATTATTGTTCTGTAAGAAACGACCAGCAGGATGAATACAGAGAGACCTGGTGAGACTGACATGAACTGATGCTAAGTGAAATGAGCAGAATCAGGAGATCATTGTACATGGCAACAAGAAGATTATATGATAATCGATTCTGATGGACATGGCTCTCTTCAACAATGAAATGATTATACCAATTCCAATGATCTTGTGATGAAGAGAGACATCTACACCCAGAGAGAGGACTGTAGCAACTGAATGTGGATCACAGCATGAACATTCTCACTCTTTTTGTTGTTGTTCACTTGCATTTTGTTTTCTTGCTCATTTACTTTCTTTTTTCAAAATCTGATTTCTCTTGTGCAGCAAGAGAATTATATAAATATTTATACATATTGAATTTAACATATATTTTAACATGTTTAACATATATTGAATTTTTTGGAGGGGAAAGAAGAGGGGGGAAATGGAGAAAATCTGAAACACAAGGCTATGCAAGGTTCAATGTTGTTAAATTATTCATGCATATGTTTTGAAAATAAAAAGCTTTATTAAAAATTTTTTTAAAAAGGTAGTAATGGTGGAGAAAGAAAGAAAAAGAAAGGAAAGAAAGGAAAGAAAGGAAAGAAAGGAAAGAAAGGAAAGAAAGAAAGAAAGAAAGAAAGAAAGAAACCAGAGATTCTAACAAGCAGAGGTGAGGAGTGTCTTCCAAGCATGGGGTCAACCATCACAAAGGAAAAGGAGACTGGAGAAGTGTCATGTTTATCAGATAGCAAAGAGGTCAAAATGGATAGATCACGCAAAGTAAGGAGGGAAGTAATGTGAAAAAGATTGAAAGGTAGGAACAGGTTAGGCTGTAAAAATATTTAAATGACAAAGGGCAAGAGGAACCACTGAAATGTATTGGGGCAGTGCAGAGCGGAGTGACACGATCAGATCTGCCTTCAGGAACATTTTGGCAACTGTGTAAAATTGGGTTAGAGTAGAACTTGACTTGAGACAGGATGAACAAATAGGATATTAGTCTGGACAAAAGGCAAGGAGGACTTTACCTAGGGTAGTAGCTATGTGAACAGAAAGAGCGGTAGGAAAGAAATGGTACAAAGGAAGACAGACAGAACTGGTTCCTTCCTTACTGTCTGAAAACCCCCTCATCCCTTGAAAACAAAACAAAACAAATGTCATTAGATTTTGCCATCCCCTCAGTCTGTCATCTTATATAACTCCTTCCTTTCTCAACCAAATTCTTTTAAAAGCTTTTTACAACCTGGTATCTCCACTTCTCTTCTTTCTCTTACTTTCCAGGGTCAATGTCATCACTCAGTTGAAGCTGTATTCTTCACAACAGTGATCTCCTGATTGCCAAACCTGATAGTATTTTCTTAGTCTTAAGCCTTATTGACCTATTTTCTTTATGTTGTACATATCTTTAATACATTTTTCTTCTCTCCCCTATTCGACTGTAAAATCATGCGCATAAGCACTATTTTATTCTTTGTACTTGTGGTGCTAATGCCTAGCATAGTGTCTGACACACAGCAGTCACTTATAATAATGAATGTTTATTGGGTGATTTCTTCTCAGAACATCCAATTCTGTTTTTCTGAAGAAAGAGATGGAATCCTGGATCTTCTACTTATCATCTGTGTAATCTTGGCTAAATTGCTTAATATTGCTATATCTCACTTTTCTCATTATAAAGTACAGAGGTTTCTTCCAGTTCCAAATTTATGGTCCTAATTATGCATGAGTATTGTTATAAGTCAGTTTACTCCTTTTTCCACTATATTTTCAGACATAATAAATATTTAACACCATCTGATACTAGCATCTATTTTTATTTCATTACCTCGTTAACTGATTAGCACAATATCTGGCACATAGTAGGAACTTTAAAAATACTGATTATTTGATTTTACTTGCATTTTAGTATCTATCAATTTAAGCTGTTTTTAAATGAAAACTTCTAAATTTTAATTACAATTTATATTATTTGTTCTTTGGTCACAGGTGTTATAAGATAATGAAACACAAAATATTACTTCTACTCTGATTTCTTAATATTTAAGGCTTTTGGAAAAATCTTTGAAATGATCAATACTGTTTATAATGCTCCAAGAATTATATTAATTTCTTTTTTTCTCTGTTAACCTTGAGTATCATAAGACTAATTCTGGAGTTGGGTTTAAGGATTATTACAAAATGATCCTCTACTCCTGCTTCATTCAGTACAGTCAATGCTACTTCTACTTCCATTAAGTAAAAGGTTTTCTCTAATCCATATACATTGAAATTATGGATTGACCATGCTGAGCTACAAGAGAGTAAATGCTTTGAGATGGTTATAGAAACATCAAAACACAAGAGCAAAGGCTCAAGTGATTTATCAGGCTGCTTTTAAAACTGTAGCTTATAAAAGCAAGAAGAAATATATTTTCTTTCACTCTAATAAAAAGCTTTGCTTTTGTTCATTTTCAGCTACAATTATGTACTATAATTAACTTGTAGAAATTAAAACATTGTAAAAGGAGTTTTAAGATAAACTTTTAATGATTCACTACCCTGAAATAATCCAGATCAATGCAAAAATAATACACTTAGCAAAGTTCTCCACAGGTAAAATGAAGCAGAAAACTGAATATTTAACTAAGTAATTAACTGAGTTATACAAATAATACTTTTGTGGAATTATTCAAAAAACTGCCTCAATTTTATGTTTTATTTTGCCAGTGTTAGATTAGCTCTGCTTATAATGAACATAATCTTAATCAGATAAATGCATAAATTTTGTTTTACTTTGCCATTTGAGAACTCATCTTGCTTAGAGAAATACCTAAACAGTTGCTAGACATAGTATATACTACACCTCTTCACACAGACAACAATATAAATGGGGTAAACTGATCACTGAATCTTAACAATTGGAAGGAACCTGAGAGACCATCTAGGCCAACCTATATCTAAAAAGATACCCTTCCATATCATGCTAACAAGTGGCCATCCAACCATTGCTTGAAAAGGTCTAGCAGAAGAACATGAAAGGTATGTAAAATGCTTTGCAAACCATATATAGCTAGAATGTTATAACTCATATTGTTAAGATTACCTCTTAAGTCAACCCATTCTACCTTTGGATAACTCCAGTTATTAGGAGCTTATAAGTCTGCCTCTGTCATTTCTAACCATTATTCCTACTTTTGCTCTTTCTGACCAAAAACAATGTTTAATTTCTCAAGTAACTGAAAACAGCAAAATTTTCACTAGATCCTTCCTTCCCCCCAAAGGTCTTCTCCAAGTTAAATATGTACATTTTCTTCAATTGATATATTTAATGATCTCAAAGTTTTTTTTTTTTTTTTTTTTTTAGATTTCCCAATGACTCTCAGGCTGATTCTCTTCCTAGATCTTTGCTGGAGTAGTTGTGAAGGAGATCTAAGCTGTAATGTTTCCTCCTGCTATTTCATTTTAACTGATCTCTAATGCATTGTAGAATAGTGGCTAATTCCCAGAAAGACAAACCCAAAGGGATTAGAATCCAGATCTTCAGCAACTATGTTGCACTGACACCAGACTACAGTCATAGATTCAGCCTACAGATCAGAAGCCTGCAGATGAGGAAGAAAGCCAGAGTATAGAGAACCTACAGTTTTGTTATGTTGAGCCTCCAAAATCTTCCAGACAACTTATATGAGCTGCATCAATCTACTGAAATTGAAATCAGAATAAGTCCACAGCTATGTCATTCAGATACAAACCAGGATCTAGAATTTAAAAAGCCTAGATCAGAAAGACACTGATCGGATTGTCCGAGGTCAGACTACTTAGGATCCCTGAGCCATTCCTAATATCCTTGGAAAACAGAGTATTTAATACAAATAAAATAATACAAATAAAAATCAAATAAAACCCATAGAACTTAGCCTTATAGGAAGGCAGGAAGGAATTTCTTTTAAAAAAGATTCCCATATCCACCTGCCATCTGGGGAGGGGGTGAGGGTACTGGAACAAAAGGTTTGGCAATTGTCAACACTGAAAAAAATTACCCACATATATATATATATATATTGTAAATAAAAAACTATATAAAGAAAAAAAAAGAATGTAGAACACACTTTTGGGTTTAGTCTGCATTAAAATTTGTCCACTACTTTCTTAAATCTAGACAAAAGGCTTATTAATAAAAAGACAAATGATTATATATATTATTATTAAAAAAAAAAGATTCCCATAATGATGAAATATGGTGCCAGGGAGAGCCAAGACAAAACAAGAAGAGAATAACTTCAAAATCTCTCCAAGAAAAACTTCCAAGAAAAACAAAACTTGGTTACAAGGTTAACTAGATTTCTTAGAAAAGTTAAGCAAAAATTAAAAATTAGTTTTCTTTTATTTATTTATTTTTAATAGTATTTTATTTTTCCAAATACATGCAAAAATAGTTTTCAACATGTTCCAAAACTTTCCCCCTGTTCTCCCTTCACCCTATCTCTATCCCCAGAACAGCAAGCAATCCAATATAGTTCAATTAAAGATTATTTTCTTAATGAAAAGAGAGTTGATGGACTCAGAAAACAGACTGAAGGTTTTCTCTTCTCTTTTGCTTTGGATTAGGTTAATACAAAAAAATCTGTTTTGCATGACTATATATATTAGTAATATATCTTATTTTTATTGTTTTAGTGGGTAGGGAAAGGAGAGGAGGAAGAAACAGAAGGAGAGAATTCTAAACTTAAAATAAAATAAAGTAGAATTTTTAAAAATATAAATATAATGTATTAATGTTGAAAAATAAAAAGTAAAAGTAAAATGAAAACACTAGAGAAAAGGAATGAAACATAAATGAATGTTTTGGAAGAAAGACTTAATTGAAGAATTAATACCTTAGTATCAGAAGTACAAAACCTTATTCAAAAAAAAATACTCCCAGAAAATTAGAATAGATAAAACAGAAGTTAACAAATCCATAAGAAATAAAAATTATTAAAACAAAGTCAAAAGATTGAAAAAACTGAAGACAATGTAAGGCATTTTGAATAAAAATAATCTGGAAAATGGATCAAGAAGAAGTAATAGAATCACAATAGTAGGAGGAAGGATTTTGGGAAGATGGCAGAGTAGGTCAGACAATTCCAAATGTTTCAGATTTCCTTCCACAAACAAAACAAAAGTGTATGATAGGGCTAACATAGACTAGTGAAAGATTTGGGCAGAACAGGGGTCCCCCAAGGACAACAAGAGAAGCCCCAAGAAAGACCCCAGGATAGAGTATTAACCTGTGTCAAATTCAAACACCTCCAGGCTAGTTCCTACGAAACAGCAAATAGGGAGCCCTGGGGTTAGCTGGGTTAGACTTAGCAGCAGTCCCCACTATCGGAACTTTCACTTCCCAGACTATTTCTGGAGTGGGAGAGGGGAGGGGGATTTAAATCTGGGAAGATTGAGGAGATCTTTACTGAAAAAGGATATCATGACCAGGAGCCAGAATACCAGTGGGGCAGGCTAGCTGCTGGCTGCAGACACTTACAGGAGGGTGGGATTCTTGGTTTGGGGTTCAATATCAGAAGGGAAAACTAAAGGAAGACCTGAAAGCCTAAGAACCATCCCTTTCACCCCAGGACAAGAGGTGATTACACTATTAAATTCTTAATTATTTATTTTTTTAATGAGAAGGCAAAGGATAAAGACTCCTAACCACAGAAAGTTACTAACTGAATAGAGAAGATCAGGATTCATCTTCAGAGAAGGATGCCAAAGTAAAAAAAAAAAAGTCTCTACCCCAAAGAGTAATATTAAATGCTTACTTGCCCAAAAAGAATTTATAGATCTTATAAAGACTTTAAAAATAAATTTCAAGACAAATGCAAGAGATTGGGTAAAAAAATTATAAATGCAAGAAAAACAAGACTATGGAAAAAAAGTCAACCAACCAGAAAAGGAGACCCGAGTCTTAAAGAAAACAAATCTTTAAAAATTAGAATTGAGCAAAAGTTATCAAACTGTGCATACCCTTTGATCCAGCAGTGTTACTACTGGGATTATATCCCAAAGAGATTATAAAGAAGAGAAAGGGACCTGTATGTGCACGAATGTTTGTGGCAGCCCTTTTTGTAGTGGCTAAAAACTGGAAACTGAATGGATGTCCATCAGTTGGAGAATGGTTGAATAAATTGTGGTATATGAAAATTATGAAATATTACTGTTCTGTAAGAAATGACCAACAGGATAATTTCGGAAAGGCCTGGAGAGACTTACATGAACTGATGCTGAATGAAATGAGCAGGACCAGAAGATCATTATATACTTCAACAACAATACTATATGATGACCAGTTCTGATGGATCAGGCCATCCTCAGCAACGAGATCAACCAAATCATTTCTAATGGAGCAGTAATGAACTGAACTAGCTATGCCCAGAAAAAGAACTCTGGGAGATGACTAAAAACCATTACATTGAATTCCCAATCCCTATATTTATGCACACCTGCATTTTTGATTTCCTTCACAAGCTAATTGTACAATATTTCAGAGTCTGATTCTTTTTCTACAGCAAAATAACGTTTTGGTCAGGTATACTTATTGTGTATCTAATTTATATTTTAATATATTTAACATCTACTGGTCATCCTGCCATCTAGGGGGGGGGGGGGGGGGGTAAGAGGTGAAAAATTGGAACAAGAGGTTTGGCAATTGTTAATGCTGTAAAGTTACCCATGTATATATCCTGTAAATAAAAGGCTATTAAATAAAAAATAAATAAATAAATAAATAAATTAGAATTGAGCAAAGAGAAGTCAGTGAAGTTATGAGACCAAGAAAAGATAAAAAACAAAATATAAAGAATGAAAAAATAGAAGAGAATGTGAAACATTTTATTAAAAAAAAAAAAAAACAGATATGGAGAACAGATCAAGAAGAGAAAACAAAAATAACTGAACTACCTGAAAGCTATGACCAAAAAAAAGAACCTCCACACAATACAAGAAATAATTAAAGAAAATTGTTCTGAAGGGATAGAATGAGGGGCAAGTAGAAATAGAAAAAAAAAATCTAATGATTACTACCTCTCCAGGAGATCTCACAAGGAAAACATAGAAATACTGCACAAAATTTATCAACTAGTACAATAAAAGACCACAGGCCCTAGAATACTATATAACAACAAAAGAAGTAGAGTTATGGCCAAAAATAGTATGTCCAGCAAAATTAAGGGTAATAATGAATGAAAAAAAATAGACATTCCACAAACTGTCAAGATTTTCAGGATTTTGTCTCAAGCAAATATGAGCTCAATAGGAAATTTAACAAATAAGAGCCAACATCACAAGACTACTTTCAATGGACACAATAAGGACAAATTGTTTGTTTTATACATATAAACCATATGTCTAAAACTGACATTAGTAACTGAGTAGTCCAAAAGAAAGATTGGAATAGATCTGAGTATGATGACCACTAAAAAGCAAAACCATCAAGGAAAAGGTAAAAAAAAAAAAATGCTATATGAATGATGTGCAAGAGTAAGAATAGACAGAGATATTAAATGGAGAAGGAAGACTAATAGTTCTGAAAACTTAAAATTGCCAATGAGTTAAAGAGGGAACAATACACATATATACCAAGAAGAGTATATAAGTCTCCAAAATCTATAAAGAAATAAGGGAAAGGGAATAGAATAAAATGGAATATAGAAGTGTGTGTAGATCAATAGGAGTGGGATAAGGTTTATGGATTAATGGGAAAGGGATAAAGAAGGAAGGAAAAGGGAGCATAGTGGCGGTAAGGTAAGAGAGATGGAGTGAACCTCAGCTGATTGGGAACACCAGGCCCCACTGGGCTGCTGAGACATGCCCTGAGCGAAAAAGAACCAGCATTCAGTGAGTGCAGTGGGGCAGGGACAACGCTGGCTGGTGACACTTGCCTGAGGGGGAGCTCTGAGTTTGAGGTTCCAGGTCAGAGGGAAGAGCTGAAGGGAAGCTTGAGGCACCATCCCACCCCACCCCACAATTAGAGGTACTAATATCTCTTATTAAAGAAAAATGAACAGCAAAGAATAAAGAACCTCACCACAGAAACTAGGGAACAGGGAAGACCAGGTTCATCTTCAGAGAGACCAAGAAATAACAAAACAGATTATAAAGAATGAGAAAATAGAACAGAATGTGAAAGGTAAGAAAAACCACAGATCTAGGGAAAAGATTAAGAAGAGAAAATATAAAAAAACTGGACTACCAGAAAGATATGACTAGAAAGAGAACCTTGACACAATAGTGCAAGAAATAATCCAAGAAAATTGTCCTGGAGTGATAGAACATGAGCGTAAAGTAAAAATAGAAAAACCCCACTGATCACCACCTCAAAGAGATACTTTGTGGAAAACACACAGGAATGCTATTGCCAAATTTTGAAACCCCCAGATCAAAGAGAAATTTTGCAAGAAACAAGAAAAAATCAATTGAAATATAGTGGAGCTACAATTAGAATTTTCAAGACTTATCAGAAGCTACAATAGAAGACCACAGGTCGTGAAATCATACCTACTGACAATCAAAAGTACTATGTCTGCAACCAAAATATCATATCCAGCAAAATTACTTATAATTTTGAATATGAAAAAATAGACATTCAATGAACTTGCAGACTTTCAGGGCTTTTTATCAAACTCAAACTTAGGAGAAAATTTATTTAACATATGAGATGAATTTTAAGGAACTCAACATGGACAAACTGTTTTTCTTTTACATGAGAAATGTATGTTTAAGACTCATCAACAACAGGATAGCTCAAAAGGAAGATTGGCAGAGATAAGGTAAATTTTTTTACCTTATATGTAATCATGTTATACAAATGAGGTAAAGAGGAAGAATAGACATGCACTAGAGGCACCACCCCCACCCCACAATTAGAGGTACTAATATTTTGTAGTTTTGAAAACTTATATCAGGAATGGGTTCAATAAGCAACACTGCATATATATCATGAAGGGTATAGCATCTTCCAAAATCTAGAAAGAAATAAGTGGGAAGGGATAGATGGATGGGAAAACAAAGGAGGAGGGAAGATGATGAGGTATACTTGAGTGGAGGGAAGTTAAGTAATAGCAAGACAATTTATGGAGCAGAATTTAAACAAAGAGTCAGCAGGGATATGAAAGACATGTTTATGTGAGGGGGTCTCTTTCTGTCTCTCTCTCTCTCTCTCTCTCTCTCTCTCTCTCTCTCTCTCTATATATATATATATATATATATATCTTTTCTTAACTGTAGCTTGCTTGCTTGATGGTGGTGGGGGTGGGAAACAAAAGTGTAAAAAAAAATAAAGTAAATAAGGTCTGTAGCAGAGAATCAAAGAACAATTTACAAGGAAGCAAAGAAAAAATGGACCTTCATGAATATAATTTCTTCTGATATATACACTTTCTTGATCTGGTAATTTGTTATTCTATATTTTAAATCCTACTTAATGTTCTGCTGGGCAAACATTTATTTTGTATTCCTTTTCTGTTTTTCTATCTTTCTTATTATTTTTTCAAGTAAAATAAAAGAATATAAAAAGGTAGGAACAAAGTTTGATTTGTTATTTTTAAATTAAATTACTATTTTTCTATTAACAAAACTCTTATTTTCTTTCTCTCCCACTAATTTCTTCTAAAAAATAAAGAACAAAACCCTTGTAACAAATAGGCATAGTCAAGTAAAACAAATGTCAACATAGGCTGTGTCCAAAAAAAAAAAAAAATATATATATATATATATATATCAATATGCACCCTAAGTCTACCACCTATCAAGAAGTGGATAGTTTGTATAATCCTAAATTCTCTGGAAACATGATTGACCACTGTGTTCATAAGAGTTCTTAAGTCTTTCAATGTTTCTCTTTATAGTATTGTTTTTATGATGTAAATTTTTCTACCAGTTTTGCCCACTTCATCTTTCAATAATTCATAAAAGATTTCTCAGGTTTCTCTAAAATTGTTCTTTCATCATTTCTTACAACAAAATAGTATTCCATTACATTTATATACCATAATTTGTTCAGTCTTTCTCAAATGACAAAGAACCCCATGGTTTTCAGTTCTTTGTTTCTATAAAAATTGTAGAATGATAGGTAACCAATTTTTAAGGGAAAAAAGTCCCAATTTATCAACAACCATTGAAAAAAGTTTCAAATTATTGTTAGTAGAGAACAATTCTGAGGTTCTACTTCGGATTCATTAGATTAGTAAAGTTAATTTTAAAAGTTGAAGGCTACAAAAAAGTAGGAATATAAATGGTGTTGCCATTTTGGAAAGCAATTTGGAACTACAGACCAAAAGTCATCAAACTGTACATAGGATCCAGTGAAAGCCTATTACTAGACCTGCACTTCAGAGAAATTAAAGGAAGAGGAAAAGAAGCTATGAGTACAAAAAGATTTATGGCAGTTTTTTGTAGTGTTAGAGAACTGGAAATGACTGGAGAATGTCTAAACAAATTATGGTACATGAATATAATGAAATAGTTACTCTACCATAAATCTGTGATATGAATTGATATAGAGTGAAACCATGATTCAAAGGGACCAATAATCATGCTTGCTTACTATTCACCTCTTGATAGAGAAGTGATGGACTCAAGATGCAGAATAAGATGTTTATCTTTGAATATTGCCAATGTTAAAAAAAAATTGCTCTATCATGGAAATTTGTTTTTCTTTGACTATCATCTCCTTCACCTTTCACATAAATTGGTTATTTTTAACTGTATAATCTGTACAATATCTGAAAATTCTGACTCCATATCGTTTGCATTCCTTCCCTCCATTCTATCCCCACTACTACCACCTTACTATAGACTAGACTCCATTACTTTTCCAAAGTAATGTTTATACCATGGATAGAATGATCTTTCTTATGCATAGATCTGGCTATATCATATTCTCAAAAATATTTAGTACTCCCTTTTGTCTACTGGGTAAAGTTGTCATTCAAAGCTCTCTAAAATCTTGAATGATCCCACCTTTAAAGCTTTCTATAATATTATTCTCTTCTATATACTCCAAGTTTCAGCCAAATGGAATGTCCTCTCACCTTATAACACAAACCTTGCTTTTCTAATGCTATGTCTTCATTCATGTTATACTCTGTAACTCATTGAATTTCTACACATCCCTTAAAGCCTAACTCAATTACCATTTACTCTATGAAGTCTTCCTTGAGCCACCTCCTACTCACACTCTCCTCTTCAGGTCAAATTTAATACTTTTTTCTAAAAGTCTTGAACATATTTATTTTATCCTTATATCACTAGAATGTATTGTTTGAAAACAAAGGCCTTGTCTTATTTAAGTTTTATTTTTCCCCTATAAGATAGCAAGTGAGAGTAGAGTTTTTAATATTTGCTGCTGTTATAACCTAAGCTTTGGGATAGCAGATGTCACAAAGTGAAACGGTAAGTACGCTTCTCTGGCTTGAGACTCTAAAAAGAATGTCCTTTAAAATGGTTCTCAAGAACATAATTCTGAGTGCACAATTATGAATAATTTTTAACAGGAAGAAAAGGAGGGGACATCTAAAGAAACCATTGTGGTTACACAGAAAACTCTCTAATGCGCTCAGCTTTCAAAAGCATATACAAAAGATGGATGCAAGGGCACTTATGGACAAATAACAAGAGATGATAACAATTCTATGAGAATCTAAGGAGCACTAATGCCCTGAATAAACTGAAACTTGTAATGGACACTGACAAAAATGTCAGTCAGTCAATAAACAGTGTCAAGCACTGTGTTAAGCACTAGGGATAGATACAAAGAAAGGCACAAGATAGTCCCTGTTTTCAAGGAGTTCACAGTCCAGTGGAGGAGAAAACATACGAATAACTAGGTACAAATAAGCTATTAAAAACAAACTGGAGATAATCAACAGAGGGAGGCATTAGATAAATATAGGACTATTAAAAGTTTCCTGTAGAAGATGGTATGTTAGCTGGGTCTTAAAGTAAGTCAAAAGGTGAAAATGAGGAGGGAGAGTATGCCAGGGATGTGAAAGAGAGCCCCCTCTATCAAGTCAGAGCAGGAGGACCTTGTGGCTGGAAGACTCTAGGTGTAAGGTAATGAGGGCCTGCACCAAGATAGCAGCAAGGATAGAGGAGGGGGCTTATGGAAAAGATGTTATGGAATCAACCACTTTCGGCTATGGGACAGTGGGGTGAGGGGGATGGAACCTGGGTTGCAAGCTTAGAAGAAGAAATTGGTGGTACTCTCAACAATAATAGGCAGCTAGCAAGATGAAAATTTTCTTGGGCAAAATAGTGACTTCAATTTTGAAAATGCTTAGTTTAAAATGCCTATGGGTCACATAGTTTAAGATGACAAGCAAATAGCTAGATGTGTGATTATGGAAGTCAGGAGAGAGGCTAGGACTAGAAAAGGAGATCTGAGGATCATCAGCAAAGAGATGATCCACAGGAGTTGATAAGATGAGCAAGGAAAATAATGTAGAGAAGAGGCTCCAGAACTGAACCCTGGAAAAAGTAAATATTAGCTCAAAATAAAGAAAAACTCTCTAACAATTAGGCTATCCAAAAATGAAATAAGCTACCTCATGAAATAATAAAATAGTGCAGCTATTCAACCAGAGATTTAATGAATACTTCTTGGAAATAATGTACTGCTGATTCTTACTTCACATATGGGAACTGGACTAGATGACTTCTGAGGTCCTCTCTCTTTCTAAGAAAGGAAGCTGTGCAGTCTGTAATGAAAAGAGCACTGACTCTAAAGAGGAATTAGGTTCAAATCCCACCTCTGGTACTCCCTGTGTAAACCTGAACAAGTCATTTAACTATCTCTGAGTCTTAGTTTTTTCATCTCTAAAATTAAGAAGTTGGACTAAATGACTTCTGAGGTTCCTTTCATCTCTGGATCTAGGATTATATGATTTGGGGTCCATTATTTCTATTCAACTTTACTTCATACCCAATAAACTTCCTAACATGTCAGCAAACGCTTTTTCTTGTGTTGCACACACGTTATGCTGAATTCTATCTCCATGTTTATATTAATGTCCTCCATTCCCAGAGTAGATGTCCTTTCTCTGTCTTTACAACTAAGCTCTCAAGATGCATCTACAGAGTAGAGAAAAGTCAGGCCAACCAGCTAAGTCCTGGACAGTTCCCAATATAGAAAAGGGTTTCTGTGATACCTGAAATAGTGATCTCCTGTTAAAATCTTTAACAGGATTAAAAAAAAAAATATTATCAAATACTACTACCATCCCTCCCCTTTCCCTAATGCGCTTATTAAGTGCTCTTTTCCTCTTTAAATTGCTTTGTCTGTGTGTATGTTCTGTCTCCTCACTGGCAAAAGAGAAGTTCTTTGGGAGAAGACATTGCATCATTTTGTATCTATCTTCAAAAAGTAACAATCTCTTTCATTTCCTGAATTTTCATCTATAAAAGCTTTCCTTATTTCTCTGATCCTGTCTAGTTTTTTCCCTCCCTTTTCTGAATTTCTCCTGTACTATATATTCTATACAGAAGTCCTTTGGGAGAAGACATTGCATCATTTTGTATCTGTATCTTCAAAAAGTAACAATCTCTTTCATTTCCTGAATTTTCATCTATAAAAAGCTTTCCTTATTTCTCTGATCCTGTCTAGTTTTTTCCCTCCCTTTTCTGAATTTCTCCTGTACTATATTCTATACTATATCTATTAACTTTCATATCTAATAGTCTAATCTCTGGACCATAAATTTCTTGAAGGTAACAATCATATTATACTTCTTCACAGTTCCTAAGCACAATATTAGCTAAAAGCAGAAACTAATAAATGTTTGACAGAAATCTTAAAACTAATACACCCAAAAAGTGAGTTGAGATGTCAGCAACTGATTTGGCACAAGGAAGTAAACAATATCGCCTTATCCTTTTTTCTTATGAAGGCTCACTGAAAGTGGAAAAGAAATATAGCTTCAAGCTTTCCTGTTGGCTACTCAAGGATATCTCATTTTAAAGTCAACCCTTGATTCTTCCCTTTTGAAACGAAAGCAGTAATTTGAAATACAACTATTTCAGATAGTTCAGAACTATCAACTTATAAAACATACCTTTTGTTCTCACCAGGGACTTGAGGATGGGGATGCTTTCTAGGGGACAGCTTAACTATTTCATTACTGGCTTCTTCTGACTTGCTCAGATTTTGAAATTGTGGACTTCCTTCTTCTAAGCTGTCAGGCTCCATTTCTTCAAAAACTTCCTTCATTAAGGCTTGGTTCTGTTTTTCAAGAGTAGACTGGAATTTTATTTCTTGGATGGAGATTTCTGGATCAGATTCAAGAGAGTCTTGGAAAATCTGATGTAAATCTTTGTTTAAAGATGGTTCATTCGTTCTGCCTTTTAGGTTGGTATGAAGGACAGGGGGGTGTATGGAGAATTTTGGAACTGGTTTAATGTTATTCATGTTGCAAATGTTTGAAAAGCTGCTGATCTGAAGACTTGGCTGTATGCACAGATTTTAAGTTCATAATAGCACTACCTGAAAAAAAAAAGATAATGCTCTTTTTATTTTCTGTGTCTACTGAAAATTATAAACAGCTATAATGAGCAAAAATTAAAATGAATTGCTAAAACAACTGTACTAAATTACTTAAAGGCTTTCATATTTTCCTTTTTTCCCCCCTCCCATCAGGGGAAGGTCTATCCTTGGACATTTGTGTTTTTTCTCTCCACAGAAACAGATCCTTATGTGAAGCTAGTAAGCAACCTTAAAGCTAAGTACAATTTATGGAAGGAACCAAATTGCTGTTTGGAGGCAGATTCCCATTTTCAGCTTTCAAAGGGTTTGTTATAAATAAGCCAGGACACAAAGCCAAATGGTTAATTATAGACAGCACTTTGATGAATTAATTTCAAACAACCTGGACAATTCAAATGAGTCATGTTCATTTATATTCATGTTTGGAGTACTAGGTCACCATTTGTTAAAGCAGAACAGGTACAAGGTCAATGTTTCAGAGAGAGAAGAGACAGTATACTCTCAGAGCGGGAACTCTGAATAGGAAGCCTGTTCTATTCCTGGCCTTACCTTGACTGGCTGAGTGATTTGGAGCAAATTACTTATCCTTTTTATGGCCAAGTTGTAATATGTTTAATATGAGATCCCTTCCTATCCTAGAAATATGACATAAAACGAAGTTGGAGTCCCTGTAGAAATAAAGATGCATTTATTCTTTTTTGACCTAAGCTCACTTTCTTTTTTCTTTTCCTTTTTTTTTTTCCTTCAAAAATCTATTCTTTTGGGGTTTCTTTCCTTCGCCCTCCTGGCATTTTAAACAAATTTCCTAAGGTCTGATGACTACAGCCATCTATTCTATTGCTGAAAGGCTTTTGCTATGGTTCTTTCTAGCTAATCATGACTAATCAAATGACTGTAACTTTACTTATCTCATAGATATCTGTGAGAGTAATGTTGACTGTTGCTAATGTTTCCAAGGAACACCATGAACTCCTTGGAGGAAAAGGACTATGACAAAACATAATAGGTCAAAAGCAATCTTACACTACTAATAGTGGTAATTATCAGCATCTATCATTTACAGAGCATAGTTTTGAGAATCAAAATCTCATGAAGATAGATTATATAATTGGAATCTATAACTATTTCACTACAAATAAGGTGGCTATTCTGTTACTGTTTTTGAAAAAATAAACATATCAAATGATGGTTTCATCTGAAAATGGAAAATATACTCTAGCTAATCTTTTGTGGTAAATTTGAATGATTAAGACAGGTACATTTGGAGATCTGAATAACGACTAATTACATGCTTATTTATATATCAATACCTTTAAAGTAATAAGATAAATCAAAAGGATTAAATTTGTATATCATTGAAAAAAAGAACATAATGAACCTTTTTAGTTGTAAAGTAAAACTTCAATAAAAGAACAAATTACTTAAATGTTTACAGATGAATATGCTTTAGCAGGGCAGTCATGAATTTTTAAAAAAGCAGTAAGCTATAGGGAACACAGAAATCTTGAGTAAACAATGTTTTAAGATACAACTGGTTAATTCATTCTGTTTTCACAGTCTAAAGAACAGAGGATGGTTAGTGGGAAAACGGCAATAACTAGAGGACAACAGGTTTTCTAGTGCTATCTGGAAAAAATTCACGCTATAGGTTTATACATGTTCAAGAGAAATCCCTTCTATCTTTGAGAATTTGAACGCTACAATTCTTTTCCATGTGGGAGAAAAATAAGTATGCAGGTCCACTTAAAGTAATCGTGAACAAAACTTTTGATCTTGGGACCTGTTGTTCCCTTCTCTATTAAAAAAAGGAAAACACCACTTAGGTGTTTTATGAATGCATTACAGAGTGAATCCAAGTGGCAAAATTACTTTCTTCAAATTCCGCATAAATCCCACCTTCCATAATTAGATTTACACGAGTACTGCTTTTCCTGCAAGATCACTTCCCTAGTTCTACACCTGCAGCCAACAAAATGTCGATCCAAGTCCTGCCTCAGTCACTAGTTATGTGATTCTGTGACTTTCTCCCTGAGTTTCTCCAAATGAGGTTAATAAAAGCCTCTACTCCAGGGCTGTTGTGAGGATAACATGGGATATTCAACTACATAAATGCCATTATAATCTGTAAAAGTTCGTACGCATGTTTTCCTGACAAGATTCCAGTCTCTTCCACGTAAAACACACTCTGTCCTTGCCTTTGGGCATTTTCTCTTGCCTCTCCCCCATGGCAGGAACACTCTCCCTCCTCCATTCAGTCCACTGACTTCCTGAATCAGTTGGGATTTTAATCCCAATACAATCCCAGCTCCCCCCAATTCCAGTGCCTTCTCTCTGATCATTATTTCCTATTTGTCCTCTATTATCTCTTGCTTTGAATATATTTATTTGTATGTTGTCTCCTCCATTAATATTCTCAGTTTCTTGAGGGCACCTGCTTTTGCTTCCTCTTGTATTCCCAGCGTGCCTGGCTTAAAATTTGACTGCTTGACCTAAAGTTGGCCTATGAACTCCTTTAGGGCAGGGAGTGTTAACTGCCTTTCCTCGTGACCCCAGAACTCGGCGCAGCGCTTCCCTTGCACACAGTCGGTGCCTAATAAATATTTTTAGGGCAGGGAGTGTTTAGTGCCTTTCCTCGTGACCCCGGAAATTGGCGCAGCGCTTCCCTTGCACACAGTCGGTGCCTAATAAATATTTTTTAGGGCAGGGAGTGTTTACTGCCTTTCCTCGTGACCCCGGAACTCGGCGCAGCGCTCCCCTTGCACACAGTCGGTGCCTAATATTTGTTGACTGAGGGGAAAACACAAGAGTTGTACTGGAAAGGCCTCCCGATCGCCCACACTGACTGTGGGCTCCCGGCTCCTGCGGACAGCTTGGGGAAGAGGGCGAGGGGGGTCTCGGGATGCCGCCCCCTCCCCACCAGCCCCTCCGAGTCTCCTGCCCCCGTTGCACAGGTTTCCGCACCGCCCTCCCACTCCGGGATCGGCGCTCCCTGCACGCTTCCGCTTAGGCCCCGGGTCGGCTCCCGGCCGTCTCCGCCCTTCCGCCCACTGCCCACACTGCCCCGAGCTCGGCGGCTCCCCTGGCCCGCTAAGGAGCGCGCACCGCTAACGGTCGGTCAGTCACCTGCCCGCGCTCCTCCGCGGCTACGGCCGAAGCACCCCCACATCCTGCTCCTCCTCCGCCGCCGCCTTCGCTGCCCCGCCCCATCGCGGCGGCGGGAGCCCCGCTAACGCGGCCGGCCTCATTCTCGGAGCGACGCCCCCGCCCCCCGCCCCCACCTCCCGCTCGCTTTGTGGTTGCCCCGGCGCTACCCTGGCGACCGAGGTACAACAGAGATTCCATCCGCCTTCACCCGCCCCCGCCCCCGCCCCCTGGGGCATCCGGACGGGACCATTCGCCGCTTCTCCGGAGGGAAGGAGGTGGGAGGAGGAGGCGGTTAGGGGCGCGGCGGCCGGCAGGAGCCCAAGGACCCAACGAGGCGGAGTGGAGGAAAGCGCCTTCCTGGGCGGGCCGTTCCTCTCTCCGGGCCCACGCAGCGGCGGCGCGGCACCAGGCCGCGGGCCGCCCCCGGGGCCCTCGATGGTAGCGCCCTCCGCCACGGCCCGGGACGGGGAGAGCGGGAAGGGGCGGTTAGACTTTTCCAAGGATGCCTCCTGATAATGTTTGACGATCGAGAGTGTAGGCACGGCGTTCTTATCATTTGCGTCATTCACTTTTTTCTGCATCGTTTGAAGAAAACAAATCAAGCCCAGCTGTGTAACAATTGCTGGCGTTCAGAGCATAAACGCTCACTCCCCCATTGGTTCTTCCAAGCAGTGCCGCCGACTCCTGCAGAGCCCGTGGGGGTGGCGGGAGGTGGGGCACAAAGAAGCCGGTGAGGGAGGGCGGGGACAAAGCGCTCTGGCTTGGAGGCTCAGGTGCTGGCGTGGACAGGGCCTCCTTCTCCTATGTAAAATGGGGATAGTAAAAGCAGCTGCTCCTGCAGAGCCGAGGCTCAAATGTGACAGCATGAGACTAGCACCCCCTCTCCGCACTCCCTCCATTCTTGCTCCCGGTGACCGGCTGGGCCCAGAAAGACGTTACTGCTCAGTGTCAGCAAGCACTCGCCAAGGGCTTACTTAATGTGCCAACCGCTGGCTACACGCGGGAAATATAAGTGCCACGCGACCGGTCAGGAAACAGGCAGGAAACAGGCATCACCTGCGCACTAGGTGCCAGACAGAGAAACAAACACAGAGAGAGATAAAGAGACACAGAGACAGACAGACAGAAACAGAAACAGACAGACAGAGACAGAGAGAAAGACACAGAGACAGACAGAGACAGAGAGAAACAGAGACAGAGAGAAACAGAGAGACAGAAACAGACAGAGAGACACAGAGACAGCAGACAGACAGAGACAGAGAAACAGAAACAGAGAGACAGAAACAGACAGAGACACAGAGACAGCAGACAGACAGAGACAGAGAGACAGAGAGAAACAGAAACAGAGAGAGACACACACAGACAGACAAAGAGAGACAGAAACAGAGACAGAGACACAGAAAGACAGAGAAAGACAGACACACAGAGAGATAGTGTGCTATTTTACAGGATTAATAAGGAAAAAATTAAAAAAGGGAAAACACTGGAATTAAGAGGGGAAAATTTTTCGTTTTAGCATTTTAGTTGGGATTTAAATAAAAAGACAGTCCCTGCATCACATGAAGAGAAAAATAACCCAGAAGGGTTGGAGTTTTATGAATTGTTTAATACAGACCTCCACTGCGGTGCTTCTCATTGATTATCAGTCAGGTTTAATTAGCTCTTTAGAAGGATATTTCTTTTTTTTTTTTTTTTTTTTTTTTTTTAATTTAATAGCCTTTTATTTACAGGATATATACATGGGTAACTTTACAGCATTAACAATTGCCAAACCTCTTGTTCCAATTTTTCACCTCTTACCCCCCCACCCCCTCCCCTAAATGGCAGGATGACCAGTAGATGTTAAATATATTAAAATATAACTTAGATACATAATAAGTATACATGACCAAAACATTATTTTGCTGTACAAAAAGAATCAGACTCTGAATTATTGTACAATTAGCTTGTGAAGGAAATCAAAAATGCAGGTGTGCATAAATATAGGGATTGGGAATTCAATGTAATTGGTTTTTAGTCATCTCCCAGAGTTCTTTTTCTGGGTATAGCTAGTTCAGTTCATTACTGCTCCATTAGAAATGATTTGGTTGATCTCGTTGCTGAGGATGGCCTGATCCATCAGAACTGGTCATCATCTAGTATTGTTGTTGAAGTATATAATGATCTCCTGGTCCTGCTCATTTCACTCAGCATCAGTTCGTGTAAGTCTCTCCAGGCCTTTCTGAAATCATCCTGTTGGTCATTTCTTACAGAACAGTAATATTCCATAATTTTCATATACCACAATTTATTCAGCCATTCTCCAACTGATGGACATCCATTCAGTTTCCAGTTTCTAGCCACTACAAAAAGGGCTGCCACAAACATTCGTGCACATACAGGTCCCTTTCCCTTCTTTATAATCTCTTTGGGATATAATCCCAGTAGTAACACTGCTGGATCAAAGGGTATGCACAGTTTGATAACTTTTTGAGCATAGTTCCAAACTACTCTCCAAAATGGTTGGATTCGTTCACAACTCCACCAACAATGCATCAATGTCCCAGTTTTCCCGCATCCCCTCCAACAATGATCATTATTTTTCCTGTCATTTTAGCCAATCTGACAGGTGTGTAGTGGTAACTTAGAGTTGTCTTAATTTGCATTTCTCTGATTAATAATGACTTGGAGCACTCTTTTCATATGACTAGAAATAGTTTCAATTTCTTCATCTGAGAATTGTCTGTTCATATCCTTTGACCATTTTTCAATTGGAGAATGGCTTGATTTTTTATAAATTAGAGTTAATTCTCTATATATTTTGGAAATGAGGCCTTATCAGAACCTTTGACTGTAAAAATATTTTCCCAGTTTATTGCTTCCCTTCTAATCTTGTCTGCATTAGATTTGTTTGTACAAAAACTTTTCAGTTTGGTATAATCAAAATTTTCTATTTTGTGATCAGTAATGATCTCTAGTTCTGCTTTGGTCATAAAGACCTTCCCCTTCCACAGGTCTGAGAGGTAAACTATCCTATGTTCCTCTAATTTATTAATAATTTCATTCTTTATGCCTAGGTCATGAACCCATTTTGACCTTTATCTTGGTGTACGGCGTTAAGTATGGATCAATGCCTAGTTTCTGCCATATTAGTTTCCAATTTTCCCAGCAATTTTATCAAACAGTAAGTTCTTATCCCAAAAGCTGGGATCTTTGGGTTTGTCAAAGACTAGGTTGCTATATTTGTTGACTGTTTTATCCTTGAACCTACTTCTATTCCACTGATCAACTAATCTATTCCTTAGCCAATACCAAATAGTTTTGGTAACTGCTGCTCTATAATATAATTTTAGATCTGTACAGCTAAGCCACCATCATTTGATTTTTTTTTCATTAATTCCATTGAAATTCTTGACCTTTTTGTTTTTCCATATGAACTTTGTTGTTATTTTTCTAGTCATTAAAATAGTTTTTGGGAGTCTGATTGGTATAGCGCTAAATAAATAGATTAGTTTAGGTAATATTGTCATCTTTATTATATTTGCTCGCCCTATCCAAGAGCATTTAATATTTTCCAATTGGTTAGATCAGACTTAATTTGTGTGAAAAGTGGTCTGTAATTTTGCTCATAAAGTTTCTGATTTTCCTTGGCAGATAGATTCCTAAATATTTTATATTATCAGTAGTTACTTTAAATGGAATTTCTCTTTGTAACTCTGACTGTTGGATTTTGTTAGTGATATATAAGAATGCTGATGACTTATGTGGGTTTATTTTATAACCAGCAACTTTGCTAAAGTTGTGGATTATTTCTAATAACTTTTTAGCAGAATCTCTGGGGTCTCTAAGTATACCATCATGTCATCGGCAAAGAGTGATAATTTGGCTTCCTCATTGCCTATTCTTATTCCTTTAATCTCTTTCTCAGCTCTTATTGCTATAGCTAGCTGTTCTAATACAATATTAAATAGTAGGTGATAGTGGGCAACCTTGTTTCACTCCAGATCTTATTAGGGAATGGTTGCAGTTTGTCTCCATTACATATGATGCTTACTGATGGTTTTAAATAGATGCTGCTGATTATTTTAAGGAAAAGTCCATTTATTCCTATACTCTCAAGTGTTTTTAATAGGAATGGATGCTGGATGTTATCAAATGCTTTTTCTGCATCTATTGAGATGATCATATGGTTTTGTTAATTTGGTTATTAACATGGCCAATTATATTGATAGTTTTCCTAATATTGAACCAGCCTGCATTCCTGGTATAAATCCTACTTGATCATAGTGTATTATCTTGGAGATGATTTTCTGTAGTCTTTTTGCAATATCTTATTTAAGATTTTAGCATCAATATTCATTAGGGAGATTGGTCTATAATTTTCTTTCTATGTTTTCAACCTACCTGGTTTAGGTATCAGTACCATGTCTGTGTCATAGAAGGAATTTGGTAGGACTCCTTCATTCCCTATTTTATCAAATAATTTATATAGCATTGGGGCCAATTGTTCTTTAAATGTTTGGTAAAATTCACATGTAAATCCATCTGGTCCTGGGATTTTTCTTAGGGAGTTGTTTAATTGCCTGTTCTATTTCTTTTTCTGAAATGGGACTATTCAAGCAATTTACTTCCTCTCTGTTAGTCTGGGAAGTCTATATTTTGGAGGTAGTCATCCATTTCATTTAGGTTATCAAATTTATTGGCATAAAGTTGAGCAAAATAACTCCTTATTATTTCTCTAATTTCCTCTTCCTTGGTGGAAAGTTCTCCTTTTCATTTTAAGACTACTAATTTCATTTTCCTCCCTCCTTTTTCTAATCAGATTTACCAAAGGCTTATCTATTTTATTGGCTTTTTCATAGAACCAACTCTTAGTTTTATTAATTAGTTCAATAGTTTTTTTACTTTCAATATTTTTAATTTCTCCTTTTAATTTTAGAATTTCCAATTTAGTATTTGATTGGGGGTTTTTAATTTGGTCTTTTTTTAGTTTTTTTAGTTGCAAGCCCAATTCATTAATCTTTTCTTTCTCTGTTTTATTCAAGTAAGCCTCTAAGGATATAAAATTCCCTCTTATTACCGCTTTGGCTGCATCCCACAAATTTTGGTATGATGTCTCATCATTGTCATTATCTTGAGTGAAATTATTAATTGTATCTATAATTTGCTGCTTCACCCAATCATTCTTTAAGATGAGATTGTTTAGTTTCCAATTACTTTTTGGTCTATTTCCCCCTAATTTTTTGTTGAATGTAGTTTTTATTGCATCATGATCTGAAAAGAAAGCATTTACTATTTCTGCTTTCTTGCATTTAATTTTGAGGTCTTTATGTCCTAATATATGGTCAATTTTTGAATAGGTTCCATGAATAGAAGGATATTTCTTAAGCAAGTAAAACTAAGACCGATTACAAAAATTGATCCTCTCCCCCATTCAAACTTTGGAGCCTATTCCTCCTCTTCCCCAGTGTGCACACACAAGATTCTTGGGAAGAGTGGGCTTAAATTTGTAATAAGTGGTAGTAAGGTAAGTGACAAACCCCTTGACAAACCCTGTGTAGAATCCTCATGAAGTTACTTCTTAGACATAAATGGCTTTTTGCTAGATTTCAAGCATCCATATCTTTGTAAACTCCATAAACTGCATTCCTGCCACTCTAAAGGATCACAATCCTTGGGGCTGCCATTCCATGTTGTGTCTTTTTGCTTCCAAAGGAGATAAAGCAGATGTTGCTGATAGCCACAGCTGCCCCAGAGATTCTCAGTTCCCTTCAATTCCCTCTAACCCTCAATTCTTTTCCAAGCCAACATCTCCGAACCCTCTACATTCTCCTTGGAAGTGCTCTACTCTATCCTCCAACCCAGAATTGCTTACTCTTCTACCAGTTGCTTATCATACTTTTTCAAAAACCAATTCTGGGTTACTCTCACATCTGCTCCTTTTCAGGTTCTACTGAATGGAGCATGAGGAAAGCACAAAAGAGAGTTGACTGGACCTGTTAACAGTTGTATGATCTAATGTCAACTGGGCCCTCACTGCAGTAAGGCAAACATCCTGTTACTCACTAATTGATTCCATATTCCATTCTCAACAGTGGCTATTCCAAATTGCTTATTTCTTTTCAGCCCTCCTATGGCTCCTCTTCCTTTCCATTCTTTCAGTTTAAAGCCCTCATCTTTTACTTCCCACATGCAAAAAGTGAGACCATTATCATTATCTGAGAGCTCAGCCTACATGTCTCCTCATGCTGCATTATGTGGATATCTTTCCCCACTACCTTCCTCACTCCTTTCTCACAGGAAGAGGTGGCCCTTCTCTTTACCATGGACAAATCTTGATCCCATCTGCTCTTCACTTCTGAAAAATTATCTCATTATTTTAAATCTCAGCTTTTATCTTCAATTTCTCCTTATCTACTAGCTCCTTCCCTGTTACCTACCTACCTACCTACCTACCTACCTACATACTCATGTTTCTGGAATGCTCTGCCCCCTTATTGGTTTCCTTGCTTTCCTTCAAGACATTCACTCAGATGATAAAATGGTCTGAAGCTCAAAGATTCTACATATCCATATGTCAGGGACATTTATAAAGCTAATCCCCACTAAGCCATTTCTCTGAAAACAGAACCAGTTAAGATCCATTTCCTTATATAATAGAACCTCATCATGGCAAGAGAGAACCCCTGAAGTTTCTTTTTTATTAATTTTTTTTACTTTATACTCACATACAAAATGGTAAAAAAGTCGTATACACAAAACCATAAGAGAGGATTCAATATAAAACAATAAATTTCCATTTCAAGAAAACCTATAAATTAAATACTATACATTGTTTTCAAAGTTACCTAGTTTTTTCTTCTTTGTTGATTTTCTTCTGTTTTCTCCTGTGCATTTTTTACTTTAATTTTTTCACCTTCCTCCTCCTATCCTCTAAAGGCTACAATGAAGTATGAAGATACATATACATGCACACACATATATGTGTGTGTATGTATATATGTATATATACATATATATGCACTCATATATATGTAAGACTATACTATATATGTATATATATGTGTGTATATATATACATATATAGTATATATATATATATATATATATATATACTATATATATATGTAAGACTATACTATGTTTATTTCTACCTATCATCTGAAAGTGGATAGTATCTTCATATGTCCAAGTTTTTCTAAATCAACCAATTCATCATTTCCTATACCACAGCAATATTCCAAACCAATTACATCCTATCTGAGAGATTCTCTAAGAAAGTTTTTCCCGCCAATTTTCTGCATTCCTTCTATTCTTGGCTACGTAAGTTTTATTTATATAAGAAAATTTTTATTTAAAAAAATAAAAATTATCCTTTTTACATTTCAACATATTTTGTAATATACCTGGTAATATTTAAGGTCTGATACTGTTAAATCTACTTTCTTTACATTTTTTTTTTGTATTTTTTTAAGTTCCTGATCCTTTGTAATTTCAAATGAATTTTATTATTTTTTTCTAACTCAGTACATTTTTTTGGTAATTTAATTAGGATAACATTGAAAAATTAATAAAAAAGAAACTTCAGGGGTTCTCTCTTGCCATGATGAGGTTCTATTATATAAGGAAATGGATCTTAACTGGTTCTGTTTTCAGAGAAAAGGCTTAGTGGGGATTAGCTTTATAAATGTCCCTGACATATGGATATGTAGAATCTTTGAGCTTCAGACCATTTTATCATCTGAGTGAATGTCTTGAAGGAAAGCAAGGAAACCAATAAGGGGGCAGAGCATTCCAGAAACATGAGTATGTAGGTAGGTAGGTAGGTAGGTAGGTAGGTAACAGGGAAGGAGCTAGTAGATAAGGAGAAATTGAAGATAAAAGCTGAGATTGATAACATTGAGATTAGTTCAGTAAAATTGTCATTTAAAAATTATATTGGCTTTACCTACCCTTGAAAAATAAATATTACTTCAGTTATTTAGATTTGAATTTATTTGTAAAAAAAGTGTTTTCTGTTTATGTTCCTATACTTTGTATCTGTTTTGACAGGTATACACTTGGCCCCTGGAGTTTCTTGAGCAGTGAAATGACCTGGTCATAACTCTGTTTTGGAATATCAAAATGGCAGTTTGGTGAAAAATAGATGGGAACAGGAAGAACTTTTAAAAGGTAGGAACAAGAGTAAATAGGCATTAGTCCTGTGCCTAGTCTAGATGAGAGGTGATAAGCTCCTGAAATGCATTGAAGATGGGGACAAATATGAGACATCTGGAAGTAAATTGACCAAATTTGGCAATTGGGAGTGAAGAGTTGAAAATGACTCCTAAAATGTGCCTGGAAAAATTGTAGTACTCCCAGTATAAATTGGGAGATTAGAATAAAAGGAAGGTTTAGAGATAAAGATGATAAGTAATATCATGGATACATTAACTTTATTAAGATTGCTATAGGAAATCTGATTTGAAATGTTTAATAGGACAGTTGGTTATACGGTACTGGAACCCACGAGGGAAACAAGGTGTGGAAATCAAGATCTGGAAACATCTGCAAAGAGATTATAATTGAACCCCTGGGAGCTTATGAGATCATTGAAAGAGAGTGTAAGGAGAAAAGAAGGTTAAGACTGAGGCTTAACTTTACAGTTAGAGGACAATGCATAGATAATGATCCAGTAAAAGACCCTTGGAAAAGCTGTCTAACAAGTATGAAGATTACTAGGAGAGAGTACTGTCATGAAAATTTAGAAGGGAAAGAGTGGTCAATAATCAAATGTTGGAAGAGAGATCAAATTAGGTGAGGACTGAGAAGATGTCATTGGATTTGGTAATTAAAAGATCATTTGTGAATCTGGAAAGCAGTTTCTGTTGAATGTTGCACTTAGAAACCGGATTGTAAAGGGTTGAGAAAGGAGAGGAAAGGAGGGGAAGTGAAAAAAATGAGTTAATTTTTGGTATGTAAGAGAGGAATGATTATAGAACAATAGCTTGAGGAGATAATAAAGATTCATTTTTTTAAGGATGGTCTTGGGCCATTTAGGAAAGTCTTGGACATGTTTATAGATAAGAGTAAAAGAAAAGATAAAAGTAAAAATAGATAGGGAGAAATTGAAAATTAGAGTATTGAAAATTTAATTGCAAGGATATCTACCAGAAGAGATGGAATAGGAAGCAATGGAGAACATAAGTATAAAATTTAGCACTGATGAGTACAAGGTCATATGTTCATCAGAGAGTGGAACAAAAGAGAAGATTGGAGATGTAGAATAGAGGAAACCTGGGTGATCAAGGCAAATAATCTATTTTCTCAGTAAAAAATGAACAAGGTCCTCTAAGGGAAGACAGAAGGGAGTGTAATGGTAGTTTTGAGAAGACTAGAAAAGGTTTGAAATAGTTATGAGAAGTTCAGTTAAGAGAAAATTAGGGAGGAGTAACTTCTTTTATAATAATAAAGACCCAATTAATATAAAAAAAAACCAGATTTGTAGTGGACCTAGGCATCATGGTGACTTCTTCCAGCTTTGTTAAGCAGCACGTTAGTAAAATCAGAGAAAACAGATGGTGGGGATAATCCAAAATTGGGATTAAAAGGCATGGTGGCAACAGGACAAGGGGGAAGGGAAGTTGTATATAGAAATGAACCGGATAATTATAAGGTCAAGGCTAGAAAAACAGGAAAGTAAAACCAGAGGGTGGTTGGTAAGGGTAAAGAATACGTTCTAAGGAAACAATTATTCAATCAACCCACTGTATATTGTTATCAATTAAAGCATAAAATAGAGAGAGAAAGGATCATGTAAGATGATTGTCAATTTCATGACAAAAATCATGTCCAAGTTAAAATGGAAGAGAGATTATCTATAGATGTTGAAGTCTTCTAGAAATTCTAGAATTTCACTGTATTGATATAGGGTTTAAGGGCCCTAAAATATGAGAAGATCTTCTTAATGAATAAGAGATAGCAGAACTGAATGAGGGTGAGAAGTGAACAAAAGAAAAGACTACATTGCATTTAAGACATTGTGTAATACATTCAATAGTTCCAAGCTGCATTATGATGCAAAGTAATTAAAAATATTAGTTGTTATGCTCAAAAAGTTATCAAACTGTGCATACCCTTTGATCCAGCAGTGTTACTACAGGGATTATATCCCAAAGAGATGTTAAAGGAGGGAAAGGGACCAGTATGTGCCAAAATGTTTGTGGCAGCCCTCTTTGTAGTGGCTAAAAACTGGAAACTGAGCAGATGCCCATGAATTGGAGAATGGTTGGGTAAATTGTGGTATATGAATATTATGGAATATTATTGTTCTGTAAGAAATGACCAGCAGGAGGAATACAGAGAGGCCTGGAGAGACTTACATGAACTGATGCTAAGTGAAATGAGCAGAACCAGGAGATCATTATATACTTCCACAATGATACTATATGAGGATGTATTCTGATGGAAATGGATTTCTTCAACAAAGAGAAGATCTAACTCAGTTTCAGTTGGTCAAAGATGGACAGAAGCAGCTACACCCAGAGAAAGAACACTGGGAAATGAATGTAAACTGTTTGCATTTTTGTTTTTCTTCCCGGGTTATTTTTACCTTCTGAATCCAATTCTCCCTGTGCAACAAGAAAACTGTTTGGTTCTGCACACATATATTTTATCTAGGTTACAGTATATTTTATATACTGTAACCTATTTAACATGTATAGGACTGCTTGCCATCTTCAGGAGGGGGTGGAGGGAGGAAAGGGAAAAGTCGGAACAGAAGTGAGTGGAAGGGATAATGTTGTAAAAGATTACCTTGGCATGGGTTATGTCAATACAAAGTTATTAAAAAAATGTTAGTTGTATTGTTACAAATCCTGGAACAAATAATCACAATGATAGGCGACCCAAAGGCAATGAACATGGTGAGTAGGATGCAGTATATTTCAAGTGATAGCCTATGAGCAAGAAGTAGAGTAAAGGCTGTCATCTAAGAAATGTATGATTAAAAAAGTAGGCTGAACATGTAGCTAACATTTAGATGAAATCAAAAAGACCTAAACTTCTAGAGTATTAAAAAGATCCTCTGTAAGGAGCATTAGGTAGAAATAAGTTTAGAAGAATTGCATATCTTTAACCTAAACTAGATTACTTGCTACTTAGGGGAAAGGGATTGGGAGAGAGGGAGAAAGAAAAATACAAAACACAAAGTTTTGCAAGGCTGAATGCTGAAAACTATCTTTGCATGTATTTTGAGAAATAAAAAGCTATTATAGAAAATAAATACTTGAAAAGAAAAAATATTAGGAGACCATGACAAAAATCACATAAGACTACGGCACCTTCATATTTGTTTACATGAGAAAGCACAAATGTATTATAATATTCATTAAGAAAGATAAAAGTGGGGGCAGCTAAGTGGTACAGTGGATAGAGCACCAGCCTTGAAGTCAGGACGACCTGAGATCAAATCTGGCCTTAGAAATTTAACACTTCCTAGCTGTGTGACCCTGGGCAAGTCACTTAACCCCAAATGCCTCAGCAAAAAGAGAGATAAAAGTATTCATATTAATGACTGATCCATTGAAATACACAATAGATAAAATGTGGGGATGAGGGGAGGGAAGCCTATATCTGAATTAGTTACAAACTAGATAATATTTATAATTAATATAGCACTTTTATGTGCCACTGCTTTATAATTATCTCATTTGATGTTTTACAATAACCCTGAGAAGTAGATGTCATTATTATCCCTATTTTACCAATAAGGAAACTGAGGCAAAGATTAGGTGACTTCTCCAGGGTCATGTAACTAGTAATTTGTCTGAGAACTAACCCAAACTCTTATCTTCCTGACTTTAGGCCCAGAATTCTATTCACTGCACTACCTTTAGCTGATCTTGGAATTTTTAATTATTATGTGTAATGTATCAGGAGGGTTTTTTTCCTTTTACCTGGCTGTGAATCTCTTATAAGGGAAGATCTATATTTTTTGGACAGTAACTAGGCTGGCAGACTAGATGAATATTAAGAGAAAGTACTTGACAACCATCTTCTCTTATGGAGAGCTTGTTGTTGTTTGTCCTTTGCTTTGAAAACATCACAGGGTGATCTCATGATTCATGCATGAATTAGATTTAAGTGAGCCAAGTTGCACAAAGTCATCATTCTTACTCTGTCTTCCAGAGTCATGGAAGTCTGGTGGCCAGACAAGATGGCCTGGGATTCAGGGAATGACCTTGGTATGTTTGATATCTGAACAAACTCTCAATTCTCCATAGTACCTGCTTCAGCTACCTTCATGGCCTTTGGAACAAATTTTCTGGAGGAAATCTTCACATGCTTGAGGTAGACATTTCCCTAACTCACAAGGGGTTGGAGACCTGTTAGTTACAACCCTCAGCTTGGTTTAGGTCATCTGCCCAGATGGTTTTACTGGATGTGGCCATTTCAGATGCTACACACCTTCTTGGAGCTACAAGAGTGACAAGTGAATGAGCAGCCCTGAAAAGAGTTCAATCATCCCTCACATCAGATTTTCTAGTTCTCCCTGAATATTCTATACACCTAGAGATATGAGCTAGTGATAATATGATTAAGTTTATTTAGAACCGACTGGGTGACTATGTCTGAAACTTGTAAATTAATGATTTGAAGCTGATCTGGAGTGATTCTTTAAAAACAAGTATTTATTTGGATTGAATAAATGAAATCAAGTAGCTTTCTCCAAACTAGGTTCATAGAAATCAAATATAGTAATTTTTTTCTAAAGGGAAAAACTTTGGGAGGGGGAAGGTATATTTTAATAGTTAATTCAGGATGAAACTCTATGTCTCATTTTCAGCTCTTAATAAATGACTATTCATAGATGTAGAGAATATCTGTTAAGTAGTATTTTCTTCACAAATGTTTATATATTATCTCCCCATATACCACCTTTAGAATTAGAGTTACATGTTTGTTTGGGTAAGTTTTAAGATATTTGGGCATTTAAGGATATAAGAAGCTTTTACTGCTTTATTTTTCTGTTCCCTCAAATTTGCAAAAGCAGAAAGAGGGAGGAAAAACCAACACACATCAACAGGTCTACAGTAATGACCACAAATGACAAATTTGCACATGAATACATTTCAGGAAAGGAGAGGGTCCCTTCTCTTAGAAGGTGCAGCATTGTAAAAGTAGAATTACATTTCATCTAGATCAAAACACCATTATAAATATAGTAAATTACTATGACTTCAACCAGGAGATGTAATAGGAGATTATGTTGTTGGCTTAAATTAATGGACCCATTACTGAACAGTGGTTCAAACCATCTTCTTCATCTGGTACTTAGTTGTGTTCAGACTGAACATGATATATGCTAACTATATTGGGTAGTATAATTTTCTTTCTTGATGCTCTAGTGTAATAGTGGATTGTGTAGTTAAAGCCTAGAGCTTTATGACTTTAGCATATATATCACTATTGAAAACTTGGGGAAAGCAAGAATTAGGTAAAAAAATATGGCTTTGATTTGTTTCAGAGAAAGTTGAGGGGTCATTTGTTTAACATCAACGAAGGATTATTAGGTGAATATTGCTCATTAGTTGTTCACAAATTCCATATTATTTGAGCAAGATAAAATTTAAATTCATTGTCAGGGATTTTAGCTCTGTGTAATGGAGAACTTTATTATTGAAAGTTGGTAAGTAACAGAATAGATTATTGAGAAAGGACATGAAATCTTCCTAGAAAACTAAAGATCAAACAGATATTTATGTGAAATGATTTAGATACTGATTAAGGGAAATAGAGAAATGAATCCTTAAAATTTCACTTTTCAGTATTAGTCTCTGATTCCTTATTAAAGTGAAACTGGCTGCCAGATTTTCTTTTAGGGCTTTTGGTTTGCTCTACAGAAAAAGCATGGCTAAGTATGCTGTCCATGGTACTGCATAATATACTATGCAAAAAAAGAGAGAGATCATTGTATTTTCTGCAATAGATAAGTGATCAATGCATATGAATAAGCATTTCTCCAAAGAAGAATTGAACACAAGTAACAACCTTATGAAAGATTGTTTCAAATCACCAACAATACAAATCAAAACATTTTGGAATTTTTGCCTAACAATTAGCAAGTTGGCAAAGAAAAAAAAGATAAGAATAGTCGACGTGGAAGGGCTGACTGAAGACAGGCATGTTAAAACAACATTTCTGAAGCTGTAAATTGATCTGACCATTCAATAATTAGTCTATTGAATTTATTATTATTTTTTTAAGTGACTAAAATTTCTGTCTCAGAGATCCCACTTATATACATATATCTCAAGAAGGTCCAAAATATATAGAAAAGTCTCATATATACCAACATTTATGGCAATGTTTTTGTGTTAGGGAAGAACTAGAAATTTGTCTGCTCATCTATTTGGGAATGGCTAAACAAATTGTTATATATGGATGCCATGAAACATTTTTTTGTTGTTAGAAACAGTAAATTTGAAGGTCTCAGAAAAGATGGGAAGACTTGTATAAAGATACAGAATAAATTAAGCAAACCCGGGGGAAGACAAATCCTAAAGTAACATATATGAAAAGAACCAATGCTGAACTTTGTATTGTTTTAATGACCAACTAGGCCTAGAAGAAAGCCTTCTGTTTGCTGAGGAGCAGTACTGTGGTATAGATTATTGCATATTCTTTCAAATATGTTGCTTGGTTTCTGCTACACTACTTATTTTTCCTCATCTTAAAAAATCACTGTTCCTAGGTTGAATCCCTGGATAGAGGAAGATAGAAATATATATTGGAAAATGTACAAAAGAAGACTAAAAATAATACCACGAAATTAATGTTGCCAGATTGTTTGGAGTCCCTGAAATAGGAGGATTCAGAGCAATATAAAACATTGCTATGGGCTTTTCAGCTTGGTGAAAGAACTCACTACTATCATTAGGCAGGATATTCACTGAACAGCTTTTTATCTACTGTGTACTACTATTGGAACACCAAATGTCTTGAGAAATCTTTCTGTCTCATATAAACATGTAAGCGACAACAAAAAGCAAACTTGATCTTGCTGTTGACATACTTTAAAATCTCATGGAAATCCAGCCACTAGTCAAAATTAGCTCCTAAAAAGTATTAGATCATCAGATTCCTCAAATGAAGAAAAAAAAAAAGGTTTTATTTTATATTCAGTTTATTCAGCTCTAGACAATCAGAAAGCTGTCACATTGGAAATATGACATGCCACAAATGGCAGAATTTGTTTGCTCTTAAATAAGTCCTAATAAAAAGAGAGTAAAGCATAGAGTAGATAACACAATTTGAAACAAAATCATTAAGAAAAAATCCCATATTCTTGTCTTTATTAAATATACAATGATAACAGAATTTATAAATGTAAAGGCAGGATCAAAATCACCTCATTTTGATTAGTTGACACATTTATTAAGCTAGAATACATCTTAATGATTTGTTAATTGTGAACCAGCCATGAACACCTCACTAGGAAATCTGATCAGATTGTCTGAATGGCTTGGTTTTGTTGTCTAGGGCTTCTATAATCATCAAGTTTGTTGGAAGTTGGTGTTAGAGTGAGTGAAAAGTTCAGAGAAAGTAGTTCCAACCAATCCCTGAGAAGGAACCATAGATGGGAGCTTTAGCCTCCATTTCCTTTCTCCCTATTAAGCTCTATAAAGACCTCATTAAGGTGGGAGGACCAGAGGATTGGTCCTAGTCCAAGATCAGCATCCTGGTCCAAGCAGGGCTCTGGAAGAGCTGATGCAATATTTTCATTGGGAACTGAGGACAAATTGGAAATACCGAGGAAGTACAACCTTCAGATTCTACAAGTACCCCAGAGGAAAAGCAATACTCTAAGGGGAATGACTTCAGGACTCCAGCAAAAGGACTTCCAAGAGATGTGTTACCCCCTTTTACCATAGGTACTCTCTAAGTTTGAGTTCACTTAACCATGAACTTTGTGTTTACTTATTAGATAGTATATAGAGACCTTTAGAGGGATCGTTTATACCACCTGTTCTCACTACACTAAACCCCTTTCTAAATGCTAATTAAGATTGGCTTATTAAGATTAACTGATAATCAAGAAAAAAAGCATAATGGGTGGGGACTCATGATCTATAGAATTAGAAAAATTATTTCCCTTTCCCAACCCTTTAGGGCTTCCCACAGATACTAAAAGGAGGAGTATTATTGCTGTAAGGTCCCAGTCTGTCAGTACAATAAAGGTGGGGAAAGTTAAGTACAGAGCATGTGTTACATGCACACAACAGTGAGGAAAATGATTACACTTTTAATTTTGTAAATGTGTTCAAGGCATCTATGGTTAAAAACTGTCCACACCAGAACAACATGTTATTTAGCAAAGACCCACCTTTGCTTTTTCAAATCCAGGGAAGAAGAGGGTGGTGTCAAATGTCGAGGAGTCTCTGTATACCTTCCACATTGAAATTTGATTATTTTTCAGAGAATTTTTAAACATGATATTCTTTTAGTCTTTTTCACCCCAAATTTTATCCTGAGACCATTTCAGGATTTCCCCTTTTTACTTTTCCATCTGATTCAGATGAGGGAGTTTATGAATCCATTCTCCATATGGAAAAATATATACTTTTTTTGCAAGGTAATCAGGGTCATACAGCTTATAAGTGTCAAGTTTCTGACACTGGGTTTGAAATCATATTATTTTGAATCCAGGGCCAGTGCTCTATCCAGTGCACCACCTAGCTACCCCAAGGTATATGCTTATAAAGTTGTCCTCCAGAGAAAGAAGTGATATTATTTGAATACAGATTAAAGCATGCTATTTTTCACTTGCTTGCTTTCATTTTTCCTTTTATTCAACTCTTTTTATACAAAAAGACTGGCAGAAATGTTTTATGTAAGTGCACATTATAACCTATATCTGATTGTTTATTACTTCAGGGAGGGGAAGAAGGAGGGAAGGATAGAATTTGAAACTCAAAACTTTAAATAAAAATGTTAAAGAATTGAAAAAAGTAATTTCCCAATAAAAATAAAGTTGTCCAAACTTGTAATCTGAAAAATTTTGCTGTGCACCATAAGTCAGTTGGTCACTTTGACTCTGATCCACAAGCCTCAGTAGACTCTTCTTACTCTGAAGTAGTGTTTGGCATAGAAGTAGGTAAATAAAAACCCATTTATATCCATAGTTTGCTGCTCTGATTTGGATCAGATCTTCTTAATGGGATACTGCTTATACTGCACCGTTTGAGTACAACAGTATTAATGTCCTGTACAGTCTGTTCCACGGAGGTCAAAATGAGCTCTTTGGTTCTTTGGATAAGTTATTGCTCATTTTCTTTTTAAGTGTCAGTTATGATACCCTCATTTACCCTGTTGTGTTACTTTAACGTGATATCAAGCATTATACAATAGTTTCTGGTAGATGATTTGGTTCTTGCTTCAGTGTAGCATTCTGTATATTTTCTTTTGGATTCTTAGATTTTCTTTCCATATATGATGTTATAATATATTTCATACCACACTTGTGACCGAAAACTGAAAGAGATATAATACCCAGTGAAAAATTTGTTTCAGTTTTTTAAAAATCCCCAAAGTCCACATTTCCCAAATCATTATAAGATTTAAAAACAATATCATCAGTAGTTGGGCTGATATTCGGGTCAATAAATACCTCTATGTTCATTTATGTATACAAAAGATGATCCATTATGAATGATTAATATTTGCAAATTAATATGTTAAGGGATTTAAAAATTAAAACTAAAATTTACTGTTGGAAATTAGTCAGCTAAGTATATCATGATTCACCTTATTATTTTAATTCAAAGGGTTTTAACCCTTTTGTGTATCATAGAAGCCTTTGGCAGTCTGATGAAACCAATGGATCTCTTCTCAGAATAATGTTTTAAAATGCATAAGATAAAATGCATAAAACTACAAAGGAAACTAATTATATTGAAATACAATTACTACAATATTTTAAAAAACAAATACACAGACCCCAGGTTGAGAACCCCAGTTTTTGTTGTTTTGCATGCATAATATATAATATTAATAAGCATGACACAAAACTCTAAAATAGGTTGTGGGCATTTTCTCCTGCCTCTCAGGTTTTCATCCATTCAACTCATTCATGCCTTCAAGTACACTCATTCTTTGATATTGTTTTTCACTGCATTAGACCAGACAAAAATAGGCATCTATCACCTCAAGCCAAAATTCCCATGAGAACCTCATTCAGATTCAATAGAGAAGAGAACCAGACCTTATTGCATTTCTTTTGGGCATTGATAGCTACATACTAATTTACATCATTGAAATAAATTAGGTTTAAATTAGTGAGATCAGAGAATCATAGAATATCAGAGTAGGAAAGTATGAGATCATCTACAGATGAAGATATTGAGGCCCAGGAAAGTGAGCTAATGATAGTCAGAAAATGAATCTAGTTGTTCTAAATTTCTTCTTTAGCATTCTTTTGCTTATGTCATGCTTCCTGACTTTCTACCAGAGGTCTAATGTTTTTGGCTACCAAATCTTTCTGAGAAAGAGAAGAATAGTAATATCTGGGTTATGTGGATAATTTACTTCTAAGAAAGAGGTGTTCATGGAATTTTCCATGTGATTATTTATTATAACCTTTTACCATTTTATTAAGGAATGTTAAGATCATAGGATTGCCTTCAGAACTGCATTTTCCATCATGCACTTCTCTGCAGCTCAGAGATGCCTGAGTTACAAATATGATCAATAGGAGAGGCTCTACTAGGTTACAGTAGGATAGATTACAATAAGATTTAGAGCTAGAAAGTGCCTTAGAGGTCATTTAATCCACATTCCTCACTTTATAAGTGACGAAACCAAGACTTAGAAAGGCTAAGTGTTGTCACACAGGTAGTGAGAGATGGGAATTGAAATCAGGAGAGTTAGTCAGCAAGCATTTATTAAGTGCTTACTATGCTAAGTGCTTTCTACATGCTTCCAGTGCCACAAAGAAAAGTAAGAACAATTCCTGCCCTCAAGGTGTTAATGGTCTAATGAGATATCTCATGCAAACAAACTATATGCATTATATATATATATATATATATATAAAGTGAAGATAATATAAGGAAGAAGCTGGTATTAAAAGGAATCTGGAAAGTCCTTTAAGTGGGATTTCAGCTGAGATTTAAAGGAATGCCATAAGACAGAGATGAAGAGGAAGAAGATTCCAGGTATAGAAGGCAGCCATTGAAAATTCACAGAGGGAGCAGAAAAAGTTTCCTGTTTGAGAAGAAACAAGGGGATAGAATATATGGAGGGAATAAGGTATAAAGCGACCAAAAAGGTAGGAAGGAGTCAGATTATGGGGAGCTTTAAAGGCCAAAGTCAAAGTCTTTTTATTCCAGATTCAGAACTATACCCTACAGAGAATCTCCTCTTTTAGATACTTCATCCTAATTTATAATGTATTACACAAGTTCAATGAATTCAGAGATCAGAGAAATTTCCTTCTAAATTCACAGTCTTGTGTGATAAATTCTTAGAACCTCATTTTTGTGAATTTTAACCATTATGTATCTAAATTGGGCCTCATACAATGAATATCACAAAGACTTATTTAGTATGGGATTATTGATTCTGGCTCTATAAGCCATATTTTCTTCAAAAGGAATAGAATACAGAGTAGCCATAAATTGTAGTAAAATAGAGTAATGAGATAGCAATAAATATTAAGAAGATAATGAAAATCAAGAAACCACATTCTTTTATAATTGTTTAGAATTAACTTACTTTGGTCATTCTTCTCCTGGGATGCTGTGTCATCATTATTTGACCTAGATTTATAACTCTCCAGTGTCATTTCTGAAATGTCATTTTCTGTGTATATAGATATATATAAAAACAAATTAGTATTTCCTAGGAATTACATAGATGTGTGATTTGAATTAACATTTTCCACTAGTGTATATAGTTATATAGAACTTTCCTTATTTCATCATGTAACTATATGGATTGAGTACATTCAACCAATATGTTAGTATAAATAATAGATCACATTTACATACTGTTTTAAGGTTTACCAAGGTTACCAAATGCTTCCTTCAGTAATAGTGAATTATTTTTCTTATTTTACTGAGGAAGAAATTAAGGCCATAGGATCATGGGATCAGAGATGTAGAGGTTCATTTAGTCCAGAAGCCATCTAGTCAAACATGCTTATTTTAGGAATAAAAGCGGCCCAGGGTACTTGAGATAATATTTTCTTCATTTGTACAAGTACAATGGAGAAAATGGATGACGGACTAGGATATTCTATGTCATTGTTTATAAAATATGATGCTAGGATCATTGAAATTCTCAAAGAGCTAGATCTTCAAGTATTAATCCAGGTAGAGCAGTGGGAACAGGATTGTATTAGTGTCAGTAACACAAGGAAGGGAGAATCAGGTCCTCCAATAATATCACCTTTATTATTGTAAATTACACAAAAAAGCAACTCCTAAGAATGAAAACTTCTAATCATAGTGCCTCCAAGCATACTAAATTTTGCTATGTGCCATCAACACTGGTTAGAAATCATCTTTATCCCCAAGTTCATTTTTTGTTCATTTTTCAATTGTATCTTATTTTTTTCATGACCCCATTTAGGTTTTTCTTGGCAAAGATGCTGAAATGATTTGCCATTTCCTTCTCCAAACTATTAGAAATGTCAGGACTACCTTGACATTTATTATATATAATAAATATATTACAAGCCCAATACCCTATCTACTGTGCTACCCCACTCCTAAGTCCATTTTTTAGCCTACCAAATAACCTACACCATAGAAGAGCCTTGGTTCTTCATAATTTAAAAAAAACCCATATAGCTTTGATAAGTAAATTATTTATTTATAAAACAAGGTTGGATATTCAGGGTTAAAATCCTTTCCAGTACTTTGAGAAAGATAATAGAAAGGACAGATAGGATTTTGATGTGAAATTTGATCATTTAGCAGTAGTAGAAGGATAACTACTCACTAGCCATTTATTAGTTAAGTGACTATGAGCACATTACTTAATTTCTTTGATTGTCATTTTCTTCAACTGTAAAATGCAATAATACTTAGTCTATTGATCTCACAGGGATATTGTGAAGAGAGTGTGCAACATAAATGTGAACTGTTATTATTATAGCCATTCCACCTTATACAATCACCAAAGTCCATCTTTGGACCTGGTTAGGAAACTTTTTAATCTTATTATAAATCCCCTGAACTACTTTGACTTCCTTTGGCATTATACCCTGTAACCCAAACCAGTAAAAATGCAGAGACTACCTTCATATTGTAAAATAGCTGAACAATTTAGAGAATTCAGTGAGAAAAACCAATCACAGGAATTGTATGATCCTTACAGGCCTCAAAATCTAGCTTCAGTGGTTTATAATTTCAAGACTTTTGGAATATTGTATAGACAAATAATTAACAAAATGAAATATTTACCTTTCTTTCCAGTTGTTTTGCAATAATGGACATAATATAAATGTGACTATATTGTTTAGAAACTTACCTTTTTTCCATATCACATGTGCTTTCCATAGCTTCATTATAAAAAGTTGTACTACGATGAAGAGGAACAAAATGAGGAAAGATACAAGAGTGAGCAACAGAATTCCATGTTTCTTCTTTGTGATTTCTACAGAGGTTGGATTTTCTTCTGTAAGAAAAAGTAGAGCTATTTGGATGCTTAACATCATGTAACTCTTATATCTGACACTTAACCATCTGTGTGACCGTGGGCAAATCACTTAATGTCCCTGGACCTCAGTTTTCTCATCTATAAAATGACAATTATGATATCTATAGTTACTACCTAACAAGGTTGTTGTGAGGCTCAAATGAGATAATGCATGTAAAACACTATGTACAAAATGTCTCAAAAGTCTTAGGGCAATTGTAAACTGTGGTAGTATTATTATTATTATTTACTATTTGACACACATGACCTTGCATTCTTTATTAACATGTCTGCAATGTGAGGATGTAAAGATCAAAGGCTATGTCTTATGCCTCAAACTTTAACACCTTAAAACTAATCTCCTAGGACTTCGGAGACACCTTGTATCGATGCTAACTTTGTTGTTGTTGTTATAAATCCTTGAACCACTGTGGAGTGTCTATTTTAACGTGTCATTTAACTGATTGGGGAACTTGGGACAAAGATGCAAGGGAGAACCTCAAGGGAAGGCATAATATTGTTTTCTACACACAAATGCAATAAGAAGATGAGGACTTTTTTTCAGTATCATAATCATTATCTAAATCAAACATGTATTTAGTATACATAGGTCATTGAAGTAGATGGCATAAATGTGATAAAGCATGAGACATTGTCTTTGTTCTTCAGGGCCTCCTACCTGTGATAAAGTGGGAGTAGATAAAAGAGGAGAAAGGTGGAGTCAAAGCTGAATCTCTTGTCTCTTTGTCTCTATCTCTCCTTTCTCCTTCCTCTTTCCCTCTCCCTCCCTCTTTCCTTCTCGATCTCTTCCTTTTCCTTCTCTCTCTCTCTCTCTCTCTCTCTCTCTCTCTCTCTCTCTCTCTCTCTCTGTCTCTCTCCTCAAAAGAGAACAGCTAATAATTTTTTCACTTGCTTTAGTGATGTTATTCTCAAAAACAAATTAATGAAGGGAACTTCTATTCTAGATCTGATTGTCAAATAGAAAGTTTTTACTAGGATAGAACTGATGGAAACTTTAGAAGAAAGTGACCATTCCATCTTAGAATTTGTGATAAAGGAAAGAAAAGTCATACATAATTTAATAAGCCCCACTGATTTAGGGAGAATAAAAAGGGTTCAGGGGAAAATCATAAAAGAAGCCTAGGATAGGAAGATTTCACAAATGATATTCTGAAGACAATTCTGACATAGAGGAAAAGGGGAAGTTGTCAGAAGAGAATATTCTAAATCCATAGGGAATTCAGTGACAAATATGTTTTTAGAAGATAACATACTAAAATATATTTAAAATCAAATAACAATAGATGAAGTCACATCTATAAAATAGTCTGCATAAATAGTGCCAGGATTTCTAAAACTCAGAATAAACTTAAGCTAGCAAGGTAACAACAAAAGTGTTCTTTGAGATCTTTTGAAACCCTTAGGTTTCTCTAAGTCACAAAAGACTTATTAATTTCAGGCTACTTGTTCTGGATCTGAAGATATCACTGAATAATGATTAAGAAATCCAACAAGAAACTATAAGAAGTGATTGGAAGCAATAAGTTCAAGAAATCATAAATAAAAATTCCCCAAATCTATTAGAAGCAGAAGAGAAAGTAAGAAATAGCAAGAGTGCATTTATCATCTCCTGAAAGAAACCCCAAAAGGAAAAGTCTCAGGAATGTCATAATCAAAACCCAGAATTTCCAGGTCAAAGGAAAAATATTGAAAACATCCAGAAAGAAGCTGTTTAAGTATTCAAGGAACCTTTATGAAGATTACACAAGAGCTGGAAGTTCTACAGTAAATTAGAAGAGATCTTGCAATATAACCAAGTCTAATTTATTCTACAAAGTTGAGAATAATTCTACGAGGAAAAAATGAATCTCAATATAATAAAATACTTTTTTCTATTTCTTCTATTTTCTTCTATTCAGGAAGACTTGATCTTTGATCAAAACACCAGAACTGGGAAAGAACTTTGCAATATTAACAGTTTTAAAAGTCAAGAGAAACCCTAGAAAGGTAAATTTAGTTGAATATTTAAAAGGAGCTATATGAGGATGAAGTACTAATAATCTAAGAGGGGAAGAAGAAGCAAATATCCATTCAGAGCTTTAATGCCTTCAAAAGGTATGCAAAGATCCTGAGGAGAATTGGTCCTGCTTTGAGACTTTGAAGGGGGATGGGGTAGGAAAGAGAGTGAAAAGGAATATATTAATATAAAAAGGAGGAAATGGGGCTGGATTTCCTATTTTTCTTATGTGGGATGTATAAGAAGAAAAGTATACAAATAAGAAGGAAGAGGTGAGAGAGCAGGCAATAAACTAATCTCATTCTTATCTGAAACAACAACAAAAAAAAGGAGAATAGAACACCATAAATAATTTAGCATAGAAATACAACAAACTCAACAAGTAAACAAATGGGTTAAGAAGAAGGGTAATACTGGGGAAGAAATTTGTTGTTCATTTGCCTCAGTTATGTCTGATTCTGTGAAAACATTTTGGGGGTTTCTTGGAGTAGTTTGCCATTTCCTTTTACTCATTTTACAGCTCATTTTACAGATGAGGAAACTGAGACAAATAGGGTTAAATTAGTGGTCCAGGGTTACATAGCTAGTAAGTGTCTGAGACCAAATTTGAACTTGTGAAGATGAGTCTTCCTGACTCCAGGCCTGGCACTCTATCCACTATGCCACTTAGCCACAGGGAAAACAAATTTATTCATACTGAAGGGTGAAATTAAAAAGGGAAAAAAGAACAAAAAAAGAAGTAGAATATAAAGAGGTGGCTTAGATTGCTTCTTAGACAATTGAGAATGACTGAATTGTGACATATTAATGTAATGGAATATTACATTATATTATATTTCATATAATAATACAGTTTTATTCCATAAGAAACTATAAAAGAGATATTTAAAAAATTTTTTAAGTTTGTTTCCTTCTTTTTTTCCCTCTTTTTTTTTTAATAGGGAGAAAGGTGGTTGAAAAGAAAAAAGTTAGCAATTATGGTGCCAGAGAAAAAGAAAGCTACTGAAATATTTTTTAAAACCATATAGGGACAGCTAAATGGCTCAGTGGCTATAGCACTAGCCTTTGAGTCAGGAGGACCTGAATTCAAATTTAGCCTCTGACACTTAATTCTTCCTTAGCTATAAAAAAATCCCAAAAACCATACAGCAAAGAACAAAAGGAAGTTCAAGGGGAAAGGAAGACAAGGAGGACAATTTGGAAAGTAATGTGTGGAATTTTTTGTTGTTTAATTGTGGATAAAAAATTTTAAAGGAGGATGTTATCATCAGTATCTACTATTGCAAAAAGATCAAGTACATTGAGAACTGGAAAAAATAACTGAATTTGGTTGATCAGGAGGTTAAAATGTCTCTACTTGTTCATAATGGGATGTGTGAACTTACCAGAGATGGAGTTATATTTGTGACTAGTTTGTTCATGCCCTGTTGTACCAATATCCACAGAACTGAACTCTTCCATTACTGTTAAGTAGAAAAAAAGGATAGTTTGCAAAGTTAGTAGCCATGAGAACAACTTATTTTTCTATAAGACTTTAGGATTGGGACTGATTGTGATTTTCTTTGGCTTGAAGAACTCTCAGATGGCAATTTGGAACTATGCTCAAAAAGTTATCAAACTGTCCATACCCTTTGATCCAGCAGTGTTTCTATCTAAAGAGATCTTAAAGGAAGGAAAAGGACCCACATGTGCAAAAATGTTTGTGGCAGCCCTTTTTGTAGTGGCAAGAAACTGGAAACTGACTGGATGCCCATCAATTGGAGAATGGATGAATATGTTATGGTGTATGAATATTAGGAATATTATTGTTCTGTAATAAACGATCAGGAGGATGATTTTAGAGTGACCTGAAGTGAAGTGAGCAGAACCAGGAGATCACTGTATACAGCAACAACAAGTTTATGTGATGATCAACTGTGATGGACTTGGCTCTTTTCAACAATGAGATGATCGAAGGCCAATTCCAATAGACATGTGATGGAGAGAGACATTTGTATCTAGAAAGAGGATTATGGGGATGGAAGGTGGATCACAACATAGCATTTTCGCCTTTTTTGTTGCTGTTTGCTTTTTTTCCTTCCCATTTTCCCTTTTTGATCTAATCTTTCTTGTGCAACATGATAAATGTGGAAGTATAGAAGAATTGCACATGTTTAACATATATTGGATTGTTTGCTGTCTAGGGGAGAGAATGGGGGGAAGGGAGTGAGAAAAATTTGAAACACAAGGTTTTGAAGGATGTTGAAAAATATCTTTCCATGTATTTTGAAAATGAAAAGCTATTGTCAAAAAAAAAAGAACTCTCAGATGAAAAAACTCCATTTACCAATGCAAGTTGATGCCTTCTCTTCAATTTATAGTCTTTGAGCAAATAAGAAATACTTTTGTGGTGTCATGGCACCCTTAGGCAGTCTGGTAAACCTATGGACCCCTTCTCAGAATAATGTTTTAAAATGCATAAAATAAAATACATAGTATTACAAAAGAACCAATTTATATTAAAAACAAAGATCGAGACATTTTAAAAAAATTTATGGGTCAAAGATTCCTGTAGGAATTCTTAAAACCCTGAATGGTTAAGTGATTTGTCCTGAACGGCCACTATGTTTCTAAAACAGTACTTGAACCTTATTTTAAGGCCAGCTCTATGTTCACTACTCCACATGTCCTCTTATAATAATTAAGGATTTTAAAAATAAATTTCTCATAACAATCTGGTGAGATAGTTTTTGAAGAGGTGGAGATGGGCTTGGGTCTATGTCTCCATTACTGTAGACAACTCCTAGTAAGGAAATTTCCTCTTCCAAAAAATGATCAACTATCAGCAACTAAACATTTGTCACTTATAGTTTTAAAGAATTTTCTTGGGCAATGAGAAATTTCGTAACCTGTCCAAGGCCACACAGCCAGTATGCATAAATTCTTGAATTCAGGTTTTACTTATTCAGGTGGTAGTTCTCAGTATTTTATTTATATAGATAATAAAAAGATTGCTACCGCCACAGGTTAAATTAATTCCCAATAGTCACATAGATAAATTGTTTCCGAGCCGGGATTTGAACTTAAGCTTCCTTCCTCCAAATCTTATTCTCTTTCCACTAAATACTAAATGAAATGACATTTCGGAAACTACCTTAATGTCTTTTCACTATAAGGACTCTCTTCTATTTTTGAATTAGAGAATTCCTAATCAAAATATTTTTGGGGGGGAAATGTGCAAACTAATCTCAACTTCCTAAATAATGGATAGCTAAGGTAGGATTTTTTCTTAAGCCTATAACTGTGTAAATAGTATAGAAGCCAAACGTAGGATAGCAAAGCAATCACCTCTTCTGTTCTCGTGAGTGAGGAATAGAGATTTGCAGTACTAAGAAGCATGGACCAATTAAATAACATGCTGAAATGTAAGCTAATTTACTTCTCAGTCCTAATATTTGCTTATACATCTGTATAGACTTTCCACTATTAGCTGGATGAAAGTGACATTTTAAAGGCAAGCAGCTCCCCCTTCCGAATTATGATCTCTTTGTGTAAGGATGTCATTTTTAACACCATCTGGCCCTGCCATTTGTTCAGTGCATCCAGTGTCAGAGATTTCAGACTGTTGCACAGTGCCACTATGTGGTTTCCAGGGGAAGTAAACAAAATGTAGCAAAAACATAACTAGTCATGTTCTGTAAGGAATGAGTATGGAAGAATGATAGGAAAGGGAAAAGGAGGAAGAGGAGGAGGAAGAGGAGAAGGAAAAAGAGGAAGAGGAGGAGGAAAAAGAAAGAAAAGAAGAAGAAGGAGGAAAAGGAAAATGAGAAGGAGGAGAAGGAAAATGAGAAGGAGGAGGAGGAAGAAGAGAGGGAAAGAATCATCTAAAATCTAAAATAATGTAGATAAACCTAGATAGAATGGCATATTTAGTCAGACTTTGCTCAGAGAATCGGTTTGATGTGGTTTTGGGGGGAAACTGGGAGAGCTCGAGCAGCTTCCCGACTTCACTCAGCCATCTTGGTTCCAACCCTGGAACTGTTCCTCCTCAGACTTTTTTTTTCTGGAATTTCTCCTGATTCCTCCCTACATTAACCTGACTGTCATATCTTAACAAATTTTGCATTTCTATAAGTAATAAAAGGGAGACTTTAACTGACTAGGAGTTCTAGTATCTCAGAACACACCTCTAGTACTATGTGTTCTAGGAGCTCATACTTAAAGTGGAGATATTCCTTAATGTCACAGTTCTAGAACCCTATGTGGTAGGTATTGGATTTTTTTCAATCAAAAATTCACAAAGACACAAAAAATAGAGTTGAAATAAATATCTGGAATAAAACCTACTTTTTAAAGGCCTGCCAGTTTAAGGACTTACCAAATTCAGTGGAATACTGAGAGGACTGAAAGGGCAATGTGCTGTGCTCCATCCTATCTGAATCTGAATCTGGATCTGTTAGAATTTAAAAGGACAAAAACAAAATCTAAAAATACAGATTAAGTTTTTCCATTTCAGAATGAGTCTGTCTCTTATCTATTTATTTACAAAAGCCCTAAAACTACATGCTCCCATATACTGAACACTCATTCATCTAAGGTGAACATTTACTGTGCATAGAGGTTGGGAGGCAATGATGGAGATATAACTTTAGATTAGACTTTTGATGCCTCCATAGAGGTTGCAGTCTAGTAGATACTTGTGTAATTTATGCAAAGTCAATAAAATGTTGAATAAGTACTTGGACATAAGAACAAAGTATAACATTAGAAAAATGAATATTTTCTAGAAATTCAGCTACTGCATTATGCCTTTATAGATCAATGATGTAAAGATTATAAAGCAGGTTCCCTAGTATAATTGATCAAAATTACATGTCTAATACATTGGCTCTTTTATTTAGAATTCACTGAGTAAAGGAATGGGACATGTACTTCAGGAAAATTCTTTTGGCAGCTAAGTGGAAGATCTGTGTTTTCCCACTGTCCTGACTCATTTTGACTCTATGTCAAACATATAAACAATAATGATTCTTGCCTGGACAAGGTTTTGGTTGACTTCAATGGGTATATGCCAATATCCATTTCTAGGATCTTTAATTATAGATTTACAAACTTATCTGATTTCTTGTTCCAAAAAGGAAACTTTCTTATCCAAGTCTGGTATCAAGATAGCAGAGTGAAAGAAGTCCATGACCAAATTTTTGGGGAAACTTATGGTTAGCAGGAGATTTGGTTCGTATTAGTTTCAGAAAACTTGCATTTTAATCTAAGTCCTTAACACTAATTAGCTTTAGTATCTAATCTTTCTGAATCTCAGTTTCTTCATCTGCACAATGGAAATAATAATTGTTCCACTTACCTCACAAAATCATTATGCAGAAATTGTAATATGTTATGTAAATCTAAGCTATTAGTATTAGATGTTTCCACATGCTTAACTACACTATAAATGAGGTCAATTTATGTAAAATCATTATCAAAATGCATTGTCAAAAATTTAGTTGTATGCAGTTTTGTGCTAGTTGTTAAACTGTTGATAACTTTCTTCTCCCTTTCCTCCCCCTTTCTTCTTTCCTTTCCTTTGTCCTCATTAGGATATATACACATAGTTTAATGAGCTGTTCTTACCTAAATCTTCAAATCGAAATGGAACCACTAATTTTTCCCCTCGTAGGCCTTCATGTCGGACAAGGCAGTTAGCTGTTGCATTTTCCCCATATGCGTGAACTCTAAGTGTGCTTGTTGTATTACACTTCTTTCCATTGTATTCAAATGTATGCTGAGTTTCACCTGCATGACAATTTGCAAAGAAATTGAAGTGGTGACTTTTTTGGGGGAAAGTTGGTTAGAGAAAACAATTTATGAGACCAAACTTAAGGGTTAAGTTCCCACTGAGACCAGTCAATCAGGCTCTATTCTCTAGTCCCAGATTGCACAATTAAGCTTAGTCTGCACATTACTGGTCACAGGGATTACCTGAGAAAACATGTGTTTTCTCAATACTGAAGATACAACTTAAAGCTCATGCTCTATCTGTGATGAGTTTGTAGCATTATTGATCAAAGATATTGCATTATTATTGTGAATGATGATGGAGTTATCCATCTACCAAGGCAAATTGGACAAAAGTTCATTACCTGGACATTTACATATAATAATATTTGATATGTATGGATTCTTTGATCACAATCTACATATAATAAACAACTATCCTATTTTTTCATATAAAATTCTATGAAACTAATGAATTCTTGAAATTGCCTTTTTTACGTATTTCTCAAAAGGCAGAAGGAATAAAGATTTAGAAAGAGATGTCCAATGGAATGCATTCAGTCATTGCTTGGGTCATGCCCGTTAACATTTTTATCCAAGATTTGGATAAAGAAATAGATTGCATCCTTATCTATCAGTCAATATTTGTTATTCTCACCATATGCCAGACACTGCACTAAGCACTGAGGATATTTGAAAGAAGCAAAAAGTAGTCCCTGACCTCAAAGAATTTAGTCTAATAGGGAAGACAACATGCAAACAAATATATACAAAACAAGCTATATATAGGATAAATAGGAAATAATCAACATGGAGAAGTCACTAGAATTATACAGGGTTTCTAATAAAAGATGAGATTTTAATTGGGACTTAAAGGAAGACACAGAAATCAGTAAGCAGAGCTGAGAAGGGCAAATTTAAAATCTGATTTTCAGATAACACCAGACTAGGATAATGTGCTGGATAATAGAGTTAGTATCCTCTCAAAATGATCTTGACAGGTGAAAAACTGGGATGAACCTAATAAAATGAAATTTAAGAGGGGCAGATTATAATTTTACACTTGGGTTCAAGAAACTGATTTCCCACTCTCATAAATACAAGATAGGAAAATGATTACAGGGCATTTCATCTGAAAAATATCTCAGGATTTTAGTGTAATGAAAATTCAATATGGGTCAACAGTATTTCATGATGGTCCCACCCCCTACCAAAAGGATAATATGGTCTTATTTTGTATTGAAAGAGGCAGAGGTTCTAGTAATGAGGAAATGAAAATCCCTCTTCATTCTGACTTGGTCACAGACCACATCTGGTATATAATTTTAGTTCTGGTGATCACATTTTAGAATACAAATTGACAAAATGGATAGCATTCAGAGGGGTGCAACCAAAATTGTGAATGGAAATTGTGAATGGCCACATGTCTGTGATATAAGATTTGTTTTGAAGGAATTGGGGTTGATTTTCTTGTAGAATAGAAAGCTCTGAGAAGAAATGGTAGTTGTCTTCAAATACTTAGAACTCTCTTATGTGGAAGACAGATTAGACTTTCAGCTGGTTCTTAGAGGGCAGAATTAGAAAAAATGGGCAAAGACACAAATGTAGTTATGATGTTAGGAAAAGCTTAGATTTAGAACTATCTAAAAGGGCAAATAAGCTACCTTCTGACTTCCTCATTGAACTGAAAATATTCTTTCCAAAATTGCCAAATCTCATGGTCTTTTTTTTGATCCTCATTTTTCAGTTCAGTATATATACAGTGGAGTTTCACAGTTGTAGGCCTTATGAAATAATGAGCTTTCCATCACTTCACATGCTCAAGAAGAGGCTGGATTATGATACATAAGGCATGTTGTTCAGGGAAATTCTGTACTAGGTAGAAGATTGCATTTAAGACTTTCAGCTCAAGATTCTATAATTCAATGACTATCACAATATAGTTACTTTGTTAATAAAATATTTTTCACACTTTTTGATGGTATTGCTTTTTGCATTATGTTCATATCTTCTCCATTTGCAAACATTAAATCAAGTTTATTTTTATTATCTCTGGAAATGTCCAAGCATTATGCAAAAGGTTAGCTGTTTAATTCTTTTTATTTTAGGATAATGGATCAAATATTGCTGAGCTATCTTAGACAGTGCGTTTTATGTTTTTAGCTTGTTTTAATGATGAACATTCCCTCAACCTGCTAACAACACTTAAAAGATTAAGGAATAACATTAGCTAGTAAGGAAGAATGCTAGATTTGGAATTAGGATGCCTGGACTTAAATTTTGGCTTTGTTCCTCATCTTTTTTGTGACCTTGGTCATCTCTCTGAACCTTGTTTTCCTCATGCCAAATGTAAGGGTTAGACTAAATAATAGCTAATACTCTGTCTAGCTGATGCAATGAATAATAATGTATTCAATACAAATTGGCAGTTTATTTTATATGTCCTCATTTTTCTCTGCCACTAGAGGGTGCCAAAATATTTCCAAATACTTTGCTGTTGAATTTAAATGGAAATTTATGGCTCAAGGAAAGCACGGAATTGGGAAGCATTTTTCATACTTACCATAAAGTTCAATGCCATTGCTCAAAAGCCAGGTTATCTGTGGAGGGGGCTTGCTTCCTTTTGTGAAACATTTTAGCAGCACCTCTCTCCCATTGGGAGTTCTGATGGTGGATGCTTCCACTGTTGGCTTGGAAGGAGTTGCTAAATAAAAAAAAAAAAAATTATTGAGAAAATTGGGGGAAGAGCAATATGATTACTAAGTCAACCAGTCTTGGAGGATATGTTATTCTTACAATCTCAACATTCCCATCAGTGAAATTTAATTTTAATTCCTTTAATTATTTCCTGTTCTATTTTTTGTTCTATATAGTGACTAGTCAGCTTTTGACTAATATGTGATTAAATTTCATTGACCTGTTACCAGATGTCTGTGTGACCCTAAGCAAATCACTGAGCTTGTTTCTTCATCTGTAAAATGAAGGGGTTAGAATAAATGTTCTCTAAGGTTTATGCCATATGTTACAATTTATAATTCAATGATTACTTTTAATTTTTGAAATGTAAACTACTCTGCCCACACCTCCTGCAATAAATACTGTAGGTTTGGATCCTTTTCACTCCTGCTCCAGAAACACGATATTGTTACATCTGTGTGTTTTCCTTTATTGAATTCAATACAATACCACTATTCTACATGTTTTCAAGAACTTCCAGGAGCCATTTTTCCCCTTACCCACCCTACCCTAACCCTTAGATCCTTCTTTGGGTAGCAATGTAATTACAAATAATGCAGTTATATAGGTTTATTCTTAGCAGTTGGGCTTTATTGAATTTTTTTCCTGCACCTAAGTTAGCCTTTCAGAAGTAACAATGAAAAATCTTCACTTATTTACTTCCTCTGGACCTTTTTTCCTATTTTTAAAAGATCCCTTTTAAAAATGGGAAGGGGTCACACCTGAAATATCACCCAACTGGACTACACTTACTTCCTTAAGCAGAAATTTTTCTCCCCCATCAAAACCTACTCATCCTTCTGGGCCCAGTTGAAATGGTACTTCCATGAAGTCCTCATCAGCCATACTAGCTGGAAGCAATATCTCTTTCCTTTGAACATCAATAACACTTCATTAATACTGTCTAGATGACACTTAATTATAATTCAAGACAGTAAAATATGTCTGTAAAAATCTTCTCTCCCACCTTAAATTGTAAACCTTTGAGGGTAGGGACTATGTTTTATTCTTCCTTGAATTTTTCATACATAGTAGTGTGTTATATAAGTATTTGTTTAATGCATGAATGAATAATTATCTCCTTACCATCTTTTGCACAAATGCCATAGATTGCTGACCTCTGCTATAGATGGTAGTGATTATAAGAAGGTGGAATAACCAGAAAATATCTTTTTTTTTTTTTTTTTTTTTTTTGTAAACAGGACCTTTGTTGCTTGGACCCAAACAATAATTTATGTCTATTGACCATGTCAGTCAGTCAATAAAATCTAATACTTTTATTAAGTGTTTACTACATGGGGACCATGCTAAATGCTATAGATAAAAAGAAATACAAGGCAGCTTTTTTCTCTCAAGAAGTTTATATTCTCATAGTAGATAATATGAAAATAATTGGATAAATACAGACTAGATGGGAGGTCATCTTAGAAAGGATCTGGGGAAACCAGGAAAGGTGTCCTGCAGAAGAAGGAATTGGGGCGGTCTTGAAAGAAGCAAGGAAGTATATTTGCCATTATAATACATACCCAATATAATTACATTCACTTCCTTAGTTCTCACTGGTTTGCTATAATGTAGACATTTGTATACGCCTTCATCATGAAGAGTTACATTCGATATGCTGATGGTGAGTTGATCATTGGAGTGATTTAACAGCTGGTATTTTTGATTTTTTAAAACTGAAAAAGGAAAACAACAACAACAAAAAAAACCTATTGTACAGGAAAAGTTCAATGATTAGATGACCACAAATCAGTTTTGTGAATGATTAAATGCAAGAAGAGGAGTGAGAATGTGTGTGTGTGTGTGTGTGTGTGTGTGTGTGTGTGTAGGGGGTTTTACACACATAATTTAAAAGAGTATAACATTGGGTGTTAATTTAAAAGAAATGCCATTTCTTTCATTTAATTATTTTTAGGTGCTAGTATTAATAGTTCAGTTTTATGCTACAGATTAAAGATGTTTCTGGATTGGTATTTAAGAAATGATGGATATTTTTATGTTTAGCTGAGACCTAAAATGATTCTGATAGATTGGTTAGAAAACTAGCATAAGGATTCTGTTTTGGTCATGAGTTAGAGAAGAAGATTGTAAATTTTGGCTAATTAATGGTGACTGTACTATATTATAATATATGCCCTTCTATGATTTATTTCTTTGAATCTGATTCAATTTCAACTGCATCATCAGTAATAGAGATGACTAATGGAAAGAAAAGCCCCCCTACCTTCCATTGTCTTATCCATGAGCAATTGTTTTGCCATCAATACTGAACAGTTTCTAAGATTTAGACTTAGTATTTCAGCATTTTGACAAAGAGCAAGGAGGTAACCCTTCTGACTTTTGCAACCCAAACCGAGTATTTGAGCCAGAGTGCATTTTTGATTGGCCGCAATCTCAGGACAGAAAGTTATACTTTGTCCAGAGGTGACTTAAAACAAGAGAAACAGATCATTTTGAGAGCTTCTGAAATGCTTTGATGTGTTTTTTAATTGGTTTATAAAATGGAATGAAGAAAAGACTTGGGTCTTCTAAGGCGATTGTGGTATAATGACAGGAATTTTAGATGTCACCCTAGAAATTCATTCTATCCCTTGTGTGATTGGTTAATTGCTCACAGAACCTCCATTTTAAAGTTATTTCTCACAAGTAAGATTTTTCACTCCTTCATTCCTTACTGGGCTCTTCTGATGTCCCAGGCTCTTCACTATGCTCCTGAAGGGTATCTTCCTCCCACTTTTCAGTTTCTTTAAAAGCACATAGAAAGCTTTTAATAAATGATTATCAACCAGCTGAGTGATTGACTTAGAGTAAAGGGACATAACTTCAAATCATGGCTTTGCTAATTTGTTAAATTCTAATGAGGTATGGAGTCATTTGAAAAAATTCTGTAAAGATAAGGCAAACATAAAAAATTAAGGGAAGGAGACCATGTCCCATTCCTCTTTCCCCTAACATTTTTGTCTGGCTGATAATTTTAAGCCAACCTAAAATGATTTGAATTTTAATTGGTCTTGATGCTGCAATGTCTGGCAGGCAATTGGCAGGTAATGCAAAAATCCTATGGGGTGCTCAATAGGTTCTCTTTCTTTTCCTAATGATTCAATCTAAGAGGGTTCTTGGGCATTAGTATCCCAGTATCACACATTCAAATTGAGCAGAGAGGCCATTTAGTCCAACGCCTTCATTTTACAAATGTGGACACTGAGCTCCATGGAGGCAAAATGATTTTGTCCAAGGTCACACAAGTAATAAGCTTAAAGATTCCAAAGTAACTTATCTCCTACAATTCTGGAAATGCCAGAAGAACAGAGGACACTGTGAAATCCTTATATTGCAATTTAATTCCACATTAGGACCTGAGTATTTCTAAATAGGTCAGTGTCCTTTGAGCTTCATAGATTTTGAACTTAAACATTATTTTGTCCACCCCCCTCATTTTACAGATATAAAGAACTTAGACCCAGATAGAAGCGACTTGCCCAAGGACTGGCATACTTTGTATACACATCCTTCTCACTACCATCTCACAGAAGCCTTCTCTTCTTGCAAGACTTAACTCAAGCACTATCTTCCACTTTCCTTATCCCTCCATAATTCTCTCCCCTGTATTTTTACTTATTTATATTTGTTCCATATATACTTATATGTGTACTTAGTTTCTCCCCAGTTAGAATGTAGAATCCTTGAAAGTAAAGATTATTTTTATTCTTTGTATTTGTATTCCAAGTGCCTAGCACAGTGCCTGCTACATGGTACATTCTTAATAAATGCTTGTACATTGATTAACAGGGTGGGCACTTGAACCAAAGTTATCTAACTCCAAATTTAGCATTCTTTCCAAAGGACTTTTCCAAGTGTCCCAATAAATTTATGTCCCCAGTTAGATGAAATTAATCCAGGGGAATGAATTAAAAAATATTAAATAGTTCCTTTTGGGTGTTAAGCTTCTATGATTCATTGAATGAGGATAAAGAAATATATATATATATATATATATATATATATATATGTGTGTGTGTGTGTGTGTGTGTATTTCTTTCCCATGCAATTAAATATACATTGAGAGCTTGTTAATCATCTTATCTTCATAATAAACAAAACATGATAAGACAAATAAGGAACTATATGTTCCTCTTTTATATATATATAATATATATATATATATATATAATTTTTGCATTAAAACTTTTCTTTAACCAGGTTAGAAAAACAAAGGATCTTCTTCATATAGGTCAAAGATATACATTTCCAGGAGAAATGAAGGCCATGAAAGTAGAGGTATGATGGTGTCAGCTCCTATGGGTTTGGGAGAAATGATTGTTCAGTTTTTAGTGTGAGCATTTGCACTTCAGAAATCGGCAAAGCTATAAATTGGAAGTTGATTTATTGTTTTGTTGATTATTTAGACATGAGAAAGTGATGGATAAAATGTTAATAGTACAGTTTAAACATAAAAGTATGTTGTGTATCCATGCATTTCCCCCCAGAGAGCTGTTTATTAAACATTTGCCACTACACTTCTACCCCAAAGTAAATCTTTTGTCTCTTATTCAACATTCAGCCAAATATTTCAAGTTGTAGAAAGTCAGAAAGTGAAAGCTTGTGGTGGTAAAAAAAAAAAAAAAAAAAAAAGTACTTTGTAAGTTGGGCCCCCTTCACAAATTATGCTGGTGGGATTTCCATTTCAGACTTCCTGTTAGAAAAGAGGTTAGTTCACAGAGAGCCACAGAGGGGTGTGATCTAGATGTTACAATAGCTAGGCTATAAAGCCCACCCTTTCGGTGACTCACTAAGTCCTTCTTTACTTATTGGCTTATTCTTCATTAGTGGAAAATCCTTTAAGTCAAAATTTCTCTACGTATTTTTTCATCTTGCACACTTACCAGGATGCTTGTCAAAAAAAATGGTAAACCCAGAGGGAGATACCCACTGGAGAGATGACTCCTTAGCTTGAGAAATGACACATTTTAGAGTGAGCATCTGGCCTTCTTCCACTATGAGAGTTTCTGTGTGAGTAGTCAAAGAAGCCTCTGCAAAATAATAATGATTATGATTATGGTGAAGATAATTATAATGATGATGATGATGATGGAAGCCCACTTTGCTTTTCCTGGGAATATTCCAAATGTTTTCTGGGGATCAGGTATCAGTGTTGAACAATACAAAAGTGTAAGGAATTCGAAATCAGGAAGCCCTGGATTTGAATCCTAATCATTTACTAGCTGTGTGATGGTGAGCAATTCCCTTGACCTCTTTGGGCTGCTTCAGTTTTTTTATCTATAATAAGAGAGGGTTGGACTTAATGACCTCTGGGTCCCTTGGACCTTGAAACCTTTACTTTTTGATCCTACGACATCTATAATTCCTTTAATTATATTTTCTTTTGATTTTTTAACTGAGAAAGACCTTGTATATAGACATAACCTTTAGCAATAGAGAATTTGTCATTCAACAAATTAATTTCACAAAAATTTATGATATTCTCTCTTTTCATTCCACCGTTCTGAATCCTTCTCTTTTTTTCAAAGCTTAGCTCAAGGTACCAATTGATTCAGTGAAGTTTTCTTGACTCTCCCACTTATTAGTGTTCTCTTCTTATTCAGATCAATTTATATTTATTTATTTATATACCTTCATATATCCCCATAGAATGGAAACTCCTTGAAGGCAGAAATGGTTTCAGTTTTTGCCTTTTTCTCCCCAGTGCTTAATTTAGGTGCTTAATAAATATGCATTGAACCAGATCGAACTGGTTAATTGTGGTTTTGTTTAGTTTGTGAATTTTTTCTTTTATATAAGGTAGCAAATTCTTTTATATAAGCTGCATGAGGGCAGATTTACCCTAAACCTTGGATCTCCTAATATAGCACAAATCTCTGCATACAGTTGAAACTTAATAAAAGTTTATTGAATCTGAAGAGCAAACTGCAACAACTCTGGATTATCACTGCTGTGGGCCTTATTTAAATCAATTCTGTGACCTAGAAATGCACTGAATTAATTCTCAAAGTCCCTAAAACCCTACTTTTACCTAGTGCTTGATATACATTACTAGGGAAAAAGAAGGAATGGATAAACTCCCTTCTTGTTCGTTTTTGAAAAAGTTTATGATGAAGCTATAAAATTCATAATACTCCATAGTCAGAATTAGTCAGAATCCCATGGCATTTAGATCCCTTATGAAAGTGTTGTTCAGCCTCATTGATTAGCTCTTGTCTCCAGCAGACCTACTTTTAAGGAATTATGAACTGCTATGAATGTGTAAGAGCTAAAAAATCAGAAGCTAAGAAAATTTATTTTTTAATCAATTTCTTTTTTGTAAATGTGGAGCTCTGGGAGAATCTCACAGATAGCTATGGCAAATGATTTATTGTATTTAGGAACAGCAATTCTAGGAAAACTTGAGTCCTAGGCACTTAAAATCATGTCACAAAATGAAAGCTGAAAGTTAAATTGGACCCAGGTCACTCAGTCTCGTAGGCCTCTTTCCTCATTTATGTAATGGGAATTCTATTTGTCCTCACCTGCCCTCACAGGTTGTTTTAAAGATCAAATTAGATATTGTATATGAAAGTACTTTGCAAGTGGTAAAGATGATGTGATATGAAAGGAACTTTGCAAATGCTTGCATTGTAAGGTATATATAAGGTATATATATATGTAAGGTATTATAATTTTATTACCTCTAATATCTGAACAAAAGGAGCCCTGAAGCTAACTCTTTTAACAATTCTCTGAATCTTGTCTATTCACATTTCACTCAAAACCTAGATCTCACAGAAAGTCCATTCTTTTCAAATAGCTTCAATCTATCCTCGTCTCTCTGGGTTTCCTCTCTTTTATCTTAAAATATCTACTCAGTCTTTAAAAACAAAAACCTTTGATTAATTTGCTGCCCCTTCAAGCTTTGTCTGCTTCCTTCTTTCCTTTTGTTGTCCAGTTTCTATGGTCTACCTCTGCTATCTGCATTTCTTTTAAATCCATTTCTTCTTAATAATTACATATCATATTAAAGGTTTAGAGCTGTATGGGACTTTAGAGATTATCTATTCCAGTTTCCTCATTTTACACATGACGTGAAGGACAAGAAAAATGAAAAGAAAGATATAAGGTCACAGAAGTAGGAAGTAGCAAAGCCAGAATTTGAACCCAGATCCTCTGACCTCAAACCCAGCTGCCCACTATGGTATTTTCTTCTATGGCATTTTACAATCAACAAAAGGATTTCCATAAGCACTCCTGATGTCATTATTGCCCATAGATACAGAAGCTTAGACCCAGGGATTTTGACTGGCTCATGATCACATAGCTGGTAAATTTCCAAGGTATGATTTGAGCTCCTGAGCCTGGGCCCAGAGCTATAACTATTAAACCACACTTCCTGTCAGTAAATTGGCTTAAACCCCAAGCACTTAGCTTACCCTTTTCTTTTGAAAGTTAATCATAACTTCCTTGTAGTTAAATCTAAAAGCCTCTTCCCATTCCCCATCACTTTTTAAACCTCCTTCCTAGTATTTGACTTGGCTGACCACTTTGGATTTCTTAAAACTTTCTTTTCCCTTGGATTTGATGCCACTGTTATAACCTCGGTTTTCCTTTGACCTGTGTACTATTTCTCTAATTTATTGTTTCATACAATTCCTCGTGTTCCCTTTTGTGTTTCCCAAACCCCTGTCCTTGGACTTTAATTCTTCTTTCTCTATATTGCCTCAAATAAATCATTTGGTCACATATGAGCTTGGAGTAGAGACTTTTGGCCTGCTTCCTGTGACCTGTATAATCTCCCATCTCTGTGCCTTTGCACAGGCTGCTGTTACCCACCTCTAGAATGCATTCCTTCCTCACCTCCACTTTCCTGAATCTCCTAGATTCCTACAGGAAGCCTATTCCGATTCCCCACTCCATCCCATGGTCCCTATTGCCCTCAGTCAATTTTGTGTTTAATTTTTTATGTACACATTGCTCTGCCTTCCCCTTACCCCACTCTTAACCCACCAAAATATAAATTCCTTGAGGAAGGAAACCATCTTGGTTTTTTTTGGATTTCCATTCCCTGGTACATAGTAGATGCTTAATAAATGCTTACTGAATGAAAGAAGATTCTGGCTTTATTTCTGAATCCAAAGAACTTTATATGTAATAGTTGCTTAACAAATGTTTGCAGAATTTAATAGAATCAACTCTTCATGCAAGTCAACAAGCATTTATTAAGTGCTGAGCACTGTTGCTAAGTCTGAGGATATAAGGAAGGCAACTCCCTAACCTCTTCTTCCAATCCTTACAATCCCCGTATTCTAGGCACTTAATCAACTGGTATTTATTAAGCACCTGGTATGTACCAGTGCTAAATATTCAAGAAAAATACAGTCTAATGGAGAAGAAAACATGTAAATATCTTGGTACACACAAAGGATTGTTATCCAGTTGTTTCAGTCCTGTCCAATTCTCCATGATGCATATGGTGTTTTCTTGGTAAAGACACTGTAGTAGTTTGCCATTTACTTCTCTAGATCATTTTACAGATAAGGAAACGGAGGCAAACAGGGTGCAGTGACTTACCTAGGATCAGCCAGATTTGAATTCAGGAAAAGGATTCTTCCTGATTCCAGTTTGGTGCTCTATTTACTGCACCACCTAGCCAGAAGGTAATCTGAAATGTCTATGACCTTCAGAAAAAACTATTTTCTCTTTTGAAATTTCCTATTTCTATCAAATTTTGACTTTATCCTTTCTATTGACCAATAAGTAAAGTTGATTGGATCATCCTTTTAAATGTGTTTTACCTTTGCTTGTTCCTATTTCTGCTGCCCACATATTAGTTCATATAATCATAGAACACCAAAGCTGGATGACATCAGAATATACACTATGATTTTATAGATGAAGTAATTGTGGCCCAGGGGGGTCAAATAATCTACAATCAGCCCACACTGCTCCCTTAAGTACTTCAATCTCAAATTATCACCAAAAAATAAAAGCTTACAATAATATTATATGTTTCAAATGTATTTCTATAGTTTTTATTTACTCTGTTTATTAGATTCTGAAATATTCAAAGGATGCTGAATGACAGAACTATTTCAACTTTCACTATAAAGATAGTATTCCAATTCTCAAATTTATGAAAGGAGACAGAGAGAGAAGTCCAGAATTGGAGTCCTGCCTTTAATACATTGTAACCCAGTGCGAATGACTTAAATTAGCTGAGATGCATGGTTGGAGAAGTTTCTCTAATGGGAATTCTTTAGACCTATGATGTCACAGATTTAGGATAAAAAATGTAGATAATAAAGAAGAAATATATACAATTTGACGAAGACTGCTAGGTTGTTCCCTTTTTAATTATAAAGAATATATATAATATCAATTTAGACTCAATGAATTTATGATGGAGAAGTTAATATCTCACTTCCCATATATCCAAGTTCAGGTGGTCTATTCTGGTAAATGTGCTTTGCTATTACTTTCATTTTGATTTGGGATTTCTATAGAATTTGTTTCATCTCTTTTTTCAACTAGAGCTATCAGCTTATTTAATAAAAGTTGTTGTTATTCAGGTATGTCCAGCTCTTCAAGATTCCATTTGAGGTTTTCTTGACAAAGATGCTATAGTGATCCACTATTTCCCTTTTCAGTTCATTTTACAGATGAGGAAACAGAGGCAAATAGAGTTAAGTGATTTTTCCAGAATCACACAGTATATGTCAGGTCAGATTTGAACTCAGAAAGTTAAGTCCAGATTCCCAGACCAGTGCTCTAGCCATTGTGCCACTTAGCTGCTCCTTAATAAAAATTTATAAATATATTCATTTATATAGTTATTTATAAATAACATAAGTAATATACAACTCTGTGAGGTAGATAATACAACCATCATTATCACCATTACAGACATGAAGCTTATTACCTCATTCCTGTATCATTGCAAGAATCTCCTAGATGGTCTTCCTAATCCTTACATCTACAAAGAACATTTGCATCCTGTTAATTTTCCTCCTTGGGAACCTAGAATTTCTTATCAGCTATTATTGAATCAAGTCCAAATTCCTCAGTGTAGCATTCAAGGACTTCAATAATGAGGTTCATCCTGGCAATCCAATCATATCTTTCACTATTCTCCAAAACTTTTCCTATGATCTAAGCAAGGTTCCTTAGTCTCCTTGGAGCCTATCCTGCTTATTTCTGCTTTAGCGCCTTTGTCTGTGTTATCCCATTTTCTTGGGATACCCTCACTCCTTTCTACTTAGTTAAATCTGTTTTATTCTTTAAGTCTCAGCTACAGTTTTATATCTACAATGAAATGCTTTAAAAATATTTCACCTCATCCTAATCTCTTCCTTTTCTGAACTCCCATAATCAGGGACACCTTTAAAAGTATCTTCAAATGTGATATAATAATATTTAATGCTAATATTAATAATTAATACTACTACTAATGATAACTAGTGCTTACATAGAATTTACTATATGCTAGGCACTGTGCTAAGTAGCTTAAAAAGCTGATGTAACTGATATGAATGCGATGTCTTATGAAGGCTCTACCCAATACCTTTCCTACAGCCTCATTAGTGATTCTTGAAATTTCCTCACTAGATTCTTTTTTTTTTTTTTGAGTTAAAGAATCCATCTTTGTCAAAATGCAAATACACAGGAGAGGTAACATACTACTAATAATTAGAGTTAGCATCTACATAGCATTTTAAGGTTTGCAAAATGCTTTACATAAATATTATCTTATTTGATAGCCTCATAATAAACCTGGGAGGTAAGTAATATTATCTACATTTTACAAGACCACTTGGCTACTTACTGTAAGCTTCAGTGAAAACTAATTTAATCCGTGTATCTAAGTTATATTTTAATATATTTAACATCTACTGGTCATCCTGCCATTTAGGGGAGGGGGTGGGGGGGGGTAAGAGGTGAAAAATTGGAACAAGAGGTTTGGCAATTGTTAATGCTGTAAAGTTACCCATGTATATATCCTGTAAATTAAAGGCTATTAAATAAAAAAAAATAAAATAAAAAAAAAAAAAAAAAAAAAAAGAAAACTAATTTAATCCTTTGAAACAACAGGCCACTGACAGAGAATATGGATTGAAGAAAGCACAAAGGGTATCAGGAAACTTTGGTTTTGAGAATTAGGATAAAAGAAACACAATTTACTTTCCAATTTTTCCTACAGTTAATTTTATTTTTTAGTCAATACCACATACTTTAGACCTAACTATATACTATCCAGTTTGTCTCATGAGAAAATTCCCTTTATTCAGGGTCAGCAACCACTCTGGAATTTATAATCTTAGAAGGTTGCCTTGTCTGGTGTTACTCTGTCTGCTTCTCATTGTTTCTTGAGCTTGTTTATAACTCAGGTTATAAATTCTCTGGAAACAAGATTCTTTCATGCAATTCTTTCAAGGCCCCTTTTTGCAGTGTCCAGCACAGTGCTGGAGGTATAAGCTGAACCCTTCTTAGTTGGTTCATTGCTTAAATCCATCCATTCTTGGAATTCCTTGTAAGAATGGGAATGGAAATGTATCTTATACCTGATTCTTACAGACAAGAAAACTAAGGCACAAAGATGCCAAGGACCATATAGAACATGAGTGACAGACTAAAAGACTAGAGAACCTCAGAATAAATCTAGATTGAGAACATGTCCTACTTTCCTCTCTCCCCCAACCCCAATTCAGCAACTATTGTTTAAGGAACAGTTAAATGGTTCAGCGGATTAGAGGACCAGATTTGGAATTAGGAAAACCTGAGTTCCAATCTGGCTTTAGACATTTACCAACTGTGTAACCCTGAGCAAATCACTTAATTCTGTTTTCCTAAGTTTCCTCATCTATAAAATGAGTGGAAAAGAAAATGGAAAACCACTCCAGTGTCTTTGCCAAGAAAACCCCAAATGGAGTCAGAGAGTTTCACACAAGTGAAATGACTAAACAACAACCTGTTGGTTGACTAAGCACTATTTTAGTTGCTGGGGATAGTTTAGACAAAATATGGGTCTTGCCTTCATACTAGTGGAGAAAGACATACAAATAATGACACAAAGAGGGGTAGGGATTGTACAAGTAATCTTACTGATACATAGAATTTCCAGTGAAGGAAATTCCCTCAACCAGTGCTGGTCATTCTTTTGTCACTTTCCCTGTAGTTTATACTTTTAAGAGAGTTGCCTCGACCTATGTTTTAAAAGCAAATAGATATGGACCCCTGAAGGTTACATATTGACTTAGGAAACCACAAATTAATATTATCTATGTTGTAGTATAGGGTATGTATCCAAAGTTTATTGGAATTCTTGGATCACTGAATTGCTGAGGAGCACTAAGTCTATCATAGTTGGCCATCACACAATCTTGCTATTATTGTGTACAATGCTTTCCTGGTTCTGCTTGCTTCACTCAGCATCAGTTCATGTAAGCCTTTTCTGAAATTAGCCTGAACAATAATATTCCATTATTTCCATATACTATAGCTTATTCAATCATTTCCCAGTTGATGGGCACCCACTCAATTTCTAATTCCTTGCCACTACAAATAGAGCTGCTATAAACATTTAACCCTCTTTTATGATCTCTTTGGGATACAGATTAAATGTTTCTTGTATCCATGAAAATCACAGCTTCACTTTCTGTCTCAATGATCTTATATAACTGCAAACTTAGCTCTCATTCCCAAGAAAATCTTCAGACCTGATAGAAACTATTTTTCTCTTATTTGTATTAGATTTATGAGTAGATTTCTAAACAGATTAGCATTTGGGTTTAGCATTAGCCTATGGAAGGTTGACAACTTGAGGCTTTTTCAATTTCAAACAGAAATGTGGCTTAGGCTATTTGATGATGTGAAACTCCACTGTTATATTTCTTATTATTTTATTTTTAAAGAATCTACTTGCTGACCCTCTGTTGGTGGCTAAAAACAGGAAATTATTGTGGCAAGGTTAAGCCTTAGCCTATCGAAGCTTTGTTTCATCCCCCATACTTTTACAAAATTGCTGAAGTGGTCATGGCTATGTGACAGAGTGGAGATAAAAGATAGATATGCCAGATATTTAAGGGTCACTTGTACTCAAAACATCCCATTTTAAAGAATTTGTAAAGATTTCAACAGCCAAAGCCCTACTTTTCTGGATACACTACTATTTTTTTTTAACTCCACTTCCATTTTACTTCATTTGTTTACTTCTCTAGACAATTATATGTCCTTTGAGGTCTCTTCATCCTCAACTCATTACTACCTTTCTTCAGATTTTTTGGAAGCTAGACTTCAAATTTTTCCTTCATGTTTTTTTTTTTTTAATCCACATGTGTGGTATTGCTACCTTCGCTGCAAATGCCTTACATATAACAGATGCTTATTAGTTGTTGATCAAATTGAATTGAATTGAATTCTTCATTTTTCTGACTCTAAACCTATATCTGCTGATCAGTCTATTTATCGATCCCTGGGACATAGAGAGAATGTATATAAAGAAATGGATGTACTGCCTTCCATGTAAGTAGATGATTTCTCATTGATAGAGCATGTTTTGGAATTCTTTCTTTCTTAATAGCACTGGATTTTGCCCCAGAACAAGATTTAATCACATTCTTTTCTATTCCTTTTGGGCCAATGGTATATATACACAGTAAATTGACTGGGTATAACTTTATTGATTATGGTCTTAGAACATTCTGATGTACAGAGTGAAATGAGATGAATCAGAAGAATGTTGTATTACAATAACAATGATATTGCTTAAAGAGTAATTGTGAATGACTAAACTAATCTGAATAATCTGAATACTAAAATCAACTAAGGACTTATAAAGGAAAATGCTATCCACTTCCAGAGGAAAAACTGATATATGGAAGTATGTATTTTATGTTTCCATATATATACATATACCTATACACATACACACACATATATACACACACACACACATATATATACACACAAATACACACACAGACACACACATACCTCTCTCTTTCTCTTTCTCACTCTCTCTCTCTCTTCCTCAAAAGCATCTGAACAAAAGCATCTTAAGCCATGAAGCAAAAGTCATAGACAGTACCTGTCCCCTGCAAGCAACTACCACAATCACTAAATAAGAGCTACATATTTTAAAACCAGTATAGTTGCTAATATCTACTTAACATTTTCAAAGAATTCAAATTGAAAGATTATTAATCAACATAGTGGACTAAATACAGACTCATATTCTCTAATCCCTTGCCTGAATAGCTCAACAATATTGAATTGTAAATATCAAATTCCAAAGCAGAATAAGAATATTCTACAGTGATTCAGTAGATTCTTTAAATGGAAGGGTTCGTATCCAAACAAAGAAGAATACTTTGAAAATAACTTATTAGAGTGCTTTCACAATTCTGTTTTGACATATGAAGTAATTAGAGCTATAACAATAGATAATATTTATATATTGCTTTACGCTTTGAAAAGCATTTTACAGATATTATTCCATTTGATTTTTATAGCATCTGTGGAAAATAGGTAGTTACTATCTCTATTTTACAGATGAAGAAACCTAGGTAAACAAAGTTCAAATGATATGCTTAGTATGTGAGGCAGGATTTTAATTCCTAATTTTAGATCTAGCACTCTATCCACTTTGCAACTATTTGCCTTAAAGAATCGATCAACAAGCAATAAGTAAACTTGCTCTTTGCCAGGAATTGGACTAAGCATTGGAGATACTGAAGTAAGACCTTGTTGTCGGCAAAGAATTGTAGCTTCATGACTGAAAAAGACCTTGACAATTCAATTAGCCTATCTCTTTGTCTTTGAGCTGTACTTGTAATAAAAGCAACCTATTCCTGAAAGATAATTATTCTAAAGACAAAACAAACCTCATAAATCCTTGTGGCAATTTACCACAAAGATCAAATATGAAAAGAGAAAAAAAGTTAAAAGGAAAAAATAGATTCTATAAAATAAACTTTCAGTTCCCTACATCATGATTTCTGTTAAATATTTGTGCTTAAGATAATGGAATTTAGAGCTCTATGCTAATGGCTCTGAAATCTATTTATCTAGCCCTAATTTCTGCTGACCTTCAGTCTCATATATCTAAAAGCCTATTAGTCATCTTGAACTGGATGTGCTGTAGACATCCCAAATATGTTCAAAACTGAAATTACTCTTTCTTCCCAAACCCTCCCTATTTCTAAACTGATCCATTACTGTGGAGGACACCACCATTGTCCCAGTCACCCAGACTGAGAGATAACCTTGGGGTCATCCATGATTTCTCCCTCTTTCTCATCCACAATGCTCAATCTGTTACAAGGGTTTATCAATTTTAATTTTTGTAACATTCTCTTGAATGTGCTTCCTTTTTACCTCTGATTCTTTCAAGACTGCCTCTTGCTGAGATGACTGTAATATCCTGCTGGGGAGGTCTGCTTGCCACAAATGTCTCCCCACTCCAATCCATCCTCTATTCAGTCACCAAAATGATTGAAATAATTAGGAAATGGTTTTCCTAGAGTTCAGGTCCAGCCATGTCATTACCACTCCTGACATATTCGATAAACCCCGGTGACTCCATTCAAAATCCTTCTTAATCTACTCTTCTCCATCTCCACCTTTCCAGTCTTCTTACACCTTGCACTTATTTATATTCTTTGATTAGCGACATTGATCTTCTTGTTATTCCTCAAATAAGATACTCCATATCCTGACTCTAGGTATTTTTGCTGGTTGTTCCTCCCACATGAACTTCTCTCCTTCCTTATCTGTCTTCTTACTTTTCTGGCTTCCTTCAAGTCCCAGTAAAAATCCAATTTTTCTACTCCCTCTAAATTTTGATTATTTCCTATTTATCCTATACATTATTTATTTGTACATAGCTGTTTACATATTAATGTTCCCCTTTAAATTATGAACTCCTTTAGAATAGAGACTTATTTTATACCTTTTTATTTAGCCCTAGCACTTAGCACACTTCTTGGCACAAGTAGGCATTTTGACTTATTGACTGAATGATATTTAATCCATCTATATTACCTTATGTAAATAGGGCAAATTATATCATTTATCTTTAGAGAGTCCATAGAAACTATTTTAATTGGCTAACAAATTATTATTCCCATAAAAACTGTTGATTAACTTACCAAGCTGAAAAATCAAAGGCTTGATTAAACAGTACATAAAGAATCTCTTCTTCCAACTTTATCTCCTTACCTTGTAAGGGGAACCAAGCTAACAGGCTGAGAACTATCCACAAAGTCATAGTGTAAAGAGTTGCCTGTGACATGTCAACTTCCTTTTTGTTCTGAAAACACTGAGTGGAGAGTGAGTGGTTTCTTTTTAAGGTAAAGAGGCAGAATAACCATGACCTCATGTGGATTAAATCCTACGTTTCCCCTCATGGCCCTCTTGTGAGGCTGCAGCCCCCGTAAACACCCTCACATTGCGACATTGAGCTTGTGGTCTTTCCTTTGAAAAGTGTGACTGATGTGGCCATCACAAAATTAAATGTCACTGTATATGTGAGATTTTGGTAAATTCAGTTTAAATTACTTTAAAGTAAAATTATTTGTATTTAGATGTCAGAAATACTTTTATGTTTCTTTTGTGTTTTAATCCATACCTGGGATTTCAAAAATGTGGGGAATTCCTGGTATGGAAACTCCTTCCACTGATACATATTGACTACTTATTTAATAATTTACAGTCGTTGAGAGTTGTCTGGGGGCACTGAGAAGTTTGTGCTTTAGGATAATAGAATTTAGGGCTCTATGCTAATGACTCTGAAATCTATTTATTTAGCCCTAATTTCTGCTGACTTTCAGTCTCATATTTCTAAGTTCCTATTAGCCATCTTGAACTGATTGATCTATAGACAGCTCAAACTAAAGATGTTCAGAGGCATAATTTGAACTCAGGTCCACCTGACTTCTAGACCTGTCTTCTATTTTTTCACTAATTCTCACTTCTATTAGATATTCATTATTGACAGTGAACTGCAACATACTGTCATGTTGCATTATTTCCTAATTCTCAAAATTTATATTTAAAAAGTTTATATATAGAGAACTATATAGAATGTTAGAAATTATCTAGTCTAAACTCCTCACTTTATGGATGAGGAACCTAAGGGCTGAGAGAAATAGAATTACTTTCCTAAAATGACAAAGTAAGAAATGAAGATTTGGGGGTAGCCCAGTGAATAGAGCACTGGGCTTAGAGTCAGGAGGACCTGAGTTCAAATCTAGTTTCAGATGTTTACTAGTTGTATAACCCTGGCCAAGTCATTTAACCTAAGTTTATTTCAGTTTCCTCACCTATAAAAATAAGTTGGAGAAGGAAACAGCAAACCACTTTAGTATCTTTGTCAAAAAAAAAACCATAAATGGGGTCACGAAGAGTCAAACACAACTAAACAACAACAAAATAGGATTAGAACCTAGAACTTCTTATTCTAGATCAAATAATTTTTTCATTGCACCATGTTAATTCTGGTGCCTTTAGCCACTGCAACAATCCTTGATGGTCCTTAGGGACCTAATGACTTAATAACTCCAATTAACCAAAAAACTGAAATACAGAGAAGATATTTAATTTGCCAGAGATCATATTATATAAACCAAGGTAGGGGTATACATTTACATACATACAGTGAATTGTTATTCCCTGTAAATGTATATGTATAGAAAATCAGGGCTTGATTTATTCTTTTCTTGATTATTTATACAAGAAAATGATAGAAAATTCTAATAATACAGATTAAACATAAAAATATGTCAGGGTACATTTTTACTTTTGGAGAGCTGCTTATTAAAATTTTACCAGCACACCACTGGCCCAGGACCAATTGATTGTGATGACTATTCACAAAATAAAAATTTGAAGAAAAAAGTACTACTAATGGGAATTAATGAAACTGCAAAATTTACTCATCATTTCACCAGTGGAGGTTATCTGGTCACAAACACACTCAACTTCATATTATTTAAATGGTAGATATAGGAAACAGCTTCTGCTTATACTGAAAGGAGTTAGAAACATCTGCCCCAAGAGAAATCAGCAGAGCAAATCTAAACAGTTCCAACAGAAGTCCAAACTTGGGGGCACTTCAGCCACTGTGGAAACTGTGAGAAAAGAGTCCATATCCGAGATACTGTGGGCCAAAGGCCCATGGTAGAAATGCACATAGGTCCCAAACAGGGACTAGAAGAGATAGACTGTTGGGGTCTGGAAATTGGCAGAGGGGAACAGCAGCAGTAGCAAAGATTTTGTTTTTCAGTCTAATATTTAAGGATTTCTGAACTGAGATGGGATCTGTGGAAGTCAGAGGGATCCAGTCATGCTGTATAGACAAAATGGGGTGCCAGACACAGATGTGGTCTTCATAAAAGTGCTCCAAGTATATAAACATTACAAGAGCATCACTACTGATATCATCAATGTGTTTCTTAACACTGGGCTTATTAGACATGTCTTCAAGATTGAAACTGGTCCATCTACCCTGAATAGGCTCAACTTCCTTCTCTTTGGAATTATCTCTGGGCAATCTCCCACTTGGAAATGATTAATCTCTGCCCTATACAGCTCCATCACATACAAAGAATTCTCTAGTTACAAATGGGCTTCCCAACCTACTTTGTTTGGTGATTGTTATATTCAAGGTAAAAGACTAATTTTTGTTTCTGATTTCTGGAACTTGAATCATGACTTTATTTTTTAATTTTATTTTTTCAAACACATGGAAAGATAGTTTTCAATATTCACTTTTGCAAAACCTTGTGTTCCAAATTTTTCTCCCTCTCTTTCTCCCTTGCTCCTTTCCCCTCCCTTAGATAGCAAGCAATTCAGTATAGGTTAAACATGTGCAATTCTTCTAAATATATTTCCATATTCATCATACTGCAAAAGGAAAATCACATCAAAAGGGGAAAAATATGAGAAAGAAAAAAAAAAAGCAAACAAATACCACCACTACCAGAAAAAATAAAAATACTGTACTTTGATCCACATTCAGTCTTCATAGTTCTTTCTCTCTGGATGCTGATGGCGCTTTTTATCAAAGTCTATTGGAATTGTCTTGCATCATCTTTCTGTTGAAAAGAGCCAAGAGATTATAACTTTATCATCACATACCATCTAGAACAACAATCTCTGAAAATTAGTGAAATGCAAAGGTTATTATGCCTGTTTTAACAATGGAAAAAATGGAAGGCTGGAAAGTTACACATTGAGTGAGTGGTATAGTGGAAAGAAGGATTAAGCATTTTATTGAACACTTATTAACTTCTTTACAATTATTATGGAATTGAAATCAGGGGACCTAAGTTTAAGTACTGTTTTAGAGCTTTCCTGTATGTTGACATTACACAAATCTCTAAACTCCTCTGGAATCATTTTCCTTCATTGTTAAATAACTAGACTTCTAACTGATCCTTTCAATTTCAAAGTCTACAATCCCATGACTATTTCAGTACATAGAAAAGGTGGGAATAGGAGTGGTCTTATGACTTCTAAAGTCAATCCTTTTTTCAACAGATATATACTTATGAGATCCCCAAAACTCACTTTCTCTTTTTAAAAATTATTTTGAACATTTAAAAAAATTCGAATTCTAAATTCTCTTCCTTTCTCCAGTCCTCCCTAACCTAATGAGAGAGATACCTATTATAGATGTGAAGTCATGCAAAACATATTTTCATATTATCCATGTAACAAAAAAGCAAGAAAAATAAAGAAAGTAAGAAAATTACACTTCAGTTTGTACTCAGAGTTCATCAGTTCTCCCTCTGGAAGAGGGATCACAGTCACTTTCTTTTTTTTCTTTTTTAATTTTTTTTAAATTTTTTTCACAGTCACTTTCAATTCAGCTCTTTGACTTCCCCAATAATATCATACTTCAGAATGAATCTTTGTTTTCTCATTTACCAGAACCCTTTTCTCCTTTTTTTCATTCCCAAGGAAAGATATTGCCCAGGACAGACTTTTTTTTTTCTTTACAAAGAGACAGCCTAGTCCCATGGAAAGAATGCTGCCTCGGCAATCATAAGACTCGAGTTCAAATCCTATGTTATTTCTTACTTCTGTGGCCTTGGACAAGAAATTAAATGTCCTTGAGCTATAGTGTATTTATCTGCAAAATGAGGGCATTGGACTTGAAGACTTCGAAGACCTCTTAGTAGTTTAGTAGGTGCTAGTACTTTACACATTCATTATTTCATTTGACTCTCCTAACAACTCTGGGAGGTAGGTGTTATTATTTAGGTTCATTTAACAGATAAGGAAATTGAGGAGAACAGGTTAAAGTGACTTGTCTAGGGTCGCTAAGCTTGTATGTATCTGAGGCTGGACTTTGATTTAGGTCTTCTTGACTCCAGGTCCAGGGTTCTATCCACTGGGGCATTTAGCTGCCCTGGGAAGAATGGTGGAAGTAGAAAAGCTGCAGTTATTGTAAGGGGTTTATCATCAACATAGGAAACTGGAAATAGTCAAACTTCTATAGACTGAATAAATATTGCATCATAATAAATATTATCTCATTATTATAATACATATTATCTCAAGGGTATTTAGATGCTGTGGTGATTAATAACATTAAAAGAAAAAATTTAAAGAATTACTGAATATATACTAACTTTTTGTATTATATGTTTCCTGAAGTCCTGGAAACTAATAAAACATTAATATTGTGTGTGACACTTTTTTTTAAAAGTTGTTCTCTAAAAATGTCAGAAGCACTTCAATAGAATATATGAATCTGTGCCTCTAAGTCAAAAGAGACAGATTTGTTTCTGGGACAGTCAGATGGGCCATCCTATGGTAGGGATGATGCTAACCTAACCATGGAATATTGGCTGATTTATCAAATTTTGAGCTTGTTACTTTAAACTGAATGTATGAAGTTATTAAGGACTATGCTTCTAAGAAACAGAAGTGAAAGTAACTACTTGGGATTTTGCAATTTAAGCCAGTGAAAATACTCTGGGAAAAGATTTGAATTAATTAAATTCAGGGAGTCATAAAGAGGAAGACTCTGTTGCAATTGCAGATTTTTCTAGTTTACACTTGTTTGAAAACCCCCAAAATATATATGAGTGGAGGAAGAGGGTGGGATGAGGAAGTGTTATGTGGTCCATTTGAACTCTTAATCAGCTTTTTGTGTTAAAGACTCAAATCGAATGTTCATTAAAAAAAATCTGTTTAATATGCTTTCAATTTAATGCCTATAATTTGGATATACTTTAATTTGATCATGGAATATTCCATGATCACCAGAATTCCAATTAATTTTATATTTTTTGTTGCAACCATGCAGGGGCAGAACTAAACACTTTTACTTTTCCTTGTGTGAAAGGAGAAGGATCTAGGTATCATTTTCTCTATTTGCCTTTGGTGGGAAACTCTCAACTCAGAGAAAGAACAGGAAAAAATAGCAGGACTACATGTAAAAAAACAACAACAAAAAAAAAAAAACCAAACCAGTAACCCCAAAAAATCCAGAGAACAATAATGGACTGTCCTTGATATATGTACAGAATAAAAAACCCCACAAAAAACAAAAATGCTTACTCTGTTCACATGTTCCTCTAGGTGACCAAAAAAGACACTAAGCTGTATATTCCACCCTCTCCTTCCTCCCAGAGAATGACTTAATTCTTTAGAAGCTGGTTTTTAGACTATAAAGAATATCTCTTACTCACCCACAGATGCAGTATTTGGTCACTGATAGACCTTGAGAAAGCATCATGGACCTTCCTCCTACCCCAAATGAAGTTGTCACAGATGGAAACAATGCTAGCCTGACATGTTCCTGTCATGGACCCTGTGGCTTGTAGCCCCCCCAGTTTCCCTCTTTGTGGCCAGACTCATTGAGTTTCGTGGTTGGCCAGGGAAAGGAGCAGGCTCGGGCTGCTAAGAATAGACCATATAGGACAGAGAAGAGAAAGTTGTATCTCCTGCCCATAGACTGATTCAACACATATTATTCTGAACAGCTAATATGTATCTAGTGTTGAAAAGTGTCTTGTGGTTAAAGAAAAATGGTCATTTTGCTATTTGTTTTTAGGAGACATTCACAATTATCTAAGTGCCCTGCTATTAAGCATTGTCAGTTATATATTTATTAGGGTTAGGGACGTGTGTGTGTGTGTGTGTGTGTGTGTGTGTGTGTGTGTGTGTGTGGTGGAGAGGAACATGGTGTAGAGAAAAGAGTTACCTTGTGAATTTTGAGGATGATTTTCTTGTTAGAATAAACTCTGATCTTTAAAAACATTAGGAATATAGGATGGGTTTTTAAAAAATTTTCTTGGTTTTTCTAAGAGAGAAATTAGTTAGTTAAGTGCCATAAGTGGAGAACCAAAGACCTACCAGATACTACAAGGCTTCCTATTTCTCTCAGAAGGAGCTTGAAATTAGAAAAATGGAATAGCTGAGGTGTTTGCTGTCTCCTCATAAGGTGTTCTCTATCTTTAAACCATGTGTATGGGTTGGGTTCAGTCCTAAGAGAGCCTGAAGTATAGAAGCATTTCTCTGGCTCCCTACACACTCCTTCTGAATCCTGGAAAAAAAATAATTTAAAGCTTAGATTTGGCTCATGTTTCGGGTCTCCCCAAAAAGGGGAAAATAGAAGTATTTAATATATACTGTAAGTAAGGGTTGATGTTGATTTAATCAATTTAATCAATCAATCAATCAACCTTCCTTCCTAACTAAACTATCAAACAGGTATCTAGCGCTGATACTTCAACCAAGTACAGATATTTCTTTTGAATCAATTAATTACTCAGTTAATCTAAGGCACTGAACAATCTACTTAATGTAATTAATTGATAATTTCACTTCCTCTAGTGACCTTCACTCCTCCAATTTCACTTCCTCTGGTGACCTTCACTCCAGGAGTGAAGGTCACCAGAGGAAGTGAAATGATACTTCATAAGAGATATATTTCTATTGGCTAAGGAGAATTGATTATGTTCCGTGGAATCTTCTATAAAGTAGAAAGCTAGTTTGTAACCCAACCATTCCAGTGTTTGGAGGGTGAGTGGTGGAAGCGGCCCCTGAGAAGGATGGCATGGGGATGGAGAAAGAAAGTGTCTTTGTCTCTTCCTCATCAGTCCCCTACCCCAACCTTGACCAGATGAGAATCTTATAAAGCGTGAAAAGTCCAGATGATTTTGTATATCCCATTAACATTCCAACTCCATTTCTGGAACAATTAGTGGCAAGTTCTTTACTGGGAACCAAGGACAATTAGACTTGCTAAGAAAAGGCAATTTCAAGAAAGTTGGCAAAATACTATATTGTTACTAAAGGGAAATCCTGGAGACTCCAATCTAAGGAGTCCAGAGCTGTGAGTTAGCTCTGAATTAAGTATGTTTGAGCTGATTTTCTCCTGGATTTTATATGTTCTTCTAAGAGAATATGCCACATACTTTTGGATATTATATTTTATACCAACTGTTCTTACTATGTTAGCTTAGGAACCTCTCTAAATACTAGTTAACTTTGTCTGGTATCAATTGATAACTATTGCAGGAAGCTTACAAGTGAGATTTATCCCATCTCCTCAAAGTCTTCTGGAGTTTCAAAGGAAGAAGTACCAGCCTGATTCTGGAGATTCAGGTTGACAAGTTAGGATAGTAGCTCCAGAATCTATGCTACATGTTTATAAAATGTAGGACAATATTTATTTCTAAAGCTGGGATTAAAATCTGGGTCCTCTAATTTCAAACCCAACGTTTTTTCTTTCTACTGACCCAAATAGCACCTGAGGGACAGACTTATTAGCTCAATAGCCAAGAAATAAAATGTTCAAATAAAGGTAGGGGATGTGTGTGTGTGTGTGTGTGTGTGTGTGTGTGTGTGCGTAGAATAAAAGAGGGCTTTAAACTTTTTAAATGACCTTTCATAATTGCTTTGAAGAGGTTATGGCCTTTCCCAAGTTGGCAGGTCAAAAAATATGTAGCTCATGCCACAACCCAGAAGCTTCCCCCAGATGACTCTACCAGTAAATAGTTCATCCATCCTCTTGGAAATTTTTGAGGCTTTTAATGTGTGATCACACAGAATGACCTGGCCTTCTAAACCAGGGTATTAGGCTTCAAACAGCTGCTGATTCAGAAAAACATTTTTTTTTAAAAGAAAAAGGTCAAGGAGGCAAATCAATTTGGGCTGGCTCTGCTGACACTGCAGTGGCTTTCTTGAAGCAGAGGAAGGGCTAGAAAAAAATAGCAATTCACTTTATAGCAGAGATGATTGCACAGTCTAGTTAATTTTTAAAAAAAATTTTAGCTTAATGAATTCAATTCTGTGGCCATTAAAATAAGCTCTTCAAGGGGAACCATGGTAAAAGAAGGTGACTAGAAAATGTTGTGAAAGTAAGTTTGTGCATTTAGTTTTGTATAACAACCCTATCTGCTATGAGTCTAGAGTTGAATGCTGAGCTGTTTCCCAAGAGACCCTGAATCTTTGAATTACTTGTTTTCATCATTGGAGACTCTCCCATCAACTCCCCAGTGGTTAGCAATTCCAACACCCTGTTACTCTCTCCCATTTCAGTGAGACTAAACTCCAGACTTTGGAAGAACATATTCCTCCCTCTCTCTCTGCAATCTGTTCTTTCATTCCTTACTAAGCCCTAATGTCTGACTCCACTTCTGTCTCCCACTTCCACCAAGCCCTCTGGAACTCCCACTATAAATTTCCTTTTTTTTTTTTTTTTTTGTAAATTTCTCTTGCTCTCTCCATCTTTTAGCTCTCACCCAGATCCAGTTTCCTCCAAAAATCATTGAGGTCATTCTTTCTAGTACTGATTCTCTCATACTTCCTTATGCACCCTTACTCATAGGGGCCACAGGACACCTTCTATGGAGTGACATTTCCAAAATCTTCCCCTTGTCATTAGTCAGTAAACTCTCCTTCTTTAAGATTTACACTCTTCTAATTTATCATCCAGTCCAGATTCTGGTGACTACCTAGAACTTTTTCCTTCCATTCTCAGTGAATAAGGTTCTGGCCTCACAGGCTTCCTCTCCACCCCTGTGTCTAATATTAGGGGACTTACATTATGATGTTCTCTTATGCAGTGAGGGCTATCTCTTTATATTTGGCAAGGGAGTATCCATCTCTAATCTTCTCTGCCCCACTTTTGCCATTCCTTAAAGGATATTTAATTTCATGTTAGGAGGGAAAGCAAGAAGTTAGATCCAGAAACTTGGATGTTCTTTTCTTCTCAAAAAGAGGATTACCAGGCTGGAATTATATTTATCTGATCTTTTAAATATATTAGTTCCTTAGGGGATATGATTTTCAGAGAGAGAGAGTCCCATGTCAATAAGACATTAGGACTTAGGTTATGCTTAAATTTTCTAACTTTGTAGTTCCTCAATTTACTTAGTTGCCATGACCTATTTTTTTACTCAGCAGTATGCTAGTAAATATTTCACAACTTGCTCTCAAAAAAAGTATGCACTCCATACTATTAATATTTTCACCATTAATTTCTTAAGTCTAGACAACTAACAAAACAATAACTCAAGTCCTGATTTGTAGTGTTTGCTAATTTTCAAGATGTAAATACTGATGTCTCTAAAGAACCAGAGCAGATTTCACTCACTATATCTCTGCCTTTGCTCTAACTCAACACAAAGATGGTCATACTTCTGAGAGGTCATACCTCATACCTCTGTCCTGGATTATCATCCCCAAGTATTCTACTCCTATCTTCAAAAACTCTGATGTTCATTTATCCAATTATAATCTTCCATCATTCCATTTTTCTCCATGATTTAATTATTTTTTAACTTATTTCTCATCCTCAATGTGACTTATAATCTTTCCCACTCTTCATTACCTTCCTAGATCATAACCCACGTTCTGACCACACTTACCCCCTTGATTGCTCCTTTAGTGAACCAATTCAACTCAACATTATTATTGACTTTTAAATCCCTTGATTTCTAGCATTGTCACCATTTATGCTTTGTCAAATTCCAATCTTGAATTATTCTCACCATCGTTTTCCTTTGCTCTTCCTCATATGTTACTGAATAATGTTGGAGAAAATCACAAGTCCTTTGTGATGTTGATTGGGTCCAATTCAAATTTATATAATCTCAACTGGGTACTCAAGACATCAAAGCAATCTCTTCTTGATTCTCCATTTCTTTATTCATGGTAGTTGTCCCAAACTTTCTCTTCTCTTTGCAAACTTCCCATAGAACCCTTTACCTTATAAACTCCTTGAGGGCAGGGACTCCCTTTCTTTTTTCTTTTTAATCCCTAGTCCTTAGTATATGGTAAATAGTTAATACATGATTGTAGATCGATTTTTGATAGTGGTGGGCCCAGATCTCTTTAGGTTAGAAATCTCATCACTATGGATTTTTTCAATGAATTTAACCCAAATTTTATTGTTTCAGTGTCAATCCAAAAGTCCAAACCCAGCTTCTGTAGCCAGGTATAAATTGACTTGCAAGTAAGGAATTGTTTGAGAATGGATAAGAGTAAAATAGTCTCCTACCAAATAAAATTTGTCAATAAATCCAATTTTAATGGAACTTAATCTTGAAATTAATGAAATTAATCATAGAAATATGAAGCTGAGGACTTTACATCATATTTCTCTGAAAAAAACTGAGGCCATTTGCTTTGAGCTCCCTCTTCTCTCCTAATCTTCTTAACCCTTTGACATCATTCCCTTTTGTCCCACAGCATATCCCCCTTCACTGCAATCTTTGATGAAAAGGTGGCTTTTCTCTTAACCAAGGTCAGCCTCTCTAGATGTACCTTTGATGCCATCTACTTTAGCATTCTTTAGCATTTTATCTCCACTTTAATGCATCTTCTTTATTTTTAATCTCTCCTTATCTATTAGTTCCTTCTTTGCTGCTTACAAATATGCTCAAGTTCTCCCATTTCTTAAAAAAAAATACCCTTCCTATACCAGGGCTTCTTAAACTTTTTCCCTTTTTGCCGGAGAAACTTTTACGTGACCCTGGGTATATAGGTTTATAAAATTTAAGTATACAAATCAAATTTACTGATAATTAATCATAATTTTATAACTCCCCATCCCAATATGGGGGTCATAAATCACAGTTTAAGGAGTGGAGCACTATATTACCATCTCTGCCAGCTATTATCTTAGGTCTTTCTTCCTTCTCTCTGCTAATCTTGAAAAAGCTGCCCACATCTAGCTGTTTTTTTCTTTTCTAAATCTTCTTCAGTCTCCATTATTTAACTGAAACTGCTCTCTCCAAAGTTAACAATGAACATTAAATAGCTAAATTTAATGCCTTTTCTTAGTCCTCATCTTTCTTGACTTTTCTGCAGGATTTTCCACAGCTGATCATCTGCTTCTCTCCGGGTTTACAAAGCACTTTTCTCTGTTGATTTTCCTACTGTCTGACTGTTGCTTTTGAGACTCTTTTACCAGATCTTCATCCATATCACACTTGCTATCTGGGGAGTATCCCCCAAGGATCTGTCCTGGACTCTTCTCTCTTTTTTCCCCCTCTATACTAATTCATCTGGAGGCTTTCATCAATTACTGGGGATTTAATTATCATCTCTATGTAGATAGTTCCCAGATCTATATATCTACTCTACTCTTGCTCCTAAGCTCCAGTACCTCATTATTAATTGTCTATTGGACATTTTGAACTGGATATCTCATAGGAATCTCAAATTCAGCATTTCTAAAACCAAATTAATTTTCTTTTCTACTAAACTCATCTTTTCTCTCAAATTCCTTATTGTCAGGGATAGTGTCATCCATCTAGTTATCCAGTTTTGCTCTTGGCTCCTCAATTTTATTCATCTCACATATATAACCCATAGGTTGACAAATTGTATTCTTCCTATGACCACATCTTTCTCTCTACCATTTTATCTTTGGCCCTCATCACTTCCTGACTGTATACAATAGCCTCATAATTTATTTCTCTCCCAACTCTAATCCATTCTTCACATCACTGCTAAATTTATTTTCCTAAATCCTAAAGTATAGGTTCAGGGCAGCTAGATGGTGCAGGGAATAGATAGAGCACCAGCTCTGAAGTCAGAAGGATCTGAATTCAAATCTGGCCGCAGACACTTAACACTTCCTAGCTGTGTGACCCTGGGCAAGTCACTTAGCCCCAATTGCCTCAGCAAAAACAAAAAAAAAAAAAAAAAAAAAAAAGTATAAGTTCAGCCTTTTTAACTCACTCTGTCCTGCCACATACACTTACTAAACTCCAGTGGCTTCCTATTATCACCAGGATCAAACATAAATTCTCATTTGACATTTAAAATGTTTTACAATATAGTCTCTTCTATGATAAGACTTTTTTCCATGCATGCTGGTCTAGATACATTGGCTGTCCAACAGTCTTGCAATGTTGTCCTCCCTTGCCCATACCTCTTAGAATCCCTAATTTTTTTTAAAACTCAGATTATGTCACTTCGGTAGAAGATCTTTTTTGGGTTCCTCAGCTGCTGTTGCTTTTCCCTCTTGTATCCGCTTTGTATGTACCAGATACATTCCCAAAGGTGTATATCTCTCTCTTGTTAAAATGTAAACTCCTCAAGGACAGAAACAAGTGCTTAGCCTATGATAGAGTTAATATGATTGTTGATTTTTAGGTAGTGTGGACCCAGATTTAAAAATCTTATGGATTTTCTCATTGCATTTAGCCCAGATTTTCTTGTTCCAGTGCCAATACAAAAGCCTAAACTCAACTTCTATTGGGGCTATATCTGTTTATATCTGTGGCCAGACAGAAATTGATTTGCAATGGAAGATAGTTTTAGAATAGACAAAAGGGTAATTTTCTAATAAATAAATCTTACTATACATCTGGTCTTAAAGGAACTCAATCTTGGGAGATATATCACCATGAGGATAGTAACATGAATGAAATCATCCTTTTTTTACTTGTTAAAATTAACAATAAAACCAAAACCTTTTGCTATGGACATAACATGGCTTACTTAGCTTCAGGAAGGATATAGAATGCCTGAAGCCAGATGACTGTGGACTCTTTCTAAGACAATCACAATCTAATTATATTGTAGAATTATATCCTATGTTAGTCAGCACAGTCAGGGTCAAACATACTAAATAACCTCCAAAGGCAGTGCCCTGGAAGACTTTTGGGGAGAAGCCTGCCTCTCAAAGCAGTTTTTTATCCTAACCAGTTCTGAGTGATTCCAGAAGCTAGAAGAGCAAGATCTGGCCTGAGATATATTTTAGAAAAGTTTTATCCAAAGGATAGAATTGTCAAAGGAGTGATCCTGCTAGAAAATCCTTCCATTTCTGACTGGAATAGAGAAATTAATTGTACCCTCAGTCCAGAAGTAGATAATGACACTTTTAATGGATGATAAATATAATGACCACAGTAACAGCTAATGATATGATCAGAAAGCAGCTCACTCAATTTTGCTATAACTGGAAGATGTACTCTCTTGATTATTGAAGCATCTAGAAGTCATTTAAAGTGAGATGCTCTTTTAATGCAATGAGCTCATTATAGTGATACCACAGCTCTTCCTAAAGTTCACAGCAATTAAAATCAGAAATAAAAATATAAATGCCATGGGAATTTGGCAATATAATTGTTATATATGGAGTTTTCTTCTTAATAACTTTTTTTTCCCAAATTAATACACCTGAATCACGTTGCATAAAACATAGTAAACAGTAACATAATAGCTTAAAACCTCTTGTGTTCAAAAATGTCAAGGCAAAACACTTTTGGGTAGAATTCTCAATAATTAAGTAGAAATTAAAGAAGGGAGGAAATAGTCTATTCTTCCCGTTACCCATCTATAGACTATAGAGAGCCTGTTTTGAATAGTATACTAACTTGGCTGAGTGATGGCAGTTGAGTGATAGAGTAAATTGTTAAGAATTGATTATATACAAAGTTTGATTACTCAACTCTATCATTTTAAACTTACATGCTGTTAGCATAATTTTACATGTATTTTTAAAATATTATATTAATTCTGCTTATAGTCAATTTTTTCCCTTCTACTTGAATTTCCATTATAACTTGTAATTTTCCTAGAGAAATTCAATATGTTTAAGCATTAAAGAGAAGCAAATCCATTTTCAGTCCTATGTTTAAACATGAAAATCATTTGTTATCAACTAAGAAAATATTCTTCATTCTTTTGTAAAGTGAATGTTAACTCAAATAGATGTTAAGTCTCTCCCCATCCCTCTACCCCCAGCAGCCGTTTAGACTTTTCATCTCATTATTTCTCACACATGTGCTGGACTACAATTTAAATGCAAATGATCCCACTCTTCATTATCTGCAAAGTTCACAGCAGACTGTGTACAGTTTGTGACTATGCCGATGCATGTGAAAATTAAACCATAGTTCATCTGTATTCAAACACATTCATTACCTAGGGTAAATTCAAAAGGGAGATTCATCACTGGTTTTAAATTATACACTTGAGTTGCAGTGTACTAAGTTTTACAGAGAAACAGCTTCTGTTTACCACGAAAGCCTTCCTACAATCACAGGGAGTTTAGAACTTCTTTCGTAGCATCCATGCAATTAGTTCCCAATGACACTAGGTAATTGAAATAAGAAACTTCATTTTAATATGAATACAATTACTTGAGTAGAAAAGAAGCATTTATGATAATGCTACACACAACTGGATAACCTTTAGGTACGACATAATATATATATATATATATATATATATATATATATATATAGCATATATATTATATATCACTAAGAATATTACTACATCAGTCTAAAATACAACAGAGCTATAAATCAATGATTCACTGAACCATCACTTCAGGTAATTTTTCTTTTTTCTTTTATTGTGAAACCATACTTTTCAAACATAAACTTATTGGACTTCTTGTGCCAAGATGGTCAAGTGCGGGAGAAACCCACTGAAGCCTTCCCAAATTCCCCTCCAAATAACTAGAAAACCACTTAAAAGTTCCTCCTAGGAGCAGGAAAATTCTGTCTCACTGGGATAGGAGGGGAATGAAATCCAAGAGCAGCAACTGCAACCCCTTGGGTAAGTGAGCACAGCAAGGTCCCATTCCAGTGACACCCTCCCCCCCCCACTCAGCATAAAACCCAGAGGCTTCCACCCCACTGCTGACCAGTAGTGAAGCCCTGACCTGGTACTGACTAATAGTGGAACCCTAACCCTGTGGCCTACCAGGAAAAAGACCCTGTTCCCATAAGCAACCCAGCAGCAGGGCTTTACCTCTTAGTATCAACCAGAAGGGAAGCCTGCTCTCCAGGGGAAGCAAGCAACTAAGCCTGAAGCCTAGTGAAAGCCAGCAGTAAGAAGTCCCAGCACAAAAAGCTTGGGACAGTGCAGGACCAGAGTACAGCTTTCACATAAAAACACCACATCACAAAAAAGACAGAAAAAAAAAAAAGCTTGATTATAGAAAGTCACTGTGGGGACAGGGAGGATTAGGGCATAAACGTAGAAGAGGAAAAAAAGGTTAATACCATAGGAAAAGATAAAACCAGAATTGGCCAAATGGAAAAAGAAGTACAAAAGCTCAATGAAGAAAATAATTCCTTAAAGATTAAAATTGAAAAAATTGTGGTATATGATTGTAATGGAATATTATTATGCTATAAGAAATGATAAGCAGGATGATTTCAGAAAAACTTGGAAAGAATTATAAGAACTGATGCATAGTGAAGTGAATAGAACCAGGATTCTGTACACAGTAATAAGCAATATTGTTCAATAAAACATTGTGAATGACATAGTACAATGATCCAAGACTATACCAAAGAACTATTGATAAAACATACTATCTGCCTTCAGAGAAAGAACTGATATTGATTGCATATAGACTAAAGCATACTATTTTTCATATTCTTTCATTTTTTCCTCTTATTTGATTCTTCTACAAAATGATTAATATGAAAAGGTTTTATATAATTACACATGTATAACCTACATCTGATTGCTTGCCATCTCAGAGAGGAGAGAGAGGAGGGAAGGAGAAATAGAAGGGATAGAATTTGGAAATCAAAACTTTAAATAAAAATGTTAAAAAAAATTTTAAATATATAACATTATTTAAAATAATTCTTTGGTTAAAGCAGATCATTAAAATAAAAAGTAGAAACTTGCCCAAACCTACCACAACAGAGTAGAAATTACCCTTTTCTTTCAGCTATCAGATAGCTATTTAAATTAGGTCCATTCAGATTCTATGAATCTAAATGGAATGTAAAACACTGTATTCTGAACTCAATACTAAGGTAAAGCAATCAGCTCCTAGCTACTAGTGAAACAGGGAAGGAAGCTTGGGAAAACATTACATCCAGCTTTTGCATTAAAATGTGCCAATTACTCATGTTCACAGTGGAATAGAAGCATTTTCAAAACCACTGAAAACAAAGTCCTATCTGCAAATAATAACCAGGACATTAAAAAAACTGATACAGCACACACATATGCATAGGATGTAATATTAAATGCTCAATACCAGGATAAAAAGCTTTTAGTTAGTTTCATTTTACCAAAGTTTATTTTAAGGCTGTATGTGTATGAGATATGTTTGTGTGTGTGTGTGTTTATATATGTATATCTTTATCTAGTTTAGTGTGTCTATTATATAAACAATATATATCATATATACATATACGCATTATACTGCTACACATGATGAAATACTTTTTATCTAATTAGATTTTTCTAATTTAGTTGATTCTTAGTAAGCTTCCAAGAAAAATCATCCCATAGTTTGATTTGAAATATTAATCCAGATTAATATTTGGATATATGATGTTACCTTCTTTGCGCTCTCTTGTCATGAAGACTTAAAATGATCCCTCAAACCAAGTTGGGGTTATTTTTACGTTATTAGCATCTAGTAAATTTAGGTTATGGAGGTCAGTCCCCTGGAGAATTCTGATACCCTTCCTGCCTCTTCCCCAACAACCCTTCTTTTTCTTCTTCAATAGAGGTTTCAATCTACATTCTCTAACGAAGAAACTTCAATCCACATTTATGTCAAATTTCTACTGCTCACATAGGCAACATCTAAAAATGACTTTTAATAGATGATTAAAATAATGAATTGCTCATCCAAATTGATTAGTTAGCTACTACCTACCCTTCCTGTCAAACTTACATGGACAGAAAAGACAACTTGTGATTATCAGTTGTGTCTATCGATTTTATACTTACAGATACTATACAAGGCACACTTTCTTTCAAGAAAGCCTCTAGTCTTGCTTTAGATAATATAAATCAAAGCAATGCCATACAGTTCACATAAATATTAGTTGAAAAAATAAGTTTATTGGCTCAAGAACACTAGTAACAAATACAAGCAGAAGTAGGATATTTGCTGCAATATGATTTCACTTAAAATCTTAATGAATCTATTTCTCTCCCCACTACAGATACTGATTTGTAGTACATTTATTAGCCAGTTGTATCAGCAATTGGGTAGGCAATTTCTATGTGGACATTCTCTCTCAGTGTTTATATGTGACTAGAATAAGTTGGGTTTTTCCACTAAAAATGTAAAACTCAGAAATCTCATTCCCCAATTTTCCCTTTTGCAGGGGAGACAGAATAGCCTAATGGAAAGGACACTGGATTTAGAGACAGAACCTACTAACTACCTCTGTGACCTTATGCAAGCCACTTCACCTGCCAATTGCTTTGTAAAACACCAAAGGGACTACTTGTTGATTAAAATGGGTATCTAGCATTTCTTTTCCCTTTCTTCTTCAAGCACCAATAGATCACAAATCTATTATTATAAGACCTCTACTGTTGTGCATCAGGGTTTTGGATCCTGTTCCATTTGATGTGGAACAGGAACTTTAATAACTCTTATCCATCCATACTATTTCCATTATCACAAAGAGAAGAACCTCTTGGTACTGTTGATTGTATATCTTAAGACAGATTGTTAGCTAGACTTAATTCTCTACTAGGATCCTCCCTGCCCCCTCCTAGTTTCTCCCCAATTCCTCCCTTGCTTCCTACACTCTGCCCTTTCTTGTGTTTCCCCTGTGCCTTCCTCACTTTAAAAAGTCCCTATTGCCTGAAGTCCGCTGCTTAATCATAAACTCATGTTTGATTTATTAGGCTGTAAGCAGTTTCATGTAATAAATGGCAACCTTTGTGACCATTTTTCACATGAGTTTTTGACTTACTGAACCACTCTTCCAAAACTACTACTTTATATTTAATGACATACCTGGATTCATTCTAATATTACTTCCTAAAGTCTCTTCACTCTCTGTATGGTACTGGATTCAATTCTGAAAACTTCAATCAGTCAATAACAAACTAGGCACAAAATTAAATACACATTGACATTTGGTTTGATTGTCATTTATTTTTTCTTTTAAATAAAATTCCCTTGAAAGTATGCAGTAATCAGGAAGGAAGGGAAATCCCAGGACATGATTCCCCCATAACTTTTCATACAGCCCTATATATCATCTTAAATTATAATTTAAAAACACACACACACAAATGAGACAGCACAAGTATCAGTGCAGCCCTGACTGTTGTCATTTTAAGTTAGTTCCCTGACTTCTCATACATCTCTTGTATAATAAATGTATTTATGAATGTTTGAATATGTATTACATACATTGTAAATGTACAAATAATTGACTTACTGGCATGGTTAATAAAGATGTACATATTGCACAAGATGAGCTTCTTGCTGACTTAAATTATGTACCGACTGTACATTCCTTTGAAAGCTCAACATCCTAAACAAGTTATATTATTCTAGACTAAGCCAAGTAAAACACAATGATTGAGAAATTAGACTACAAAACGAGTAATTCCAAGTCACTTTATATTAAGCCAAAATCTTTTGGCTTCTCAAATCCTAGCTTACTTCTAGCTCACTTTCTTCCTGAGGATTTGAAGTGCTTGGAAAAGAAGAGTTCCCTTGGCCAGACAATAGTTTGGGGTGGAGCACAGCACAAAGTGGGCCCCCTGTTGCTGCTGCTGCTACTATGAGGCAGTGGCAACATCTGGGTAAGTCCCATATTTCTAAAATGGAGTACCTACAAAGTGTGTAAGACTGACCTACTTGGAGGCCATCAAGGTAGAATCTAGCGCACTAGATAAGGACAGTTTTTACAGGTGTTCCCCTAATCACCTCAAATGCATTTCTTAGCTTGGCGGCTTTATGGAAGAGGCAAATGGAAATAAATACAAATTCGATTCCAAATGTCACCCTATCTGGATTTTGTGTATATCCTTTTGGCTTGAAATCATCCTAAGAAAGAGCTTGACTGCTCTCAGAGGCATGGGGTGGTCCCTCTGTCTATAGTTCAGAACAGAGGGGAAAAGTCTGTTGTAACGGGTGTCTTGATTCAGGAAGGAGAATCTCAGCAGCCCACATTGCTGAGCTTGAGTAGGCCAAGAGCCAAGAGAGTGAATTGTTACCTCAAATCAAGAGCTTTCCTCCATCTATCTATACAGTACAATGTACACTTTCTAGCATGAGACTGCATGAAAGGAAATATACTGGAATAAATGTTATGTGTTTGCTCTGTTGTTATGAAACACAAAAAGGACTTCTCCAAAGCCTATAAAGGGCTTGTTTCCAGTCTTGTTCGCTGTTGTCTATTCTTGAAGTAATGTCTCTCTCCAGTTAAAACCTCCAGTTGGTCCATGTGTGAGGGGGAGGATGGGTGGATCTGTCAGCTGCCAGACTCCCGTTTCTCCTAATTCTTCACATGAACAAAATCCCAGATATGGAATCTGTAGTTCCAATGGAAAAGAGAGGGAAAAGAAAAAGATTTAATTCCATAAATGGAATTTATTTTCATTATCAGCTTAATGATCATACACAAAAACAAATAAAAGACTAAAAGTAAAATCTTACAGAATAGTCAAACTTTTTATAAGGGTAGGGAGATTCTAATGAGTGCCAAGTATCAGCCAAATATATTTTGAATTTGTTCCCCTTCCAAGGCTGTCTGAAATTACTCTACTTTGTACTTTTTTCCTTTAACTACAGACACACAATTATAATTGTAATTGTATTACATAAAATAAGTTTTAAAACAAAGATATAGTTAGTAGCCAAGGTAACACAAAAAAACAAGAGAAATTTAAAAACAATACCCTAGCCTATGCAACCCCCTTTTACATTCGTCATGATGGTGGAATAAGGAAAGAAAATGGGGATAAGAGTTCTAGGAATCATAGTTTCTAAATTAATTAAGTAAATATATGTGTATAAATATTATATACGTATAACTGTGTATATGTACATCATATATATGTGTGTGTATATGTGTATATGAATAGGTGTATATATGTATGTTGTTTAGTTATTTTCAGGTCACTTTTTCATGAAAAAAACTGCTGGAAAAGCTGAAAAGTAGCAAAAAATTAATTTAGGTCAAAAGTTTATATTTACCACAATGAATTCAAAATGGATATGTGACCAAAATATAAAAGGTCACACTAAAAAGTATTAGAAGAGAATGAAATCATGTATCTTTCCCATCTATGGCTAGAGAGAGGGAGAGAATACTTTTAGCTAAATAAAAGGCAACTGAGAGCAATAAAAGATAAAGCAGACAACTTTCAGTGATATCAGAATATGTAAACCGAAAAAGCTTTTGTGTAAATAAAATCAATGATGATAGAATTAGAGAAATGGTAGAATGGGAAAAATATTTGCATCAAATATTACTAGCAAGTTTTAAATCAGAAAATGGAGGGAATTGACATAAATTTGCAATGTCAAAAGCCATTTCTCAGTGAATAAGGATATGAACATTTTTTTCAAAAGGAGAATTACAAACTATAAAAGACCACAAGAGAAATGCCCTTGATTTAAATCACTACTAATAGGATAAATACCAATTAAAACAACACTTAAGTTCTAGTTCTAATTATACAAACCAATAGATATGGAATAAAGATGGATATTAATCAATATCAGGAGGGATGGTGTAGACTTTAGGAAGGAAAGCATTCTGATGTACTGCTGATGGAGCTGTGAAATGATTCAATTCCTCTAGATTTCAATTGATGTTGCTTGCTCTACTCCTCCAAGTTGGACCATGCTTGAGAAGAATGAAACCATTTCACCCAAATAGAACTTGTCTTCATCTCAGAATTCTCCACCCTGCCACAATCTTGAGCCATCTTCATCAATGGAGGTAGAACACATATCGAAGCATCCACAGATCCATTAAAGTATTTTAGACAATAACCTTATTAACTTTTAAACAGCCATTAGTAAATTCAGGCAGCTTGACTAACGAGTTCAGAATTCGCATATAAAAATATGTTCCATTTTAAGGAAATTCTACACAAAAAATCTGAATTAATAGCTAGTGAATAGGATGTACTCTCTTATTGCCTATGGTCAGGGAAAAATGGAGGTAATGAGATCAGGGACCAATGCAAGAGGCTCACTAGATTGGGATCAGACTGGAGCCATCTCGAAGAGGCTGAGTGGCTAAACCAAACAGAGATGGGTGAGATCAGATTGCACTGTTAGTTGGTAAGAGCTCAGAGCTGACACTATTCCAAACTGTGATCTGATTAGTACAAAGTACAGGGGGACCACTACCTACTCTAAGGATGCCTCATTGACTGCTTAAAAAATAATAAGGCAGTATATTGTTAATTCATATTGACTTTATAGTAATTTAAGGCCCCCAGATCTTTGTCACATTATTGTTGACAGGTCAGGTCCTTCCCATACTGTATTCACATAATTGATTACTGTAACCTAAATATAGGACTTTATATGTATCCCTGTTGGGATTCAGGATAAAAATTTCTGTTAAGATCATTCTAAATCCTGATTCTGTCATCTAGTAAAAATACATAGTCTATGCCAATGCTTTAAGCAGATTAAGATGTAATTGAGAATAAAATAAACAAAAATAAAATAAAATGTAGGCGTTTAGTATGTGGCTTTCTAAGTCAATATGTTGGCCCTAGGGGATCTTTATGTATCATTTGTTGATTTTGTTTTTATTTGACTTTGATGCTACTGATAGAGCATATTACCTATTCTTCCCCTTAGCTTGTTGCTATGCTCAACTAGAAGGAAAATAAAGTTTGGTTTGTAAATACTATTTGGAATGTGAAAGAATGGCAAGACAGGGAAACTTTAAAACTAACCTTCTCCAAATTAAATTTGGCAACAGAAACCTTTAGGATTCAAAACAAATGAACAGAATCCATAAAAGCTTGAGTGAGATTAAAGGGGAATGGTGATTATTTTGAAGCAAAATTGAAGAAATAAATTTTATTTTAATACTGAGATATTGTCATTGAAATAGGGCAGTTGAGTTGGAGCTCCTTAAACACTTGACCAGCTAATAATTTTTGATACACACATAAATTGTCCCATTTGTAAAATGAGAATAATAGCACCTGCCTCTCAGGGATGTTGTAAAGATAAAATATTTTTTAAATGTTTTGCAAACTTTAAAGTGTTACATAATTTTGTTATTATTGGGTCATTTTCCAGTCATGTTCAACTCTTCATGATTCCATTTCAACCTTATTGGCAAAGATACTGGACTGGTTTGCCATTTCTTTCTCCAGCTCATTTTACAGATGAGGAAACTGAGGCAAATAGGGGTAAGCACTGCCCAGGAACAGACACACAAGTGTCTGAGGTCAGATTGAATGTAGGTCTTCCAGACTCTGGGCCTATCCTCTGAGTTACCTACCTGTCCCCCACATAACTATTTATATTCATTGATTATATTATTAATACCACCAATAGATTCTATAATTCATCAATTACATAATTAATAATGTTATTTATGTTTTAAATAATATAATGGGAAAAATTAAAGAAAAGACATTTATCAATGGAGTTCCTTACAGCAAGACCATTTAAATTGTGGGTTACAACACCATGTGGAGTCACATAACTGAATGTGGGGGGGGTTCCAAAAAATTTGGCAACAGTAAAAGGTATCAGATATTGTGCCAAGATTTAATTCTTTATGTAAAAATAAACAAGCATCTTAGTAGCATGAAAATTTGCTTTTGTCTTTAAGTAATGACAAAATTATATGCATACAAAAGAATTATTTTAAAATAAATTTATTTATGACTTATTATAAATTAGAAAAATTTAAAGACAGCCTTCTTACCAATTTTCAAGACCTCCTTCTTAGTCTTCTCTGATTACCTAGGTCAAAATGATCTTTCCCTCCTCTGAATTGGTATAATACTTACCCTTTGTACCATTTCACAGGAAACATCTTATACTTTGTATTTTAGTTATGTAGGCTTATGGGGCTTTTTTATTCTCATTATTAGATTGCAAGTTTCAAGAGGACAGGGGCAGTATTGTTTACATCTTTTAGTCCCAATACTACCTAGCACAATGTCTCATACAAATAAGGCTCCCAGTAAAATGTGGCTCCAGAATGAATGTACTACCACACATAAAGATCTTACATTTTTATCCACCAGTCAGCCAATAAAACATAATGAAAACATCAGGTCCTGCTTAGCACTTAAACATTTAAGTAGTAGTGTGAATTACCTTTCGCACCATCTGCACAAAGTCCTTGGAGTTCTGGGGTGAGAGTCCTTGGAGCTGGCAGGTACATGCCTCGAGGGAAGATGCATGGGCCACTATCAAGATATTATTTCCTGGGAATGGAACAGCAAGCATGAGAAAGCGGCTTTGGGAGACTACCTAGGTGATCTGCAAAATGGCGGCCTGCGCCACAGCCTCTCCCATTTCTTCCTGTTAGATATTCTATTCCACCAAACTCTTCCCCTCACTGTTGCATAAACACTCCCCTTGCTTTTCTGTCTCCTAACTTTTGTTTATGTCATTCCAGAATGCCTTCCCATCACCATTCCACCCCATCTCTTTTAGCATTCTATCTGTCCCTGAAGACCTAGTACAAATGCCACTTCCTCCATGAAGTTGTCCCTGATCCTCTCTCTTAAGGGTCCTCAAACTACGGCCCACAGGCCAGATGCAGCAGCTGAGGACGATTATCCCCCTCACCCAGGGCTATGAAGTTTCTTTATTAAAAAGCCCACAAAACAAAGTTTTTGTTTTTATTATACTATATACTATATATATACTAAATATAATGCTATATATTATAGTCCGGCCCTCCAACAGTCTGAGGGACAGTGAACTGGCCCCCTATTTAAAAAGTTTGAGGATCCCTGCTCTCTCTTCTTCCTTGGTTGAAAATTAGTCTTTTCCTTCCTTGGAACTTAGAGGGTGGTGCTGTAGTACTAGATTCAGAGTCAGAAATCTGTGGGTTCAAATCCTGCTTCAGACTCTTACTAATCATATGACCAAGGGCAAATCACTTTAGACTCTCTAAGACTTATTCCTTCATCTGTTAAATGTAGGGATTGAACTTCTACCTCAAAATCTATGATGCTTTACCTCTATTATACACAGGTTCTGGTTTACGAAATAAGGACTTACATAACAAGCAGGCAGACATAATTTTTGTTAAAAAAACAAACAAACAAACAAACTGGTCTGCTAGTCAGGAAGACCTGGATTCAAATTCTAGCTCTAACTGGCCGTGTGACACTGGATAAATTACTTAACCTCTCAGTGTCCCCAATAACTCTTTATGACTACCCATTCACAGAAAATTGGCTAATTTGCATTGGTGGAGGTAGCTTTTATGTCAGAAACTATTTTCTTTAATAACTCACAGGTCTGGACCAAAAAAAAAAAAAAAAAAGATCCAGAGGGGATTTTTTTATTCCACACAGTCCTGAGCCTTTAGAATTTTCTGACTAATAGGACATTATTAAGTGTGCACTAAGGCTAAGTAGTGGTAAAATGAGTGATGTGAAAGTGACTTTTGGGAACATTTTACAATAATCTGGCCATCCTAGCTATTCCAAAATTCAAATAATAATTTGAAAATAATATAGTTTGTTTTACAAAGGAAATAGAATGGGCTTAATTCTGTATACAGGGGATATGTTACAGAAGAAAAAAATAAAAGAATCAAAACCTCAAGCAATAATCAAATGGCAAATCATCAGGCACAACTTTAACAGTCTGAAACAATAAATGACTTGAATAGATTAATATCATCTAGGCTGCCATGTGATCAGCTTATAGGCAAAGCTGGCATGTCACAGTCTGCTACTTCTAAAAATGAATGCCTTTAAACAATATCCAGCATGTACCATCAGATTCTGCATTCCATGTCATAGGGTGAGGGATATCATTCAATATGGTACCATCTAATATTGTATTTCATGTTACTAGTAGTGTTATAATGTACAGCATGTGCCATCTTATTCTGTATTCCATGTAATATAGGATGATGGTACAATATCCAACCATCTAATGCTGTATTTCATGTTACTTTGAGTAACATTATATGCAGCAACATTATATCCAGCGTGCCTCAGTGGAATTCCCTGTCATCTGAGACATTCACAAGATAATACAAATTTAACGTCTATACAATATAATGTCTATACAAAAAATTGGGAAAATATTTCTTTTACATTAATCATTTGGCTGCTAAAACAATCTTAAAAGAAACAAGAGAAACAAGTCAACTATGCTAGAGAATGACCACTGGATTCAAGATGGAGAAAAAGAGAACACTGCTTACCTTTGCTCTTACATTCACTTATGATTTCTTTCGTGACTTGATAGCTTCTACTGATGTATGTATCATAGGACTCAGAAATCACTAATTTGCTGACTGGTATATGAGGTCTATAAACAGAAGAGAGACCAAAAGAAATTAAGGCATTTTGACAGTTGGAGACAGAATGAGTGATAACAACAAACATGAATTTGGGGGTAGGAAAGATAGTGTTGTATAGTCTGAATCATAAAGAGCTGTGTTTATGTCTGTTCAACACATTCTGAGAAAGTCATTTCACCTTGGTACCCCAAGCAATCCTTAAAGCATGTAGGTTATAATGCAGGCTGATTGCATTGGTAGGGAGATTTTCTTTAGCAGAAATTACCCATATAGATATCCAGTACAACATACGAAAGTCCAAAACATAGTAAATAACTAGTCTCAGTTTTCTTACTGGCACCCTGTCCCTGATTTTTTAATGAATATTTATTTTTTCCTTTTTTTACTATATAGCAACTCTAAGGAAAAGACAGGTACAAGAAACATTTTTCTAAATGGGGCAACTGAGAAGCAGAGAGCTGTCCTTTCTACATCATTCCACCATAATGATAACAGCAAATTTTCAAAGTACTTAAAGTTTGCAAAGTACCCTTTTCACAATCACCATGTGAACTTGGGAATGTAAGTACTATTTTTATTTTACAAATAAGGAAATTGAAATTCAAAGAGACATCCTCTGAAGAATTGAAGTCTAATAAATCAATTGGTTATCTTGTCTACACAATGTCAGATTATTTATTTACCAGTTGACTTGGTCATTGTCTAACCATAGCTTTAATGATTTATTATGATCAAAGGGTTAGAGGAAGGAAAAACTGAGATCAAATGAGGTTTTTAGATATTTCCTGAATCTGTATCAATCATCTAACTCTCCTTGTACCAAATATTCTTTAGAAACAAGTTTAAGAAATATTTAGGATTGTATATACTTCTTCCTTTATAGACTTCTTTGTAAAATGAAAAAGATATTGGGCAGATCATTAGAAGAACTGCTTTCATAAAATCCATCAGAATTGCTTTGATAACCTGAAAGATACTTTAGTTCAAATTTTAAAAGTTCAATCACCTAATTTTACAGAGAATGAAACTGAGGCCCAAAGAAATTAAGTGATTTGATCAAAGATACACAACTTGTTTGTGTCAAAGGTTGTGCCCTGACTCTGATTCTCATTCCACTCCATCATGGTTCTAGGTCTAGATTAGGCAAGTCTGCCAGCATCATAGTATAGTGAGATTCAATTCCACAAGCATTTACCAAATATCTACTGTGCTCCAGTCACTCTGATAGGGTACTGAGAATCCAGCGATAAAAATGAGACAGGCTAATCCCCAAAGAGCTTATGTTTAACAGGAGAATACACCACCGAGAATAAATATAAGACATCAACTGGTTTCAGGAAAGAATTGGAGTAGGCAGTTTGTAAGTTCCTTTTTCTTACTCTGGAGCCTTTGTTTTTAATCTGCAAAATACATATGCATGGGGGTAGGAGGAGGAGATTGAGAAGACAATTTCTAATTGTCACTTCTAGTTCAAAAATTCTATAATGCTACATTTTGTGAGTGTTTATAAAGATTTCATTAAATTTGTCCACTCATGACTATAGTTAAGAGAAACTGAATCTAAAGCCTATAAACAGCAAAACAGAATGACACAAAGAGCCAGAGAACTATTGCAGTGGGTCACAATTTATGTTTCATGATCAGTTTTATTTCTTCTAGGTCTCAAGGCTCATAAGACAGTACTAATTTATACAGCTGTATTAACAATACTTTTCCTTCCATGACTGCAGTTATAAAGGAAAACTAATGTCTCTCAAGGGACCAGAAAACACTTCATTAGAAATCTTCTAATCCCACTTACTCTATTACTGGATCTCTCACACATCAAACATACAACAGAATGTAATGTCCTTTAGAGCATGGATGGTTTTGTTTTTGTTTTGTATCTATAATGCCTGGCATTTTTCAGTTATATTCAACTCTTTTTGATCCCTTTTGGAATTTTCTTGGCAAAGAGACTGGAGTGGTTCATCATATGCTTCTCCAAGAAGAAAATGTCCCCATTTTACAGATGAGTTATTGAGGCAAATAGGGGTTAAGTGACTTACTTGCTCAGTCACAAGGCTAGTATGCATATGAGGCTAGATATGAACTCAGATTGTGCTGACTCCAAGGCCTAGGGCTCTACTCATTGCATTACCTATCTGCCCCAATAATTAGATTTGTCCAAAAGTGGGATGGATTGTAGAAGGGTGATTGGATTTCCCTCCTTGGAGGTCTTCAAGCAGAAGCTGGATGACTGTTTATCAGGGATGATATTGTGGGAGTTCTTTTTCTGCATAAGCTAGACAACCTTCAAATTCTGTGAACCTGTAATTCCTTCCTGTGCCTTGTGGCCTGGATTGTGACAAAGATCATACTGTATACAAGTCTAAATTTTATTAAAAGATAATTATACAGACCATGCAACTGACCAGGAACATAAGAATGAGGATTCAGCTCTCCCGGTTCTTAGGCATCTGACCTTGGCCATGCTTCTACCATTTCTTTGGCCCTACTTAGCATTTCCCTTAATGCTTTTCAATTTAAAGGTATTCCAAAGGAAGTGTAACTCAAGGAGGATGGGCCCTTCATTTTCAAATGCTGACTTTCACATGGGCATAAACAAAAATAAAGGGTCAGTAGGTTTAAAAGTCAAACAAAAGGCTGCACAAATATACACCTGTAAATGGGAAAAGGTGAAGAGAAACAGGCACTATCCCTGTCCTACCCTTGAAGTTTCCTAGACTCACCTCTTTTTTGTGAATATGGGTGAACAACAACAAAAAAACCCCCAGTGCGGATGTAATAATCTACACACAGTTTTCAAGTCAGAATGAGAAGAATTTTAGGAACTGTTAAGGGGAAAACCAGAGATTTATATTCAACCAAGGCTGGCTGAGAATGGAACTGTGGGGGAAGACACCTTATCCAGGCTGGCAACTAGTCCCCCAGTTTCCCATCAGAACATACAATTTCTGTTGGCTCAACAATAGTACTTTTGGCTGCATTCCTCATATCAGAGCAAAACTGTCCTGAGGGAGAAATGTCATGGAGGGGGAGAGAACAAAATGTGAAGTACAACCCATGGGGAGAGACATTTTAAAATCTTGAATCCCTCCCCCCCCCCCCACTTTTTTTTTTTTAATCTATAGAACAATTCCTCAAGACAAGGGGAAATAGCAGATTCAATTGAGGTTCTACTTAACATACTAGATAAACTAGTCTAGGAATAAGACACTCATTGCCTACCTGACCTAGAATGCCTATGAGGTTTTTCCATCGGATTTGTGCTTTTGACTTTAGAAAAAGAAGAAGTGGCAGAATATCACAGGGGATAAAGAGATGGTTAAAGTGAGAACTTGTCCTAAATATAGTCCTCAGATATATGAGAGAGATACCCCACTATAATAATTAGGAATGCATATTTCTATAAAAAGTATTTTTTTTTACAAGTACTTTACTCTATACTTAGTGATTAACCTTGAGAATATTAATTGAAGCCAGATTAACTTAATTTCCTTTTTTTTTTTTGATAGAAAAATATATCAGGAGAATACCATAGTATACCTAAATTTTAGCAAAGTATTTAATGAGGTCTCTCTCAACATATTTTTGAGCAAAATGGAAAGCTGTGGGCTAGATAGCAAGAGTTGGATTGGTTAAATATCAGGGCCCAAATGACAGTCATTAATGGACCAATGTCAACATGGAGAAAAGATCTCTAGTAGAATGCTCCAGGGATCTATGTTCAATCCTTTGACATTTAGCTTTTTTCTTTTTTTATGTCAATGACTGATGAAATCTTATCAAATATTCAGCTGATACAACATTTAAAAGGACAAATAAGAAGTTGGATGAAAGAAACAAAATCCCAAATGACAAATTAAAGATAATCAAGAGATAATAATAAATATGAGATTTTACAAGTGGGTTAAAAAATCAGTTACATGAATCCAGAAGTTGGGGGAAGGACTATAGATAGACAAGAGTTTATGAAGAAAGGACTATGAGTTTTAATAGAAATCAAACTCAGTCAATGTGTGAGATGGCAGTCCAAAAAAATTAACTCAAGTTTGGGCTCCATTAATGCCCCAAATTAGGAAGATGATTGCCTCATTGTACTCTGTCTATATCAGACCATATCAGGGAGAGAGGGATTATTGTATTCAGTGCTAAGAACCCTATTTTAGGAAATAGAAATACTGAAGTGCATCCTAGGGAAGACAACTAGGAGAATGAAGGGTCTAGAAATGATGCTATATATGGATCTGATGAAGGAACAGGGGATGTTTAGATCAAAAAGAAGACTTGGTAAGGGCAGCATGACAGCTATTTTCAAGTATTTGAAAGTGTTATGTAAAGGAGGTTTTGAACTTGTTTTGCCTGGCCCCAAAGGCAGCTAGCTGTACAATGGACAATAATAAATAATAATGATGTAATACTTATTATGTGCCAGGTACTGTGCTAAACACTTTCAAATTATGATCTCATTTGATTCTCACAATAATCCTGGGAGGTGGGTGCTATTATGATACCCATTTTATGGAAACTAAGGCAGTCAGAAGTTAAATTACTTGCCCAAGTCACCCAGATAGAAGGTTTCTGAAACAAGATTTGGACTCAAGTCTCCTGGACTCCTTCACTCCACCACCTAGCTGGAGAAATGCTGACTAGCTGGGTGACTCTGGGCAAGTCACTTACCCTGACTGCCTCAGTTTCCTCAATTGTAAAATAAGAATCATAATAGCAGTGTTGTTGTAAGGATCAAATGAGATAAACTTTGCAAGCCATCCGTCTTTCTATCCTTCCTTCCGTCCTAACTAGGAACAATGGGGGAAAGCTGACAAAGTGGAATCTGGTTCAATATATGAAGAAACCTCATCCAGACGACAGATGTAGAGAACAGAACACGTGAACATAGCTGCTGCTTCAAGTACATGAGAAGTCTTGCCCTGGGGAAGGCGGATCACAGGATTCAGAAAGGACCTCAGAGAGCATTATCCCCACAGGGCTAACTCAGAAGGTAGTTCCCTCACCCTGGAGGTCTCGGCTGGAAGGCCGCCTGTCAGGCTTGCTGTGGAGGCCGCAGGGAGGGACAGTTCTGCTTCAGAGGAACACTTCCTTTAGAGGAACCAATGACCTCTGAGCACTAGTCAACAAGCCCAGCCAGCTGGCGTCTACTGAGCACCTGCTAAGTTTCAGGCACTGGGCTAAGTGCTAGGGACACAAAGAAGCCACGGCAGTCCCTGACCCCAGGGAATTCACAGTCTCATGGGGGAAACACCCTGCAAACCACTGTGCCTACACAAGACGCTGCTGTTCAGCCCTGTCTGACTCTTCGTGACCCCATTGGGTTTTCTTGGTAAAGACGCCGGAGTGGTTTGCCATTTCCTTTTCCAGCTCGCTTTGCACAAGAGGAAACTGAGGCAAACTGGATGAAGCGACTTGCCCAGAGTTACACAGCTGGTATGTGTCTGAGGCTGGATTTGAACTCAGGAAGGTGAGTCTTCCCGACTCCAAGACAGGCACTCTATGCACTATGGCACCACCTAGCTGTCCAAAAAAGACATAAAGGAGGAACTGGAGATACTCCCAAAGGCTCTCCTTAAATTAAAGGGGACTGTGTAAGGCTTCTTCCAAAGAATGAGACTTTAACCGTGATTCCATAATAATTCTATGATAGTCAAATTCAATTACTGGCAAATGAATATATACATTTTGTGGATTATTTAAATATAAATGTCAATGTATTTCATGTTTAATTCCAGAGCAGAAAGTCTGATCTAGAAGCACTGGAGTAACAAAGGAAGACCTGGACTCAAGTCTCAGCTCCATCACTTAGTAGCATCATAGCAAGGAGAAAGTCATTCAGTCTTTGAATTACATTTTCTCTCTGTAAAATGGAGCTATCGATGCTTCCACAGGCCCTCACGGTGTGTTTGTGAACAAAGAGATTTATAAGCCCTGATGAGCTATATATGAACTATTAATCTGTGTTTGGTTAAAAAAAAGAAAAAGAAAGTGTGTGATCACAACAAATGATGCCACTCTTCTAGACTACAGCTTGCCTTAGCAATAAAATGAGATTAATCCCACCTGCCCTACTTGCCCTATAGGGTTGTTGTACTGCATTGTAAGGTTCACAAAGCACTTTACAGGTGATATCTTAATGGATCCCCACAACAACCTTGTTATGTCACATTATGCCCATTTTTACAAAGAAAGCGAGATGGTTGGTTGTTGTCCTCTTTCTCTAGAGAGGCTAAGTGATTTTCCGGGGGGCCATGCAGCTAGTAGTATTAAAGACAGGATTTGAACACAAATTTTCTTCACTCCAAGACCAGCCTTTTACTACATCATACAGCTGCTTTAAAAGAATGTATACTTATTTCCTTATGACTTTGAACCAAATATCATAAGACAAGCAAATCTTCAGGAAAAGAAAATCATAATACATACTAATGCCTAATTATTTTTGTATTATTTGTTACTATCACATAATTCTCCTTTATTAGTATAAACAATTAAGACATGACTAAGTCTGGTCAGCCACTTCCTTTACTGGGTTGAAAATGGTAAAGAATTCAATTTTATTTTATTTTCAGTTCTGAATTTTCTCCTTCCAACCTCCCTTGTCCCCATTTCCTCTATCCAATGAAGAAAGCAACGAAAATAAAATCTACTGTTATAATTGTGTGTAGTCTAGCAGAACAAGTTTCTACATCAGCCACATTTGTGCTGCCTTCCCCCCAAAAAGGACTTCAATCTGCACTCTGAATCCATCACTTCTCTCAATTTGGAGATCCATTGCACAAAACTGAAAATAATTTGAAAATCATCTTTAAATAAACCTCAGGAAATAACAATTTATATAAAGCTACCTGTAGGTTGTATCAACACTCAGGTTGGCAGCAGCTAAGTCTGATGGGGATATCCATGCAGGCAAAGTATTTCCAGCGACCCACTTTGTCCATTCAAATAAGCCAGGCTCTACACGAATCTTCAAGTGATTTTCTTGTTGTAAACCTTGTAAAAATAAAAGAAAATTAAGGCAAGAGGAAAATAGTTCTTTTAAGAGAATGTGGACCATGTGAATTAGTACATGCTTTCCATTCTGATTAAGTCAGCAATTCTGTTTCCACTTAGCTGCTATCTCCAATTCATAGGAATGTGCAAATGAGCCCATTTCCAAAAGTGGTTTTCCAGCTCCCAGAATGAGTTACAAACACTCAGAACTTGAGACACTGGCCAAACCACTGTGCTCTTGAGTGGTGCTTCATTTAAAGAAAAAGAAAAAAGAAAAAAAAAAAAAACAGGTAGGAAGCCACTAAAGATTCTTGCCCACGGAAGTAATGCAGTTAGATCTGTGTTTTAGGGATATTAATTTGACAGCAGTAATAGATTACTGAAGAGAGATTCACATCCAGTCATCGTTCTTATACCATCGTTACCACTCATTTAAATGATGGCAATCATCTCCTTACATGCCTTTTGGGCTCCAAACTCTTGCTTTTCTCTCATCTATCCCTAGACCATTGCCAGAATGGTCTTCCTTATCTATAATCAGATTGTATCACTTCTCTACTCAGAACGCTTCTGTGAGCTTGAATACTGAGCGAAGTTCAAGCTTTTCTGTCTACTATGTAAGGACTTGAACAGTGGGACAATATCCTATTCATATTTTCAATTATTTACCAACATTAGATGCTTCCATTAAACTCATCTCCTTTGTCTCCTAAATGTGCCATGTTGAACATGTCTGTTTTCATGCTCTTTCTCATGCTGTTCCCTATGTCTGGGAACTCTTTCTTTTACAGAGTTTCTTCTCATCCTTTAAAATCTAATTCAAATACCTCCTCCTGCACCAACTCCCAACCTCATATAGCAGCACTTTATTTTACCACTTTCCCTTTTTTTTATTAAAGCTTTTTAATTTTCAAAACATATGCATGGATAATTTTTCAACATTAACCGTTGCAAAACCTTGTGTTTCAATTTTTCCCTGCCTCCCCTCCCACTCTCCTAAATGGCAAGTACTCCAATATATGTTAAACATAGTAAAATGTATTTTAAATCCAACATATGCATATATATTTATACAATTGTCTTGCTGCATAAGAAAAATCAAATTAAAAAGGGAAAAATGAAAATGAAAATAGCAAGCAAACAACAACAAAAAGAGTGAAAACACTATGTTGTGATCCATACTCAGCTCCTACAGTCCTCTCTCTGGGTATAGATGGACTACTTTCTCTTATAAAGTCCTATTTTGTACATCTGTTTTTGCGTATTATGCTCTTTACTAGAATATAAGCGTTAGGAAGGGTAAGGATCCTGTCTGTTGTAATCTTTGTATTTTCTCCAAAGAAAAACACTATGCTTTGCATGCTTAATAAATATTTATTGAATTTATTTCTGACTGCTGAGAAACTACATAATCCAAGCTATTTTCCATGGTAAAGGAGCTGAACATGCTTGGTTAAAAGTCTCATCTCTCTAGGATGGCTCAGGTGTGGAGCTGCTCAGAGGCAGGAAGGCAGAGGACACTTTTAGGTTGTACAAGCTTATGATTCTTACCTTTCAGAATGTTGTGTGCAGTCTGGACGCATCGCAGGGAAGGGGAACAATAGACGTGGTCAACAATGGTGTTACTTTCTAACAAGGCCTCGCCTACAAAGAGAGATGGAATCCATTGGATATATTAGCTCTGGGCTAGTACCCAAGTGTGGCCCCCACCTAGCCAGGGCATCTAAAACACACAACATATAAGCCTAACAATCTCAACCTTACTCTCAACTAAACCTTTCACCAGCATCCTCAACAAAAAGCAGAACTGATGAACTTTTTCATCTTTTCTCTGTTCCATCTCTGCAGGTCTAATGAGCAGCAAAATGCTCAGTTAGCAGGGAGCTGAGCCCCAGGTAATCCAGGGCTGGATAATGGATTTTATGATAATAGATTGTAGATTTGTATTGATGAAAATGAAAGCAAATAAAACCCTAGAGCATTAACTCTCAGACACCAGTGGTTACTCTAATCTCTCTATGAATGTTTATATTTTTCTGATGGTATCCACTTTCTTTGGAGAAGAGACGGATGTCTCTAGATGATGGGTATGGGATAAACTAACAAATTAATGATTCAAAGTTGACATGAACAGACTTTGCTTTAGCCAGATTAGAAGGCTATTTATCCCTGATGTTGCCTCCTGTTCATATTTTGGCTTTCCACATTAGTTGTTGTGGCAAAGGCAGCTAGCTACCTCATAACCACAAACTCAATGATCTAGGGCTCCAAAGACTCACACCAGCAGCAAGTACAGAAAAGTCCCATAGGACTTCTTGTTTCCTTGAGACTCAGAAAGTAGTGCCATACATTCCCCTGGGGGCAGCCCTCACAGCCCCCACACCCCCAATGGTAACCCCCCCAAAGTTACTTTGGGATGACTAACCTACGAGTCTGGCTTGCATACATCCAAACACAGTGATTGGTGCATCTTTCTCATAATCCCGGAAACCACCACTCCTTTGAGGTAAACTATGAGGCATATTCAGGTTGGTGCGGATGTAACGGCCTGAGAGGGAGAAAGCAGACAGACACAGGACTCCTTCAATTCTCTGCTTTTTAAACCTTCCTTAATGATCCTGCCATCTTTGGCCAAGTGAAGTTAATTCTATTCTAGAGCACTGGAAAACATTAAGAGCACTCAGAGGGCCGACCTACTTTGGTCTGGCAAGTATATTCTGGAGTCTAACTTTCTATTCTGCTTAAAGTTATAAGGAGAAGGAGCAGCTAGTTGGTGTAGTGGATAGAGCACCAGCCCTGAAGTCAGGAGGACCTGAGTTCAAATCTGGCTTCGGACACTTAACACTTCCTAGCTGTGTGACCCTGGTCAAGTCATTTAACCCCAATTACCTCAGCAAAAAAATTAAAAAATAAAAAAGTTATAGGGAGTAGATTTTGTTTCCATATAAAAAACTTCTCAAACCATTAAATGTGTTCAGTAGTGGGATGGGCAACCTTGTGCAGCAAATTCTCTTGTTCATGCATCTTGTCTATCAGAGGAAAGAACATGGACTCTGGAGTCATGAGAATGTGAGTTCAAATCCTGCTTGTGAGGGTTCCTACCTGTACAATCTTGGCAAATCATTTTCATCTTATTTTTTTGACCCTCAGGTTCCTCATCTGTAGAGCAAACCATTAGATCTGGATAGCCATTAAGGTCCCTTTCAGTTCTAATTTATTCTTTGATAAACTTACCATTCCTTTAAATGTCATTATTTCTATTAAGTACACCAGGATCCTTCAAGTGACAAGCTCAAATTCTTGGGGTCTTCCTTGATTCTTCTTTCTCTCCCTTATCCCCTGTATGTAATCAGTTGTCAGGTCTTGCTGATCCTCCCCTTATGGAATCACCCCCTTTTCTCCATTCACACAAGCTCTATCCTCATTCAAACTCTCATCACCCCTCACCTGCCTCTGCCATAGTTTAATATGCATCTCCTCCCCTCCCTTCCAAGCCTTCTATTCCACAATCTGTATTGTAGCTCTGTGACTCTATATCCTCTCTAGGAAAAATGACAGATTCTTCGGCTTGTATTTCAACCCCTCCCCTTGCCTACTCCCCCTGCTAAAATCTAGCTCCCATCTACTTGTTTGGGACAAAAAGACCTACCCAAGTTGACTACTGCAGAGATCACTCATAGAAAGCAGAATTATTTATTAGAATCTTGAGAAGGGGACCCCATCTTGGTCTGTGAGCCAAATTTCACAGCAGGAAAGGGCCAGAGCCTTGAAAATGCTTACAGCTTTTATACGTTTCAGACAAAGAACCTCCAAAATCCCACCCTCTATATGGTGTGATTGGTCACATAAGTCTACTGTTCCCCTAGTTGGTCAGTGGAATACAGTAGACAAGGAGATATACAGCTTCTTTGGCCACACTGGACAATGGAACGTAGTCCAGGCCTTATCTAAAATCACGTGACTCTGGAGAAGCCGAAACTGAGGCCTACAGGCTTGATCTACTTTAGCTAACAATCTCGGATCAGCATGTACTGTAAGTTCTTCATCTTTTCCCACACATACTTTTCCAGACTTATTTCACACTGTCCTTTTTCATGGATTCTGTGTCCTTAACTTCCTTAACTTCCCCATGTCAGAACTTAGCACAGTGTTTTCACAAAGAAGGCACGTAATAAAAGCTTGTAAAATTAAATTGAGCTAAGAAGATCTTGATAGGTTGAAATTAATGAGTGAGATGAAATTTAATCAAACATATGTAAAAGTCCTACATTTGGGCTCAAATATTAATTATATAGAAGGAAGGAAATAGGGCTAGAAAAAAGTTCATATTAAAAAAAAAATCCTTGAGTTTTTTTGTAGACTCAAAAGCTTAGAGTTAGGACTGAGATATGAGTGCTGAAACAGTTCATGAGATCTTAGATTGTATTACTAGAAATATAGTAGCTACAGCAAAGTAGCAGACAGTAATAATAATATCTAGCATGTATGTAATGTTTTGGATGTATGTAATATAATGGGCAAAGGCACATGCTTTTATCCAGTGTTACTTAGCTACCTATATAAATAGGTAGTTCTACTAAACTCTGTAATATTATACTCTAAAATGCTTCTATTATGTTCTATCAGTCAGAGACTACATTTGGAATAGTATGTATTCCATACTGATGGAAGGCATCTGCAGGAAAATGGCCGCTACATGTAGGGTACTGGAGCTGATTCTATAAAGGACTGAACACAAAAGATTTAATCTATAGAAGAGAAGTCTTGTTGGGGATGTGGATGTGATATCTGCCTTCAGATATGTGAAAGTTTCATATATAAGACAGTAAGGCAACTTAATTTTGCATGGCTTGGTGGATTGTAAAAGACACCGAGAAGCAGATTTCAATTAAGCATAAGGAAAATGACTTGAGCGGTTGAAAAAATGTAATGGGCTGCCTTGAAGGGCGATGAATTCCTTGTCATGGGAGGTCTTCAAGAAGAGGTTAGATGGCAGAGATATTAGGGATAGGATTCATGCTTTGGGGAAAGTAAAACTATGTGATCTCTGGGATTTTGACACAAATCACTTACTTTCTCTTGACCTCAGCATTCTCATCTGAAAAGTGGGGTAAGAACATGTGAATCTCCTTTTACCCCAGGATATCATAAAGGAGATGTTTTGAGTTGTTTAGGAGAAATGGATTATAAAACATAGTAAAAATTCTATAAAACACTCCAACTAAATGCATCCTGGAGACCAGGTTAGATCTCATTCCTTAACATGCTAGCATCCATCAGCTCACCTTTGGCATCAAAGCACTGGGAAAGCCAATACTTCCCAAACACAACATCCATCCTCTCACCGTGTCGACAGACAAAGAGGCACCGCTTCTGGGGGCCAGGCTGGCTGTTGACTCGTAGGGGCTGTTCAGGGAGAGAAAGAAAGTAAATACGTGGGAAGTACTTTGAGGCAGCACAGTGAGTTACAAAGAATGTTGAGTCACAAGAGCTGAGGTCAAATCCTGGCTCTGCACCTATGACCTGTGTAATCTTGGGCAAATCACTTCTCAAGGGTTCAGTTTCCTCATCTAGAAAGAGAAGTTTGAATAAGATGGACTTTAAGGTCCCCTTTAGCTTTAGATATCAGAGCCTCCAAGAGCCCTAGGTACAGGTGGGGCAATAGAATTATTATTCTTATTAATCAATGACCATGAAGCTATGAGGCTATTTGATTTACTGCTTGGATCTAAGCAGCTGAGGAGTTAGCCATTCAACAAGCATTCATTAAGCATTTTGTTTAATGACATGCTAATCAATGGGGAAAAAATTTGGGGGAGTCAAAGCCAAAATACAGAAAGGCAAAAATGGACTTTGCCTTCAAGAAGCTTATATTCTAATGGGAGAGAAAAGAAATGTACAAAATTAGTTAGTGTTAGGGTAATTTCTTCTTCCAAATAAAGATATTCTTCTTCTTCATGCCATTATTACAAAAGCAATAGTTCCTATAAAGAGTATACTACCCATCTGGAGGACCATGGCTGCCTCCAGGCTCTCTACTGACCCTTTATGCTTATCCTTAGCCACTATGTAACTCTGCAGATCACTGGATTGTAAGTCTGGAAGAAACCTCAGAGCTTATCTAATTTAACGCTCTAATTTTGCAGGCAAGGAAACTGTAGACCATGGAGACTTACAGATTAGGCCAAGGTCACACAAGTAGCCAGGGGCAGAGCAGGGGGTGAAGCTGTCTGCTTTGGGTGCAAAACTAGTGCTCTCTCCATTGCCTTTCTGATATCATTCTTTACTTTATAGCTACAGTCACTCCCTATTGCCTCCTGTGTCCTGAAGCCAGGAGCTGGTCTTCTCAAGCTATGGTGCCAGGTGGAGAAAACTTGCCCATTTCATGTACATCCTTTGTTCCTCCCCGATTTAAACTGTTAGAGATGAACGAATCTGTTCACAATATGTGATCTGGTGAATCTTGACTTAGAAATTTTACATTTTCCTCCCCTATCAACTGGAATATATCCCTTTCCACCTAGCTGGGTCCCTTCTGATCCTAAAAACCTGGTTCTACATATGTTCACAGAGAGAAGAAATGAGAAGACCAGAAATGGAAGTCTTCAAAAATTACCAAATTTATGACCAGAGAAAACAATGTCTCTCTGAGTCTCAGTCTCCTCATCTGTAAAATAAAGGGAATATTACCTGCTCTGCCTACTTAACACAGTCATGAAATGTCAATTAGAGAACATAAGTAGAAATTCTTTTAAAAGTGACATCATTTCTTTCTGGAAACCTGCCCTAATTATCTCCACATCACTCAGGTATATATATGTTTGATATATCTATATCGATATCGATATAGATATAGATAATTTTTTGTTTTTTGGTTTTTTTTTGCTGACACAATTAGGGTTAAGTGACTTGCCCAGGGTCACACAGCCAGGAAGTGTTAAGTGGCTGAAACCAGATTTGAACTCAGGACCTCCTGACTTCAGGGCTGGTGCTCTATCCACTGCAATCCTAGATGTCCCCAACAAGTATGTATTCTTTGAGCTTATGAGAGTGAGAGCAACATTCAGAAACACATACAGAGATGGGAGTCAGACATATATACAGGAGAGAGATAAAGACAGAGTGACATATATGGAGAGAAACTAGAAAGACAAACAGAGACACAGAGAGACAAAGGAGAGACAGGGAAGACAGAGGGATAAAGAGACATTCACATAGAGAGAGGAAGAGAAAAGGGAGAGAGACAGAGACGGGGGGGGGGCTAGGAGGAGAGGAAGAGAGAGAGAAGAAGAAGGAGGAGGAGGAGGAGGAGGAGAAAGAGGAAGAGGAGGGAGGTAGAGACAGAGAGAAGATTCTGTCTCTTTTTCAATGGATTGAGATTTCTACGTACATGGTTTATATATTCTTCCTTTTTTCCCCCATAGTGCTTTGTGCTCAGCACATAGTGGGTATTCAGTTTTCTCTGACTATATACCTGTTGTACCATTCCCCCCCCCCCCAAAAAAAAGAAAAAGCTGAATTACTCAGGTCTAATTTCCAATCTGACTACTTGACTGATGACACCTTCATTACTGAGTAGTACACTCTGTACTTCTCTCTTTCCCTCTCTGTTTCAGATAGCTTTCAAAATGTGCTGCCCCTGACTCTAGAGACTGGCCCAATGTATTCATTTACAGCAAATGAACCTGGTTGAACTGTGCAGGGATAGCAGGGTTCTCTCCAGCTTTTTCTTCCAATTTACTTCTAAAAAACCTCTGCTCCAGTCCAAGTGGTATCCTCACCTGCCCCAGGTTACATCTTGAACTTGTGACTTTGTTTATCCCCATTTAGAACAACTGTCTCCAAGAAATCCTCTCGATTCTTTAAATCCTCAGTCCCTTCAAAAAATTCTCTCATCACCCTGGCCTACATTGATAGCCCCCTTCTCTGATAGTACTGTTGTCCGTACCATTTTGCTTTGTATACATTTCTTTGTATTCTCCCAAAGCCCCTAACAGTAAGTCCGAGATGATTGCTGGATTTGGGATTCAGATCTCTCCTTGAATATTTATTCACTGTGTGAGCAGGGGTCAATTACTTCACTTAGATAGCTAATTCCTGATATGTATGAGGACCAAAGGCAGACAACATCAGGGGATGGGGGTGGAGGGAAGGCAGATGACTAAATTTGTGCAACCCACCTCACCTTCAAGGGTTGCTTGAGAAAAGTGCTTGATAAACATTAAAAGGACAGCAATTGTACCCATGCTTTCACTGGTGAAGGGAACTTCCTCTACTGCTGGAGTACCATTGTTGGTACTTTCCTTGCAACTTATGTTCTTAGAGGATTGCCATGAGTACCGAGAGGTAACATGACTTGCCAAGAGTCAAAAAGCCTGTAGATGTTAGATTTAGTCGTCGATGTAGATCCTTGTGGCTCCCAGAATAGCTTTCTACCTACATCAACCTTCCTCTCTACAGACCTTAAAACACTGTATGAATTCAAGAGATGCTGTGTGGCATGTCTCAGTAAGAACTTGTTGATCACATGATTGTGAGAATACTTCTCAGGTGTTACTGGCCAAACTTACTTGCATGGGCTGGCAGATGATGGTGAGGGGAGATGTCTCCCCTGGGCCTTGCTCCTCCTGCTGCCGCCTCTCCAAAATGCCATCACTGAACATGAGAGAGCTGGAGGACGATGATGTGCTCAGAATTGAATATGAACTAAAGAAAAAAGGACAGAAGACATAAACTACTGGCACCATAAGCAAGAGATCATGTGTTCCCTGGCCTTCAGGATGAATAAGAGTATGGTATTTAACATGAAAAAACACAGGTGGAAGGAAGGTGTGGTAAATGGTAAAGGGGAAGGACACAGCATCCAGATTCCTTAGGAAGAACATCTTATTCTACTGTGAAGAGCCAAGCAGTTAATAAATTAAAGGGTGACGGATTTGCTTGTGCTTGAAACCAACTGGAAGCCCCCTCTGGACAGCAATGGGGCCATCATTTACACATTTGGTACAGTCTCATGGCATGGTTGGCACCACCTACAGATCTAGCTGTAATGCCTCAGTAGCCATTATCCCAGATGAAAAGAAATAAAGGATTCCTGCTGCTATCTTATTGTCCATAGTCATTTTCATTGGAAGGGAGGTTTTTTTTTGAATTTTTACCCACTTGTCTTCACCTCTCCAGAGTCAGGAAACCTTTATTTATGGTTGTCTCCTCTCTCCTCCCTTTTCATGAGATAATCACATGGAGAAGCATTTCATAGGCAACCATCTCCACATGTGAAGGGACAGAGCTAAGAACCTCCATTCAAAACTCAATAAAAGCTATCAGAACCCAACCAAGGTTACGCTTTCATATTCAGCCATTCTTTTCCCCTACATTAAAGTTATTTTAAATCAGCTAACTACTGAGATGGCTCATCTCATAAATGTGGCCATTTAATTTTGGCTGTTGGATAAATTAAATGAAACATTTCTCTATCCTCTCTGGGCAATTGGAAGGGAAGCATTTAATATATGTGTTACAAAGATACTGAGAAATGGCCTTTCTTCCTGCAACTCATAGAAATGACAGCTATCCCAGCAACAAAACAAATACCTGGGTTATCCATGGGTGCCATGTATCATCTAAGCTTCCTTTTTTTCTGAAAGAAATCTGCCTCTTCCCAATGACCCTCCCTAACAACCTCCCCCCACCCTCCTGCTGGAGAGAAGCTAGTTTGCTCCATCTCCTCCTGCCTCAAAGCTTTCAGGGCCTGAAATCGTGGGATTCATGGAATCAGGTTGCCACATCTTGCTAGTTTGTGCCTCCTCCCTTTGCAGCTCAATTATGGCTTTGAAGAGATTGACCAGCTTCCTTCCCTCCTTCCTGCTTTTCAATGACAACAACACTGTCAGCTTCCTCATCTGTCAATGCAACAAAAGGGGTATGATTCACTCTGATTTGGGGGCTGTCAGTTTCAATAAAGTAACAATCAGGAACTTTCATTTGGAAAACAGCACCGAAACCGTATCATCTCCTTAAGGACACAGCTATGCCAGTTCTTCTGCAAGGGTAGCGTATTTTGAAAATACATCCTGAGATTATCTAGTTTAGCCCATCCAGCCCAGGTGACTAATCTATACTATGAAATATATCATATTATATACTGTATTATATATTATACTGTGAAAATAGTATATGAAAACCCAGAAGCAGAGCAGGAGCACCTAAATCCTGTGAACATTTTCTTTAAAGTGGTGATGAGAACTTGGAAGAGGAGACAGAGAACTGGACAATAGAAAGGGTAAGAAAAATCCAGAAAGAGATCAGAAAATAAAAGTATGAAAGGAGTTCTTATATTTTTACAATAGGGAAAACCCTTAACCTGACATTAACCAGAGACTGGAGAGTGGAAGAATAATCCATATAATCCTTGCTGTCCACTGTCTCTCTCTTTCTCTCTCACATACACGCATACACACACAAACAGAGAGAGAAGGGGGGGAGGAAGAAAGGGGGAAGGAGAGAGGAAAGGAGAGAGAGAATGATCATGTGTGCATATAGGTGATATAAAAAAATTTTAAGGAATGTGTACAGAGTTCTCTTTCCTTACTGACCCATATTTTTCTGGCAGTTAGCCGGAAAGAGTTTTGCTTTATATGCCAAAGATGCTTAGCTGTCAGAATTTACTAATTTCAATATGAACTGTGGAGAGGAAAGGACTGTGGGATAGAAAAGAGATCAGAAAATATTCCTGACTATATTTATGACTTATGTTCCTCAAGCTACTAAAGGGAGGGAGTTTTCTTGTCTTTTCTTTCCCCAGACAAAATACAGACTGGAATTAACTCCCTCTACTTCTCTTCAGTGCTTGTAAAAAAAATAATAATAAGTAAACTACTGTCAGGCACTGTGTGTTAGCATGAGGCAGAGTGTAGACTGAACTAAGAAGAGGAGCAAACCAGTCTCCCCAACCCCAAACACAGGACCGGTGAGCCAGGGGAGCTTTCTCTCTTGGACCAATCAAGGAGGAAGGGCATGGTCTGGTCTTCCTCATTTCAAATGGTTCCCACTCAGGCTGCAATGACAAGGGAATAGCCCAGAAAACAGAGAATGACATGCCAGCTTTCAGAAAGGCACATCACAGTCAGTGAAGCCACACCATCATGATAGTGGATACAGAACGGAGTTGGTAAATTCTAGGGTTGAACTGCTGCTCAGACACTTACTGATCGTGGGACCCTGTACAAGTCACTTAACTCCCTTCTCTGAGCCTTTCTTATATGTAAAATGGGAATAATAAAAGCCCCTACTTCACAAGGCTGCTATGAAAGTCAAATACAATAAAATATCTGCAAAAGAACTAAATAAGTGGGAATTAATATTATTGATTCAGCAAAAGGGAAAGTGGCCCACTTTGTGGGAAGTCATATAATAATAATAACAACAATAGTAATAATAATAATATAACCCTCTAAGGTTTTCAAAGGATTACTTCAACTGATCCTCATAATAACCCTGTGAGAAAGATGCCATTATTGTCCTCATTTTGGAATTGAGGAAACTGGGGTAGGTCAGTGGGTCAGCCAGGGTCACAAAGTTAGTTAATCTGAAGTAGCATTTGAATCCTGATCTTCGCAATTCTAAAGCCAAAACACTATCCTCTACATAATCTAACTAGCTGCCCACAGAGCCCACCATGTAGGAGATACTGGGCCTTTGTCACTAGGATTGGGTGGGCAGGAATCCCAAACTAATTAAGACAAAGGGCATTGGAATTTTTCTTTAAAAAACACTTTACCCTCGGCATAATAGTAACAACAATAATAGTTAACATTTTTATAGCACTCACTATGTGCCAAATACTGTGCCAATGACTTTATGATTTGATTTTCTTTTGATTTTCACAACAGCCCTGTGAGATATCTCCATCTTACAGATAAGAAAACTGAGGCAAAAAGATTAACTGACTTGCTCAGGGTCACATAGCTAATAAGAGTCTGAGGTCAGATTTGACCTCAGCTATTCTTGACTTCAGACTCTGTGTTCTTCTTCTACTGTACCACCCAGCTGCCCCATGCTTCCCCATCTAGGGGTCTTAGGTGCAGATGCGAATAGAGGAACTTAGGTAGCAGTTTGTAGCTGATTGTACAGACTGTACAAGGTGGGGTGGAGCTGTCCATGTACCCTCCTTTCCAAGGCCTACACAGCTAGCCAGAAGCCTGGAGACTAGATATCTTCTTTCTCCCTGGGCCCTATATGCTAATCAGACAAAACAAAACACCGCTCCATATACCTTGCCTCATTTCTGTTGCCCTAAAAGTTCTGGGTGATTGTTTGTGTTAGAAAGACTAACCATAAAAGGCAACAGGCCCCAGGAGTCAGCTTACCCATGGAATATCCAGGTACTGCACTCATCTGCCTTGGTGATGTAATTCTCAGGCAGCAGCCCGGAACAGCCAGTGGTTAAGGATGTGCCATAGATCCAGCCCTCGCTGGTACTTGTCTGCTCCATTGGAGACATGAAAATGAAGTCTCCAGGTACCAGCTCCAGCTCATCATCATTTTGTGGAGTGTATGGATAGATCACTTGTAGCGTCTGAGAAAGAGAAGGAAACCAGTATGTAAATAAATACTGCGCCCAAACCATTCCTGGAAATGCTCTCGTGAGCAGGCAAGTTTGTTTCATCCTGTCCTATCCTGTTGCTGCACTATTGTTTCCAGATGGGTCCCATGCTTTGTGATCCCATTTGGGGTTTTCTCGGCAAAGATGCTGGAGTGGTTTGCCATTTCCTTCTCCGCCTCATTTTACAGATGAGAAATGGAGGCAAGCAGGGTTAAGTGACACATCTAGTAAGCTGCAGAGGGCTGAAACTCTGAAAAGGTGTGCTTGAATCAGACAGCAGAGCACTTAAGGCTAAGTACCTATGGGATGTAAGAGAATGGCTCTATAAGCATATACTTAGATGAGATGATGATGTGAAGGCTCTCCTCATGATTGGTGCTTGCTGAATGCTTGGTGGTGAGGTGATTGTGAAGGCAAGGATTGGAGGGCTGAGAGAGAGAAGTCAGGGTCACCTGGCTGCAGGAGGAGAAGGAAGGAGGGTGGAGACTCTGGACTCCAGAATCTAGGATACATCTTTGGCAAACCGCGTGGCAGCTTGCCTGCCTCCTTCACTTCTCCCCCTAAAGACCATTTGATTGATCTTGATTCTGACTGATCCTGAGGCCCCCCCAGCGAGCTAGCCTGGACATTATAGTAAGTGTCTGAGGCCAGATTTGAATTCAGGAAGATAGGTCTTGCTGATTCCAAGGATTGTACTCTATTCACTCTATTTCACTGGAAAGAATCACAGAAGATCCTCAAATTTCAAGTAGAGATATTATGGCTTCCTATTGTCTCTAGAACACAATATAAATTCCTATATTTAGCTTTTAAAGTCTTTTACAATCTTGTCCCCATTTTATCTTTTCAGCTTTATTAGTCCAACTGTCATTCTCTCTGTTCCTAACATGAGGAAATTTCATCTCTTCTGTTTTTGAGTAAAAGTCACTCCCTCCTCACTTCTACCCAGCAGTGTACCCTGAGTCAGAGAGCTGATTGCCAAACGTGAGAATTTACACCTTGAAAACTGGCAGATGCTATAAGATGGGGCTTGATTTAATTTTTTGTTAACTATATAGACTTAAGAGAGTGATAAAGAAAATGCTAATAATGCATATTAAATTAAAAATATGAAGTATATATATATATATATACACACATATATATATATATATATATATATATTTCTGATTTTCTACGCCAGTAGTGTCAAGTTCTAACAGAAATGGGGTTACTAAACCCATACATAAGTATTTCTGTGGGATCATATTAACTTAGAAAAAGACATATTAATATTATCTATATTGTATTTTCTAAATTATTTTTCCCAATTACATTTTTCAACTTTCCAAGTTTTATTTTGTCACATTATTGTTATGGTAATCAAGCTTAAATTATAAGAGAATAAATTTGTTCAGTTAAAAATCTTTGGTTAGCCAAAGCCATATATGTATCTATATATCTCAATTATATTTTAATCTGGTCCAAGTCATGGAGGGCCTCCACATATTTGATATCTTTGGTCTGAACTCAAGAAAATAATAGAGAAAATGTTAATGATTATATTAACTCTAAAAGTGTTTCCTGCATATAGCTTTATTTATGTATTTATTTGGAGATCCAAGTTGTTACAATCATTGCCTCCTCCTCATAAAAGTGTCTCTCTTACTTCAGTATGCAGCTAAGATCTCCTTTCCTCACCCCCCCTTTCTGATCCTGTTACTCAAACTACCTAGAACTTAACTACTTTATGCTCATTCTTATATTTCTTTCTCTCTCCCTATATATATGTGTATATATATCTGTAAAACATTAATTACTTGTGAATAGAGATTATTTTATTTTTTCTATTTTCCCATCATACATTAGGCAATTAATCTTATCAAGTGATTGATCTGACAAAAAAAATCCATATCTTTGGGAAATGGATTTATGCTGGATAGTGACTGGTCCAGATTAATTCCTTAGAATTGCCTTAATAGAAATTATTTCTTTTCTTTTCTTTTTTTTTTTTATTTAATAGCCTTTTATTTACAGGATATATACATGGGTAACTTTACAGCATTAACAATTGCCAAACCTCTTGTTCCAATTTTTCACCTCTTACCCCCCCCCCCCTCCCCTAGATGGCAGGATGACCAATAGATGTTAAATATATTAAAATATAAATTAGATACACAATAAGTATACCTGACCAAAACATTATTTTGCTGTACAAAAAGAATCAGACTCTGAAATATTGTACAATTAGCTTGTGAAGGAAATCAAAAATGCAGGTGTGCATAAATATAGGGATTGGGAATTCAATGTAATGGTTTTTAGTCATCTCCCAGAGTTCTTTTTCTGGGCATAGCTAGTTCAGTTCATTACTGCTCCATTAGAAATGATTTGGTTGATCTCGTTGCTGAGGAGGGCCTGATCCATCAGAACTGGTCATCATCTAGTATTGTTGTTGAAGTATATAATGATCTCCTGGTCCTGCTCATTTCACTCAGCATCAGTTCGTGTAAGTCTCTCCAGGCCTTTCTGAAATCATCCTGTTGGTCATTTCTTACAGAACAGTAATATTCCATAATTTTCATATACCACAATTTATTCAGCCATTCTCCAACTGATGGACATCCATTCAGTTTCCAGTTTTTAGCCACTACAAAAAGGGCTGCCACAAACATTCGTGCACATACAGGTCCCTTTCCCTTCTTTATAATCTCTTTGGGATATAATCCCAGTAGTAACACTGCTGGATCAAAGGGTATGCACAGTTTGATAACTTTTTGAGCATAGTTCCAAACTACTCTCCAAAATGGTTGGATTCGTTCACAACTCCACCAACAATGCATCAATGTCCCAGTTTTCCCGCATCCCCTCCAACAATCATCATTATTTTTTCCTGTCATCTTAGCCAATCTGACAGGTGTGTAGTGGTATCTTAGAGTTGTCTTAATTTGCATTTCTCTGATTAATAATGACTTGGAGCATCTTTTCATATGACTAGAAATAGTTTCAATTTCTTCATCTGAGAATTGTCTGTTCATATCCTTTGACCATTTTTCAATTGGAGAATGGCTTGATTTTTTATAAATTAGAGTTAATTCTCTATATATTTTGGAAATGAGGCCTTTATCAGAACCTTTGACTGTAAAAATATTTTCCCAGTTTATTGCTTCCCTTCTAATCTTGTCTGCATTAGTTTTGTTTGTACAAAAACTTTTCAGTTTGGTATAATCGAAATTTTCTATTTTGTGATCAGTAATGATCTCTAGTTCTGCTTTGGTCATAAAGACCTTCCCCTTCCACAGGTCTGAGAGGTAAACTATCCTATGTTCCTCTAATTTATTAATAATTTCATTCTTTATGCCTAGGTCATGAACCCATTTTGACCTTATCTTGGTGTACGGCGTTAAGTATGGATCAATGCCTAGTTTCTGCCATATTAGTTTCCAATTTTCCCAGCAATTTTTATCAAACAGTAAGTTCTTATCCCACAAGCTGGGATCTTTGGGTTTGTCAAAGACTAGGTTGCTATATTTGTTGACTGTTTTATCCCTTGAACCTAATCTATTCCACTGATCAACTAATCTATTCCTTAGCCAATACCAAATAGTTTTGGTAACTGCTGCTCTATAATATAATTTTAGATCTGGTACAGCTAAGCCACCATCATTTGATTTTTTTTTCATTAATTCCCTTGAAATTCTTGACCTTTTGTTTTTCCATATGAACTTTGTTGTTATTTTTTCTAGGTCATTAAAATAGTTTTTTGGGAGTCTGATTGGTATAGCGCTAAATAAATAGATTAGTTTAGGTAATATTGTCATCTTTATTATATTTGCTCGCCCTATCCAAGAGCATTTAATATTTTTCCAATTGGTTAGATCAGACTTAATTTGTGTGAAAAGTGGTCTGTAATTTTGCTCATAAAGTTTCTGATTTTCCCTTGGCAGATAGATTCCTAAATATTTTATATTATCAGTAGTTACTTTAAATGGAATTTCTCTTTGTAACTCTGACTGTTGGATTTTGTTAGTGATATATAAGAATGCTGATGACTTATGTGGGTTTATTTTATAACCAGCAACTTTGCTAAAGTTGTGGATTATTTCTAATAACTTTTTAGCAGAATCTCTGGGGTTCTCTAAGTATACCATCATGTCATCGGCAAAGAGTGGAAATTATTTCTTTTCTTTTTTCTTTCTTTTTTTTAATACTTCCAGAGGCTAACATAGTGCCTGGTACAAAGTAAATTCTGGTTGAATGATTGATTTCACCCATGAGTGCTGACATTTCATTTTTGAATTAGCATCTAAATATGCTACCATCATTTTAGGAAACTGCCTTACAAACAGATTTGGACCCAGTTACCTACTGTCCAATCTGCTAGTATAGGCTCCAATGTTAATTTTTTCCCTCTAGGGAAAACCATTATTCTCTGGAGAACTCAAATGGGCCAGATGGAGACAATCTGGGGGAAGATCTATGTCTTTCAACAGAGAGGGTACTGGAATCCATGGGACAAATATTAGAGCTTTGTTGTTATTTGGTGATGTCAGTTGTTTTTGACCCTTTGTGACCCCATTTGGGGTTTTCTTGGCAAAAATACTGGAATGGCTTTTGTCATTACCTTTTCCAGGTCATCTTATAGATAAGGAAACAGGGATTAAGTGACTGGCTCAAGGTGACACAACTAGTAAATGTCTGAGGCTGGATTTGAACTCAGGAAGATGAGTCTTTTGTGACTTCAAAGCCAATGGTCCTTTACTATTTCTGGGTTGCAGAAATTTTTATCTATGGTCCTTACTATTAGAGTTAGAAAGCATCTTAGTCTAAACCCTCTAGTCATAGAGGATGCAACAAAATAACATTCATAAACTTTATATTTATACAGCAAAAGTGCTGGATAACTTTCCCTACAACCATAACTACTACTATTGCTAACACTACTAGTAGTAGTCATTATGTTATTGTTGTTATTACAGTTACAGAAGAAGAAAAGGAAGCCTAGAAAGTTTGTTATTTGCTCAGCATCCTTCGCAAGTTAGAGGCAGAGGTCAAATTAGAACTCATGTTTACTAACTCCCAGACCAATATTGTCCCCATCCCATCATGCTGGGAGTTTGTCCTCAGGTCATGATGTTTCCTGGTTACCCTTGATCCTCTGAAGGGCAGCAACTGTGCTGGATGCGACTGTGAGCTAGTCACTTCACATGGGGTAGAGCTGAAAAGTCAGATGAAGCAACCAAGGAAAATCACAAAGTCTCCTTTTTTGGAGACTTTTAAGAAAAGAAGATAGTTTAAGTGGGTCCTGCCCTAGAGGCAGAGGGATGGACCAGTAAATAGCCTTTCATTCCCCTTGCAATATAAGATTTAATGATCAGCTCTTTTTCATTTTATTTTTTTTAGAGCCCATGCATTCCCTTCTCCTAGAGTTATTTCCTCTCCCTGACTTCCAAGCCTGGATTCCTTCCCAGATGCACCGTCACCTCCCCTCAGCCAAGAGCCTGATTCTACACATTTGTGACACTGATTAAGAACAACATCATAAGCCATTCCTCTTAATCATAGGGATGCATGTGTGATGAATCCACCCAAAAAGAACATTCCTTTCCCTGAAACAGGGTGGAGGTAGAAGGCTCTGCGTCAAGAGGAAACAAGCCCAGGCTAGAGATCCTCCCTGGCATTAAAAGAATGCTGTAGCTGAGAAGGACCCAACCATCTAAATATCGCCCCCCTCCCATTTTACAAGAGGGAAACTGAGGCTCACACACTTGCCTACAGTCGAATAGTGACCTGGAATTTAAGCACTGGTCCTTTTGAATGTAAATCCAGTTCTTTCTCCCTATACTACACCATCTTGTACTTAACCTGAGTATGGCCTCTGTTAAAAACACCTTTTTTTTTCTCATGTATCTAGTTTCTAAAGAGGTCAATGTCATCAGTACAGTCTAAGGAAGAGCTTTCACAATCCAAATTGTTTGAAAATATAGTGGACTATCTTGTGGAGGTAGGGAGCTCCCCATCAACCCAGATAGGGGAGGGACAGAGGCTGAATGCTCTTTGTCAAGGACTCTGAAGAGGAGGGTTCATGATGCAGGTATTGGCTCTCGATGGCCCTTGTACTTCTCACCTTGGGAAGGTAGCATGGTATAATTGTTGGGAGAGCTGGCCTCAGAGCCAGAGAAATCTGGGTTCACATCCTGCCTCTAACTCATACGAGCTATGATAGGCAGGTCACTTCACTTTGGTATTCCCAGGCAACTCTCCAAGATAATGAATCACAGGTGATCCACTGGCCCTACCCTCGTACAAGGACTTTCTATAGTGAGCTCCTTACATTGAAAGAGTCACAGATCTAGACTTGTTTCACGAAGGGAAGATCATGGGAACAAAGGCAAGAAACCATGTTCTGGAGATAAGAAAACTGAGGAACAGAAAAAGGTAGAGATAAGCCTCAGATAATGAAGTGAAGGGGTAGTAATTGGATTATTACCTAAGATTCACAATTACCAAAGTTTACACAGAAAAGTGATCTTAAGGATGAGAAAATCATCATCATCATCATCATCAACATCAGCAGCAGCACTTACATAGAACTTTAAAGTTTGCAAAGTGCTTTACAAAAATCTCATTTTATTCTCACAACACTATTATTACACATAGAAAGCCTTGGTTATTCTCATTTTATAGATGATGAAAATGAGACAGGTGGAATTGAAGTGACTTGTCCCAGATCACACAGCTAATAAGTGTTTCATATGATAAAGTGCCTTTTCAAGGTTAACCCCTCTATTTGCTCAAACAATGTCATTCCATCTTATCTCCTCCAACTGAACGGCCCCCTATGTCATCCCCATCCTCATTTATTTTCAATTGCTTCCTCTCCACTGACTCTTTTCCTATTGCCTATAAACATTCCCTTGTCTATCCTGTAAAAAATTTCCTCATTTCATTCCTCCATTCCTATAGTCATCCTATATCTCTTTTGCCCTTCATAGCTAAGCTCCTTGAAAAATGCCTTCCACTGTCCATCAAATGGAGAATAGTTGGGAAAATTGTGGTATATGAATATTATGGAATATTATTGTTCTGTAAGAAATGACCAGCAGGATGAATACAGAGAAACTTGGAGAGACTTACATGAACTGATGCTAAATGAAATGAGCGAACCAGGAGATCATTATACACTTCAACAGCAATACTGTATGAGGATGTATTCTGATGGAAGTGGATTTCTTTGACAATGGGAAGATCCAATTCAGTTCCAATTGATCAGTGATGGACAGAACCAGCTACACCCAGAAAAGGAACACTGGGAAATGAATACGGACTACTTCCATTTTTGTTTTTCTTCCCAGATTATTTTTACCTTCTGAATCCAATTCTTCTGTGCAACAAGAGAACTGTACGGATCTGCACACATATATTGTATCTAAGATATGCTTTAACATGTTTAACATGTATGAGACTGCCTGCCATGTAGGGGAGGGGGTGGAGGGAAGGAAGGGAAAAGTCGGAATAGAAGTGAGTGCAAGGGATAATGTTGAAAAATTACCCATGCATATGCTCTGTCAATAAAAAGCTATAATTTTTAAAAATGCCTTCCACAAGAACAATGTGGAACTATGCTATCAAACTGTGCATACCCTTTGACCCAGCAGTGTTTCTACTGGGCTTATATCCCAAAAAGATCTTAAAAGAAGGAAAGGAACCCATGTGTGCAAAAATGTTTATAGCAGCCCTTTTTGTAGTGGCAAGGAACTGGAAACTGAGTGGATGCCCATCAATTGGAGAATGGCTGAATAAGTTATGGTATATGAATGTTATGGAACATTATTTTTCTCTAAGAAACAATTAGGAGGATGATTTCAGAGAGGCCTAGAGAGACTTACATAAATTGATGCTAAGTGAAGTGAGTGGGCCCAGAAAATCATTGCACATGGCAACAACAAGATATACAATGATCAATTCTGATGGACATAGCTCTTTTCAACAATGAAATGATTCATACCGATTCCAAAATACTAAAGATGTGTGTGATCCTGAGAGGACTATGGGGACTGAATGTGGATCACAACATTGTATTTTCATCTTTTTTGGGTTTTGCTGTTTGCTTGCTTGTTTTTTCCTTTCTCATTTTTCTCTTTTTGATCTGGTTTTTCTTGTACATTATGATAAATATGGAAATATGTTTAAAAGAATTGCACATGTTTAACCTATATGGGATTACTTGCTATCTAAGAGAGAGAGGAGATGGGGAGAGAAGGAGAAAAATTTGGAACACAAGGTTTTGCAAGGGTGAATGTTGAAAACTATCTTTGCATGTATTTGGAAAAATAAAAAGCTATTATAAAAAATAAAGAAAAGAAAATGTCTTTCACAGAAGATGTGTCCACTTTTCCTTCTCTCACTTCTATTCTTACAATCTGGCTTCTGACCTTATCATTCCACCAAAATTTCCCTCTCCAAAGTTATTGATGATCTGCTTGTCAAATCCTGTGACTGACTTTTCTCACTCCTCATTCTCCTTGACCTCTCTGAGGCTCTAAGACTGTTGATCACTTTTTCATCTTTAGTGCTCTTTTCTCTTGAGGTTTTCAGAACAGCCTCCCTCCTGGTTCCCCTATGTATCTGACCACCCCTTCCCTGCCTCCTTCTCTAGATAACACCCTCTTCCCATAGGAGTCCCTTGAGCTTCTGTCCGGGACCTTATCTTCTTGTACAGTCCCTCACTTGGGATCTCATCAGCTCCCATGGATTTAGTTGCCATCTGTATGCTCATGATTCTTATATCCATCTTTCCTGTCCCAGCATTTCTGTAGACTTCCAGTCTCATATCTCAAACTAATTTTCAGTAGACATCTTAAACTCGATACACCCAAAATAGAACTCATTTATCTTTCCCCCAAATCCTCCCACCTCCTACCTTCCCTGGGACAGCAGAGGGCAATGCCATCCTCCAGTTCCTCGGGCCCCTAAACCAGAAGTCAGCCTGGATTTCTCACTGACCTCCCCCCCCCCCCCAATCCATGCATTGCCATGCCCTGTCTATTTCACCTCTGCAATCTCTCTCAAATGTGTCCTCCTCTGTCCACTGCCACAGTCCCCACTCTGCTACAGGCTCTCCTTGCCTCGCCCTAGGGGACCGCAAGAGCTGCTGGGGGTCCTGCCTGCCTTAAGCATTTCCTCCCTTCAAGCTACCTCCCTTCAGCCACCAAAATGATTTTCCTAATGTCACCTCCTCTACTCAGTAAATGCCAGTGGCTCCCTATTGCCTCTAGAAATGAAATACGAGATGCCCTGGCATTTAAAATCCTAGCCCCCTTCCACCTTCCAGTCTTCTGATACCTCACCCCTCATTTCCCCCCAGGGACCCTGGCCCGGCTGTCCCATAAACAAGACATTCAGGCTCTTCGCTCTTGGCATTTTCTCTGGCTGTTCCTCCAGCCTGGAACGCCCTCCTCCTCCCATCGTCCTAACTAGATGCCCACCTTCCACAGTTCCTCAGTCCATCTTGACCGCAGTGCCTTCCCTCGGCTACTGCTGCTCTATCCTGTGCTATGCTCCCTACCCCGCTGGATGGCAAGCTCCTTGAGGACGGGGACTCTCTCTTGCTTCTTTTTGTATCCCCAGGGCTTAACATGGTGCCCGGCATGTGGTGAGCAATTAATCTATGTTTATTGAACTAAACTGAGGCCAGGCTTGAAGTCGGGCCTGCTCCTGACCCTGTGACCTATTTGTGGTGCCACAGTACAGGTCACAGAAGCAGGCAGTTTGTTATGTGTTTTATTCTTACGTATCTTTTCCACTAATATGTCAATTGTAAGAATTCTGCTTGTGAGAGCCTGGAATCCTCACTGACTTGTACGCTTCCCCAGTAGATAAAACTTTGCCAAAGTTAAAGTTTGTTAAATGTCAGACATCTTTCTTTTGAGGATAGCTATGGTTCTGTGCAGAGCTACTGAGATAAACCAGAGCATTGTGGGGGAGAGGGAGGGGGAGTAGGCAAATTAAGGCAAATCACTTAAGGGTTAAGTATCTGAGTCTGGATTTGAACTCAGGTCTACCTGACTTTGGCTGGTGCTCTATCCACTTCACCATCCGGCTGCCCCTGACCATACCTTATGTGGTCATCTGCTATAGAGAGACAGCCAAAGCCATTGTAGCCTAGATGTATGAATAGAGTGAAAAGAACTGCCCAAAAGGATGATGGATATTCCTGCAGCCAAACCTAGTGAACTGATCTACAAATGGCTAAATCACTTAAATGCCCCGATCTTCAATTTCCTCATCTCAAAACTGACAGTAACACCCACCTCGCATGGTCGATGTGATTACCAAATGAAATAATATATTAAAAGCGTTTTGTAAACCTCAAAGTTTTTTTTTTTTTATCATCACATCATCATCATTATTAAAAAGTTCAGTTTCAGACCTTCATTCACTCCCTATAAGAAACTTTTCCTTATTCTTCTGACTGTTACCATCTTCTACGTTCTCTAAATATCTTGGATGTCTGCACTCCTCTCTCCCATGTAAGCTCATTAAGGACAGGGGGTATATACATACATACAGGTATATGGGGATGTGTTTATGTATATATGCATTTGTATCCCTGGCACCTGGCTCAGTAACTTCCATATCGTAGATGCTTTTTAAATAAATAGTTTTAGGTTGAATTGGATTTGAGACTCAAATACAGAATTCACCCCAGCTTTCCCCTTGCCTACTTGAGGTACTATCTTAAATGAGTCACTTTCTTTCTCTGGTTGTCTCATTGACACAATTATCAAAAGAGAGACAGAGAAAGATAGATTTAGAGAGAGAAAGGGAGGGAGGGAAGAAGAGAGACAGATTTAGAGAGAAAGGGAGGAAGGAAGGGAAAGAGGGAGGGAGGGAAGGGGGGGAGAGAGAGAGAGAGAGAGAGTGATTGATTGATTGAGAAGAGACAGAGAAAGAGGCAGAGACAATCAATGAGGCCCAAGGGATGAGAGTCCTACACAAATATAGGAAGATTCTCTTAAGGGAAATGGACTTTAAAGTGGAAATTCTATTCTGAGGAGCTATGGAAAGCACTATTGAAAAGAACAGTAACAAATGAGCTTTTACACATTCAAGATAAAAAGGGACAAGTTATTTTTAGACGATAATTCATGTGGGTGTTTGCAATCTCTCTCTTTCTCCCTCTCTCAATCTCTTTCCTCTGTGCCAATTGAGCAAGAATGTGGGTCAGGCAGAAAAGCAATTACCCTTTGTGTTAACTGGAGGGCAGTGTTGATTAGAAGACATTCCTGGTAAAATTCCACGGCCACCTTTCTTGCCCACTCTTCTTATAAAAGGAGGCCATTCCAGAGTTAGCCTAACTTTTCAGATAATTCTTCTCATATTCTAAGAACAAAGTGTATCTTTCTAACTAACCACAGCTCTTTTCCTTCCTATTCTAGGTAATTTCTGGAATGATTTCTCTTCTAGATAAGGTTAAACCCAGACTTAGTGCTTCTAGAAGCTCTCCTAGGATGATACAGAGACAGCAGCATCCTCACCAGGCAGTACAAACTCTGCCTTTGACCTTGGGCCAGACACAAAGGGCCTATATCCCCATATTCCTCAAAGGGATTATGAAAATACTTGTAACCACCTAGCTTGAAATATTGCTGTAAGCCTCAAAAACCATAAAGTGGGTAAAGCACCTTTCAATAATATGTGAAACAAATGTATTGTTATTATTATCCTTTTCTCTCCAACTAGCCAAAAGCCTCCTTAAAAGCAAGATCTTTTTTTCCTCTTATGTTTCTCTCTACTCTTTTCACCCCACACTTGGTACCTTAGACATAAGAAGTGTTTCACAAATATCTGGTCAATGTTCTGATGTCATGTTTTATTTGTGTGCCCTTTTGCTGCTAAAAGATTTTGGAGAAATCTTTTTTATTTGAATTTTTATTTGAAATAATTCTTTCCAATATTTAAAAGCATGTTTTCTATTTATTACTTATTTATTAATTATTATTAAATTCCCAAAACATCCCAATGAGCTATATTCCAGCCAAATATTATCATCTCCATTTTTACAGCTAAAGAAACTGGCCCCTAGAAAGTTGAAATGACTTGCCAACCAATCTGTTGGTGAGACCTGGGCTGTGTTAACATTTTAGCAGAAGAAACAGCTCTATTAGAAGGGGAATTCCTTGAGTAACTGTTTAGTTCCTTGTTTTTGCATTCCCAGACCTAGCACATAATGGGGGTTTAATAAACATCTGTTTAACTGAATTGAACAAAGACCCAGGGAAAGAATGGCTCTCAAGCCACAAGCAAGAGTGGGAATCTACTTGTTGCTACTTTGTCCAGGGCCCATTACATTTTTAAGAAGTATATGTCCCATCCATATGTCCATGTGTGTTAGGAGCAGAACTGGGACTGGAATCTACATTTTTCGGTTAGTCTATGTTGCATTTCTTTGGTATCCACCCGTAGGACCCAGCATGGGACTGTGAATATGACAGGTGCTTAATCCATGTTGGTGGGTAGCTAAATTTAGAGGGCAGGTCTGGTAGGAGTAGGTGAGAGATAGATTACCTCATGGTTAGCAAATCGGATGTCTCGAGAGAATATGGTAGCAACCCAGTCACAGCCCAGTTTGACATCAATATTCTGGGCCAGTTTCTCCAGGGTGGGCAGGTGGCTGGCTTGGAAGTGGTAAGCCAGAGTCACATGAAGCTGCTTCTTATGGGGTTCCACGTGCACTTCTGGAAAAAGAAAGACAGGGAGGAGTCTGCAAAAGTGGATGACAAAGGACTCTTGGGAACTGGAAGGAGCAGCACAGCAAGAGGCCCCGTTGGACTTGTTCCTTCCAAATATCAAGCCTATAGCTCCCAAGCCAGTCACCAAGGCTTCTTCTCCCATCCTAAGCAGCAGCAGGGGGAAAAGAGAAGAGTAAATGAATCCAATACCAACTCGCTGTTCCTGAAAATCAATTAGAGTCTGTGGCTTGGGCCCATATTTATTATGGGCTTACTGTGTGCGCAGCAGCACTGCAACATCCCAACAAGATGGGGAAAAACACAAAATGTAGAGAGGATGCTATCTGAGGCCTTGTGCAGCTCAGTCTGGTGGGGGAGGTGACACACTCAAACAGACTCAGTACAAGCTAACTTATTTACTCTATCACAGAAGTGCAAAACAAGTGCAACGTGAGGACTCAGGGAACAATGCCATTATTCACAAGGGCATGAAGGAAGTGACATTTAAGCTGCACTTTAAAGGTAGGTAGCAGCAGTTCAGTAAGGAGAAATATACTGATGCCAATATATTCTAGGCTGAAGACAAAGGCAAAAGGATTCAGACAAGAAAATTCAGGGCACGTTCAGGGTCCAGAGACTGAAGAGAAACAAGGAGGTACCAGATTGTGGAGGGCCTTGAATTCCAGTCTAACCAATCTGGATTTTACTTGGTAGGTTATAGTGAACCACTGAAAAATTCTGAGCAGAGGAATGAAATGACTTGACCAATGCATTATGGATTATTCTGGTGTTAGTATGAAGGACACATTAGCTGAGAGAGAAAAGTGGCATAAAGGGACAGATGTAAGATAAATCAGGGAGTCAGAATCCATAAGATTAGGTAATGAGATATGAAAAAAACTGGTTGAAGTTAACATCCAGCTAGTCTTTTCACAAATGATGAAAACATTATATTTAGCATTTTCAGGGAGTTGTGGATTGGCTAAACAATTACCTTTTTCCTATTGATTCCTCCTAAAAATATACTAGCAATGGATCTTTTTAATTCCATTATTTACATGGGAAACTGAGGTTTAGAAAAGGGAAGACGCTTCAACCCTCAAGACTTCCCAGCAAGTTGGAAGGAAAATCCTGGTTTAACCAGTAGCCCTAGCCAATAGATTCTATGTCTGGTCCAATGAGAAAAGAGAAAATTGGGTCAAATGCTTTCAAGGTCCATGATATCATTGCAATGCCCAAGAGCTCTTTGTGATTAGTATTATCTGAAATTCTTTGTACAAAAAAAGAGAAAAGCCATGCAAATGGGGAAGTAATTTACTATTAATTTAAAATGAAAAAAAAAAAAGTAATAGAATCATGCAATGGAAAAATACACTAGATTTATTTGAAGACCTGTGTTTGAATCTTCTCTCTACCTTGTCACCTGTGTGACCTTTTGGAAAAGAGAGTTAACTTCTCTGACTTGAGTTTTCAGATCCAAAAAATGGGGATAATACTTATACTACAATCTCTACTGCTAACTAGCTGTATGGCCGCCAGCAGGCAAGTCATTCCCCCTTTCTGGGGTCTCGATTTATTCATCAATAAGAAGAAGACTAGATGATCTCTAAGGTTCCTTCCAGCTGCTATAATCCTATAAATCTAGATTCAGATCCCTATGATTTCATTTGGGCAGAAGTACTTATCGTTGCCCAAAGTAAGAGAGAGCAGAGGCTTATGCCATAGGCTAAGTAAGTCCTGTACTCTGGCTTACAGTGTTTTGAGTCTGTTTTGAGTCTGACAAGAGAAATCTGGTCCTTTCATGAGACTCAGGAATAGTCAGGCAAAAATATAATGCAAACACAATGGCATTGACTTTCTATAGTTCATTCATATTACAAAGGATGCTTAAACCTGTCGGTGTCTCTTAAAATGTGGGTTTTATAGAATGAAGCCAATTTCACTAGAACCACCCAATTCTGTCTGTTGCCACCAGGGGGCACTAAGTGGCAAAAAACCCCGGATCTCTCCAAGTTGGAGAGTAATAGAAAGCTCCCTCACTAGCACAAGTTTTAAGCATCCCCAGTCCCAGCTCAAGTCTCACTTGGTCATTGTTTGAGTCCTGAGGGCTCAGAATGAATGTAAATAGCAATTGTTTCTGTTTTAGCCAGAAATCTTGAGGATTTTCCCCTGCCAAACTGAGGGTTATTATTTTTCTGATTAGGTAAAAGAGGCCAATCTCTGTCTCATTTCTTACCTACCATTAATCACTGGAATTCCCTCAGCATTCTCTCAGTCAAACTGAGACTCTGGAAAGACCTTAGCTCAAAAAGTCCAAGGTCTCCCACTCCACACTCTAGCTGCCCTAACTCTGTCTTGCTACTGGATCTAGATGGCTCTGGAGGAGAAAGGGAGGCTGGTGACTTTGCACAACCCTGCTTCACTTAAATTAAATTTCCTTGCAGGACACAGCCTCACCTTCCTGATGCCATGGTCGTCTCCAAGAACTAAGGTCAAACAACAAGAAGAAGCACCCGCTACAGTTGTGGCTGAACCCTGCTCTACCCAACAGTGAAGGCTTTGGGGTTGGTGGCTACCTCACTCACTTTGGCTCCTGACATTAAGCCCTCTGCCTAACCTCAGACGTAGGATTTTAATAGATTCTGACAGCAGATACAGTTCAATGAGGGAAAACCAGTTCTCTGAGATGCCATCAAAGGAACAGGAAATAGTTTGCTTCCTAAGCTATTTCTCATATATAAGGCTGTTTGGAAGCCCAGGCTTCCAGAAACTCTTTTTTAATGGGGAAACTGCTCTTCTGGAATGGAAGGAAATCTGAGAAGGCAACCAAACCCAAAGTGCTGAATAACATGACCACAGACAGTATCATGTTCAAGGAAGAGCAATTAGACTGGTATTGTTGGATCACAAAGTGTGTGAAGGGAGTGTGAAGAGACTAGAAATCTGCAAGGGGCCATGTTGTGAAGAAAGTGAAATACTAGAGGATTTTAGATTTTGTACTGTAGGAAACAGTCAGTGAAGTTTATTGAGTAGGAGGGTGACATAATCAGACCTATGCTTTAGGAAATCTTGGTACTAAGTGAAAAGTATATCTGGAGAAGACAGAGTCTTGATTCAAGAAGACTCACTTGAAGGCTTCTGCAAAGAGATTAACTAGAAGTTTCATTAAATAGTTATCTTTTTCTACTAATTCCTCCTAAAAAAAACTTCTCGCATGGGATCTTTAACTCCATTTTCAATATATGACAGACTGAAGCCCAGAAAAGTAGAAGCTTCAGGCAACAAGTGCCTGAAATAGGGTAGACAACAGATTCTGAGAAGGCAATAGATTGAATATGGGTAGAGGAAGACAGTGAACCAACACTGTAAAACTGAGTGACTGAAAGGACAGAAGTAACCCCAAAGTAATAGATTGCTGGGAAGAGGGAAAGGGTGTGAGGGGGAAAGCAAAGAGTTCTTTTTCTGCTCATGTTGATTTTAAGATACTTATGGACTAATTAGTTTGAAGTGTGGAAGATGGGAACTTAGAAGTAAGACTAGGATTTATTGTTGTGATTTAGTTATTTTTCAATCATATCTTACTCTCTGTGACCCCATTTGAGGTTTTCTTGGCAGAGATACTGGAGTGGTTTTCCATTTCCTTCTCCAGCTCATTTGACAGATGAGGAAATTGAGGCAACAGAGTTACCTTAATAATCTTCCTAGGATCACATAGCTATAAGTGTCTGGGGCCGGATTTGAACTCAGGTCTTCCCAATTCCAGGTCTGGCACTCTATTCACTGAATCACCATCTAAGAAATCCTCTATATAGAGAAGACAGCTAAATTCATGGGAACTAATGAGATCAGCAAATGAGATAGTATATACAGGAAGAAGAGGGTCTGGCATAGAAAGTATACAATATAGAACCTTGAGAGCCACCCACAATTAAGATGTTAGAGAGTTTGGCAAGAATGAAAACCCAGCAAACAAGTCTGAGAAGAGCTCTGAGAGGTAGGAAGAGAACCAAAGACAGCAGTGTGCTGAAAACCCAGACCAGGGAGAGGGATATATAATAAAAGGAGGTGATCAACAGCGTCAAGTGTTTAAGGTAGGTCAAGAATGGTGAAAATGGAGAATAGGCCTTTAAATTGATAGCTAGTAACTTTGGAAAGAACAGTTCAGGGCACTGGGTTTCTCAAACATGGAAGCCTAAAAGAACTATGTGGCCTTGGGCTTCCCACTCTCTCTAGGTGCTTCAGTTTTTTCATCTATAAGATGAAGACAATCCCTAAAATCCCTTTCAACTCTGACATTCCATGAAGTTATGATGTTTTCATTGCTCAATAAACACTCTTTAATTCAGTCTGTCCAGATCTTACCTAATCCAGGCCAACCTCATTCTTGTCTCAGAATTTTATAGATGCTATTTTCCATCCATTCACTCTCCAATCCTCAACACATATCTCCTTTTTCCCTTTTACCTATCAAAACCCTGGCCTCATTTATACCCCATCTCCTTTTTCTCCATTACTCTAGCTCTTTTTTCATGTATCTTTACTATTTTACTTTTATTTATACTTTCTATCTTTATTTTTCTTCTTAGCAATTGCTGACAAAAACATTCAAATTAAGTGAATTTGTGAAATTTGGTCTCCGGTAAAACCAAATTTTTGTAAATTTTATGACATTTTAAATTTTGTAAAAACAAATTTTGCTATAATCACCAGCTGTTTCTGAACTTTGAATCAATCAGTATACACATTTTAGCATTTCACTGTTCTTTAATGACTTCATGTGTTCCAGTTTAGTCTCCCTAACTAGAATGTAAGCTCTTTGGGGGTAAAGAATAAATAATAATGACTAACATTTATTTAGTGCTAATTATGTAGCAGGCGCTGTGCTAAACACTTTACAATTATTATCTCACTGGATGTTCACAATAACCCTGGGGAGTAAATAGATGCTATTATTATCCCTCATGAGGAAACAGAGGTAAACAGATTAAGTGACTTGCCCAGTATTTGAGGCTGGATTTGAACTCATCTTCCTGACCCTATGTCTGGAACTCTATCCACTGAGCTCCTCTTCCATCCCCCCACAGCTAGACACAGATGCTCAATAAATTCTTCTTGACTGATTGATGCATCCTTAAGGGAGACTGTCTTTGCCCCCATTCCTCTCTGTGTCTTTCTTTGGCCAGAGAATTATGTTCTCCCTTTGTCTGCTCTTTATTTATGCCCCATACCAACCAAACTTCTCATTAAGCTAAGTGAGTCTGTTTGGACCTGTAGCCGCACAGAAGCCAGCTTTGTAACCCTCCTTCTCTTCTTTTCTCCAGAATAAACACACATAACAACCACCCCTTTCAGCTAATTCTTTTAATGGGAAGTCTCAATTGGATTAAACTGAAAGCCCTAGTTGGAATAAAAGGAGAGGAGTCTTTATGGGGCTGTATTTTAAGGCTGACCCATGAGGCTCAGATTCATGTAATGAATTTTAGCAAGTAAAGGGAAATGGTTCAGTGAATATTAGTGTTATTTAAATACTAAGTGACCATACTTGTCGTCCACGAGATCCATGAGAAATTCTGACCCAGTGCTCTGGCTCCCAAAGAACAACATGACATAATGGAGGAAGAGCCACAGGGTTCCAAGTCAAAGTCTGAGCTCTAGCCCTATACTCTTCTTACTTACACACTCTATGACCTCCGAAAAGTCACAATCGGAGCTGCAATCTGTTCATCTGTAAAGTGGGAGCACTAATGTGTAGACTACCGAACCCATAGCGATGTTATGAGGATCAAATGAGGTGATATATATAAAAGCTCTTTTTTATACAAACTTGAAATCTTACAATTGTGATTATCAGACCCAGATGAACATTTGGATGGGAAGGAGAATTAGAGAAAGAAAGATTCTTGAATTCTGAACTGGGAAAGGGTGATGTTGTTCCACTCTCATGGCCTTGGAAGCAGGCTCTGGGTTGCTGGTCTCATTGAGGAGGAGGAAAGACACCTGAACATCTCCCTCACTCTCCCCCCACCCTCCTGGCCCCAAACCCAGGCAAAGCAGTCACTCCAGCCTGGTCCCCTGAGTGGGAGGTTCGTTAAGGGTGGCCGGGGGCAGTCCGGGGACATCACCCCACCAAAAGACTCTTCGCTAGCGCCCCTGCTCTCCTGCCCCGGGGTCGTCGTGGCCTGGTTCTCCAAGCAGACTTAGCACTCTGTCCTTTTCTGGCCGTGGCCCTTCTCACACCCCTTCCCTTTCCCCCTCTAGCTCTTGGAACAATAATCAAACCAACACTGCCACTTCTGGCTGCCCCAGGCTGGCGACCACTCCCTCTCTGCATGTCCTCCCCCCAAGCAGAAGGGAAGCTTTTTAGGAGCAAGCGTCCAGGGCATGCAGTGCGAGGCTGACACTCCATTCCCATTCCTTCCTTCACTGACTTTGTCGCTGCCCTCTCCGAGCATCCGCCCAGCTTCGCCCCCCCAGCCCCCGCCTTCTCCAGGACCCCAGGACACAGGGGGCAGCTGGCTCACCTGTTTTAGAGGCTGCCTCAGCAGCAAAGTCAGCAGCAAACTTCTTGAGGATCTCCGCACTGTCCTCCTTCACAAAGAGCCCGATGAAGTTGGAGGAGGTGTAGAGCTCCAGGGGCAGCGGGGCTGAGAACTTGCACTTCCAGCGCATGACAGTGGCCTGCAGGGCCTCCCCCAGGGCGTCCACCTTGCTGTCCTCACACTGGCAAGAGGAGAGCACAAGCTCCGGTCAAGGGCACACAGTGACTCAGGAGGGGGGGGCAGCCCTTCAGTGTCTGGGAACCCATCGGACATCTCTGGGGGCAACAACTGACCTGGGGCCTCCTCCTTACTATTCCCTAGCAGCTGAATATGGGGCTGTCATAGAGGAAGCAGGAACAAGATGGTACATGACATAGAGACACAGAGAGAGAAGGATAGGGGGAAGGGGGGCGAGGAAAGGGAAGGAGGGAGGGGGAGGGAAAGAGGGAGAGACAGAGAGGGGGAAAGGGAGAGTGGAAGGAGGGAGAGAGGGAGGGAGAAAAGGAGGGGGAAGGGGCAGAGGAGGGGGAGGGACAGAGGGAGTGGGGAAGGAGAGAGGGAGGAAGAGAAAAGGGAAAGAGGCGGGAGGGAGAGAGGAGGGAGATAGAGAGGAAGAGAGGGAGGGGAAGAAAGGGAGGGGGAAGAAGGGAGAAAGGGAGGGGGAGGGAGGGAAAGACAGAGACAGAGAGAGAGGAAGAGAGAGAGAGAGAGCAAGAGAGACAGAGACAGAGGGAGACAAAGAAAGACAGAGAGAGGAGAGGAGGGGGAAAGATAAAACACACAGAAAAGAGACAGAATTTGAGGGAGAGAGAATGTGGGGGAGGGGATGAGAGAGTGGGAAACAGAGAGGAAGAGAAAAGGAGAGGGAGAGGGAGAGACAGAGAGGAAAAAAGAAGGGGAAGGAAGAAGAGAATAAAAAGAAGAGGGAGAGGGAGAAAGTGGAGATGGAGAGAGAGAAGGAGAAAGGAAAAATATAGGGAGAAGGGAAGAGAGAAAAGAAAGGGAAAGAGAAAAAAAAAGACTAGAAGGAAAGAGACATACATGCACACTGACTTAAAAAGCCAAACAAACATGTTTTTTTTTTTTTTTAAATATACAGTCTTGAATTATTAAAAATAAAATTTCTTTTTAAACCCACTATTAAAGAATATGCCATTGTGATGTGGATGTTGGCTGGGCTCTCAAAGTTAAACCAGAATATAAGCTCTGATAGATCCTACCAAGCAGAAGGATATGTGTGACCTGGTAAAAGACTCTATGTGAGCTGTAGGAGGACTGGGTCAGCTAGTTAAAAAAAGAGTCATTATCAGACATGAAACGCAGTACAATACAGAGTAAAGCAATGGTGTTTGGGAGTTGTAGGGTCTGGATTCAAATACCATGTTTGACACTATCTCTAAAACCACTTCTAAATGGTCTATAAAGTCTCCTCCAGCTTTCAAACCATAGCCCATGGCCACCAATTAATGAATTTTGTTCGCCTAAAGTGTTCACGAAGCACTTGCAGATGAAGTGATGGATGAGAAGCTGTATTCTCCAACTCCTTTTGTAGTCTTCTGATGATAAAAACCCATTTGTGTTTTAGGAGCAATGAGACGTAGGGAACTGAGAGATCACCCTGATGCCTCATTGAATGTTAGGAAAATGATAATGTAGCTGGAAAGCTCTGAGCACATTTGAAAAAGGTGTTTTATAAGCCCTGGGATGACTAACTTCTGTTAGTCGTGAACATATTAATTCAGAGGGTAAATGGGAAAAGAAAAAGAGAAAAAAATTATCTCACCTGAACAACAACAAAAATACCAATCTTGAAGAAAACAAACCAAAAAACTCAAAAGACATCTGATACAAGGTAACTTGATCTTTTTTCCTGCTTCATCTGTACATATAAGGGGACTAATCATCTTTTTTCTCTCCACAGAGACAAAATAAGATATAAGCATATACTGAAGACGGGAGTATTAAGGTTAGTCTTCTTAAGGAACTTTCTGACCACTGGGCTTGTTAAACATAGAAACAACTGAAGGCATTGCCATCTGTAGATCTCTGAGGAAAGGGTCACAGGGCTGATGCCCACCAGGATCAGTTTGCTTAGCGCCAGGCTATAACTATAAATCCCCCAAGTATCTCCAGTGTCTGTTCTTGGTTATGGGAAGATTGGGGATAAATAAGTGGAATGAGAGCAAATCAATCTTCACCTCTATGGCAACAACTCAAAATCCATGATAATGGTTCAGTCTTATCATCTTTGAGCATGTTATAGTGAATATATATATATTTAAGTATACATACACATATATACACATACAGTGAATACAGCAGTAAAATGCACAGTCAGGCAAGGAAACCCACCACCCCCTTGGACAGGACTCTCAGTGCTCCTGGAACCCCAGCAGATCTGAAAGAATAGCACACTCTCTTTCTCAGCCAGTCTGGGTGTCCAGACAGACATAACCAGGGCATCTCTCACACAGTCTCTAACAAGTGCCCAAGGGACTCATGGCTGTGTTCCCCCCACCACCCTAGGATCACTTTCTGGGATCAAGAGAAGACAAGGACCTCCAGTAGAGGGTCCAGGCCCTTCCTGGGGACAGGATAAAAAGGGGCAGAGTAGAGCTAGCTCACCATGAAGAACTGGCAGAGGGTGATGTGGGGGAAGATGTTATGTGCTTTATTCTTCCCACAGATCTGCTTGGACTGCTGCCAAAAGTCAGAGAGTTTCTGAGCTAAGGGGCCAGTGGGCCGTAGGTACAACACATACTCTCGGGGCAGGGAGTCATCCAGGAAGGGGTCACCGACATGGGAGAACAACCTGTAATGGAATAAAGGAGGAAAGAGAGAATAGTTATGAATAATAACGGGGGGACTGAAAGGAGACATAAACCTGCCCACTAGTCACTGGTCTGGGCAACATCCCATGAGAGAAAGGTTTCTTTCTCTTCTCATTTTTTCCTTGCCTCTGTTACCATCCCCACCCCCACTCCTGCCACCCCCTCTAATCTATCTTAGCAGAAGCAAGTTGGAACATTCTTTTCACACCCAACACATGCCTAAACAACCGCCCTCCTCCTGTGTATCATGTTACATCCTCCCCTTCCTTTATTTTATAGCTGCAGGAAACCTTTTCTGGTTTGTGCCCACCCCCTTTCCAACCTACGAGGACAATTCCAGTCCAGTCTCTCTCTTCCTTAAACTCCTGTCCTTGTTTCTACATCCAGGAGATCATCAAAGTTAAGGGGAGCTAGAAAGTATCCTGTGAAGTGTATGTATTTGAAGGCTAAAAGTACTAGCCTAGAACCCCAAAGGGCAAGAATGGCAATGCCCATCTAATATGCTTTCCATCGCATGAACATGCTTCATAACCATCCCCTGCCTCTGTAGGACCCCAGCTCTGAGATGATACCCTGATTTTGCCCCAGTGGGAAAAGAATACATACTTTATTTAAGGTAGTTTTACTCAAAAACATAAAAGGAACCTGCTACACAGACTTGCTTCCATCAGCCCCCGCCCCTCCCTCCAAGCAGGGCTCTAATCTAAAGCTAATGCATATTCAAGCCCATGAGCTGGGCTAATCGTATGCTATTTTCTCTCTATTTATTTATTTCATACCAACCAGTCACATGCTGCCTGAACACTCCTTCCTCCTGTGGATGCCAAGGCTTTTTGTCTAGAAAGAGAAATCAAATTTCTATTGTTAGTATTTTTAGCCTCACATCGGCTTTTTTCCCCATAGCACCAAGAGCTGAATGCAAGGGAGGAGTCTGTGGTCCCCTATTAACTGACAGGGAGAGATTTCCAGCAAGATCTTTCCCAAGGGCCACATCAAGGCCTATGAAAGAGTTAGGACTGGCAGTTAATTTACATAGAATTAGCATCAACCTAGCAAGCTATCTGACACACTGTGCATTCTTTTTGCAGGCAGTTCTTAAATTACAGTTTTCTTATTGCTCCCCAAAAGGCTCTTGTGTCTTATTTTTGTTAGGGGAGAAGGATATTTTGCCTCGTGTACTTCTTTACTCATTCATTTGCTCTCTTCTCACATCCCCACATGCCCTGAGGTCAGTTAGGACCAGAAGAACATGGCATCTCTATTGCTATATTCCCCCACAAAGGATGCACCCAGAGTATCCAGCCATCTCACAAAAGTCTATCTTTGTTTCATCCTCTGCTCTAGAGAAACAAGTCAGCCAGTCATCCAATTGATGTTTATTAATCACCTGCTATGTGCCAAGCACTGGGCTAAAGTATAAGATAAGAAAAATAAGAAAAAAGAAAGATAATTCCTGCCCTCAAGGAACTTACAATCTACAGAAGGAAAACAACACAGGAAAGGAAGCCAAAAGACAAAGGGGAGAAAGTAGCCAAGATAAGGGAGGATGTCAGAGATCCCTCGGAGTAATGCAGCCCATAAGACATGAGAGGGATGTTCTGAGCTGAGCATCTTCCTTAAATAGAGGTTTGGGAGTTCACAGCTCCACTCTCCAATCAGACTGATGAGGTAGAATAGCAAGGCTGGTGATCTTACCAGGATGATGAGATTATCCCAATAACCATCTTTCTGGGGCATGGTAGAGAAAGACAATTCCTAGAGAGGCGCAGCCAGGTGAAACTCCAACAACCATTGACTCAAGAGATTTTGCTGCTGGGCACATATCTTAAGGACGTTAAAGATTAGGGGAGAATATCCAGATGTACCCCAAAAATATTTATACTGGCACTTTTTATAATAACCGAGAAACAAAGTAAATATGTATCAACTAGAAAATAGATTGTACTAATTAGCACCTAGCAGTAGCTAACCCAGTTGTGGTACATAATTTAGTGGAATATCTATGTATCCTCAGTATACTGGGTGGATCCCACGTGGTAAACTTAAGGGAAAGCATGAACAAAAAGGATTGGTGTATTCCACAATTGCAGGGCTGCAAATTGTGCTGGAAAGTGTCTCCATTTTGTTTGTAAGCTACTTAAGGGCAAGGACTTTTTGGCCTTACTTTCTGTCTCAGTGCTCTAAGTCCTGAAGTGCCTGGCTCAAAGTAAGCCATTGCCAAGTGTTTGCTGATTGTGGACTGATGAGATGAGATCCATTCAAGTATAGGAGTTAACAAGAGGAAGCCTTCTAGCACATTGGCTAGCTCCTCTACAGAGAGGGCAAGAGGGAAAACAGGAAGTTCTCAGAAGAGTCTTTAAACAATAACAGCACAGGCCCATTGAAAGAACAGACTACTCACCTTTACAAAGCACTTTTTGCTTACCAAGGGCTTTGTAATAAGAACTAATATTTACATAACCCTTTATATATGCCAGTAAGGTGTTAAGAACTTTATAAATATTATCTCATTTGATCCTCACAAAAATCCTAGGAAGTAAAGTGCTATTATTATCACTTTTTTATAGGTTAAGGAATTAAGGCAGACAGAGTTATGTGACTTGCCGAGGGTCACACAGCAAGTAAGTGTCGGAGGCTGGATCTGAACCCAGTTCTTCCTAATTCCTCTATCCACTATGTCACCTAGCTAACTGCCTAAAACCATCATACACATCTTGTTTGATCTGAATAAACTTTAAGGCACTATAAGAATGAAAGTAATTATACTCACAACTGCCCTGTGAAGTAAGAAGTACAAGTATTGTAGCTCCCATTTTACAGAAAGGAGGTAACATTTCAGGCCTGACAAGTAAAG